>NC_045480.1:22868493-24302493 GCF_009650955.1 Corvus moneduloides | reverse complement strand
GATGTATCAGATTTGGCCTTTTGTCACTTCCTCGGAAACTGGAGATGGACAATATTAAGTGATATCCGTTAAAAGGAAAACAAAAAGGGCAAAACCCACAGGCCCGGTTTGCCAGCGGGCACAGCGTCCCGCCGGCCGGCGGAGAGCCTTCGCCAGCCCTTACACCGGCACTTCTGCTGAATCCCTCTGCCGATACCGAGGGCAGAGAGCGGGGCCGCCCCGCGGGGACTGCGCGGCCACGGGCTCGGCTCCCACCCGGGCCAGGAGCCACCCGGCGGCCCCACACGCTGGGACCGGGCTGTGATTAGCGGCGGGCAGCGGGAGGCAGCGGGACGGGGCAGGGGGAGGCAGCGGGACGGGGCAGGGGGAGGCAGCGGGACGGGCAGCGCCCGGCCCGGTCCGACCCTGCCCGGCTGCGGCCCTAGCCCCGGCGGCGCGGCCCCGGCGGCTCCTCCGCACCCCGGCCGGCCCTGCCCCGCCCCGGCGTGTGGGGGAGTTGAATCCCCCGGCCGATGTGCCGGGTCCCTGCGGAGCACGGGGTAGCTGAAGACACCCGGCCTCGCCAAGTCGAGCAGGCAACCCGCTCCGTCGAAAACCCTCAGGTGAGGACAGGTTCCCTCCCCGAGAAGAGCCGGGGTCGCCGCTCATCCCGATGCCCCCTGCCAGGGCAGCTCCTGCAGCCGGGCATTCGCGGGTTCGCTGCAGGGACGTCGGGGTGATGAACTCTGTCTGACTCTGGCACAGTCCGTGGAAAAAAAAAAAAAAAAGGAAAGAAGTCTGTAGTCGGTTTGGCAGAGAAGCAAACTTTGCAAGGGCCTTGTTATCTGCAGCGTGCAACATCTGCACGGCTGGAGGGGCTGGGGAGAGCACGATTGAAAATGTGGCAAATGGATCGAGTGCTGTTTCACTAATAAAGTACTTGAATCGTCAGGTTTAAAATGCTATGATAAAAATATGCAGTGTATTTTCTGGAGGAAAACAACTTGAATGCATTTTTAAAATATGTGTTTTGTTTTAATGCGGGCAGATTTTGCCATTTTACTTTTTCTTCTGAAAGTGATTCCATGATCTAAGAACATCTTTGTTGGAAGTGAATGGACTGCCTCTAGGAATTACCCAGCTGTGGACTGCAGAGCAGTCCTGCTGATAGTAATCCACAGGTAAAGATTTTCCTGCTGGAGAAGCTGCAGTGCTCAATCTGCTTTACCATGGCTGAATTGACCCCTGAGCTTTTAGAGAAGGTGAGACCTGTATTACAAGTAAAGCAACCAACCAGCCAAGGGTGCTTTAAAGGTATCTCTCCTGGTCAGGCCTTGCTGCGTGAAGATGATGAGGTTACATTTTATGGCATGCTGTTGTGATTTGAAAACATTGAGAGATGACAACACACTACTATTTTTTGGCCAAGTTCACTATTTTGTCTACTAAAACTTGGGCTTTATTTCTAATACAAAGGTTTCAGCTTTCTACAGTGAATCTAGCTACCTGTCTGCTAGACCTCTCTTTTCTCACACTGTAAACTGATTTGCATTTTGATCTATCTTCTTCCTGGTAAGTTAAATAGGCTGTGTTCTTTATGTGTCCAACTATCCCTAAGGCTCAAACTTCTACAATTTTTCCAGATGTGGAAGCACTCTCTCCTGTTTCTGAAGATGCCTTGCAGAAGGGATACTAGGATAGTACCAAACAGTGCAGTGTCTCTCAATAATGGTTCATGCAGAGCTAAGATCACTGTATTTCTGATCACAATTTCCCACTTAGGTATCTAAACTTCTCATTAGTCATTTTTGGAGATTTCTGTTCTGTCACTGACCCATAAATCCTTTCCCAAGCCACTGCTTTCCATGTTCTGGTCACCCCCACAGCAAGGGGGACCATGAGAGGCCTGAGGGATATGGCACTCATGATTCCTCTGGACCAGTGTGCCTGTGGCAGACCAGTTGGAATGGTTAATTCATCAACCTTCATGATTGCTCAGTCAGGTAGAAATGGATGGTTTGAAAATACACAAAGTTAACTTCTCCTGCCTGTCTGCAAATGCAGGAGTTGGAAAAGGAGTATTAGTTAAATGAATAACCTAAGGTCGGTGCTGATCTTTACAAGCACAGAAGCTAGAGCAAGGCCATGGGGTACCCAGCAGGAGCCCAGGTAAAAGGCTGCTTACCAGTGGTACCAGTGAGAGCTGAACAGGCAAGGTGATCCTTAACACTAAGAGGTGCTCTGGGGCTCACAAGGTAAGGAGGTCTGGACAAAAGGACCCAAGAAGCTAAAGATGCTCCAGTAAAAAATGAATGTAGTATGGGTTTTTTTTTCCCCTTGGGTTTACCCCCTCACATTGTTCAAATAAAGAATAATTTGTTATTCAATCCAACTCAAATTCAATATGAGCATGTTGTATTTTGAAGGGGTCGGACGTAAATTCACATTGTGTGTTTGGAACAATTTGAGTGTTTCATTGTTTGCTCTTCTAAATACCAAGAGTTAGAATTCAGGTCTAATGTTGAATTTGGCTCTTGCACACAGCCTCACTTCCTTTTCTCCAATACATGAACAGAAAAATTAATTCCTGATTGCAGTATGACTCTCTTTGATGGATGCATTAATGCAAACATTAATTTTGCTACTAAGGAATACAAGGCCAGCATACAGGAAAACTACAATTAATAAAAACACTCCCTTTCAATGATAAGTAAGTGTGTCTAAATAGTTTAATCTTTATATATTTGCATTTATTTGAGTTATCAAACTTTTACCACCAATGGGAAAAGGAGATGTCATGAAAAGTGCCTGTGGTCCATCAGAATATATACTTTAAACACTCTTTTCCTTCCGCACTGTTGAAGTGTACCTGGCAGGAATCCCCTAAACAAGCCTGACTCCAGTCAAGGCTGTCAGCTCACTGCTGTGGTCTGAAGCATAAGCTCTTTCCGAAGTCAAAATCTGGGGTTTCTTTACATGGATAGGATCCCCACAGTACAGAGGGGGAATGGGACACAAAACTCAGTGTTAATTCCTAGACACCTGTGAAACTAGTACCTGTCTGTAACTCTTGATGCACATTTAGCCTGAATCGCTAAGAGTCAAAAAACATTAATGTATAGATTACTCTCATCATCAGTAAAGCAGATCAGCACTATGAAGGCTGTATATCAATGGGAGATGAAGCCTTCTATTTCTGCCACCAATTCAATTTGTTCTTTTACAAGCTATCACCCAACAACTGCTATGAAAAAAGCTGGTGGCTTCATCCCAGGTGCTACTAAAATCTGGCTCCATCTTAGAAAAATACCTTTGTGCCTTGTGCTTCGCACAACAGCTCATCAAGTAGGCCAAGGAATGATTTGAAAGGAAAACCATCTTCTTGATTTGTGGGAACTTCATCCAGAAACAGCTCAAGAAATTTTAGCCGTGAAAATAAAGCTCATGCTTTCATATTTTAGGCTGAAAATTTCCTTTGGAGAGAGGAAATCCTCTTTTGGGCCGATCCTTGTCATGACTATCATATCAACAGGAAATAAAAATAGTTGCACTTAAAAAGAAATATTATTTCATACTATTATGACAGGCTAAGGCCTACTTCTTGCCATTTCTTTCGGAAAGAGGGGTAGTAAGGGAATGCCAGTGACATCTCTTGCTGCTTCAAAGAGTGTTTAAATTACATATGAAGTCTGTCAACAGTATTAGATAAAACTTCAAAGCGGTCTTGGGAAGTACAAGTGAGCAAAACTATGCCTTTCCAGCAGTCTGAAATCTAATGTCAGCACTGAGGCCTCTATCATCAGGCTTAGCATATGGATGGGGTCTTCAGAAGCATCCACTACAGTATTGTTTCACAGAAAGATGTTTATAGAAATAGAATCAATATGGTAATTTCCCCTAAGAGGAAAGCCTACCTGGGGAACAAAGCACACAATTTATGAATTCCTGTGGTTATTTCATTACAGAAAAGAAATGGAGATTGTGAAACCTGTGCCTAAGAGAATTGGTAATCTGGCATGGACATGGTATTTGGGAAAGCTTGGGTTGCTCTTTTCAGAGGCATGCATCGCCCAGAGCTTTGATACTCAATGCCTTTGAAAGTTAATTCACTTCTTGAAACCTCCTGAGAGTGCCTGCAGCAGTCCCTGCCTAACGACATAGCCACAAACACCTGCGATTTCAGGGCTGTTAAAAACCCACCTATGGTTTGAAGAGTAAAGGGTGGAGGTTCATCCATCTCCTATCTATCAGCCATGCCAGGGACTTCATGCAGCAGCAGTAGTCTACATTTTCCCAGCCCACTGCCTTTCTTTCCTGATGACAAGGGAGCCAAGTCACCTACAGCCAGCTGTGGCACCCAGCAGTAACTTAAGTTCTGGGGCTCGTTTCCAAGAGGAGCTAGGAACAACCTCTTCCTTCCACATGTTTCCTTGTGAATAACCATGAAGAGGCTGGATTTGGCTCAGCATTGGCTTGCCTTCCTTTTGTGATGCTCTGTGCAGCTTTCTACCACTGTGGCTACCTGGGGTTTGTACGACTCTCTTCCAGAGAACCAAGAAGAGAATTCAGCTTCAGTGGGTGTTTGCCTCAGCTTTGCAGATGGGGAGTGACAGCAGAGCTGCTACAAGGTAGAAATTTTAATTCTCATTGGGGTTTATCATAACTGTGTTAGTGGAGTTCAGTGCAAAGTATAGTTACACAGATACACTCCACAGGCTGTCACAGGCTGCAGGTTATTTCCACTTTTTTTTAACTTAGAGAGTCTGACATCACAGTTTGAAATAATCTCAAAACATTATTGTCAAGAGAATTCAGAAGCTCTTGGCCCTGTATTTATTTCACAATATCAAAGTGTATCTAGAAAGAGCTACCAAAATGTTTGTGCTGTATTATCTTAAAAAGGTTACCAAAAGGGGTTAACTCTGGAAATAAGCAGTTCAGGAATCTCCATAGATAATATTGCAAACAAAATGCTGCCACAAATAGCATGCACATATCTGAGGAACTCACTTTAATGCTAAAGTTATACACTTTATTTAAAAACTGTGTGTCTCTTCATTTTTAATAACAAAATCTTCCTACATCTGGAAGAAGAGGTAGTTAAAACTCTATCAGCTGCTGCTGCATGCACTTGTAATGCATTATGTGACAGCCTATCTTAGAACAGTGATGCTTTAAACATGCAGATCTAATTATCACTAGGACTATCTCTATGGAGACAAGAAGTTAGATAAACATGGTGTGGGTAGTTTTGTCCTGCTGTAGGAAAAGAGGATGCTCTAGATGGATGTCTAAGCCCTTCGCTCCCATCATAATCAATTCCCACTGGGAATGTAGCACTCCCGAAGAATTTCTGGGCTGATTCACTGACTATCAAATCTGGTGCCATTCACAGAAAAGCAGTAAGAAGGAGCAAGGGCACATATCATTCAAGAGAAGTGGAAAAGTTACTTGTATTATACAGTGCTGTACTGTGTAATACTAAGTATGAATACTAAAACACTGTAAAGACTGGAGAAATTAGACCAGGCACCTCAGGTTTTTACCTATTTAATCTCACCTTTCAGTGACCACATCACTCGACCTCCTTCCCAAGCTGGTTAGAGAAAAAAAAAAGTAGGATAATACGTAACAGTGTGATCATTTGATTCCTGACTTGACTTATCCTAGAACCAGAAAAAGGGGATACTCCCAGTCACTAGATAGTCAAACTGAGACTCATTGCCACAAGATTGGGTTGATGTGAAGTTTTTAACTGAATTCTGAAAATCCCGAGCTCTTAAGTAAGAATATCCAGGAGGTACAGCTTCAGTTAATAAAATATTCTGAAAGATTTCTGACATAAACCCACCCATTTCAGGGTGTAAGCCAATCTCCACTTATTGAAGGTGAGACCTTTAGTAAAAACTTTTCACCAACAAATTTCTTGTGTGTTCTTCTATATCAGCTGCTGCTGTTCAATTCTAGAAATGAGTTTACGAACAGTAGATCACAAGTCCTAGGCTGTACACCACCCCTTATTTCAATATTCTAATAGCAAGTTAAAGCATACCCTCTCAGATTTCTCTCGTTTACATGGCTTTATTGTCTTTTTGTTTGGTAATAGTCCCTGTTATATTCACAAGGTCAACTTCAATCCTGGCCACAGTACATTCCACAGCTGAAGTCAAATAAATCTTCAAAAGTGATTAATTTTTCCTATTATTGCTGATTACTTTCAGTGATCAATACCTTCACTGGTGTATACCACTAATACATTTAAATGTCAATGTGGGAATCAATTAACTTCAATTATTTCCTTTCAAAGATCATGACATTTTGTTGCTGCTGAGATTTTTGGATATATACACACAAACTTATGACTACATTTGTCTTTAAAATTGTCCAGAATGATATGTACAAAACCTCATAAGTATAAAATGCTTTAAAATAATTTTTATAAAATAGTTAAAAGGAATAAAAATGAAAATATTTAATCACATAAAAATAGGCATATTAAACCCCCTGTAAATTCTAAACCCAGTTACATGTGAATCCTGAACAAAAAGGGGTTTCTCTAAACAATGAAAAATATTAATGATACAAGAGAAAATTCAATTTTATAACTGTGTATTGTAATTCTCTATGATTTATAAAAGGCAAAATTCAGATATGCTATACAATATATTATCATTATGGTGCGACTACACTTTGGTCTAATAGAATCCCATTATTTAGAAATGGAAAAAGAAACCCCATTAGATTATAGGCTTAATTCCCTGCCAGTGCTGAGGTCACAGTGCTTTCACTCTCAGGCTTGTCTGTGTGAAAGCTGCTGGTACAGTTGAAGAGTTTTCTTGAGCAGGCAGAGATACTGAAAGTCAAGAGGAGCTCTGTGTTGACATTAGCAGTCCCATGAAGGAATAAAAATAGCTGTAGTGGGTAAATCATCTTAATTTATAATTTTAAAGAAGAAAAATCTATTAAGATTTGGGGGGCAAATACCCCAAAAGGGCAATACACAGCAGTACTGTCAGTATATGAGGATTAAGGGTCAACTGAACCAAAGCCACAACAGTGCTTTGAAATGAAAGTAGTCCTAGAACAGCATGAAGAGCCTTGTAACATACCTGAATGCATGAGATTTTTCTGGACCTACAGCTGTTGAGACGTTTCAGCTGATACTGGCTTTGATGGCATCTACTCAGCCTAACTTTTAAGAGTAAAACCACATATTGGGAATCACTTAGTTTTAGCCTGAAGCTGAAATGAAGTGGGAGAAGAAAAGCTCTCTTACAGGCATTTCATTGGGGTAGTAGGGAAGAGAGATGGATACAACAGATTGATGCCCCAAAAGTCCCCAGCAAAATTATACCTGTTGTGGGCAGAACAGGTGAGAGACCTTTAAAAACTCTCCTTTCTGAGTCCTCAGGCAGAGGAGAAGGTAAGGGGGAGACATGCTGCTATGTGTGTCTAGAGGGCTGTGATCCCACTGAAACTCAGGTGTGCCGAAGTCTCTCCATAGCCTGCAAGTGTGGGCTCAGAAACTCCTCTGTGTGTTTCTTTTGTATTTCCCAGATCAATCTAGGTTCTGCGATCTCCTTTTCCCCCCGATGATAAATTAGCCACAAGGGACATGCTCTCTGAAGAGGCTCCTTTGGCATGGCAGTTTCAGGCAGAGAAGAACTCAGGTTTCAGCTGAGAGTATCCTGCTATCCAGGGGGGAGTCATGTCTCCCAGAATTTTCTGCACAAAGGTAAAAGTTGAGACGTGTCTTCTGAGTTGTGCTGAATTTTTCTTACAGGGGACAGGTACACTAGAAATGCAATTTATTCTCCTCCATAATAACTATTTCTTCCGTCACAGCAATCACAGTCTCCATCCACCCACAAATGGCAGCAGGGCTTCAGGGGATTGTCCAACCCATTGCCACACAGTGCACCAAACCTGCTTTTATATGTCACTTGTTTTGCTCATTGAGGTTATGAATTGTCCCCAAACAGTTTTTCTTCATGAAAATCATTCAGTTTTCTGTGAGCACCTGGACCCTCCCTTCCCCCCCAGGCACCAAACTGCCACACAGATTAGGGAGTTGCAATGACAGGTTTCAAAATGCCCACGTGTTGCCATCACTGCCGACAAGCCTGTGCTGCTGACAAAACTGTCACCTCATGCTTCAAGGAGCTGTGGAAGAAAAATTTGCTTTTAGCAGAAGGGTTTCTATTCGTGTATCATTAAAGGGGATTTGTGACTTTAACAAACTGGGTATTAACCATGCTGCTGGCTGCTGTACAGAGATATTAAAATTATTGCTTACTATCAGTGGCAAAACTGCTGAGAAATAAGTTTTCTGTTACTGTGTCAGGAGGCACAAATTGCTTAATCACTTGTGTCATTTATAACAATAGTTATAAAAACATATCAGATACTGCTAATCAGTGCAGCTCCATCTTATCCATGAGGATACAGTATTTCAAAACTCACACCAAGTTCCTGTTCTGAGAAAATAACTTCAAAATGCTTTTTTATTCAGTTGCCAGAGCATATTTTTTAATTTTTAAAGTCCTGGGCTGAGTAGTTGACTCACTAGCATACAACTCAAACAAATGAGATATCACTGATGGAAAACTGATGGAAAAGAAGATTTGAACAATTATACAGAACAGATAAGCCATTAGCTTCTCCCACGACCTAATGATGAGCTCTGCTGGATCATTCAGGCTACAGCCATAATTAAAACTGGTTCTGAGTCATTCTTTTGCAGCAGAAAACATTAACAAAAAGGAAATCTTTGGCAACCTCCATGCAAGGGAGGACTAGGATGAGACTGGTGTCTGACACAGGTAGGACTGAAATGTTTTTGAAATATAAAGCGATAAGAAAGAATTGTCATTTTATTTAATAAGCTACTGTTCGGAAGCATAATCACAGCCGAATAAAGACCTGAACATGCTTTTCCACCTTGTATCACCTGTGGGAAGGCCATTATTCAATTATGTTAAATATGTTACATTATTCTATTTATTCCATGCTTAAATTAGTCAGCTGTTTCAACCACATCTTTCATCCTGCTGCTTTAATTAGTTGATATATGTCATTTCTGTATTTGACCTCCTCTTGATGGAGACACTAACAGCCCTATTTTTGGATTGGTTTCTTTTTTCCAATTGAGAAGCATAATTTTGTGATAAATGAAGTGTGAATCCCATTCCACGTGGCCAGTTTGTTCAAACCATCTCAAAAGCTCCTTGTGAAATAAGAAGACCTGCTAGGTCTGTGCTGCCAAAAGGAAAGCATTAAGGCTGTTTATTGCCATCCTTGGCCACTTTACAATTACAAACACAATTGCCTTTAAACATTCCAATTTAGAAAGAATATATGCAAAAGTGTTCCTAGCTGTAGGCTCATTGCTATTCAAGCAACCCCAACCACAGTCCTTGAAGCAGGTGGCCTCCTTTTTGGCCACCCCAGTATTTTCAGGAAACAACTCAGCTTCTACTGGTAGAACAGTATACATAGACTTAATAGGGCTGGTTCCTGGTTTTGCCCAGTTGGTCAGGGTTTTTCCTTCAAATTTTCTATGTTCAGACCAAAATTTCATTCTAAATTGCCTTCCCAATGGCTTACCTCTGTGAGGCATCTTCTTCAGGTACAGTACTATGTAAATATTACTGCAGTGGCCAGAGTTAAGAAAAACATTTAGTTCTATGCCATTTTTTCTGTGTTTCGCCAAATCAAATATTTAACTATTCAACAGCATCTGTTAACATGCTAATAACTGGATAAATAAACCTAATGCAGGCGAAACATATTCTGCAATCCAGAGTACTCCTGAGGGACTTTCTGTTATCTTTAAAAGTGACCAGGGGGAGCATGAGAAAAAAACAAACACGAAATCAGCCCACCTAATGGAATGGTCCCTGCTCTAGGATATACTTTTAATAGTTAATTAATATTTTTAAAATACTTTGATGAAAATATATGCTTAGTTTTATTCTATTTGAAATAATTCAACTGGCAATCCTTTTTCAGAAAGAAAATTATTGTTGCTGCCTCACAGCTCAAGTTATTACCCAAAGTAATAAGCTTGGCAAAAAAGCCTGTTATTTCAATTCTTGAATAAGGACTCCGTTCACATGTCTAATGCCCTGTGTAAGAGAATTAGCAGAAACTCATCTCAGTGTGGTTTCAAAAGAGGAAACTAAGCAGACAGCCTTGTTAATTTAGCATATAGACTTGGAATAAAGTACAACATCCATCATCTCTTGAAATTAAATTAAAAATTGGTCTTGTGTCCAAAGAGAAGGAGCCAATTTTCTGCTGGAAGCAGAGTCTTGGAAGATCACTAAAACCCTTAATGGTTCTTTCATTGTGGGAGCCAATATGAAAGAAAAACCAGTTTGGGAGTTCAAATTACCCCTCACATTAAATGCTACAACATGTGCAATCTTCAGTTTGGGCCTGTTGCTGTTGATGCAATGCTTTCTGTCACCCCAGACACACAGGGAATTCCTGCTGTGTGTCTCTCCTGGTCCTTACAATCTCCCCACGTGCTACTGGATGCTTCAGCAATGCTGAAGAGGCTTTTGCATGCAGGGTGAAACACCCGTCCTTACCATATGTCGTGTATCGTTCTCGTTCTCCCACAGTAGGTTCTTATGTGTGATAAAAAGATGCTTGCAAACACACTGAGATTTAATATCTGGGGAAAGGGAAGCCTGAAAATATGTTAACAAGATTTTCAGCATTAAAGACAATTTTGTTTCAGATTTCAGCTGTTAAACATCTTAATTTGTTTTGCTTTTTACTCCAGTAACATAATGCTAATACACTCTGACAGCTTGTGACTCCACGCTGAGGAGGTTTCGCAAACCAATCTCTTTACTTGAAATTTGATTTACAAAGTGCCTTAGTCCTTTAGCTGTGTGGCAGCAGTCACCGGCGCTACACTTGTCATGACTTAAAGTAGGAGCACGATCTGGGCAGCTTTTCCTTGTTTGTTTATTTTCTCCTAGTGAAGGATTCACGGAGATGAAAGAATCCTTTTAACTATTTAATGTTCTCATCCATCAATAACCTCAGTCCAGAAAATACTGCTGTGCAATGTCTGGCAAAGGCCAAAGGAAAGGGTGGATTTTTTTGTTTTGAGGCATATATTAAACTCCTGGTGCAGAACACAGGTAGCATCTATGCAGTTTTTTTGTACCATATTTGTTTTGGATGTATTGATCTAACAGTTAATGCACAAATCTTTTGGATTCCATGTTTTCCTTCCAGCCCAACCTAGCTTTGGCTGGTCCTCTCCAGGAGTAAGCTCAGCTTACTTTCCAGGTGCTTATCCTACATACAGCTGCAGGTCACTGCTGAGCCAGCAGGACCGCTTATTCAGCTATAGACCACCCCCAGCCTTCTGTGGGCCATCATTTTCCTGAGAAATCAGGTTTTTGACATGTGAGGAGTACATGAAGTGGCACTTCATAACACAAGTCCATGCAGAACAGGCAACAAAACCAGTAGATAACCACAAACATTTGCTCTCAGAGGCAGCCCCCCAGGCTGTGGCCTGCTCTTGGCAGGGGTAGTCTGCCACATGCACGTGGCTTGTATGGATGGAGCATATCCTGTCACATCCCAGCATCCTGGCAGGTATGTTACATAGCATAACCACCTCCAAAGGATAAACACCATATGGACTATTCCTTTGAGTCTTTCTATAATTAACTGGAGAAGCTGATTTGGCACCAAAACTTAGTGAAAAACCTTTTCTTCACCTTTCCTCCAGCAAATAAATTTTTAGATGTTTTTAAAATTATTTATTAAAATAAAATGTCTGTTATTCTCCAGGCAGAAGGTGGTGGAAACAGCTGTGTGGATGTTTCCATCTCTCCTTCTCCATAGAGGAGACATTGAAGCCAAGGTAACATCATCTAGCTCAGAAGTCAATCCTATAAAGAAGAACAGAAAATAAACCACAGTTCCTGCCCCACTGTGGCAGGCATCACTCATGAAAACAATGTGCTTACACTTTTAAATCTCCTTTCTCTCAGAAAAGGAACACCTTTTGCCATCTTTTCTCTCTAAAGGGCGTTTCCCCAGAAGGGTTCAGCTTGCCTCACTGAGCTCGGAGCACAGGAAATGATCTGCCAACGCCGACAGGTCTGTGTGCCCAACACCAGCCGCCTGCAGGGCGATGCTGCGCTGGCTCCAGCCCAGCCGGCTGCTCCCGGCGGTCTGGTGTAGGCAGGGCAAACTCCGCTGCTGCTGCTGCTTTGTGTGCCGTGCTTCTAGACAGGCTGACTCCACACTGATGGGCTTCTTGCTCTGGCGATTTTTGCTGCAGTACTCAGATAGCCTGGTCCTTCTGAACTCCACAGTCATTATGCTGTAGTCACAGTAGCTGGTAAATGCATGCAAAATGCTTTGGTTTGGTTTTCCTCTGAGTTTCAAGCACATTTATTGTCAGGTTATAGGCTAAATCAAAATCACAAGTGAGACATTCTTTGCACAAATTAAATGGATCTGTGACCCATGTATTCATTTGTAAATACAGGTAAACAGTAGTTTTCTGTCTCACAGTGGTGTTTTTAAATCTGATTCAACTAACCACGGAAATGGGCTTCAGTGTTTTCTGGTGATGATGAGCTCTAAAAACCTGAAAACCACGTTGAGCTACCTACACTTTCATATAAGACCAGTGGCTCTGTACCTGAGGCCTGCTAATGATGTCTGCGTATCTGGGAGTGTGCATCAGGTATCCTTGAAAATCCAGGTGTTTCCAAGTCTCTGACATTTTGTACTCATGTATTGTGGCATTCAAAATGATTCAAAATCTAGCCCAAGTTATTTTATATTACTGCAATAATAAGGAAGTAATTGATATTTGTATTCAAGCTTCAGCTCAGTACTGTCAAAAGAGATACATATTGTCATAAAACCGTAAATAAATAAAACCGTACTTATTCCCTTTCCTGGATGACAAGTACTATGGCAGCCTGTGGAGAGACATGTCCTCTTACATTTGCCTTGCTAGCCACAACGTTTTAATAAAAAGTCTCAGTGCAGCATGCGCACCTTTGCCACACTTGGGCTGCTCCAACCATCTTCTTGCGCACCTAGTTCTGCTAGAGCATTCCCCCAGCAGGCAGTGCTGCCCTGTTTGCTGAAGTCTTGCCAAAGCCCACCAAGCAGCAACGTTGGTTATTTTACAGCCCTTTGTTCTAACTGAACATGCACAGGAAGCAGCTGGGAAATGCTGTATTGATTAACTGAGAAGAATTTCTAGCTTAAAAATTAAAATCTCCAGTATCTGAGGGAAAAAACTGAAACTGTCTGTATCAGATGCACAGCAAAGGTGCAGAGAGAGCAGCGGTGCCCTGAGCCAGGCCAAGCTGAACGGGCAGCCAGGCAGAGCCAGCTCCAGCCAAATGAGCCTCCTGGCAAGCTGGGATGTGCCATGGGGGCACAGCTGGATTTAACTGGACTCAGAACAAGGCTGAGAAACTGGTTATGTCCTAGGCTGATAACAAGAGGGGAGAAGTGCTACAGCTCCACCATTTACCTTCTGAGAGCTTGATCCTCATTGAAGTAGTTTTTTCAAGATAGGCAAACAGTTCCTGGAAGTTGGGATGCATGCCTCTTCTGCATCCAATGATTCACTCGCCTTTCCATTTTACCTTGCCTATAGCTGGTAGGAACTCAAGTTGATCACTTTTTGCATCAAAGTTTACCAAGTACAATGCAAGTCTTCAGCTCCTGGGGTAACAACACATGAGGGTTATTGTCAGCTGGAAGTGTGTGAAAACAGCCACATGCTTGAAGAGCCTTGACACAGTAAAGAAAAACATATCTACATGTTTAATTATATTCGTGCTATAAGCAGATTCTAAGCATTCAAGACAGAGATACTGAGAAAACCAAGTATCAAGTGATTATATTCCATCATAAACTGTTTATTTGCACCTATACCTTGTTCAGTTATTTATCAACACACAGCCCCATGTGAAAAAATACAGCTTTGGAGATATTGCACCACCTACATCACTTTGAAGAAATGCAATGGCTGCAAATGTCGCTGGACATAATCATGCAGGCTTTTTTCCCAGATATAAACCCACCTGCATGGATGACTTGCAGCTTGTGCAAGTGAACAGCTTTCTCCTTCCCCTTCACCCCCCGCCACTGAAAGGAATTACTGCAAAGGCAGTGCCACCACCTGAGCTCCTTGGAGTTTGGTTTTTCCAAAGGTTTCTCAGAAGTCCATTGTCTGAAAAGATAATTTAATGAGGCAAGCCTTGCCTCACGAACTACAAGCACCGTCCTTTTCTGTATAAAATGTAGCACAGTGAAGGCATCAGTTAGCTGTGATGATTTTGATTCACCACTGTGCATTGCTGCCAGGGACACACTGGCCCTCATGCTGCACAATATTGTGGTAGATGGGCTGCCATCACAGGCAGAAAAGTCAGCTGTCATGATTGGTTTTGAAAAGTGCTTTTAGTTTTGATTATCAAACCACAGGTAATTACACTGGACAGTATCATCCAGTCAAGTGAAATACTGTTTTACTCAGAGAAAAAAAGCCTTAAAATTGCCTGTTTGCTAAGGACAGAAGGATATAAAAATACCAATCACAGGTTCCAGGAGAAATATAAGAAGAAACTTACCAGCAAAGATTTGCAAGAAATAAAGACCTCTATTTCTCTAAAAAAATATTTGGAAAATGCAGCTGCTTCTCCACAAGGTAAACACAGCTGATTCTACAGCAAAATCTTCCTATGACTTTCCACATTGCCGTGGGCAAAAGCACATTAGTCACTACTCTTGAAAGAGATAATGGCTTTTCAACTGCTGTGTACCCCGCTGTATCTGTGACAAAAGCTCTGAGAGATAACAGCTTTGGCAGAAGCAAAATGGAGAGGATGAGAGTTCAGGCTGGTTGATTGGCCTCTGCCACTGCTTGCCAGCACTGCCATCGTCACGTGGATGCACGCTGGACATGTAGGTGGCATTCTAACATACGTGGTTGAAAGTGGGTTTGTGAGGCTGCAAATTAATTTTAAAATTCAACTTTAGTCCACTGGAACAGATCTGTAATTATATCAGTTAGTGGCATAGATCCCCTACTTTGCCATAGATCCCTTCTTAATGTCATCCTATCTGTTTCAAAATAATAAGATACAAAATGCATTTAGGAGTATGGGTAAGATATGTGTTAACTGGCTTCTTTTTTACATAGAGTGCTGTCCTTTTATCCAATGTTTTAAACTCAGCTGAAGGCCTGTGAATACGTAGAACAACAAGACAGAATGCATTTCACAGGTCTATCTAACACTGCTGTCTTGATATTAAACCTATGTAAAGCCTAACTGGAACATGGCTGGGCACAGAGGGTTTGCAGGGTCATGTCTGGCTTCAGTGCAAGGCCTTCCCCCTCCAGCCTCTGTAAGCAGTGTCTTCCACTCCCCAGAGACCATGACAAACCATGAGCACTTCCCTCTGCCCAAGAACGGTTTCAGTATAAACCCATGGAACCAGGAAGGGCACCAAAAAGCATCAAATATGAGCCAGGCCAAATGTCTTCTAAAAAACCTCCAGAACACCAGTTCACGAAACAGTTCAGAGAGTTTCACCCTCAGGCTGGAAATGATCTGAGTGTTATCATTGTGTATCCATCAAGAACAACTTCAAACTGAGACTTGGTAACAGCACAAAGTCCAACACAGAAAGCCCATCCTGCAATCTAGTCTACTTCAACACATGAGTATTAATTAATTGACCACGCAGATGCCAAATCACTGGAATTCATTTTTCCTAAGAAAAGTTTGTAATTAGACTAACCCCTGCCCCCCACCCCTACATTTAACATCTTTTGGTAAAATAGCCACTTTGTTCTCACCTGGCAATGTTTAGATGTGGTCCCAGAAAACTGCATTTGGAGGTGACACCTTCAATCTGAATGATAGGGACATATTGCTATATGGGGGATTATGGCAACACCTCCTTGGAGTTGTGCACACTCACAAAGTTCTATAAACCACCCCAAAGACAACCAAAGAGCACCTGGCCACTGGAAAATAGGGGATAGCCATTGTAAACCCCCCAAGTCCAGGTCTCTGGAACAGCTGTTCCAGCATTACAACAAGGAGTTTCCAGAGATGAGGATAGCACGTCTCTGTTTCTGTGCTTGCAGTTGGAGTGGTTTTGTCTATAATCAGACGTAATAGAAAAAAAGGAATTTTTAAAATCTTGCTTTCTTTTCCTGTTTGATAAATTCTGTTATTTCAAGGAAAGATTTGCAGTTTGGTTAGTTTTGATTTAGTTTCTAGATCCATGACTGGCTTGTGCAGGTTTTAACCAGCAGGTCATCTGCTTAGAAAAAAATACATCTGTGAACTATGGATGTGGCATTAGCTAAGAGAATTTACAGCACATCACATGCAGTGAAGCAGATGGACTCCATGGATGAGTTAACAGTGACTTATAAGATTATCTTAAATAAGGGAGAGGTTTTCTTCCTAAATGGCTTAAAACCCCATATGCTTTGGGGTTTAGCTAGCTTCACTAGCTACTCTTGCAGAGCATGGGTTTTTCCGTAAGATCTACAGAGCAGCAGCTCCCTCTTGCATGTTTAACTGATGCTACATTTTATAAAAAATATGAACTAGAAAAGAGACACTCCCCCAACCTCTCAAATACCACCCCCCCCCCCCCACCATAGGACGAGTCACATCCTGTCCTGTACCTTCTATCTCTTTTTCTTGGGCTCTTATTACTTGAAAAACTTGAGCAGCTTCCAGTTTAGTCATTTCCCCTTATCAGGAAATTCAGATGAAATTACATTCCCACCGGAGGCTTTTAAAACTATATAGGACCTGTTTGCCTTTACAGGAGATATTTTACTGACATTTTTGTTTTCCCATCCAAGTGGTGGTCATCTGCACACTTTGAGCGCCCATAACCCCTTCTGATTTTCACTGCAGATGTGTCTCTGTCATCTTGTTCCCCAGTTACCCAACCTGGTAAAGGGGAGAAAAGGACAAGCCTCCACTTTGCAAAGTTTATTAAGTAACTACTTAACCAGCCTCCCATTACCAGGAAGGGGACCCATCTGAAACCACATCTTTGCTAAACTGGGCAGCAAGAACTGTACCTAAAGCTAATTTTCTAAAAAAAGTGGCAGCTGCCTGCTTTTAACTATGCTCCAGAAGAGTTTTCTGGATAAGGATTACTCACAAGGTAAGCAAGTTACTGATGTTCATCACCTGTGCCTAGAGCCTCCCACAGCTACCAGCACCTGGCTGTGCTCACTGATGACCAAAACACCTGCTAAGGAGAGAAGAAAAATAAGCAAAACAAAGTGGGTTGAATGGAGGAAACTGAGCCCTTGTCCTGACAGTCCACAGTGGGGGGAAAGGGAGGGATGGAGGCATCACACCTGGACAGGATGTAGAGGAGACACATCCCTTTTTGCATGGGGTATCCTCTGCTCTGATGTTCGAACCTTAGCTGTAACAGCCCACTCCTCTCTCCCATCACCTCCTATTTCTTCCATATGCCCTCAGCTTCATCCCACTGCTCAGCAAGCCACTGTCCTCTCCTGGGGCATGCCAAGGCCCTGTTAGCACAGTGGTTTCTCTCGGGGCCCTCCAGGCAGCCTTTGCTACCTGCAGCTGAAGGTCCTGGGGAGATGAGCAGGTGATACAACTCCCCTTTTACAAGGTATTCAAAATTATTTTGCCAGGTGAGTGCACCCCCAGTGGTTCCCTTTTAGGATCATAAATGACTGTGCAGGTCACATTCATTACAAAATAGTAATAATAATAACGATAATATTACAAAAAATCCTACCAGGATTGCCACCATTTACCCTGGCTCATAAGGGTCACAAACAGTGTTTGTCTGTGTGCCCAGCAGCCTTGGTGCAGAGCTGCTGGAGCAGAAATTGCTGCCTGACTGCCTCCAAATGCAGCCTCAGAGCAACCTCCAGCGGCAGCGAGCTGTTCCCGCAGACAGGGCACCGATGGCACTGCTGGGAATCCCAGCATGCCTCTGCCACCACAGAGAATGCTGGCCCTCACAGACACGCAGGAATAATGTATGACCAGCAGCACTGCCATTAAGGCACCAGGATAAAAATAAAGGAATGAATGAACTAAAAAAAATTAAATTTTCAGTACATCCCCATGACTCATCTAACAGCCGAGATGCTCTACTGGCACAAACCCAAACACGTCATCCACTTAAGACCCTATTAAAAAGTAGAAAAAGGGGCAGTTATTAGCTTAAAATTTTGTGTGAACTTTCTTCTGGTGACTGGACAAGTCACACACTTGTTGCGATTCAAGAATTAGTGAGATACCTCAGTACATGCAAAAGTGAGCACAGACTCCAGGATCTTTGCTACGTGGAAATGGAATTAACCAAGTACATATTTAGCATTGCCATATAGAAAGTGCTTTGTTAAGTGAAAGTCTGAGCCACAGTCCACCAACACTGATGAAAGATCTTCTGAGGACTTTGGGGTTACCTCTCTACAGTAAGCCTTCTCTGCTCATCTTTTACCACAACAGGCACACGTGCTCTTATGAATAGAGGGCTACAGCTTACAGTGGCAATCCACAGTGCATTTTGCCATCTCAGCTACGTCCTTTTCATTGTCTCATCTCATATACTAAGTCCTGGGGAGCACAGCTTGGCTCAGCCTACCCCAACCAAGCAGTAGCCTCTACTCTGCAATCCAGGTTCATGCAACAGAAGTTAGTTATAATAAGTAAAATCAACACCACCAAAGGTAATCAACATTTTATTTATAAACATACATTTACTATAAAAGCTGTTGAGTTTTAGACAAGTTTTCCTAATTTCCAGAGGCATTTTAGAATAAATAAAATAAAGGGAAGATTAGCATAATTGGTATTCAACATTAGCCCCAGCTAGGACAGCAATCCTTGTCCCTGAATGGACATGCGGATAAGGATGGTCCTCTTCTGGTTCACCAACTTTTACGACATTCACTGAAAACTACAGGTGTACTGCATCAATAACACTACATAGCAAGAGTAGGGAAAAAATACACCATGAAAATGGGCTTGTAAAATACAGATGGGTTATGACACCTGTTCAGATTCTCTGAAGTAGTAAGAGGCTAAATAAATTCCAAAACGTCTAAAACCCATTACATACATCGTACTTGCTCAGGAATAATAAATCATTTTTTGCAACAAATACATTTACATTGCAGTTCAAATGTAGGAAAGTGTTATTTTTTTCTGTTGCCAAAGTTCCTGATTAGAAATGTATCATATTAATGTGTTTAAACTGGAAGAAAAACGAAAAAAAGTCTCAGCCTGAATGAATTTGCCATGTAAGATTCCAGACGGAATATAATATCAAACATAAGAAGTTGGCATGTATGATTCAGGAAACTGTTGAAAATTATTCTGTGCTGGTGAATAGACGTTCATTGGGGAAAAAAATCGTCATCGTTGAGCGCTGCATCATTTCGCTTTACGTACAACCAACTTTGCTAAAACATGCATATACAAAACTACCTGATAGATACTGGGATCAATTCCTAAGCAGCTCCAGAGACCCAGTGATGTGTCTGCAGTGCGATGCAATATCCCTCCCCCCTCGTTCATGCACTTTATCCCAGCCATGCTCCTAAGCCCTTTGGGCACTTATCCCTACAGGAATGAGAAGCGAACCTGACCTCTGAGACAACCAACCCTTTGATACACTTGGGAACTGATTTGCACATCTAACTCTATCACGTGGGTGAAGCAGTGCTAGAGGTTCATATCCAACAGATGCACAAGCATGCACAGTCTCATTTAAAAATTAGGTTCAGACATTATATATTCACATATCCTTAATGCAGCGCATGGAGTTACACAGATGTACTGCATCAGTTACGAAATCTGCTTCTTGAATTTCCATGTTACGCATTCTTTGTGGAAAAATGTTATAACAACCACAAGCAAAGAGTAAGCATCCTTGTTATCAAAACCCTTTAACAGTAAATCATGCAGGTGGTTGATCAAAATACAAGATATCACTTTTAGTTTCAAAACATTTGTCTGATTTATTTTTTTTTTTACTTAAAAATATTCCCCAGGTGAAGTCCATAAAGGACTACAGCTTTTTGGATTTATTGCATCCATAAGTCATTGCTGACTGTGTGCAACAGCTTTGCATTTTATAAGGCACAGTATTAAGGAAGTAACATGTAACTTTCCAGGAGATAGTCACAATGTCCTCCAATGACATCACACGTGTGTGTTTGATGACACGCAGTTTTGCATGGTTATGCAACTCACTTGCAAGCAATTGTCTAGCATTTCAATAAATAATTGCTATCTAGAGAACAACTCAGAATTATTGCTTCCCTAATAACCATTTCTATTTACCCACACATCAAAAGACAACAGATATGCACATAGATAGAAGAAATCTCTACTCATTTAGTTTTATTGTGGTTTTAAGGCAGAAAAAGAACTTTTTTCCCTCCATTTGAAGATATTTTCAGTAACAGTTTACCAAAAAGAGCTAGGATATTTTACAGTTACAACACATTCCCTAACTTTGTCTGTGTATTGTAGATACCTGCTGAACCCCTGTTTCAATGAGCTGCTGGATCACTTTAGTAAGGAGCACATGCTTAATCAAAGAGCACAAAGGAACACTGTACCAAACACAGGCAAGGTAGTTTTTCTGCCAGCCTCCTCCCTGACCATCTTCCATACTTCTGGGTTTTGCTGACTATTTTTGGGTAGTGGATGGAGGAACACAGGCTCAAGGTCATCTAACTCTCTGCCCCAGGGGGTACCCAAACCACACGTGTTCCTCTGCATGAGATTTCAACCAAGTGTAATGTTTTCAAGTGAACGAGCAGATGTCCAACCCACTTGAATCACTGATTGGCAAGTTACATGCCAAAGAGAAAAGCTTCACCACAGCATCAAACTGCAACTCGGAGACTCACAACTCAGCCCGGTCTGCCTGCTCGGCCGCCTCTCCCCCACATCACCTTTCATTGAGTTTAATAACAATACAGGCTGCTGAACTTACTAAGAAGGATTGCTCATGATGGGAATTTTTCCATTGTTAATAGTATGCAGTCTTTAGGTTTAATGAAGTAATCTTTATTTCAGAGAATATTAAGCTATAAGCATGAACATTACTTGAGGTACACAAACAAAAAAATCCTATGACTAAAGGTGCAATAATTTATTTGTTTGACTTCTACCCTCCATTGAAGGTAATATAAACACAAAATGCTTCAGAATTACAGGATGTATTATCAAACTAGTCTCTGTATAAAAAAAGTTATAGCTTCAGTTATAACAGAGAGGTCGTGCTGTGAGTTTAGTTTTTCAAATGCACTGATTAGATGCTATCTTAAAATTACTTCTCAGCTCAAGTTGGCATATTCTATAAAGGTTCTGTAAACTTAAACTTTTTAATTGCTAGAAATATTAAAACAAAACAGCTTTATTCCATGTTTATTCTCTTATTACTTTCAAAAGAACAAGGTAACAGACTGGGTATCATAAGCATACCTGAAAGGTGGTTTTGTTTTGTTTTTATAGTACTTAGGCTTTGCCATCCCAAACACGGTCATACATATTTTGCAAATTTCTTAAGGAAGCAAAAACCAACGTATTGCATTTCAAAGGAGCAGGTGCTGCTTTGTTGTGAGTTTTTAAAAACGAGATGAGAGCCATCATGTCCATGGATTCAAGCTTTTACAAGTGATTGTCTGGAGGCAGCCGATACATATGAGAAGAGAGTTCCTTCTTGAAAGTTATTAGGACTGAAAGTCATGTCACAATGTAGTTGGCTGTCCAGCAGCTGGGTAAAAAAAAACCAGAACAAGTAACTGGTTACAAATTTTAATAAACAAACATAGATTTTCCTCACATGATCTCTATGATTTAAAAAAAAACCAAAAGCATCTGGAGTTACATATATTTGTGCCCTGTTTTTCCTTCCTCCTGCAAAGCTGGGGCACTAACTACTACAAAGAAGGATTCAGCATAACTCCAATGGAAATGTATTTTCCTTGCCACACATTGAATGCATTCTGCATGAAGTCTGATCTTATTTTACGCCCCAAGTACTTGTGTGTGTATTTATTTCAGGCTCTACAGCGGCAAAATAATAAAGCAAAGGACTGCTGACTCATCTTCAGCTGTGCCTAGTTTGTGTGACTCCTTGTGTTATTTGGCCATATAGGGAATCTCATTAATGTAGCTCTCACCTTTGACTTTGACACTCATCAACCTGTAACCATTCCCTGTGTTTGACATTGAATACAGAATTTCCTTCCTTGCGAGTTTTCGCTGAACAGAAACAACCTTCCAGTAAAAACCCCATCCACTTTTATCTGAAAACCAGAAATATTTTGAACCCTGGACCACTACGTAAGCCTTAATGCTTTTCTTGTTCTTTTTTGATGATTCATTTTGAACCAGAATTATCCATTTTTTCAGATAAGCTTCTGGGAGCCAAAATATTTAATCCAGATGTCCATAAGCATCTCAAAACAATACTGACTAATCCGAGGTTAGTTAGAGACCGTCACTTCTGCCCACTGCTGCACAGGTTTCAGATGCAGCCATGGGGGCAGGAAGGCACAAGCCATGCAATCAAACAACTGTTTTCATATTTTGCAGCATTATTCCCAGAACTGAAAGGCAAAACACTGACATTGCACCAGTTTATTCTTAATTTCAGGTGTGCAGTGCATCAAATTTTTGTTAAAAATTGGCAACTAGCAATATTTGCAGTTCTATCAAAATCAGTCCCTTTGAATTGTCAACAACAGTTACTGTAGCTGAAATTCAACTGGATTTTGAGATTCCATATGACTGGTGGACACAGCAGGAAGAGGCAATCTGTAGTAAAAATTACAAACCCTTTGCCATTATTATTCTTCAGGAGCCATACATTTTCTCAAAATCTATTTCCTCTGTCATGGACTTGGCTACCATTCTGCTGGGTATGTACAAATGCAAAACATTGTTACATGAAATACTGCATACAGTTCTGTAACGCATTTTCTAGTAATACTGCTGTAGAAATGATGATGGAGAGAGTGATTTCTACAGCATATAAGCTGATAATTTATTAGAGCCTTTATCAATCCTCAAGGGACATCACTTTTTATTTAAGCAAAAAGGACTAAGAAGAAAAGGAAATTATAGCTTTTATACCTTCCTCTCTTTTTTGTGTAAAGATGGATGTGCACATCTGCATTTTAAGGGTCAGGACCTCATCCACATGAGGAAGGTTTATAGTATCAAGCATGAAGGGAAAAAGCTATTTATAAATATTTTGGGTTATATAAATAATGAAAAGTTGATAACATTTCCGAGCAGAATTAAAAAAAATAAAAAAAAAAAAAGCCAAAAAACCGATTATACAATAGCACCCTCTAGCTCTGCTGATTGAGAAGTATCTCTTTCCTGAAGCATCAGAGAAAAAGTACCCAATCTTCTTCTGGAAAAGATAGGGAGGTACCTTTCCTACTCCTGGATTTCTACAGCCAGTGCTTTTGAGAGAGAAGAAGGGAAATAGTAAGTGAAAAGAGCTCTAGATGTCCACTTATCAGTTGGAATTGTAGGCAGTGAATATACCAAATAATATTTAACAGGAAGACAACAATTGCTTCTATTGTTTTCACATCTTAACTGTTTTCCACACAGTGGAAGCCAGCTGACCAGCACTGGTGACATTGGGGTGAAGCTAAAATGTTCCAGTAATTTGGCATCAGTCACAGAAATCCAGGACTCGGAAAGACATTTAGGTGACCTGCTCTAAGGCAGCAAAATGCATGAAGTTTTCTTTCTGACGTGCAATTGTCTGGCTCACTCTTCAAAATTAATGGTAAGCAACACTATTTAGCACATATCTGGGGATACCAACACAAGGATTCTCTACGAGTTACAGAATGTTCTTAATATTTTACATGACCATTTTGTCCACAAAAGGGAGTCCTAGAGACAAAAAATGGGAACTTCTCCAAACACAGGGTCCTAGATCAGGTAGAATTATCTACATTGTCTCCTGCGATGTGAGAGATCCAAGCCTCCAGGTCACACAATATGCATGCATAGTATAGGCGTTTATGTTTATGCACAGAAATAGCCTTTAAGTCTAATAGTGCTGAGCAGAGATCCTCTGGGCAAAGTTTAATGGGCTTGGAAATCTTTTCTGATATGAGAAAATAATTAAAATGGCATGGGAAGACTCCTCTTCCCATGGCGAAGAGCCTGAGTGTCAGAGCCAGACAAACCCACCAGTTAAAACCATGGCAACAGTATTGTTAGAGCTCCCAGTACTTGGTACTTACTTCTGGATCGGATATAACAATCGTTGCAGTTAAGAAGACCATTTCTAATCCTGACATCTGTGCCACTCGCTGCATCTCCCAACTGTCCCTTGCAAATGCCACACTGTCAGTTGAAGAACAGAGAAAGTAAGACAGACCACGCCCTACTACCTGTCACAACTCTTCCCAAATTTTTACTTTTGTTTCAGCAGTTCTTGGAACAGTGAGAAAAATACACCCCTAGAACTCAGCCCATACTCCTGGGGAACACTGCAAATCTGTAAGAGGGTTTTTGTAAAGTCAAAAGTGCTTAGGACTGGATTTGAGCAGCCTCCATTTACACAGAAGTGAAGTCTAATGATTATATGGGACATCTGACTTTGAGGTTGCATTCTGGAGCCAGGCCAGTTGTGATGGATAAAGCTTAAAGACGCCAGAGATATAGTCAGGGTAAATGTCTAAAATCAAAAAAGTCTTCACAAATGTCTAATATCAATTGGGCCAGAGATAATGGAAATGGATACTTTCTAAGTTCTCTAAAAACACTTCAGGTTATTTCCAAACTGAAACACCCCAAACCAGTCAAGAAATATTTCTAGTCAAAGCTTTCCAACCATGGGACAGATCAAAGATGGCTTTGGGACTGACTGTGTTTTTGGAAGGAAGAAAAGACCACCTAAAAAAATAACAAGGTAAATAATGTTATATTTAAAAAACAATGAGCACAATAGAGAAATTATATGATGCTTCCCCCTGTAAGTAAAGAAGCTGAGTTTGCTTGCTTGATCACAGGTTTTAGTCCAATTAACATGTCTGACTGCAAAATAACATATTAGTTATGTTATTTCCACTTCTTTACAAACACACTCAGACACAACAACCATGCAAACCCCTTGGCCCCCTCATTTTCAGTTTCACTTCCACTCTACTTGCACTGTGCATGACTCGAGCTGTTTCTTAATAAAGCAAGAGACATACCCTGAAGCACTGAATATGGAAATAAAGCCCGAGTGTTTCAATAATCATGGCAGCTCCTTTTCCAAGAGGGAGACCACAGGTAGAGCAAAGCTTCCTCCCACTGACAGACCTAGGAGACAAACACGGCTGTAAGAACACAGCAACTGATGCTAAAATGGAGCCAAATGTTTAGATAGGTTTATCACCAGGGACAGGATGAGAGGAAGGAGCACTGGAGGGGTTTACATAAATACACATTGACCCTTCAGCCATGTTACTGAATCAGCCTGCACGTCTACCTTCCAGACAGGCAAGCAAAGGACTTAAAATGCTTGAATGCACAGCAGCTCAAACACATTTCCCTGCCAGTCTGCTGTGCTAGATCAAGGGAGATGCAAGCCTCTAAACAAGCCTGGGTGGCAGGGAACCATGCCTGTGGATTCCTAGAATCACAGAATGGTTAGGGGTGGAAGGGACCTTAAAGATCATGTAGTTCCAAGCCGACTGCCACAGGCAGGGAGCCTTCCACTAGACCAGGTTATTCAGAGCCCCGTCCAACACCTCTAGGGATGGGCAGTCCACAGCCTCTCCGGGCAATCTGCTCCAGTGCCTCACCACCCTTACAACAAAAGGTTACTTAGACCTAGTCAATGCCACAGCAATTCACACAAATTACCTGAGTCAGACTCTCAGCCTGGGAATTTTTAAATTTGTTTACAAATGGACTTGCTCACTGCAAATCAGAAAACAGGGATGCTATTCTTGCACCCAAACAAGCTGGTGAAGTCAATAGTGACAGCATACAGACCAGGCAGTGGTTGACTCATTTCAGCTTGGGCTGCTGCAGCCCCTTAGTACTACAACCAGTTAGACAAAACCTGAAATTGCATCTCCATCTGCAATGCAAAAAATACTTCAACTCACTCCTTCAGCAGTCCTGTCTAGACCTCTCTCATAAATCTGCAGTTGGATGACAGCTGGGTGTCAGGTTCAGAGCCTGAGGTTCAGAGCCTCAGGAATAACTGGTGCCCTTTTTCATAATGGTTTTAATAGCAGTGCAGGTGCCCACTTCTATGGGTCTCACACTCTTCCCTTCCCACCTGCCTGTCAGCCTGACAGAACTGATGCCTGGCCTAGTGAGATGAATCTGAGACCAAAAGGGATCCCCTGCCGTTATGTGTCATCCGTGCTTTTTTCAGCCAGGGCTGAAACTAGGAGAGAAACTTTGCGATACTTCATGAGTTTTGAGAAGACAATTTGACGAAATCCTACCCAGATAAGCAAGTTTACAATCTCTTGCTTTAAGGTTTTGAGGCAGCAATATTATAATAAGCCACCAATGGAGACAGATCTGGACTGCAGCATAACAAAAGAGCCATTTTGGAAAAAGAAAAAAACCCAAAAACCAAAAAAAGAAGGAGAGAGAGAAAGAGAGACAGAAGCAGCAGAAAAGCTCATCACAATTAGAAAATTGTCCTTGCTTCTACTCTTGAGCCCACGATGTACACAGATAGCACAGACACGACTGTCTTGTCGCTTCATTATCATTATTCCTTTTAGAATAACTTCGCTGTTGTTTTTTTCTCCACTCCTACAACCTTAACCCTTCTGCTTCTGTGTTATTCCTGAGTTCACCTTTGTTTTTTCTTCTTCTCCACTATCAGAGCGGAGCATCTTGAGAAATTTTTAAGAGTTTTCTAATGTTTTAGAGGGAAAATGAATTACATCCCATCCATTGTTTACAAAACTAAGATTTATTTCAGGAAAAGATCATGGAAAAGATTCTCAGATCAGAACATAGCTGCTAAAAAATATGAAGCAGCTATCACAACTAGCGACCTTTAGCAAGGAAATGATCTGCAATCCTACCAAAACTGCAGCTACAGTTACAAAAACATAATAAATTGTTCATGTAAAAAATTCCCAATAGCTTCATGTCAATGCAAGCGACATCAGAAAGAGGGCTTTGCTCTGCAACGTGAAGAAAAATGTAATTTAAATAGAAAGAAAAACCTGCTGTGTTCTGTGTTGTATTACTTCACCCTATTTAATAAGCAAACTGATTTTAACATACCCCAAATTATCAGTGATTTAATCAGGCTACAGTTAACATTTATTTAGAGTTGGTACACGTAACTCACTGAAAGATGTACAGATTGCTTGAGAGAATCAAATCTCTAAGAGATTAGCATGATTGTGGGCAAATTAAAAATCAGCAAAAAAGCAAAGTGCATTTCTAATTTGGAAATTAAAGAAAGAATTTCTTTTTAAATCAGCAAGTGACAATGTCTCAAGCAGACCTTACTCCTGAGCATGTGACAATGAAGACATCCTTTGGCTTAAGTGCTCTGATCTCACACTTTGACTGAAGTTTATACTGTCCCATTTCAATTTTATTGAAATTTCAATGGTCAAGCAGAGTTCTAAAGCTGCTTTCTGAACTGTGTTATTTGAAAACATAATACCATTGAAGCAGGCAAGAAATATGGGAGAGGGAGCTACATGTTTATCCCATGGACAGTTATGAATTGCAACATTTAGCAGACTTAATAGTGCATCCACATAATACTAATATGATTTTCACTCTGGCAGTTCACCAGCAACTACAAGAAGTGTTTGGTCTGCAAAATTCCTTATTGACCTTTAGTACCTGTTGGGTGACTGACTCAGAGCAGCAGGCGAGCAGGGAGATGACGGCCCAGATCGGAAGTTCTCATGATAGCCTGCCCTAAAATACAGAAGAGAAGATGCATTACTACAGCTGAACAACAAATAAAAACAGGTTTTGTATGGAGAAATTCGAGCTAGTGAATTTCAGGATTTTTGGTTCTGAGTCTTAGTCTGCTCGCTGCTGCTCAGCCAGGGAACTCACAAGGTAATCAGCCATGTGGAGATTCCTGCCCACCCCACCAATCCATCACAGCTCCCACCATGATGAAGGAGGGTTAAGCCAAGTCACACCACACCACACCACACCACACCGCACACCACACCACACCACACTCTCTGTTGGCCCTTCACTGAGTAAAAAGGAAGCTACCAACAGTGAAAAGTCCTTTATTTTGTTAATGGTTAATTTGTATCCAAGCTACCCTGCAAAAGTTTGGTGAGAAAAACCTTGGTTTTTGTTATCAGAAATCATAGGATTGATTCAAACTCTAACTGCTTAAAACAGTTTACAGATTAAATAACAATTTTCTCACACACACAAGCAGTTTATTACGAAGAATAGGTAATCAAACCTCAATCTACATTAGTTTTGACTGGATATAACCTTCATAGAGGTAACAGGTTCTGCAGAAGACTGTGTTCATTTATATGCTAATGAAAACAGATGTTCCTTTCTCATTACACAGCTACTTTTTGTAAATATTAGGCAAACAGCTCCCACATTTACCAAAAGAATTGGTGTTACTGCTCAGTAAGGCTTACTCAAAAGCACAAGGCAAAGCAGCAAAGAAAGAAGACCTCACCAAAATTTACAGCAGAAAGAAAATACTACTCTACATGTATCTTCTTTTAAAAGGTATAATCTTTAAAGGACTAGAAAGTAGCAATCGATGTGCGTTTGGAAGATGGGGAATGAAGCTGTTGGATATCAGCTTCAAAGAGGCAGACATAACCTGACATTCCCACTCTCATATTTAGCTACTTTTTAGCTATAAACGTTTGTCTCAGGAACTTAAATTAAGCATATGAAAAGTTATGCAGATATATGCTAAAAGAGCTATGAAGAAAGAGGAGAGAGGCATGTAGGAGGTGTGCTCCCTCATGAAATTAGTAACTGTGGTGCCTGTAATGAACAACAAAGTGGATAAATGTTAGCAGTCTCGATGGGAAAGCCAGACACGAAGGGTGTCTTCACACTGCAGGACTAATCAAACCCAACCAATAGAGAACGCTGAGCAGGAGTGTAAGGGAGAACAGAGCAAGTAGGACTTCTCTATCTTTTCAGTAACCTTTATGTCCTCACCTCCTTGCTTCCCCTGCGGAGCTCGATTGCTGTCCCACAGTCTGGCCCAGGAATGGTCTCTGCCGACCGTCCTCTGTGCACTGTGGAGATTGCTTTGTCAGCAGCTGCTGATTCCAGGAGATACCTACAACAAGAGGTAGGGAAAACTCAACATTTGAGGCAAAATGCTTTTGTCAAAATTTATAGACCATCATGGCTTATGGGCACACCATAAAGGAGAGAGGTGTACTGTTCCATGAAACAAACTCCTCAGAAATCCCCCACAAAGTCAGAGACAGGCTTTGGTACATCAGCAGATCTCTGTGGAACATCGTTCCTTTGCATTACCTTCACATAAACGTGACCTACCCTGCTGCTGAATCTATTTCTGAAGGGGGAAAGGGCAAAGTCAAACAGCCATCCACAAATAACACTTGGGAAAATGAAGTATTGTTGTCATAATGAAGGAAACACCCAAGAGACTGAAACTTCTGTGGTGCCAGGGGATCCAAACTTCTCAACAGCAAGAGTTAAAGGGATGGTATAGTAATTGCTCTCCATAAACCTACTGATAAACAGTAAATCCTTCGTAATTTTCTTCTGTGCTTCAGATGGCTCAGTGACAATAACAGCCTCCCAGCAATAAGCAATGATCTGTGTGATGTCCAGGCAGCCAACCATCCTATCTTTGAGAAACAGTGCATTACCTGGACCCTGCAATGTGAATTTTGTGGCTCACAGGATGGGGAGAAGCCTTACCCTGCCATGCGCCAACCACATGGTTTAGAGAATGAAAACTTTGCTGGGGCCTATGAAAGGCTTGTTACCTATTTTTGATGTCAAGGCAATAAACCCACATGCCTGATTATTTAAGGGCTTAAGAAGGGAGCAAGGATGGATGGGGTGCTTTAAGAGGCAAGAAAGGAGCCGTAAGAATACTTGCAGGGGACCAAATTGTTGAAAAGAACCTAGAAAAACCCTGAAGCAGGGTCATTAGCAGAAGTAGTTGAAAATTGTCAAACCCGTTAAGTTTGCTTAATCACTACTACAGATCCCCAAGGGTGTGTTGCTGGGTGATATATATTCAGCTTTCTTTCTTTGTGCAACTTTTATCAAAGCACTAACAATACAATAAAATTGAGACAAGGAAAGCAGACCTACCAAGTTTAATAGACTGAATTTGCATTTGGAGCAAGTAATAACACTGAAAACTCTTCCATCCACAGACACTTCATTTTTTAGAATAATGAACTTTTATGCAGGACTGAAAACAAAAATCTAAAACTTGATTTCAAAATTTGCATTCACTTTCTGTCTTTAGTCCTACTTATTTACTTTCCAGTGTTCACTTATATTAGGTAGATAATGATGTTAAATTCGTGAATTGACCTTTTTTTAAAGAGAGACCCTCATGACAGCAATGCTTTGGGGAAATTCCTTCCTTCAAAAACATCAATACTTATGGCAGCTAAAAAAAAAAATTAACTTTAAATGTCATTAGACATTTCTAATGATGAAACTGAGGCAGGTGTCACTTTAGGCTTGGCTTGAAAATGTTACATATCACATGTAGTGATTTTTCCTGGACTGAAACAGACATAAAGAATCTAATTAGGTATCAAAACACAAAATAAGTGTTGGAAATATGCTCCCTGTATCAAGATAAATCCTATATGTATGTACAATTATGTAAAAGATTAAAGATAACCATTTTAACTGCTACTGTGAACATGCAGGCCTATAAACGAGATATCTGCTGCAGAAACTCTCATCTCTGATGAAAACAAGAAGAGTTTAAATTTCACCTTAACATATTCATCTTTGCTAACATAAAATAAATTTTTAGTCTGAAACATTCAAATTTTGAAGATATATGTGTACTGTCAATTTCCAAAATTCTTTGAGTTAGATTTCTGCCTGATTTCTATCTGAAGGAGAACACATGCATAGGAAGCCTTACTCTCACCCTGAGTCAGTGGCAGATTCAGCCTGGCAGGTGAGCTCCGCTCCATCACCGGCATGTGGTGCTCCTGTTCACTTCCTCCTTTCAAGATACCAGTCTCTGGGTATCCTGAGAGCACTTTATTTCCACTGCCAATAAAAATAAGTCACATTGTATAAATAAAGCCAGGAAAAAATTCACCTAGAATGTAATGGCAAAATCAGACTTTTGAATATCAGCCTATTTTTTACAAAAAGATTTTTGTTATTGTGTCAGCAACGACAATAACTTCAGTGAATTAACAAGTTTGTCTCCCAGTAGCCCAAGTCTTCCTGCTTACCTTAAACTGCCACTCAGATGTGCTGAAGATTATTTTGGATTTGTGGAAAATGGATTTGTGGCTTCTTTGACAGAAAAAAAGCTTTTATCCGTGTTCTCTATACAGTGCTCAGCATCATTCGATGCCTCCCCTCTTTTGTGAAACCTGTTAATTATCAGTTAAGCAAAGTCCAGGACTTTAAACAGCATCTGGCAATTTTGGGTATGGCACTTCTGAGATAGCCAGGCAATTTCACACAGGTTCTGAGTGAAAACAGCTACTGCTCCTTTATTCCTTCAGATGACTTGTGAAATGTACACAAGACACAGAGCAGTGATGTACAGAGATGTCTGAGCTGTCTAAGGTCTGATCTGGTCGCTGTGACAGCCTCTTGGCAAAGCCATACAAGGAAAAGACAAGCCTTCCAATATGCACAACTAGCCCTGTGCAGTGCCACACGTGTGCCAGCCTGCGTGGCCAGTGAATATTGATCAGGATATATTGTATCCAGGCCACCGGGTGCTGGCGCTCCAGCGTCAATCGTGGGCACATGTGATATCCCAGAAGCCAACAGAACACAAAGCTCCACAGGGTTATGAAATGCTTAGGGTTAATACATACCTCCTCTTTTCTTGCCAGAGCTCGTTTTCGTTGCTCTTCAGAGATGGCACACTGTCCTGCTCCCAAAGCAGCTTTTTCTGCTTTGTACCTTCTTTTTGTTTGCCTTCCTCTGGAAAGCTGTTTAAATCACTTGAATTCTAGAAGACAGATGAAGAGGGAACAAGGAGCTCCCTTTGAATTTGGCATTGGCACACACGTGGGAAAAGTACAGGCTGTCCCTAGATACATTGTGTTGACACACATTATCAAAAAGGACATCTCACATTTATATAGTAGAACCATTTGATCCTGGTAAGGCTAACTTTGGATTTAATTAAGGCTCTAGCTGAAACAGCAACTAGTTGGACTAAACTGAGCATGAAATAAGTTAGGGACCAATTATGGTGTAAAGGATGGCAAATTAAAACTTTCCATTATATACTCTTTGGCAGAAATCCTTGAATTACTTTGAGAGTCTAGACAGTCTCCCATTGGACTTGCGAGGACTTTGTGAGTGGCCTCAGCTTGTTGTCTCTGCCTAGGAGCAAAGCATTACTCACATGCACTGGGCATCCTCAAAGGGCAACACCAGTACTACTTCCAAAGTGGTGCTGGAGTGGTTCATACCAGACTCGTGGAGCTTGAGTAAGCAATGGCATGAGATCCTTCACTTCTGGGTGCAGGCAGTGTTCTGACTGTTGCATAAGCAACTCCACCAAGGAAGTTACTGCTACACAGCCAAGTGGAAAATTGGCCATGGCTGATGGCCCTGCACCAGGGTGAGTGAGAACAGGGGGCAGGAAGGGTGAGAAGAGAACCAAATGATACAGTACTCCTAATCCTGAAGTTGAAGGGAAGAAGGCAGATGACTGGGTGCAGGCGCCTTACGCAGGAGAAAATTATGTCTGTGAATCCCACACTTACTCTACTGTGATCTCGCCTGGGGTGTCATTCTCTGATCTCTGCAAACACTAATTTAATTAGATGCTAGATGCATTGAATTAAACATTCTGTGCTGCATGAGTAAAAAAAAAAAAAAAAAACAGAGAGTAAACATTTCTCTGTTTGTTTTGCTGCTTTCTAGGAGGGATGATGGGAGAGAAAAGGAGGAAAACTGGGGAGGTAGGATTCAGTCTCATCTGAGATATATATAAAGCATTATATTACATTCGAGATTTTGGATTCAGAGAAACCACTTAAGGTTTTGTTGGCTCTGGAAGATAATAAAAAGAAACAGATCTTTTCACAGCACCAGTTAAAGAAGAGAGGCAGCTGCAGAGAGAAAGTTATCACTCTCTGCTCTAGTTGAAAATGGGATGGTAGCAGTTTGCTTGGGAATACAGCTACTCAGTTGTGAAAATCTGTAAGTTACAGCACTCTGAGGTATCACTAGTTAAAGAAGGGACCCAGGGAATACCCTTACTCTTTCTGCTCCTAGACTTTGATAGCCTTTAGCAAAGGATTAAACTTTTCACTAAAGATGTCTTACTCTTCAGTGCCTTACTACTCCATGAGAAACTCACCACTGTCTTGTTTCCTTCAGTGGTAGAGGAAGAAGAGGAGAGGAGCTCAGCAGAGTTTGAAGAAACAATGAATGGAACTACAGTATCCTCAATTATCTTGCGTTCCTAAAGAAAGAGGATCAGGAGAGAGGGGGGGTTAAAAATACAGAATGTATCTATGAGCTTATGAAACACAAAAGGAAATGAAGGTTTGGCTATGTGCCATATTTAGATGGCTAGATAAGGACTTGTGGTACTAAGAATAATGGTAACACCTCAATTTTTAATTTGCTTCAAGGTTTTGCACTTCCATTTCTTTTACCATTGCCATAATTGAGATGGAATTTACAAAACAGGAAAGAATATTTCACTTGGCATGGAACTACTGTTTCTCACAGCACCAGTGTATTAAGTTTAATATAAAAATATGAAATTACCCTTGGTACATGAAAAACTTAATTCTGAAAGTTGAAAAAAAATTTCTTTTTTAGATCACAAGTATGTCCCTCAAGCACAATGAGAAACCATTCATTGACATAATGCATAGACAAACTTAAAATATAAATATTTTCCAGTTTCCTGCAATAATGACCCACATAAAACAGAAGAAAACCACTATCTTATAGATTGTTAATATTCCACAACTGCAAGCTTTGAACATCTCCTGTGGATTTTAAAATTTTTTTAAAGGCCAGTTACAAAATACCTACATGATCAAGCCCAAGGCAGACAACAATTTCATCTGGAGTTCCACCAAGTCTAGGCACGGAGTATATGCCAAAATACACAGGGCTCTGCCTCTGGAGGGAACTCTGAGCGTGCCCAGACGCAGCTGTACTGACTCACCCAGACCTGCATAGCAATTAGACACCTCCACCTTTGCGGAGGTGCTGAGGATACCTGTCCAAATATTTAAATATTTTTCCTCAACATCTACAGCAGTGTTTAAGAGAAACAATCCTCCTGAGAATTCAGCCTTAAAGAGCCTTTTAATTAATTAATCTAGGTATGGGATTTTTTTTTTTTGTTTTACATGAGTGGGTGCATTTAAATACAAAAAAAAGGTCAATAAACAAGGTCCTCCTTTGAGCATTATACCTCCTCATAGTATCTACGCTCCTCCTCTTCAACTTCCCTCTGGGCCTTTTCCCATTCCTCTTTCAGCTTGTCCTGCTCCTTCTGATACTTCTCCTGTACATGGGTAGAAATGCAGGTAAATTCAGAGCATTCAGTATTAGGAATAAATTGTGTAGTATCTCCACACCAAAAATGAACTTGCTAGAAGTGGTTTAATAAGAAATAGGATGAAAAAAAAAGAAAAATTGGAAACATCCATGGGTGTCAAAAAAAGCTTATTTTTCACTTTCCCCACTTTTTTCTAGGACTCACATTTAACACCTTCAAACTTCAAGGAACTTTTGACACATTAGAAGAAGTTTAATTTGTTAACATTTTTAAAATCTTTAGTCAGAAATTAAGTTTGTGCTCAAAAATATTAGTAATTCCTTGTTTATCTTACTGTATTAAGTTTCAAAAATGTTTCACAGACCCTGAAACACTGAGACAACGGTTGTACACTAAAAACTTCAGCAAGGTAGCATACAAATGAGCAGGTTTTGCAGATATTGGTACTAATTTAAGAGATATGCCAATATAATTTAAGAATGATGAATAACTATGCAAGTTTAAAAGATAAGCGAATAGCATGTAAAGGTTTGAAGAGAGTAAGCTTATAATTAGCCAAGTAGGTTATTTTCTTCCTTGATGGGATGATTTCTTAAGAATTGTTTTCACAGCATTTTGCACAAAAAAAAATCTCAAAGAGGTGTTTAAAATTGTTTGCCAGAACTGGTTTGAATATGGAGAAGAATGGTGACTTCCATTTTCCTCTTAACCATTTCCAATGTCTGTTCAAATTGGAAACCACATCTGCTTAATCCAGAAGAGAAGCATTTATTATTGAGAGAGCACCCACATGTGCCAGAAATATTATGAGAATTTTACACCATTTTAAGAGGTGCAAAATTGGTGACATCAAGAAAGCACAGAGACACACAAGTCCTTTTTAAAAGATTAAAAGACAGCATTTTATTACTCTCTATCCTTTGACAGTTGTTTGCTCTTCTGTTACATGGAAGAAAGATATGATTTCTTTGGGATCAAAGCTAATCACAGTTTCAAAAGACACTCCTGGGAAATTCAGGTTCTCACGGCCATTGTATTTCCTCCAGCTAGGACACAAACCTAGAACTTTTAGAGTTTATTCTACCATTAGGCAAAACTAATGGTTGTCTTGAAGATACTTCCCTCTCTCACAAAACGCTCTCAAACCCAAATCCTTTCATGTCCAAACTCAGTTTGATATTTTCCAAGAACAACCTGTGAACAAAGCAGAATTCTACAAAAATCTATTAAGACCATCATTTTAAAGAAGAGTTGCACAGGCATCAGGGTTAGCAAATTGTCAGTCTCGACAAAGCGTGTCCAAGTAATTAAGTGTTTTGTAGTCTGTGCTCAACATAATTTAAATGTAATTGAGGACCAACACATTTGGTTTAACTCTGCACTGGATTGCAGAACCAAGCCCTTTTGGTCTTTCCATGGAGTGGGGAAGGGAGACATGAGAGTGCCTAAACCACAGAGAACATGTGTGTGTGTGTGCTCATTTATCACTCAACTGCCACAGAATTCACTCAAGGATCCACAGAGGATGTGGAAAACATGACACAAAATGCCCAGCTTTTGTCCAAAGGGACAATCCAACAGCTGAACCACACAGTGGAAGACATACAGTTTCTTCCCTACCTGAAGCAAGCGTTCTTGCTCATGCTGCCACCTTTCCTGGCGCTTTCGCTCTTCTTCTGGATCCCAGGACCAAAAATTGAAACGCTTACGTGAAGGAAAACCAAGCTATTAGACTGTGACACTGCACTTCACACGGCTACCAGAGAAAACTGCACTTTGCCTGATTAAGCCTGGCCAATGATGTTACAATGGGAAATTGAGAACTAGATAAGGATTCTCTCAGTGAGCAGACAATATTCTTGGCTTCACTGACACTTGGGATTGCCCATAGGTAGCCACATGATAAAAAAATAATTTGGTTTGTGAAGAAAGGCTTGGGAAACTTCAACTGAAGTGGGGAAAAAGAACCTAAAGAAAGCTCTAAGCAGCACTGAACAGAGCCACCTCCAGGGACTCAAATTTAAAGAACATACATATTTTGCTTCTCTATAACCTTCTGCACAACATGAAAAGCAGTTTTAGATTGTAAAAAAATATTCTCTCATCTTATGTCTGCTAGCACAACAGCCTATAGTCTTGCTTTTAATTTTTATCCATAATGAAATAAATCCTCAGGCTTCACTAAGGATCGTAAGACATGATGCGTTTAAAATTGTTATAATCAAGGGCAATTTTAGACAGTTGCTGTCATATTCCTTTCCAATATAAGTATTATTTGAATCTCATAGGAAAAGATTATGTCTATTTCTATATGACAAACAGAATGTGAAATACTGTGTACTTCAGAGTAGCATTTGTGGTGTGTTGGGTTTTTTTGTTTCATTGAGGAAACAGAAGAATAATGAAGTCCTTTCATTTCTATGCATTTAAAATAGAATGGTTAATTTAGAATTACATATTATTTTGAGATTGTGAAGCTTTAGTGGCTCCAGCAACCAAACACTGTATATCTAGCTCCAGATAAGAGGAGAATGCATGAATTCCAGATTCAGACTGTGCCTTGATTTGGGTTGTACTTTTCCTCTCACATGTCCATGAGAAAAAAATTCTTATTCTGGTTTAGGCATGTTACAAGACAGTTTGCATAAAAAATTAATTTCTGCTAAACACAAATTGCTAAACCAAATAATAACCCAAAAAAGGTACTCACATTTGATTTGTCACCACTATCAGGATCAGCTATTAAAAAAACAGAACAATGAAAGATTAAATTTAACACAGCAAAATGTCCTTAGCCTGTAAACAAATCTACACTATATCTGTATAAAAGAGCTTTATGTTAGTTTCCTATTTGCTCCCACAACCAAATGCAAGGACTAATTGCAAGAAAATAAATCAGAAACCAGATTACACCCATCACCAACAAAACTACTTTTTATCTGGGTACAGAGGAGCACAATATTAACTATCAGATTCTACTCTACCACTAGCTAATGCCATCTACTTCTGGCCACAGATGTTAGCAGTGTTCAGACACCGAGTGTTACCTACCTTGATCTACTTTTCCCTTCATGATTCAGTGCAAGGAAGGAAAAAGTACAGCAATGCTAAAAGAATGGGACTACACTATTCAAGAGCCACAGTTACGAAGAGAACCATTGCCATTTTCTATCCAAATGTCTTTGAAAATTAGACTGATTTAAAGAAATTAAGAAAAAGGTATTTATAGGCAAGGGATTTCTTTTGGGTGCCTGAAACCAGAGCAACACAACAATGTGCAACCCAACAGCTCTTTGTCAACTGTGCAGCAGGAATAGAAATTTTCTACGAAAGCGAGAGGTAGAACAAGTCCCCGTGATCATCAGCTTTCGCCCCAGCCCCACGTCCGAAGACACCTATGGCTGGAGCGGCAGAAGGGCTGGAGCTGCTCTTAGCGCCGCATTTACCTGACTGGGAGAAAAACTGTGAGCGCCGCCAGTTGTTGCGAACCCTAAGCGGAACCATGGCCCCGCGGGGCAGCTCTGCAGGCAACGGCACGGAGACAAAACAAGAAACAGCGCGGTCAAAAGGCGATGACAGACTCTCAGACCTCAGCCACCTTGGTCATGAGAGGGATTTTGTCTACAGTCGCTTTGGCCCATGGCAGCTAATTTACAGTGGACCCGAAGATCACACGGACTGTCTGTATTTAAATGCTACTTTTTGCAACATGCCACCTGAACTTACACGAGAGCTCTAGCACACTAATGCAAGGGCAGCCACTCCTTCAAGTCTTTGCACGGTGCTTGCATTCATTCCTATTGCAGATACAGGTTTTAACAGATTTGGCGAGCCTTTCAGTGCTCTATATGGTGTGAACACTAGAGTGCAGCCAAGTGTTTCAGCACCAGTCAGAACACAGGCAAGAGACCTATGACCTGTTACTTGATACTGGGTTTGATTTGCTTAACATAAAACGATATTGTTCTCGCAGTCTGCTTGGGTAGCACCTCCCCACTAAAAAAAAAGTGAGAATTCCATTCCTTTTCAGACAATCACAGGGTGGTTTGGGTTGGAATGAACCTTAAAGATCATCTAGTTTCAATTCCCCCTGCCATGGACTGGGATACTTTCCACTGGATCAGACTGCTCAAAGTTCCATCCAGACTAGCTTTGAACACTTCCAGGGATGGGGCATCCACAACTTCTCTGTGCAACCTGTTCCAGTGCCTCACCACACTCATCATAAAGAATTTCTCCTAATATCTAATCTAAATCTGCATTCTTTCAGGTTAAAGTCTTTATTCCTTCTCCTATCACTACATGGCTTTGTAAAAAGTCCCTCTCCAGTTTTTTCACAGTGGAGCACCTTCAGTAGTTTAAATCTTGAAAACGTTAGGCTAACCAGGATATTACCTATAGTTTAACAAGCTAGGAAGTTCTTATGGGAAAGAAAACTTCAGGGAAATTTTTCTCTCTTTCTTCCACAATACCCACATAAAATGCAGCTTTAAAATAAATTTTAAATCAAACTACTAAACATTATCAGTCTCAAGCAAAACTTTGTCATGAAGGCACGGGGAAAAAAGGGTTCTGCATTGCAAGAACTTGTGCTGGGCAGTGGTCAAATTCAAGGATGTGGCCAGATATGTGTATTGTTCATCTATGAAAAGGAGCTCCACAAGAGCAACTGAGTGCAGAATTTATTGCCAGAAAATTTTATCATGAAATAAAACCAATTGATAAGTAATATTCATCTGTGACCAGCAGTATGTAATACTCATTGACATAATAAACCCTTCACTGCTAGGCCAAGTAAATGCAAGATAGGGCTCTTCCTCTGCTGTGTCAAATTTCTGCTGTTGTGTTTAAGAGGAATAGCCAGAAGAGTCCTTTGCATCAGAGAAGCCACACTACCAATATCAGTCAATAAAAATAGAAAATAAATGTTTTAGCTCCAAAACCCTCCAAGTTATCGATTAAGCACTTCTCCCTGAACGTCACATGCCCATATTCAGCTACTGTCTGTCTGAGTTTTCCAAATGCTTCTTGCTCACCTTGTAGACCAGAATTATGCAGAGTAACTTGGCTGGTCTCCGGTAGTTTCTTTAAAAACGGCAGCACTACACTCCCCTTTTCTTCCAGGGCTTTTGCTTTCATCACCTGTTCAGACATTTGGGAGCAGAAAACGGTATTTAAAAAGCAACAGGTTCAATCAAAGGTTAGTTTAAACCCTTTCTACTTATTTTCTGAAACAACATTACCAAAGATGAAGCCTCTATCTCCAGAATTACAACATGGAGTTGCAGTACTGAAGTCCTGTAAGTAACTGCCAGCTGTTTCCTGTTGACATTCACACTGCCCTGCACACCAAAGTCAATCCTCTACCGACATCTAGCTCACCAACATCTAATTCACCTGACAGAGCAGTATGGTCACAGCCATTTGTCACCTCTACCACCACCTGCACTTGTTCAGCACTTCAGGAGGACTAAGGGGTTAAGCTCCACGGTCTACACCTTCTGGATACTCTGCCCTCCCAACAGGTGGTGGGACTGGGGTTTGTAGGTTAAGTTCTCATTTCTAGTCCCACCAGTTTACAGGTTCAAACACTACAAGCAGACACGTGGAGTTCCTTTTGAGGGGGAACTTTCTGACGACCACAGGATCTGGCAGCTGAAACCATCCTTCCGGGTCATGCTTTGAATGAACTCCTGAAGTGACATTATATGGAGAAAAATACCAATTTGCACAATAAACATTTCTGTGTAAGATCTTTCTCCTTTTTTTTTTGTTTTGTTTTGTTTTCCGCTCCCTCCTTTTCTTGTCCATACATACCTCCTGTGTAGGAGGGAGCTCTGCTTCCTTCTGCTGCTCTATTTCAGCTTTCTTCATATCTTTCTCGCTCGAAGCAGTTTCCTCTGAAGAGACAGGACTGGGAAGAAATTCTAATCTCTTCACAACAGGGCTGGCACAAGCTGCAGTTGACTTGAATTGCTTTTGATCTAAACCTAATCCACACATATAAGAAATAATGTTGCAAGGTTAAGATACATTTTCAAATAAAATATTTGCCTATTTCTTACAATCCAGTTTCTTACTGTATATACTGTGAGCCCATTTACTAGATGTTTTGAAAAAATAAACTTTTTTCAACACAGGAAAAACTAATCTCTCAGAGAAGACAAGACTCAAATAATGAAATCACCTATCAAAATTTATGTGGTTACACTTGACTTGGGCTTCATGGGACACCCTTCATGGTCAACAAAAATAGAGAAGAAGTCCTTGGAAAAGAGTCACACAAACTCTTTCAGACACTCCTCTGGCTGAGAGGAGCTGTAACCTACAATGGGCCTATTGAGTTAAGATCTCTTTACTGAAGTTATGTGATGAATCCTATCCTAAGATGCTACAAAGACAAGTAGCTATATGACATGGTCTCACTCTCAGCACTGGAGGATATTTCAGCTTGCCTATTTTCACTAAACCTACCACTTCCACTGACCATCAGTTAAGCATCAGACAACAAACAAACTGCTAACAGGCAGCCTTGGACTGGAATAACCTAGCTGTCATCTAACTCTTAAAGAAATCCAACAAGTTGATGCTGATTCCTGGGAGAAGGGACTATAAGCACACAGGTCTACAGCTGAGGACTGTGACAGCTGATACCACCACTGGAAGCAGAGCAGTTGCCAGCATCTCAGGCACTGAATAAGCACCCAGACATCTCTGCAACCTCCTAAAGAAGAAACTTCAGATCCTGTTCCCTTTCCAACCACAGCAGCAGTGGCGGCTTCTGAATATACCCTTTTGACAGGCTGGGAGAGCAAGCTAAGAAAGAGAGGCAGCCTAAGACTCCACTAAGAACGTGCACACCAGCAGAGACAAGAGCTGCTCCTGCTTCCAAGGCAGATGCACCCTCCTTCGGGGCAGTTCCCCCACCATTAGAGGCATAGGAGCCACAGCATGGAAGTATTTGGCTTGTACTGAACAGCAAAGGAGGTTGTTTACTCTACAAGATGTTCACAGACTTTGGACCCCATCTATCCCTCCAAAGCAGACATAATGAAAACCCCATGTTACTTTGCCATTTCGATCTTTGCAATGCTATCTCAGTTTTCCTTGCCAGACAATACTAAAATTTGCTGTTAATCTTTAGCATTTCTGACAGCAGGGGAGCTGGAGCCGAAGTGGCTTTGTGATTTGTAGACAACACCAGCTCATCACTGTTGACTCTTGAGAAGAGAATTTGGTCATTTCATTACAAGATTGCACCTTCTACCTTACCTTCCAGATGCAATTCAAAATTGCTAAACTATGTACTTTGGCATCTAGGAGCCAAAGTAATTAAGTCAGCTAATGAGCCCTTGCTAACAGCCCATGTGCTTCTAATCTTTGGGGAATGGTACCTCACTGATGTTCGAGGGCAAAGCTCAATTGTTCAAGTCACATTTATCCCCAACAAATAGGAGCATTATGCTTACACACCAACTGCAGCCAGAGATCTCATTTAAATACCTATTTGATACAGTACTTTTTACTTACTCATACCAAGCTGAACTTTGATAGACCCATTAAAAAAAATGAACAACAAAAAAATACCATGAACTTAGTATAATAGCATACAGCAAATAAAGTGCCTACTCAAAGACAATGTTTCAGAAACATACTTTTGAGGAAAACAGCTTAAAATTCTACCAGCAAATTCCTTTCCCTGGATTAGGAATCATGCATAAAGGCTTTAAAGCAGAAAATTAGGAGTCTACATAATACTGTCCATTTAAAGCCCCTATGGGGACTCAAGTGCCCCTTCTTACTCTTTCTCCCCATTCCTTAATGTCTTGGGGAAAAAAATGTGTCAAACAGAAGCTATTACTGACTGGCAGCTTCTGCCCTTGTTGCTTTCTGGTTACAGCATGCTGTGGCACTGACTTTGCACTTGCACAAATGGCCAAGTGGACAACTCAGGTGTGTCATTTCAACCACAGAATGACACAACAGCCCAGGCTGGAAGGGACCTCGACAGACTACCTCGTCCTGCATTTTGTGGGAAAGAGAGACTAGAGGAGATTCTCTAGCACTGTGTCCAGCCGCACCAGAAAAACCTCCTGCCACAGGGGCTCTACCACATCCCTTGGAGGCTGCTGCACTGAATGACTGTTCTGACTGCAATCAATTTCATTTCATGTCAAAATTACTGACATCTGCAGCATTTTCTAATGAGCCCTGTTGGTGCTGCTGCTGATGCTCCTATCAGATTCCTGCCACAGGATGTACCTCAGTCCAGGCCCGTAAGTGAGGAAGGGCAAGGGCAGGGGTGAGGGCAGCAGCACACCCACCTGGGGATGGGCAGGGGTGAGGGCAGCAGCACACCCACCTGGGGATGGGCACGCTGCGGGGGCAGGTGCCGCACTGCTGGGGCTGGGCTCGGCTTGCAGGCTGTCAGCTCCATCCAGTTCCACCGGGGGGGCCTGGAGAGAGGAACACAGCATGGAGTGAGTGCAGTGGAAATAAAAGCATGTGCTAATTCCTCAGGGCAGTGCTTGCTGCTCCTTTGTAGTGTGTTTGAACCACATCAGCTTGGAGCTCAGCAGGGCATTGGGGAGAATGTTTCAGAGCAATATGCGCCCGTTCAGGTATTGAATGGCTGTGCTTTAATCTCCTTTTCAAATCGCTCATCATCAGCCATTAATGTGGTTGGTTTGGAATAGCTCCTACAAGCTTTAAAACTGTAGGATATCTTGGATTGTGTTAGCTGGAGATAAGCATACATTTCCCCCCTAGTTTCACCTTCCAGAATAACACAAAAACATATGCATTAGTGAATAGATAGCACATACTAGTGTTGGGAAAGCGGCAAAGTAATTAAATACTTCCTTTATTTCACGGTTGTCTAAACAATCTGTTATCCGAGGGGAAAAGCCAGAGTTTGTATTAAAGGTAATGAAATACTTGAAACACTATTAAGAGAGGACTGAAAAAATATGGTAAGACCATATCAAGGCAATAATTCAAACGCCTTTGAAAAGCAAGCTTCCTGACCTGGACAGGGCTGTTGCAGAGTTAAAACCACACTGTCAAAACAAGGGTAACACTTCAGCTGATCTATTCAGCGGCCTCCACCATACATCTGCTTTTCCAGAAGGCAAGTCAAGAAAAATCTCCAGCAAAGCTATCAGCCATTGCCCATAGCTAGTGCTTCTAATGCATCCAAGATCTCGAAAACGGCACATTGAACGGAGGAAAATAAAAAATGCAGACTACTTTTAGAAATAAGAAGTAACATATTTCAGAATTAGTCTATTGTAGACTCTCTTTCCTGTCCTCCTCCCACTCCTCCATCTTCTTAACAGCTGCAAAGGAGGAAATCTGATGACATTTCCTCTTTTCTGCAGGCAGGAATCAGACCTCCACCTTCTGCATGGATCTTGTTTCCTACCCCTGCAGGCTCACATGAACCTGTGGCCCCTTATCTGAACATGCCCCATGAAAAACAGACCTGGGCTCTCACAGCTTGGTCACTGGGGACATCTGCTGACAATGCCAACAGGATCTCAACACCTATGGACACACCATAAAGCTCCAGGGAACTTTAATGCTGGCAAAGCTTGTGAATCCCTGCCTCATCTCCTCTCTGGAGGGAGGCGTGCTCTCAAGAGGGGCAGGGAACACGTCTGGGAAGATGCCCTGCAAGGAAATAGTGCAGACTGGTGTGGGGCCATGGCCAGGGCCAGTGACCCAGGCAAGCCCAGCAGGCAGCCAGCAGTGCTGGGAACAAGAGAAGGGGCCTGCCAAGGGCTGTGCTGCCACCTCTCAGCAGGACAGGTGCCAGATCACAGCCACGAGTCTCTAGAAGCGGCAGCACTTGCTGGGGCTGGCTGCCCGCCATCCTCCCCGCTGCCGCCACTTCCCAGTGCACCTTCACCTCTGCCACCCTCAGCCTCTGCCCCAGGCAAGACATGAAGATACATCCCCCACGTGCCTAAAAGCAGTTCTCGAACTGGATGAGGCAGAAAGCTACCTCTAAAAAGGTAAGATGGAAAGCTTCAGGACATCCTCTCTACCATGTCCACCTGTGAATGCATCTATACCAAGAGCGAAGAAAGCACAGACCTCTCCCTCCATGTCTCACACACTCCCAGGAGGGGAGGTCTCTGCAGTTGAGGCACAGGCTAAAGCACAGCCCCAGAGAAATGCTCCAAAGACTTCAAGTCCTGTGCCCCAGAGGTTTATCGCTTGCCATTTAGTTGCTCTTTTCTTTCAAATAACCCACCTCTCCCTCCCCCAGTTCATCTGGATGCCAGCCTGCTGTGTCACTGAGAGCCTTCATCAGAAAAGGCCCAGCAGAACACTACTGCAACTAAAGAACATTTCCTCTTCAGCCTTAGTTCTGGCTCCTGATCCAACAGTGGCCAGGGGAGAAGCTACTGGAAATCCTTCCTAACCTTGCTCAAAGAAGAAACAAGTATTTCTTTTCTGCATGAGGACAGGCAGCCCAGTCCAACAGGCTAGCCAGATAGGTCGTGCCATTTCTGTCCTCTGAGGTTTTCAAGATTCGAATGATAAAGCCCCTAGCAACCTGTTCTGATCTCAAGTCTGATCCTGTTTTAAGCAGCAGAGCCAGCTAGAGACCTACAACCTGAATTACTCTGTGTCATTCTACAACCTACAATACTCGTTAAACCTAAACAAATGACTATTATTGAGAGCTCAGAATTTGCCCTAAACAACGTCGTTTTCACATGCAAAAGCAAGAAGCTCCAAACTCACTGCTCCAAACCATAAGCCCTGCCAAAGAAATGGCTGTAGATTTCAATTATTAATATTTCGATTGATATTTTTGGTAAAACAATGGAATTCACCCTTCACTCTCAAAAAGCAACTCAATTGTCCAAATTGAAAAATTAAAATAAATAAATACATTCAACTTTAACTTCAACCTCAGAGGCTTTAAAGCTATAAACTGTGAAAATCCCAGGGCCCATACAAAAAGTGTTGAACTGTTATACCCAGGAAAGTCAATTGCTGATGTGAGCTGGTGCTGGAGAAAGAGCACAGTCATAACGGCCTCTCAGAGGAGCTAAAACGCTCAGTGAATGCCGCAGTGACACATGATGCACAGACATGATGCACTTGTATCACCTCTGGTGCTGTCATGCAGCTATCCTGCACAAGTGCAATAACTAAACCTACCCATAACCTATACTCAGGAGGCTGAACCAGGTATAGACGTAAATGTTATTTATAGAAAAAAGAGCTACTATGTGCTGCAAGAAAATTGACTTTCCAATGGCATGCTGCAGAAGTTCTGTTCCTGCTCACGCGACTTGACTCTCTCTCCCTCTGCTGAGAAATTAAATGCTAGTGACATGCAGCTAAAAATATAAAACTGATTAGTAACTAATTTATAAAAAAATTAAGTCAACTTCACTGGGGAACTCTCTTATTTCCACTAAATTTAATTCTATTTATAATACTAAGTTAATGTAGTATTATCTAGTATTTTATCAACAGGTGCATAATACACTTAAGAAAATTCTTGCGCTGATATAATTGATAAAATATCTTTTCTACCACAGACTATCATCCTTCACATTTCATAAATATTTGTAATCAAATGATGATGTTATCACTGACCATGAAAACAGGCACACAAACTACATTTCACTACACCTAAGGCATTTCACTACATCTAAGAGGACTGTATTTTGACATGGACACTGAAAGACTGAGTAACCTAGTGAGTGATGTTTCTGAGGTGCTTCAGTTCTATGAGGAGCTCTCGTGCCTTGCGATGAAGGACTGATGTAGCCTCTCAGCACCCCTCTGCCATATGTGTTTGTGTGGGCAGAGGTCTCTTTCTGCAGGGCAACAGAGCCATTCCATACACATGCTCTGCTGCAGATGCCTGTGAGGGAAGGTCACACAACACCACCACAGGCAATGCAGCCTTCAAGAGGAGTAGGAAAAACCTCAGTGCATGGGGGCTGTGCCCATGGATCTCTGCCCACAGATCAGGCTGGTGTCGAGACTCTGTCCTATTAAAACTTCTAAAAAGTGAAGAATGCTGTCTACTTGGATGGGTGGTTTTATTAACCCATGCATCTGGATACCCAGGACTTAAAGTAAGCTTTCCCATTTATGACTTAGCCATAGTTCATGATGGAAAGTTAAACACTGCGATGGCAGTTGTGGTTATGAGCACGTCAGTAACAGAGGACAAAGCAACACCAATGTTCTGCTAAACAAGGTATCCATTTAACAAAGACACAAGCACAAGTATATAGTGTTACCAAACACCTGTTAGGCATGAAAATAAATTAGTTCAGTTTGTGACAGCAGGATTTTTATCACATAAACTAGGGTATCAGTCCAAGTATTTCTTTAATTAAGATCATACAAGCCAGAAATGGCCATATTGGCTACTGCTACGGCAGAACTTTACACCCTTAACAAAACCCTAAAAATACAATATCCAATACCTTATACACAGAGTGTCACAACTTCTACAAGAATACAAACTCCAAAGGAAGTTACAGTAGAACTTTATTAATCCTTCTTGTAAATTAAATCGAAACACAGCTCAGTTAACACTGCTTGCACATAAAATCATGTGAAATAATGTTATTGTATTTTCTATGAAAACATGACAAAACAAGCTGTCTGGAATCAGTGAGAATGCAGACATACCAGAAAGAATCAGGTTGAAACTGCAATTTAAACGTTGTAAAACCATTCAGGAATGAAACTGGTTGCAACATCAATAGCTACATGTAGAAATTGTCTGACAAATCACAAAACTTCAGTGATTCGAATTCTGCACATATCATTGACTTCAAAATTTTTGTACAAAGATTTCCTAATCAAAATTAATGATGTGAGTGGTAATGATGGCACAACCCTGGGCTGCCACAGCTCAGTTTTTTGCATGTTATGCAACATATGGTACTACAGCCAGAACACTGCTTCAAAAGGTTAAGTCATCTGCCAGCTATATAATACTATAATCAGGCCAGCTATTTACAATGAAAGATCAGGGTAATCAGTAGCTGACAGAGAAGTCTTGAAAATGTTGCAAGAAAGTGTGAAGGATTCCTGATAGTCATTAGAGTTATTACTGCTTGACTGGGGTGTAAAATTAGCTTCTTTCACTGACAGACAGTGACAAGTGCATGGCTGTCTGAAGGACGGGAGACAGGCATGTTATGTTCATAACCAAATGATGAGCAGAGTTCCCTTCTAGCTGCTTTGAAGCTTTGCTGCTCTCACTTCTCGTCCTACACCTTTTACCCTTCAGGTAGTCCAGCCCTCCATGCACCTTTTCATGTGTGGTTCAAGGCAAAGCTGTCAATCTGGAACAGACATACTTACTCTACGAGTGTTTCTTGTAATGAGTCAAAGAACAAAGACTTGTCTTACTGGATATGTACAAACCAGGATGTCAGCCCTGCTCTTGTGTAGCTTGGCCAACAATCCTCAACCACAAGAAAGCCTATACTTTAATCTCAGTTCAATTAGTGAATTTTTCAACATGAAGGAGAGTGTTACTTGGATGTAGAAAACAAGTGTATTTTGTGCCAAGCATGCAGTGAGTAGAAATGGACAAGTTTAAGCTAGCTAGAGAAAAATTAAAAGAAAACTGTCTCTCCCCACCATCACTACCTCACCCTGATCTTTTCTAGGTTGCTGCCTATATTTTTTTTTTTGGTTGATCAGAGCGAAGTTATAACTAGAACTATAGGAAGCCAATAATTTCTAAATGCTCATAGAAAGATTGGTTAAAATAAAGGGATGTTACTTACTTACTTAATTCCTCTACACTAAAATCTGCACAAACACTGTTTTAAAACAAAACATTTATTTTTCCAGCTTCTGATTCAAAGAGCTAGTGGATACAACTTCTCACCATTTGTAGTGTCCACCACTATTCTGTATAATGGGAAGACTACACAGCCGAAATGGCTGACAGGTAGGACCAGGATGAGGAGATGATTCTTACATTATTGCTGGTATTGCCACTGATGGATCAGTCTTTGGGCTTGTGCCCCAGTTTTTCCAACTGCATTGAGAGGTATAGGTATGCTTTACCTACTATGCCTCTTAGCACCACATTGCTCCACAAACACCAGTGAGATATTTTCCTCCTGTTTGTAGGACAAGTTTATCCTTTTTAGCCTTTAATCATAGGCAAAATTTCATAAGCTACTTTAAGTAAAGGTAAGTCTCATGTAAAATCCCTTTTACACTACCTATACTCTACCTAATACTCTACCTATACACTAGAGATATAAGTATACTTTTTGATAATATTTTTCTTTACTGTCCTGCCCACCTGCTGCAGTTTTTTGCATCTCATTTCATAGTCGATTTATGCAGGATGTACATATGTTTCCCAGTCAGTCTCTGATTGCCAAACATTATTTGACTCACATATATAATGGGGTCCTTCTCTTGTCAAAAAGACAACTGACACTGAGGTCTCCCCCACAGGAAACGATCTCTGCACTTCCCTAGCTCCCCAAAAGCCTCAATAGTATTAGTGTTTTAAGCGGTGCAACTTAAATAAACTTCAGGCCAAAAGCGCTGTTGGACTACAGTTGCACAGCATCTTCCCCTGTTGCAGACAATGCCTAAGGGCAGCCAGACAGATTCAAATTAGGACTACACAGCTTCAAAGGGAAGCCAGCCAGGCTGAGAGAAGGCAGAACTAGTCCATTTGACAAATGAACTGAAACAGCAGGAGAGCAGCCCTATGCGGGATGGAGGAGGAGGAGGAAGGGGCATGTAAAGAACAGGAAGAGAATCGCAAGGGAAGGACAGGAGTGCTATTATAGGTAAGGTATGCATGAAAAGAAATATATATTTCACAAAAGAGACTTGGAGCAGAAAATTAATGAATAAAACACAAAACCAAACCAAATCTACAAGCAACTAGAGGGGAAAAAACAAACTCCTAAACCAGCATTTCCCAACACAGGAACTATACCTGTGAATCTTATTCAAAGCCTGGGAAGGACATAGCTAACAAGAAATGAATCAATAAAATATACAAATAAACACAGTGAAAGCAAGTTTAGAAATGGCTTTGAAAACATGCTTAATTTGTAGAAGTTTTCTCAAGGCATAAGAGCTTCAGTTATTTCTTCCCTTTAGACAGCTCTTCTTCTTCATCTCAGCTGCTTTTCTATGCCTGTCCGTCATTTTCTCCTCCTCTTCTGGAATGTCAGAAGGGTTAAGCATCAGAGAAAACCTAAAGCCCTGTTTTTGCTTTGTGGGAGGTGATAGTGGAGGCTTTCAGAAGGCTTCCTTACTTCTAAGAATGTCCCACCCCTGGAGCAAAAATCAAACCTCTTTTTCCCTTCTGGAATGCCGACAGTGAGTGCTAGATGCAGTATCCTACTGAGCAAGAGGTCACATTTTATGGGGAGTGGGACAAGCCTAGGAGGATCTTAGCTTTCCTAATTTGGATTCCCAACTTTCCTAGGAGTGGTTATATCCTTCAGAGAGGAGTTTAGCCTTTCAGGCTCTGCAGATGAGGCTGACATCATTGTGTTAGCTGTCCAAAGTCTGAAGTAAAATAAGTACAGGGAGAAGGCTGAGTGAAGTGAGTCCAGCATAGATGCCCAGTTCTTGCAGATAAGGCCCCAGACCAATTACAACCATATCAAGCTGTCTATAGCAGTGCTTGTCTGTGTCCCAACGCACACAGTGAAGAAGCCAAGCATCAGTACCATGCCCCATCTCTGTAACCTGGCAGCTAAGCCCTTTCCATCAACAAGGACTTTCCTGCATGCTTAACAGCTAAATTTACTGCCCATGCCTTAGTCTGAGGCATGGAGACCTGGAAAATTAAAAAGAAGCATCTGGGTAAAGAGAAGTAAACATCCAGAGGAAACAGAACCTGAAATCTTATTTTAGGCTGGCAAATTCCCTTCCAGCTACAGGCAGATCTCCTTCTCTTCTCTCTCATCACATTCTGTTCCACTTGTTTGATCATGGAAGATCTCCTCAAAGCAGTCTGCGCTCCTTGCTCTGCCCTTGACATGTTTAATACATTTAATACCTTTGCTTGAAGCTGGGGTGCCTGGAGTAATTATGATGGTTTGCACTACCCAGTCACATTACTGATGGAATTGTGAGGCTAGTGATATAAAATCTGTAGTTAGAGCATAGACACTCTGTCACTAGCACCATTTTGGTGCACACGCATTCTCTCTTGGAGGCTTCATAATTAAGTGCATTCAAGCTTACAAACCAAGAGCTATTCTGAAAATGTCAAGAGTCACAAGGAGTCTGAGGAGTCAAACTCTTCTGCCTCTTTTGCTAGTATCACCACAAGAACTAAGAATTGGAAGGAGAAACCAGACACGGAAAAATTTGTGTTCAGCTGGCCATATCATCCTCAAAGCTGTAGAAAGGGGAGGATGAGAGGACATCAAAGAGATACAAGCACACTCAAGACGTAACAGTGACTTCTGCTGGTGAGTTTCCTCATAACTCTAACTAGGCCTGAAAATCCTAAAAAAAGGAGTGAGTAATATTTTCACCTGGCTACTTTTCTGATTGTCATTGAGCTTCTAATCTCCAGCAAGCTGAGGTTCTTCTCTATTCTCCAAACACTCCCACTGCCTGCTCTTCCATATCAGATCCAATGCTTACCTGGCTTTTCCCTCACATCCAAGTTTTTCTGACAGGAGCAGCCTCAGCTCTGCCTTCCCTGCAAATCATTCACTTTTGACTCAATACCAGTTCCCTCAGACAGGATCAAGTCTGTGCTCACAGCACATACCAGTTCCCATGATTGCTGCAGGCTCCATGGTTTGTGCCCATAGCTAGAGACTGGCATTAAGCAGAGGAGTAAAACACAAACCCTTTCTCATGAATGAGCCATCACGGCCCAGCATAGATCCCTGTCTGCTCCCTGTTATCCCTCTGGCCAATGCTGGGATGAAATCTAAGATGAAAGAAAAAATTATCATACCCCAACTCTCACCACATCTCCAATTCTCTTTGTTGTTACACAGAAAAAAATTGTGAGAATTCCCTCTCCTGTCACTTGCTTGCAATCCTTTTACATGCTCTCTTTGCAATCCTCTCCTTATTTCTTGTTTTGCTTTTACTATCTACTTTTATTACAGTTTTGTAGCATCTAGATGCCTGATGTGATATGCTCTAGTTTTACTCCTGCCTTTTTCTCTGGGGAGGAGGGGGAGAGAAAGATGAAAGGCTAAAATTAATTTGTTTCTCTGATAAGGCAGTTAAGAAGCATGTTGGCCCCTCTGAGCATTTCAATAGCTTATCCCCTCTTCTAACATTTCTGAGAAGGGAATGAAAACCAAATGTTCAAAGTTGCCAGCACATCCACATCCTCTTTTGAAAATTGAAAACTGAGACTAATTATAATGGCTCACACAGTCCAATTATGTTGCTGATCTAATCAGCTGACATTAGGAGAAGCGCTGAATAAACCGGCACAACGGCTGGAACACTGAATCAATTTCTCCCCGGCCCAGCACATTTAAAGCATGCTTATCTGCTGCATGACATCTGGAAAAAAATCCCAAAACAACAACTAAACAAAACAAAACAACAACCAACCAAACAAAAACCCCAAAAGAAACAAACAAAACCCAAAAACAACAACAAAAAACCCCCCAAGACCCCCACTGGCTACAAAAAGTTTTTTTAATCTTACCCTCCTATTTCTCTACCCACATACAAAAAGAAGAAGCCTTTAATTTACAAAGGATTTTGGGCTTTGTTTATAGTCTTTTTCCTGGTCTGGGCACACTCTTTTGAAATAAGGCAAACATAGGCACTTGGGTATCATTAGTTAGTGATTAAACACATCATGAGACAGAAAATTGGCAAAGAAAGTAAGGCTGGTTTGTTCGTGTTGGTCTTACTGTTGGCTCTTTGTGCACACTCTGAGTGGCAGGCCTCTGTAAACTGAGCTCAACACTTGGGGGGTCCTTCTTCAACTCTACCGGAGGCCTGTCCCCTCTGGCTACTCCGTCAAATTTCAGAGATCTGGCTGGTGAAGGAGTAAATATTACTGTTATACATTCTTTATCCTTTTCTTCCATGCCGTTGACATTTTCTCCATTCATGCTGACTTTTCCATCTACCTGTGGAATACAGTTAAACAAATACGCTGAGACAAGTGGCATTCAAAGGAATTTAGGAAATTAGGAGTTCAACATGATACTACAATCATTAACACAGTCTTTGTTATCAGTGAAGGATGGAGCCAAGCACATATTTCATTCCACAGGCCAAAACAGAAGAGGACCCTATGACCCTAGGGGGCTCATAAACAAAATACAGACACAAGGAAATAATTTTTCTGGATTTCCTGGTTTCCCACATTCCGTTCTCCCTGTAACATACAGACACCCTTTGTGTGCATCACAGACCAAAGGATGTTTTAAAAAAATCAATTTTTGTGTAAAATTTAGACCAAAATTGCTGGGTTTTGCATTGCCTTATGCAAGAGCCAGGCAGATTCTCCAGGACTAATTATGCTGATGAACTGCTTATGTACCCCAATGACCTCACCACGGTATTAGCAGTCTGATTTTTTGAAGCACTGTCATGTGAACTTTGAAGGGACAAGAGCAGCTGAGTTCATCCACTTGTTTCTTTTTTGTTCTTAACACATAATCAAGGCACCAGCAAATAAAACTGGTGATTCCACCTTCTCCATAAGGCAATCAAATAGATTAGGTGCTTTCCCAAAAAATTACTTTAGGCAATCTCCTTGAAAAGAGAGTGTGGAAAGAGTTTAACTACCTTTCTTCTCAGGGTCAAGCTAGCTCCTTGGTGGCCGTATATTCCTGCTAAGGAACCTTTAAGCAAAGAAGAAAGTACAAGATATGCTTTAGCTTCTTCCTCTGCACTGATACAACTTCTCGGTGCTGTAACACTGTAATTTCTGAATGGAGGTGGCATGTAAAGACTCCTTTCAATTTGAAAGGCTCTTTGTAGAAGCATACAAGAGAAGTCTTGCTACAGAGAACTAACTGGCTGTTCACCATAAGAGGGTCCAGGTGGGGAGAAATCAGGAGACGACCAGGTCTCAGTACCATTACATTGCTCCTGCCTGGCTACAGCACAGATGTTAACAGGCTTGTCAGCAGGGCTGAGGAGTAAGGAGGGCTTTGCTACTCTGTGCACAGAGATCCTTCCTTACTTACTGAGTGAACAGCTTGGATATCTCAAGAGTGGCCCTCCAACTGAGTATATACCATCAGTACCAAGCTGAGGGCAAACTCCTCCCATTGACTTCTCGTACACAGGCATCCAGAGCCCTGTTCTTCATGAGCATGACTGACTAAGAGGCCATCTCTGAGCTGCTGGGCATCCTTAGCTCTGCCAGATGTGGGAAGGTGAAGGCAGTTAGCCCTTGCACAATCAGCTCCACTGCTGGTTTTCAGATGAAAATATTCCCTCCCTTTCTACACTGACCTCATCCACTTAACAAACACAGTATCTCTCTTAGGGTTTGATGTGAGCAGGCACTGAGCCCCAAGTTGTCCGGGACTGTGTGCTGGATTATCTACTAGAGAGGCAGGTTATGAAAGATCTCAAAAATTAAAAGGCCAGGAAAACACTGGCAGGCCACACCATCCATTTCAGTGTCTCTGTTTAGACTAAGACATTTCTCTATTTATATTAAGGAGGAAAACCAAATGTTCGAATGAGCAGGACAGATGCCCTGGCTGCAGAGTTAAACAAACATACTCCTTTCCTTCTGATCTGGAGGAAGTCAACACATTGTCACCAGGGCCAAGAATCACCAACAGACTGGTGTTTCAAGGGAAAATAATGCTACAGCTACATGTGCTAGGGAATGATTCCTACTGAGACAAAGCACATTTTTTCACATCATGTGAACAACATTCAGACAGATTTTTTTTTTTTGTAGTGCCTTGTGAGGGGTAGGAGCCTTCATAGGTTAGTTTTTACCCACATATGTGAATTATATATGCAATAACATTATGGTGATACACACACCCATCTTGGTCCTCTGATGAAAAAAGTGTCAGGGATCAAAAAAACCCCAAAGATCCACGATTGACTGATATCTAAAAAGTAAACTCTGGGGGCATATCAGCTGAGGTATAAGAAAAAACAGGAATTATCAGTTTCACATTTCAACTAGGAAACAAGGTGGGGTGTGGTTTCCACAAGAGCTGGGACAGACTTCAATAAATTATACACCACAACATACTTTTTTCACTAGCTATAAAAAGCTGACTTACCTTTTAGAAAGCAAACAACCTAAATATACATGGTAGCAGTGCTACCAGGATATCAGCAGGGCTTCAGGGACCCTTGAATGCCACTAGCAAAGTATGAGCAATGGCAGACAGAAGGGAACCCAAACTCTAGAGGCTGGGGGCATGCATGTCAGTAGGCTTCACACTGCTCACAACATGACTACAATGAGACTTTGGTAAGCTCCCATTTTGGCACAGGCACTGTGAACAGCAGATGTTTTCAAACGACTTATTCTGGTCTGCTCTTTTTAACACATCCCAGTTCTTTGCTTCTTCCATCATTGGTTCAGTATCTTACTCCCATTGTCCACAACCACCCAGTCAAAAGACTCACTCCTCACATTTAATATTCTGGTTTCAGAATAATCTCTCCTGTTCTTCTCCTATCCTTTTCTCCCACAAATCTCACCCTTATTCCCAGCAGCCCTGCTTTCATCCAAATTCTCTTACTTCTTTTACTCCCATAATCTTTGCACAGTTCTTGCAATCCAATCCAGCCACTCTCCCTCTCTCACCATCAATCTCCAGTTATTCTGCTACCCCAGTACCAACCTGTTTCCCTAAACCTCCATGCACAACCTAAATCCTCTCTTTATGCCAGTGAAGTAGCTTTCCCCATTCATCCCTGGTGAGAAGCATGTTTAAGAAAGAGAATATCTTCGGGCAACCTGGCTCTTGACTCTGAAGGAGTAGGGACACACTTGTTTGGGTATGGCAAAAATCAGACCCCTGACTCAAAGGTCAGTTCAGGTCTTGCTTCAAAAGTCAAAGCCTCCACACTCCCTGCACCTTCCATTTTGTTTAAAAACAAAAAACATGACCACATACTCTTTTCTAAAAACTTTGAGGAAATGCCTTGCTTTTTTCTTAAATTCTCCCTTTCCCCAAACAAATTTAGCCTGAGGAAAAATGACCAGTGCAAATATTTCAGTCTGAAGAGGTCAAGTTTCTAAGATCGGCAACCACGAAGAAACCATTAACCCAGGCAGCACAGAGCATGAAGCTGAATTTTGTAACATCAGAATGCTGCCACCATTTTCTACATAATTGCATCAAACATATGTTCAGATGATCTAATCAAGATCTCTTTGCCTCCTGATTGACTTTGGGGCATGTGATGTATCCTACCTTAAAGTTCTTTAAAACTTCCTGTGTATTTTTGGGTTGTGAGTAAGGCTTGGGTGTCAGCATAGGCACAGCCTTGGAGACACTTTTGCTGGGAGATGTGCGTCCTGCTGAACTGCTGGGCTCTAGTTCAGTGGTGGGAACAATGGTTGCTTCAATTGTGGCAGTGAATTTTGGAGCAGGAAGTGACTGTTGCCTTAAATATCTCAGAGGATTTGGGTCTTTCAGTGGGGAATTTGGTTCCACTGAATGGCTTCTTTCCAGAATTTTTGGCATCTGCAAACGCTCAAGGACAGCTTCACTGATAGTGAATCTTTCGATGTACTGCTGGAGGATGCTCTCAGCCTCCTCCTGTGTCTTTGCATTCTTGTATGCCTCATGAAGCTCCCGCTCCCTCCTCTCTCTGTAAGGAAGACAACACAAGAGAGACCCTCATGTTAACACTGAAAATCACACCCATTTCTTCTGCTCCATCAACATCCTCCCCTCTCCCTCTCTCAGGCTTGCAGGCATGGCTGCCCACAGTTACTTATCACCTATGGAGCACACAGCACTTTCAGACATGACACTACACTCCAGGAAAACAACGTACTTCTCCTCCACAATTTCTCGGTAGGTTTTGATGCTTTTTCTGCGCTCGTTCGTTCCGTCTCCAGCCAATAACCTCTCCATTTTCTTTCTCTCAGCTTCCTTTTTTATCAGATCCTGTGAAGCGCTCCTTCGACGACTCTTCCACCGAGCCAGGTCCTGTGAGAGAAGGAAGGCACCTGAATGCAGAGTTGCAAATAACTAAAAAGTGGCCACAGATAGCAACGAACCCAGTGAGCCAGTTGCAATGCTTGTTCTTGCCTGTGGACTAGGCTCCCATCAACCTGCAGGCAGCATTGTTTATTTCAATGGCAAAAGGAGATCATGCCATAAATGAAGATGTTCCCTGACTGAATTTCCTGCTACCAGCAGGATACAGTAAGGATTTCATAGCTTCACTGCTTACTTTCCTTTTGGCAGGAAATTTGGCCTAAAAGGACTGGTCAGGACACTCATTTTCACTTGGGCTAACACTAGGGACAAAATCCAACTCCCCAGACAGATTAAGTAAAAAAATTATGTTTGGTGAAGAATTTGAATATATCAGATATATGGGAAGCAGGGGTTCATGGGAAGAATGGATGTTGTTTTATCATGAGCTACAGCTGCACTGATAGTTTGCCTTGGAGAGCTGATAGTTCCATACTTTGCCCATGCTATCAGTCAGCTATATGCAAGTATGGTTGATCCATGATGTTGGGCTTTTTTGGTAGAAAAATCCAGTGCAGCATCCAAATTTAAATTCTTTGTCATGGCTACCCTACAGTATTTTGGATCCAGATGTGAGCGATGACTGAGTAAAAAGCCTATGGTTTGTATCCCATAGCTTTACACCCAAGCTATACAGAGATGCCCTTGCTGAAGTAACAATCTCAGTCCTTCTGGAATCTGCCTGCCTGAAATTGTGCAGATTGACTGAATCCGGTTCTCTGCCTTTCCTGAAAAATTAGCCTGACACTAAACCAGAGAGTCACAGGAGGTACCTGTTATGGGCCCCTGTGTTCTCTTGCATCTTTTATGAATTCACAAATCCTGGAGGATACAGAAGCAATATCTTTTTCACAGTATAAGAATTATAGTAAAGAAGTTTCCTAAACTGTAAAATTTCTTTGCAGCCAACTAGTAAAGGAACAAAATTTCACATAGAAAAGTAACCACTACAGAACTTCTGCAAAGAAAAATAACTTTGTAGGAAACTGTAAGGGAACATCTGTCATTAACTTTTCAACATCAGGAGATTAGTATACAGATTATATTTCATGCACTCTAATAAATTTTGGTTTTAATAAAACCCATATATTCATAACACATACTCAATTCAAAGGCTATTTCATTAATTACACGGTTTCCCAAATATTTTAATTGCATTTTTATTGGTAAGCAGCAGAAGGTACTGCAAGTATAACTTATTTTATTAAAATCAGGAAAAAACATTGTCACTTTTAATTTAGTTTAAACCCACAAATTATTGATGTTACACTTAAGGGAATGCTCATTAAAGTACTTCTTCACATGACCTACATATATCAGTCTATAATGCCCTTCATGAAACATCGGCCTTTCATTTTCCTCAGCTACTAATTATCCTCATTGAAGTACCAAAGCATTTCTTTATTCACCTACTTCCACTATTGCTTATTGTTTGAAAATTAGTTTTTCATTAGCAAATTTTCTAACATAAGCCCTCCTCCTCTTTTCATAATTAAAACAGAGACATGTTTATCTTTTCCAGTTCTGATGCTTTAGAATAACAATAGTTTTAAAAAGACTTGAAACTGTTAATTGTTGGCAAATTTACAGCATGGGCATATAAAAATATCGGACCATGAAATACATCTCTATAAAGCCTTCAGAATGCCAAGGACATTCCAATAAGGTAATTTTTAGTACCTCTTCAGAACTTTTAGTTCATGGTAGAAGGTGCTGAGGGCCTGGAAAATGTACTAACTTTAGCTCAGAGGATTTTCAATTCAACAGCAGAGAATTCTCAAACTTCTTGAATACCTTTGGATTTATTCTTATCTCTGCTGGGAAATTATGGCTTCCCACACATGAAGACCTTTCAGCTAAAGTCCTTCATTGTTCTACTACAGAAAGTCACTTCTTAGCTGTATATACAATTGGTTTTTTTACTTTTCCTTGAATTTTCTACCAAAAACCTCTCTGAGGTGTTTCACAGAAGCTTTCCTTGTAATGAGAAACTACCATACCTGAAGAGATGTGTTTTACTGTGTTTTGGGGTTTTTTAAACTAAAAAAATGCCCCAAATTCCTCATTTAAAATCAGTCTTTAGGAATGAAAAGAATTTAAACTAAAACTCCTGGTACTAACTTACCTGCATATCATGTTTTTCTCTCCTTGCTATTTTGCTGCAGACAATGGCAAATGCCTGGACAGCTTAACAAAACACATCAAGGAAAGAGGGTTTGGAAAGGCCTTGTAAACCAAGCAGGGTGTAGCTAACATGAAATGCCATTTGTTTGCTTGGAGGAGATGGAAAACATTAACATTTTCTGTATCTATACGAATTTATTAAAGACAAGTTCAACCCATTTATTCCCTGTCCTACTTAGTCTTGTATGTTGTCACTTTGGACATTGACTAATTAGAAAAGTTAGAGAAGTCAGCAGTTAGAAGTTGTTCTTCCATTTTTTTATCTAATCACAGTTTCTTTACATTTTTTTAATAAAGCAAAATACCTCGTGAAGAGGCAGAGGGACCGGAAGATCTTGTATTCTTTGATTTACATCAAATTATGAACTCCTATTCTTTTAGCAACAATCCACTGAGGAAAAAAAAGCTCTCCTGATTATTTTAAGCACGTGACAGCAACTGCAGATTTAGCAGGTTGTCCTGTTTTTGCCTAGCTGGCTGGCCTCAGTGCCTGCCAGCATTGCAGACAATGTCATATACTCACATCTTGCCATCTGGTCTCATCCTCTTTCAGCTGGTTGTGTATGTTCTGCAGCTTCTCATGGCGAGCTTTGCTATGAGGCTGAGCCACAGCTTCTTCTTCACATCTCATGTCAAACATACTCACACTCCTAAACAAGGGGGAAATAACAACAAGCCCAGTCTTATTTAGAGGCTTATATTCCTTCAGCTTGTAAGAGCTCAAGCCACATGAGGGTGCTACAGCAGAATCAGACACCTGCTTCGTTACAAAGCTCCCAAAAGCAGCAGTCCTCTACAAGGGCTCGTTAGGATCCCTATGACTCCCACATAGTACTTCAGGCATTATTACACTCCTCAACTTTTGATTTTGTTAGCTGACTGCAACTTTGTCTCTCACTAAGAAGCACTAGTAACTTTACACTTCCATCAACAGCTCTTATTAAAATCATTCTATCATTCAGAACATTTTACTTTCTGCAGATTTGTGCCCAATGGGTTTTCAAGATCACTCTGATTAACACCACAGACGAAAGTTTCCATTTCTGGGTAAAAGAAGGCTTGAGAAGTATATCAGGGGCAGCATGGCTAGCTAAATGCTATTGCTACAAAGCCACGGGGAGCCTGCCCAGAGAAGTACACTCAGCTCAAACTGCATGGTACTTCCTCCCCTCCCCTGTCCTCCCCTTCCTGCCTTGAAGAAATCCAATGCTACCAGCACCAACTTATTAATAACAAGGAAAAGATGACGTCCAGGACAAAAAAAAGTTTTTTTCTATTTATGTCTCTGACCTTTGGAGAGTTAAAGGAAAAAAAAGGTTATGGTTTGATATTATGCATCCCTTTATATTATATAAAGATCTTCACACAAAGATAAGGTGCTTACTACTCCACCTCTGCTACCTATTATTAGTGAAACATGACCTCAGTTGTGCCATTCAAAGCAAAAAAAAACTTTAAAGAAAGCCATGCAGTTCCACATGAAGTGATTTCACAGCAGTCCTCGAACAATCACCTGCAGCTTTACATGAGCCAATGAGCCAACTAGCAGGAGAAGCACCCAATGAAGATAAAATTGTGGGCAACTGTGTCCACAGTAATCAAAGTGAATGGTCACGGAAAGCCGTGCATATATTTTATGAGCCAGCATTTGTATTCAGGCAAGCAAAGACAGGAATGCCACTCTCAAGGAAAAACTTGAAAGGTCTGGACAGTGTATGGAAAAGGACATGCACAGATTCCATCTTGGTAAGTAGGTATTTACTCAGAAATGAAGGACAGAATCAACATCCTATTGCCTTTAAGCATGAACAGTGAAGTAACATAATACTGTGCTTCACCCCCTTAAACAAAGTGCTGAAGGGTACACTAATTTGGGTTTTTTCTGTGGGTAGTTTAACAGTTGCATTGTTCAGGATTGGATTGGAACACTCCTAAATAAAAGAATCTAAAGAGATGGCAAGCGTTGTTGTTTTTTAAAACTTACATATGAGTCATATTTGGCAGACTGGTGAGGTAGGTTGGGAGATGCATAACTTGCAATAAAGTCACTCTTATAGGGTTTATTCCAGTTTCAGAGCTTTTGAAACTCACACTAAGAAAGCCTTTAGTGTTCATTATTTGCCACCTTGTGCCTTCTGGGTCAAACTGATTGTGTAGCTCCTCTCTTGTACTCTTTCCTCATGTCAAACAATTTTTCATTCACACGCAGTAGGAGAAAACATAAGACCTGAAATGGTGGTGACTGGTCCTAGTAGAGTGCATGAGTACTCACTCTGTGCCATTTGGGATGGAGGAATCTTGCCTTTCTAGCAGGAGTACCTGGATTTCCGAATGTAAGTCTAATGTATGTTCCCTGAATTCATGCAGGTCTCACAGCGTGCACAAAGACAGCAACAGGTTTTATGACTATTAACAATGCAGTAAAAAAGGTTCTCTGGAAAAGGCTTTAGCCTTGGCTAGGAGTCAAACTATACACTACAACCCCAGATGCACCTCCTACTCCAGCTGTCATCTCCTGCTGCTGGGCCTTCATTGCCATGGATCAGCAACTGGGTAGGTTCAAACATCAACTCTGCAGCAACATGTTATTCCACAACAGTATCTTCCTGAGACAGCAATCTGAAGGAGTCCTATCTCAAAGCACTGTGCTCTGCTCTGACCAGCATGGAGCAATCACTAAGGAGAAAAACCTCCTTTCCTGAGTACACAGACAAGGCCAACTGAAAGGTCTACATCATCTTCTCTGCCTGACAAGTTCATTCTTAGAAAAGAATCAAAGAGGCCAAAACTCTGAGCTTCTATCAAAAGAGACTTTTCACCATGAGTCCCACATAATTTCATCCTATTTCTGTCTTCTATAATCTACAAATGGCTCCAGACAATCACTAACATCTCCATGACCAGAACCAAATTTACTTCTTCCTTCAACCACATGCTGGGCCAGCAGGCAAATAGCACACAAGTAGACAGGGAATATGTAACTGCACCAAATTCAAGTTCATTAACTTTCTGCCATTAGCACAGCTCCGGAGATTGCATACAAACTCTGTCCTGAAGCAAGAGGGCCCTTCGGCTGACCAGTGTACCAGACCTGCTGTTCTAACAATCATCTGGGGAAAAGCACTGTGCAGAAAAACAGCGTATTTGGGATGTTGGGATTTTCAAGTTACACTGCTTTATTACCACAAATTACAGTTGTTCTTGTCAGCGATATCATGCAGAAATTTCTTTAACAGGTCTAGATAAATTTTGGATTAAAAAAAGTTCTCAAGGACTTCAGTGTTTAGATTAATTAATTTAAAAGTGAGAGAAAAAATAAGAACCCTTTTATGAGAATATGTTAACAATCCTTACATAAGGCATTTATTTATGTGGCTGCATTACCATTGTACAATCATACTAAGACTTAAGAAACCCCAACAAAATATAAAAAGGGACAGACTGGCTCAAGAATCAGACTCTGGTAAAGAAATACTCAAAAATCTCAGCCCACTATGAGCCTAAACTCACACTGGACTACGACGGTACCACCAGAATTCTCTCTCTTCAGGAGATAGGAATGGGCTTGATCAGCAGCAATACACTAAGTATTGCCTTTTCTGGATGCTGAGACAGACCAGGACTGATGACAATATCTAGTTTTCCCCTAACCAGCCCAGGGAACGTTGTCAGTCTAATAAAAGAGTTCCTAGTTTTGCTGCTGGAATAAAGAGCATCTAGTCTAAGACTGAATTCAAGTTACAGTTTTCAATGGAGATGTGACAAACATTTTGGAAGTATTTTGAATGTTAGTTCAATTTATTTTTCCTACTTGAGAGTCAAGTTTTATTAGAGTCTTCATAAATACTTTGTCTTCAAAAGGAAAAACACAATCTTACTTTTATAAGAACTTAAAAGACAATTCAGGAAAATAGTTGCTCTGTAAACTGTGGCACATCTGGAAAAGATGACAGTGAGGTTTGAACATTAATTGCTTTGCCTTTTAAAACAAGATCAGAATCAATATGGAATAAGCAGTATGATTTATCAATCTTTGCTACTCTCACGTTATACCACCAAGCCCATTGCAACGCCTCTTTGGAGGTGTCTCCATGTACCTTCTCTCATGTTTGCATTTAATACAGACATGCAAAGATGAAAAATCAATCCTATATGTAGGCCTTCTGAAATGGCAGGAACATCCCCATTGTTAAGTATAGCACTTCTATGTTATATTGCTCTTTTTACTTCATCCCTTCCTTTGACTGGACAGATTCCTGCTGCTTGAAAATGATCATGTTTACTCTGTAGTCAGAGGACACAGGCTCTATACAGCATAAAGCTATTACAGAACTTGTAAAGAACACTCAGTCCATGATTCTAAGCTTTATCATTAGAGCAAAGGGTGAAAAATTGCATATTAGTCTCTGTGTATACTCATTATAAAACCCCTACAACTCTCCATACTGTTTCTATTTTGGGATTTAATCTGGGAGGCAGAGAAGGTCATGTGCATTTCTGTGAACAGAAGGATATTAAGGGTGTTACTATGTGGGTAGTTCCCAACTATTTCTCTTCTAAATAGCTAATACTTCCAAAGAGCTTTCTAAATGACATTGCCTACTATTCTCTACTGAAGTTTGTATGCATACATGAACAATTAAAATTTTTAAGTGTAATAAATGTCAGTTCTACTCCTTCTATGAAAAGTAAAGTGTTGAGGTGAAGAGCCTAAAAATTGAAATTTAGTACATTATTAAATTAAACCTAACCTGGAAGGGATTGAATATAAAGTTTTTAAAGGAGAATAAAGGCTTAGCTAAAGATGCATTTTCATGGTAATTATTCTGAAGATCACGATGACATTATTTTGTTTTTGGATTTCTTTATTTCTTCCTGTTCCTCCTCATACTTCATTTTTTCCTTCAACACCCAGATTTAACCCAGGTCTCTTTACCTGTAGCTGATTAGAGGCAATGGAAATTCAGAAGAAAACCAAGGCAAAATAAAAGAAAAAAAGAGGAAACAATACTTTAAGCAACAGCTGGACATTAGTATTATGCTTAGTTTTTATGGGCTTTTATATAGAAATTATTTTTAACTGCAATGTAAGCCATATTGCATTCCATTTTTCAGCGCTGTCTGAAAAATTTATTTGCCGAAACACTGCAAAATAATAATGATGCATCAACTGCATTTTAAATTAGTAGAAAGATGGGAAAGCATGCAGTGTAAGTTGTTTAAAATAGAATCTTGTGAACACAAGACAACTTACTCTGCGTCATCAGACACAGGAGTTCTGAGGCCGAATCTACAAGACCAAATATAAAATTAGATTGTGGATAAATGCATTAAGTAGTAATTGCAACTGGACCCATACAATTTGTGCAACTGTCACTTGTACTAGTAAAGCTGACCAAAACAGAACCGTACTGTTCAGGGACTATGTATTCATCAAACAAGACTTACCTGATCATCCTGAGGTCAAACTACATAAGAACAGCACCTATCCCTCCTCAAACATACATAAACATACTTATGCCCCACATTATAAAAATCTGCTGAAGTAGATTTAAAATGTGCGGAGAAAATAGTTACTGAAAATAGACAATGTCTTAGCATTTACATTGTGCCATACATGCAATGAATGGAGACAAAACTTAACAGTTACATTCCACAGCAGTGCTTAGTACCGCTATTACTGAAGCATGAAAGAGACAAATATCACAGTCAGAAAGTGAGTCACAGAATGCCCTTTTTCATTTTGGAAGTCTTGTTTTTGTGTTTGGGTTTTTTGTTGTTGTTTGTTGGTTTTTGGGTTTTTTTGTTAGTTGGTTTTGGTTTTCTTTCCTCAGTGGGGGAGTATAGCTGAAAAAAGCTACTGGTAATACACAAACCAGCGACATCCACTAAAATGATGGTCTTGTTTAGAGCTATGCAAACCACATATTTGTATCTGGGATTTATCATAAAGGAGCATCAAGTGCAAAAGTCAATACTACAACATTTCTAATCATGGGAGAAATAGAATAAACATCTCTCGATGAGCAGAGTCCATTTTAGCCTCTCCTCTTCATAAACTTTTCTTGCAATTCAATATGTATACTGTAATCAGATATTCCTTTCACTTACCTTTCAATTAAATATTTTTTAAAAATCAAAATAAAATTCATTACACAGCTATTCTTTTTGTTTCTAAAATGTGTATTACTGACATACAGTGTTTTAGTCTGGATTGAAAACACACCAGGCAATGCACAATCTGAACTCTGAAGAGTGCACACAGGGCTCTACAAGCTGCGTGATTCACACCAGAAAGCTCACATTTGCAGACGCTCATCCTTGGATGAAAGTGTTTCCATTTTATTTTCCTCAGGAACCTCCGGAAGCTTAGATGTTTGACCAAGGTGGACTTCACTGTGACCATCTTCACCCACTTGGGCAGTACTAATAATCTCATCTTGTCCTGTGGGTGGGAGACTGTCCTTCTCCTGCCCTTGCTGCTGTTCTTGCAGTGGTTCTATTGCAGGTTTTCCAGAACTGTTAGTGTAGACTTGTGGACATTTTTCAGGCCTGAGTGAGCCAAAGGCAGTAGTGCAAAGGGATGTATTAAGCAACATTTCAAAAATCACATATACATAATGAAAAGCATAACTATAAATTAACAAAAAACAACCCCTACAAACCCAAATAGCTGACAGGGGATAAGCTAAGTGAGGCAGGAGCAAAACCCATCATTTTAAGAGTCAAATGCTTGTACCATTCTTTTAAGTCAGAAAATAAACTGTCCAAGACACCACAGAAAATTAAAGTATTAAGTCCATAATTTAACCAAGATATTCAACTTAAGGTCTTTTCAACACTAAGCCACTGTTGAATTCTATGGTAGATTACAGGTTTGTTTTCCCTTGGCAGAGCTGTAAGCTAGTTTTTCATCCATGTCTGTACAGGTGCATGCATATCCTTCTCCTCATGTACTCTGAAGAGGCTGATGAGTAAGAACCTTTCCACTCTTGCTTGCATGTGGCTCAACCACCAAATGATAACTCTTTTCAAAGGCTTCAACACTCACACAGACTCAAACATCTGAACAAAGGTGCTTAGAAAGACATTAAGCATTATCAGAAAGAATCTTGGGATCTCTAGATTTCCTGTTAGGAATTCACTGGCACTAATTAAGCCATAGAAAATCATCTAACCTACTACATCCAGCATATCCATTTCTAGCTGGAAACATTTGTAATGATTACCTCATATTCAACCAGAAACCTTTGCAAATGTAATGCAAATGTAATGCAAATGTAATTGCTACGTAGATCTGTTTCCACACACTGTTAGAATTTTGCCTCTGGTAGAACTCTGGTCTGAGTCTCTACATGGCTCTACTAAAAGGTACAGAAACCTTCTATTGCCTTCTACTGAGCAGAAAGAATCAGCACAGAACCGAGAACAAGCATGAAAAAAGCCACTACTGGGCCACCAGAAATCTTCCTGATAAAGAGATCTTGACAAACAGCCCACAGGGCTAGCTAAAAGGCACAGAGAAAAACTTTCTTACCTCGTGGTTTTCTTCGCAAGTTCTGTAGCTGTGCCCTGCTTATTCTGCTGCTTTGAAAATGGCATGGGAAGGAACTGCTTAACACTGGGCCCAGGTTGTTTAAGAAAAGCTCCAGTTCTTCTGGCTAACATGTCATCTCTTTGTGGGTCTGGAAATTTCATGTTGCTTTCTGTTCCATCACTCTGCAGCTGAGGGATTTCAAGCTGTTCTTGTTTCACTTCTTGTGTGACAGTACTGCTCAGAGAGACAAGTGACACTGTTCCATGATAATGCTTGTATAGCAAGTGGCGCTCAGGCATGTTACTGTTCATGATGGCAACTAGCTGCTCAGCAGAGTCAATGTTACTCAAAACAAAGTTCAGAGTGATGGACAACTAGGCAAACTAGGCATCTTTAGCCACAGCACGGGGAGTAAGAGGAAAATCTGTTGAACCCCACACTTATGTAGGTGATTCGTTAGAAGTTGGGAATTGCATACAAATCTACACGACAAATTATTCACTTGGAAGCTGGCATAAAAATCTAGACAAAGCACCATGGTTTGCAAAAGAAATACCCCCAAAAGATGAAAGACTATTTTCATGCTGAACAGTAATTAACAACTGAAGCACTTAAATATTATGAAAGAAAACAGGCTGTTTCATGTTCATAGGATACATTCTTGTAAGTAATTTTACAAAACAGAACACATGCCATGATGAATGAGTAAAACACATCTTTAAAGCCCATGTGAAGAATGGGACAACATTGCTGATTGATCCAAGCTAACACCACACACAAACCAGGCTCAGAGGGATCTGCTTCTGTTCTCTGACCTTTCTCCTTCCTGCAGAGTCTTCAAATCCTTCTCACGAGCTACAGCCTCCTCTTGCTGCTGCTGCAGCAGATGAGGAGGTACTGACAGGGGAGGACAATGTGTGGGAATGGAGCTAGCGGTACGCCTCAGGAAAGTTCCCATTCTTCTAACCAACATATCATCTCTTTCAATATCTGGTACATTCCTGTCACATTCTTCCTTGGTGCTTTCTTGCTGATTGCCCAAACTCCACGGGGTTTGTTTCTCAGAGATGACATCAGAAGCCGGTACAGGTGATGGAATTCTCTTGCAAGAGTCATCTGTACCTGACTTGACTCCACCCTCACTAGTGATGAGAATGAGAGGACGGATGAGACAGACAAAACATTCTCAGGTCAAATGAAAGGCAAGAAAAGGAGTTGTCTAACTCAGTTTACCAATGTTTTATAAACACACAAACGTAGCTGAATGAATTGCTTGCTAAAAGTATTCATTACATATTCTTACTGCAGCCACAGACTAAGTGATTAAAGAAATGCCAAAGAAAGAACTGTTAATGTGTTAACGACCCAGATAATTCTTCTCCAGACGAATGCCAGAAACACAGAGCAGCAGTACACCATCTTCAAAAAGAAGGTAAATCCATTAGGTTTGAAAACATTTTTTGAAGATCAGTAAGGCCAGCAAGCTGAATGACAAATTCCTAATGTGCTGAAAGCAGGCAGAGCGAAGCTGCTGGAATTCAAGCAGCAGAAAGATCATGAATGAGAGCTCACCCTCTGAGATACCACTGACTTCACTGCCCATCAGAAATTTTGAGCAAGTGTTCAGAAGGCCTGTGTGCAGCGTTTTGTGCAATCCTAAACATGTTAAGATACTGTGAAGACATCAGATGTCTTCTGAACAAGGCTGTGCGCATAAACAGCTCTTAGGTTTATGCTGCAGTGCACTCCCATGCAGGTCAGCATCAGGCAAGAACAGGTCTCATTTACAGCTTAGTAGCACTTCCTAAGCCACACCAAATACCTGGACTCATTTTCTGGCTCAGATACTTTGCTGTGTTCAGCAAACCCAAGACTGACAACAGTGGTTGGAGGAGAGCTTTCAACACCAGAGTGACTCTCCACACTGTCTTTCTTGCTTTCCTCTTCTGTTCTGCTCTTGGATGAAGCTCTGCCAATAACGAGCTTGTCCCATTTCTGTTGATCAATCTCAGTTACTGGCCCAAAATGCACAAACTTCTGCTTGGGGCTACCAGCCTTTTTGTTTGCTCTGGTTTTGCGGACAGCAAAATCATCCTGGGCTGCTGCTTTTACCGTGGTATCAGTTGGTGGCAGAGTGTTGCTGGAACACTTGAAATCTTCTTCACTGGTCATAATGAGGAATAAAAGAATGTCCCCAACATGAGACCCTCAGAATAAAACAAATTAAATGCTCCTAAGGTTTTGAAGGGGTTTTATTTTAAAAGTCAAGGACATAGGTATAAACAGCTGTGGCATACTGAATCCCCAATGACATATAAAATCCAAACATACTGCAGATCTGTGGGGAAAAGTCTGGAGCACATCCTTGGAAGCACTTCCTGAGGTCAAGGAATGTAGCATATGGCCTGTTACAAATTCAGTTGCTCACCCTAACAAAGCCACAGTTTCCTTATCTGCTCACATAAACCCAGGCCACGCACTACATGTAACTGTATGGAACTAGAACTCACTTTGGCATGAGGGAGTTACAGTGGCATGGGAGCACTAGCAAGGGCAATTCACATACCCAAAACCAAGCAGAATGAATCCTGATTTTAATAAGTCACCTCAAAAGTAATGGAGAGACTACTAATATCTTTAGGATGAGAGAATGATTGAGTTTTGATTTATTAGAGCTAAAATTACATACAATAACCACATTGTTAGAAGAATGCCAGAACAGACAGCCATCTTTAATTGCAAAACGGCATGCACCTAAACAGGAAGGCTAGGAGTTGTTATCCTTTCCTACTGGAGCCACAAATCACCTGCCTATGTTATAGTCCATCTCCATAGGGAAACAGATTAGAATACCTGCTTTATACTGGATCCCTTTGTAGAGGTTTTGTTAACAACAAGAGCATACAAACACTATACCAAGAGGCTCCTGAAAGCCCTGCTGCAGTGAGAAACAGTGCTGGTGTATTTACACAGCACTGGAGTACACTGCTATGCTGATGTATCAGCTCAGGTCTCAAAATAGTATAGAGACATTAATGCAAAGATGCTGATCCTCAGGTAATACTCCCAAGGTATAAAACACCCCAAGTCCTGAAGACAGCTTGGTAAGGAGCAACGTAGTTGCTACTGTATTAGCAGTATCACTTGGAACTCTGCGCTGCTCAGCTTCAAGCAGCTTCAAAGCAAATTCAGCCACAAGACAAGAGGGACCTTTCTGATATTGTATCAAGAGCGTCCACAAGAAAAGTGACCGTGAAACTACTATAGTGCTCTAAATGATGGACACACTTTCATTTCATGATAGACAGCATCTCTGTAGAGATTTCTGGATTCCTCCTGAAAACTGAAATAGGTAAGGACTGGTTGTCGACAAGGCATTCTTCAAGTTTAAAATCACAAGCACACAAGCAGATTGTGGCAAGCTAAACATGCTTCCCAGGGTGCCAATCCTGCCCACAAGCAGAAACCATACCTGGGCTCCCCTGAAAGTTTCAGTCTTTTCCAGGTCTCCAGATCTGCTTTTGTTATAGAGGCATTGACAAAAATCACATCATCTTGTAGCTGAGGAAGGATGCTTTGAGATTTCTGTTTCGCCAAATCATCTCTCTCATTATCAGGCTCTTTCACCTGTTGTTCCTCCTCTGACTCAGTCTTCTCATTTTGCAGAAGTGAGTTCTCTTTGCTTGTAACTATTTGCCTTACTGATGTCATGTGCACCCGTCTTCTTCTAATTTAATGCACATTCAAGTTCAGCAAGGAAAGATATTTTGGGGAAGCAATTATAAATCAGTGTCAAAATAAGAGGTTCAGAGCTCAAGAAGATAAAACTGATTTTATAATATTAGTTTCACATTAATTTTAGGAAGTAAACATGGAATGAATCATTTGAAGTTCAAACCTCTCAGATATGCTACCCTCCTCATGCACTACTGAGACCACTTCTTCACATGAGCTTCTATTCCCAGCTCAAGTAAGAAAAATCTTTATGCTATTACTGTATTAAGCATTTCTGCAATAAGATTTCTCTTAAATAGTCACAAATATCTCATTTGCATATTAATCACACAGTGAATTCAAGTTTGCTCTCAAACATACTACAGAATTTCTTTGATCTTAAGAGTCATGTCAATAGCATTGGACTATTAAAATGTGGTTAGGTGCTCCTCAGATGTCCTGCCAAAGTAGTCATTAGAAAATGTTAACATAATCAAATTACCAGCAACAGAATGACACATTTGATATTATTGAAAAGAGCACCTAAATATTAAAAGAATTTTTCTGAACATGTAATTTGTTACAGTCAAGGTTCCCTGTAATGTGTATACAGTGGTTTTATCTAGAATCACATCCGTTTGCCCAAGTAAAACAAAAATATTTGTTTCCTGAAAAAGATCTCTATCTAGCAGGTTCAGCAGCTTCTTAAAGGTCTGTATCACTGAACTGAAGAAAGAGGAGATTTTCTAGGCTGAAGCCTTGTAACCCATGATCCATTTCCCAAAGCAATGCTGCGTAAGGCATATTAGGACCACGTGCAACATAATTCAGTGCAGCACAGCAGGCATATATAAGCAGTGCCTTAACTAAAGACTCATCTGGTCCGTGTTTTATGCACGGTATTAAAAGAGCATGAGATGAAAGACATGCACCCAAAAACGTGCACTGAAAGTGATCAGAAAAATGGCTGAGATGCAAAACATATTTTCTAAGTTTATTCTCCATTACCCATGCTCATGAGCTGTCTCATGAGCTTAGATAACAAAAGTGTCCTGCCTTTATCTTATTTACACCCATAGCCAATTAAAACCTCTCCTCATACTCTAACAAAAAATTAGTTTGGTTCACTTTATGATAAAACATTTGCATGTACTTTAACCTGTAAGGTTTTTTTGTAGCCAAGATAGCTTTAGGCCTATACAGCAATATGCCATGGTGAAATTAAGCATTATAATTGAAAGAATAAGATCACGAATGCACACCTTGCATGTTCCTTTTTTTCCATCTGCAATGGCTTTTTAACATCTTCCAGTTTACCCTTCTCTTTACTTGTATAGGGTCCAACTAAAAAGGAGTTAAATGGAACTATATGTTTGGGTTGATTCATTCTGGCTCTCCGGGTGGCAAAGTCATCCTTTTCTAAGTCAGGAACTCTGCTGGCTGCTTCATCTTCTGAACCAGAATCCTTTCCTTGATAATGTGTCATGAAGGGATTGTCCTTGCGAAGGATGATGTCTGGGGTTCTTCTGTTGTCTTCATGTACCGGCGTTTTACTGACACAGAGCAAAATTAAATAAAGCTCTTGATGCACCAGGGGAGGAGAGGGCAGTGCAGCACTCATCTCCAGGTCAAAAAACAAGCACAGTTAATCAAAAATGCTCCGAGTTGCTGTTAGATTGCACAAAGCCTAGCTAGAAATAAAACTTATCATATACAAGTAGCAAATCCACAAGGACTTTACATTAAAAAATCAGCATGTTGGACCTTTATTTATTTTAGCTATAGCTGGAAAAACCAGCAAGAAAAAATTTCAGCACACGAGATGCAGTGAATATAGTACTTCTTGAACACTTCAAACAAAGGAAGAAATGTGATGCAAATACCTAATCCCTGGCAAATGTTGCTGAGTCCTGAAATATTAGATACTTGGCATTTTTCTTAATAGCTCTATTCAAAACAACGCCATCTGAGTAATCACTGAGGCCGTCTACCCTACTGTTCTTAACTTCTTTCTTCTCACATGCATCTATGATTGATTCCTTTCCTAATTAACCTTTCCTTTCCCACAGAGTAAGCTCTCTATGCCAGTGCTGACATAGAGTAGCTACGATGATAGCACCAGTACACCAGTGATACTGGCATGCTGGAAAACATTGCCACCTGCCCTCATCAGAAACACAACTGCTATCAACACAGCCTTGCTCTTACTGAAGATTACGACAATAAAGACACTTGACAGCTGGTACCCATAAAGATTAAGCTGCTTTTAACTTGTAAGGGTCAATACTCTTAGGCAAACTGGAAAGACAGATGGCAGGAGCGAGGCAACTCTCCCATTTAAAAATCTAATTGTATGCATTGATATTTTAGGAAGTTGGGCAGCAAGGACTGTTCCATGCAGTACTTTTGTAGGCATTTGCTCTTTCATGTAGCACACCTTGTTATACAAAGCGAAATAGAGGGGATCACAAAGGATTAAACAGACTGCCACTAAGAAAGGAAATCTGAATAGCTCAGGGGTTTCTCCGAGTTTCTCTACTATTCTAAATATAAGGAGTCCTATAATAAGCTGCTTTTTAAAAGCATTTAAAACATTTTAAATCCCTGCAAGACACCACTTATTTTAAGTTCTCAGCTGCCCTTTCAAAGTACTGCTCCACAAAGTTTCTGGAGAAACTTATGGGGAAGCCATAAACCATCCCTGACAGACCAGCCTTTCTCAGGCTCAAAAGACTAACGAAATTGTCTGCCTTTGCCTTCTTATGCTGCAAAACACAGGATCCCCTGTTAGCGATGTGGAGAGTATGGTCTCAAATTAGCTAAAATCAACTTTTTCCTTAGATCTCTCTGAAGGATCAAGATTTCATTTAAGGCAACAGAACAACACTGGCCAATAGCACTCCAAATGGGAACTGCTGTCCCTCTTCCTCATGAACATTTGTGTTCACAACAGCTTCAGAAACAGCTGGCTCACCAAGTGATTATTCAGTGGAAACTACTGGATTTTTCAGTCTCATGTCCACCAATGCTATTGAAGCTTGAGAGCCTCAAATGCAGCATTTCTGAGAGCAGTGTTTTTGGCAACAAAGAAATATTGAGTTATAGTACACAAAAGTACAACTGTGAGTCATTGCAATGAGAAATTTACAGCTTTTAGTATGTAACTAGACTTCAGTAATCAGCTTCTAGGTTGAGAATATTTTCCATTCATTTACATTAGCTGACATTTTGAGTTCCCCTGAAACAGTTTATGATGGTCTCAAAAGTGGTTTTTTAGGCCAGTTTACCACGGTATAGATAGCAAAGACTCTAACTAGTAGATTTAGCCGCAAATTTCTCTTGCACACCCAGCCCCAGCTGTTGCAGAAACAGTAAATGGGTCTATGCTGGTACAGTAAGTGCTTCCAAAGTGACTGCAAGCATTTGAACGCTCTGAAGCAAGGTCTCATACAGGCTTGTGGACCCTTATATTGCATTTCAGGACAATGGAAGGGTTTTGGATGACTATGCTCTGTCAAGGAAAGACTCCATATTCCTTTTGCAACAAACATATAATAAACGCTTGCTCCCATTTCTATCTTAAATTCTCCTCTCCATCAACTCTTTCAACACAATTATCCTCTTTTTAGGGTGTCTCCATGAATGTGACCCTTACCTTTCATATACAATACAGTAAATAAGAGACAGATATGCAGGCAAAAAGCAAGCAAGGAGGATCACATATCAATAACACAACATGCAAGACAGACAATACACTCTTTTGGGAAGGGGAATTGCTTTTTGGCATGCATTTATATAGCATCTAATTCAGCTAACTGAAGATTAGGAACTGAAGGTTCCCAGAACATGCTACAGCAATGGAGATAAGCACTTAGACTCCAAGCAAAACATACATTTGCATACAAGTTCAAATCCTTCCTGTTCAGGACTCAGAAAGGTCCCCTACTGAGTTAAAGGTTTAGGAACAATTAGATGCCTTGTAGAACTCAAAAGTCACAGTGGGTGATCTCCCGAGGTCAATAAGTTGAGAGGAAACAGCCTGTAAACAACTCAAAGAAACTAAAATACAACTGACAACCTCAGGTGAAAAAAAAAGAGAGGCTGGTATCAGAGTAAGATGAGAGAATAAGAGGGGTGAAAGAAAAAAAAATTAGAATACAGAAACAAGAGGGACTGAGAATTGCTGAGTGCCATTAGTGCATGGAAAATTGAACTTGATACCAAGAAGAGAGATAAAACGGAGATGTTCAAAAAACAGAGAAGAATAATAAGGCATTAAGAAATATGATTAAACACTCCCCTGTATCCTAAAGTGCAACTACTGAATTCTTCCCTTCTCCTCACCCACTATTCTTCCACTTCCACATACAAAGAATTTTCCTTACAGACTGCTGCCCCCAATGCCTTTTCTGCTGTGTCTTCCTACAATCCCCAGAAGCAGGCTCCTACTTCACTACAGTGAAGCTTGGGTTACAAACTTCTGCTCTTTGACCCTTAGCTGGGACAGAAAACTATAATCTCCTCCTTCGTCCAGCTGCCAAATTCCACAAGTTGCTTCCACTGAGAGCAAGGAAGAAAAATTACTTGTTATTTCTCTTCCCTTCTCCATAAGCCCTGTCAGGACAACAGATTGTTCAAAGAAAGAACCACACATTTGTTCACACATCCTTCCTTTAATATCCAAATTGAACAACATCCCAAAATAAATAACACAGGTAATAAGCAAATAACTACCTATATTCCATTCTAAAGTCGGTCAAATTATGTCTGCTGAACTATGCCTCCATACTTTAACTGGTACATGTGTTAACAAGCACTGTGCTTTTATAGTTCCTGCCAATAAAAATAAATGTATCATTTATTAACATGGCTAAAAATATCAACCACCTAAAAGTGTGGTTCAGTAAACTAAACCATCCCACCAGCAACAAGTAATGGAGATTCCTGAAACTTTTACCTAGTCTATGCATTTTTAATGTAGATTTCTCTATATTTTAATTTTAATTAAAAAAAAGAATTTAATACAAGAAAGCATTAAGTGGAAGGCGACAAATAGTCTGTGTAGTAGTTTTCCTGGAGCCTGTTTACATTATGCCGTAAGACAATACAATTTCTCAACACAATTGCAGTTAGCATCACACAACTCTGCAAACCACAGCTGCCACATCACAAGCTTTTTCAGACCAAGACCTTCACTAGCAATTGTGAGTGCTTAGCAGACTGGATTTTTGTTAGGAGATGTGAAATCACAGCGCATCAAGGAAGCCCACACTTCAGCCAATCCTAAAATTGTGAAGCGTGCACGATTTCCCACACCATTGGGCTAACCTGCCATAGCGCTGGGCTGCTGACATGACCTTAATACCAGCTTGTTCCAGTCTTCTTAACTTTCTGATCTCTTCTTCATCTTTCCCCTTGGGTGCCGACGTTTCTTTTGCACTACGTGAAGGAGACTGGTCTATGGAGTTTTTTTCACTTTGATTCAAACCTAATTGATTTTTAAGGGAGCTTGCTTCAGGAGCCATGGAGGCCACTTTCTCCTTTTCACACAGTCCTGATGCTTCATTCAGTTCTTCTTCTATGGTTTCAGGGTGGGGTTTGCTATTGAATTATACAAGGCAGTTTAATGTAGGCTGTGCCTAAAACATACACACTTACAAGCACATTTTGCTGACATCATGGTGCCAAAGGATGAATTCTGATGAATAATCAGGAAAGTTAATTATGCTCTTTAGTGGAAGTTCTTAGTCCAAATCAAAAGTGAAGTATTAGTTGACAAAACCAACATACAGAAACACAGAGTCACAGCTATACAAACCATACTGGTGTATAAAATACAACATACAAACAAATTGATTTTACAAAAAACACAGCAAAAATATTATCTATTTTGATTGAATATATCAAACATTAATTTCAAGTATCGTTTGTCCATAATTGTCTTGAGAACTGAAACAGATTGTCCAGAACAGTTTTTTCCAGCCTTGGGGTTTGAGTCAACATCCATGTTACTTATATTAACCAACACCTTGTCAAACACAAGCTATACATTGCATTGTATGGAAAATAATGACATCACGACAATGATTTTCCACTTGTTGCTTTTCTACTAGCTTCACCAATTGCTAAAAACTACTTGTCAGTACCATACCAGCCAGAGATTCATTACAGTATCATATACTTTGTGAAAAGAACGAAAATTGGGCAAGTGTTAAAGTACCATCACTGAGGAAAGGAGTAGGTGGACAGGCCAGTCTTACCTGAAAGGTCTGTCTCCTAGTGGTGAAGTCGCTGTGCTCCAGCTCTTTCGGTACTCCTCTCGTTCAGCTTTCTTTTTCCGAAGCGGAGCAGGTACATAGAAAGTCTGATTACTCTTGTTTGGGAGGTACTGGTTAAAAGGCACAGCTGATTTAGGTTCACCGTGTGAGGTCCGCCTCGCCAACATATCATCTTTTTTCACATCTGGCATCTTTCTGTGTGGCAGGTCAGTTTCTGAGTCACTTCCTCTCCCTAGTGAGGAAGGAGAAAAAAAATCCTTTTTATTTTCACTTTCATCCAGTTACATTTTTTAGAACTATAAATCAGAGAAGACACCACCAAAAAATTAAATTTAGCCACTTCTACCTGCATTTGTATTTTAGAATCAGTCACTGAAGGTAGTAGCCATAACGTCTACACAGACAGTAAACTTTTTTCCATCATGCACTGAAAAACTCATCTTCAGCCACAAGTCACATCAAAAAACCTTAGGTTTAAACCAAGCCAGACTTGTCAATCACATAGGATAGAAGTTTACCTGCCTAAAGCCCAGATAACCCGTAGTTGCACATAAGGGCATGCCTGATGTGATTCACACTCTTGAACCTAGACTTGTATGTGCCTAGCTCAAGCAAAAGCAAAAAAGGGTTCTGTGTTGTACAGCTACAGAATAGCAGGAATATGTGGATGTTTCCACACACACACACACATTAACGTGGCAATTTGAACATAGACAGCATCAGTCAAGACCTGAGAACAGCATCAGCTGCTATGAACCAGAAAGCTTGATCGTCTCTCTCCAGTCTCATTGGTTACCTAGTCAATCAGTCTAGCACACTGCAAAATAAACAGAGACTTGATCCCCTGGTGGAAAGGTGCAAGGAGAGAGGGCAGTGATCTCAGGATTTAGAGGTTAGATCAGTACAATGAAGAAATAAAGTGGGAGAGAAAAATTGAGAGTTGGAGAGAATAAGATAAGAGGTTAACAGAGCTGGGTGATTACTTGATTTCATTCAAATGAACTAAGCTTCCTAGTATTTACAACCCATTTAAAACACTGAAACTTAGGCAAGTTTCTGACTTGAAACTCCCAAATTGTAGGACAAACACCCTAAAGAGCACTTGCAGTGTGGAACTGCTCTCATAGCCATTTTGGAAGCCACTTCATAGACATTCACTAGATTCCCTGCACCATCATGAGGCTTTTAAAATAATTTCACGAAGAAGCTCTGCAAACAGTTTTCTCCCAGCAGCGTAACCTCATCATGGGCCCTGGTTTGAAGAGTGAAATGGAGTGTGTTCAGTCATTTGTCCCATCAACATTTGTGTGTTCTTCCAGCTTTGGACAGTTGAATGTCTCTGGTCCTTGGCCCCTTTGCATCACTTGCATATGCAATTAGCTGTTCCCCTTTTTGGGGTGAAGGGAAGCCACCCGAGTTGTGTCAATTCAACACACTAGTAAATTAATAGCTAATTCACTGTGCTACGTCCTGAACAACTGAAAACAATGAAGTCATAAAAATCACAAGTAGCTTGTGTATAATTCAAAGTGGGGGAAGAAAAAGCGGTCTAAATATGCTAGGAATGTTATTTGCAAAGAGCTTTTGCAGTAGATTGAGTTATTCATGATTTGCTTGGAGAGAGATGAAGAAGAGTGAAAAGGAACAGTAAGAAAAGACATGACACAATGGAAATCAATGTTAGACAAAAATCACAATTCACTTTTTTGTCAGAAGTCTTTTGCTTGGACAGTTTTTGTTAAGACCTTGTGACAACTAGCATCACAATTGGTACTCTGAGCCTATGTCTAAACAAAAAGTGGATATATGATCACAGCATCACAGGTGTCTGAGGATAGCTGGGGTTTGAAGAACTGTAGTGTCATTAGACAGGGAAGGGCACAGAGTAACTAAAAGATAAGAAAAAGATCCCTTACTGTTAATTGCTATTCTGTTTGCTTTTGAGTTTGCTCTATTTTTGTAACACATGAAAACCAGTCTTGAACTGGCAGAGAGAAATGCTGGAATAGATAACCACAGCAGCAGAGGAATTGGAACACATTCCTCTCCCTCATTACTGATGTGCCTACCAGCATCCTCAAGCTGAGTACTTCAAAGGAAAACAGCTTCTTTAATTATTCAGATTTTACTCGTGAAATTATTTTCAGCTCAAATTTGAAAAAGAAGTACTTGAAGCCAAAGTACCGAATGGAAGATGCAGCTGTGCTCTACATTTATAACCTTAAGTTTGTTGTTCTGCATTTCCAACTAGAAGCAGCAGCAGACAGTTTCCACAACTAGTAACAAGCAATTATACACTACAGACATCCACAGATCCTTCTTAAAAGGATCTATGCCCAGCTGCTGGCCAAGCAGAGGATTTTATTCACTGGCAACTCTAAAGGCAGTTCAGTCTGCAATTCTACTGTGTTTTAAATAACTGTTCGACTCTATCATTGGTTTTGTTTGATTTTTGCTAAGGGACAGGCTCTACATGGGACACCAGAGCAGCTCCTCAACAGTAAGACTAATCACAGATAGCATTTGTGAAGGTAGTATTACTTACTGCTTCCACCTAAACTAATCACCTTAGGATCACTTAAATAGCGTCCATTCATTTTTTTTTCCTCCTAGGAGTGGAAGGAATCATAGTTTTAGTTCACAGTAATATTATTTGGTTTGCAAAGCTCCTATTTGAATGGAGAAAGAAGTAATGAAAGCAAAATGTTTTCCTCCATCCAACTTTGCATATAGAATCATAGATTCGTTTAGATTGGAAAAGACCTCTAAGATCATCGAGTCCAATATATACTATTTCTATCAAAAACTACTCACAGCTGAGTGAAACACTGGCCTGCTGGGACCACAGGAAGAGGTTCAACATAAAAGAGGTCAGCCAAGTTACACCTCACCTGCAACTGTTGGAAGAGACAGCTGGGAAGTTATGGCAATAGTAAGCAAGGAAAAAAGGACACACTAGAAAGTGTTGGCTGGACAAGTCATACATGTGCACACAGCATTTGCACGCACCCTGGTGGAAGACTAATTTTTAAGAACAAGCTTTGTGTGCTTTCATCTTATTTTGTATCTGTTACAGACTCAGGAATGCGACAAGATAGTATGTCTTAGCAAACAATCTGTGGCAAAGAATCACAAAACCTTTCTAAAATCTGATAATACAGCAGAAGTTGACAGGAAGCAGCTACAGGACATATGCAACTGGCTGCCTACCAGTTCCAGGTAAACAGGGACACTGGACATCCCTTGAGCACTCAGGACAGAGCAACACTTTTACATTAAGACATGTGAGGTGCTCCTATTTGCCAACACCATGCTTGTCTCATTTGAGAAGGCAGAAAAACATTTTATAATGTGGAGCCTGTGCTCTGCTCAGCGTCTGAGGGGTCATGAGGCTGTTTCAGGGAATCAGCCCCAGTAGCTGTTTCTGGATGGTCAACCAGCAACAGCCCAAACACCACAGGCCATTCAGAGCAGCAGAGCAGATCTTAGCTCTGATTTTCCCAGAGCTCTTTCATAATTCTGCTGTGATACCAGCTCTCCCTGCCAGCTTTCCAGTTCTAAGGAGCTCCCCATCAACTCAGGAAATCTCTCATGTGTCCGGTTATGATTAGCACCAGTTTCTTTCACACTGCCAAAAGCAGTATGAACATCTGGTTCCTACCAAAAAGTCTTCCTGCCTTTCCTTTTTAAATTAAATAAACAACATTACCAAGGAGAAGTGATTCATGTGTGCAACATAACTTCATCTGATGATGAAGTTTGACTTACTCATCTGTTCATCAGGAATGTAACCGCGCAGAGAGCCTCAATCATACAACCTTCTGTCCTAAACCAGAATCCTGCTCATGATAGGTAACCTAAGTGCATGCTCCACACCTATCCCTAGCAAATCCTTCTTCATCCATCATGCTGTGTTTACAAACCTCTGAAAACCTCTTGAAATCAGAAAGAAATGCAGAGAAGCAGCATCCCTTCTGTATGCCTAGAGCTGCATGTCCTCTCACAAATGTGTACAAAGCTCTGATGCTGGAAAATACTAATATACCCAGTTTTCTAAATGCCATAAAAACAAATATGACATTTGGTAAAGTGCTGTACATCAGACTTCAAAACTCTGTCAAGTATCAGACATTCTCAAGATATTTCTATGTCATTTATCTGCCCTGCATTTAATTAAGCAAACATTTTATTCACTACAATTCACTACGCTCTGTTCCTGCAATTTTATTTCTTGCTTCAGCTTAGTTTATAAGTTAAAATGAGTCTGCAAAACATCCTCTTACACCAAAACCCAGAAAAGCACTCTTCCCATCATAAAATTACACTGCAGTGATGGAACTCATTTCCCAACGCTACACTATCTTGAGGCAAACTTCAGGTAAGTTGTTGGCAAAGTCATCTACACCTCGGGAGCACAGATCAGCATTCACAGAGTTCTCCCACCGGATTAGCCCTATTCAGAGGCTGTGTCCAGCTCCTGAATGGCACATTTATTACAGAACCATTACTTCTATGTCACAATGTTATGCATGTGCCGCACTGTGACTGGTACTTACCATCACTGCTCCCTCTGAGCACTACATCTGGAGACGGTGTCTGCTGCGAGCGGGAGCCAAAGGAGTCCAGACTGTCAAAGGAATCATCTCTGCCGTGGCGAGGCGGGGAGAGGGAATCGCTGCGCTCGGAGTCCCAGCAGTCTATATAGCCACTGTCACGAATGCTGCGTTTGGGGCTATCAATATCCTCTGTTTCCTACATGGAAATACAGCAGGAACCACTTTTATAAAGAAGGCACTGACATACCCGTGAGATGCATTGCACATCAGAGAGCAAAGCATCTTCCCAAATACTAAAAATCTCCTCCCCAAAAAAAAGGTTTCCTTAGTTTTTGCCCCTTCTTCCCTTCAAAACAAAGTGCAAGATTGCAATAAACCAAAATTTTATGCTGTTTAAGAAGAAACCACTCTCATTAGATTAGCACAATGAACTGAGAAAAAGTTCCAATAGACCAGTTAATAAACTGATCAAAAGTGAAAGTAACCTGAAACTTGACTTTTCGTCCACAGTCCATAGCACAGCCAAAGACACTATAATTTTAACATTGTGCCTGCATCAGGTTTAAGTTTGCTGCTTTCCAAAAGATCCCCCCACTCTCCTTGCCCATCTATTGTATCTGGCCAGGACCCCAGCAGACAGCATTTGTTGTTGCTGCTTCAGCTCAGCAAAATAATAAAGCAGTGTGCCCCAGCCTCCGTCTACCTTGAAGAGAAATTCTTGTTATGAAAGAGGGATGTCTTTCTCAAGCAATCAGCAATGAAAAATATGCAAAATGCTTTTCCCGATGCCTCAGAAGAATTCAGTTGTGCTCTTTACTCTTTGCCAGCTCCTGGCTCTGGGGGATATGAAAGCACTTGTAGCTGACCCACATGTTCAGAGCAGGGAGAACAATGGTTGTCTTTGACAGCCCTGTGATTATAAATTCTTTCCAGTGCAAGCAGCACATACTAAAACACTGAAACTCCAGCAGAGGGAAAGGTCAATAGAAGCCATCCTCACCCTTGCATTATAATAAATCCCTTGTTTTAGAGAGTGTCTTAACATTAATTACAATCACACAGACTGAGAAAAAACAAAAAAAACTAAGTTTGTTCAGAGATAAATCTGGTTTTTTCTCTCCCGACAGTAAGTCAAGTCAGAGATGTGGGTGCCATTATCAGACTGACATTTTGTGACCCAAAGAGGCTGGAATGTGATTTTTTTTCCCAGAAGCATTTGAATATTAATTCCTAATTAAGAAGCACCCCCTGCTTACCACCAGCTGAAGCACAATGGCTATATTGAGCAGAGCTCCCACTGTCCCTGACTGCTAAGGTTTTACCCGCCACTAGTATTGCCAATGAGAAGATCAATCAGGAATATCACAGTATGCTATGGCGGGCCACCTCCACAAAAAAGCGTGTTTGCCAGGAAAGTGATGGAGAGTGGAGAGCTCTACAGTAATACCCCAACATTCCCCTGCTGAAAAAGAGGGAGGCTTGAAGTGGGACTGAGACATCAGAGCAAACGCCCTGCAAACTTTTCAGGAAGAGGGCCTAATTAGTGCCATTCACTACTAATCTGCCAAAATACCACATTAAGGGCAGCGGCAAGGGTCACCTAAGGCCAAGCTAAACTGTGATAATGCCATTAAGTAACCTCGCTGTAAATAGAAGTGAAAATATTTTCTAAAATCAGATAAAATGCACCTAAAAAAGTTGTAATGAATCCAATGTAATTTCCTTCCCCAGTTCTGCTTAGTGAGCTAAAATACTGATAGAAACAATAGACAACAAAAATCTGTCTCCCTGAAATCTGCATTAATTACACACAGCCAAGAACAAATTTACAAATCCTATCAAAATCCCATTTGTGACACGATCCAAAAATCTTTAAAAAAATCTAAAAATCTAAATTCCCTAAATCCGCTCATCCTTTCATACCAATCAGCTATTCTCAATCTTTAGGCACACTTCCATTTTCCTAAATTACTGTATTTGAATGACACAGAACTGCTCAGCAGCTACAGGGACTTAAACTGGGCAAAAAGCCCCATCCTGCATTCACCATCTCCCAGAGTTTGAAAACAGTCCAATTGTGAACTAATGAGTTCTGCAGAACCTACTTTCAATGGCCTGTTTATGTTAATTTTGCATGCTGCTCACTAGGAATTAGGAGGCAGGCACCAGGACAGGATCCCAGACTTCTGTAAACATGTTCTTTACAGCCTTCCCCTTGGCAAAGACACTCTCGCAACACAATGCCGTCACACAGACGGGTACTTGTCCTGCCTTGAACAAACGTCATCTCCCAAATGCTATCAGTGGGAATGTGGTTATCTGTGGGACCGATAACACACAACAGCACGTAAGTCTCTCATATTATCTAATTAAAAACACAGTATGTCACCGAGCAGCAGCTAAAGCGTGATTGCCAAATACAAGATGCATTTGTCCAGGAAGTTCCACCCACTGCATATAATCAAAAAGCCATGTATATTTTGTCACTGAGAATTTCTAGTTTAAAAGTAAAGAAGAATGAGTACTCAAATAGTTAATGAAATTAAAAACAGAGTAGTATGAATAAAATTAGAAACTAATATCCCCTTCAGCAAGAGAAGTCAAAAAAGATGAGCCCAAGACAACTTACATCAGAGCTGTCTTTTGATTTGCTTATTAAAAGAGGAGGATAGAGAGGATCTACAATAGAAAAACTAAACCAGACTGAATTTATGGTCGATTTAGTTATTAAATTCTGTGGAAAAAATGCCAATAGAGAATGTGATAAAGTGTCTTTTCATCACTCGAGCTCAGCTATAAAGAACATCAGAGCATTGCACAGCATGATTAACATGTTATATTTTACAACCAAATCCTCTTCAAATGCAGTAACATATGAGCCCACAATTGCCAGCGGGAAATACCACAGGGCTGCAAGAGTAGGGAGGTGATAAAAGAAGTCGCCAGCAGCCCTCACAACAGCATCATCCTAAGTAAGACTTTTCAGGACTGCAAAGTGCTCTGTTTATGCATTAAAGACATAGCTTTCAGCTTTTATGAGGCCTCTAGTCTTCTCCCAGCTTCAATATTTCCAACAAATCAAGTACCAGCCTCGCTTTTGTCCTTAATTTGCAGCACTCTGCAATGCCCAGCCAGGCCCTTCATGACCACCAGCTCCCTGGAGAACGCTTCCTTTTGCCCCTAGCCTATTTCATCCCACAAAAGGGTTCAAGATAGGACCTCCAAAATGCTCTGATGATTAGTTTCATGGGTAAATATCATCTGGAAAAAGAGGAGCCTCATGGTGTGAGATTAAACATTAAAAAATAAATCATGATACCATGCAGCATTAACATTGTGACAAGCTGCACTTTGGCAATTTTTCTGTGATACCTCCCTTGTTTTGGGTTTGTTTCACCTTCCAGACTCTTTGGAGTGCAAACTGCTCCTTCCCCACATCTTAAACAACTCAAGTACTAACTTCATCTTTTTACTGCTTAGGCTCAGTCATATAACTCATGAGTGCCAAAGTCCCGAGTGATAAGCACAGGTCATTAAAATGAAGACTAAAATAAACTTCTCCAGAGAAGCAGGATGTTCTCTTTTCCTCTCCATTTTCATCTACTTGCTCACAGGAACTGGGCTCACAAACAGGAATTTTACCCATCTAGTTAAGGTTCTCTGGTCACACCAGGGTGTAGGAACTGCTATCAGTCAGACAAGCATTTCTTCCTCTCCAGCAGTGCTGGCCCTGTGAGATCCCAGAATGAAGAGCTGCAGCTGGCACAGTTGGAGCAGCACAGAGGTCAAAGAGAATTAAGTCGAGAGAATCTCGCAAGGCCCCCAGACCCTACTGCCTGTGGTGACATGGATGTTTCCTGAGGTGGAGAGGGAATAGCAGACACGAAGCTCTTTGTGGACTGCAGAATGTATCTGCACAGCCTTTCTTGAACAGTATGTGCAACACACACAGTGCCAGTACATGGTGCTGCCATCTCCTTCCACGCCTGCTCCTTGCCCCTTCCCCGTTCCATCCCAAAGAAAGGCAGGTTTGGTTATCAACGCTAACCATTAGCATTAACCATGAGGTTAAGTGTCTGATGTCAAGGTTCAGGGCATGCTGGAATGCTCAACCAAAAGTCCCCAAACCACCCTACAGCAATCACAGCTTTTCCTTTCCAACAGAGATCAGCTCATCACAAACCACCAAATACGATTTCAGCCAGAATTCAGAACTTGGCAAAAACAGATTTATCGTAACTATGCCCTTGGTGAAACATAATCTCCTTCTCCTCCACTTCAGCTTTATTTAGATCCTTTGGTTTGGGGCTTTGTGTTGCAACATAAAAGAAAAAAAGCTGCCCATGAGACTGAATGTTTTAAAGAAGAAAAAACCATGCTCTTGTGAGTCCTGCCACCTTACTTTTGAGTCTCATCTCTTCTAGCTGAAACTTGGTGTCATAAATGAAAATAGTTCAAACCAAAACACATGGAAATTAGAGATAACAGAGCCACCTGACAATTCTAAAGCCCTATTTGACATCACTTGCTGCATCACTGATACCACCACCAAGCTGGTTGCCAAAGGGGTTTTCACAGTTTGGTAGAATGAGAAACATTTTTGATGTAGGTAGAGATTCATTAAGTAATTTGCACTCCAGCCCTCTTCTCTCATATTTAGCAAGAAACAGTTAATTTATTGGAGTAATAATTTGAAGTAAATTTCCATTCCCAAAACATAACAAAAAGATACCTTTCTCATTTGTGCCAGGAAGCCTTCAAACTCCTTCAGGTTCAGGGTTGATCCACTATACGACGTGCAGCTGTTTGCTGCTTTCCCTAGCCAATAAATGGTGACTAATACCTGCAGAAGTTAATAAGAATTAATTTAAGCCACAGTCCTGTAGCTAAATTTACTTCCCTGCAACATCCCTCATTTATTCTAAACTGCACAGCGGCACAAGATTTTGTTATAAATCAGAACTGAAAGGGAAGTGTCTGTCAAAGGTTACACGTAAATACATCAGGCAACTATGAAAATTTAAACAACCCTATAAAATATGTAACTTAACATATTATCTCCCTGGTATTTTTAATAAAAAAATAAAACTGTTACATCTGCCTGGAAAAATAAAGAGAAAAAATGGATCTAAGTAGAAAAACTAGACAAATATATTTGAAACTTCTAGAAGACACACACAAATATATTTGTTTCTAAATCAGTATGAAAAAAATCCCAAAAGAATACTAATATTAGTAGTCATTAATGAAAACCATTAAGAGCAAGGAAATAAACAAAACACCTAGAATGTCTGCCTGCCTAAAAGTATTTTGAATATGTGTCAATTTCAAGGACAGAAAACAGAGTCCCATTTTTAATCACCTTAATGTAAGTAACCAGATGACAGAGGAACATTTACTTCCAGGCTTCTGCTAGTTTAAGAAATGCTTAGCCCAAATTAATCAAAAGCCATGAGCACCTTGTAGTTTCTATCAGACTACAGAGTAAAAGTTAGTGATTTCATTCAAGTTCTGACTTGATAACCTCTCCGGAACTCAAAAATCACTTCAAAACTAGTGAGGGAAAAAGACCAAGAATTGCTCTTGCAAGTAGCAAAAAAATCTGACCGGACACTGCTGATGTTGCACTTGTTTTAGAAAATGAGAAATTAAGCTGCTTAGGATGGTCAAATCCAATACCTCCAAAAACGCTGACATTTATACCATGCAGGGAAAGGCCTTCTCTGCACCCACATATGTCTCTACTTAGAGCAATGTCTTTAATGATACCTGTGCAGCAACTATTTGGACTGGAAACTGCTCATCAAAGGCAATTCAATTCAGTGTTTTGCACTGGTTAAAAATTACAAACTATCACCTTAGAACTTAGGGCTTTTTCTCATTTAATGCTCATTATTTTGGCATATTCCATGACATTGCAAAGTATTTAACTGGAGAACAAACAGGAAATATTTTGATGTGGAAAAGATATGCAACCAATAATAAATAATAGTTGCCATTAACTGCATCAAAGAAGTTACATAAACTGAAATATAGTATTTTATGTTTTGATGGGGTAGGGCCATATACTTGTTACTACATAGAGAACTAAAGGAAACAAGACTAGCAGAAATCCCAAGGGGGGATTTCACTGGGAACAGACATGTCTCAGACTCTTCTTCCCAAAAACATGCATCCACATTCCTTCAGCGCCTCCTCCTCAGCAACATACGCTAGGTTTTTCTTATCAACTTGCTCTAGCATCCCCATTTTTCATTTAAGTGTAATGTCCAAAATTATGCAGCACTGCAGCTGAGGCCCTGTCAGAAAAGGATAGAGTGTCATACAGATCTTCTGTTTAAAAACAACTGTGGTACATAAGGTAAAATATGTATTTTATATATAAACACAGTTTATATTTTTTTCAGTTTACAAATAGTATATACATGTAATTAAATAACTAAGTAACATTTTTAATAAAGTTCAAAAATGTTTGCTCTGTTTTTAAAATTGTATCCAAATCAGTACTACTGTGCTGAGTGAAAGGAGGTGGTGTAGCTGGTACTGATTTTTTTTTGTCTTGAAACAACTTTTATCTAAACTGTTTTCCTTCAACCAGAACCACTTGATGAATTTAATGCAAAAAAATCTTACGGTATACGTTCTCAAGTTAAATGAAAATATTTGCAAATAATAGTGTTTCTAGCAACCAGGAAACTGTCCAATTCATTTTGCCATTCAGTTCATTGATGAAGGTTATGGTATTTTTATTTATTTCTGCTAGCATTTAATAACTTTATCTCTTCTTCCTTTCCTTATTAAAAAAAAAAAAAAAAAAGGCAGATAATTTCACATTTGCAAGCAATTCTGGCTGGCTGCCAGCATAAGCTGCAGAATCATGCACCTGGAAAGTGCATATTGCCTACAAGCACATTATGGAGGATACTTTTGAAACTTCACCCTTAAAACAATACATCTGTACAAAGATATTCAGCCAGTGCCCACAAAGAGTGTTAAAATACCAAAGCTGAACTCTTCCCCTAAAACTTTGTGCGCTGGGTGCACAAGATACTACTCTACTGATGACGAGAAAGAGAGGATGAAATAATTTGGAGGAGGGAGTGGTTTTGGTGTTGTTTGTCCGGTTTTTTTTACCTGCAGTCATGGCAGTCACGATTACTGGCTTTCAAAGTTATTAGAAAAGATCCTGGCATTTCCTATCAGATAATAGGGGTGTGACCAAATAAAAATTATACCAGTTTACAGCTAACTAAGGACAGACAGTTTGCTAGGCTTCAAGAACATAACTGAGACCAGCAAAATCTAGACATTTTCTTTTCTAGTTAACAATTACAGGATCCAATACCATTGCCCTTAATTTAAATTAACAGGAAATTGAAGTTAAATGGAAATAGTCTTTCTGGGGAAACACTAGTTTATTTGGAAGAACAATGAGAAAGCTATAGCAAACCTGATAGTAAGGCCTTGCATTCCAATCTAATGGTCATTTTGCTTCATTTTAAATGCTTTGTGCAACTGTACTCTATGCCTATATATTTGTGAAGGGCTACAAAAGTGTGGCTTCATGGGTGAGTCAGACTGTTCCCAGGAAACGCCACACTGGACAGCACAGAAATCACATTGTTTATCACTTACCTAAGAGTATCTAAGAAGAGACAAATGTTCTCCATTTATTTCTATTGTAAGGCTGCTTTGCCATAGCAGCTCCACCTAAATTTCCAGCAGAACCCAGTTAGGTTTGTATTCAGAAGGACTTTTCAGAGGATGCAATACTCAGGTGTACTCAGTTTTTACTGAACATAACTCTTGCTCAGGCCAATTACAGGATTAACCAGACAAAAAAAACAAACTCCAAGTGATGTACTTACATTTTTCAGCTTCCTACTATAGTCAATGTTCCTGGTTGCAGACACAAGCACATACACAAAAAAAAAAAAAAAAAAAAAGAAAAAAAAAAAAAAAAAAAAAAAAAAAATCAGAAAGTAGACACACTTTCCAAGAGGCTGTATGTAGCAGATCACATTTTCCCTAACAAAAGCCTGCTGACTGCTTCTGCCGTCTGGAAACACATGAAAGCTAAGAAGATGTAGTTCACACATTCATTTATTCATAACATGGGAGTATTTTGTCACCATTATTTCAATCATTAAATTAGAATTCTGGAAGTACAAAAAGAAAATGTGTTTATAATGGTCCCACAGTAAAGTAGGACAATGCCAAAATATTTCCTTTAAACAGAGTTGCTGATTTCTTAAAAAAGGAAGACAAAAGTCCTCACTGCTAAAATACATTCTGCAGTTATCCAACTATCAGATTCTGCTCTGCAACCCATACAGATTCTGGAAGCAACTGAACAAGCATAAGAGGCATCACCAAACATTAAGGAAATATTGCGGGTGCTTCTGTGGAAACAAATATTACAAAGAACAAAGTGAATGGACAAAGCAACAAAGACCCTGCCATTTACAACAGAACCTGATGTGGAAAACATTTATTTTTTTAAATGTATACTTGAGCACTCAGACTGAACATTGGCATCATCCTTCTCAATTCATTTTTTTATCTTATGTTCATGGAAGAGTGGGAGTTTTATGTTAAAGACATCAGGGTACAAAGTTTGTGCAAACATAAACAACATTTCAAAATCCAGCAAAGAAAGCATTAAGAAATGAAGGAAATATGTATCATATTTAGGTGGTGAAAAATAAACAAGACCATTTTAGATTTACTAAAGATTGTGTCCTGATTATTTACAGTGGAATTGTCTTCTACTGTAACAGTAAGACCACTCCAGCATTAAAGTTTATCTGACAAAACCAAAAAGAAAGGTACTTAAATCTGTTAGAACAACAAAAGCCTAAATATAGGCAGTGGTAAACAAAGTATTTTTGATAACATGTTTTTAAGCCAAAATTTTGTCCACCAATACCCACACAATAAGAAAAATAGAATAGTCCTGGTTTTTTTCCTAGTAAAATAACAGTGAAAAGAGTCTTGTTTAACAAGTCACAGAAAAATTCCTTACAGCATTAGCTCATAACTTTTATGAGCACAATAATCCAAAAAAATAGATCTAATGCATGCCTCAATTAATATCTGTATTAAAAAAATGGTTAAAATGCCATTATCTTAATCATGTGCAATAATGTGATACTCATCCTTTACCACAGAACTAGTGGTACAAGAACATTTTCACCATGTTTAAAAAAATCACCCAAAAGTCTACAAAGAGGGAAAAAATCACCTTCATTCTTTGAGAACTAGCTAGCAGAAGACAGCCTTCAACATATTTCTCTATAACAGTCATGGACTTGGCTTGTACATCTCAACTCAGTTACTCAGCGTGAACTTGGAGAGTGCTCGGGAAACGTTTGGCTCATTTCCTCAGCTGCTTTCTCTGAAGCCCTCATGTGCAGCAGAAGGCCAGGCCAGCTCTAGGGGGTTTATGATGCCAGGTTTAACTTGGTGACATACCAAACAGCTCTCCTTGGAGCTCCACCCTAGTCAAAGCCTCTCAACCTGCCTCCACCAAGGTACTCTATCCATCCTCAACCCCAAAAGATGAAGGTTTTTATCAGAAAGACTCTTTCTATCTGGTTTCATATGGAGATTAGGGTTTTATATGGAGATTACCGATTGTTTTGCAACTCTCTCCAGTCACTCATTGTAATGATTTTAAAGGACAACATAAAGAACCTATTTCATTGAAGTATTATCAGATTTAGAAGAAATACATCACATAGCCCCCAGTCACTGCCATGTAGAGGGCAAGAAGAACCTCGTGTGAGAGTCAGAAACTTGGGAAGGAGCAAAAAATGGTATTCCTTAAAGCAAGGACACTGGCCAACTTGATTTTCAGAGCCTTTGAATTTTCCCAGACAATGCCTGAACACCATGAAAACTTGCCCAGGTTCCATTGCCAGAAAAGAATAAAAAAAAAATCTACTGAAATTTCGTAAATTGTTTCCACATACTTTTCTAAAATGGATATGTCTGACCAAGATTTCATTAGTGATCTTTTTGGCCAAATGAAATGAGGCCATTCAATCAACTCAGCAGTATCTGCTTGTCTGTAGAGCAATAAATTCAGTTATAACTGTAATATTACAATAGACCCAAAACTTTCAGGAAAACTGAATAACACCAATTACAAATTTTGTTAATTTTATGAAAGTGTGGGTTGCTTTTGCTTTTAGATGGTGGGGAGCTTGTGCAATTTGTGTGGTAGTGGGTGTGTGGCTTTGGTGAAAAGCTATCTAAATTGTGGCATTTCCAGTCCACACACACTTCCTCAGCCCAATTACTGTGTGTCCCAAGCTATAGCTCTTGCAGGAAAATGAAGAGACCATGCTTATGTCTGCATCTCATAGAGTCTGAGAGGCCTCTTAATGTCCTGTATTGCACCATCAGAACAGTTTAATCTGAAATAACAGAGCTGTGATTTTTTTTCCGCAGACTACACTATTTTATTAGTTGGACAGACAAAAAAAGAATGCCATCAATTTAGGTTAGGAAAACCCCTAAATTCCTCAGAATCTCATTGCCTAACTAAGACATTATTTTCACAAAATCACAGAATAAGCTGAGTTGGAAGGGACTCACAAGAATCATCAAGTCCAACTCCTAGCCCTGCACAGGACATCCCCAAGAGTCACACCACGGGCCTGAGAGGATTGTCCAAGTGTTTGTCCTTTTTTTACAGAGCTGTGGTTGATGTCTCTGGGATAAAATCTGTTGAATAGAACAATCTGTTTGTCCCAGCACTGAAAGTTCCCCAAACCTCTGCTTCCTACTTACTCTGCCTTATGCTAATTACATTTCTCAGTACAGCGTTTTTGCTCTTTCTTAAATATTTATTACTGCATCACATGCACCTGAGGCTGCAACATGCTGTTACAAATTGCTGTTGTACTTACTTGATGGTTACTCTGTTTGATGTGTCCTGCAGATCACCAGGATCAAAAAGCTGAGATTCTTTAAGTCCCAGTTCTTTGCAGCCTCTTAAGAATAATATGATATTATCCTGAAAAGAGACAAAGAACATAAAACCTCAACACTTTAAACTCTCCTTAATTGAAAAAGAAGTCTTACCAAACCAACTTCTGCCTAACTCAGTAACTGTTCATGAACAGTCATACCATTAGCTAAACGAAGAACCAAAGACATTTCCACTCACATAATTTAAGAAGTCAGTGTAGATTTTGTTTGAAAACCAGATACATATGAAACTTTTTATTTTTTTTTTTTCCGAGATATGTAACTACAACAAGCTTGTTGACTTGCTTCTTTTCAAACCCAGATGTTGGCACTTTTTTAACTTTTAACTTTTTTTAAAAAGGTCCACTAATTTCTCTACCTGCCGCTGGAGGCTGCCACATGACCTCAGCACACTACAGAGCAGAAAAGGCAGGATTTTTGAACAGAGCAGGAAGAGTAGATATGAAAAAGCCCACCACCATTTAAGCAAGCAAGTTGTTCAGAAAACACCTTGCATGTCAGATATGAACAACCAGTTAACACAATCATTCTCTTGCCTCTCCAACTGTAACCAGTCAGAAGCCACTGAGAAAAGAGATAGGTGCTTTCTCCTGAAATAAAAACCTTGAAGCTACACCTCCCATGGCCACTGTCTCTAAAGAAACAACACCAATTTCTTAACACTTCTTATGGAGGATTTACTCTTCGCAAAGTGTAAAAATTAAAAGTCAATAACTAAGAGAGACTAAATAAAAACTGCTATAAGTGTCTTTCAAACCAAGTACCAGCGATGACTCTTTGGTTTGCACTAAGGAGATTAAATCTGCATGTGTGCATATGCAGTTAATACAGGCTTTATACTTATACATATGCATGTACCACTCCCCTTTTACAGAACCAGTGAATATGCTTTACATGGATAATCTTGAAGGCCAGTAGAGAATAAGTTTTTAGATATATATGTTTCTAGATCAGCAACTGCAATGGTAGATGTGTGGAAAGTAAAGATATAATGTACAGCTTGATATTTTTTGAGGCTTCTCATCCCAAACCTAAAGCTAAGCTCCCACATGAAGAGTTATAGAGGAGCAGAACCACAGCGTGTGGTAGAGACCTGTTTTCATAAAAACTGGGAAGCAGAGGAGCCTCGTGGTGTTCAGTTCTTACCCACTCTGCATGACAGAGCAGGATTGGTGAGCAGGGCTCTCCCCACATCTGCTCCCAGGCCTTTCTTCGGGCTCGGGGAGAGCAGCCCTGTTTGTTCTGTAAGCAGCATGCTAATCGCCGCGGCGCTTGGCATGCCAACACTCTCACACACAAAGCTCGCCAGCCACACCACAGAAAACACAGACTTGGAAATTCAGAGGAGTTCAAATCTCCCTTTCTTCCCTGGCTGAAACTTAACAGCTCTGGAGAGGAGCCAGGAGGGGAAGCAACAGCAGTTGAGAGAGAAGAGAGCCCATAACCCAGAGAGACAGCATCATTCATGACATGAAAAGATGCCTGTAAAATTTTCCATCTGGCTTACTGTTTGCATTATAATTTTTCCAACTGCATCATGAATAACTCTTATGTTTAGTCTTTGATGGAGGATGGTTCTGGTCACTCTCAAATGGTTGGTGGAGTGATGCATAAATCTAGTAAATCTAATAAAAATGCAAAAAGCATTAAAAAAGAATTCCTAACAGTATTTCCAAATTTATTAAAAATATACAGGACACAGAGGTTATAGTAACCTAATAGACTTAGAAAACAATCAGAGGAGGAGGAATGCTGAAGATAACTAATTGCACCCATCTTTGGTGCATACATACATGCCAGAAGTTCACATCTGAGTTATGATAAGCAGTAACAAAAATACCAGTTATTGGCAGCCATGTAGTTTGGAAACTTAGTTCTTCTGCCTGCTTCCCAAAAAAACAGCGTCACCTACTCCTGTTTGGCTACATGCTTTTATTTTGATGGTCATCATACGAATAACGCTTGCCAGCAGTCACTAACACTATCACCCAAACAAAATTCCTCAGAAAGTCGCTATCTTGTATGGGAACAAATAACCACACATGCCAACAAGATGAAATGAGTGAGCCCTGAAAGAAGTTCCTGGTTTTGCTAACAATCTCATAATTTTTACTTCCCAATGGTCCTAAAAATGGCAATTTGTTTGAAAGGACTGAAGAAAAATCCAACAAAGAAAATTCTTTCAAGTGATATATTTACTCAAGGACACCTGTCTAGGCTGCCTAACCCCAAGCCAAAAATGTATCTCATACTACTGCAAAACTACACTTTTCCTAGTTTGCTCTAGGACAGATGAAATTCGCATTTGTAAGTTCCACTGAGTCACGGGAGAAAAGCAGTCCTAAGCCATTAAAGGGAGAAAGGAGTCTTAAAGTTAAGACCCAGCTCCCAGCAAAGCTTTCTCTCAGGATTACTACACCTTGTATTGACCAGGTCCTGATTTCTTCAGTTCTCAGAAAATGTTGCTTTTATCTTTTGAGAGGATTTATCGTTCAGCATCTGTTAGCTGCACCTACGCATTTTTTTTGTAGTCACTTAAAATGTTGCTCTTTATCATTGCTGAAGAAACTAAAAAAAGCAGAAAAACCAGGTTTACAAGTAGCAACATATAAAAACCAACCTTACTTTAAATAGGTGACTGAAAAGACACATTTAATGTGCCTGCCCAGCTCCTTACAACTTGGCAGAGTTAAATAGGTCATGCAAATGGGTCACACTGCAGTGGCAAGGATCTCGGGGCGGCCAGCTGCCGTGCCTCAGCTAACACATCTTTTACAGTGGTCTCAGAAGACACAACCAGAACTTGGTCCCTCTGGCAGATCCTACGAGGCACTATCACACAATTTTGTCAGTACATTAAATGGAGATGATACTGCCTTTCTCTCAGCCATTACTTTCTGCAGCTGTAGTGTTGGAGTAGACAGAGAATTGGTGACTTGGTCAGCATATCATTTCCTACAGCCCCAGAGGACCTGCAACTGTCTCAGGCTGGCTCCACTTGGTTTTATTCCACACCACTGTACAATCAAAAATCTTCTTCCAGCTTTTGTCCTCCATACACACAGAGGAAGAAGAAGCTGATAGGCTACAGCCTGAATTTATTTTGCAAATTTTCTCTATTATTTTAATATATAAAATTTTATGTCCATAAATATCTACATTTATATAGATCTATAAATTATAAATCTGAAACCTATAGATATCACAGATAGCTACACAATTTTATCTATGCTTGACCTATAAATGACAGAAAGTCTAAACAGGCTGCATAACAGAAGACAAACACTTCAGTGTGGTAACAGACACAGGACACAAACATAGGATACACTAATAGGTTAAATCCCAACCCTTTTCTGCTTGCCTCAGCAGAGTCCTGAAGTTACTGTTACATCAGCACTATAAGCAATGTCATTTACTTGTAAGTATAGAAACCAAAAATTAATTAATGTAAATGTTTCACTATACTAAATTTCAGAAACAAAAATTAACCAACACACAAAACTAAACTCCCAGGCAAAGCTAGCCATGAAAACAGTAAGAAGGTCATGGGCAGCTAAGGTGCAGAGCACTGACTCCCTGAGAACTTAGTCAGAACGACGCATGGGAAGGAAGGGAAAAACACTCCTGCTCTCACAGTTGCATTTCAACACCATCACCTTTTCATCCTTTCTGGGTGTGTAATCTGACAGACTCACCTCTACAAACTCACTTTGCCAGGACAATCATCTGAAGATAATGCAGAGAGAGTAGGCGGCGGAGGGTGGGTGGTGAAGGTGAAGGTGAGGGAGGGAATGAGGAAGTGGGGGAAAGATAACACACTGCTCGCTTGTAACTTTTTTTTTAAACAGCGTGTTATAAATATGAAAAAATGTTCACCATATAGCATTAAGTCATTTTCCTCATGCACAAAGTGGAGCACAAAACCCTGAACCCTGTAAAAAAACCCCAGAAATTGGCAGTTGAGTAGGACAGACACCCTGGAAAGCCACCGCAAATTCACACAGTAGCACTGCCAACACACGACATAGCTCAAGCAAGCGAGAATTAAATATTCACAGCAGGCAAATTCTCTCCATAGGATCTGCTGATCAGATGCAATGGCAACAGCTTGAATTTGGCCCACTTCCATTCCTTCATCCGCCACAATACATACAAAACAGTCTCACTGTATTCGCACTGCAGATCAGTCCTACAGCTTATCACTGTGGAGCCATCGTTTGTCAGATGTGCTACAGCATGGCCCGGATGAGATATTCAGATAAACTTGGGGAAAATAAAAGCAAGCCAAGCTGTATGTCTGCACAGAACACTGAATAAAATGCCAAATACATGCCACTTCGGCAAGCTGGAGATATTATTAGCTGCCAGTAGCACTGCTGTTTTGCAGGACAGCTGCAAACAAACAGGTGGCCCTTTTCATTTCTGGAATGCTGATATTTTCCCTGCTCCAGAATAAATTAGAACATCTCTCTAAAATAAAAAATTAAAACAAAAAAGAAAATTTCCAAACTGCTTTCTGAGCCCATTTCCAATAGACTCTAAAAGCCTTTTGTTTTCTCTCAACATTTCTTCCTAATTCCCTTATTTTTTCCATTTTTATGTAAGTAATTAGTGGTCATAATTTACTCTATAAAGCAGTGGGTCCTTGCCTGATTCACAGGTTCATAGAAATACTGAAATATTCAGTTTCAAGTCCACCAGGAAAAAAACTTCTATAAGAAAGTCTGGGAAACTCTTCATATATATATATATACATATATATATATGTACATACATATATATACGTATATACATACATGCATACATACGAGTATGTATATATGTGTTACTATTTCTCCAATATACTTTTGTGTGTATGTTTAACTATATACATATGTTTAACAATATATATATGTGTTTGTGTGTGTGTGTTTTACCATTCATCCAATATGATTTACTGTATATATACAACAAAACTACGCAAAAGGTTGTTTTCCGCGGCAGACTCCAAATCAGTAGATTTGGAAGGAAATGGATCATAGTTAGGACACATTCACTTAGAAGCTGAGGATGGTTAACCTCCAGGAGAGGAAGGCTGACAGCACACCAGAACTGAAGGCACCCCCCAGAACAGCAAGGGGAGACCGGGCTGCTTACACCCCAAAAGGATTCCGGCACACAATAGCCTCACCCACGAAAATTAAACGCTAGTGGGAAAAAAAAAAAAAAACAGAAAGAGATGGTCCCTGGGAACAGGGAGGAGAAGCAGGACTTACCAGCCCGTCAGCCGGACCGATGCTCGCCTCCGCAGGGCCGCGACCCCGCGGCGGAGCGGCAGCGGGGCTGGCGGGAGCCGCAGCCGCCGGACTCCACCCACTGCGCTGCCCCGCAGGCGGCCGGGCTCCGGCGGGGCACGGCACGCGAGGAGAGGGAGCACCGGGCGCGGATCGTGCGAGCCGCCAAGGCAAGAGGTACTTGCCACCGCGATGACCAGATTGAGCCAGGAGGACTAGGGCACACCGGGCGGGCACGGCACTGCCCGGCTCCACAGGTAGAGCCTTCCAGCGTGCCCCTGAGAAGCTGGTGAAGGCTGCCTTTGCCAAGAAAGCCCAGCTTTTTTCTGCTTCGTTTTGGGCAGTCAAGAAGGAAAAGATGTATCTCCTCCAATAACAGCCATGCTTTCTTGTCAAAAAGGCAAAAAAACACCTTTAAAATGGTGTGGAGAAATAAGCCAGTTGGTACCATTCAACTACACAAAACACACCAGAAACCCCAAACACGGCTCTAAGTGACCTTCAGGTAATATCTAAGTCTGGTGAAGATAAAATCATAGAATCATAAAATCATCACGGTTGGAAGAGACCTTTAAGATCATCCAGTCCAACCATCCACCCAGCACTGCCCCTGTAACCCCTAAACCACATCACCCAGTGCCAGATCCAAGTGCCTCTTGAACACCTCCAGGGATGTGACTCCACCACATCCATGGGCAACCTATTCCAATGCCTCATCATCCTACAGTGATTTTTTTTTTCTGATCCCCAATCTGAATCTCCCCTGTCTCACGATAAAGTTATTTCCTTTAGTCCTCTCACTGTAGGCACAGCAGAAGAGACCAGCCCCCACCTCACTACAACCTCTTTTCAGGTACTTGTAGAGAGCAATGAGGTCCACCCTCAGCCTCCTCCTCTCCAGGCTAAACACCCTTTGGGTGTCTCAGTACCTGACCTCAAAGACAACTTGGCTGGTAGTGCCCAGGTGCTTAGATCCTGCTGCTCCCAACCAGGCTCACTAGGGCAAAAACCTGCAAGTGCCTAGAACAAGAAGATAGTGCACAACTTTGATGCTACTATTGATTGTATAAAAACTTTGATTGTATAAAAACTTATCTTTTTTCAATAATGTGAATGGAAGCTGGGCAAAAGAGAAAACGTGAGCAAGAGCAGACTTCAACTCAACAGGCAAAAGCAAACCACTGGAGGGTGGGAGGGGTGCACACAGCAGGAGCACAAGGCTAACCCCATGACTTCACTAGTTAAGTAGATCTTGATATTACTCCTTGCTACATCAGGTCATTATCCCTGAAGGCACAAATAAAACATTTAAACAAATGGGGGCCCAGTCAACATCCATGTCTTTGGGGGAGAGAGCAGATGATGATCAGATGATGCAAACTCCCTCAGATTTGCCAAACCCAAGATACACCCTAAGATGGCTTTGCTTACAGCACTCAAAACAGAACATAGGCAGACAGGGAAAAAAACCCAAAACATTTCCAGGCTATTCACTGGCTCTGGTGCTGATGAAATCACAGCCAGCTGTCAACCAGATGTTAGTCACCAGGTCTTGAGGAGGGGGTGCCTATCTGATGCCATATTCTATGGTAACAGCCATCTATGGCCAAGGAAGGATAACATTTCCTTTCCACCCCTTCTCTGCAGCTCACTCTCTCAGCTTTGTAGTACCAGATGATAGCACTTGGTTTGTGAGGGATTTGGTCTCAGTTTTATGACTTCTCCTTTCACCATTTTTTTTTTTTATTTATTTTTTTTTTTTTGTGAATAAAGCTCACAATGAGCAGGGTTAAAAACCAGCTCTCATACAGTGAATTGTATCCAAGCACTCCTAGAAGCCACCGGGAATTCACCTTGCAAATCCAGAGCCAGATGGGTAAAAACACAAAACCAGAAAAAAAGTAAGGCATGGCTCTTGTGATGGAAAGGAATGTTATTTATCTCACTCTGCCTTCTTGGTGGGGCTATGAAGTGGATCAATACAAGAGTTATGCCAGAGTGGGTTGGGGGAAGAGCTACAAAAGAGACAAGAATGAAAGAAATATCACAATATGATGCTCTGAGGACAACCTCAGGTCCCATCTGTGGCAGCTACTTCTTATCCATCCTGCTGGCAATAGTTTTGCTGTCTGTCTGAAGGAGAGGAAGAAAGGTCCTGAAGACAAATTTGACCTTTATTTGCACTCACATTATGAGTGCAGGAGTATGACTAACCTAAACACAGATTTCAAGGGTTTCAATCCTGAAACCACAGCTAGTGCCACAATGGTTCCCTCTGGACATCTTCTGGGGAAACTGGACACTTTCCTTTCTCAGCACATCCCTGCAGCTGCTGTCCCCACAAATGAGCTCTACAGCAAAATATAAAAATGGGCAAGAAATTCACAACTAAGGACAACATGCTGTCTCCTAAGTTTGGCTTATTTGTGTGTTATTATCCAGACCCAATGAATGTTAAGGAAAGTACAGGGTCTGACTATGGCTTCAGAAGAACTCCAAAGACAGCCATCCCAAACAAACTGCTTAAAGAAAACAAAAATACAAAAACTTTAAATCTAGAGTTGTTAAGTCATAAGAACCACTACATCAGATATTGTGAAAACAAAATTTAAGTGAAGGAGACCACCAAAGAAACTAACCTGAGCATTAAATAGGGGAAAGTAATTTTTTTTGCTAGACATAGTGTTAAAAGCTTATCACTCTGCATAAAAATTTAAAAAAAAACCAAACAAACACAGATAAAGTTGAGTTACCTCATGAGCAATATACCCAAAAGGCACAGCCCTAGGGTGGTTCAAAGGAACACCATGAATAGCTTAATCTCCAACACAAGTCCTTCATGAGCTGTTTATAGTCATCAATTAAACCAAGCAGTACTGAATAAACCTGTGTCTTTCCAGACTGGTGTCAGGGCAATTGTGTGTTAAGCCATGGCACAACAGATACCTTTTAAAAACTATTTATGTGTTCCTGCTAAGAGGGGTACTTTGGTGGTAAAGATGATTACGTATGCAAAGCAAATTTATGTGCTAAGATTTATCCCATGTTTTCCTTAATTATACTAGCAGGTCTACAGAAGATAATACCTTTTTTTCACATAACCTGCCTTATTTTCTCTGCCTGAAGAGTCCAAGCTTCATGGGATCCCTTTGAGCACATTTGATATCCCAGGGCACTGACACCCAATGCCTGCTTTCTATATTTTGACTTGACTGTAGAGAAAATAACCTCGTTTTCCAGGAAGAGCAGTGTTGACTATTCAAGGGACCCAGCTCCAGGAAACCATCAGATTCAACCTGCAAAATAACCTTTGGGATGGAGTGGGTCTTGCAGAGAAGAAAATGAGGAAAAACTGCGCATCACAAGGCTGTCCACCTGAAAAGGTGTGCCTGAGTGTATTATTAATTAATTAATTTACCAGCATTGTCTATTATAAGCCAGTACAGGTAACACAAAGCATAATCAGTGCATCGGCATACAGCTTCAGAGATTACTATCTGAAAAAATGCTTCTCAACCTGTGATCACTACTGACTGCTTTTATTTGTCTCTGTCACTACATCCAAAGCAGAGGACAAGGACAGAAAAATAAAGGAAACAGAAACGAGCAATAGTGAGAATTATACATAATGCTTTTCTGATACACAAGAACCTGAAACAAAACTGTGTTGGAGGTATAGCCTCAATTCTTACCTTCCCCATGTAATTTATCAGCTGTCTTCCCATTCAGGCACAGAAGCAGATTTCATCACAGTTGTATAATCCCCCAAAATACAAGATTTTAATGAAAATATGTGCATGATGAACATAATCTGAGGTTTTGTGACCTCCAGCTGTATTGAACCAGCTGAGCATTCAGTGCCAGAGAACAGCTGAAATTTTCTGAAGTTTATTTTTAAGGTTTGAAACTGTAAAGGTACAAAAGAAATTGGTACCTAAAATTAAAATCAGCATGACATCAAACTTCTAAAACTGAATGTATGACCACCACCTGGCAGCCTCATAACACTTTTTCTAATTGCAGTAACTACTCATTTCTAGCATGACTTCACTTTCTTGCCCCTTTTCTTTTATATGGTATTTTCCCTTTTGCTTTGTATATTAAGTAAAGCTGTCTTCCATTTAAAGCCAGAAAATTGTAACACTTGTCAATAGTCAGACTTCTCTCAGTAGACAGCAATCCACTACAGGGATCAGGACACTGTGCATCCCAAGCTGTTGGAGGGCCTCTTCACCCCTCTGTCCAAGTACAACTGCTTTAGGTGGGCTTCAAAAGATGCAAGAAAGCTGCTTGTGGGGGCTGGGGGCCTGGCAGTAGCTGTTAAAATCAGACCAAATCTCTATCCCCCAAGGCAAACAGCAAAATAGTGGAACCGCCAAGGAGGACTCATTCCTGCTCAGTTCGTGACCTCTGCAAAAAAAAGCAACAAATTCCACTTCTCCTTTCAAACTAAACATCTACTCTTTATTGCCAAGGAATATGTTTTAATAATCTGTGCTGTTCAAGGTTTGATAAACATCAGAAATCTTTTTGCTGCTGTTACATGATACCTGACATACATTTTCCCCCCACTCACAACTTTGCATTTTCATGCCAACATTACATAAAACATACTGGACTTCTTTAATGTACAGGTTGGGGTCTCCTTGAAAACACTTCTAAAAGAAGTTGTTCAAGTCCAAAAACCACCTTTTTTTTTTAATTGGCTATTTCTACTGAATGAAGTTCCAGCACATTCCCCATGAAAAACCTACCTTATTGTTTTTACTTTCACTAAAAATAAATTGAAAGCTTTCATATTTAGGTATCTAGAACTACTCTGGTGAGGAAAAGGAAGGGGAAGAAAATGAATAATTTTCAACTTTCTGCAAGTGAATTTTAGAGACAATCAAATTATCTGTGCAAAAATATGCTAAGTAAATCAGTGCCCATTTGTGATTTTGACCACATAAAGTATAACAGCTTGAATTATTGAATACCCCAATACTATGTCCATGTATCTGTTGTTTCTTTCCCAGATTTGAAAACATACATTAGGTGTCTAGACGGCATGGCCATAATTGTCAGTGATCTTGAATATCTCCAGCTTTGGTGGGGTTTTTTATGGCATATATTCATGGCAAGATGAGCTACCCAATAGTCTGGCAGAGATTTCTTTTCCATTCCTTTTCAACCATCAGTCTCTAGATATAATTCAAGAAACAGCATGACTATTCCTGAAGCTATTGTAGCTGCAAACCTAGATTGACTACGCAGAATAGCTTACTTAAATTACTTAAATTTCTACTCTTCATCAAGTCTATACTGGTCATGCAAGCATGCCTTTGAAGAGCCATTTAGACATCAGGATTCGTGGATTACATCTTGATACTACTGTAATTTGCAGTTGTGAAGACTAAGCTTTCAGAAGGAATAAAGCATAGGACAATAATACACTATATTTAAGAAGCAGAATTTCCTTAAATTAATTGAATAAAATCAATGATTAAAGCAAGGGAGAAAGAACAGAACACTTCTTTAATATGGTGCATTCCTGTTGCAAAGCTTTTTCCCAGCTCTTATTGCAATGTCTTGGGTCTGGTTCCTCTGGACAGCAGAACAGAGGACAAGAAAGGATCTCTCCTCCTACAGGACTGATACCCCTGTTGTCCAGTTTTCTTCAACATATTAGAGGTGTACTACCACAACACCCTCTCTCCTCTCAGAATACACAAAGCAACAAGGGGAGGAAGATGAGTTCATCACATGGATCACACCAGGTCTTTAGAAACAGGAGCTAAGCAGTGAAGATGGCAGAAATAGCTTGTCTTATTTGTTGGTGAAGGGAACAGAAAAGGAAAAAAAATCAGCTATCACTGATAATTTATTCTTAAAACTTCAGTTAATACCCTACCTTCTGTCCTTGCCAGACTTAAGATAAACTTTTGTTTGTTAGAGGAAAAGAGCCAACCATGCTTATAGCTCAGCTTACCTAGGCATAACCAGTGGCTCCTGCTCACAACAGTCACAAATAAGGCCAGCAGAGATGTTCATGTACCATCAAATAACAAGCTTCCAACTCCTCACCTGATACTTCTGAAAACTGTTTCAATTTAAAGCCACATAAAAAAACTTAGTAAAAAACTTAGCTAATGAGACTGTAGAAAAGAAAAATGCTAAATTTAAATATGATTCTTTCCTTTCCTCAGCAAAGAGGCAGGGCTCAGAGTTGATCAGAGAGAGGTATATCTAGATAGCAGAACCAGTGGAGTCCGGCAAGATTATTAGGCCAGGCTCCAGCACCAATAAGAAGCTCCCAGCAAATTAGCTGATTTAAAGCACTGCAGAGTCCCAGTCCCCAGCCAGCTCACGTCTCCAAACCACTCCTATAGGCGCAGATTTCTGGAGAATGCAAAAGTTACACATGGCTACCCCAAATCAGCTCAAGGCTGGCAGGACTTACTGGCTTTGGCAAGCACCTCTACACTGCCCTTCCTAGCAACTGGGGAATACATTCATCAGACACAGGACTGCCTTGCTTGAGTGCACTGACCCAGCTGACGCTCAGCACTGTGCTGAAGCCAATCAACCCTTAAATCTGGAGACACTAAGAGCTACTTGGGGTTTATAAGGTCAACAGATGTAGCCCCATCCAAATACAGGGGCTACAGAGCTATGCAACCACTGTAGGTCATGCAGGAACACTGCCCAAACTGCAGCACAGGAGCCCACCCACCCAGGAGGCACCAGACCCTGGTCACAGATGCCCTGCATGCCCTTTGTGTACATGCCAGACCAGCCCAGAGCTGCACAGGGGCTTCAGCATGCCTGTGACTGCAGAGACCATGCTGTGCTGGACTGCTAAGCTGATATCATGCCTTTGGGCCATTTGCCCCCAAATGGGAAAGGCACTGGCATAAAGCCGCTCTTCTGCAAGAGCTGATGTGGCTGTCCTGAGCAAGGGTGAGAGATGTCAAACCCAAGTAGGCTGTTCAGTCAGTTGCCACACCCACACCACAGAGGTTATCCAGGGTTCTGCATTCTCTGGCATATCCTAAACTCCACCTTCCATTATCCTGAATAGAGTAGTTGACTGTTTTTCCTCTTATTTACTTCCCATCCTCAGTCTGGCTTTTTTTTTTTCTCTAACTTGCAAAGTTATACAAGACAAGAATATTTCTATGCTGCTTTAAAAAGAGAATAAATTATATTGGAAGCTGTGATGGAGAATACTGACCACAATCTTTGAAGTTCTTGGTGTGTAATTTGCTTACATAACAGTTTGTATTAAGGTTTAAGTGCCAGATTTCTAGTATTGCTCATCAGATTTCAGCCAAATGAAAAAGAATAAGCAAGCTGAACTACTCTTGGGAAGATAAACTATCTGCAAGAATTTTTGATGCAAGTGTGAGATCACCAAGAACTCTTAGTTCTTAAGAAAATATGTAAAGGTCTGGAATTCAAGGAGTTTCAGTTCTCCAGGATCATATTTTAGAAAGTAAATTTTAATCAGGATTGGGTGGCTCAAGAGATTGGGTAATAGTATTTAAAAAGCAAGAGATAAATCTCTGATCAACCAGAAGGTAAGGACTAAAGAGCATTTAAGGTCTCAAACACCCCTGGGAACTAGCCAACTTAGTCTAATACTGTGGGTGCTGACTCTCAGCAGATTTTGGATTTTCTCACGCACAGTCCTCATGCTTATGAGTAGCCTCCTCTAAATTTCATTAGAACTATTCCATCATCCTCCCCAAAATTCTGTGTTAGTTGTGCCTTTGAAATGCCAATGGCAGATAGATACCAAGTTTGCTGATAACACGTGGTGACAAATACCTTGTTTGTCTCTTTAACTGCATCTATGTGTTGTTTCTTAATTACAAACTCCTGAAGGCAGAGACTTGAGGTGCCATATAGCATAACACGGAAGAGGAGATTCATATCAGCAAGTTGATACTTGGCAGGAAAACGGATTTTGGTCAGTGCTGACTGTATCATTCAAAGATCTGAGATGCACAAAAATGGAGCCCAGGCATGTCTGAAGATCCAGCTCCTAAACTCCCTTCAAACTAATCATACTATTGGATTGAATTTTGCCCTTTGGGTTGTTTCAGACAGAATGAAGAATAAGGAAAAACTGGTGCAATATTGCTGAAGATAAAGCATCACCCATTCTAAAACAATTCTGCTAATACCTTGCTTACTCAAATTGTTGCAGGACTGCAGCAGTTATCCAAGAGGATGTAATTATCTTGCTTCTTCCTTGTCTAAAATTCTAGCCCACTGACATATCAGATTCCATCCAGTCACTATTCAGCAGTGTAAAAATAAAATACAGGCATGTACACTAAGGGGGAAGATCAATCTAGCCTGACTTCTCAAAAAATACAGAGCAAAACAAAACCCAGCCTCCTGAGACAATCTTTATGCCATGTTACGTTTTTATGTAAGTCTGTCACTAAACACTGACTATAGTTACAAATTTTATGTGTTCTTTTGGCCCACAACATTTATTTATGAACTTATTTCTCTTTACTTCTTTAGAGGCTTTTGGAAGAGCTCTGACAGCACTCCATGGGAACCATTCTGTTTTATTTATCAGTTTGCAACTAGTTTTGCCAATGACTGATGCGATTCCTGAATTTGTTCATAATTTGTTTCCTGAAATATCAGAAAATACATTGTGTCCAATATATAGTATCAAGCCTGTAGTAGTAATAATTTTAATTTTAAAAATTAATTTTTTAAAATCTGCTTGTATTTTTTTTTAAGAGAAACAAGCAGTACAGTAGAACATTATATGTGTTTGGTCCATGTGGCACTCTCAGAACATTTCAAGTTTTCCTTCTCATGCAGTTGCTATAGTTTGAGAAGCAACTACTATCTGATCTCCTTAGGGGTAACAGGAGAAACTTAATGAAAGGAAACATCCAGGAATTGTACAAAAATAAAGGGGTTTTTTCTGCTTCTGCATATGTCAAGTGAAAGTTGCATGAAATATTTTTCTAGATCAAAAGCTGGGAGATTTTATTAGCTGGTGCTACTCACCTGTGCAGACAGTCTTCTGGCACAATTTTCACAACTTGTTTACAGTATCACCTCAGTTATCTAGAACTTCGTGTTATCCCCACAAGGGTCAAATTCCTGACATGTATTAATTACACTGAAAATTGCCCTGGATTACTTGAAACCTCAAATAACTGAAGCTATCCACTCTCCTCCCTTTTAAATAACAGAGGACATACTGTATAGTGGTGCTAATACTTTGTGGCTGATCCCTGTAACTCCAGAAATTAATACATAAACGTCACACTTCTTATCTAGCAGGTCTGCCAGCTTTGGTCTGAAAACCAGGCTTGAGAGGCAGAGAGCACTTATAGCATGGTCCTAGTCACTGCTGTGGGCTGAGGGATAGGAGGAGATAGGAAGGACAGGAAGGTTAAAACCAAAAAACCACTGACCAGCATTCCTGATCCATGCACTGCTGGCCAAGGAAACAGACCTGCTTCACAGTTCAGCTCTCTTAGTTGCCAAAATGACCTTGGATCCCTCCTGTAGTTAGCCAAAGACTGGGTGCTGCCTGCACGGTAAGCCTGTGTCCCACTGACACCTGAGCTTTTACAGTTGTGGCTATTGTGCTGCATCTTCTTGTGCCCATCACCAGCAAGTCAGGCCTGCAGCTTCCCCCTGAAGGCACTCACCAAGCAGTTTCACAGGAACCTCTATAATTGCATTATATCAGGGCTTGACTGCAGAGAGGACAGTGCAAGGACCTACTGACAACTCAGGTAATTTAGCCAACAGCAGGCATTACCTAATGCTGTTGCTAGGCAGGAGTGGTAAAGTTAGGATTGGTTTTGGAAAAACCAGCAAGCCTCTTTCCAACCAAACTAGAAATGGTATTAAAGGACAACAGCAACGAGGCAGCTTTCATTAAGAAAAGGTATGAGAAATATCCAGGAACACGTGGTAACACCCATAGGATTTGTTGGCTGTGCAACCAAGCTACACAGCACCCAACCAACCCAACAGTTATAAAAGGCAAGCAGCAAGAGCATCAGCAGCCCAGCCTATCAGTTTAAGGCCTGAAATTTGTTGCTCCACAACAGGTGCAAGGGTGAGAGTCGCAATCTGGCACTCAGTCCAACATGCCTCCCAACACACCAATACAACTTTGCAACATATTAAGTCAAGTAATATCTCTCTAGCAGTAAAAGGAGACCAAATAATACCAACATTATGACTAAAATGAAAAGAAAGGGGAAGGGGGGAAAGCATCATGTTTACCATTGGCCTTATGGGGTAACACAAGTTTGGTTCTAAATTGTGCATGAGAACTACTACAATTCAAAGCACAAAAGCCGAGGTAATGGAATAGCACAACAGAATGGACTGAAAAAAGCTGAGCTGAACTCAGTACACACTTGGATGCATACACACATTTAGCAAGTTCAATGCTCTCCCCTTATTGAAAAGGCTGAAAAGAAAACTCCCTTTCACACATCATGCAGTAATAAATCAGTGTGCACTATTGCCCCAAAGAAAAACAGACATTCGCCATCTAAGTAATGGTGCTTCCCACATGAAGATGAGGAGGCAGACACAAACAAATACATGGCAATAGTGAGGACTTTAACAGAAGGACACCACTCCAAAGAGCTGAGGATTGCCTCTGTATTGCAATATTAATTTTCTAGACCATTAGTTATATTGCTTGTCCACAAATGAATGTGCAATTCTCCTACTAAGCTGTGGAGCAGATTTTCACATGATAGCACAAGGTTTTTCAGCCTTCAAAACGTTAATAGTTAATGGTTTTGATGTCCCTCAGTCAGATAGTTCAGCCTATCACTGTATTTTCCACAAGGAATTAACTAAGCTGTTTCCTCTGCAGCATTAATTTTAACAGGTTTACAATAGTATCATTAGACCTCTGGACATTTAAGAGGAAATGCATTACAATTGGAAAGTACCATGCCAAACAGGAAGCAAGTGGCTTTAATCCAGGAGCACTGAGGAATGCAGAGACAAGGAGAATTCAGTGTCAGGTATTTCAGCCTCTATGAACTCTTGACCACAGCACCAGACTACAGAATTTTACTGTGCTTTTAAACTAAAGAAATCACTGTACACGGATCTTTAAGGCACCAGTTTTCCATTAGTTTGCCTTTTTGCTTGTTTGCTTTAAGTCAGGGAAACAACTGCAATGTGATCTTTGGAGCGAGACATGTTCCATCATCTGCATTCAGCACGTAGGCTCCTGCTAGCAACATGCACATCATCTAAAATAAATCCATTTAAGAGTGCCCGGAAAGGTTTTCAGCATAGAAACAGTGTGAACAGTTGCTAGCAGACATTAACTGCAACAGACTTCACTGAGTTGATTTGCAGCCAGGGAGGGGATTAGAGACAGCATTCTTCTGCCACCATCTTCAGCCCAAGGGCCAGGGTCACAACAGATTGTTGCTTGCTCTCTTTTCACAAGGAAGGTCAAGGAAGCCTTGAGCTTCCCGGACCATTTTGAGGGTGGCCAATCTGTGGTCTGACCACACTGTGAAAACTCTTCCTGCTTGCCACCCAAGGACTTCTCGTGTTAAGAGCTTTTGGGAAGCTCCCTTTTCACATTTCCAGTGCTGCGGTTACCTGGTTATCAACATTGGTCTAGCTGTTCCCTGCAGCAGAGGCTACATGTCACTGAAAAAGACAGTTGGGGATCAGAGATGGTATTTATAGTGCAGACCTACAGACTCCAACCTGTGAGAGGCTTTCCAGAATTAGGGAGTGAGAATACTACTAAGTATAATTTTAAACACAGACAACCTTTAAACCAAGGCTTTAAGGTTGAGACTTTCCCCGGGTTCCTGTGTCCCTTGCTTTTTGCCAATACCTTAAGGAGTGCATCTAAGTTTAAAACTCTGTAGCTGCAGTTTCAGAACTATTTTAAACTGATGGAATGACGCCTCTTTTGGTGAGCTTCCTCCTTCCTCCTGCCTGCATGTCTGTTCATGCTGTAAGGAGAAGGGAACTTTTAAGCCAGATCAGTTTGCCCACTCCAGCTAGTATGAGGGCCAGTGCTGTCATTTGTGGGAAAGCCAAATTCAGGCTAGCTGAAAGAAACCATAACATCAGGTTTGCTAAGGACAAAAGCTGATACTTAGCTTCAAGACATGGATAGTGTAGCTCTGCATATTTTATTGTGTTGGCCTAAACGCTGGCAGTATACCAGCTCCATTGCTTCTTTTTAATCCTCATTGCAAAACTAATCAAATTTGCAACAGAAGATACACAAAAATTGCGAGATGCCTGGATACAACTGCAACAGTGCCACATCCCACGGGACACAGGCGACACATTCACAGACTCAGGGCATCCAACTCCTTCACTGAAAACTCCTGAAGATGGTACACGTCTCCAGAGCACGTGGTATTTGCCCCAACTATTAAGAGAAGTCACAAGCTTCAACAGTGGGATTTGTTTGAAGAGTGTAAATCATTGCTCAGGAGGCTCTTTGTTTCTAGCACAGCAGCTGAAGGAAGACACTGATCCTTCATTAAGTGCAAATTAAGCTATGTGGCAAATGGCATTTGTTTCTTAAACTATTATTTTTTTATACTTACAGATACTTAGAGATTATTCTTCAAAGTTTGCAATTTCTGAAATACTCACTCAACTCAGTGTCATTAAACCAATGTAATGCAAGTTACGGCTGACCTTGCAGAAGGACCTAGCATCCTGAAAGCAAATCTACAATTATTCCAGTGGGCAACCTACATTTTTCATGGGTAAAAAATGAGCTCCTCCTGGAAGCAGCTGCCTCCCCAACCAAGGAAAGACTCTGTCATTTACTAGTAAAGGTTAATGCCATGATAAGGGCAAGTTTACACTTCAGCTGCTAGCATTATTGCTTCAGCATAGCAATGCTTTCTTTTTGCTGTTTCAAACGTTATCCCTGGACCCTTCAGTTATTAAACTTTGCATGCACAAAAATAAAAAGGCAAACAAATCATTACAATATTTTATAAATAACATCTTTGAGAAGTCACTTGACAGCCCCTAAACAGGTAGACTCTTTGTTTTTAATCAAACACTTTTTTCTAAAGTATGCTAAGGCTGGGCAAGAAAAATGGTCCTCATACAGCAAAAAAACATTCAGAAACAGATATCCTCTGCATTGACCATCCTCTATTGTTTTTAACACAGAAAAGTTCCCCTTGCCTCCAAATTTGCATATTAACATTCTAAATTATTCAATATTGAATAAAGCCTAATTATAAACCTACTGATTAAATTCACAGTGTTGGGAGGCCAGTCTAAAATGAGACTGTGAATGACACAGGAATGCTTGTGATATTTTGTAAACTGTTATTATTATTTGTATTAAAAATACTGTTTAGGAGTCCTGGCCATGGAGCAGGACTCATGGGGTGAGGTGTTAGACAAAAACAGACTAGCAGATGATCCTTGCCACAAAAGAGCTACATGTATTATTAGCATTTGGCTAAACCGAGTCCTGACATTCTCAGCAGCACATGTCAGCAGGCTCAGGGCACAGCTTAAGCTGACTGTGAAAATGCTGCACACCTTTGAATCCTAACGAGTCTAGTTTGGGAAGAGGTCTCAACAACATGACAAAGTTTGCATACGTGCACAGGAGCCATGGATCACAGCTATCCTTCACATGTGCCCTGCAAACATTTACCCATCTTGGCTGGGGCTGTTCTGACCCAACAAGGAAATTGTTCAGGGCACGCGGGGCACTAAATGAGAGACTTCAGCTTACAACAAGGGACAAACTCCTGGACACTGGCAGAAAAGGACAGTATCCTTAGCATGACAAGGAAGTGGTCCCAGCCAACAAACAGTTTTCGCCTATTGAGTGCGCTGTACGCACTCCAGCCAAGGAAGCTCAAGAAGAAGGGACTTTAGGGCCAGCAGTGAGGTTGGTCTGCCAAGTCCTGGCTGAGTTCTGGCTGGGGCCAATGGTGCAGGAAGCACACAAAAATCGCTGAGGGATCAAACGGGCAGTTTGGAAACAAACATGGTTCTTCCCTTCAGGTTTCACCTCCAGCCATCATAAACATAACAATGCAGCTGGTAGCTGAGGAAAGAAGTGATTGCTCATGCATGTTAGGGACAACTTATGAGCCATACAGATGGTAAACATGAAGACTAATAGGAGTTGGCTGAACTCACATCTCTGAGAGTGTGTATTACAGCTAAATGAAGCTCAGACCATCACAAGCAAATAAATAAGGTGGGGTCATTTACATCCCCTTGTTTTGTTGGTTTCATTTTTCTATAGTTCATGCCTTTATTAATTTCCTATTATTTCAGCCCCTCTTGCATGCATACATCAGATTATAGTACAACTTGGAAGCCTTACAGGCTTGGAAGGCAACACAGGCTAAACCCAAGTGCAGCAGTGGAATATGTCTCCAGCACATTTGCTGTCAGATCAATGATTAGTTTTCCAGCATCAAATGTTTGACAGTTTTGGAACCAAACCTAACACACCAGAGTAGCACACCCATTTCAATCACTAAAATACTAAATGAGATGCCAGCATTGTATTTTGCATTTGGTATTACTAGTTTAAATGGCAGGAAAGCAGTGCTTTTCTGGACAGCATTTCTATGGTTATTAGAAGCAACAAAAACCTTCAATTCAGTTTTAAAAAAGAAAAACAGCTGAATTTCCATATAAGTTTTAGGTTTTATTGTTTGCATCTCATTTTGCCCCAATACCGCTTTCTCTGTGCTTCCTGCCAAATTTGAACTGATGGCTGTTTTCCTCTTCTGCACATGAATTAACTACAGCTTCACTGCAGATTGTTCCACACAGACTGTTTACAAACAATGTGGTTAAGAAACACCTGTGAGTTTGCTTTTATATTCTTTTGTGCAACTTAGAAATGTTATTAATACAACATACCACTAAATTCATTAACAGGAATTTTATAAGGTACTCTGTCCAGCTCGGGTGACACCCAAACAAATAGGCAGGAAAACCTAAATGAAAAATCAATTTGAAGGCAGTCTAGAAAGCTAGGGGAGTAAAAAACCCAAACAACACAAAAGCACACAAGGTTACAATAATAACCATTAATTTTTTTTTTAAGGATACTCTTGCTTTAGTGAAGAGATTCCTTATATATTACAGTATGTGATGAGCCAAAGCACACAGTGCTGCTCTGAACCACTGGCCAGACCCTAAATATTGCACTAGTCAAACATTCAGATTTTGGAACTGAAAGCAGGCACAAGAGATGTAGAGAAACCAATTACTATTTAGCAAGGAAGATCCACAGAAAACATGGCAGAATGTTTGCACTGTATTTTGCTATGCTGTTGACACTTTGTTTTCCGTCAACATTCACAAAAATGCTTTTCGAATGTGAGTGCCAAGAACTTACTGTTTTTAGACAGGCAGGAAATTTTGCTTCTGTTTACTTCACATGCACCACAACTTACCCAGCAAGACTTTTTTATGAATACAATTGTGCTGGGAAACGAGTATGTTCAGCAGAGAATAGTAGTGCAAAACAAGGAAACAGAAATTATATTATGAATCTACATATTACAATAGCAGCAGGCTCTTTCCAGAAAGTACTAGAATTAAAGGGAGAGTGACAAATTTAAAAGAAAAAACAAGAACATAAACTTTTAAGAAAAAAAATAGGCAACAAGGAGGTATGAATGAAAAGAGTGATAAAATAATGCGCATCCGTTAAATTTCTGTGTATTTCTCTATCTTTGCTAATTATTTTTAACTGTGTTGAAACACACTATACTTTATTTTGAGTCTTGTAATTTTGAGGTTCATACCTGCATGAGAAACGAGATCTCATTTGATGAATTTAGTTAGTAGCACAAACCCCTGAAAGCTAACATATGACGACTTTTCCTTGAAATAACATATAAGATTAGAAAACCCCAAATCTACAATTTGGTGCAATATTACAGCATAAGAACAAACTACCAGCACCAGCTGGAACAGACAGTAGCTGTTCTTAATAAGGGTAATAGCAAGTCTCAGGAGAGTCCTTTGCCAAAAGAAACTTCCTGGGAAAATAATGAGAGTAAAAACCCCAGCCTTGCTTTCTTACCAAGCTTTCTCAAGCAGCCATTAAGGTTCTGTTCATCTTGGTACAATAACCATGCAACCAGGTGACTTCTGCAGAGCTATTTTTCCAGTGCTAAATCATCCTATGTCACAAGTTAAGGACCATAAACAAACTTAAAACTGGATGCCACAGTAAACAGATTTTTATTCAGTAGTGCTGAAACATGAGCCCAAGATCCAAGCTAAAGTTCATCTCTCCATCTTTGTCTTGACTACTTCCTAGTATATATGTGAGAATCGTTCACACAGCCTCTGAAGTAAGTGTCTCAGCTCCTGTGGGGATTGTTCTAGGAACTGAAGTAATGCTATAAATCTCCCTAAACCCTGTCAAACAAAAGATAAGGCAGAAACCTTTCCTTTTCTCCCCAGAGTGACATTATTCAGGGACAGGAAGCAAAAGCTGGAATTTTTTTAAGGGAAAAAGAAAGTCAATTACAGTGGTTAGCATTATAGAGCAAAGCTTATCTGTGGTGATGCTGGTAAATCTTTATAGAATAGATAATAAGATATTGCAAATAGTAGAAACCTCAAAAATTAGTTGTATTCACTATGAATGTCATACAAATGAAAGAAACAACAGTAACTCACTGAAAAAATTGATGGTTTTGTAAAAATCACTTAATTATATTCATTGTACTTAATACATCTTTGTTAAGTCTTCTGCAGTTCCAGATGGTTTTTTAATTAATAACTCAGGCAAAATACTTCTCCAGCCTTCTACAATTAAATACACAAAATGATGATGCTGGAAAGCTGACAGTCTTAAAAAAAAGATGCTCAGTATCAATTTCTCACATGAGAAAATTTCTTCTAGCAACAACGATTTTAATAAAGCCTGTTACTCCTACCTAGGCCTAACATGTTCTTTGAACGTTTTGTGAATTTGCTTTTTGGTGGGAGCATTAGCTTTCAGGATTAATGAATACTGAACAAGAATGAGAAAACATTTCATCAAATTTAATACTCTAAGCATGAATACCAAACCAGTGGTCCTACATTTTCTTTCATTAAAGCAATGTATCATTTCTGCTGTGATAACAGAAGCAGTCGGCACTTCTGGAGATCAAAGCAAATTACAAACAAGCCTGCCAAGCTGAACATATGTAATTCTATATGTAATGCTGCATACAATCCACATCCTGACTTAGACTTGCAACTAGACAAAGATCATCTTTGTGTATTTATATGGCCTGTGCTTAGTATGGTGGTGTTCAGATCCTTGAGTTCTTACTTAACACCACAGCACTATAACCAATAAATTTTATTTAAATGTTTGGTGTTCTGGTATACAAGATCTGCAAATAAACTATTCCCTCTTAAACTATATGAGCAAGTCATTGGTGAGAATTTCAGAGTAACTGCAGAGTCATCTAGTTTTAAATGCCAGGAAAAGTTTGAAGAATTCAGTCTGTCAACAGACAAGTTATACATAATACTTCACAGAAATGTTGTGAGAAGGCACTCAAACATGAAATACAGGCAAAATTTTTACACCTGATGATACTCCCAAGTGAATACCTCAGCATGTGGCTGATATGGGCTTCAAGTTCACTGTTACTTTCCTTCAATAAAGGACACTTCTTAGTTCTGACCATAATAAAGAAGAAAAACAGACTATCATCTGGAGAATTAGACTCAAGTCGACATTTTGTAGAGCTACATAGTATATGACTGTGTCTCCGGAGGTTAAAGATGAAACAAATGGCACTTTGAATACTCTCCAATTACTCATAAGTTTTAGCTCCTACTGTGCAAAAAAGAAAACATACCTATTGTCTCTCCTAGTGAAATAAATGCTTATTCTATCAGCTACAGGAAAGAAATTAATTCTGTTACAATAATTAGGTTACCCTTTTTAGGCAGAAGCAGTATCTAGGAGTTAAAAGCACATATCTCATGCAAGGCAGAAAAGGTACTGAAGCTTTCACAGTATTTCTACTTGTACTTGAGGAAATCACACTCACTGGGGTGAAGTAATTGGAAAGAAGTAACTATTTAGTATGTCAAGCCAACCAAAACTAAGATAATAAAGAAAAACTGGCAATTAATAAAGGAATGTCTCTCACATATGGTCAACTACCTAGGAGGTATAACTACTTCTGGACCATAGTGTCAATATTTTAATTTTTTTTTTCAGACACATAGGCATGGTACAACTGAAAAGGAAAGGATACACCTCAAACATACCCCTGATGGCTGTACTTTTAAATAATACACCATAAATAAACATAACAGACTAGATAGAACACTTGATCATTTAAATTCACATGCAATCCTTAAAACAGCCACTTACACACCACTGTAACTAAAAACGGCAACAAAAGTCAGCAGGTATGGAACCAAACATCTTGGAAAGCAAGGGGAAATTTTGATAGATTGTTTTGTTTGGAGCAATTTATTCACAGAAGAGTAGATTAAAACATCCATTAGTAATGTTCAAGAACTCAGAAACAGTGAACTTTTAAAATAGCCTAATTATTTATTAGGAAAAGATTTAAAGAAGTAGTTACTAAAGTTAATCAGAGGACACAGGTACAGGTAATAAAAAGACTTTACAACACAAAAAAGATCTGCTGTATCATTAGTAGCCTGAAAACTGCTTTTCATAATGCTTTGAAGACACACATCTTGCAAGAGAGATTTATCTCAAGGAATGAGAAAAATACACACACATAATGACTTTTTTCTATGTCCTTCCCACTACAACCACCTTACCATTGGGATTTTACATATGAATAAGGAAAGAAACCAATGTAATTCAATATCATCTTCTTAAAACAGTCATAACAAAAATTGAGTCTTTCCTGAAAGCAAGCCAAGGAAAAGAAAACTGCACTACTGGTACTTTTTGCAGTTGTTTATACCAAATATTCCTTTCAAGAAGGAGTGCAAAGGAATAAAACTAGATGGATTTTAGAGGCAAAAGAAAGGCACACAAGGAATGTTTAAAGAAAGGGTTGTGGGATCAAAAAATTTGATTCTAAACCCAGGCAGTATTCATGAAGAAATATCTACAGGTCGAAAGACCCAGCCTCAAAGGCTATGTAACAACATTACAGAACCAATTTAACAGCAAATGTAACATGGTTTCTGATACACTGAAACATCTTAATGCTGTTTATACAAAGGAATGTTAACTTCAGCTATCAACATAATAAGTAATATGTTCTGAATCTTGCATAACTAAGCTAAAATGTGACCAGTGCCAGAACACAAAGGAGTCATGTATATATGGTGAGTCTAAATCAAGGATGGCCACCTTCCACATGATCAAGGACCTTTTTATTCCAAATTACAACTGCAGGTAAAATCAATACAGCCATATTTGTATGTGGCTAATCCTGTTAGAGCCAACATCCACTCACACCCCCACCTTCTGCCCCAACAGCAAGCACAGGACTGTGCCACCACTTGAGGTGACCCCCTGAGCACCCAGGGCTCTTGACAGCCCATGAGCTGTCAACACATCCTCTGCGGTCTTCCTTGCTTACAACAGAGTATGGCCAACTTTTGCTCTGCCCTTAAAGTCAACATGAAACAGTTCCCTAGACAGTCCCACAATGAATGTTATCTGCAGACTGTGGTATTTTGGGGAAAGGGAAATTGAGACAAAATATACAAGTACAGTTTTCTTCCTTTCCAAAAACTGTTTTCTTGTGGTGATGGCTTCTAATGCATGCATTCCAGTTTTTCTAAAGCTAGTGCCACAACTGGAAGGTGATATATAACCAAGAAGATCATCTTCCTCTAAAAATACACCCTGCCACTTGAATACTGCCTACTTCTGGAAAAAAAAGACTGAAAGGTCTTAAGGTGACTACACAGAGCATTCAGATTTCAGAGGCACTGTCTGAGTTCACCAGGCCAGAAGAGTTCAAATTACAAAAATAATTGCTATCTCAATCACATAGTCAATGTCAAGGTGCAAAGAGCAGCACTGAAATATTTTCCTCCATTTGATATACTCACCAAACCTGCAATGGGGGTCGGTAGTCTATTGATCTTTTTTACCAATCCCGGCTTTATTGCATTCAGCAACCTGTTAGGAGAAAGGAGTATTTTATGAGTTGTAAGTCACAAAACCTGAATGATGAAACCCTTTTCCCCAGCACATAAGGATTTCAGTGTGGCTGGAAAAGAAGAATCTCCCCTTTCTCCCTTCTGAAAACACACATGGACACCCACATTTCATCACTGAAATGAAGAAAGACTAGGATGAATATCGATGGCACAGTAACTCAACAATATTTATTTTATATTCTAAATTGATCTAGACCACATCGGTGACCCAGACAGATTCTGGGTGAATTTTGTCACATTAGTCTGCCTTCCCTGTGTCCAGGTAGATCATGCCTGGAAGAGCCTGAGAGCAGAAACCCAGAAGGCATCTGGTCTGGCAGTTTCTGCATTGCAGGAAAGTGAGAAAGGATGTACATTTTATGGGTGGCCTGTCTATTTTTCTTCATCTTGACTTGAAATTAAATGCCATCCTTGCATATATTGTGTAGAATGGAGGGCCCCATAAATCATAAATGAGAGAAGACAAATAAAAAGGGATTTAAAAAAAACCCCATCTCATCATGAAAAAACACCATTAAGCCAGTGATACCACAGTTGAACACTGTTCAGTGTCCAAGGATTAGCAACCCTCCAAATCCAAGTTCCTCACCACCCATGAGCATGCTATGAGATGTGCTGACATGGCTCATTGTTAGAATACACAAAAAAATGACCAAGCCTCTAAAAGTGGGGAATTTTAATTATAAAATCCTGTTGCAACAAACACTGTGTCTTCACCACCCTTCCCCCAGGAGAAAAGCATCATGCCTTTCATCCAAAGAAAAATTCAACCAGTTCCATTCATTTGGAAGAAAATCATCAGGTCGAGACATGGACTTAAAATTCAACATCTTTGAAGAGAAACAAAGATGTCTGCTTAAATTTAGAACTCTGAAAATTAGAATAGCCACTATGGAAGACAGAAACCTCATTTTGGGCTGACAGGGTCTCCATTCAAGAGCAGACTCCTCTGGCAGCTTACTATGGTGTGTACACTTACATATTTAATATTTGAGAGGGCTAGCTGAGAAGTTTACCAAACTAAAAGAATACTCCTTTCAACTAAAAGCTAACAGTCTGGGATGGTTTCTACCTCCCTGCTTCTGAGCTAGGATAACAGGTGGTGTGCCACTGCTCAAAGCTCCACCAAGAACCATAGTGGCACATTATTTGCTGCTTGATTCTTTACGACTGTGGCAGTTTGCATGACGGAGTTCATCCCTCCTGGAGTGAACACCTGGCTTTATGAACATTGAAATGATCACTTTTCCTCACCTCTTTCCCTTTGTGTCTCCCTGAAACAGTATATAGGTAGGGTCTCTGTGATCACTTGGAGAACAGCGGAGCAGACTGGGAGATGCTATTCTCAGTTTTCTATGACCATAGTTAGTAAGGCTTCTGTTCCACTTGTCCTAAACTGTACTCATGCTATTACGTTCTTGAAGTTCCCACATCTCCAACACCATCATGTATTGGGAGTAGCGACAAAACCAGTATGAATGATACTTCTGGGAGTTGGGGGTATTTTTTAAATATTCTTGAAGTTAAAAACTCTGTAACCCAAGCTCATACAGACTGCTGTACTATTCCTCCCTTCTGCTTAAGGTAGAATCTAACAGTAATGTCCTAAAAACAAATGAATTAATATACTTTTATTTACAAAAAAATCACTTTTCCCCATTAGATGAAGAGAATGCCAAGACAAGAACTGCGTATCTTCTAGAACCATTATTTTATTTCACAGATGGAAAAAAAAAATTACTTTTTTTCCCCCCCAAAAGATACTATGGTACTTTTTAACCTCACACAGCAGCAACCTTGTAAAACTACTATTTTCCATTTAGCTGCTACACCAGGCAAGTTAAGATTCCACACCCCCCCCCCCCCCGAGGACTTCTTTCCAAATACTGGAGCTCTCTTGTGACTTCAATCCTCAGTCGGCCTATTCTGTCTCAGGAAAAAAGAGAATATATTAGCTAAAGCATCTCATTTTCTTTATTACTCAAATGTGAATACATCAGGCACCATAACCAATATTGCAGGTGCAGATTAAAAATCACAGACAATAATAGAAGGCAAAATAAAGAGTTCTTAATGGAAACCTCAAATGCCAAAACCTATTCTAAACAAATCTTCAAAATGGCTTGTACAGACTTCCCTGTGAAATATGGGAGCAGGATAAATTGAGAGGAAGGAAAGGAGTAGGAAACAAACAACATTTTAGGTCACCGTTTGGAGGCTGAGGAGAGAGGAAATGGGATGGGGGCAAGATGGAAAACCCTGAGGAAGAAATTAAAATGATTATTAAAATGTTTGTCTCCAGTTGGAAACATTTCTAAGCAGTCTGGCACCAAACCCCCCAGGACTCGCTTGCTGCAGAACATGTCAAAGGGAGGTTTCTTCCAGAGCAGACTGTCTGCTTCTGAATTATTGCCTCATCTAGAGCAACAATCCAGATGCCAAAACACTGAGTGGTTTAAGCTTGCTCTGCTACCAACCCAGCTGAAAAGTCGTGCTGTTTGTGCAGTGTCCCAATGGTCGCCTTCACTCACACAGTTACTGTCCATCCCTGCCTCTCAAAAATCCACTAACTACACCTCTTCTTACACAGGCCCATATATACAAATTAAATTTTGTGTGCCAATTTAGACTCACATAGAGCAAGTCTTGATATGTAAAGTTTTATCAGCTCTGGTAGGTTTCTGTTGAAACATGGGGCAAACAAGACCCTTCACCATTTTGCATTGGCGACCTGGCACAAGACCCTCGGCTGTGGCCCAAGGGAAAGACTCTGCAGGTGAGAAAAAACACTAACCCACACCTTCTCCTAGCAGCCCCTGACAACTGCAGTCCCACGCTTTCTTGCCCCACCAATCCTAACCAAAGGACTTGGCTGCCCTGGGCCTCCTGTCCCCAGCCATGTTCTGGTCTAAAGAGTTTGCAGGAGAGAAAACCTGCAGCACATATCTTCCTCTGGCAGCCCCAACTGCATCTGCAGCTCCAGCCTGTGCCCCCTTCCCCAGTTCTAATCCTAATCCTTGGCTCATTCTGAGTGATCCCAACAATCCCACCAAACACCCAAAAGACAATAACCCAAACCAGGATACAACTAAGAATTTTCAGGCTCCATCCACAAAACCTGAGTCTCTACATGCACATGTGACCTACTTTCAGACCCTTCAAGCTCTCTGTGGGGATTTCCCCTAGCATTTATGTACCTGTCCTGAGTCAGAACAATTCGCTGTACTTCTCAAAGTTCTCTTGTCACTTTCAGTCCAGCATAGAATCATGAAGGTCAGAAAAGACCTCAAAGATCACCAAGTCCAACCATTAATCCACCACTGCCAAGTCCACCACTAAACCATGTCCCTACAAACACCTACACATCTTTTAAATATGTCCAGGGATGGCAACTCGACCACTTTCCTGGGCAGCCTGTTCCCATGCCTTACAACCCTTTCAGTGATCTCCCCCAGTGCAACCAGACACTCATCCTCCCTCTCCCCTGTGCCAGGTGCTGGCTTGGACTCTCCAGTAGCTACCTGTTAAATGAAGCACAGTAAGACACTGCATAGAAGCTAAAACCTTAGACCTGTCTTACCTTATAGAAACAAAAGGGCACGGTGGAAGTGGAAAGCTCCTCTATCCCCACTCACAGGGAGAAGCTAGGTCACTTCCTTCCCCCGATAAAAAACAGCTCTCTTAGGTATGGGAAGAATCAATTGCTCTATTCGTGCTGTCCCCAAGGCTTGGCATTCCAGGAGATAAGGTATCTCCACAGCTGGACAGACAAGCTGAAATCAGTACTAGCCACGGAGTGACTAACCTATTAGACCATCCTGGGGATTTTATCATTAGTTAAGAATTTGAAAAACTTCTGCCAGGAAGAGAAGGCGTTTCAGGCAACAGTTGATAAAAGATCTAACGAAAAGCACCAATAAACTGCCTGTGAAATTCTTGCAAGAAAGCGTCAGTTAAAAAAATATTCAGAGGATGACTGCCACAACCCAGCCTCCAAAAAGACCTTGTTTCTAGGAGGAAATGGAAGAGAAGCATTTTCAGAGAATAAACTTCAGAAATGGAGAAAAGAAAGGTTGAAGTGATGTGTGTCCACAGATCAATCCAGGCTGGAGGAGAGGTACCCAACAGAGTTCTTTGCTCAAGTAACAGATCATATTCTTAAAAAGAAAAGCTTACTAATGATCTGATCTAAAAGTAAAAGGGCACTTCATATTTGAGAGTTCAGGAAATTCTATCCACAGTAGACCTTCACAGAGACATTTCTCTCTTCAAATTAAGTTTTACAGACTTAGATTCAAACAAGCAGCCTTTCAGCACTTGATAATCATTAGCCTAGACAGCTTCAGTATCCACATATTTTTAACTCATGCTCTAGTGGCAGCTCCAAAATGCCCCCAAATATTTGAAAAGGATAGAAAAATCCACTACTAGCCTTAAAGATGAACAAATCACATTGAAACAGTGAACAATGAAAAGTCAAAATATTTAGTTGCAAAAGACACGGTTAAGAAGTTTCAAAATATAAACATGTTCCTGAGGTCACAAAAATATTTTTGGGAAAACATTCTTGAGTGATTGCTAATGATGCCCCTGACCTCATTTATTTAGAATCAGATGAACAAGGTGCTTTTTTAACAAGCAGGACAGAACTGACTTTGTCCCATAAAGGGCTCACAGTCCAGTCTAAGATGTACAAAGTGAATAAAGACCTATGCAAATATGCAGCATTGAGAAAACAATATTCCAAACACAGGACTGCATGAGTCTTGCTCCGCCAAAGACTGAAAATGTGAACAAAACAGAGGCCTTGCAAACAACTCAAGAAAGGCAACAGGGAAGATTGTGAGTAAGTAACTTCACAAGCTATTTATACAGAGCCTACAATCACAAGGACTGGTGATGTAAAGAGCATCTCATGCACCTATAAATTTACAATTCATGCATAGTTTTTACACTGAGTAGCAATGGCCATGGATAATTTCCCATACTAAATATGTTTTCTTAAACATACGCTCTTGAAAAGCTGAAACTTCTCACAGGATTACCTTGCCTTGCATTTGAGCAACACTCCTTTTGAGTGGGTCAGCGTTCCACAGCCTCCTGCCCTGTCAATAACCAAGCATCAGTGAAAAAGCTCTATTTGTCTGCTGAAATTCACTTTTTTTAAAAGCATAAATACAATGACAGGTCATTCTGTCTGTACTCAAGCACGCCCCTTACTGGCTATTCCCCTCTTTTCATCATGGACTTAGCATTAGGGTTTATGTTGCCTTTGACCCCTGATCTAAACCATATTAATAAATAGCTCTTCATTATAAAACAGCAATAAAACTTGAAGATTAAAAACTCTGTATTCATATAAAATTGTTTCAAATGTCCTCACATGAACCTTAATCCTAATGCCTAATGAGCCTTGGGGCCCATCTCTCAAACCTGGAGACATGCCAAATTCACTACGCTGATAATGTTTTGGGTTTACAGCACAGAGCCTGAAAACTGCAGAACACCAGTTCCTTCTCACCTCAAAGCATGGGTCACGTTCAAGACTTCAAATATGCCTACAAAACTCAAATACCTTCTTAATTTCCAAGAATAGGAAAGTCAAGCAAAATACTAATTAAGCATAAGGGCTGGGCATCCACTGACTTCTCCACTGTTCACTACACAGCCAAGTGCTGAACTGATGCCCGGCCCGTACAACTGACAGACAATTAGAATGACATACCTGAAAAATCCTATAGTATACAAAGAGTATTTGTTTTCCCCTACAGGATGACATAAGTGACATTAACTTGCAAGAAGAACGATTGAAACGCCATATATACAGCCAAGGCTGCTCTTCATACCTCCCAGTATCACTGACTTGGAGCACAAAAGTTTTATTATTCCGTAGCAATACACTTGTACTGATCTGGCACATTGCCAGCCCTTGTTGAAAACTGCATTCATGTCAGCCCAAAGCTTGGTCAGATGCACAACCAAAGAAACTGCTCTCTGAGAAAACGCAGCTTATTCATCACTAGCGACATGACGAACACAAACTAAGGAGATTTCTTATTTGCAGAAGAAAATCATTCTCATGACAGAATAAATGATAAATTCCATCAAGTAATTCTTGGTCATAATCACTTTCAGTTTGCTAGATTTATAGCCACACTTTACATTTTCTTTAAATACTATTAAAATAATCTATGTGCATGACTAACTTCTCACCTTTTTTATAAAACCTAAAAACTTTCTTTTACTTTTAAAGAGCATATATTCCAAGTGTGCACAGCAGAAAAGAACTGTCTTTCCTATATATTGTCCTGCAAGAGAAAAAGTGTAAAACTTTTTTTTTAGTTCACTGTACATATACAATTTTACCAAGACTACTTAAAAGCAGTGAAACATCTTTGTATCTCCTCTTTCAAAAAACAACAAAAAAGCTACAGAGTCAAAGAGCCCCGGTTTCAAAGAGTAAGCATAGTTTCTGCACATTTTACTAAGCTACGTAACACCAAATACAAAATAACAGTCTCTAAAAATCAAAGAAGACCTTGGGAAAGTGCTTGTAAGTTGGTATCCAGAACTGCACAGGCAAGTGACATCCATCACTAACCACATACAGTTAGTCCTCTTTCACTTTTATATGTGTATGCCATTGATTTTCAGGGTATGCAGTTAAATATTTGTTAGAACTTTCATGCTTGAGAAAAATCAAAGATTTATTATGCCTTCATGTACTGCTATAAACTGATTTTAATGCATACATAAACCAGACATGCAGCTAAACTGTTCTACATACAGAACTCAAGGTATTACACACAATCATGATGTTGTTGGACTCTACCACAAAGCCAAATAACTTCTGTTAATATCCAAACTGGATTCAGTTTTAGCTCATTGTTTAAGGTTTTTTGCCCAGGATTCATATCCCAATTGTTGTTACTCTTCTTTATGGTCTGGTCCTGTTCCTGACCTTAGAGTCTCACTACTACGAATACAAACTTTCAGGGCAACTGGATTGCTTGATTTCAGAGAAAGCTTGAGAGAAAATACAATGCCAATTGCACGTCAGAAGTTCTTACAGATATATTGGATATATATCCTGTTTGGATAATCATATCAGAACAAGTAATTAACTCAGATTTTTGAAGTCTCACGTCCCTACAGAGACCTCTCTAACTACCGAATGCCCAGCATGAAAGAAGGAATCCTGCAGTAGCAGAGCTGGACAAGGGGAGGTGGGCAGCAAGGGGAAGAAGAAAAAAATTGAAAACACATTTGCAAGGATATTAGAGCAGTAACAACTGGGCAAGGTTGCAGCAGGACGTATGCATTTTTTTTCCCTGTAATAATTTTAAAAATTATTAATAGCAATTGTTGCATGATTGGAAATAAAAGCAACCTTTACTTCCTTACCTGCTGTTTCAAAAATCCCAACAGAACCACCCAAACCAGCAGGGCAGACAGAGAGACAGGATATGCACTTTTTTTGGCAGTCAACCTTCATTCAGATGCCTGAATCCATAGAATAGGAACACCTAAGCATTGCAACAACCAGATCTAATTTATTTCTGATTAATCCTCTAGCTTCTTATGATATCTGGGTCAAACCTAAACATCAAAGCTATGTAACAAGGGAGAAAAAAAACCTGAACATGTGCTGGAGCACCAATAGGGGATTTCCAGCGATATTTCCTGCTACTGGTGTTGTATTCCTGCATCATATAGCTTTCAACCATGACCCCAGGAAGGCACATTTGCCCACCCATGCAGAACTCCTCAGTCTTTTCACACAATAATTTAATTCACAAAGCAAGAACAGATCAAGAACTGCCTCTGCCTATATAGCTATTATATCCCTTGCTGAAATCACCATCTGCACTGATGTCACACAGCTATGCTAAAAAAACATGAACTCATTTCAGACAAACAGAAGTCGTAGTCACTGGTTTCTCAGCACAGCTGGGTGAACAATTAGAGCCACCACTGTCTGGGCAACTGCACAAATGGGCTTTCGAACAACCAGAAAGAAGAAAGGGTTTGTGTTGCTCTCATCTGTCGACTTGTTGCTTTATGGCATCCTGCATTGTTTAAATATGCCCCTCAGCTCCTCAGCTAAGTGTGTCAAGCTATAAAGTTCGTACTGAGGCCAGATCAAGACACCAGCCACAGCACAAACACTATCAGAGAGGCAGATGCAAGGCTCTTGGGTTCCTGTGGCAAGCATACGTGTCTGGACTGCTCTGCTAGTCAGGATGGTGCTCCACAACGCATTCATCCCAAAAGTCTGAGCTTTTGGCATTGCACAGTTGCATTCGTTTTCCTTTATTAAAATATGTGGATTGTTGCTAGATGTGAATGAAACATTTATAACCAGTGTAGTGATGTCTGCTTGTGTCTGTAGGCTGTGTAGGACGTAGAGACAGGGATCAAGTGGAGGCAGGCCTGGCATTACTGTGTATAAGGGTGAAACAATTCTCCTACAGACAGAGAAAGAGATTCCCCCTGCATTCTTTTACACAAGACCAGTCCCTTTGGGGAATGGACTCTGGCATGGTAACTTCCCTGCTCCCTTCTGCAAAACACCTGCAAAGTCAGAAGGTAGCTTGAGATATGTTTGGGACATTCAAGGCATGCTGATTGTGTCCGCACTCCTGACAGCATTTTCCAGTCCTCTAGCTGCTGGGATCCCTCAGAACCCAAGCTCACTTTCAGTCTTCCTCACAAAATACAACAGGCAAGCAAACCCCTGAAACATGTGGAAGTTAAGCACAACCATTCCACACTCACGTGGACATCACCCACACAAGTGTCTGGCTATGAGTTATCAGTTAATGCCACTTGCAGTGAGTACTGTGCTGTGGATATAAACAGAGGTTTCCTTTTCCCTAAAACTTCAACAAATCAGATAAAACCTGACCAAAAGCAATGAGTTCTTCCATCTTCAGAAATGAAGATAGCTATAACTTCTTTCTTGTCTTCTGAAGTTGTCAGATACTTAGATCAGGTTTTCATCTACTTGTTGAGGTCAGCTGCAATGAAAGCACATTGAAGGAAGGAAGTTAAGAGAAAGCTTGTATACCACTACATTTTTTTCATTAGGTACTCTGGTAGGTTTCTGATGAATCACAAAACTCCTGTCTAGAAAGACAATATTGCTTGCGGCAGCTTTACAGTGCTTTTTCACTGAGCAACAGATAAAAAATTAACTACCAGTGCTTCGCTTCCCAAAGTACTTTTTGAAGCTACTCTAAGAGTTCTCAGTGTTAGACCCAAAAATTTTGTTTGAGCTCTCTGTTTTACAGGGGACTTGGAACCAGTGAGGAGTACAGTTCTACTGCTGATGCTATAGTTTGTTCATCATCAAGAAACCAAACTTGAAGGCCAAATTGGTGGCTTTCTCATTAATGCTCTGTAGCCCAATAGAGTTTTACACACCAGCCAAGAGCAGGACGCAATAGAAACACCATGGCTTCTAAGATTCCAGGCTGAGGAGACGGGTTCCCTCAGGCTGATTTGCACTACTCCACAGGTGGTAAATGAGGACACACAATTTGCCCAGTATCACAGAACAATTTCATAGGATAACCAAGTGTTGTCCCTTGACCTGGTTATTACTGGAGCTTGCAAACTTCTAGGAAATACATATTTATTAGTCTCAGTAGCAAAACATTAGTTAGTTAAGCCTTCCATCTTAAAGATTTACAACATTTAAATCAGACTACCTCTGCTTACTTGCAGATAAGATTACAATCTAATCTTGAAATACACAGCCCTTGCTTTTCATGCAACACAATTCAACCTTAACATTTAAAGAGCACTGTGAAGTGATTCAGCACACAGCACTTCCCTTCAACACACAGAGGAGAGAGATCCTGTGCGAGAAGCAACCCTTAAATACAAAGAGGGTATGCTCCTTCTGAGTTACACAATTTTTGATCAACAATAACAACTACTTCCCTCCTCCCAAAGCCACTCCTCAGCAAAGACACGCAACTACAATCAAAATAGATCACATCATTTCCTTTGTGATTTTTCACCTTTAAAAGCTAAAGTTCAAGCTGTCTGATTAATGACACCAGTGAGACATATAACAGTATTTAGACATGTAGGTTTCGGATCTATGGTAAACTACCTAGAGCTGAGTTACAGGATATTAGCTCAACTCTACTGCTGAAAACAGCTTCCAAGTTCCAGTACCTGGAATAGTATAAAACTTTACCAATAGCTGCAATTGTCCAGCTACACATTCAGGAGATCTCCTTTAAAAAAATGGATTCAGTTCTGCACAAGCTTCATCATTCTGGTGTGCAAAGACAGATTTTATCAACTTCAGAGACAACCCTGCACATCCAGGGAAAAAAATTGGTCCATACAGTCAATTCAGATCAGCAGGTTCTCCCAAATGCCTGACAACCTGTTTTTCAAAGGACTAAGGGCATTAGGACCCATTTCCATATTGCTCTTAGAAGTCACCACCTTGGGCATGTAACCCTGTAACAAGGTTTTGGAAGGCTCTTCCTAAAAACTAGCTATTAGAACCACAGAGAGAAATGCGCAAAAGCTATCTTGTGTCTCTCGTCCAAAAATTACAAAACACATCATTGAAACACACCTTTGGGCAAATTTAGAGGATGTCTAACCTTTCCAGAAACTACTAAAGCAGCTGTGTATTGATGGTATTCAGATGGCTAACTCCTGACAGCATTCAGTCTTGGAGTTGGTCCAAAACGCCTCATTGTAGAAGAGACGTCCACAGGCAGGTGTGGAACACTGTTTGCCAATCTGTGGTTAACAACATTAAATAAAAGGAAACCAAAAAACAAACATAATTTATTTTTTTTTTACATAACTTAGCTAAGGAGCTGGGGTGGAGTAAGGGAAGCACTTCGCAAAACCTGTTTTTTTTAAGCCACATTTCAACCCTCACCATAACAATAGTTTTGGCACTGAAATGATAGTGCAGTGAAATACCATTGTGCAATGTCAAAACTCTCAAAAGGAAATCAAAAATTTGACATACTAACTAAAGTTGTTTTCTACTTTAGTCAAGATTGTATTCAAGGCTCAAAACTGTAAGCATTACTTACTCACACAGAAGAATGCCGTTTTCTAATCCGGAACGAAAATCTTTCTCACCAAAACTTCTGCCTGTCACTTGCTGCAAAAGAGTAGGGGGAAACAAAAGAGTGACATCTATTAGAAAGTGAGCTTTACAAGAACAATTAATATTATACAGTTAGAGCATCTGCTGCATAAGGAACACTTGAGCTTTAAAGGCTTGCAAAGGACTAAGTCATGTCCATTTCTCCTTTCCATTTCATCAAGCTATTTAACATATAGGACAAAGTATTTGCTCTTGCCAGTGCATTTGCAGATTATAAAAGAACTGTTTTCTAAAAGTAAAAACAAAAAATGATAAAACAAAACCTACAATGTAATCTTCAGAATATTTTAAAAGGTTTTCTTAATAGTTCTTTGAAATTTAAAACTATTGCATTCAGACAAACTATGATTTTTTATTGCTTTTTTTTGCACCACATTAAAAATTTTGTACTGGACTTGAGCTTTAGTGCTTAACTTACGATCTTTACAGAATAAGCAAAGGCATTTGAAAGCACTGGCATGAGTTATAGCCCTTCAGACACATGCCTCAACACTCCTGGTCATATTAAAAGATACTTCACATCAGCAGTTCAACCGTGAGTGTTGAGAGAATACAAACTCAGTGGAAGCTAAGGATTAGGCCCCTTCTCACAGTCCCCCCAACTACACTTGAACCAGGAGGTACACTTTGTCCCACAAGCTCTTAAGCCAGTCTGTGCTGCTTAGGGATGGACCATCTGGAAACCTTCTAGGAATCCCAATCTTGCCTGATTGGGATTCCTAGCTGCTACAAGCATGACTGAACCCCCATTTATGACTTACTACTGTGTTGACAATGTCTTGCCATTCATCTTCATATCATTCTCAACAGATGACATGTTCAGTTAAAAGTAAAGAATACTTCTTAGTATCATCACAAAAGAGATAGTTTCTATGTTTAGAAAGCGCTGAACAGAAACAATACAAAGCAAAAAAAGGTTTTAATTGTCCTGCAGGAGGTCTTCTCCTTACCCAGGCAAAACATTTACCGGATGCTTATAGAGCTCTCATGGCTTGCATCCAAACCTTCAGCAAGACTCTTGCTCTGGGTGTTGCTTCCACCATAGGGAACCATAGGGAACAGGGACTTGGGGACACATCTGTCATTATGTCCCTGCTTTCTCTTTGCTGTTATATTCAGATGTAAGACCCTTCCCCTCCTAGTTTCCTGTCATAAAGACAGCAATTTATAAAAACTGACAAATTTCCCACAGGATTAGTGAATGCATCAGTTCCAGAAATGCTAGTTGTAGCTATGCAATCTTAGACAGAGAGCAACCACTTTTTAAAAAATTGAAATGCAAATGCAAAGCTTAAAATCTAATCCTTCACTAAATTATGAACATATTTTTTTGTTCAATGTGAAGGAAGTTGTCCCATACTCTGCAAAATGTATCATAAGGGCATCAGTGGACAATCATATTTATGTAAATGCATAAAGTAGCACAAGGCACTGGGTTGCACTCCTACCTCTGAAGAAACCACATGTAATTTGCCAGTAGTAAATGACCTTTAACTATTTAAACTATATCTAGTCATAGTAAATCATCTCTAATCTTGATCTGCTGGGACAGGGGGAAACCATGACAATAAAACCATTAGCTTTTAGGATGAATTATAGGCAGAGCATATCAAAACCGACTTTTTTCATCCACAGAATACAGTACAGAAAGGAATAGGAAGAGCTAATTCATAGCAGCCTGACTCCAAGTGGTTTTTTCTGTGAAAAAACTAAAGAAAAATTATAATCATCTTATTTCACCCCTCAACACCAAATGTCCCAGATATGGAAATCAGACTTCTTATGCATTTGTTGAAGACCCTTATTTAGCAGGGAGCAGTACTGAAACTGCTACCACAATTCAGGTAGGAATCTACCTGCCAAAAGCTGTCACATGAGTATTGCTGTCATTACTGATGATGTAGGAAGGTTTCATACATAACTTCTGACTGCACAAATAAAATCATGAAATACAGATGCACAGCTGGCACATGAATTCGTCCAGTGAGAGGTACAACACACTGACAGGAGGTGAGGAAAGACAGGATGGTCCAGGAACAGTGCATGTCTGTTTAAAAAGGAACTGGAAGTAAATGAGGCATGGCAAGGTTTATGCCTACTCTAGATGATGCAGCTGCAGAGGGAAAACATTAATCACCTACAAGTCTCCTGATTTAGTCCATTAAAATATAAAAACAGTTCAACAGAGAAAGGCTAGAAACTAAAAATAAGCATGAAGATGACATTATAAATTACAAAGATAAACCCAAAAAGGGACTGAGACAAGCAAGAAGCTGGATCCACCTTTTCCAGAGGAAACAAGAGCTCAGTTGCTTGGCGTACGCACACACCTACATCTCCCTCTCTGCAGGGGCCACTTTGGGCCATACCCTCATGAACAAATACTGCAGGCCCACAGGCCAACCCGGTGCACATTGCTGAGATAACCTCTGCTCAGCACACCTACAGTGGGAGGAGACAAAGGGACTTCAAGCAAAAGGATTGGAGCTCTCATATTTGCAAACACAGAACCCCACACAGCAAAGTGCATACTTTACCCAAACCCCAGTAAAAATGAAAGCAGGTGCATTTGCCATGGTATCACAAAAATGCTGCACGCATCACAGGACTGTGTTCATGTTATTGATATAAGCAGTGGTCTGTTCTTTCTAGCTTATCTTCCATCTCTGGAAACAAAAGCCTCCAGTTTGCTGGATGAATCTCTGAAAACACTGACACACAAGGACTAAAGGGTACTGTTTGCAGTGCTTCTGCTGGGCTTTACTGGAAAAAAGAAAATTGTTCATCTGCAACCAGGTAAAGAAAACTGAAAAATGGAAGAACAAATCTTTAGCCCATCAGCTTTCATATTACAGAAAAATGGTGTTCAGAACTGAATCTGCACAAAACCAGTCATGAACAGATGCAAGGCAGTCTGCAGCCTGGACTGCTGTCTTCAGGAAAGGAGAAAAGAGAAGTAATACCAAACCCCAAGATGTTAACTGAGAGAGCTTTTCTTTGCAAGGCCAGGTTTCCAGACGTGCCACATCTTACATGCTTTGGAGACACAACTCCGTCTTCTGCCTTGCACTCTGCCTGCCTCACTGGTACAGACCAGCACACTTAGTGCAAGAGGAAGCAGGATAGATGGAAGAGCTCCCTATTCACTGTAATTCTTGCAGTGCTAGAGTGCCAAAGTTAGAACAAAGTACCTTAAAGACAAAACACAAGCTGTATCCTGTTAACGATTAGTAGAAAAGCCTCCCACGTCTTTCTTAAGTTCTATAAAGCTGAGTGGAAAAAAGCTGTATTTCTCTGTCATACTTTAAATTAAAAATAGAGAACAGAAGCAAAACAGTATCATTTATTATTGTGTGCTTCATTTATGAGAGGAGGCATTGTTTTTATTCATCATCTGGATGATATTTTCTTCTCTGTAAAAAGCTACAAGCGTCGCAACCAGGGCAATTATTTGAGTGCCGGGTGCATTTCTCAGTTTCCCTGTCACTTAACAACAGAAAATGAATCTAAAATGAGTTATAAAACTTCTTCATGGCAACAACTTTAATACATATTTGCATACAGTAACACTTAGTATATATGGTATTGTTGCTGATTAACTCTTCTTTTCTTTGCAGTTACACATGCTACTAAATTTATGTCATCAAGGATGGCTGCCATCCAGCCACTAACCAGTGCCATATTATACAACTTTATTTTCACAAAGCTTCAGTTTACATTGTTTTCCTTGCATTTTATATTGCTGCTGGTGCTTCCTGAGATGGAGCTTGCAAAGCCTCTCATGTCAAAACAGCTTAGGGCATGAAAAGGAAAAGGTGACAAATTAGTGAACAGATGCTGGCCTCAGGTGAAATTTATCTAGGCCAACAAGATATAAGTAGTTGAATAAACACTTGGTCATCAGGGATAACACAATGAAAATACTTAGTTTCATTTTCTATGTGCACATCTGAAAATGCCATGTTATGCAGTGAAAAAAATTAGAGACACAGCAAAGAGAGGTCTTTGTGTCTCATTACGCATTTTTGAGAGCTTATGAAGCATGACAATAAAGAGAGAAAGATTTTCAAAGAGTTTCATAAGCTGTTCATTTCTTTGTATGTGAGTATGCTGCCTCTCCATTTTGTGCAACCATTATTCTTCCCTAAATAATTTTTTTACTTAAATGAAAAAATCATGCCCTGTTACTTAACTAGGGAGTTATAAAAGTACAGCTTAAACTGCAATAATCAGGTATGTGTATAGAAAGCATTGGATTGTACAAGCAACACAAACAGGGTTGTACAGGGAACACAAACCACCAAAAGAAGCATGACAGGTTTTAAGGCATCAGGATTTGGCTCCTCTAAAATAATGAATTCCTACTTCCCTGTTTCTGAGTTGTAATCTGAGCTAATAAGATGAATATGCAAGTTAAATTCCATTTTCCTATAGCATAGGCAAGAGATTTCTGAACTAAACAACCCTAACCAGTTAAAGCCAGCTTCACCTTTGCAGCCCAGAATTGCACCACATTGCTATGACAGTGCAATGGAACCTGGCCACCCTTCACTGGCTCCTGGTTCAGCCACATGTGGATCATGAGATGTCTCTGTCTGCAAAAGGGGACACAACACACCATTTACGTATGAGTTCCCTCTCTCTTATGTCACAGAGGGATTTAAATTGCTAAAATCATAGCAATGTAAACCACTCCTTTAACAGTTTTATTACAAATATTAGGAAGCTAGCTCATTTAGTACAGAGAAACTTGAAGACTGCATGAATGGATTTTTCCAGGGGCAACAACCACTGGTCTAACACACCTGTCTTCCAGAAAAGCTGAATGGTGACAAGCACTCTGCTCAAAGCCTTCCAAGGCTTTACAGTACTGAGGTAATTTACTACTGAAATCAATAAAAGAGCAAACAAATATCTGTAGTGTGTAATTCTACTCTCAAGGACAAAACCAGCATGAGCTCAGAATGCCTAATGTGGCCAGCAATAATCACCTGAAATTCTGTGGTACGGAACTTGAAAAATTAAAGAATATATGGGAGGATGAGGGGAGATTTCACGCTTGGATACCAAGATTAATCTGCAAAGAAAGCACTTAACATTATTTTTAGGTCTTCCACTTGCTGGTCACTTAAATTTAACTGTAATTTGCAAAGTTAACTACATGTGCTGATGTCCCCTTCGTTCTTTTCCTCTGACTATTCACCCTCATATTATTCTTTAATGAGACAGAAAGCTGACTCACTCTTTTTATACTTCATAGAATCTTCACTTTTCCTAGCAGCAATAGAATAAAACAATATATTCTCCCCCATTTACTTTAAATTCCCTTCTGCCACACTGCTGATTGGGTCAGCTGACTGTTTGGTGTCAACATACAGCACGGGAAAACCATACCCACTGATACAAACACACTCCCAACCCCTTTGGTGGGCCCAGTTCTAAGTCCTCACTAAAGAAATAATTTATTTACTAAGGGATGCTAGTCACTGCCTTTTGTTTTCCATGAAGGAAGCAACAACTAAAAAAAAAACGCAACAGCTGGGGTTTTTTCCTGATCCTTTGCACAGATTAATGAGGACATGATCCTATGAATGGACACCTATATGGTTAAACTGCCTCGGTTAGTACTCTGTTTAGGAAACACAGCACAAGAAATATTGAAAGAGTAGTACATACCAGCAGCAGCAGCAGCTATTACCCTACCTACGGCTTTAAAGCTAAGTCTGGGAAGATTCTGTCCTTGCTAAATCCTGCCCACCACCAGAGCTTTCCACACTGAAATTCTGCATTGCTAACAGTAGTATTGAATATGCAGAGTTGCCATACGTTGCTTGGATTTGTGATCTTGCAGAGGCATGCACATTTCTGCCAGGACATCTGGTAGTATAATCCCGTTTGGCTGGCAAGCTGCTAAAGAGTGTTAAAATTTCACGATAGAGTAAAATCAGCTTCCTTTCCATCTCCCCTCCCTAATGCTGTTTGTATACATTTCCAGGTGCAATGCCAGACATTGCAGCCTTTCCTCTGGGGTGGGGTGGGGCAGAAAACATTTTATTCAAGGTTGAACATTTTGTGAAGAAAGAGAGCAAAGAGCAGGAAAGGAACTTCAAAGTGACATCTGTCAGATTTCTCTTGGCTATAGCACATGCCCTGAAAGCCTCACCTAGAATCAGGTCATCTGTTACATCCAATTTGTATTTGACAGTCAGTAGATTAGCATTGCACTGTTGTTTTATGGACAACCAGATTCTTATCTCTGGTGTTATTGAAATGAGGTACCACATAACAGACATGACAGACCACCCTAGGGTGTTTTTAATCACATGTTCAATTTAGGGTTCTTTTTATTGCTAAAAAAACCCTAAAATAATGCAAAAAAAAATTTTAAATCCCGTATTTCCTATACTGTGGGATACATCATCCCTTTCTTAGTTTTAATAGGAATTAAAGATGGGGGGAATTGTGGGATTTAGCCACAGATTTATCAGTAAAGTATCCATCCCTCTTCTTGAGTGGGGATAAGGAGGATGAAGCACTGTTTCAGGAAAATAAGTTGTATTTGGTGGAAGGTATATCTTACCATAACGACACATTCTTTAGCTGTGTACTCTTTTCTGTAAAAACAAGGCTCCATGCAGATGGTCAGAGGAGCAGAGATCAGGATCAGTATAGATGATGTGAAGTCAACAGGTACAACAGAGCAGAAGACACCTCCTCAGTCCAAGGCCCTCATTTAATCTAGTCCTGTCTGTGTGGAGAGTCTGGCCTTACTCCCCACACTGCGTGGAGAACATTCCCTGTTCAGTTGTCCCTTTTACTACTGCATAACCTATCCCACTTCAGGGTGAACCACTACACAGTGGCAGTTCCTGCACCTTTGAAGGGAAGAGGACCAGAGGACTAGCAATTACTAACTATCATGAACACCCTTTCCCAAGGTCTTACTTTCCTACCCAACCAGGCTAAACAAGCAGCCTGCTCACTGAAAAATGAAAGGATGATTAAAGTTATTATGAATTTTTCATCCTCTTTTTGTGTGACTCCCTGGGGCTTTCCATGGACAGACAAGCATTCACACTGCCTTTGACTGTGCCTCTTCAGTTACATACAGAAAGAAAAGTGTATACAGGAAACTAGTCTCAAAAGCAGAAGCTGTTGATTCAGCCCTTATTTTTTCCCTAACTAATCCTTCTTGAAGCTGGAATCAGTACTGATGGAGGGAGATTACTCAAGCTCTGGCTACTGAACACAGAGTAGCTGTCCCACCAATACCTATTTGCCTCACATTTTATCACCAAGTCAAAGATGTTTTTTAGCAAAGGCCGGGAGAAATTTTTTCCTTTGTCTCAGGTTGATTACATTAGCAACTGTCCAGCAGAACAGGAAATTGGGTTTCTGGCCATCTCTAAAAGAACAAAGAATTAAAACAGACTATTTTTTATCCTTTGACTCCTTTTCTAGCTTTAGTATCCCATACTCTTGAAAATCTGCTCCTCCAAAATTTATGCTATGTGGTATCATCTACATGTTAAAACTGAAGCATCTGCTAATAAAACCCTCTATTTTCTCTCCTCCAGCTTTAGAAAGTTTAGACAGTCCTGAACCAGAAGTGTTTAAAGCTCTGTCAATTACAGCTGCAGAGGCAGAGCAAAACACAACACAGGCAGCAGACTCCTCGTTGAGCTCAACATCTTGTCTCACGCTCAAAGCAATGAAGAGATCAACAGCTCTGTAGGAGATGATAGGATCGCTGCAGTATCTAGATTTGCTAATCCCCACTTTACACTGCTTTAACCTACTTTACGTTAATCACTGCATTTATGTTTTACAAGACCACTGCACTACTTCTTGGACAAGCAGTTTTTGACACCAGTGTGTTGCTTTCTGCCAGGAATGTGCATCTTGGCAGACAACTTTAAAACTCCACGCATTTAAAGCTGCACAGAGACAGGAATACAAAAATACGAGATGCTCCGAGTTAGAGAGGCCCAGCACTAGAAGCACTTCAGCCTGTCATTAACCACTGTCAGAGAGACTACCAAAGCTCAGTACTATTACTGAGATTTTGCAATGAAAAACGTCTGGTAGGAGACACCAGCTTCCTTTTTTGAAGAAATTAAGTGTTCACTTGAGCAAAACATTGATACATTTAACCAGCCATTTAAAGATGACACTCAGTGTCTTAGCTCTCTGTGAAGCCTCTGAAATGCTAATGATGAGCATCAGTAGGCACCAGTCTACCTTGAAGCTTTTAAATTTAATATCATCAAGTCATTTCGAGGCAAGTCCACATGTAAAGTGTCCCATTTACAGTCTGTGCAATTTAAATATATATATATATATATATATATATATATATATATAAAAGTATAGCTCAGCAAGGCATTTAAGACTTGATTTTCCAGACAATAAGGCCTGGAAGCCCAGAGCAAGCAAAGCAGGAAACTGTCCATGCGGAATAAAGACACGTCATACAAACACTGCTGAAAAGCATAATTCTATCTGCTATCAATACAACTCGGCAAAACTTTGCTCCTTTCAAATAAAAGGGAAAGAGGTAAACCACAACACTTTTGAGAGTAATATCTGAGCTTCTTGGATGTTCCTTCTGTACTCTGGGTGCTCCCCTGGCACATTCTTCAGCAGGAACAGGGCTGCATGCCATGGTTTTGCAGTCACTTGCAAACACGCCACAGAACTACCAGCAGGTAGCTCTAAACAGGAAAAAATGTGCATTTCAAAAGTCACAGATTGAAGAAAAATGATCCACTTTCCTGCAGAAAGGAGGCTAACCTTAATTCAGTCATATGCTTTTGAGACCTTTATTAACAACTCTTTGGAAGTAGATCTACTTTGTCCCTGCCTCTGTAGAGACAGAGTTAAGGAAAAGCATTCACACTCTGAGTGCTTTTCCAGCTAAGCCAGTTTTTAAACAACATTTGGCTACCAAGCATGGATAAAACCAGACTCACGGGAATTTAAGAGGGCACACAGTCAGGACAGCTGATCCAAACAGACCCAAAGGATGTCCCATACCATATGGATCATGCTCAGCAACAGAACCAGAGGGAAAACTGGTGGGGGAGCTGCTGCTGGGGGACTGGCTGGGCATTGGTCAGTCATTGGTGAGAAATCGTTTTCTATTGCAACACTTGCCTTTCTTGGATTTTATTTATCACTCTTTGTTATTTTCCTATTCATTACAATGCAGGATTATTTTATTTCCATTATTAAAGTATTCTTTTCTCAGCCCATGAGTTTTCTCACTTTTACCTTTCCAATTCTCTTCCCCTCATCCTCCTGGAGAGGAGGAGTGAGTGAGCAGCTGTGCGGTGCTTAGCTGCCAGCTGGTATTAAAACACAACACAGCCACAAAAAGAACGCTGCCATAAGCAATAAAACCACCAGAAACTAAATAAGAAGGTATGGTGAAAGAGAACAACTACTTCTCTCTAAATTATGATGACATTACAAGCAGATAGAAAGGCCACTGCAGCCTCTACTGGATTAAACTGGTTTTCTGTTCTCCCCAACTCTTCTCCATGACTCCTTTGACCCAGATCCTGAAGGATGAGCAACAGCCCTGCAAAAGGGAATACTGACTGCCATTAATACTGCAGACACGGGAAACACTGCAGAATATCAAGAATCAACTGATGTCTTAGAGCAAGTGGACATGAGATGTTCATAGATTTGACTGCCTATAAATAGAAAAGGAAGTACTTCTGTAAGATTTCAAACCACAGCTTACTCTTGAAAAGACACTTCCAAGAGGAGTCAGCATCTTAAACAGAAATAAGAACCTCTGTTTACTTCTCTCTCCTTCTCCCAAAAATCACCATTTTCCCCAATTAAACAATGTTTAGACATATCTTTCAACAGATTGCTCCCATAGGAGCTAGGGATCTTGCAATGCATTGTGAGCTCTAGATTGAAAGCCATTTTTCATTCATCTGATTTAGCTGGAATAGGGCAGTTACTCATAGTAACCAGTAAGAGTTTTCTGCTAAACAGAATCCATAAATCAATACTGTTGTCCCCTGCAATGATAAACATGCCACTCACAGATCCAGAGCATCAAATCAAGACCTATTTACAGGGCTGTCCCTGAGACAAAAACCAGTAATGTTACTCGGGGTAAGTTGTTGCTCTTTTCTCCCCTGCTGCTGCAGATACAGGGAGCCTTTGTTTGGAGGACACAGAAAGCAGAGGGAGAAAGGGAGGAGGATTGATGATGCATACAACAATAATAAACACTGCTCTTTTCTATTACTAGAGCACCTGCTGCCTCCATCAGTTCAGGCTCATCCATTATGCAGCACACCAGCCCCGACAGAAGCAGCAGCTCTGAAGACATGACAGACCTGACCAGGACGCAAGACACAGAATGAACACCTCTCATTATCAGATCAATGAGCTGCACTGGCACTCATTCTCTGCCCTGTTTATTGCTGGGTGAAACAAATACTAGGAACAATTAGATTAAGTATCTTGTTCAAATATAGTCAGAGCAATAAAAGATATTTGCCTTCTACAAAATTTAGCAATTTAGCCTTGTAGAAAATAAATTCCTGAAAAGAAAAAAACCCCTGACAATTATTTTAACTACTGTTACTTTTATTTTTACTCATAGTGGAAATCACATAAGGTCTAAAATGGATGGAAAGTAATTATTTCACCATAATGCTTTAATAGTAGAAAAGGAGACTATTAAAAATATGCTTAACATTTCCAATCTAAACAATAAGAACTGCAAGTTTCAAAACATTTGCTACATTTCTACAATTCCAAGAAATCTTTTCAGTCAGCCACTTCCCTGACAGAATCAGACCTGTCCAAAGGACATATTCACTCTTCCTTACCAAATCCAGACTACCCTACTAATGTCAAGAGGACAACTCAAATGCCACATTAAACATGGAGCACTGGCAGGAATCAACATTGAAAAGCATATTTAAATATCATCAGTGTTGGATTGTAAAACACTTTTAAGAATTAGTTAATTTACAATTTTCAGATGTCAAAATGAGAGGAAAAAGTATGATTGAGCGAAGTCCTTTATCAGCACATCGGTTTTCCATGTACCTGCTGACACTCGTGTACACTCAGAAACCTCCTTCTGATTTGAAATAAATTAAAAAAAATCCACAGATCTTGAAACTCATCATTAATTAATGATACAACTATATAAGAAAGGGAAATATTTCCTTTAAGTTACTTTCCTAAATAGGTTGTTTTCAAATTTCCCACATTATGCAAATAGATTAAATTAAAGGCAAATATGTATCATCAACTTTCTCTGTTCCTTTGTAAAAGCATATAGTACTGACAATGTTATGTAGCACTCATCACTAATATTGTACAGGCAACCATGGAAGAACACTGCTGTCATACATACTGGAAAATGAACCAGAACTGTCAGAACAAGAATACCCGCCTAATCTACAAGCAAAATTATACACAAAATTACACACAAAGGGAAACAGAAAAATCAAACAAACCCTACAATTTACTTAAATAATCCAGATATTCCGTGTATCAACCACAACACTCTTTTGAGAGGGCATTCACTTACAGGAATTGTATTTCTCTCCTGTTGTTTTTTAATGTGATGACATACCTGCATGACAGCATGAGCTCTGTTGTTGAGTTCACATGCTCATACTGTCTGTCTGCAAGTGCACCAAGGCCATATTAAAACCTAAGATAACCCCTGTGATGTTTTAAAAGGGAAAGCTCAGGAAGAACCCAAAGCTTCTTTCTCTGGCTAAAATTAAAAGTGTCTCTTGCAATCAGCTGACTTTATTAGGTCCAAATTCTAAACCTCTTGTGCTAAATATTGCCCAGCTTAGGCTAGAAGAAGCAGTCACCTACAGCAAGCTACCAGGAACAGCTGTTTGATTACAACCTGTCATCTGGAATTAAGGGCAAGCGTTTAAGACTTCCCATGAGAGGGGGGAAAAAGGAAAGGAAAAACACAAAAAAGAAACTGACACAGGTTTATTTGCTATGAAAGCATCATTGACACCTCCCTGAAATGTGGACAGTTTCACCTTAATAGTCAATCCAATTTCTGAATGTTTACTCATTTTTCACTCCATGACTAGGGGCTCAGCAGAATATAAAAAGGTTTATATGGAGTTGGAGACGCTGCTGGAAACTCAGTGTTATTTTGCCAAGACTGATCTGCTGAGACATTTGCGACCACCACATGATTTAACTATGCCAGTTAGTCTGTCTTAAAGCTAATTTGTATTCTGGTATCAAGCCTACCATTGCTGGTTTTGTACATGATGATAGGTACCAGGTATCTGAGTATGAGCTGGCTCATTTTAGCCAACACAGGAATATCAGCACATTCTCCAACCATCTGTTTTTACCATACCCTGCAAAGTTGGCCAAATAATTTTAAGTCCAGTGCTTTTGTAGTGTTTTGCATACTCTGCACTCTGACTCCACATTTTAAAAAACTGATAGAAAATTTCTCCCAACTACCTTGAAGTGATACTTGTTTATACTGGTCATTCTATACCTTCCAGAACACCACTGATTTTTACTGCTCTGCAAGAAAACAAGATATTTTTATGTTAAAAGAGAGAAAGTTAATTTTCCTGCTGCCTCAAAACTTGGTGGAAGACAGAGGCAAGGGAGCAGAAGGAAGAGAAGGGCAACCAGTGCTAGATGCCTTAATTGCATAGCTTTGCATCCCATACATTTTGCACATATCACTTTCAGATTAAGTCTGATGAATTTCTCTGGTTTCTCAAAGCTTTAACTTGGGCAAAAATAAAAGACACATGAGGATAAAAATAAAGCTGCAGACAGAAAGTACTTTATGCATTAGGAGCTACACATAAGTCCACTTGATGCGGGTTAACTCCTACAGAAAAGCACAGCTGCTGTCTCCAAAAGTTAGAAATCCCACGTTCATACAAACTCTAGCAACATAAGAAGAGGCCTCAATTCAACTGATTTCATTTTTATCTTGATGAGCTGACACCACACAATGCAAAGGCATTTGCGTTAGTACAAAATTTTCAAGTTAAATAAACTTATGTCTCGAGAGCTAATTGTCTCTTACTGTCTGTCTGAAGAATCATTATATAATGGAACAAAATTGGATGTCTACTAATATGAAAAAAACAGATTTGACATCAGAAAAAATAACACTATTTTTGTATGTTTCACATCCAAACCACAAGCCAGCAAGTATTCGAATTTTTTCCAAGACTAATAAAAGTTAAATTACTTTGTGGTCTTTGGTTACTGGGTTAAAACCAGATATGCTGCTTTAAAACTCTGTATTTACGTAGCTGGGTTTACAATTTAAACCAGACAGCAAATGTAAATGAACATTTAGACATCTGAAGCGGGTTTTGAACACTGTTCAGCACCCCTCTACCTAGGTCTGAGCTGTCTCTTGAGCCATTTCACAGAAGCACAGTCTCTCCATGATTCAGTTATGCCATTTCGTCCCACTTCCTCTCCAGTTTAACTCCGTCCAACAAGACCCATTTTGGCCACTTGTTACAGCAATTGAAGCAGGATTCTCTAGACACAAACTTCAGATTAAATGATCCTGTATTTTCACAGTTTAGTGGCTTTTCTGCTTCAGATAGCAGGGGAAGATGGAATGCCACTGTAAAATTAAACAGGCAAATTAAATAACAAATATACTATCCCTTGCTACATCATCAACAGACAGTGATGTCTTTTGCAGACCTTGTATGTAGAAGCAGGCCACTGTGTCTAGATGCACAGACCTGCCATTTGTGTCTTCTATAACATTTGACAAGATAACCTTTGCAAAGCTGAGCAGAGGTGCTTACTAAGGTGAAAGGCAAGGTCTTTTTCCAGACTTGTCCAGGGAAAGTCAGTGAGCCACATGATCATGGGTGCTGTGTAGCACCCATTACTCTTGTGATTTATTCTTATGAAATAAACCCCATGTGGATAATGAGGAAAGACCCAGAAAACAGAAAGACCAGAAATCCAAACTGATGCATTTAGATGAGCTGTCACAACACCGTGTGGAGGAGATAAAACCAAAACTGAAAATGCAAAGCTTATTTCAATCTATTCCTAATGCTAACTCATGATCCCTTTACCAACATTGCTGTGACCCTCTTCAAACCCCTCCAGTTTGCTTTGCCACTCATGTACCATTTTTAATCATTTCACTTGTTATTATAGTCATAGTAATGCATTTCCTCTACTTTATCCAGTTTTCTACTCCAAGAATAGAAAAGAAGTATTTCCACTCAGGAGAGAAAACTAATGTCTAGATAAATATCCCTCGAGCTTCCAGTTTGGTTTCTCATTAATTTTGAGTTAGGCATGTGGTATTTGATCCCAAGGTAATAACAACTATCCCAACTTCCATTAAGATTAGTGAAAACTAAGCCATTCTGTTCTCAACTGTGCCTTGACCAGTTCAGCTATTTGCAGACCATTTCTGTCCCATTGTTAGAGAAGGTGCTACCTCTGCAGCTAATAACTCCCACGCAGGGCAAGAAGGTTGAGATTTGCTGCTTCTTTCAAATGCCCTAAAATAAACAAACCCCTTTGTTCCTTCCCCTTGTAGTAACAGAAGTGACCAGATGGGAAAAATCAAACAAAGGCTTTCCTGATTATATCCACTTTATTATAAACAGCTGTTTTTCTCCAAGTATTGTTAGATCTTACACAATTTCTCGATGGTCTTATGAACAAAAGTCTATCAACAATCATTTTTATATCTATGTATATAAAAGGCTTTTAAGTCTTCATATTGCTGATTTGCATTCATTCATCAGCTAAATACAATTAACAATTCAGCAGACAAGATGATCTCTACAACTACCACATTTTACAGGTTTTATCAGTTTGCAAATTCACAGAGCAACCTCCCAGGGACCAACACTTACATGTCTCACAATCAAAACAAACAACATCTGCAGTCATCAGAAGATACTTAGTAAACAAAACAAGGTGTGTGCTGACTGCAGCATTAGCACAAACAAATACCACTAAAACATTTTTTTCTCATACTTTAGAAGTCAGAACTATTTCCAGATTCCCAGGAACACCCCACAACCTGAATCTCTGCTCAAAGTCACCTTAATGCTGGGAGATCAGCCCCTAAAAAAGGACTCTGAACCAGTACCTTTCAGAATAAAAAAACCAGCAATTTGACATACTCACCAAACAAGATATTAATGAGGCTGTTTGCAATTAGCTTGGAAAAAAGAAACATCAGCAATAAACCTGCCAGATCTTAGGCTGACTGCAACCCCAGAGACTAAGAGAGAGCTGAGAAATACTGGCAGAGCCTCCCAGCATGAAGGCTGAGGGTTTGAGAAAGGAGAGGAAGTGGAAAGCGAAAGGGTGACAGTTTCCCAGCCCATTCCAAGATTTTTGTCTGTACGTGTTAGCAAAGCCCGAGGTTACGCTGCTAACAAACCAACCGTGTGCGGCTCGTGTCCATGTGTGCCATGTGTGTGACTAAACAGGCCCTGATGCACCACGGTGGGCAGCTGACTTGAATCAGAAACTTCAGTCTCACCACTACCAGTGGTTGCCACATCTAAGCTGTGCTAAGTAAATTACAAACGTTTAATTCTACTGTTATATTCACTAAATCTTTAAAAACCACGTAGCAAATTTAAAAAGTCTGAAGAACTTAACTGGTTTTGAACATTGAACATAACCTGTACTGAAGATTTTTGAAGGAAGCTGCAAAATAAAAACAAATTTAAATTTTAAAAATGTGTTTGGAAACATTTCAGCTGCTTTTCTTTCTAGTATTTCACACGTAACTATTTGTGGTTTACCTAGGAATTTTTTAATATTCATTTGATTCAATGAACAGATGCCGAAGCTTCATCTCAAAATTCTCTGTAAGAGTTTAATTTATTTTTGTAAAGGAGCTAATAGGTTTTAAATATCTAACTCTTCTTCAGAAAAAACCCCAAAACGAAACTCAGCCAAAGGTCAGGCTTGTTGAACACATGTATCTATGAAATTCAGATCAAAACACTGCTTCCAGCAATTAAAACATTTGCCACATTTCCTACTGGGCTCAAAATTCAGTCCTTTTGCTATTGGGACAGAGAGCTAAAATGAACTCTTTGCTAAAACTAAAAGTTTAGAAACATCCAGCTGTGCAACTTCTGAACTACACAAAGCCACACCAAATATACGTGTGCTCTGGAGAGGTCATCCCCCCTCCCATACCCTTGTTACTCATAGGACCAAGGCATGAGATAAAAACAGTTATCTGATCCAAAAGTCCAGAAATGCAATTCCCTGTGACACTCTAAGCCCAAACCCACATTCCAGCAGCTCCCTCAGCCACTGCCAGGCCAGCCCAGCACCACCCAGAGCTCCGCTGGACATCTCCCTGAGCCCCTGTTACGCCACCTCCCACACCATCAGCTCCTGTCAGTGCTCCTCTTCCCAATGCCACCACCAAATGCTAAAAGGAACTTTGCAGCCACTCCCAGCCTGACTGTGAGGTAATCAAGGAATCCTAGAGACAATTGGAATTCAGCAGGAGGAGGACAAACATTACAGCCAAGCAAGTTCCCCTGGAGTTACGATGCCTAAGACACGGGTATCCAGGTCCAGTTAGCATCTCAGCCACAAGTGGTTTGGTTAGACAAAAATCTCAATATATCTATATCTATTGCATTACACAAACCCAGCTTGGCCAGGAGTTTCAATCTCTTTGCATGGGGACATCTTTTTGTTGGTTTTTTTTGTTGGTTTTTTTTTTTAACTATTGTATTTGAGGTTAGCTATTTAATCAGCATATTGTTTAACAAAACAACGTACCTCTCACCAGTTTTTAAAATCTAATTCTTTTTCTGGACCAGTCTCTCATGTAGTACAGTTACGTTACACAAATCAGGCCACCCAATCTGCAGGTATAAGCACTTGTTATAGAGATGGAGGCACTCTTGACAACAAAATAACCTGTTAAATCTGTCAGACTAAGCAGAAAACACATAGAAAGGAATGTAGGAACCTTGGACTAATAGTTCTGTAAAAACAAATGCCAAATCTCCTCAAATGTGTTATTAATTAAAAATAAAGCCACTTCTGAAAATTGAGTATTTATTTGGAAGTTCCCTAAAACTACAGAAACAAATAGAAAGCTTTCTCTACAGTTAAAAGCTAAAATTTCTTTCCGTACATAGACTACAGTGATCATTTTGTTTTAAGAAATCAAACTATGGTTTAAAACAAACTACTCTCAGTTCCTGGAGCTCCCACTAGTTGTGCAGCTAAAAATCAGGCATGCAAACAGCATGAAAAACATGTCACGGACCAATTTGTATTTGCCACCTCAGTTACTCTCTCTAGAGATGAGCTGTTCTCTACTTCTCAAACCAGAGACACCACTAACCAGCTTTTTTCCTCACATTTTTCTTCCTCTCTCCTCTCAGAACAATTCTCACCTTCTGCAATACTACTTTTCCTTCAGAAAACTATACAGAATTCAATTCAGTAGATTCTTAGACCAAGTCACAGCTGACTACAGCATCTTATTTATCCTACTGTGTCTGAAAACAGAGAATATTCTGGTTAAACTGTTACTCAAGATGCACTAAGCTGGAACCAAGAGATATAACGGCAATCTGCACATTACCTTTTGAAGTAAATTCTATTCCAAGGAGTAAAAAAGAACATTAATATAAGCGTTTCCTCCTCCACTATCATGGCAATATTGCTTTATCTTGCATTATTCCCAGATGGCCACTTGTGTCATTTAGAGGCTCCACTGGAAAAAAATCCCTGATGTTTGGAAAGGCTCTTAGAGGCCAAATAATTTCTGTCTCAAAGCTGAATCAAACATCTGAAATTCAAAATATTTGAAGTTTATTTAAAATCAAATTCCATAATATTCAAATATTTTGACATTAACCATTGCCAAGAACACCCCTCAACAGCAGTGGTCATTCTTCCCTTAGTAAATCCAAAGAAAAACACTCCAAAAATAATAAACATAAAGAAATAAGTTAAGCAACTTTTTCTGTAATTCTGCTCTAAGCTTCTGTACTCTCAGGGAACTAGCTCTGACATATATCGATGCTTTGCTTTATCAACCTAAAAACCCCACACTGATGCAGAATAGCCTGAAATCACTTTATGCTGTCTTTGAAGGAGACCACAGAAGGATGCACTGCAAGCACAGGCCACTGAAGACCATGATTCCTTGCTTGTTCAATGAAATGGAAACCAATAAACAGCCTCTTTCTGTATGAACATTAGATATGGATTTATTATGGACTCTGTTAAGAACCGGCTTCTATTCTACTTGAAAATCTCACCCTGAATGAAATGACCTTTTTTATAAAAAATTCCTGTTATGCAGTAATATAGTCTGCTATATGTGTGAATGAAAAACCAGCAGCCATCTAAACCAAGTGCTACATGCAAAGACAGCTATCAGCAAAATGCCAAGGCCACTAAGCCACGGGATCAAAACTCACACATTTCTACTATAGCATGAAAAAACACCCCCAAAACTCCTTGAGCTTTGAAACACTACAAATGAATAGATGATACAGCAGAATGCATCATCTATGGAAGTCCATTTGCATAACACAGGACTTTACAGGTTTAAAAAAAAAAAACAACAAAACACCAACCAACCAACCACCAAAAAACCCCCAAACAGTATGCTATGAAAATTTAGGAGGTCCAGAGGATCAGCACACTCTTGGATTTCCTAGTGGTGCCATAAAATCATGCTGCCATCACTAATAAGAGGCCACATGCCTGATGCTAACCGTGCCTTGTGCTGCCTTTGCAGCACCCCGGTTCTGGCCTGTTGGGTTGGTTACCAACAGGGAAACAGCAGAAGCCCTGAAATGTGGGCACAGGTTGACCATAGACACCCTAGGACTGTTCACAATTTACTGATGGTCAGTTGTTGGTCAATGAAGAAAAACAACCTTGAGAGCCTGGAAGAGAGTACTTTAAGCTGACAGCGAGACAAGGAACAGTAAAAGGCACTTGATCCAGCCTAGGAAAGAAACATCATCCACATCACACAGTACACAGGCCAGGGTCTGCAGGCCAAAGGACAAAACCCATCTCCAGGCTCCACATCTAATGAAAGGACAAGATCTCCACAGCAAGCAGGGGACTGACATGAAGGAGTTGTCATGGGAGTGCTGGAGCTGGGCACCAGTTCCTGCTTTCCCACCAGCCCCAAGGACCTGCCTCCGCACCTGCGCACTCAGAGAAGCTCCCCCACCCCTTCTCCCCCTGCCAGCCCTGCCACCCCAAGGACAAAGGACCAGCTCACCAGCCATCCAGAACCACACACAGGAGCATGGAGGGGTGTCTTCCTCAAAAACTCTGGACTGGAGTTAACTGAAGTTTAGCTTTGAGACCTAGCTGTTCAGGAACGGCATCTAAAATGGTCCTTCTGAAAGCAGATTTTAAAAACCGAGGTACATACAAATTGCTGTAGCTTCCTACCTATCACTTATACACCTTTAGAAGTTGAACTTAGCTAGTCTGTGCTTCCAGCTGGAGTCTTAAAAACCTTGTGCTGCAAACTCCCATGGTAAGGGAGAACAGTTCTTACAGCTGTATATACTCTTGCCAGTTTACTTGTAAAAGATACACAAAAATAGGTTAAAAAAAAAAAAAAGAAAAAAAGGCCAAGTTACTCTTTTTGTATCTCATGCAATTCTTATCTCTCCCTCAACGTCTTATATGACCAATGAACTCTGCAAAAAGTTCTGGTGGCTACTTTACCCCTCTATTCAAGCCCATAACTTTCAATTTACTAAAGCAGATATAATTTAGATATGAAGTGTTTACCATGTATATCTGAATGACTCGCTATTTGTCCCAGTGGAAGAATAGTAAGATAGCAGAATTGCTCCATGTAGTACAAATGAAAATGGAAGAATATCTGTTTAGCTGTCAAATACATCAGAGATCCATGTTTTTCACATGACAACCTTGGTCCAAAGTAGATTATTAACAAAAACCCAACAACGCAACAAGCAAACCTATGCACTTTTCTCTTTTACTTATCCTTCAGAACACGTTCACTAATGCATTCTGTTTATTCCATGTCAGACAAAATCCAAGCACATAAAGACAAATATCTACGTTTTCATTGCCTTTGTTCATGAAAATCTTATTATTTTGTTCATCCCAAATAGATAACTAATTCCTCCGCCCTAAAGACAAAATAATTCATATTCATTCAAGTGTTCTCAGTCCTATTCTCTCCATCTTAAATGGTGAGTTTTAGGGTTTTTATTTAATTTTTTTTTCTCACCAATATTTTCCACTTAGTTATGATACCCTAAATATTACCTGAAGCCAAACCAGCATTTACTTCACTCCCATTCATTTAGTGCTAGCTTTCCCAGATTCATGAAGGTGGCGGTCTGATTAAACAGACAGGGATCCTTAACAAAGGCCCACCGAGTATTCAGCTGCAGACCATGGAAGTCACAGGGAGATTTCCAATGCCAAGCCAAAAAGAAATATCTTTGCACCCTCTTGTCATACTATCAGGTTAGTAGATTGTATATTTTGTGAACAATTTTACGTAACTGGTATGTCACCAGCATCCTTTTGTTCTGTTACTTGAGGGTCAGTACAAAAGATTTCTAAATTTCATATTGTCTGGCAGTACCTCAGCCTGCCTAGGCTGGATTCTCCAAAGTGTTTTATTTAGAAGGCAATGTAGTAAAATGTACTCTGGAACCTTCAACCTACTTTTCACACTACAGAGCAACAGTAAAAGGATTAGAGGATTTTACCAGGATGCAGAGATGTTTACCTAGGAATCAGCAATAGCAGTATAAAATGACTAAAGCTATGCTTTGTATGTCTGTGTGTGTTTTCATCCTTCTGAGCTTCCTTTATTTATGAAATTAATTGCCCCTAAATAACTTACTAGTGAATGTAAGCTGGTCTTGTCAACATGGGAAAGACTAGTGTCTTGATCTTAAAAATCTGTGGTACTTCACACTAAGAGGATGCCCTTTTACTAATGACTAACTCTTCCCTTCACCACACAGACTGGGGGTGGAGGGTGGAATGTGTTGCTCTTTTCTTCTGCATTCAGGCTGTTCTGCTGGAAGAATGCTAAAGAAACACCATCATTCTCATCAAGCTCTCAGTCCCATCCTTCTGTCTGGCAAAGTCAATTGTCTACACCTGCTTTAGCTTGCAAGATAAACACTGAACATATCTCAGGTAAGGATGTCATCTAAAACTAGTAGTCTCTGTAAAATAATGGAATTGATTCTGAGTGTTATCAGCCTCATTTTGTATCACATGTTTACACTACAACTCTGTTGATGCATATAAAGGATAAATTATACTTCCTGTATAAATTCTGTCATTTGGCATCTAGCACCAACCACTTCATTCATTTTTCTCCAGTTAGCAGCATTATTATCCATCCAATTAAAAGAACGGGGTATGTTAATTTATGACCATTCTAGCACACCAAACAAAAATTTTTTGTGATCAGTGAGAAGATTCACAGAGAATGCATACAGCATAAGAATTTTGCATTATGTGTGAAATTCCAGATCATTAAGCTCTTAAGAAGCAGGCCTTCCACACAGCTCCCCTGGACAGAGCTTCAGACAGGTGTTTCTTATCCACACTAACAGTAAATTGGCTCATCACCTCAGGAAGCAGCCTGCCTACTAGGGAAACGAGTTGCCAACCACACATATGAGCTTCAGCCTATTAATAGACAAAAGCACACTTGCAAGGCAATAAATACTGTTCTTTACAATTCATGCTGATTACAAGTAAACATAAAGACAAAGATAACTTCACCCCCCAACAATTCAAAAGCCAGTTCACTGGCTGTTGAAAAGTCTTGCTGTATGAAGAGCCAGGAAATGAAGGGGTTGGTATCCATGAACAAGATAAACTGAAAAGCAAATACTCTTGAAGGATAACTTCAGAAGAAATGAAAATATATTCTGAATTGAAATTGGGTATGTAATCAATTTTTTACATGTACATGAAGTCTTTGATAGCAGTCTATTTTCAATTATATTTCAGAGATGGCCCATTTCTGGTTTCCCATTACAACCTGCGTTAATAATGCTCCAGTGAGCCTGAGGCCGAGACACCACCTCTTCCTCCATGGAATACATTATACTGTAATAATTATACATACACTCATGAGTTCTGTTTTGTACTCTTTTTTTTTTTCCCCCCTCATTCCTTATCAAAAGATTCCCAAGGCAGGACTAACTACCAGCTCACCCAGAGAAATTGTTTCCACTCTTAACTCATTCAACCTCCTGCTCTTGAGACAGTCCAGTTACATGATTTTTAAACAACAAGGTGCATTTGGAACCAGGAGTGTTATTTTAAATCAAAGGACAACACTGACACAGGAATAGGCACAGTTGTACATGCAGCGATCGATATGTGTTTAAAATGTGTTGAGTGTTTCGTCCTCTCTGGTCCTGCATAATGAGGTCTCTTCACAAAAACTATCCTAGTGCTGACAGCAGCCAATATTTTGGCCACATCCATATATAGCAAGTTTCCTTTCACAACCACTGTAGACCCATGAATTTGTGCAGTGCCTTTCTGTACACCTATGCAAACTCAGAACTGGAACACACTGGTTTTTGTTGGTAGTATCTCAAGGCTGAATACACTTGTGCTGGGATTAGGTTCTCCAGAAGTGAATGAAGACAGACACGGGCTTTAGGTTGTGAAGCACAGTCAACCCCACTGCAGAGAAAGGTCTAACAGGTTAGATGAGCTAAGAATAGGACCAATACAAGGTAAGTAGTTATTTTTCTCCTATCTGAACTCACGTAACTGCTCAGGGGTACTGAAATATAATAAAAAAGACAAGGATGAAAACTCAAAACAATAAATTAACAAAGCTGTTTTCAGCAACGTGTTTAGATATTATGCAATAATCCTGAAGTGAATACACGCACCAAATAAAGATCAGTACTGACCAGCTGCCCTAGCTCTATGCACCTTATACATTGAAAAAAACTGCTGGATAAAGAGAGCCTATGATTATATAGGTAAAGATCACAATTTATGCTGCATCTTAGAAGTGAGTCCAGAGAGGCAGACTAAATACTAACACCAATTTATGAGTGCTTACCTTCAAATTCACTCTATTTTTTTACTACTGCAATGCAAGTTATGTAGAAATATTAAATTTAAATTTAAAGGCCTCTTATGAATGTAACACCCATATTAGAATGTTCATTCGAAGTTAATATCGTTAGATCTTGTTTGAACCATGGCAGAATTTGCACACAGAAATCTGAAGTATTCAATAAGCCCTAACAACTGCAAGAAATTTGATAAGCTCTAAAACCCACAAGCTAAATTAGGCAAATGATTAATTCTTTGTAGGGCCTTTGAGAGCAGCTCCTACATACAAACACATGGCCTCCCAAATTACTTCTGTATGAAGTGCTTGTAATTATAAGAAAAAATGTCTGAAATAAGCACACATTTCCAAGACTTGCTCCGAAATGCCAAGTGGACAGCCCATGTCTAGAACAGGTAGTTTAGATATTTAGAAAAGTAAGTATGAGCTACCAAAGAAATCCTCAATTCTACAGCTGTTTTGCTCCTTGAAGGACAGAAGTGTTACTTGAAAGATGACGTGAAAACACAAGCTGGATTGCCAGATCTTAGATATCTATGTTTCTTAGAACAGGCGTTTCAGACAAATTCTGCTACAGGCAACTCTAAGAGTTGATTTCAGGCTTTAGGTAAAAGAAATGGTGTGCACAAATAATGAACTTCAAATGCTTTACTAGTCACAAAAAACAAAGCTGTCCTTCAGGCAAATGGCAGTAGAACAGCTGACAAAGTACATGCCTTCAATGCATTTTATGTCCCATTCTGTAGCAAACAAAAATCAGTATATGACATCACTGTGGATCAGTTGTATATGAAATCATAAATGATCAGTTGTGGATTAGTTTACACACAAAAGTGTGAAATCACTTTTATGTTTTATCAAAACAGATTATAGTAGGCACCACATTCCCTCTGATTTCATATGTTTTGGTGCTGATTCACATTAGAGAGGAGTGGAGAATCACAACCTCTAGAAAATTTTTACATGAAGATGGTTACATTACCAAAAAATGGTAAAAATGACCAAGCAGGCCAATGTAGTTGGACAGTCCAAAGTCTTTGTTGCAAAACTCCACAATCCAGCTCACACAAGGATGCTTGGCCTCATCTCTCAGATTCTGAAGCTCACAGACTGAATGCCCTGATCTGCTGCTTGAAGACTACTAAAGAAATCTTGCATCTTTCACTAGTTCATTCTTTTGCACTAGTCATCATCCAACGTGTGCAGCAGCTGGATAAACAGAGGTTTGCACTGAACATAAAGATTTCTTTTGATGTGCAATGAAAACCATTACTGGCCATCACAGCTCACCTGATATGGAACCAATAGTTTTAAATGTCAGGCATCAAAGGAGTCTAAGCACAGAATCCAGCCTGAGTTCTGGCATTTATGCCTCTTAAGGCACATATTCAACAGAGAAATACTTCCCACTTTTGCACATGTAAGACTTCTCATACCTGTGTTGCAGTCCTGACTAAAACAAGATCCAAAAACAATACTAGCCCTAAACAAAGAGTTAGGGAATTTTTTTTGATTATTTGTTTGATTTGGGTTTTTCAATGAGGAAGCAATAATCCTCCTTAAAAGGAATGCATTCTCTTCCCATTTCCTTTTTCCTGGGGTTTTACTAAATACCTAATGGACAGGTATGGGCACTTGGCATCTTCAGCCACCTCATTCTCAATTCCTCCTTAAAGGCTGCTTGTGGACAGAAGCCAGAGAAACCATGTTCTAGTCTTTATGGTCTTTCTTATCATCTCTTTCTGCCTCACAAAACAGGTGTCCCTAACAGAACCAAGATGTGTAAAGTAGCTGTGAACCTCTACAAGCCCAGCTAATGACAACTACATAAAGTGAATCAAGAAAGTGAGTCAGGATGCAACTCCTTTTGGCTTTCTGCATAGCATGGCACAATCAATCAGATGCATTATGTACATCTTCCTCTGCATTTAAACAAAAAAAAAAATTTTAAATCATACCACACAACCAAACTGAGCCCAGAAAACCACACTAGGTCCTGTCACTGTGTATAAGGACTAAAATGCCACTGCAAAGCAAAGGGCTATGGACACTTGCAAGATGTACAGTTGAAGCACAAAGCAAAATTCACAGCACTAGCATGGCTCATGTAGAAGCTGGGTGATTGCCAACAGTAGTAAGGAAAGAGGAGCAAGCATGGAATCTCAGAAGAACCAGTGTTAAGTGTATCTGCACGAGGCTGGATGGATACTGATGCACCAGCCAGGAGGTCCGCAAACTTCCCGACAGGGAGCTACATAGCCATAAATCTAGGCAGATGCCTACAGAAAGACACAAAGAATGGAAGGACTAGACTTGGTCACAATATGGATCTGCTGAAGAACACCAGCAGTAAATGGCCACCAACTGAACTTAGCAGTTACTAAGTAGTGGTCTTTTCTGTCCCGTCTGTTTTCCACCTATCCAGCAGACTTCAGCCCATTGCTTTCTATCTTATATAAAGAACACTATGGAAGACAACATCAAAAATCAGGGACAAGAACATTCACTGCACTGCCCTCAGCCACTGAGCCAGTTATCTCACCACACAAGGCAATCAAGTTGGTCAGCCAAAATTTACCTTTGAAAATTCAAGCTGACTATTCCTAATCACCTCCTTGTTCTTCATATAGCCTCAAACAGCTTCCAAGATAATTTGTTTCTGCCATAATCTTCCTGCAGACAAAGGTTAGGTCAGTCCTCCTGTGTCACTCTCCCTCAGATCAGCCTCTTACAGGATCAGTCCTACCAGTTTCCTGAGCAAGTTGAAGTCTGCTCTCCTGAAGTCCAATTGGTTCTATTAATATCTTTCTTTCTTTTGACAATTTTAAATGTCATTATTTCACAGCTGCAGCTGCCAAATCTGTCATCAACCCAAAATCCATTCTTAATTATTCAGGAGTAGTGGGTCTGATGAAACAGCTCTGCTAGTCAGCTTGTTCAGCACCAGTGTCAAAAGACTCAGGGACAATCACCAGGGGCATGGGCTGCAGCTTCCAGCCAACAGTTTCATCATATGGAAAACCATAGGATTACATTTGCTTTGTGGAAGATCTGGTGAGCTGACAGTCAGAAAGCACAGCGCTCTGGCTCTGCTCTTCTCTCATGATGCACAGAGAAACCAGTTATGTGGAATACAGAGGATCCAACACAGAATATTTCCCGGACACAACTTCAGGCATGACTTCCATAAGGGTCCAATATACCTTTAGCAACCATCTGCATTCTTTGGAGGCTGAAGACCTTAATTTAAGTGCACCAAGAACACACACTTATGTCAGTCTAGCTTTTCAGTATTCTTAAGAAAATGGAAAGAGAAGAAATGAAAGAGGCAATCATGCAATTTGACAACACCGTCTTTGTTCATGTTTTTGAAGAACTCAGTCTCTGGCACACACAGAATTTCCAGAAGGATTTGACTCTCACAAAGGAAAACAGGGTCCAGATGTCCACTACTCAAATAACAGAGCCAGTGTAGAGCTGTTGGGGAGACAGAGTGAAAGAAGTCTGGTATATTTATGTTCTGTTTGAGCATTAAAATATGATTATCTAATGAGAAAGCTCAATGAATGTCTGGATTTTGACAACAGAAAGGACTCTGAAAAACTGGAGACCGCTAAAAACTACACTTTGTCTAGACTAATGTTCAAGTACTTTTTTTTTTAAGGTCAAGTGTAGATCAAGGAAGGATAAAATATGGAGGTCATCTTCCATAAGAAGATCTTCATCAGGAATCCTTTCCTCAAGCTTTTCAAGTGGCAGAGTTCTGAAATCACTTAGTAGGCCGCCTTCTCTGCTTGGACAGACACTCATGCTGCCATGGGTCACAGGATCATGTTTAAAGATCCTACAGAAGACTGCAGCATTTTACACAGTTAGCTGGTTTTGGCCTTTGTGGACAACACTTTTCAGCTTCTTAGGGCTTCTACTCCCTTCAAAGCTGTCTTAGCTAGGAGCAGACTGTCAGAAGACATGCACACCCCTTTTCCAAAGTGGCTTCATGTCTGCTCTTTTGATAGTCTACAGTACAGACCATTCAGCTGAAGAGAGAAGTTTGCCAGTATTATTTTTCAGTCAATACCTTTCCCAACTAAATGTTGGCAGCCCTAACCATACTTTGAGCTTACTTTCCAAAGCAAGAGAGTTGTATGAGAGTCTAAGGTGAGAAATGAAACTTCACACCATACTCAGTATGAAACATCATATGAAAACACTGAATCATCCAGTTTGAAGAAGTAGACCCAACAGAGACATGCACATCTCCAAGAGGACTTCTTGAGCAGCTATGCACAGAAATACTCTTTAGTATTTCCAAAGCTACCTTCCTGCTGCTAAAAGTCACTCCACACTTAAGGTCCAAGTTGGAAGTTCAAAGCAGACTGCACAGATATCAGTGACAATTACTGAGAATTTCAAGAATGCATAATCTTTACTGGTACCTGGCAAAATAGTTGCTAATGCTAAGACCTAGAAATCCTTGCCAAAGAGGCTTAAAAATAAATAAATAAGGAACTTCAGTCATCTGACATGCACTTGCAAAATTGCTGTGGAAATAACAGGGTTGTCCCTGTGTTCTGTCCTCACAATGCATACTACAGCATTGTAAGAGCTGTATCGGGCCCATGGAATCACTACAGTTTGGGTGCAGCTCAGGAAAAGAAGTATAAGAAGGAAAAAACTGAATGAACAGAAGGAAGGATGGGAAAGCTTAATGATAATGCCCAATAATTCAGCTAGGTTGTAGCAGAGCTCTGCATCACCATAATTAGTGAGCAGAGCCGGCAATATTTTTCATACAGACACCTTACCTGGCCCCCAGCATGTGATAACAGTTCCACATGCCCTTGGTCTTCGCTCTGTGAAACAAATAACACTTTCCTTAAGGACAGAGTAAGTTTGCAATTTATTCTTCCCCTTTCCCCTCCTATACTGCACACATTTGGCCATTAAAGTCATAGATGATAAGAGATAAAGCTCTGTACATTTATGAAGATCCATCTATAATCATGAGGACACAATTCTGTTCAAGAATATGCAACACCCCTCATACATTTTTCCTCAGTAGCATCCCTTCACAAGGAGGGACAGAAAGACATGGGCTTGCTTCTGTCCAGTGACTGTCCTTCATCCCTTATCTCACACAACCACCTCTAGCATGCAGTATTAGGAAACAGTTTTTGAAACTTTCCAGATCCATTTACAAGCACAAATATTCTTAATAAATAGTTACAAATGTGTGGTCATAAAACTCACAGAGAATATGGTATGAAGGGATTGAAACAAAGACATCAAAACAAGATGAAAGGCTACCAAATATAAAGGAAAAAGTATCCTTTCATGCAAAAACAGGGAGGATTTTGCAACAGCTGTTATCACGACTTACTGAAAGTCAGATAAATAACATATTTAATGGTATTTCATCTTACAAATGTTCTATCCACTCAACTTCATCTGAATTTGCCCTGTAGTATTAAACCAATTGTATGTTTGTGGCAAAGTAAGTGTTCACAAACCTGAGAAAGAGAACCAGTTCTATTTAAACTACGCAATATTGAAAACGCCTTCCACTATTGTGGAAAGCCTACTAGGACTTGAGATTTTAAAAACAAGAAACAATAATGTTGCAGTTTCCTTCACTGGGAAAAAGAATAGAATTTCTGAGAGCATCTTTTCAACTTAGTTATGATTGTAACATTTTCCTGGCTTATATAGGCGTTCTGATGTCATTACACAGCCAGCTGCCTGTTTATTTTCATTTAGTTAAAACCAACCAAAATGTCTTGAGGTTGTCACATTACCAAAATGCACACATGGCACAGGAGAAGGCTTCATGTGTCTGCATTAAGACTGCAAGAAAATTAAAATAATTAGTAGTTTAAAAATTCATGCAATACCATTCAGAAATGAAAAGTCTAAATCTCCTAGTTACTAAGCCATTAGTACAGGGCACAAAAATAAAACACCAAAGCTCAAACACAGTTTGAATGCAGCACCTGAGAACTATCTGAGCTCTACTCATTAAATTATGGAAACTATATAAGAAAATGTTGTTAAAAATATTTTGATGTCTAGTTAGCAATATAAATAATGTATCTGTCTCATAGACACAACTTCTATAAAATGGCAGAAACAAGCTATGCCAACATCTGCCCAACTTCAAACAGCCTAAGCTCAAATCAATGGAAACTCAAAATAGAACATATTTATTTGGATTTAGTAGGACAAGACTAAAATATCCACTTTACAGTGAAAGACAGTTCCTTATTTTTACCCACTGTGAAAATGTAAGGTGGCTCTAAAAAAACCCCAAAACTAAAAGTGCTGTCAATGAGGTCTTTGCTCCCACGTCCTTTCTGCTCCTGCTATGCCCAAGGCGCAAAGTCTTTCACGACATCATTCATGCAGCCTGATGGATCCCAGAAAACTAACCTCTTCAAAAAGTTTTTCCAGGAAATGTTTTTGGCATGCTAGTGATCATTTCCTTTTCCTGACAAGCACTCCCTACCCAACAAAAACTCTTGCTTGGCACACGACTCCAGAGAACACCTGTGTTTTTTGCTCCATCCAGCAGATCCAACACTACAATCAGTCTCACTGATCTGGCTACCCAAGCTGTACTCAGATGACAAAACAGGTGTTCCATGCTTTTCTTCCATGTTGTTTAAGGTAAAATACCCAAGAATCATCAAGTGTGCATTGCAGATTAAAAAACTCAAGAAAGGGGTTTTAATGAACCTCCAATATCCTTATTGCCCCAAAAATGGGATGCCCTACTCAATTTAAAACAAGTACTAGGAATGTCTGCTATCTCAATCTTAAAACTTGATTTAGGATTAACAAACCATGCCTTTCAAAAAACATCTGACACCAAAACACAGGATTCAAGTGTGGACAAAGGCTTACCCCTATTACGATGCAGAAACAATGAGCAAGCTGCAGAGAAAATAGGTTTGCCTCAGTGATGTTGTAACCTTTACAAAATTAACTCAGACAACAAAATGAAAATGTTTCAATTTGACCAAGACTTCCTGATGCCCATATAACAGTCTCAGTTCATGCTAGCTCAAAGCTGAGAGACTTGAAGACATGCTACACACCAAGACATATGTGAACGGAGACTTCCATAAAGTTTTTCATTGTTTATACAGTTGGTAACCATTTACTGCTAAAGGCAATATGCAGTAAAGGGTTTTTTGTTGAGGTTTTCCTTTTTCTTTTCTTTTCTTTTTTTTTTTTTTTTGTGAGTTGATACCACATGTTTTCACAGACAAAAGAAAAAAATTCTTTAAAGGCCAAAGCAGCCAGATTCATTTTGGAACGAAGCTTGCAAAACCCAATGAACCACATATGCAGAGTAACTGCAGCAATGGTATTAAGTGATTCCCACTCGTTCATAGTTCCTCTGTACTAATGTAAAAGTTTATCCCTTTGTTTTAACACAGCACTGTCTCTGAAAAAGGCTCTTCCTGCCTTGGATACCATCTAATTAGTTTACTCCACACCCTACTGAAACTGGTTAAACGTTCCCACTGCATCCACCAAACCAGAGTCTATATCCCATGAGATTCTCTGTTGACACCTCTAAAAAATTTAGTAACTCATATGAGACTGGGCAGGCAAATGAAACACGAATAACCTGTAACTCTTGCAGTAAATTTCACTGGCTTGGAAAATTAAATATCTTGGACTAAAGCAGTTCCACAATGACTTCAAGGAGTTGCACAAAAGTGTAACTGACTCCATCTCCCAGCTCCGAGCAGTTAAGCTGTCTCATTTCAAAGCAATTCCACAAGCTGGCTCTAGCTCCAAGCATTCCACATTTTAAGAAGTGTTCGTTTTTTTTAACACAAGCCTGCAATAGGAAGCCACACATATTCAGAAATTGAACTCTGAAAGCAAGTCACAGACTTGACCACAGACTACTCTGAACCAAAACATGGAAGTTTGACAGGAAAGCGCAGTCTATCCCTACAAAAGAAGGGCTTCAGTGTCTTACCAAAGAAATCCCTTGGGAAATCCAAGAAGCCTGTTTTGTCTCTCACTTCATCTGTTCATTGTAGGGGGGAAAATTCCATCTGTGCATAGAAAGTTCTCAAATCCGGCACTACAGACTGCATGCTGTTAAATTAGTGCATTCATTAGTAGTGTTTTGGAAATGTGCCTATACATTGTGTGGGGAGGAGGAAGGATCTTTCATTTTTTTTTAAAAAGAGAGAGACAGAGAAAAATTGCCCCAAGCTGGTCTATCCCAACATCTCAGCACCGCCAAAAATTATCATAGAACTTCCCCTTATGAGCTTTTACACAAAACATATGATCTTGGGCATCAGAGTAACTGGTAGCACAGTTACAACTTGATCATATGTGGTATATCTCCTGAAGAAAAGAGTGCGTATTACACATCTTTGGCATACTGTTAATTTCTTTGCTTTCCTTTGGGATCTTTATTTAGCCTGTCACAAGTATGGACAGCTTTCCTTGCACACAGCTACGGATACATCACAAAGAATAAAGCTAGCTAGCTTTTCCATTTTCAAAAGCAACACAAGAAAGTCCCTTTCTCAGCACTGCCATACATACCTGACCCTAGCAGCCTTTCCTACTGCATTTTATCTACTGTCAAAAACTTCTACCTTTTACACTTATTTGAGTATGATCATCTGTCACAAGAAGACACTTCCCCATTTTTACTCATGCTTATGAACAATTACTGGTTACTTTCTCATAAAGCCATTTAAAATCATTATGGAACTTGGGTTCTGCCATCCCTGGGAGTTGTATCCTCTTAGTGTTGACTACACTGGCTGTGTTTTGACACTTGGCAAGGGAGGTGATTCTGACCAACTAACTTTGCCACCTAACTTTAAAGGGTTTTCCATCAGGAGATGAACCTAAGGAGCCCAACTCCACTGACTTACAGGCTCCTAAGAAAACTAATTACTACCTTTTCTTGATGCACCATATAACCTAAGGCACCTAATACTACTTAGCTCTCATTCCTCTCTCCCCAGTTTTAAGACCTGACACTACTGATGTCCATATTTCTACATGCATAAATACGCTCATAATCTAGTTTTACGTTATTTGTATTTAAGCCTCTGCCTTTCCCATGGATTCAAAACTCCTGCCTACATGTCTTCCATCTGTGGATCCGAGTTTAAAGAACATGAGGCTCATCAGCAAAGTACTACTCAAGCCTGAATCTGCAAGCACTAAAGAGCAACAGCAGTTTTCCACATAGAGACAGAAGTCCTCTGAGTGCAGCAGAACTACTCGGGTGTGTAAAGTTTCTTATGCACTTAAGCACTTTAGGATCTGTCCTCAGTTTTTAAAGCAAGTTTTCTGCCAAAATGGCAAGGAGTTTCACAACAATCAGCAGTTCTTGGGAGATTTCCTCTTCTTGTTCTAAATCTTATAAGAACAGCTGTTCTGGAGAAAACTTGGCCATATCTAAAAGTCCAGACAGGCTCCAAAACCACAGGTGCAGGCTCCAAGCCAGGGATGCATATGTTAAGTCTTTCTGAAATTCAGCGAGATTCAGGTTTCCTCCTTTCTCCAAGTACAAAGCCACCCACTGCAGAAGGCACAGTGATCAGCAACAAAGCTTCAGCAATGGACATGGATTTGCTGCTCACATGGTACAGCCAACACTATTAATGAGATTTAGAGTTGAGACAGTTTAGCAAGACTTTTTGCACTGTTCTCACTACTGACTTGTCCTGTTGTATTAAGCTTAGTGTTTTAGTACTGCAGGTCAGTAGGGAAACAGGAAAACTAGACCATGCATTGTGAGGGCAGGGTTCTCGAGGGCAGAGGGCTACCTTGCTATATCACTAGAAAAGGCATTTGTTCAAAGCATGATTACAGTATTACACACGCTGTAATCAGCAAACACTGGCTGGAACAGCCCCAAGAGTAATTCCTACTGAAGGTTTTGCTCTTTGTAAGCTTCACCAGTTAGCACTAGACATGAAGCAGACACTCCACCAACCTCAAGATAATTCATAAGACCTACACAGCTTTCTCAGTTAAAAAACTTGGCTTTAAAAAGAAAAGAGGTGTTCTCACCTACAGCTGTAGCAATTCTTGCACCATTTTTCAGCATACTTGTCTTTAATCTCCTCCAACAGAAAGTTTGCCAGACATATTTTTCCTGCCATCTACCACTGAGAGCAAATCTGGATGGAGTTCTTCAAGTCTTTCTTAATTCATTTACATTAATTTGACAAAAAGCATATTAATTTGTTCATATTAGCCTACTCGTGTATTGTAAGACTTGAAACCACATACTTAGTTACTTATTTGAGTCTTGTACCACAAACACCGTTTCTAGAAGTCACCAAAAATGTACATACACAGTCATGATGTAGGAAATGGAAAAGGTGAAACAATTTTAGATACTAAAGGTTATGTTATGACATTATTGGCTCTGTGGCTAAATTGTTCCTTTGACCGTTTTTTTGCTCAGTCAGCTCGAGACCAAATTTGCACTGGAGGGTGATCTTTATAGTCTTATTTTATTACAAAACCTCTCAACCGTGTTCATAACACTAAACATCACCAACCGTGTTTTATTAAAGGCTAAAAGAATACTCTATTTTATGTGATATGACCCAAGTCCAACAAATAGTAGTTATGAAAATGGCTTAGTTTGAGACAACCATTAAAAAATAAACCCTGAAAAACTGTTTATTCTAAACTTGAAGCAGTCTGGATTCGACAACAACAGGAAAAAACCCTCAAATTTATCAGAAAAATAAATTTCAAGTACTCTCTAAGTCACATTCCAACAGCTACAGATTATTCACCCCTACATACAAACGATTTTTCAGGTAGCACCAAACTCCAGTACTACAGCAGTGCTGTCTTCAAAACAAGAGAAGCAATTCCCAGAATTTTGCAGCTTGTAAGGTGCAGCTGGAGAACATAGAGTGGTCTGTAATGCGCAAACATCCACTTTAAATTTCTTGTCTGTTGTTGGCTTGTTTGAAGAGTTCAGTAATCTTTAAGGGAACAGCTTCAGTAAGGATCAAAAAACTCGAGTAAAACCTATGACACTTTTTCATGCTCTTAATTGTACTTTGTCTCCCTTAAGGTACAAATTGAACTGTATTCTAAGATTATTAAAAATCAAGAATAAACAACTCTCTGGAGCTAATGGGTTAAAACAAAAGCTCAGGGTTCATGGATTAATATAGAAGCAGCAGCAGCAAAAACACCTCTATCCCTTGATATCTCCCTGTCAGTGGTGACTGGGAATGGGCAGCAGCTTTGCGCTAAATATGGCTGGATTTGTCATACCTAATTGCAGTGGTTTTCTCCTGTCATCTCGTAGGCGGGAGCTAGCAAGGAGACCTTACGTGATATGACTAATTAAATTCAAAGGTGTCCAAATACCCAAACCATTTGTCATGGTCATTACCCACACCAAAGTCCCAAGTTGATTTTCAATCAGTATTTTCTTGGCTTGCAGTTTTCTTCCTCTGCTTCAAAGAAGCACTGATAATGGCAAAGAGCACAACCCACACAGCATGAGAGTAGCACAGGTACTGCAGGTGGGAATGCAGGGCAAAGCCTACTTGCTTTCTAAAGGATAAAGGTTCTTCAGGAGGTGCAGGTGTGCATTTCTAACAAAGCCTTCACCATAAAACTGACATGGACTTGAGAACTCATGAAGAACTATAGGAGCAGGTTAGAAATCAAATGTCTTAGAAGTCAAGAAAGAAGCTTGGTTTTCCTCTCTCTGCTGAACAGGAGAGCACAATTTGCTATCCCAACACAGCCCTCAGTTATTTTGTCAAGAGGAAGAGCATTACATAAAAGATGAATCTGATAGAAATAAATGATACAGAAGATTAAGTAATTTTTAAGCTTTACTGCTAGGGAGCCTGATTTCGTCTCCATACAGAACCTCAATCACTCCACTCTTTCAGAGCATTGATTCCAAGCATTTCTCTGCTTAAGTCTTCCATGTTAGAAACAAAACAATGCCACCCACCAGAACTTAGGCATTGGTCTAATTCTAGACCACAATGAAATGCTGTGGAGAGGCAATGCTAATGGGGTGAAAATCAGTCAGCATCTTTCAAATTTTTGGAGGGAAAACATATTAAAAATCCAGACAGAATTGCTCTAAACTTTCTTAGGAGTCACAAAATTTAAAAAGTATGTTCCTTCTAGCATTCCCAAGGGTCATCCTGAAATGTTTTTTGTTTAAATACAAGTAATACTGGAGAAGGAGAGAGCAGAAAGGAAAGTGGACATACCATATGCATATATCTACAAGTGGCAACACTCCCAAATCTGCCATATAGATTTATTGCATCATCTGTGGCTCAGTCAAAATTCATTAGCTCCATATGACCATATGTGAGTATGGGAGAGTGTGCGTGTGCATATTCACACATCTGCTTTCAATCGTTCCACTGAGGAAACCCTACACAGTAGACACATGAAATGTCTTTACAACCTGTACCAAAGTGTGAAAGAGACAGAAAGAATGTAAGAGAGGGAGAACTTTTTTCTCCCAAAAGGAGGACTGAGCTGCAAAAATGAGTCACTGCATACCAAGATTGTTTCACATTTCTACTAAAGTGTCAGTAAAATTTTGGTTTAGGGACTGAAAGCAGTATGTTAGGATGAGGCATACAAAAGATAAGTGGTTTTTTGGTAGGAATTAGCAACTATTATCATACCAGCTTCTTGAGAAACAATGCAAAGGAAGCTCAGTTCTGTTAAACAAGTCTCCAGTGAAGAAAAGTGTGACACGTGACGCTATGTTCCATTGCAGTAAGCAAGAAGATTCTATTTGCTATATTCAGCTATGACTATAACAAGCAAACAGAAGGTGTAAGGGAGTGGGAGAAGCCAAATACATAGCTCAAAATGTTAAGACCTAGAAAAAGCTCCAAAGGACTCTCTACACTCTCCATTTGGTGAATCTTGTGCCATGTAATGGGCCAATTCAATTTCAAGTGGCAGGTACCCCAAGGACCTAATGAAGACAGTAGTTTCCAGCTCCAATCCACCTGGCAGGACTCTCTGCTCTACATGATGCCCCATCAGAGGCACGAAGTCATTCTAATTCAAAGAATTGTTAAATGAAGACGGCCCTAACAGTGCCTACAAATGTTGTCTTTCACACCACACTGCAAAAGAAATAACTACTTTGATCACAAGCAACCTGCAGGTCTGAGACAGTCTTTAACTTCAGTCCCAACCTTGGTGGCAAGAGCATCCCACCTTCAGTTCTTACAGAAGAGTTTGGGTAGATAAACTGAAAGACAGCCACTTCCATCTCTTTATAAGTCAAATAAAAGGAGGGATTCCTCCTTAGCTGTTAAGTCTCCACAATTCTAATTTTGTAGTTAGTAGAAGGTCAGAGAGCTGTTCTAGCTCTGTGTACACTTAAGAAACTTTCGCACTTCTGCCCCAGTTCTGGTTTTGAAGCAACACACATGGGTCTGAAGAAGAATACAACATATGCAAGTGGTACTGTAGATAATTTTATTGAGAAAAAAAAAGTTTTAAAAGAAAAATAAGATTCTACAAAATAGTAGCTTGTATCTATAGATATCCACATGTCTCTACTGGTTGTTTCTTATGTTAACTGTGTATTTAGCACTGCCAAATTTCACATTTGCAGTTCTTTTTGGAGGGCTTCTATGCCAATTCAGTCTGAAGATTAACATCATAAACTACTTGGGAGGGATTTTTTAAATGAAACCAAGTAAGAAACAGTAGACATTTTCAAAGCTACTAGAATTCTACAGGCACAGAACAATATTCATACAAACATCTTCTCAGTCATTTGCTCTTGTGAAATAGCTTTAATTATTAAAATTTTCCTGGCAGAACAACACTCCTCCTCTAGATGTTTTCCTGTCTCATACAAGTCTTTCAGGACAATAACTACAACAACTATAAATAATTAGTGTATATTAAATTCGAAGAGTCAGGTGACTATTCTAGTTATTTGCCACTGTGGTTTCTTTTGTATTTTTCCAAACACTTTTCCATGTCATTCAGAGACACATTTTCAAACACTTAAAATACTGAAGAAGAAACATAGTAAAGCTGCTAAAAACTGGATACTTCCTAATATCCTCGTTACACACTGTTAGTAGTTACAGACAGAGATAATGTCATCTAAAAAATGTTATCCTGATAATAAGAAGCTGTCACATTTTTTCATATCACCGTGTTTTGTTTAGCATCATTAAAAAAATGCCTTTGACCATTATTTCCATTTATTCTTTGAAGATGCTAATCAATATTACAAACAGGGAAGACAGAAAAAATATCTATACATGTGTATGTATCTACTGTATTACAGATATTTTAGAAGTGTGCAAATAAGAGTGATTTTTATAGTAAAGAAAAATAAGTGGGCAGTTCTAACCTACCACTTGAAAAGTTCTCCCACAAAATACTCAACTCTACAGGGAAGTAATTTTGTTTGACCACTCTAAATGGGATATTCTTGTCCAGGTCTTCCACCATAACACCATTCAACACAAAACAAAGGCTACCTTTCCAATCCTGACACTTGTCAACCACAACTTACGCCAAAATCACAGTTTTATCAGCAGTGCTATTTTTCCTGTCCAGTGTAATTTCCTGTCTCTCCCGTAAACCTGGGACCCTTCCTGCCAACATGTACTCTGGCCTGCAGAGCTGAGCAAAACTAATACACCAGCATAAATTTGCTGATGGCATTTCATAGCAGTCATTAAAAGATGGAGTATCCAAGTACATAAAGCCTCCAAATTCTTTTTCAGAGGATTTAAACCATTGTGTTACAGCTGATCAGAAATGCTGGTAAGATACTGATGAGATAAGATTTATGGAAAGTCAAACATCAGCACTACTCCAAATTAAAAAATTTGTTTTAATTTATAGTCAGAGGCCAAACATAAATCTATCATTTATTATTTGGCCGCCCCTTCCCCAGCAGGAGATTGTGCAGTGCACTGCTAGAGATCATTCATGGCAGGGCCATGAAGAGCAACAGAGCATTTTTAAAAAAAATTTTTAAAAATGAAAAAGAGAGACAGATCCATAAGATTTTGCAAGAACTTTTTTCAGAACATCCATTCTCAAACTGTGTCTTCTCCTTGCTCTTGGCAGGGCAGATGGCTCTGAAAGAGAATGGTTACTTTCCATTGAATTTCCAATGTCTCTTTCCCTTAAAGTCTAGTGACTTTGTTGCAAAATTTGGAATATGTAAAATTTTCTTGGGAAATTATGTTCTTTGATGTTAGATCTTTGTGTGCTTTCGGGTCTGATCAGCTGGAAGGGAGATTTAACCCTTGAAACAGAGAGCAGGTAACAAGCAAACTCTTAAGTGATGCCTAGGTGTTAAAAAGAAAAATTACTTGTTGGTAGAATTGCCTTGTTAAGGTTTAAGCCTTGATGTTTCAGTGATTTCAGACCTAGTGGGAGGTTAACAAAGCTTGGGAAGGATGCCCACAGATAGTGAATACAAAGAATTTACAGGCCACAAGGATATTTGGCAGAACTCCCAAGATAAGGAAGAAACTAATAAAGCCAACTCAGCAACTGTGCTGAAATCAACTCTGACTCGGTAAAAGATAATTCTGGCAGGGGGAGATTGTCACCACAGATGTGACCACCAACCCAAGAAACTCACTGACTCAAAAGAAGAGAAAGACTGAGCATGGGAACTAAATATCATGAGAAGCGAGTAGCCAATGAACACTAATTCCTTTGTTTGCTAAAATGTATAAATAATATAAAGTTTAGATAGTTGGTGTTCTTGATTCGTGGAATACCCAGACTTGCACAACTCTGAAAGAAATAACCAATATCTCTCTCAAGTGTGTAATTACTGGCTTGTTGCACACCAGGTAACAAATCTGATTTTTGTGGACAATACTTTGAAAAGCCACTCAAAGCCTGCCCTTGTGTTAGCACACACCTGCTTCTCAAATCAACCGCCCTCTACCTGCTGCTGGCTTACTGCTCTGTCTTTGGTTACTGTAATACAGAACAGAAGTCACCATGATCTGCGTGAGGCAACCGGCAATGCCAGGGCTCAGCCGTGCCTGGGGGTGCCACATGTGAGCTGGATCGCCTGCTCACCACTGAGAATGCTGCAACACTCATCTGTACAGTGGGACCCAATGCCAAGAGCAAGGTTGCTAGGTAGACTCTGTTTAATAAATACAGCAACCTTCAGCTTTAAAACAAGGAGAAAATTCATCAGCAACAGGGCTGTCCCAAAGCCCATCCAACCTTCATCAATAATGCAAATGCTTTAACAGTATGGTTTGAAAAAATACAGTAAAATTTGGTTGCTAGGAATACCCCTTAATTGATGAGTAAAGCTGAGTAAAACCTGCACTTTTGAAATGAGTCTATTACCAATTTCTAAATTAATCAGTGACAACCCTTGTGTGAGATAGCTGGCACCTGTATTTCCTATGGCTAAAAGTTAGAAGCACTCTTCCAATAAATTGCTAACACTGAACAGTAAAGAAAAAACCCAAAATAATTCTTTGGGTCAGTAGTCTGTGAACAAGAGCTTTTATTTCCCTCTTGCTTAAGTAACAGGAGTTAGAAAGCAAAAGGATCACAGCATCAGCCAAGAGAGAAAAACTGCATAGCAATGAAAGCTTTCAACATCCCACAAGAAAGCAAGCCAGGAGAGTGCAGGAAGGTTTAAGTAACTGCAGTTTAAGAGTGCTTTTTCACATCACAGGCTCAATACACATGCTCACTAAGAATGCCACTTAGCTCCAAAAGCCTGATTTACTGCCAGACTTTTTGAATTTCTGAAGGGCTTGATTTTTTCTTTTTTTGGTAACAAAGACTTTAGCATCATGTTCTGCAAATAGGAAACTTTTGCTATCTCAGTCTTCCAGTACAGTACGTGCATGATTTTGTTGTTTCAGGAACTGGCAGAATATTAAACCATTAGACAGGTCCATAGGAGTGAGGGGGTTGAAAAATAGAGAAAAAACTTGGGGGATGGGGGTGGAGTGTAGCATTCCGTAGATCAAATGGTATCAAATATTTCATTGTGCAGCCATTTGTTCCCAGTTCTACTGCATGCCACAAGCTACAAGCAACATGATAGCAGTTGCTAAATTTGTCCGAAAAGAAGAAGCCATTTGGACTTGCTGGAAAAGCTTAAGGATAAAGGACAGAAAAAACCCCTCAAAACAGTAGAGTTGAGACCTGAACTATTTTGAAGACGTCCCTGGTAAAACATAAACAACGCCCTTTGCTACCAGATTAATTCCACAACTAATTGAGACAGTTCAGCCCAGCCACTGTAAGCAATGTCACAAGAGTACACCACTGGACTTGGCGCAAGGCAGGACTACCTCAGCTGCCATCTCTGCCACTGACAAAATAGTTTAATGAACATATATACGTATGCCAACAAGCATCAGAGATTTGAGATACCTTTATTTTACCCAGAGAAATTCAAAGACAAGCAAAGCTTGGGGTTTTTTCAGTAAATTTAGGCAGACTGCTACAGGAACACTAACCTATCCTTCCTCTTTGCAATTCAGTGATGAAAATGAATCACACACATCAACTGCAAATAAGAATGCCCAGAAATGTCAAGAATTTCATAACTGCCCCTTGAAGGGGGGAAAATGAAACGAGAAGAAGAAAATAAAAAAAAGAAAGCCACATGCAAACACAACTTGAAAAAGCCACATACAATACAGCTTCCAGAAGGGATGGGGAGGGGAGGGTGTTGATTAAGAAAATGTAGAAAAATACAAGACCAAACCCAAGAATTCCAAAATGTGCTGACCCAGTAGAGCGTCTCTTGAGCCCTTTACAGGAGCTTACTTCATTGCAAAATTTGATTCCCTGAACATACATCACCTCTAAGTTACTGATGTGCAGCAGAAAAGGATGGAGACATCTTTACCTTCCCTGAAAGAACATGGGCTGTTTTGTGAAGACAAAGCTGTAGTTTTCAAACTATGTTTTCCTTAAAATCTGTGTATCTCAATCATCATCCCACAGTCCTTTAAGTTCTGGGTTGGGTTTTATTTTTCTCACACAACTAATTTTTTCTCATCTTTGAACTAAACAGAAAAATCCTGAGAGCCCACTTGTGGCCCCAGGAGCCCTGCACAGAGCTGAGCACCACAGCAGTGGTCTGAGGTGAACCTCAGGCACTGAGAGGCAGGGCTGAAGCAGCACCTGACAGCTCATTTGAGAGCAGCCACTCTCCTTTTAACTAGACTGCCACTGCAGCACAGCCTTCACCTCATAGCTCTGAGAACAGCAAGGACACAACATTTTTCTGGCTTAATTTAAACACAACAACACTCAAAAAATATAAACTTATGTGCCCTTTATTTGAGCCCACTGCTCCTGGGAAACCCAGAGGTTTGGTCAATAATCCTGTCCACCGTGTTCCCTCCTTGATAGATGACATTGCAGCAGTGGAAACAATCAAACCAAGTATCAGCTTCAATGGAATGAGGCATTAAATACATACTTTGGTGTATTCTGACCTATTACATTTCCAGTTGACATTCTTTCAAGGATAAAGCCCTGCCTAGAGGGTGTTGCAGGGCCTGCTTAGCATTTGAGTGGATCAGCCCATGTCTAGGATGGGTTTTGGCTGGGCTAAAAAGGTACATAAGAGAGCAAGCCATCTCCATGGTATCAATTCTGATGGCAGAATGTGGTCAGCACTTAAAAACAGAGGGGAAACACTGCAAGTCTCATGGCCTTGTGAGGAGCCAATTCAGTTTTGTTATGCCTCTACAATGGCTGTCAGAGGCATGTGGAGGAGGGGTGCACATGTGCCACGTGCAGGAGGCAACTAGAAGAAGCCTTGTCCCTGGGAGGACTTTGCCTGGCAACACCTCCTATGAGGCAGGCAGTAGGAGACACCATGGAGGGGCTTCTCCCATCACGTTGCGAAAAGATCTCCACCAGTGGACAGCAAAGAAAGGTTGGACTGGGCCAATGGTTCCCTGTCAGCGGGCAGACTTTGGGAGGGGCCAGCGTTGGTGCCCACTGGGGTTCGCTACTCCTGCTCGCTCCCTCCTCTGCCCTGGCCCCGGCCTGCCTTCTGGCTCTCCTGCCCTCGCTGGTTTGCGCTCACACCGGTCCAGCCTCCCTGTGCCCCTGACCGCTGCCCTGCCACTTCGCCCCGCGTCCTTGCCTGGGCTGCCTGCTTCCTTCTCTGCCGCCCCAATCCAGCCGGTCGCCGTGACCTTTGCCACAACCCTGCTCAGAGTCCTGGTGCTCCTGTCGGAGCTCCCACTCACCGTGTGTCTGGTGCCGTCGCCGCGGGACCCGCGCCCGTCCGGGCGCCATGCAGGCTCGCTGAGGCCTGGCCCGTCCTCACTGCCCTGACTCGCTGGTGGTAATGCCCTCTTTTTCTCTCTGTCCCCTCTCTCTCTCTCTCTCTCTCTCCCCTCTCCCCCATTCCTTTTCCATTTTCATTTCTTCTTTTCTGTCTCTTCTAGCCCTTTTTCATTTGGGCAACTCCTTTTCCTTCTCCTTTTCATTATCAGTAAATGGTTTTTCAGATACAATGTTTGCCTTGTTTGGCTTAATTTCGTTCCCAATCATCCATTTTTAAAAGAACTCTCCGCAGTTCCCCATAGTGGAACGCGACAGCCAGGAACAGTGGATGACACCAAGTCTTTTTTGAGGCCCGCAAACCATTTGGATGAAACAGAAGAGGAGGGAGAGAATCAGGATCTGGGTGGAGAGGGAGGAGGAGGAGGGAATTCCAGGAACAGTTGGACATGACAGGATATTTGGTTTCAGTGTATGTTTTAGAAAAGGAATGGCACGCTTGAAGATGGCCACAGGCGTCACTCAAGCTGTGCTCTTGATATAGCCTTCCCGTTCCAGAGTATTCCCCATTGAGCAGCTGTATCAGTGATACAGCTGGATGAGTCTTGTCACCAAACTGACAAGCCAGGCTCTTCTCTGCAGGCACGCAAATGTCCCCATTTATTACAGAACATTTTATGGGCACCATAGCTGGCTAGCAATACCCTGTCTCACCTCAGATGCCCTAGCTCAAAAGGCACATTCCTAGGTCCAGCTGGAGACAATATCCATTTACCTGTGTGCCTGCCCTAGAGGCAGATTTTACACAGAATGCTGGAGAAGTACAGCTGTTTCCATACTATTAGTGCTGTTTACAATATCAACTAGGTACAAGTGATTCATCTTGATTATCTGGTTAGATTCTGTTTACATACACCATGGGGTAACAGTTACCAAGAATTAAAGGACTCAGCTGTACACTAGGTCCTGTTTCCACTCTAATATGAGCTAAAATCTGCAAAGCAAGAGATAAGGAAAGGGTGGGAAAGAGGTGTGATTCTCATACCAGAGAAAGTTACCTCCCAGAGGAACCTGCCTGATAACACTCTTAGGGGTCACGGTTGCAAGCCCACAAAACTGACAGCGTGGAAGCAGGGAAATACTGCTGCCGGGGCTCAGTGGCTTGGCTGGAAGAGCTGCATGCAACAGATATCCTTAGCCTTACTGAAGCATCAAGGCTCTTAAATGTGCTATGCAACAACAGCACCTGGGGGCCTTTTGAAAGACAAGTTAGGTCAGAAATCTGGCAGATGCCCCTGTTAGAAGCTAAGCATGTTCCCTGGTTCAGCAGTGATGAGGAGATCTCTGCTACAGAGAGTTAAAAAAGAAAATCCACAAACAAGCTATTTTCCAGGATGCCAGCCAAGTACAATGGAAAAGGATGCTGGCTGTGCTCAGCCAGCCTCACCTCATAGCAAAGGCCATCTCTGAGGTCAGCCCTCAGAGAGACAGGTGGTCTTTTGGCTAGAGCTGAGGGCCAGCCTACATCAGGTGACACGAGCTGCCTCCAGCTGTGTGAAGCTGGTCACCCTCTTCATTCCTCTAACTGCAAGCCCTTAACCGAATCTAAGGGGGAGGGATGAGATGGGCAGCTGTCCTGCACCTACATATGTTCAACACTGTATCCATGGCTAGATGGAATAAAACCCAGCTGAAGACTGACAAGCAAAATCCTACGTCAGTCCCTGTGTGTCATCCTGCTTTGACTCATAAATGCATGTGAACAGCTGTAAAACGAACTTCAACTCAGTTTGTCGTAACATTGTTACGTTGAAATTCATTTTCCCCTGAAATAGAGATGGTGATGCTCCTTGTGCTGGCAGTCACAATAATCTCCACAGGAACTGAATTTACGGAATAAATTTAAACTTCAACACCATCTTGCCCAGTCAAAAGTTAATATGCCAAGAGAATAGTTTACATAAAGCTCAGATATTCATTTCATATGAGACAACATTCTAGTTTTTGACAAAGCCAATTAAGAAAAGTTCTAGCTTTAGAATTTTCATTCACTGCCTTTACTTAAGTACTGGAAAAAAACCCATCAAGTTCTTTATGAGGTGGTAAGATATGACGAAGTTCTGAATCAACTTTGTTTACTCAAATCTACCACTAAGAGTTTCTTAGCAAATTGTAACGAATGAATGATGCACGGTTTCTAGTTGTGGTATAATTGAAAACATGTATTAAAAGTGTATATAGTTTTTATAATATTTTCACTATCAGATTAGAATAACATGAACCTGGATAGTCAATAGTATAAATGTTCAGATGTCTGTTAATTAATAATATACATGATCAAATCTTTCATAGTAACATCAAGTTTTTTTCCCTAAGACAAGTGTTTGTTTAACAATTTCTTCTGCACAACTACTGTGCTCCTACTACTTATTACATTTTAGAAACTTTGTTATTTCTCTCCTGCCTTGATGGAATAGACTTTTCTTTTATAACTAGAAAGTCATTATTCTCTTATTACAAGCTTTCTTTGTTTTCTTTCCCCCCAGAAAATCTTTTTTTTTTCATGTGTATAGGTCTGCTTGTTTATTTCCACCCCAATTTATGTTTGTTTTCAGAATTTGGGTTCTCAGTAGCATCTAATGAGTGAACTGAGTATCAACAAAATACAGATTTTAACTCAAAATGCTTGATGTTGTCCTAATACCACATTAAACCAAACCACAACAGGACTTATAAGAGTCATAAGACTCTCAGGCAAATGCTGAGAGACCCTATTCAGAGAAATCAAAGGAAAAAAGCTATGAATGAGTCTGCAAAAACATATCCCACTGCCCAAAACCTCAGCCCTCAGGTTTTAGATAAATGGTAAATTGTGGCTGTCTTCCATAAGGCTTTCTGCAAGGGCACCCAAGAAAGCACTTGGGGAGTTAGCCAGCTGTCCACTTCCACCCTTTGCAGAATACACAGCCTGATTTTCAAAGATGGCAAACTGATGGTGCCCACACATAATTAAGGAATAGGAAGAGAAAACAAGCTCCAGATATGATGATCATGCTCTTGCCAGTAGGATATAAGTACCTTCTTTACTTTTTTGGGGGCTTTATCTAGAGAACCACAAGATAATGTCTGGATCAAATTAGTGCAACGGGCACACTCACGCTTCAAAAATCCTCTTTTGGATCCATTCTGCCAACTTCTACCCTTACTTCAAGGTCAGCTACTTTGGGGAAAAGGGTATATTTTCAGTTTTTCAGAAGCCACCTGGACCTACAGGATTTAACATCAAAAGGCATTTTTCTTGGTGCCTGGTTATCAAGTGTCTGCCATGCAACTTTCCACGTTCTCTTTGCCATCAACAGAAACCTGCACAAAGCTACCTTGTGCTAAAATCTCAAGTTTCTTCTCTTTTTCCACAAAAGACACTACCTGCAAGCATTTTCCCAGGGTTCCAGCCAAAACTTTTATTCTGCTTACCTGTGTCCCCATTTGGGAGCCTATCCTCCACTTCTACCCACTGTCATAGTGCAACTATTGTTCTGAGAGATGATTTCATGCCAACACACCAAAAGAGACTTGTATGATGTAGACCCTGTGCTTCAAAGACAGACAGATAAGGTTTCCTTTCTGATCAACACTTATCTTGTATAAATGATAATAGGAGCCTTACAAATGGCATCCTAAAACTTAACTTAAATATATAGCTTTCTGATTCCCTGGAGCTTTTATATGAGATAAACCAGCTCATGTTACAGTGACAGCACAAAACCAGATGCAAACTCCAAGCTTTTATCTCAACATTTAAAGGGTCACCACGTCCTTTGCAAATAGACAATTTTTTTTTTAATCTGAAAGGTCTCCAGGGCATGAATGATTCACCAAGATGAGATAGAAATTTCCCTTCTACCTGAGTGTGGTACTATCACTTTGCTGTCCCTAGAGCCTTCCAAGCTACAGAGAAATGTGACATCACTTTAACCGCATGGTTGGTGTGCCTGTGTGCACACACTTTCTCTTTAAGTCTCTCAGTTTCATGAAGAATCACCAGCTAGTAGGACCTGAGCTTATTGACATCTGGCCTCAAAAACAGTTGGCATATTTTACAACAGAAGGGCTGTATGTTGAGACAGTGCTGTCCCTACAACTGCACTGACCCTTCTGGGTTGTAACAGGACTCGTACATGCCCAAAGAAGTCCTATGGGGTCAGAAAAGCAAAACAGCCAACTAGAGTTGTTTGGATTATTTTGCACTATATTCCTTTAGGGATCCTTTATTTTGCCAAGTACCCACTACCTATGAACATTTAACACATTAAGCTCAAAACATTATTGTATTGTGGCTTATACCAGACATACCACTTAGACTCTAAATCATCCTACTTCTATGCCACCTAATTGATTTATTGATTACCAAGATTAAGTCAAATTTATTATGGCTCCTAGTCAAATTTATTATGGATCCTTATTATAGTGCAGTCCCCATTATTACAGAGAAATTCATTAATTTCCCCTTTACCACTATAAAAAATTACATGCATCTACTTATAAAAGCACAAAACAGCCTTAGGCAGTTTTTACACCTCATAGCTTGATCAAAATAGGAAAATGAAATGTTTTGATTTTAAAATTTAAAAGTAAAGATCCCTACTTTAAATCTGCCATAAGACACACATTTCAGATGCCAGAGAGTTCCAAATTAATACTATTATATGATAATAATGGGCATAGTGGGTATTAAATTAATCATTTCAGTTTGACTTTTCGTTCTAATTACCTATGCTTTTACTGAGATAAAGCAGATTTAGAAAAGCACAGCGATAGCAAGCAGATTCACTACCAAGACAAACTGGAAAAATAAGCTTCCTCAGCCTTTGTGACAGAAAAATTTTGATCTAGTAACCCTCACATGTTGCATTTCAGCCAGAAATTCAGATAACCTGAATACCAAGGAACAGATGACGCTACACAGTAGGACAGATGTTATGGGCTGGCCTCCCCAGCCCTCTCTCCTACCACATGTCATTTCAAAACTCCTAATACATGAACTACTAATTCATCATGACTTCTTATTTCCAAAAAGTGATCATAAGCATGAAAAATGTTATATTCCAGTTGAAATGTATATAGCAAGCCCAAAAATTTGTGCTGGACAAGGTCTTTAATTGTCATTATCAAGGGATGTGAAGACAGAAGATCTGCAATGCTAGTCAGAAAAGTACTTATAATAACAGCAGTTTATCATTTTTAGCAAGGGAAATAAGTCACTACAACTGTATCCTGATAGAATAAAAAAAGGTTTCCTAGCTAGGGGCATTTCAGCCACACTTTCCCTTTAGAACAGTCCCAAACTTTGGAATTCTCCAATACCCACCACACTGTCCCCTCACTTAGGCTGGTGCTAACTTTAAAGCACGCAGTCCAGTGAGGTATGAGAGTGAGGGAAGAGAGAAGACAGGAGAAAGGAGACTTTCTGAGAATGATTAAGAGTAAAGAACTGGTATTAAAACAAGACAAATTTATTATATCACTCATATCACAGAAGACTGAGACTGAAAGCCTTAGAGACCAACATTTCAGGCAAGGACAATGATATTTCCTTGCCTATGTAATTTGTATGTAGGCAGCAAAAGCAGGAAAGAATTGCAGGGAGCTGAAGAGATTATCTCATATTTCAGTCAGCTACATGCTTGATCTGAGATCTGAATACTGTCCTGGCTTATGCCACTGTACTCAGTGGAGTCACCAGTCCAATCAGTGATACCAGGATTTGACAGCTGACTACTAGTCACACACTGCTCATTTGCTGTGAGTGCCTGGCGTCCCAGCACACGGAAGAGAGCCATAGCTGTGCCTCCACAATGCTATGGAATGCTAAGTACATGGCAAAGAATACAAGGTCTTAAGAGTCTCAAATTAGCATACAGCCTTGAATCAATTTCTCTGTACCACAATTCCGGTACTCACAGTGAAGGCATGAAATAAGGTTCATGTTTGCATAGAACTTTTTTGCAAAGATACTTTAGTGATGAGCACCACAAAAGTCTGAGAAAATAATTCCCTCCTCGGAATTTGGTTTGAACTGCACACAAAGAACGTGGCATAGGACTGCATGTTGAACAGTGAGGAGAGAATGAAACACTGAATAGCTGTTCATTGAGAGCTGCGCTATTCATTCTGTGCACTAAAGAGATACTCAGAAGAAACACAGCAGTGACCACGTATTTAATATGCATGCCCATGAAGGAGAACTGAGCTTGCAGAGACAACACTATTGTGTTATTTTAGCAGGCCTGACCTTGCAAATTTCATCACGTTCTCCAAGACTGAAGACAGAAACATATTACTCAGATAATTCTTATTTCACTTGCATTTAGCAGTCTTCAGCAAAATCAGGCTCTGAGATGCTGGGTACTGTATGAGGAGAGTAAACACCTGCCTGTCTATTTTCCCAAGGAGAATACAGCACACCTCTTGATAATTTAACATTTTTAAGTTTGTACATGCAGTTCAGTCTAACAAATGCAGCAAGCACAGGTCAGGAGATGAAGTGCCAAAAGAGTCAACAGTCAGACAAAGTACACATTCAAATGAAAAGTAGCAGTAAGAAAAAATTTTAAAAGCCCAGTGGAAGAAGGTTTGTTGTGCTCTCCTGAAGTCAAACAGTTTGCCTATGCTTTAGTGGAGGCTAAAGCTCCAGCATTAGCCCAGAAATATCCTACATATACAGGAAACCATAATTTGCATTAGTATTCACTTGTCTTCTTACAAGCTCTGCTGTTCATGGAGGTGTGAAGCCAGATTTTTTGGTACTTTGTACATGAAAGCTGTACTGGTGGTAGAAAGTAAGGTATTCTTGGAGGAATGCACAGAGCCTTCCTCAGCTCTCTGCAATATGATACCAACTGACCTCTGTGGTATCAGAAGCTATCATAATGGATTTTTAAAAAATCATCAGCGCACTTAAAATGCAAATAATTTTGTTTCCCATTTGGATGATGAAATTTACTTCTGCTACCCTAACTTGAAGCCACAGCAAAAGACAGCAAACTGACTAATGCCAAGCTACTCTTAGCACATTAAATTTCTAATGCAAAATTGTAAGTCTCCTGTAAAAATTTAGGTATATAATCTCACAGTAACAACAACTACCAAAAAGCCAGAAGGACTCACACTATCTAAAGTTGCAAAACTTACCCTAAAATCAGAGTGCTAGAGAACAGAACTAGTAAACATCTGGACTCAATAAGGAAATGAGACACTATCACCAAGGGTGAAAATATACAAAATATGGTCTTTCAAGACACACAATTATGAGATCTCCCAACCAGGAACTAAATAACAAGATCATCTTGAGCTACAATCTCAAGTCCAGACTGGGCCACTTTCAAAGGCTATCAAATTCCAAGCAGTATTTGTAGTACAAGTATTACATAGGAATCTCTGTAGGCTGCTTTATAAAAATAAAAATGAAAATGAAAGCCAGCTGATGGGCTTTTGGGCACCAACGGGCTTTGGCTTTGTAGGGCAGGACTGGCAGTTTTTATCCAGTTTTTAATCGCAAAAACAAAAAAGGCCCAGAAAGTTCTGTTCCATTCCCACTTCCAACAAGCTTAGCTGGATCATCTGCTTGGTCTGCAATGTGGCCCTAAACCTATCCTTGGGATGGCAAAGTACAAGACAGTACATAAAGAAGGAATGGGATTTAAATTATTTGGTCTTTGAGAGAAAGATGGATATATACATTGATTCTATTATTTTAGAAAAAAAAGTATTTCTCAGTACTTATGTAGTAAATCTTTCTGCTGATGATATTCAAGTAAGCAGGTCATTTTTCACAGTCTTGAGTTTTAAGAAGATGAACCCTCTGATTACAGACATGATATAAGGAATTTTATACTTTTTCAATACTATTTAACACTACTGTGTCTTTCCAGAGAAAGAATTCTGCTGTGCCAGTTCATACTCATGAAAACCCCTGCTTTTCCAAATATTTTCAAATATAAATTGGGCTGGTATTTGAAATTAGTAGTGCCTTAAACCAAAGTCAGTTAAGTCTAAAAATATAACACACATCAGCTGAACAGAGTGCTGGAACTTTATCTCCAGTTGAAAGGGACATTACTCCTTTTGCCCTTTTATTCAAAACTGTTCTTTTTAATAATGAAAACCACCTTCTTTTTTCTTCTTTCATGCCCATGGTTAGCCCACAAGGGTGCTCTCACCAGAAGCATACCAAATTCATTCAATGTCCTCTGACAGCAGGGTAAATAAGATGAGCCAAGAGAAAAGGTATTGACATGATAAAAACTAAGGGGTTATCGCTATTCTTTCTAGAATTACACCAAACATTATAGATACAATGTGTGAGTAGGTGGCACTAGAGCTGAAATTGGATGCAGACCATGAGAGAGTAACACATAAGCTTAACATTTCTTCATTTTGCAATAGATCCAAGGCCAGTAAGAAACATATTGGTAAAGAAACAGATGTTCTGAGAGCATGCAACCCAATCAGAGTTCTTCCTTGTACCTGCTTAGCAGTAGTAAAGCAGCCTGCAGAGGGAAACAGCTTCTCCATCCAGCCTGGACCAGTGCCAGGATAAACTAAGCTACAGATCCAAAAGAGAACTGATCCTTGATTTTAATTACAGGAGGAATGCTTACACATTCACTTAAAACTGTGACTCCCAAAGCACAGGACAAGTTACTATCAGGTGACTGCCGAGCAGCAGAGAAGTGAAAACAATGCCATTCAAGCACCAAGTACCCCCAAAACACAAAGCCCTCTCCTCTAGCCACACCCAGCCCAACTGTGCTGGCAAGAACCACCTCCTTGAGAGATGAGGATGTCAGGTTGGAGGGAAACCACCTGCACCACCAGCACTGGCAGAAGGAGATAGCATCAGTGTCCTCATCACCACCACTACAAGTACTCTCTTCCCAGGATCACGCTATTCATGGGACCAAATCTGGAAATGAATTCTGAGTGACCTTCTTGTTGCTTATGGACTTCACCCAGCGTTGAAGGAACAGTCGTATACAGAGTCTCAAGCCCACATATGGTACCTGTGCTACCTCAGGAAAAAGCAACTCTTACCCAAATCTGGCTCTTAAGGTTTTAGCTTAAAAATATTGCTGGGAAGGGGAACAGGTAGAAAAATTAGGGTATTTATAGTAAATTTTTACTCTTTGCCCACAGGGCAATTAAGCTGGAACTCCAACTATGAAGGATGTAGGGCAAATTACAATTTTTAAGCACTGTAGAATTATTGATTTTGGTCTGCCAAATGACAGCACACTACCAGCAAAGGGTTCTGGCTGCAGAGAGCCCTTAATCCCAATGAATAACTAACTGGGAATAATGTCAGCAAAACAGCTGTCAGGATGAAATTCTGTTCAAGTTGACTAGAGGAACAACTGCCTAGAGCTGGAAAGTGGTATGTTCAGCCCAACCTCAAAGCAAAAGCAGGAGCTCACACCACAGTTTAGCTAAAACCTACCTCCACCACCTTCTATCTTAAAAGTGGGTTTTATGCAGGATAAGGACAGAAGCAGTAAAGGAAAGAAGCAACAATTCTCTTCAGAAACACAGCAGGGTAAATTTGGAATTAATTTGAGAGTTGAGTCCAAGTGTCTTCTGAAGAGATGATCTGACAAATTGGTATCTGTCTGTACTCATGCTTCTCACTTTCTACTGTGATAGAAGGGAATACTAAATGCTAGCACAGAACTACTGAAGAAACAGCTTCACAGAAACAATGTACCAGAGAATCTCTATTAAGCCCTGCTGAGCAACTCACTCAAGTCAGAATTGCTATCAAATATTTCCAGTAGAAAGAGCTACATCTTGCCTGCAACATGACCAGGGCCTGAGATCCCCACTCCAACCAGGACTTCCCAGGGGAAATGGACATTTTACAGTGGATTAGACATGACTGATCTAGCTTATATTTTCTGAAGTGCCTGTTACAGGGTGTGTTCTCTTGAAGCTCTTTATCCGGACTCTGCTACTTCTCACTTCTTCTGTTTTCTCAACTAAATTTCTTAAATTTCTTTATTTCTGTGCAAGTTTAGAAATTATATGCACCAGGATACGAAGATACAAGAGGCATGGATGACCAACTGCACATAAATTACTCAAGTAAGGTCGCAGTAACCACTATTCTATATAAAGATATTTTAAACCCTTAAGGCACATAGGATGCAAAAAGCTGGCAGAATCCATGCAAAAATGCATCAAGTGAGTTGGCACCCATATTTCTGTGCATTAACAGATGGATTACTGGGCAGTCATTTACAGACAAAAAATCCCCCAATGTTGCTGTAGTGGTTTGGTCCAAAATACTCATTACTGTTTATCTGCTGTGAGATAAGAATTAGGAGAAATGCAAAACAGGCACCAAACTTGAAAGAATATAAAGAAGTTTATTAACAGACCTAAAAGAAGAAAAAAAAATTATACCACCTTCAGAACTCTCCTCCTCCCCCCACCTTCCTCCCTTCTCCCACTGACAATGTGAAAAGACAACCCTTAAGATGTTCAGTCTGTTTACCACTTCCATAATAACCTTGTTCAGTCCATTTAGAAAGAGAAGTCTCTTCTTGCTCATGCTATGAAAACATTATCACAACGAGACAGCCGCCCACTTCCAAATATTGTTCAGTCCATTTAGGAAGAGGAGTCTCTCTGCCTGCGTGTGAGTCCTTTCCCCCGACTTGCAGCTTTTCCCGCAACTGCTTTCGAGGGTCCACTCTTGAAGTTTTTTGGGGTACAATTTTAAGGTTGAGCCGTTCAGAAACAAAAACAGAGGCCCTTCTCCTTCCCTGGGAGCAAAGGGTCTTCATCATCTTCATCGTTAGGACTATCTCTGGGAGCATCTCTAGGAACTGAGGTTTTCTCCTTTCCCATTTGGAGCCAAAGTCCTCATCTGGTTCATCTCTCCCTGTCCAAACTTCTCATGAAATTACAGCTGCGTCAGCATCTGCCTATCTCAGCGCAGGTGCTTTTGCTCACGAGTTGAACACTCCACCCCCCATATCTTCATGAAATTACAACAGGATACTCTGATATATCATAGCTTCACAACAGACTTTCAGCTTTAAGCATCTCCTCTCTCTCTTCCCTCAGGTTTTCAGCTCTTCACAGCAATAAAAGGGTTAATCTCACCTCGGCCTTGCAGCTTTGCAGCTGGAATGTTGAATTTTTCTTATCGAAGTGGAGAGGGGGGAGAGCCGAGCCGCTCCGGCTGCCCACGGCAAGGCAGTGGGGGGGGTTCCATGGCTGGAACAGGTCCATGGCTTCAGGATGGCCGTGGCCCGGCCCGGCCTGGCCCAAGCAGGGCCTGGCCGGGCCCGCTGGCCCCCACACGGGCCCTGCAGCCACCTGTCCCAGCGCCGGAAACGAGAGAGAGCTTGGAGGGGGAGTTTGCCTATTCTTAAATGTGGATCACAGAGGTGATCACAACTTTAAGTGGCTTAGAGAATTGTCCATATTCGAACTGGCCAGCTGATAGGTTCTATCAGTTCCCAGAGGAAACTGTAAGCACCCCTTAGCAAGGACGTCCCTTCCGGGACTATGCTTGCTAACCTATGACAGTTGCCCACACAAGCACCAAGTAAAATGGTCCAAAGCCCTTCAGTCAAAAGCCGTATTTAAGTTAGATGGGCTGTTGATGAGCAAGAAAAAGGCATTTTGCTTTAATAGTAACAACCAAGTTGTAGTTCTCCTAACTTGTATTAGTTCAAATATTCTGTCACTGCACCGGGAATTAAAAGAGCTATAATTACCACACTCTAGAAATTCCCAAGTGTGCTCTTTTCCTCCAACAGCCTCATTAGACTTCTCTGGCAGGAAGAAATCATGGTTCTGAGGAGTAGGACAAGTGCACAGGTCAACACGTGTGGCTTCAAGCTCAGTTGTTCACAAGACATTTTCATGGCAACCCATAAATGCAGTTGTGGAAGAATTGTCAGATAGCAGCTCTTTTCATCTCATGCCATTGTCCTGAGGAATTCTGCTAAGATACACCTCTGGACAACAAAGGACACAAGTGTGCACATTTGAAGTGACCTTCTGCCCTTGCCAGCAGCTTGCTGCATTGTAGAAGGGCCATTTCTCTAACCTTACTTTTTGTTGAAGAAATAAAAGCTTATCCTCAATAGAGTACCAGCAAGAGTTTTTGACATGTGGAAGCATCTCAACTTTGTTGACTCTATCACATCTGCTTCACCAACCATTTACAGTTCTCATGCTGTTGCAGTTCTAAGTTCAAAGCACTCTCCCTCCCCACCAAACACAAAAATAGGAGCTTGTGTTTTGCCCTCTTCGTATGTTTTTGTGTACAGGATGCTTATGTTTTCCCTCTCTTAAAAGAGTCTTAAAAGAAAACTTCAACCTGGTTGAAGTTGCATGCACTGGAAAATGTTCACTGCTCATAGTTAACACTGACAGTCCTATCTCCACGAGCACTTTTTCCAACAGCACCTATTTCCTGGGTGTACTGGAGCCTAAGTCCAGCCATGGGAAGCTGTTGCTTTGATGCTTCGTATCAGAGTTTCTCATCCGGTGCAAAGCCTGCCCCCACTGCTGCTTCTGAAAATCAGCACCTTCTAATCACACAGCCCTGTACCCCAAGCATGCAATGATGGGATACTTCCCTTTCCCTACACAGAGACCCCCCCCTTATGGTCTTCCTCCTCCTGGGAGACACCAAGAGACAGGAAAAAGGCAGAAAACAAAAGCTTTCAACACAGTTTGAGATTGCACAACTTCCAACAAGTCTGCTCTGGCTTTGATCTATTGATTTCAAGGCCCTTAATGTGGGAAGCTGAAATGCAAGTTTTTTCCGCACAATTTATTACCAAAAAAAGAAAGGAAAAGAAAAAGAGAAAGGAAAAAGAGAAAGAAAAAAAAAAGAAAAAGAAAAAAAAAAAAAGGAAAAAAGGAAAAAAGGAGAAAAGGAAAAAAGGAGAAAAGGAAAAAAGGAAAAAAGGAAAAAAGGAAAAAAGGAAAAAAGGAAGAAAAAAAAGAAAACCCAGTATGGCAATGGAGAACTAAGCACTGCACTGAAAAACTAACAAATATTGAGGGTGGATGTAAAAACCACAAATAGCAGATCTGCCTATAACCAGAATATGCACTCAAGAGTCTTGGTTGAAATCCAAAAATAAAAAGTACAGAATCAAAGCTATTGTTCAGCAGTGCAACATCAGAGACACTAGTGAACTACAATGAATGGAAATTATTGGATAAAATCTCACAAGCACTGGTAGACAAGTTTTTTGTTATATCTTACTGGAATGTCATCTCAGAGCTACCCCTGTGAATTTTCATTAAATTGCCCCATAGCTATCTATAACAGCTTTGCTTCCTTTCTCCCCTGAAGCTACTAACAAGAAGAAAAATGAGCAAAAGGAATGAAGTTACGAAGCATTTATTACTGAGGTGTGTTTTTAAATAAAAATAGGTATCTTTTCCTGTTTAGGATACTCAAGAAGGTTCTCCCACCAAGTGCAGTGCATTCTTCATAAACCACATATCCTTCATAGATGCAGTTTGATGTTTATCTTTGGAGGGCACCCACAGCAAATGAATATCTGCAAATCTAACTGAGGACTGCTTCCTGGGAGAAAATAATTATTGAAAGATAAGCAAGGGAGGTAAAATTACTTTGCAACTTCACCAGCTTTATTTTTAACACCCTATGCTCCCTGTATGCTCATCTCTTCACAGGACATACCTCACCCTTAGCTGTGCTGCGCCAGTCCGAGAGTCTCTGGATGTCAGGAGCCGCAATGCAACAGCTGCCGGTGCTGGAACCACCAGCTGGAACCACCACACAAGAGCCACCACCTCCACTTTGAGCAGTGGCCACACACCTGGGCCATCCTGAGACATCAGTGTAATGCTGCCTACAGCCCACACCACCAGCAGGCAGAAGTACCTGCCTTGACAGAAAGTGCCCTTCAGCCCAGCACCCTCAGCAGAGGAGTGACATGGGCAGAGTGGCTCTGACCTGAGGGAAGGAGAAAACAAAAGTCCCAGCAAGACTGAAGATCTGCATGTTCATAATTAAAATGTTTAGAGGGTATTTTTGCTTCCCTTTAGAAGAGGCAAGCTGTTTCTAATAAAGGATCATTTGAGTTGCTTAAACTTTGTTGATTTTTGGTTTTTTAACATGTTATTCCAAAACTGAAGGCCCCCTTGTTGAAATAAAAATTGGTTTTGGGAGAGGCAGGATATTAGGCTACGGTTTTATATCATTTCTCTGAACTCAGGCAAGACTCACCTTTGTGACTCACTGATTATGACACCTTCTTTTCCTTGCAAGCATAATTTTTTTTTGAAAACAAATTATTTTCTTGTCTATCTTTAATTGATTCAAACACTGACAGAAGACAGTTTCCAAATCACAACTTTAAAAAACAACTCATCAGAATCAGGAAAAGGACAAACAGAAAAAAAATACTTACATGGTTATTCTTTTTTTTTTTTTTTTTTTTTCTGTTTAGAGTACATAGTTACATTTAAGCCTCTGGACTGGAAAAATTTCCAGAGTTGTTTCTGTTGCAATAATATATGTGAGTTAGCCCACTGAAATGAATCACAACAATAGCACATCAACAAAGCCAAGGGATTCAGTGCTGAACATCCTGGCACACTGGGCATCCCTGCCTGCACCAGTCTGACAGAGACAAGGCAGTCACTTCTGCCTCTTCTCATTCCTCCCCCTTTCCCAAACACAGTCAGAAAATGCTCACTGACAAATAGCAGACTTCAGCTAACACACCATGACTCTTCTTAAATTGGAAAAAAAGAAACTGGAAAATACAAGCAAAATTGCCATCAAAGGCATGAAGTTAATATTCAAAACCAGGAATTCAGGGGAAAAAAAAGGGGAGGAAGACTTCAGTGCTTTTCCTCAGACACAGAAGATTCCCTTCTCTGACAGCAGACTTAAAAAAAAATCTCTTAAGAATTTTCTAGATTAGTAAAGTTGATATTCGGACTTTCAGTATTTGTTGGAAATGGAGTTGAAAGGGAGGGTCCAATACAGCCATATCAGATACAAAATTTACACAAGAAATTAAATCATTATGAGTTCCATAATTTCATTGAATATTTACAGGCAGATGAAGACTAAAGTGTGAGGTTTGGATTTGGGAGTTACATTTGTACACGTAGCAAGATCTCTAAACTCCGAGAGCCACAATCTGCTGTGATATGACAGCATAACACAACCTTGTGCATTTCACGGAGAACAGGGCTGGCAAAGCCCCACAAAGAAACTTTTAACCTCAACCCCCTGTCCTCTGTAGCCATGCAAGCATTCTGCTCCCACTTGAAATCAGTTATTTATGGGCATCAGCCTCTGCTTTTGCAAGGTTGTGCTTCCAAAATGAGAGCAACAGTTACAACTCTTTGTGCCAGTCCTGGACAAGATGCTGAACTACAAATTCCTTTGAGTTTCTTGGCCTTCCGGTTTTAGTGGAAAGATCATTTGGAGCTTTTTCCTGCCACTCTGGAAATGCAAAGATCCCAAAGTGAAAGACCATACTTTTCTTCATCTTCAGTTCACAGCTTCTCCTTCCAAGAGTCCCATCCCATGTAAAGCAATTCAGATGATGCAGAGCTATCAGGCATTATCAATACCCGATGTAAAGCACTTGGCCTGAATTTTTTACTGAATGTATGTATCAAGATTTATTTATCTAAAAATAAATTTTTAGACTCTTGTGTATTAATCTTTCCATAGATTCTGCTTCCTCATTCTTGGTGAATGAAAACATACAGCAATGTATGTTTGTATGAACATGTATGTTTGAGGAACTGCAGGTAACAATTTAATTTATCTTTTAAATGAGACTGTAATCCACCCAGACATTTGACTGCTTCCGATTGCAACACTCCACAGAGATCTACCAACACCTACAGGAAAGGAAACCAGAGGGAATGTATTTACAGTATTACGATGAGGTCTCCTGGGCTTTGTGCATTACATAGAGTATGTGCAACCACTTTCCATCTATCTTGTAAATAACTGAAGGGCTGGGATTCTTCTAAAAACTGTGGAAAAGCCCAATGGAGGTAAGGAGAATTTGGATGTTGGAACAGCATAAGGAAAAGCCACCACAGAGAACTTTTCCTTTCAGGTTCTTCCTTAAACTCACAGTGGGATCACACACTGCAAAAATCCCTGTCTTATTTCCATCATGAACCAGGGATCATGAATACTCTCCGACGGAGCAATTAATGAAGAGCATTTCTCTCTTTCTGTACTCATCCATCCGTTCAGAGCAGAATTAAAGAATTGCTTCCCCTGCCTCCACCATGCTGCTCCTTTGCCTGTGAAGTGCTCTGTGAATCACTGACAATGATGCTAAAGCCAAGAAGCCACAGCAGTATTATTTTTCAGAATCTTAGCTTGTCAAAGTTGATTTCAAAATCAAGCTGTCTTTGATACTAGGCATGAGACCTCTGAAACCAGCAAAATAGGGTTTCTCTTCAAATGAGCAAATGAAGAGGATTTTCTTCTTTTCCTCATCAATCAAGAATTTACTAGACTACTTTAAGTCAATTTTAACATCAGATGCAAGCTCTATTATTAATTCTATTGTTAAGCTACACATTTTTCTAGAGTAAGGATTGCTGGCAATAATCATCGTATATGCATACAACTAAAGAAAAACCCTAGTTAACAGTAGCAAGTTATACTGGAACTGAGCAGAGTGACTATCAAGGTAAAGGATTCTTATAAACAACTAATACCACAAACAAAAAGCCTCTTAAGGATTTAGCATCTAAATTCTCAAGAATTAAGCCTGCATGTCATCCTCTCAAGATCTGGAAAGGAAGGGAAATAATTTAAATTCCTTAATGGTCAATTATAGTGGTGCACAATGAATTAAATAGCAATAACAAAAAAAATTCAAACCAAGCCAAGGAAATTGGTCATTTTTACAGTTTCCTATAATAAAACAGGTTTAGCAAAAATAGTTAGATTGGAAACCAAACATATTTTACACTACCTTGAGGAGTTTCTGCAAAGGAAACTCAGTAGCATACCCTGAAGATGCCTGCCATAAGCCATAGGAGTTTTGCTTTTGTCTAAAGAAGGATCTTGCTTATATAAACAGGCTCTTCACTACAATAATACAAGTGACGTATAAAGTAGCATCAAAAAAAAAAAAAAAATTAAGTGATATTCACTCACCCACTGTCAAGGAGTCATAGATGCACAGAATAACCAGGTTGGTAGGGACCTCAGAAGGCCTCTAGTCCTCCTGCTATGTTCAAGTGCAGCTCTTGGGTCTGACCAAGCCATTCCCAGCTTTGTCCAGACAGGAATGAAACATTCCAGGGATGGTGTTCTTCTACCGTCTCTGGGCAACCTGCACCCATATTCAACTGGTTCATGGTGAAGAAACTTCTCCCTATTATCAAGCCATAACCTTTCCTATTTTAATTTATGACAAGTATGTAATTTTCCTGCCACACACCTCTGTGAAGTGCCTGAATCTGTCTTCTCAAAAACCTGCTCAGAGGTACAGGGATGCTGTGCCATGTCCACACAAAACCACCTCTCCCGAAGAAGCCCAACTCCATCACCTTTTCTCTCATGGCAAGTATCCCAGCCCTATTCAGCCTGGGGGCTCCTTCTCAGTTTCTTCCACCTTATCAATGTCCCTCCCACACTCTGGGCTCCAAAACTGGATGCAGTATTCCAAGAGGGGCCTAGCAAGTGCCAAACAGGAGCAAATAGCCACTTCAATCACTACCAGCTCCAGAAGATCATGAAGGGGTAGCCTCTCCTGCTGCCAGGACACCGCAGGCTGTCCCAGCCTGTTTTCCCACAGGTTCCCCCGGTCCTCTCCAGCAGAGCTGCTGCCTCAGCAGTCAGTCCCCACCCTGTCCCAGGTACAGGAAGTATATTTATGCCATTTATAAAATAAAAGGCAGTAATAGGCAGGGATTTCTTCATTTCAAGCTATGGTACATTACATTCTGACAAGGCTGTCTCAAGGACAGCCACAGCCCATTTGCCCAAGACAGCAATTAACATAGCTGGGAGAAGTTTCAGCTATCAATTTTCAATTCATGTTACTGATGCTGTAGTTTCTGTTGTACTCATTGTGATCTAAGGGCCCAAGTGAGACTAGTGGAGGAGCAGAAGGAGGAGGAGAAGGAGGAGGAGGAGGAGAAGGAGGAGGAGAAGGAGGAGGAGAAGGAGGAAGGAAAGCCTAGATCTTCATGGAGTACATGCCAAAATGTTCATACCTTCCCCATGCAGCTGCCCTTTTAAGTGACACTTTCACCCCATAAATGGCTTTTTCATTAAAAAACTGTTTTCTTGGAATGTTTGCAGAGAATGAATGCACAGAATTTTTCATCCATGGATGAAAAGCTCCTAGACTGGTAGATTTTCCAAACAAAAGATAATGCAGTTTTTATAACCTGTCATGAAACGCCACTTCCCAGGTAAGCCGAAACATTTTAGAAGCTGGAAAATTCTGCCGTATCAACCTACTATTTAAGCTCCATACCTGGAAAAGATTTCACCTTCCTTTCTAGAGGACCAATGTTTGCCTTAAAAAGAAATAATTTTAAAATGTAGTTACTAGCAGAACGAGCACAATGAGGTTACATTTTCTGCTGTAGTTACTAGCAGAACATACACACTTGAGGTTACCAGGTGCTAACTGGTCTCCACCAACAACTGCATAATGGCATCTCAGACTGATGCTACAGTCAGGTCTTTTACCTATTTTAAAATTTCAATACTGAAAGTAGAAATTAATTCAGGTTTAAGACAATTAAGAGCTCAGTCCTGCATTTCCTGACATTATCCCTTCATCAATAGTATTGTTGTTCTGATTATTTTCACCCCTGTGCCAAGCGCTACTTGTAACATGGCTTAAACAGATCTCATGACAAGGGAACTGGGTTCATGTGTACAGCACAGGAGGTTGGCTGTCAGGCAACTGGAGAGGAAAAAATTTCTAGAAGGTGGTAGTCTGACAGGGTCAGAGAGTTTGGGTGAGTTCTTCCACCCCCGTTAAATCAATTTAGCTCTCATTCCACCAAATTACTAACTGAGCCAGAATGAAGAGGATCCCATCTGTCCTGCCTGCAGTCCCTAAATGCTGCCCAGGAGGAGATGTAGAGATAGCAATGAAGAATTCCTCTCCAAGTCCAGTCACTGTAACCACAGTAAAGTTATCCTGCATTCGCATACATCTAGGGCCAGGCACCAGCCACATACCTTTTGACTCTTCATGGTTACCTTACCAACACTGTGGGAAGGATTCTTCTGACTTATATCTTAGCTTGTCCACGTATCAGGCAACTTGTCTGAAACACAATTTGCATAGGTTTCTTCTAGTCTGAGAATACACTTTCTCACATTAATAAATTCATTCCCAATACATTACATAAAGTATACAGGTAAGACACTCTTCCAGCAGAAGAAAAAGAACTAAAAAGAAAGGCTAAAGTCTGAGAAATTTGAATGGCAAACACTGCTTGGAGGCTCATTCAGCAACTATTCTACAATATTTGATTAATAAAACCATTCAGTTTTAGAGCTTGGTGCAACATTCTACACTTAAGTGGTTGTACTGACATATTCTCATAAAGTAGTTAAACTGAATTCTCCAGAAATGCTTGCTGGAGAGGATGTCTGTTGGACTTAATCCATTCCTATCCAAATAATGGCATGACTGTAGTGGTACCCAAAGGTCCCAGTTTGGCTATAGGCATCACCATTCTAGAAACTGTATCAATATTCAAAGGGACTGAAGTCCCTGTTCAAGGATCTTAGAATCAGCTTTGCAGCAAAGGAAGAGTAGATGTCTACACATATTTGGAAATCAGTTAGCTTCCCCAATACATTTCACCAAAAGAGCTTTATCTCTGATGTCCCTCAAAGGTCATACCACATTCTGAAGGGCATGTAAACAAACTTGCATATTACACAAGTTCAGGCCCCCACTGCAGATAATCCAAACACGTCCTTCACCATCAGGAAAGATTTGGTCAATGAACTACCTTCAACTCCTTTTAACTCCTAAATTTTGTCTCTGGCTGAGAGAGACACCCTATAGAAACCTTGTTTCCAGACTCCCCGCTCAAGCAAATCACATTAAGTTTATTTGCCTGAGTCACTTCCCTCAATTTATGCCTCTCAAACTATTCCATAGAGAAGGTAGTGCAGAAGTGGCCTGCCTATTCTGCTGTATGATGTGACACATCCAGAAGCATTAGGGAATGCACGTGGTCCTACAGCTTCTCTTAGAAGCAGCACCACTGCTACCAACTGAAAACATCACCTTAAATACAAAAATCTAAGAGGTGTTTTGCTAGAAGGCAAAAAGAAGCCACAAAACACCCAACAAACTTCTCTGGCTGAAAAATTTCTCCTTAACATGAGAATTCTCACAGGGAATGTACATAGGACAAAAGCAGCAGATTCATTAGAAGTTGATGGGGTTTAGCCTACACACATCTAGTGGGAATGATGAAGTCAAGCACTGGTTACAGGGGACAGAAAAACACTGTTTATTATTGCCATACCACTATAAAGGAAGTATTCTTACCAGCTGGCAAAGTTTCTGAGGAATATAAATCTATGGAAAAGCCATCCCTAATTGAACCAAGTCTCAGCAATGAGGAGAGAGCATATTAATGAGGCAAGGCTAGGAGGCACGATGAGGAGATAACAATACCCTTAGGAGTTACACCGGTATTAAATGTGACTTTATTACCATATTATTCTCCTATGAGTCTTTACAGTAAGAATAACTCTTGTTTATACAGATGTTCTTTCCACCATCAGCTATTCTAGATTAAACACATACAGAGAACCTTGATATTTTAAGATTACAGATCAGTAGATTCAATTAGATGTGTTATTTTGCTGTAGTATGCCACTAGGCTTTACAAGACAGATATATTCTTTCAGTGAAACTGAGATGCATTAATTGAAATGAGATACCACACCTTTAATAATGCAGACTGATGTAGCTGTCTCACATGGGTTTTTCATTCAGTGGCTTTATTTTAAGTCCTCTGAGTGCTACTAACAAGGTACATTTTATCATTAAGAGGGCATTCTTCACTTAAGTAGTACATGCCAAGCTAAACTAAACTAACAGTTTATAGCTTTGTTGGTACAAGATGGATACAGATGATATTTATGTAAAATTAAGCAAGCCTGAACTCTGGATTCCTACCACAGTCAAAATTCCACAGAATTCCAAAATCCCACAGAATTCCAAAATCCCACCTTCTGCAATACAGAGAAGAAACCAGATCTATCACCACGCAAAATACTCTCTTACAAAACACAGCTTGTTAAATATATAAGCAGCCTTGGCAGTAAGAGTCAGAGCTCTGGCCTTTTTCCCTGCTCAGGTGAACACCTCAGTGCTACTGGGTCAGAGCTCCAGGGAGAGACAAAAGGATTAGTACAAGAATCCACCAAATTCAGTGCAATTTAGACCACAACTACACTGCAGCATGCAGATTAAAGTAAGGCTGGCAGAGAAAAAGGAAGGCTTCTGGCACCCAAAAGACCAGCTCTGGTAAAAGGGGCGAAGACAAGACCCCTAAAACCTCTGCAGCAATGGAACGGAAGTTCCTTGATCCTTGCAGATCTAAACATTCATCACTTAATGTCTTGGCTGCCCATCCACAAGCAGAGGAGAAGCCTCCCGTTCCAGTCCCATCAGAGGAGAAATGTACTGCAGACCACAGGGTGGATTTCTGTCAACCCTACAACAATAGTGACAGCACTCACACCAGGATTTAAACCAGACAAGAATCCAACAAGCAAGTCGCACAACTTAATCGTTTGAAGTAAAAATGCACAATAAGCTCAGAGAGTTTTCAGACTGTACATTTCTACTTTAATTTCCTTGCATGGCACTATTTTACAGCCTAAGACAGGTTTTAAGCTTACACTGCTAATATTCTCACTAGCTTGTCTGCTCCATACTACAGGTTCAACAGCCCTGCTCGCAACCATAACAATTTCTTTTATTTTCATTTGAGAGAGGTGTAATTTTAAATGGTCAGAAGGCAGCTGGAAGATACAATGCACTGGACATTTGCTAATATCTCTAGGCCCGAGAATAAACTGGTGAGAGACAAGAACAGAGCCAGCTGAAGCATACGGACCTAGTAGCCAGACACAGCATGACCCCCATTTCAGGTCTTCATGCAAATCAATAGGGCTTGGCACACTGAATGTTGATACCTGGATAATTTCTTATTTTTTTATTTTATTTCTTTTTAAGAGTGATATTGCTTTTCAATAACTTTGCGCTAGCATATCAAATTCTCCATAATTCAGTCAGTTCAAACCATCCAGATTTAGAACAGTGGATGTTGACCAGATTTTTGGAAGAGGTAATAACCCTCATGCTCCAGAGCTTAAGCCAAACTGGGATTAAAAGGAAATACAATGTGTTAGGCAAATTAAACCACATTTGCTTCACTGGCAGCTTCTTCCTTCTTTCTCTTAGTGGGAGCATCAGCTCTGGGCATTGCTGGAAAGGCAGATGCTTCCCTCTCACACCACAGCCATGGCAATGCTCCAGGCTCCTGACACACTCTCCTCAGGCAAGGGGACGGCTGCAAAATTAGCAGTACATTACAGTTCTGTCATTCATGCATCAAGCAGATTTAAAAAGTGGAGGACGCACAAGAAGTTATTGACAGCTTCCTCTGTACACATGGAACTCTTGGGCTTGCATGGAGAACACAGAAGCTAAACAGCCCTCCTGCTCTGCTCACCAGGTCCTGCACAGCACAAGAGACAGGCATGAGACCTCCTGCCACAGTGAACTGTGGAATAAACTGCCCAAGAGAGAAGTTTCTGCCTGACCCCCAAGGTTCTGTTCTAATACAGGAAGACTTACAGCCCCTTAATTATTGTTGTGCCTGGAGTTGCTGATGACAGCTTCGTTATCTACAGAGAACTGCTCCACCATTGAGTTCTTGGCTTCATTAGCAGTCAGCAGGACTGACGGTCACAAGATATTTTTATACCATATGTATGATGGAGTCATGTGCCTCTCTCTCAGTCCTCTGTCATAAAGAAGGCTATATAGAAACTGCTGTATTCATCTTCCCAAAACAAACGGTGTTTATGTGCACTTCACTTCTCCAAGCTGCATGCTCACCTTTTCTTGGCACAAAAGCCCTTCTTTTCACATTCATCGTTGTTCCTCTGCCTCTGGTCCTACACCAGCCAGAGTCACATCATGTCAGGGCCAATTCCCTGAAGACTGACACAGCATTACTTTTCCAGTTGATACAGTGAAACATCACAGTCCAAAATTCCCAGGGCTTCACAGAATCTTAAAGTCACAACAATTTTTACAACCTTTTGCCTAATCACTTTCAGAAAACAGAATCCACTGAGGCTTTCTAAAAGCTGCAGATTAAATTCAAAGCCCACAGCTGAAGGGAGCAGCTACCCTGGTATCTGGGTTTATGCCACCTTCACGCACGTTCTGTGCCGGAAATCAGATAGAGAGCTATTTTAAGCGTCTCTATTGGCACATGCCAAAATATTTAACTATTAAATTTGACCCACCACCTGCCCATCTTTCCGTTTTACGGCGCGAGCAAACAGCAAGCACATCTATTTTTTCTGCCCTGCTTGAACAGCGAGACTAAGTATCTCTCCTTGGTCGGCCGAGGGATGGGAACAGGGGCAGCAGGGCTGTCCCCGGCCTCGCAGCCGTGACGGCCCGCCCCTCCGCGCACTGCGGAGCGCTACCTGCGCGGCCGCCAGCCGCGGCCCGGGGAGCCGGCGGGGCGCGGGGCCGCGCGTTTCCCGGCAGGGCGGGGGCCCCTCGCCGCCCCCGGGAGCCCCGCGGGGACGGGGAAGCATCCGCGTCCGCTCCGTAGCTCCGCGCACCTGCCCCGCTCGTGTTTACAGCCGTCCCGTTCATCCCAACGCCGGGGGCGGGGAGGGGAAATGCGATTAACAGATTAAGTTTGGAAGAGACGGAAGGGGGGCGGGGGCCCATCCAGAGGCGCGCACTTTGCGCGGGGGCTGAGTGGCGGCTCGGTCGGCCCCGGTTGCTTTCCCCGCAGCGAGGAAAGCTGGGGAGAGCGGCGGGGAGGCCGGGACAGAGCTCAGCGTGGAATAAAACGCCTACAATCCCCGGGGGGACAGCGGCTGGGTGGGGGGAGGGAAGGACACCGGGTCGTCCCGCGGGGTGTCCCCGATGGGGTCGGACGCCCGCACCCCTGCCATCCCGCGGGCTTACCTCAATCCACTTCTGAGCCTCGGTGAAGGCCAGCTCAGGCTGGGGGGGCTCGGGAGGAGGCTGAACCTCTCCCAGCTCCAGTCCAGGACTGGCCATCTGCAGGGCCCGGGTGCGCCGCGGCTGCGGTGGGGGAGAAGCCAGGCACCGAGTCGCCAGCCCGGGGTGAACCGCGGCCGCAGCGAGGGGACACCGGAGGCCGCTGCCTGCCGCTGCCTGTCTCTCCCTGCCTCTCCCTGCCTCTCCCTGCTCGCAGCCGCCGGGGCGGGAGCCGGGGGCGGCGGTGCTCCGCAGCCCGGCTGGCTGCAGCTCGCCTGCGGTAACCTCTCTCCGCCGGTGCCCCGTCCGTCCGCCCGCCCTGCCGGCTCGGTCCTCCCTCGCCTGCCGCCCCGCCCGCCCCGCCGGCGGAGCGGAGCTGCGCTGTGCTGTCCTGAGCTGCCAGCTAAAAATAAAACAGACGGGCGAAGCCGCTTTGCCTTCAGCCCATGCAAATGCCCGCGCCGCCGCCTCCCCGCCGCGAGCATCGCATCGCGGGCGGCGCTGCGACCGCGGGGGAGGGTGGGCGGGGGACTCGGGTACCCCGCGCGGGGGACAGGGACGGTGATGGCAAGGCACTCCCTGCTTGGGGAAGAGCGGCTCTCCTCACCCCGCAGCTCTCGGGGAGGGGGGCACTCGATGGCAAGGCACCCCCTGCTTTGGGGGGCAGCCAGTCCCCCACCCTCAGCTCCCGGAGGGCTCCGAGCCGCACACGGTGAATTGCTGTTTGCGGCCGCTGCCTTAAACACCTCATTCATCGATGTTGCTACGCGGAGCACCCAAGAATGTCCAGTCCCCGCGGCGGGAAAGCGCGCTGCTCATCACCCGACCCTCGCCCACCTGCCCGAGGGCCGGGGGCTTCTGCACCAGCAGTGGAGCACGGCAGGTGCCTCTGACGGCACTGCGGAACATCTCCTCGGGCTGCTGGGGGGCGAGACTGGCCTTGCAAAAACGTGTGAACGTCGGCATAGGGCCGGACTGTGTTAGTCTTCCTTGAAAAGCAGAACAGGCATCAAGGTGTGCTTAAAAATATATATATCATGGGTGAATACTTCTTATTTTTCTCTTTATGCAGAGGAAGAAATCCAACTCTGTCCTGCAGAGACTTGCATGCCTAACTTACATGGTGTGAGTAGTCCTAGCTCAAGCAGATGCTTTTTAGCTTAAGGTTAAGCATAGAAGTTTCTAGAAACAGAAGGAAATGTTTTTTCACCAGGCCTTTAAAAAGACAAATTCTAAAAATCTCCTCTCACAAGTGTTCAAAAGATGAGCCAAAGTTACTTGCTTATATTTATGCAAGCATAGGAAGGTATCTGTGTGCTGGAAATGCAGGTGTGCGAACCTTAACCCCTACTACTAAGGGTTTTTTTGAAAGGGGTCGTAACTGGCCACTTCTTCAGCTTGTGACATTTGTCAACAAACTATGACAAGAAGCAAACTGTAGGATCTACTTTTCAACATGCCCTTAGTTTGGGCCTCAATTCCCCTCTGTTCAATAGCTCGGATTTTGAATCTTGTTTATTGTTTTAGTCAATGAAAAATTACTAACTCTTAAAATATAAATATGTCACAGGAGTGCGTATATTTAACTCTACTTCCATTCTAGGAATTTGTCTTTATTGTTCTCTACTTTCGTTTTGGTCTTTGTTTATTGCTTCAAATTTGCTGGAGTAATGAAGGGCCTAAAAACAGGATATAAGTTTTATAGGGATTTTTCTGAGAACTGCAGCTAGACAACTAGATGAATGGGTAATCTAATCTCAAACATTCAAAGATAAATAATAAGTGTATTTTGAAATACTTATGCTAACACAAACTATTTTCTGATTCTTGTAATATTTAAATAACATTGATGTTTATCAGACAACAATTAGATTCATTCTCCTGGGGCAGTGGAAGACTAACAATTTAAAATAATTATCCTGCCTCTTTTTTTCATTGCTGCGCAATAGCAAATGCATGATTTTCCTGTCTGGTGATCTCAACATTGCCTCTTGGAGAACTAGAAGAGCTGGATTGGGCTGGGGTAAGCATCATACCACACAGAGCAGCATTCAAGACAAAGACCACCACCCTAGACCTTGTCTAGAAGTGAGGGATGGACATTCATTTCCCATTAATGCAGTCAGTTTTCATGGATCATTAAAGAAAATGTGCTCTGATATACACTTCTATTTATAAGCTTACAGTCAAACATACACAACTTTTTAAATTTATTAAATCCTCACAACAGCACATGGATGTAGAGTTAGTGCAGACTTTAAAGAGCCCTGTTAAGTATTTAGGAATGTAAAAAACACTCTGACTGGCAGTAGGAATCTGGCCACTTCTTTTTTAATCCTAATCCTGAGCCAGCTTCGCATTTGGTCAAGTACGAGGCAGCATCCCTACCTCCCTGTTCCCATGGAAACACACTTCTAGCATCAGCCCAGCTTGCTTTTTTTTTTTAAATCTCCATCTGCCTGGGGAGTTGCAGGGCTTGCTCTAAGCCCCTTGAATACCAGTCATAGATTTTTTCAATTATTTTCTTTTCCATATTACAACCACCCTGGCAACTGCAGGAGACAAAATGTGAAAACTAGCATGTTAGAAACTCCAGCAAGGTTTTCCCAAGGTCACTCAGTTGCTCCTAACCAGAAACATTGCTAGAAACTTAGTGGTGGAATTTGTAGCAGCAACAGAATAGGAGATATTTTTTTTCTTGAAGTTCTTTCCAAAACTCTCTTGTTTAAAAGCAAGTGCTTGCGTTTAATTTCTTCTTTTTTCTTTCCGGAAAAAAATGAAGCCAGCACTTCAGCAATCCTTATCAACACACTTGTATCTGTGTTTATTAGACAGGGGAAAACCTATGGAGGTGCAAGTATCAGTGCCAAGCTGCATATCTTTGTCCAGGTGCAGTTGCCCTTCCCAAATGCAGACTGTGCCTATGCATAAGTAAAGTAACTGTGGAAAAATGCATAATATAGTGGTTATAGGAGAAAGCAGAAGCAGGGTCTTCTCTGGTTTGCAGGGATCTTTCTGCTACTATGCACAAATGGAAAAATAGAGGCTTTTAGGAAGGGTTCAGCTTGTATTAGTTGGTTTGGTCTTCTACCTTGTTTGGTTTTCTCTACTGAGAAGAGGAATTCTCCTGTTTCTTTTTGTCTTCAACCTAACATCTAAAATTGTTAAGCCTCTTGAGTAGCAGGAGCAGAGGTTTAATAAGTCCTGACTGCTGTTGTGGCAGGCCTGATCTTATCCCTTGGCAGCAATTAACAGCTTGCTTCAAGGAAACTGTGTCCTTAACAGCTTCTGCTACTATGATCTGTCTCTCAGAATGAAGAGGTCTGGTGTTCAAGACCAAGTTCTCAGCAAAACTACTCCTAGATGGCATCTTTTTGCTCTTGCTACTTTTTCTGGTTGTATTAGCCTGGCAGTAAACCTTTTTCTTCAAAGCCAATCTGTTACAAATGCTTCCAAGTAGCATGCATAACCTCCATTTGAAAAACATTTCTTTGACTGAAAAGCATGGCACAGAGAACAAATGAGTGAAACATGCAAAGATCATATATTTCTATTCTATTTTACCTTGCTCATTAATCTTTTTTTGTGACCTTTTACAAATGTGCCTTAAACCATCAAGGCTTTTAAGAAGGGAAGTTGTCCTGCTGGCATCAGGGCTTTTCTGCCTCCTTGTCTCCTTCACAATCTGCCACTCCGGCTGAAATTCTCTGAACAGCACTTCTTTTTTCTCCAGACCATAATGGTGATATGTCAGGAGGCTTCCCAGTCCTGGGCCAGATCTCAGAGAAATTTGAGCTGAGCCATGATCATACTGTTCTGGCTAAGTATCTTCCCTGTTGTTTGCTCAAGGACTTCTACACATTTCTTTGGTTTGCTTGTCTTTTTTTGTGCCTTTAACAAATCACTGAATATCATGTAGAGAACTTGAGGTTGTATGATATTTATTGTAAAAATCTGCTTGGAATTCCTTCATTTTCCAAAGCATAAGCCAAGGGTAGGCACACCCAGCACAGCTCTGTTTAACCCCCAGATCATTTCAGAGCTGCAGCATGTGAAGTGCTACAGGCCTCACACCGTTGCAAAGAGCAGCACAGCTGCCTGGTGATGCTGCGGGAGTTGGACAGCTCTGGCATAAAGATATTGGTATTAATACTTCTCAACAGGTATTAGTCCTACCAGAGAGTATTTGGAGATTTTTTTACTGACTTTACTGCCTTTACTGACAAAGGCAGGTTGTGCATTTTCACAGCCTGTCCTGTGTGGAAGGGTGAGTTGAGAGGTGAGCTGAGTGGGCAGATGAGAAGAGCCCTTAAAGCAGCATATACCAAGGCAGGAGAGGGTGGTGGAGGAGATGGTTACCAGGAGTTTAGAATTCTCTTCCTTGATTAAACTAGATTTAAAGACACTTCTACTCTCAATGACATGCAAGCTATCTTGGAGAGAAGGCTGGTAACAATATCCACTTGGAAGCAAGACATAGAAAATCCCTACTTTTGGAAAATTACTCTTTAAATGAACTTTAGTTATTTTTAATTCTCATGAAAAATCAATGAATCTGTGACCATGAGAGCATGTTGATTTTTTTCAATCACTCAGACAAATGTTGTGACTTCACATTTCATTTAATCAGGGCATCTGCTGTGGTATATTTGCAGTGTTCAGCATTTGGCTGACAGCATCTGTTTGTTTATCCCAGCCATGCTGTCTTCTATCACAGTCACTTTCTCTCTGGTACCACTCATTCAGCAACATATTGTCAGGCTTGGCATTGATGTTCTGTGTCATTCTGGGAATTACAGGAGTAGATGGATCATCTGAATTTGCTCCTTGCTGGGAGAAAAACAGGATTATCCCTTCTCACACTGTCCTGGAAGAGTGTGAAGCCCTTTTGTGAGGCAGTTTTTCTCTATTTTGACTTTTTTGTTGATTTTTGAAAGCGAGCATGGCCAATTGTCACCTGGTAGCTGAGCACCGTAGCATATTTTCCTATTTTTCTGTCTTTGCATTTAATTAAATTTTTAGATTTTAAAAGCTGTTGACTATCCAGGGTTGGATATACCACATGTTGCTATTTAATGAGCTATAAGCCTAATGAGTTAGAGTGGAGGTGATTCAAAATGAGCGCTCACATCCATAAATGCATGTAAATGTTCAACGTCATTTACAAGGCATAATTTTGAGAGGGTTCACCATCCTCTCTGTTCCCTGCCTAACAAATATCTGATCAATATCTTTTTGTTTTAAATGCTGCTGTGCCTTTAGTTGTGAGGTTTTCCTGCCTGGCCTTCCTTTCTTGCTTTGAGACTCGCTTCTGCCTCTCCTGGAGGCCTCCAGATCCCAGGCTGATAGCTCTGCTAATGGCACAGAGCCTGGCTTAGCTTCTCCTTTCATCCATGACCATGGTCAATTCTCCTAGTCACCCAAACAACCATTTCCTTCCTTCTTTTTATTGTTCTCATCAAGACCTGCCTTTCCTCTGGTATAGGAAATTCCTGTATCCAGCCTCCTCTTTAACAAGCATCTTTTTTTTTTTCTCCACCAGCCTGCTTTATTTTGTCTCAGATTGCCATAATCTCGTGTCTTTCACCTCCAGTATGTACCTCTGGTACTTCTCACTTCCTCTTGTTTGTATGTAGTATGTGGATGGAAAACACAACACATATAAACCATGGAAACCACTGGGGAAGAAAAGCAGAGAGAAGGCCAGTGAAAGGAGAAAGATCACAAATAAGTGATAAGTTACACAAGGTTAAAAAGACATAAATTGGATTGACAAGTGAGCAGTAATATAAAAAAGAAGTGGAGGAGTGGTGAAAGGGAAGTGAAGAAATCAGAAATAAATAGGTACCAAGGTAAAGAAAAGAATAAATCTGAGCACAGAACCAGTGAACTTGTCAGGCCAGAGTATCCCTCTATTCTGCATTCATGGCTACCAAGCATCGCAAGGTCCAGGTCCATATATGTTCTTTCCAGATCCTCTCATAAAATATATGCCAGATTACAAGAGGAAAATGTCCACATGCCCAGACCAGCAACTGAAAGGGTACTCTGAAGGAATGTTTGGCTCTTCCTCTCTGCTCCCAGAGCTGCATAACTACCCTCTTGACAGGTCAAACCTGGAAAAGGATGTGGCAGGACAATGGGTCTTTCACCAGCTGTTATCAAGGATCTTTTTAGCCCATTAAAACAAAAGTGCATTGATGGGGAGCGGATGCTCATAGGTTTGTGTACCTGCCAATATGACATCCTGTTTCTTTAATGTAAAGACAACAAACAGCCTTCACTCCTCTGCTGAACTGGAAGTGGCACAGAAGCTCAAAACAGTATTTTTCCTCCAGCGTTCTTTCAAGTGTGACTGCTTTTCAGCTACTTTCTTAAAATCTACTTCATTCAAGACTGGAAGTGGAAGTGGGGTGTTCTTCCAAACACAGTGTGGTCCACTTCTAATGTGTATCTGCAATAACCTTCCAGCTGATTTCACACTCTGTTCATTTAAATGCAGTGTCTTCCCCTGCTGCCACACACCCAGTATACCTATTACCTATTCCCTTTTACCATCCAGAGTAAATTGGCAAGTACATGGAGTTACTCAAATTTTTCTCAGTGAGGAACATGGTTAGATGGGTTTTAGTACCCTCAGAGAGATGTTGGTCAACACTTCCTTCATAGTGCCACCACCAAGGAAGGGGGTCTTTTAAGTCAGCTAACATGCTCAGAGAGCACATGCCAGCTTCAAGTTCCATAAGTGCAGCTGAGTCTGACTAGGCTCAGTCCGAAAAGGAAAGACAAGGAGCCAGAGCAGTTGCAGCAAGCTGCGGCTTTCAAACAAGTGCTACAGAGTTGTGGTATTTGGGGGAATAGAGGGGGTGTCATGTATGAGGCAGCATGCAAAGAAGGCAGTTAGAAACTTTTGTCAAACTGGTGAAAAATGGGATGAAAATAAAAACTGTATGTGAAAAAAAAGGGTATTTGAAAACCAAGTCTTAGCTTCCAAAGTAAATTCCTGGGTTCTTATATTCATTTTGTTGGTGTATAGTAAGTTTTATATAGTGGTGGAATAGACATGTAGTTCACCAAACCACGTTATTTTTATCAAATGTGCAAAAAGAATAGCAAAACCCCCTCTCACTGATTTTTGAACAGCTATTTTCTAGGTAGCTGCTTGTGAAAGTTTGAGAAATGTGGGACAAGTCACATCATATTCAGCCTTTAATTTTAGCAGTGACTTGCATCACACAGAAAGAACTGGTGAATAATATCTTCCCTTTCCTTTTCTTAGTAAATATTCCTGTGGAGAAGATCAAAAGGGAAAACCTGTACCTGGAATTAACACAGGGCTTTATCCAAATTTGTTTGGAGTTTAGCTGGTTCACAGCAAATTGGAATATCATTTATTCAAGACAAAGAAATAGGCAAACAAAGGTGGAAAACTGAAAGGAAAGAGAGAAGCAGAGCCAGAAAACAAGAAAAGCGATAAAAGACTTGACCCCATGCTGTAGAACAACAATATATCTTATTTAGCAACATTATTATTTAGTTCCACAACACAGGAATATTAGGGGTGGTTTTTTTCTTCTTTGATTGAACATTTAAAGGACAGTATTTAGCAGAGGATTGTGTTCAGCTAGAAGCAAGAAAAAGCAGTACAGTGTAGGATATAGGTGAGTTTTTTCTCTGTAAGCAGGCTCTCTTGTTCCGTGTTCTCCTCTGTCATGACCATCCTTGCAGAACAAGACACTCATCAAAGCCTGGGAAGGTGCTTTTGTACCACAGGTACCATTTCTGGGACAGATGGCATCTGCTGTACCATCACAGACATGGATGGTCACATATTTATAAGAGTCGGGACATCAAAATCAGCCTCTATTATGTTTTCTTTATTATGTTTTCTTTGTTTTGTTCTACACATTATTTCAAAGGATGGAGTATAATTTGTAACCCTGCCTAAATTACTACTGTGAGCTGTGAGATAATTTCACCACTTACACACACATACCAGCTAAAAACTCATTCACCAGAGATACTGATGGTGAAAGATGTAAATCTAAGTCTGACTGCAGATACAGAATGCTTCTTGATAAAAATGTCCAACACTTACTATTAAAGAAACAAGCAGTACTGTTAATAGCTGTTGGACCTCCCTAATACCTTTCAGTGCTCCAAGGCAATAACTTCCTCTGCTGTCTTCTGGATCTCTTGGAGATCATACTGGACCTCACTGAAATCCACAGAAACCTTTCTGAATTCAAAGACCCTATCCTGCAAGAGTGGATCCGCAAGGGGATCCATCACAGACTTCTACACCTCTCAGTGCTGGAAGGGTTCATGTAAATTTTCCACTTTGCTCCTTTGGAGGCAGCCATAAGTTGATTCTGCTCCCGTCTGGCCAGATGTGAGCCACCACCAAACCAATAGCACCATTACTGTACCACTGACTCTGGCTTAACAAACTGGGCTTATGTACTCAAGCCCAAGTATCATGGAGCACATTTCGGAGCAGAGTTTGCTGTTTTCCAGCCTACTTTAGGAGTGGATGTGATGATGTAGGTCTGCCTGTTGGGCCATAGTCCACGCTGACAAACTGTTGGGGAAGAGAAAGATACTACGCTGTTGAATCACTGTCTGAGCTGCTGAATGATTTATTATATGGGGACTGCCCACCCATATGAAAGCAGAGATAACAAGATTGCCAAGAAATCATGGCTATTGAATGTGCAGCCAAAAAGGGTTATGAGCATGACCCTTAAAATAGCAAAACTGGGTGGGGGGGTGGTGGAGGGTGTCGGGGGGTGTCGGGGACTCCTTTAAAGTAATTTTTGTAACTTTCTTTTATTATTACTTCTTTAATTATGTCTTTCTGTCAGGCCAGGAAAAGTGCCTGGAGTTTTTCCCCAGTTTGGAGGCCCCAGTGCTCTTCTATGGACCTCTAAAAGAAGCCAAAATGTCAAGAAAATCTCAAATGATCACTCAAGGGAACAGAAAATACTTTCTGATAATCCACATTTACTGAAATGGTTGCTGATACCTGTTGACTCTTATTCTCAGGCACTTTTTGCCTTCTCGTGGGACTGTCTATCACAGGAGCTCCTGATCTAGTCAGAAGAAAGGACAATCCAAAGGTTGCAGAACTGTCATATTTGTGGCTGATCCGAGCTACATGTTATCATTAATCATTGCTTTTTAAAAGGGCCATATTTACTGAGTACTTTTTCTTCTTGAAATATAAAACTCATTGAATGTATCCTCATTGGTCCATTCGCTTCAGGATTGGACTTGATGCTCCTTGTGGGTCCCGTTCCACTCAAGTTATTCTGTGATCTGTGACTGTGTTGATGAACCATGTCCAGGAAACTGAATAGGGATTTTGATAAGATGTTAAAGGAGTTAGATGCTCAAATCTCAAAAAATTAATGGGGTCAAGCACCTAAGTCCCATCCATGCCTTAAAAAATTCCAGTCCTAAGACACCAGTGACCCCATGTTAGCATAGCATGCCAGTAGGTGAGCAGAGGGTGTATCTCTCTAAGCGACTGGAGTGTTACCATCAAGGAAACATTCTAGAAGTCATGGCTGAAAGTTCAAGTCAGGCAGCACAGGGAACACTGAGTAATTAATCATTTGGCAGAATCAAGTTTTCTAAGGGACAAGGGGCCTTCAGTTAACTTTAGACAGTGTGCAGTGTGATGTTTCTCTGAAAATTAGTACTTAATCAGGTTTCAGTGCTGAATTAGAATATGCCAAATTTGTGTCTGTGAGCTACTTCCAGGCTTTTCAATCAAGCTTGGAAATCCTTCTCTTTATAGACCATTTTGCCAAGCACAATGTAGCAAAGATTGTACAGGAGGAGATGATCAACCACTGGAGCACCTTGTGAGACTGGTCAGCATCTTACAGGCCTCAGTGAAACTGGGAAGTCATGAGCCTGTCTGGAATAAAGACTCTCAAATCTAGTTGACAATCAAGAGCTGTGGGATCTTCATCTCAGTGTGTAGGGGAAGTCATGCAGGTGGTTCCACAGAGTGGAAGGTTTTCCAGCCATACAGGGGGACTGGGCTATCAGCTGTGGGAGCTCTTGTAACATGAAACTAATTCTACTTTGAGGTGGCTGGTGTCAGCACAGCACTCAACTATTCATGATCTAAACCTAGAGGAGGGAGACACATCTGCAAGGAAAATGCGGTTTCATGTGGAGTATATGACATCTCAGAGGAGCAATGGTTCTTCAAGGCATATGCTATGTCAATCTGTGGGTATGTCCCAGCATCATCAGGTGGCTATGGTCTTCCCTTCCACTTTCTACAGCAGTTAATTTCTCCAGCTTCTGAAACGCTGTGAAACATTTTGAGTACAGGGCACTGAAATTGGCCTAATAGGAGAAGCCAGCTGAAACCATCATAGTGTGCATAAGCACATGCTGGAGGTGCCATGCAGAAGAGCTGTATGTATGCTCCATTAAACCTGCCACTTCTTAGGGCTGCTTCCTTGCAAAGACTGTGATGGCTCTTATTTTCTGAGGACTTGAAACTGCTGGGGCCTCCAGGAGCAATGCAAGGGAAAGAATAAGCTGTGAAGAAACTCCAGCCCTGGGGCAGGTGAGAAGGAGATGGGAGGGAGGGAGGGAGATAGTCTGTTTTTCTGTATGTAGATATGGACCTCTGTTGTTCTTTTAGTAATTCTGCTGCACTCCCCTTGTGAACTTGGCAAGAGCATGTAGACTTTCTGAACACATTTGTATTTTTCAATACCCGTGACTGAAACTCACGGAAGAGAGAGAGATGAGGTTTCTGCACCCCATCCCAGAGAGGAGGCTGAACAGTGGGAAGATGGCATCCTAACTTCCAGGATCAATTTCTTATCTCCCTCTAAAACTTCTGGTTTTCCGTGCCTGAATTGAAATGACTTAATTGAAACACTCTGCATTTAAAACTTGTGATAATACAAAAGCCATCCCCTGACTCATCTCTTCTTACAGAAACATTGTGCAGAAGTATGGAGGGTGATGTTTACATCAACAGATATCCTCAGTTTATAACATGGTGAATGATTATGAAGCTTAGGACTGACTTTCCAAACCTGTTTCAGTGATTGTAACACAGTTAACACATCCTTTACAGAAAACATGCACAAAAATAAGGAAATGAATGTTTAAACACATCATACATCTCTTGCTCTTCACCAAATAAATACTGTGCTTATCAGGTATAAACCATGGCCTATTTCTTCATAATTGTAACTATAAATCTGGCTCAGTCACTGTATACATTCTACTATCTGTTTATTTCATTTTGAAGAATACTACTGTAAATTTCCAAAAGATAAAGGTATTAATTTTTTTCATAGATATTTACAAGTTATTAGTCTGGGTGATAATAGCAGGAGAACTGTCAGAAAGGAAGTTATATAATGACAATTCTCCTAAAGTTGCACCTGAGATTGAAAATGCAATTTGATAATGCTTTTATAGCGTATATATATATGTATGTGAATATATTGAGGTTATTGCAAAAGGAACATGAATTTGGGGGGCATGATTGAAAGAGTTATATAGAAATAATTCTTTCATTAGACTTTAAAAGTGAATGGTGTGAATGTGTAACTACTTGTTACTGTGCTCTCAGTGGTGCGGTGGTTGTTGGTGCCACAGTAGCTCTGCAGTTGTAACACTTAAAAAGGCCACTTTGCTGTAATGTGAGCTCCACGTCCTGAGGAAAAGCCGGACTGCTGGGCTCTACCTGTGGATTTCATGAAGTGTTTTGACTCTGAATCAAGCTAATTTGTTGATACTCCTGGACATTTGACGAACAAATCTTTCTATGGAGGTTGTTTTCATTCAATTATATATTTAGAAATGTTTTGTGGTTACAAACAGAGTTAATTGAATTGGTGTATTTGCCCTGGTTTTATTGACAATGATGTTTGCTAAACTACCAATGAGCACTAAGGATGCTGACAGTGCCATTTATTCAAGGCAGTCGTGAGACAGAAGAGTCCCTATCATGAAGAAGTTATGTGCAAAGAGAAAGATAATGGAGGGAATCACGTATGACTTATCATGTGTGAGCAGTTGTTTTTAGTTAGCTCCTGCTTGTAATGATAATCATTTGCATATTAATTGCTTTAAATGTCTTACAATGCATTTGGATTTATGTTCACTGTGGAAAAAAGTCAGAAGTTACGTTTCAACCAGGACCATCTGATTTGCTGTGGATTTTTAAAGCTTATGTGGGTGCAAAAGCAATTGAAGAAATTCACTGAAGAAAAATCCGTCAAACACCACTGTACGTTTAGTCTCCTCTGACATTCTACCCCAAGTTCCTGTTCCTGACCATTCACAGATCCTGAATGAGGATTCTTTTTGATCAGATCCTGTAAAATGCTAGAAATCACACCCATGATCTGAGGTACCTCTCAGTGTTAGTGATGGTTTTGAGGGATTTTTTCACCCTCAATCTGCTTTTTGAGATGCATAATGCTGATAGCATCAGAAAAATTTTGAGCAGGGAAACAAAGCATTCGGTAAGTTACAGCGCCATCTATAGAAAGAACAGAGCATCAGCCTGCAAACTGAGGTCTCACTGCCTTCAAAAACCTTATTTTGTACCTTCTGCAACCAGGTCACTGTTTTAACCATCAGGTGGAACTAAATATTAAATCCAACAGGAAACTCTGAGCACTGCACTCAGCCTTTAGACACTACTAAAATCCTCAGAAAACTTATTCAGCTTTCCTGCCTAGTTCCCTTAGGCCATATTTTTCTACCAGTGTTGTCGCAGTTTTGCATTTGTTTCTTTCTAGTGGGCCTCCATCTCCTGGTAACACAGAATTGCTTGGTGATCTGAGTTAAGGGCCAGGGCACTCTTGAACTCAGCCTTCCCCTTGTCAAGGGAGTAGGCTAGTAAAGTACTTAGGTGAGGCTTTGCACGGGACAGAATGGAGTAAAGTCTTGTAATTCTCAGAGTGCACATCTGTTAGCACCTAGTGGGAAAGGCTCTGATGGGAAGTCAGGGGTCTGCCTCCAGCTTCCTATTTTTTCTGTAGCTGATGCTTCTGTATTTTAGGAGCTGTATACCACCAGCAGACTGTTACATGGTACAATAACTTGTATAGATCTCTGATACACGTTTTGCATAAAGAAACTGGATATACATTAAGGCAAGGAGAGATGTTGAGATGTTGCCTTCATGGTAAGAAGTTAGAAACAGGTGTGAAAGAGTCAGAGTCAAATCCCTATTCCAGTGACTATTCATTGCTTTCAAAGTGGGGCACCACTGCAGGAAGAGAGAACCATCCACCATGATGTGCCAGATAGCTTAGTAGCTAAACTTAGTTAAACATAGAGGGCTTCAGTGTATGTTTGGCAGTAGAGCAGGAGAAAACACCTAGCCAGAGAAGTGACATAGCCCAGGACAGCCGTCATATTGGTTTCTCTCACTCAAGAGAGCACCTAGCATTAGCAGACTATTCACTGTAAGAGTATTAAGCAGGGATAAATACCTACTTCTTGGCATCACAACGTGTTTTGCTCCGTTTGGGGTAAAACTGTGTCTAGACTCCGTATTCCCATCACCTGGTTTAAGCAATGCCCCCCTCTGTAGGTTTACAGGTCTGTGCTCCCCAGCCATAAGCCTGTTGTTCCTCTCACTGGTTTTGTAGAGGATCATGCTGCCTAATTGAAGGCTGAGGTTTCCCTAAGTGATGAAGTGTGTGGGAGAAGGGCTTTGCTTTGTGCAGTTTGCTTGAGAACACTGGTGGCAGAGCAGGGTGTTGAATGTAAGACTCTGGTGACCTGGTCTGACTGTCCAGCCCTCTGGCTTTTTGTCCACAGTACTGTGGCTTGTCAGAGAGCATCCTCGTTGCTTTGGACAATAATGGCTTTTTGCCTCTTATAGGTCTGTAGATCTTAGTTAGGTGAGTCAAAGAAGACTCAGGATCTAAGCAGTACAATGTGCCATCCCTGGGTGCTTTGCCACCAACTTCAGCTGGCTTAGGAGTTGGGTTTATGACCCTGAAGGAACCGGATGAACTGTTCTTAAGCTAAATGAAAGGAATGTTTCACTCCAGTTACTTTTTACTGTCTTCTTGCCTGAACTTGCTTCATTCAAACCCTGATTCTGGAGGACATAAAACTGGAAAAAACAGCTAAAAACCAGCTTCCCTGTGCAAGTTAATTTCTTGTGCCTACTTACAGCAGTGTGGTTCCATTTCCAACACTGGCAAAAACCTACTTGCAAAACAACTCTGAGAAAATGAAAACAAAAACCACAAACCAAAAATTAACAGACATTTTTTAAAAGAAAGAGTTTAAAGTCTCCCACTACTGAAAACTACTCTTTACATTTATTTGGTATTCATGGAAAAGGCTGTGTTATCTTTTCAAAAGCTATTGACATAAGTTTGGATAAAATACTTTGAATGGGCAGTGAGAATTAAAATTTGTCTTCCAGCAGGACTAATGCTTATAATCTTAGACCCAGGGAGGTAAAAAATCACTGTTAAAACCAGAATCTGACTAGCTGAGAGTCTGTATGCTGCCATTCCAGAAACACAGACCTGTAGTTCTTTCAACATTGACATTTTTCCTTTGCCTATCATCTCAGTGAATACTTCCTTTTTCTAAACATCCACCAGGCTGTAGAAAGTAGTTGATAATCAATGAGAATAAGAGCATGACAGTGTCATTGAGATGAGAATTCCATGGGGTCTCTTGAGCAGAGGTATTTTTTCCACAATCGAGAGAAACTGTCTCTCTTTGAGATACAGTGGAAATAGAGACGATATTTTAGGACAGAGACCTTCCTGGGAAACATCCCCTCATCAGTGCGTGCCAGTTAAACTCTGGTATAGTTTATGTTTTGTGGCTGCTTCGAAGAAATGCAGGCCTGGGCTGCTTCTGTCCATCTGTTGTGTCTCACCCTGAAGGCTTCCCAGGTTAGTACACTTAGAGATGTACTAAAACAAACACATCTGGACCACAAGATGTAAGTCAAACTCATTACCAATTCAAGTTCAAAATGTGTATGTTAGAATATAGTTTCTACATGAAAAGACCACTCCAGGCCATAAACATTTTCCAGATTAGTTACAGTTTTAAATTAACTATGAAATGAGAGGCCTGGCCTTCTGTATGCGGGCTGCAGTTTTATGTCTGAATACCATGAGCATGCACAGGCTGTAGTTTGGGAAGCTTTTTCCAGAATTCCGTTCCAATATTTTCTGGTGTCCTCTCTTTTTTTAACACAGAAAGGTCAACTATAATTCCCTACAAGAAATGGCATGAGTTTCAGAGTATTTTTCCTACACTATAGGTGATTTATTTATTTTCACAACTTACAAAATATATGCATATTACTATTTGCAGATGTTTCTTCCAGCTAGTTACCTTATATGTGCTGGACAGAGCTTTAAGGGTATCACCATGTACCCTTTTGGTTTGTTACAGATTTCACTGTCCGTGCTTTATTTGCAAATAAAATGCACAAGGATTTATTTTGCCCCAGATAAGAATTTTTATAAATAAATAAACAAACAGGTGTTGAAAAGCCTTTCTAGTGCTTGCATCTGTGATTCCCTCCTGAAACAAAAGTCATTCTGAAATCTTCACTGAAAGCTTGCTTTGAAAGTGAGTATTTTTGCAGACTGCTGACTGCAGTACTACATTTGCTAAAGAGATGCAGTCACACAATGGTTTGCTTCTGTATTATCTGGGTCATGGGCCAGAATTCTCCTGGGTGCTGACACTTTCCATTAAGCTGAATTTGTTGGTGCACACTGCAGCTATTTTCCTTTTTAAAGCTGCTCCTAAATGGGAATGCTGAGTGTCATTCCTGGTTTAACTGGTTTTGGTTCCATGTAAAGTCAAGGGGCGAAGTCCTTCCTCTGAGGGGCTGGCCACTTATTCTGCCATGGCCAAGCACTAACTGGACATTGAAGTTCCCTAATTTATGCTCCCCACCCCACACATTCACCACTGTTATTTTGACAGTGTTTGTAGGGTGATCCCTGAAGGGTTTGCAATCATCCATAAAGAAAAATAGTTCAACAGAAAACAGCTAAAGCCAGTCTCTTTGCACAAATTGTAGGTACCAAGAGCCAAATTTAAATCCTAGAAATGTAAACCCTAGGATTTAAAACCTAGTGTATTCCAGAAGTCAGTGTATGATAAACTTTCCCTAAATTCAATGGAGTAATTGTTCTTATTTTTGTTCCTAATCCTCTTCCTCTTACATGTGAATATGCTTGTGAGCAGTAGCTCTACCTCAAGAATTTTAAAGAATTACCACACAGGATGTATTAGCTGCATCTAGGTTTTATGATTTCTTATTTAGCCTTAAAGTTTCAAAAATAATTCTATATATGATTGTGATCCATGATATTTTTATGATATATACTATGATGCATATTTTACACAAAGTACATTAAATCTCTTATGCATATAAGAGAAAATAATGAATCTTTGTCCAGTCAGTGGTTTGTTTAGGACAGCACAAGAAAATCTAAACTGTGTGACTGGTTCTGGCCCTGACTGCTGCTAGATCTGCTCTTTTCTCTAGAGAGAGCCTTTTCTGCACCTGTTGGTCCATATTGTATGTGAGGTTATTGCACAGATGTAAGAAGTATAGCTTGGCCTGACTGCTGAAGTACTGGAACGACAAATACTGAGACCTTGCCATCGACATGAAAAATAATGTGGGACTGGATAAAGCATATCCAACTTGTTATTGTTTTGTTTCTTAAGAAGCTTTATAGAGCTTATTTCTTAAGGAGCTTTCCAGCAGCTTTCTTATGAAAAAAAAAACCAAAACAACCTGAACAGAAGGAAGTTGCTCTGTTGGTGGTCACTGCTGGTGAAAAGTCCAAAAATCTCCTGTCTGAGAATGAAGGCGGAGACAGCCCACACAGGTTTGCATTCTTCTAATACACAAAATATTATCTATTACACTGTGCAAATATGCTAAAAATGTATACATTATTTATACAAACTCATGTTACTGCTGTGGTAAAAAGTATTTGGGAAAGAAGTTGAACTTGTGAATTCTTCCGACTATAGTTACATTGTTGAGATTCACATTTTCTGCCTTGTTATAATTTATAAACATTGGATTTAGTCAGGGAAAGTCTTTTTACAGCTTAACTGTAATTTCCTGTGCTAAATGGGGTCTGATGAGTGAGGATATGAAATCTTGGAAAAGTTTAATCATTCCAAGGTAAGCTGTCCCACTTGATGTAGTAGAATTGGTATAATTTTGTAAGAAGAACTGGCAGTTTGTTAATTCCCTGTCCAGTCCAGAGTGAAAAACATCAAGTGAGGGGCTTCTGCTTGGGAGCAAATGGACTTTTACCCTCCTAATGCAATGAGTTCAGGCTCTGAGTCTAAACAGATGTGGAAATATCATCAAGTGCCTGACTAAGGAAATCACTTCAGCCTATACATAAATTCAACCATGTGCTCAAGCCTAACTGAAGGCTTGATTTCAGTTGAGATCATGGACTAACCAGGAGCTGAGGTGCTCTGCAAAATCAGACCCCAAGTGCTACACAGTACTTAAAAATAAATTCACCTGTTGCAGCCTAGGAACTAAATTTAGCTAATGTATTTGAGCAGGGAACCTTTCCCTGCGCCATCAAATCTAACGAACAAAATGCCATTTCCTGACATGCATGTATCAAATGAGTAAGGAACAAACCCAATGTTGCTGTGGAGTTAATGTTTCAATTTTTTGAATTTCCATTCTTTTCTTTTGATTGCACTCACCAAGTACAATTGTAGATTTTGCTTTCAAAAATACCAGCTAAGTTATAGGGTAAAAAAAAACCCACTTACAAATTGAGGCTGGCAGGAGAAATATCTCAAGCTTTGAAAATCAAAGAGATTTTAAGCTAATTTCTTACTACAGTTTTTTTATTCTGTCAATGAGTGTGCAAAATATTTATATATTTATATATTTATATATAATAAATATTTATATATTTATATATAAAATATATATATATTTATATATATATAATATAATATTTATATATTCTGTCAATCAGCCTGCAAAATAACAAGCATATTCCCTGCAGGAAAGACATGCAGCAGTCCCAGGCTCTCCTGGGACCATCCCCTATTAGAAGCCTCAGGAGTGACAGTCATGAGCTACACACATCCACACTGCAGTTAAGCAAAGGATTAAAGTCTATCACCTGACTGACATGGATCCCTGCAGCAGCTGTAGCAGACAGACCGTAGAAATGAAACAACTTTTGTAAAACGTGTTGTACAAGATCCCTGGCTGCTTAACCAGCAGTTTCTCATTGCCCTGAAACACTGCATTTTCACAAAGAGCAACAGTTTTCCTAAACCCTCATTGCTCAGTCAAGGGCCATGAACATGCATCGGACTGATTCAAACCAAACAGGACTTTGCCATCTTTGGTAAAAGATTTGAATGACACTTTACAGGAAAGTTTGTTGTCACTGCTGCCTGTACTGATCATTTCTAAAATGCAGCAGGGATTACTTTATGACTTCTTCTCAGAGGGTCATTAAATTGAAAGCCAAGTCCAAAACTGTGTATTTAGGGAAGATCACATTCATAACAGCACTGGGCTGCATCAAAAACCTGTAACAGTCACATTCTGAAGTTGGGAAAAATTAGCCACCCAGCCCCTTTTCTCACATTGTTCAGTAAGAACTGATCCTGAGAAATGTGTTGTTTACTGACACGACCTTCAGGGCAATTGTTCAGTGAAAGGAGAAAGAATGGTTGGTAAAGTCAGATAAAATATCAAGCTAGTCAAATAATTATAATATTTTCTGAACCATCTTGTTCTTCCATCTGTACTTCTTCAAACCATCAGGAACATGGCCACAACCTTGCCACCCAACTCTTCTGTATGTCAGAAAGCCTGAATACTGCAACCACTCTTCATATAATCATCTGCAATTTAGATTTATGCATAATCCTCAACTCCCCAGTGCTGCTAAACATTTTTGTGGGATGGGAAGGGGAAAAAGAGGGAGAAAGTAGTGTTTCTTGAATGCTGAGTTGCAATATAAGTCTTACTAGAAAAATATCTTCAGGCATTATAAGGGGACTCAGGGGACTATGTATCAATACAGACCTCTTTTGCAGACAGACATGAGTTCACCTGACTGTTCTCCAAGTCAGTCAAGCTGAGGTTAGTCTAACACTGAGCTTTAACTAATATGTCCAGCTAAGAGGGAGGGTGTATTAACTCAGGCCCAAAGCCAAAGTAGAGTAAATATAAAAACTTTCTCTGCAAAAAAAATCAGGGAATCTATGTCTCCATTCCTTATTTGCAAAGTTAAGCTGCACTTCTCCCACTCTCAACACATTAAGAGTAGAAGCTCTTCTGCTTCTACTCTTAGTGTAGATGTTAACATGCATACGTGTTCCTAAGCCATGGAATTTACTGTCTTGTTTTTTATGGTACCCTGCTGGAAATGCTAAACTGACTGAAATACCTTTGCCTAGTCTGGTTCCTCCAACATCATGCAGATCTCACTTTCTGTAACTTGCTACAGGCCTTGCAATATCATCTAACCACGTCTGAAACTCATCTAAGCAAAAAGTACGTAAGTTTCAAATCAGTTCTACATACCTCATTATTTGTTCACTGAGCTTCACCTAGCACTACATTTTTGATGTACAATTATTTAAGGGATTGGGAAACTTCATTGAACAGTTTTATGGTACTGCTGAAAAGATGACAATTGAAAAATGTCCAGGAATTCTCTCATTTTTCCATTTTCCCCATCACTCACTGCTCTTTTTCCCCCTAGGGTACCCATAGAGATGTTACACTCATCCTCAGAGAGGACTCCTTATACTTCAGTTTCTGATTCATTGACTGTGGAAGAGTTCCCTCAGGTCCTTCCTTGGCCTCTGCCTTCCCCAGCTCTCTGTGAAGTGGCATCCATTGGTAACAAAACCTGCACCTCACCCTAGATGCATTGGCTGCTGTTCCTGCAGCCATTCTTGTCCTCCCACCCCAGACAGAGAAGAAAACCAGCAGTCAGCAGCATCAGCCTCCAGCTCTTCCTGCTGGGAACAACTTCCCAACAGAAAGCACAGCAAGGAGACTCACCATTAGCTCCTTGTCAAGGAGCACAGCACTCAGTTCCTGAAGCTGGAGCAACACTGATCGCTGTTCTCATTTTTCATACTGTAGTAGATAACCTCAGGCAGCTTAACAGAAGCTGGTTGTTACGTTCTGGTCTCTTACAACTTTGCAAGGATGGAGATGTTCCCATTTCTCTGACAACTTGTTCCAGTATATTACTTTCCCATGAAGAAATATTCTTCTAGATTCCAAATGTCCTGAGTTGAACCTTCCAAGCTGCAATTTCCAGTTACTGTCCTTTGATAGACCATCTCCTACTACCAGGAAAAAATAATGGCTTTTTCATCTTTGCAACTGCCCTTGATGTAGTTGTAAACTACAATTAGATCTTGCCTTAGTCTCCTCCATGCCAGATTATACACACCCAGTTCCACCAGTCTCTTCTCACAGGGCTGCTCCCTGCCTTGGAAGCCTGCTGCTAGACCCTCTCCAGATTCCTCCACATCCTTTTTGGACTGGGTGGGGGGACCCAGAACTGAACCACTATTCCAGGTGCAACCTCACCAGTGCCAGGTAGTAATGGATAATAACTTCCCTCCTCCTGCTGGTCTTGTTCTTCCCAATAGAACTCCTAACACGGTATATGATTTGCCTTACTCCTAGGGAGAGCACCCAACATATGGGCTTATATTCAACTTGGCACCTGCCAAAATCCCCAGGCTGCAGCAGGGCTGAACCTCAGCCCATCACCTCCCAGCCATAGGGTGGCTCCAGCCAGGTGCCAAGCTCAGCACCTCACCATGTCAAACTCTATGAGGTTTCTTCTAACCCATCCTCTCAACCCTCAAGGTCCCTTGGCTTCAAAGCATTTGGAATGTCAACCACTCCCTGTAACTTAGTATCATCCTGTACAAGATGTAAAAAATGACAAAATGCAAGTGACATTTTATGTCCTTTGGTCACAAAGGAACTTTAATGCTGTTACTCTGCTTCTGGCTGCATTTTTCCCAATTTGTGTGTTCTCATTTAGTCCACAGTTCCACTGAGCTGAAGTTCTGTCATCAGCCTCTCCTTGGCTGCTGGCAGCACCAGGAGCGGGATCCTGTGACTACAAGGTTTATTGCCAGTCTCGGTTGCTCCCAATGCCCACCACAGACCCCTAGAGCTCCCTGCTGTGTTTATATCAACAGCAGAGGACATTAGTGTGTCTAGTTCCTTTTTCAGCTAACTGCTTCTCTATCCTAAGTATCTGAGAGTGATAAACTGGTCTGTGTGTCAAAAGCTGGATGCTGTTGGAGTTAATCTCACACTTTCTTTCCTCACTCCCCCAAAACGAATTCGAATTAGTATGGAAATAGTAGCATATATATTGTACAGAAGTATATATTGGACAAAAGCTGATACACATCAGCTGCAAGTAAACTGGGGATCTAAGCCAAAGACTATGAGAATGTGTAAGAGGCTTTGGACATTGCAGTATGACTAACTTTTGACTACTATAAGGATTGGCTAATTGGCTCTGAAATCAGAAGTGTGCTTAAGCATGTGAATGATCCCACTGAAAGCAGTAGGACTAGCTGTGGACTTAAAAAAGCTTCTGGATCCGTTCAGTCATTGGTCCTAAATTAGACTTGTTGCTCTAAGTTTCCCAATGCTGCCATCTACAGAGTAAGTTGACTACAGCTTTCAACAGACAGGCAAGTTACAAAATGATAGATGGCACAAAGTCAACCCTGGGTACAGCTCTAAATTAGCAATGTGCAGGTCTAAACAGATAAGCCTAAAATACTACCTGAGATTCTTCATTATTTCTCAAATATTTCAAAGGATAGTTCTGTATATTAACTGTTGAATGTCCACCTCTGAAAGACTGCACAAAAATGGCAGGAAACTGTTAATTCAAATTAATTTGCTCAGGAGACTCCTCTATGTGGAAGAGCAGCAGTGGCAACAGCCATTCAGGTTTCTTTCACAGTGGGCATAAAACACAGCAGGCTTCACAAGCTCCTGCTCTTCTCAACAATTGTCACAGGGGAAATTCAGGGGTAAATTCAGGAAAAACATGAAGGGCTTTAGATGAGAAGTAGAAAGGGTCAAAAGAGCTAATTTACTTCAGAAGGATGCACAGGAAATCAAGGAAAAGTAACAGTTCCGCATGGAACTGTTTATAAGAATAAAGAGGAGAAAACAAGGAGAGACAAGAAATGAGCCTCACTTCAGATAGGATGTGACCAAGAAAAAATACTGAATTATAACAGCATCTTCTCACGAAAAGTATTTTCATACATAGCACTCTAAAAAACACCTTTTGGCCCAAACATTTCCACCAAAGTGTGAAATTACAGGCAAAGATTAAAATTCAAAAACTGGCAAGTAGGTAAAATCAGCTGAAAATTTTGAAAAATCATTTATTTTGAGACTATACATGCCTGAAATAGCTTTAAAACACCTTCCTTGTTTTCTGTTTATAACTTTTTCAGTCTGTTTTTGTCACATACACACTTCCATGCATTGTGACTTTTCTTCTGAAAGCAGTAACACATTTGGAACAGCTGCACTGTAATATTGCATCTTCCATCTATTATATATCTAGAAAATCTTCCATCTATTCAGCTTACAGATCAGCACCCATGGTTTGCAATCTCTATCCCAACTCCCAAGATCTTTGCCATCCCAAATAACTCATCTTCCTCTTTCTGAAACCGAGGATGTTTTAAAGTAAAGCCCAGCTGTTTGCTAAGCCCTTGTCATCATTTCTGCAGGGGACAACAGCCTTGCTAGAGGTGTTATAAAGGAGTAGACAGATAACATCCATTCTTTAGTTCTTCTCTTTATTTCTATCCTTTGAAACTGCACCTGGGACCAGAATGTGAGAAAATAAGAAGAGTCTAGCACAACCCTTTCCCTGTTTTTTTCATGAGGCCTAAATTATTAAAATGTTGCCTTTTGGTAAATTCTTAACTCAGAAGCTTGAGCAGAAGAATGAAAAAAAAAAATTATGAAACACTGAAATAATTTCAGTTGCACTGTTTGTACTCCTAATTAGAACAAAAAGAAAAAATAAATCACAAAATATTGGACTGCTGCAATCACTATGAAATATACAGTAGTATATCAAAGGCATTTTCAGGTTGCTTCAGCATTGATTCTACACAGGCACAATCACAGCATGTGCCCCCAGTAATTGCCCAAAGGTCAAGGAGAGGGTCCTCTGCAGCACTAAAGCTCACTGCCCCAGGTAAGGCATACAGCTCACTTGGCATTTCTCATGCTCCTCCTCCTGTAGCTGGTTTTCACTGCACCTTCCACTCTGCTGTGCTCATGCCACTTGCATTTTCTCTCTCAAAGGTTGTGTTGCTAAGCAGCCTGAGCCACAGGCATGGCTCTGAGTCTGCGCTGGAGCAGTAGGCTGCAGCAGAGATGCTCCAGGAGGCCTCTCCCTCCACCCTACAACAGCTTCCTTGGAAAGGCAGAAGATGCTGCTGTAGAGAACGACGACATGTAACACCATTTCTCAGCCATAGTTTTCACTTCGCTGCTAACAGAAACTGAAGACACTGACGTTTAGAATTGGAGTATCCTGAGGTTTAGCAAATCCTTAGGCTTCAAATTAAAATGTGTTGCAACCCTTCATTAGCTTCAGCTATCAGGTAATTATATGAGCAGGAACAAGGCCCAATACAAATTAACTTCAGCCCACAGAGAGCTTTAATAAAAGCTTGAATTACCCTTCAAAAAATCTCCTTGAAGCCAGAACAGCTTGCAGCATACCCAGAGCACCAGTGACCATCTAAGACTGTGGTACCCAGCACTGTATACACTGGCTGCCAGGGACAGACTGGGACCTAATGCATTAGAATAAAGGCCCAAGTTAAAGGCTGCTTTATCTCTGCTTACAGTTACCTGAAGTATCAGCAAGGAGCAGCAAGAGCAGAAAACAGCAACTAGACTCAGGTGAAAACAGTTTCCACAGGTCACAGTTCAGGCCAAGGAACTTGTACTACAGATTAAGTCTCTTCTCCTTGAATCCAAAATTTCATCCTGCTATTAGAAATTCATGTAGTAGGGGTTTCTTCTTTTTAGGTCATCTTGGACAGGACAGCTAAGTACAGCCTCTTTAAAGGTCTTCATAACAGAATCACAAGTTAGTAAGCACACAGAGCCTAGCCCAGGATTGTGTTCTGCCTTAGCCAGCAGGTTTGGTTCAGCTACAGGTAGGGAGAATATCTGTTCTAATACTGTGTCCTATAAGGAAACCCAGTGGGTATTCTGTGGCTTGTAGCATATTACAAACCACATTAAGGTGACATTTCAATTGTTAATTTATCACACCTTACTCCTCCAAAATAAGTGTATTCAGGGTGGCAGATTGTAGCTCATGAGTTTTGGACTGGACATTAGGAAAAACCTTACTAGAAGGGTAGTGCAGCATACAGCTCTGCAACATGTTACCGGTGTCTCTCCATCCTTGAAAGCCTTCAAGACACTAGAAAGAGCAATTGCCCTGCTACCCTGAGGTTAACTTATTCCTCAGAGGAGAGCTTTGAGCATCTTTTGAAAGTGTTTACAGAGGATGCCACACAGTTCCTTTTGGAGTAAATTAGTCATCACTTTAGTCCATTTAGTCTTCCAGCAGAACATTTTATTCTCATTAAGGACAAGGAAATATCAACCAACAACTCCATTAACATGACACAGATCAAACAAGCCCTGTTAAGCATTTTCTACTTAACATGTGAAAAAAAAGAGTCTAAAGATATCTGATGTGTCCAAACCATTCACATTAAAACTTGAGCTCATCCTTTAGCATAAGCTCGGCTGATGTTGCTTCTGTGTATAGCAAAAGGTGGAAATAATTTAAGTTACCAGAACAGCTGTGTTTAACAAGTACTGAAGCACTGAAGTTTAAACTGCATTTACTGGTGTGCTATTAAACTGCTTTCCTCGCATCTCTTCAGAGTCTTAGGCAGACTTGCAGAAAGCCACAGCAGAAAAACGAACTTCTCCTTTTTCACGTTCTGTAAATTGTCTGCAGATCTTAGCAGAATCCTTGGGGATGAAAACATATAGCTGCTTAGACTAACCAAATACACTTGCTGTAGAGAACAAGTCTTTGCAGTTCCTCTCTGAGTCCCATCAACTAAGTTACGTAGTCTTATAACACCAGCTAATAAATACACTTAACAGGTATCTAGCTCTGGGGGACAATACCTTTAGTTGTCATAAATTTAGCGAATTGAAGTACAGTCTTGCAGAGCAAGTAGGTACAACCACTATACACCAAATGCAGACTTCTCACCTTTTTATAAGCCTTGCTTTCAGGGAAACAAGCAGCAAGGGAGAAGTCTTACCTTCAACAGCAAGTCATCCGAGCTTGTGCCATGGTTTACAGGAAATGGCATACGGCCATCTGTGAAAGAAATGCTTCTGAATTAGCAGAACTGAGCATAGTGGACCCAAACAAGTACACATATGATGATATTTGGAAAGTCAGAACAAATTGTCAATAATCTGAGTGAGATGGAAACAGTCTTCTCAGCTCTACCAGTGACAACATGTTTTAGGCCTTCAGTGCAACCCATTTTCAGTTTAAATCTTCAGGTGAAGGTACAAACTGTGTTTTGGCTCTGAAGGCCTCAGCAAATAGTTTAATTAGCACAAAGTATCGTGCCTGAGCCCCCAACACTGTTGTGCAGTGTGAAGTAGGCCCAGCCTAACTGCAGAGTTTCACAGGACCTTACCCAATTCATACAGGTGTCCATCCACATTGACAAACAGGATGAAGTGGAAATTCACACTGTTGTCCTCAACCTTAGGAGATACCATCAGATATATTTGTTAGATTGAAGCTAGTACTGCAAACCCAATTTGTGACTACAGAACAGAGGACACTTCAACAAGAAAGCAAATGACTGAAAACTTAAGTTCAGCTGAAGAGGCCTGTGGCAGGACCTCTACAAGGTCAAGCACCAGAAAACCTAATGTATAGTCGTATTTTCAGACTGGGTCTGGACCCAAATTTTTAATTCCATGTTTGAGGAAGAAATCCTGAACAAGTATCCACCCATGAGTCACTCATTTCTCTTTCCTCACGAACTCTAACAGCTATCTGACAGACAAAAAATGTTGCTATACTACCTTCATTAAAACTTTTCCCAAGATTTTACACATTCACATCTTACCCGACATTGTCCTTCTTGCGCAACAGAATTGTGGACTTCTTGTATAGCCTTAAGAGAAAGCAGATACAGGTTACTACATCTTTAGGTGCTGATAGCTCTCAGCAGTTTGTGTAGTTCATATACCTTATTATTTGCCAAATGCTTAGCTCTTTCTTCAGGAGACAAATCAGCTGTTTCATCAAGAAACTTCTTCAGGGCAGACCCCTCATCTGCACAAGATGATCGAACATTTTATTCAGTATAGGTAAAGCATCAGTCACAGTTTAGATGCAGCCCACAGTAATCAGTGCTTTTTGCACTAACTACAAGTCATTGCATTCAGCCTGTAACTATCTCCAACATAAGCACATTATAACTACCACTTAAAGTAAGCTATTTATCCAGAGGATATTAGTAACAATCTACACAAACAACCAGAGTTGTTTCAGGGAAGAGTACTTCAGGTTACTCTGGATGTTTGTTTTGAAAATCACTTTCAGATGGGATTTAGCTTTTCTGATTCTGCACTGCACATTTGGCAGAAATGTACAATCCTGTTTTGAAGTAATTCAAGAAAGGTACGGGCTGCAACACATAACTACCAGAATATGGGTAGATGAAATTGTCTCACTGCCTTCAAATGAAGGCAGCACTTGCTCATGATGGGCTTACTTTGGTTTTCCAGAACATAAATTAGTAGTGCAGTACTAAGATGCACTGAGCTCTAGCACATAAAAGATGTGCTGCATCATTGCTTTGCTCATCAAGAGTGTGTTATTTCAGTGAATCCTTTTTAAGAAGAACAAAGCAAAACTATGCTTAAATGCTCATTATGCCTTCCACATGTGTTTTCCTTTGTATAAAAAGGAATCCCACACCACAGAAAGGGTCCAAGTTCTCTTGGAATACTGGTAGTTGTATTTTGCAGATCTCTAGTCTTTGAACAACAAAAGAATCTTTTTCTACAGTAAAGAAACCATCAAAACTATTACCTCAGTAGGAAAAATCTCCTTACAAACCCTTATCTACACAACTTCTCCAGCAAAAAGAAAACATGTTTTAGACTGATTTACAGGCTACTCTGAGCACATCAATTTACATTAGACATAAGTAGCATGAATAACCCCATCTCTTCTATTGACATCAAACTTAATGTCAATAACTGCTTCTGAACACAGTACTTCCTAATTACAGACAGATTTTGGTCAGTCCTGCAATGGGTCCTTTTCCTCTTGCATGGCGTAGTAGGACAATACCTCTGCAGCTACCAGACAGGAGTCAAAGCACATTCCCTTCTGTGCTTCAGGCAGTACACATGCCCCTCTCCAAAAGCTGGATGGCCCACTTACCAACTGAAACAGTACAGCATGCCTCAACTTGGCATGCATGAAAGCCCCACCTGTCTCCCAAAAGCCCATATCCATGCAATCTGCTGTCAAAAAAAAAAACGAAATTCAAGCACTTCGGAACATTCATACTCACCAAGTTTCAATTTGTCCTTGTTATTAGCAACTGCATGTATCAGACCAATTGTCCCACAGGAGTTACTGACTGTCTGCTTCAGGAAATACACCTTGGAACTGATCTCCTGGTCCTTTATTCTCTCAGTCTGTTGCTTCCTGAAGTTCTCATGCTGTAAACACGTAACTGTTTTAGGCATTTCATCACAGACCTACCTTTGTATTGTGCAAACCACTGGACAATTATGTTGTTGTGCAGGAGAATCAGTATCAAGACTGGATAAAGATTTACTCAGAAAATTGTCTTTGTGGTACTAATAAAGCAGCATATGTCTAAACTGGATTCAGGCCAACACTTAATGGACTACCTGCATGACTCAGTGATATCCAAAGGCACTGTTCTTAGCTTCTCCATCTGTGCCATACAGCGGAAATAGCTTGGGGTGGGAAATAATATAATGGATAGGCCCCTTTAGATCATCTCCCAGTAGCTTTGGTCCATTGAACAAGACTACTCAGCATGTCTCTACAATAGGCCTTTGGACCTTTAGAAAATTTGCCTTCACAAGCCCCTCCCCATCAGAACAACATATCAACAACTGTAAAATCCATCACTATTGGAAGGTTATAATCCTTCCTTTTAAGAACCTGCTACTTAAACTTGATTTCAAAGCCCATCTTTAGCATCAAGTGGACTGAATATATTAATATTAATATACTAAAGAAGTAATGTAGGCCTCTCCAGATCCAATGATTCAGCATGGTAATGGAATTGCTATTCCTCACACTCAAGAGTGCTCATGTTTTTTTTCCCCTGTCTGATATACAAAGCAAAGTCTCATAGGAAAACTGGGATGGAATGAGAGCCCTTGTTTAGTTGCTCAGTTCATTTCAGTTGAGGCTATTTGGAGGCTGGGACCAAGCACAACACTGCACCAGTGCCAAGCCCCATCCATGTGCCCAACCATCTGATGCTTGGGTGGACGACAGCCACACTCCTGACGGCAGCCAGTGCTACCCTGTGTGCGGGAGGGGACACCCACCTGCTCCGTCAGCGGGAACAGCAGGAGCAGCGCACAGGCCGGGGTCGGCACGGCGCGCAGCGCCTCATCCTCGAAGCCCAGCACGTCCACGAAGCGCCAGCCAGGACCCACCCCGAGGCGGGACAGCACCTGCACGGGGCACAGAGAGCGGGTGGCCCGGCCGCGACACGCCCGTCCCCGCGGGGCGCGGCCGCCCCAGCCCCGCCGCGCCCGGTGACACAGCACAACGCGCGGCCCCGCCGCGCCACCTGCCGGCCGCGCCCGCCGCGGGGCGCACGGGCTCAGCGCCGCTCCGCAGGTGCGGCCGCGCCCCGGCGGGGCGGGATGCCGAGGGATGGAGGGAAGCGCCGCTCCGCAGGTGCGGCCGCACCCCAGCAAGGCGGGATGCCGAGGGATGGAGGGAAGCGCCGCTCCGCAGGTGCGGCCGCGCCCCGCGCAGCGGTACCGTCACCGCGGCTGGCGGCCCCCGGCAGAGCGGGATGCCGAGGGATGGAGGGGGAAGGGACGGCGCCCTCCCGCCCGCGGCGGTCCTCCGGCGGCGGCAACTCACTTTGTTCAGCATCTGGAAGACAATACGGGGGGGGGAAAGCGTGAGTGCCGGTGAGAGACAGCGCCCCACCACCCGCCTCGCCGCCCCTCGCGCACCTCGGGGTTGATCTCCATCGGCTGCCAGGCCATGGCTGCAGGGCGGCGGGGAGCCGGGAAGAAGGCAGGCAGGCTGTGCCGCAGGCAGGCTGTGCCCCACGCACGACGATGTCCCCCGCGGCAGTTCCGCTGCCGAGCCGCTGGCGACGCTGGGGCGCGGAGCCGCCCACCCGGCTCTTATATAGGGGCGGGCTGGCCCACTCCGCGCGGCGGCGGGGGGAGAGGGAGGAGCAGGGCACGGCCGAAGCGCGGGGGGGCGCGGGCGGAGGGCCCGCGGTGCGCGGGGCCGGGGGAGCCCGGCCGGGGCTGCGGGGCCCGGGTCGCGCCGCCTCCGCGGGAGTGGGGGCGGCCGGCGGCCAGGGGGACCCCGGCCCCTGACGTTGGTGTGGAGAAAGTGCTGGAAGCGGGCCGGCAGCGTGGGCAAGCGGCTGGCATCACCCAGGGCAACAGGTTTTTCCTCCACCATCAGCCCAGCCCCTGGGCTCCGTGCATCCCGAAAGCCCATGTCTACGTTTATGTGCCTGACCGCTCCTAAGCATCAGACCCTGTTCTCTGTGTGTTGCATAAAATATACAATGGTTTTGATATTCAACAAAATTATTAAACACTTATTTTTAAATTTCCAGTGTGATAAATCCGACATTAAAGTCTCCTGTATGCTGATTGTATGTCTGCAGTTTGGACCAACCCCTGAACCAGTCCAGTGAAGCTGGTTAAAAAATAGCGGGCTTTTTATCTTTTATTCATGACCTGACAGTTTCTGCGCACAATGTCTTTGGACTAGAACGTCTGAACAAGGAAACAAAACCAACCTGCTCAAAGTACTAGAAATCACGTGGACTCCCAACAGCTTTTCAGATTTTACTGGTAAACAGCCTGATGGGAGCCTTGTGGATAAGCGAGATGCTTCACAGTTGTCTTTCAAACAATGCAAATACTGAACAAAAGAGTCAGCTGAATGTCTGCAGTCTGTTTGGTTTTGATGACTTTCTTCCTTTGGTTTTTCACCGTGTTTCAGAACGATTGGACCCCAGTGCAGCAAAATTTCTAAGTGCCTGCTTGATTTCAAGCACATTTAAATTTACTTTAGATCTATTTCTCTGTAATTTAGTGGGGAATCATTCACATCAGGTGGTTGCACACGCGTTTTTGAACTGAGACATATTCATCAACATTACTCCGTTTACAATGAACTCCTTGGGAAAGAAGCCTGCAGTTTATTTTTTGAAATGTGGCCATAAAAGGTTCAAGATGCAGTCTCACAGTGGTTCTACAAGACTTAGTGAAGAAAAAACAGAATAGCAAGGCAGGTTTTGTATTTTGTGGACGAAGCTGGGATGTTTCCAGACAGGGTAAAGCGTTGAGCAACCTCATCTGATCTTCTAGCTGATCATGCCTTGAGCAGGAGGCTGGTCTAGAGATATCATGCGAACCCTTTCTGAAGTACCCCATGATCCTGTGATTCAGTCTATCGCAGTAAAGGGAAGAGCAGAGTTCAAAACCAAAGATTTCTGGGGAGGACAGGGGAAAGTTTCACAGTAAATGACATTATCATTTATTTCTGCTTTTTTTCCCTTTACTGTGGCTAAAAACAGTCTTTGATGCCTATAAGCAAGTTAAAAATGGCCCAAAATATAAATTCTATATATGGTATCTTTGACTATCTTTCCTTTTATGATGAACTCTTAGTGCACTGTAAGATGCAAGGGTATCAAATCAACTTGAATGAACAAGTCCAATGCTAATGGTCCCTGACAGACATGTAGGAGAGACTGCATGCAGCTCCTCTGAGAGGATAGCAAAGCACTCATCTTGCAGCCTACAGAAGAGAAGGCTAAAAAAGGAAAGAGAAGCCTATGTCTGAATTGTGCAGCAGCAAATGGTGGTTATAACTTCAGCCTGCCTCAGCAATGGCAGTGCTTAGATCCCTAGGTTAGTCATCCCTGGGTTGGCTCCTGTGTCTGTGCTGTTGAGAGAGACTGCAAACAGTTGGGTAAGTGTAATTTCAGGCTCTGCATGCCATGTACAGCATACAGGAAGTGATAGCAGAACTGTGTCTTTGGAAGAAGCTGTCAAATCTATCAATACACTAATTTTAAAATAAACAGTAAGTGTAACAATATCAAACTTCTAAAAACTGCTACTGTTGCATAAAGGTGCCTGTCTCCAGAAAGTCACATAAGGAGTGCTGTGTCATATGCAGTCCCCATTCACCTCATTGCAAAGACGAAGAAAGTCTCTGGACCATCTTTCTTCAGAGCAGAAGATAGACGTGCCTAACACATTTAACCCAATTCATTCCCATTACTGCAATAAAATCAAAACTCACCTGGAAAAGTGACTGGACATACTTGTGAACTTTCTGCACTGTCCAAATGTAATAATAGTACTTGTGGTGTTCAACAGGTTTTCTCAGATGTCTAATCTAGAAAGTGTGGACAGAGGAGTCTTTGCTACATATATGATCTTTTGGCAGATTTACTTCTCTCTTAGATATAGGTCTTGGTGTCAGTATTTACCTTCTCATCATATTCCAGATGAAGGTTTACATAAGGAAGAACTAGATCTATAGTTAAGGCCTGTTCCTGAGTTCAGGAATCTCCAAACAAAATTACCTCTAATAAGTAGGGTAGCGAAGGAGGAAAAGCTGGCCTTAGACAATGCAGAGTTCCTGAAATGGAAGCCGAGGCTGTATACCGTTCTTTAGAAAATAATTTTCCTATTGTCCTGCCAAAATCCAAGCCCTGAGGCAGTCCAAGTCCACATCTTCTGCTGCAGTATCCTCACCTGCCTAGTAAACATCTCAGACCTGTGCTTTTCTTCATTTTTTTATAACGACTCACTTCCCAAGAGTAGGTTTCCAAACCCATTCCTGGAAATCTCCTTAATTCCCTACTCCCTAACTTCAAAATGAACATTTATTGTCCATAGCTGGCTGGTGGTGCCCAGGGCAGTGGGATGCAGGTACATGGTTGTGCAGGTGCTGGAGCCACAGGATTACTACATGTCGCCATTCTCTTGGTAACTGCACATTTGCATTTACCCTACAGTGAGTAGAAGGTGTTTGAGATAACTGTGCTGACTTACTGTAAGTGCCTCTGCTGGCTTGGGGGTAAATCCTGCCTGAGAGTAAATGCTGCCTGAGGTAAATCCTGCAGTTAGCTCAGTTTTACCATAGCAGTGTGCTTGAGAGAGATTGATTTACACGCAAATGCAGCATCCTTGCATGTGGATGGAGCAATGTTGATGCAGTGCCATGCTCCCCTTGGCATGCCTCCTGCTGTGATAGTGTCCCTGAAGCTGTAAACTTTGTGGGTCTCAACCCTAGCCCTAATAGCAGCTCTGGGCTGAAGCTGTGGCGCAGATGAGAAAGGTGTGGAGGGAACAAATGTGTCCCTGGAATGGTAGGATTATGCTGCTCTAAATCCTAATCCTAACCCTAACACAGATCCAAAACACAGCATTATGACAGGTGCTATGGAGAAAACTAATTTAATCCCAGCCAGAACCTGTACACTGTGTCACAAGGTATCTGAGGCCACTGCAGGGACAGTGAGTGTCAGGGATCTGTGTAAGGCTATAACAACCCCTCTTCTGGTAAATTGTCTGGAGCAGCAATTCCTGCATGAGAGTGCCCCAGCCTTTAACTAGAAGATCAGAGGGATCAATAGGCCAAGCAATTGAGTGCTTTTATAGAGGGCCTGGGTCCGTTAAAGATTTGAGCAGGAAGAGGGACATCTGTTTCTTTCTGAATTGCAGCCAGGTTGCAATGTGAGGAGTCTTGGTGACTGCAAGTCATGCAGCCCAGCATGTGGGGAAGTCTAAGTTCAGTCACTACTCAGCACCTGGCTGTCAGCTGCTGCTCTCCAGGTCCATGGGCCAGGAGCTCTGGGCTGAAACATCTCAAATGTCAGGCAGGAGACTTGCAAATGAAAGAAATTCAGAGCAGCTCAGAGCTGAGTTGGGAATGGGGGGAAACCCCCAAATCTTTCTTTACTTAATGTAAAGATTGGAAAAGTTATATTCTTGTACTCTCTTGTCCACAAGAAGCATATGTTTTGGCTAGGAGATGGAATAATTAAGGGCTTCTGAGGTGGAGACATACTGAAGGATGTGAACTCTGGGTCTGACCTAAGATGAAGACCAGCTGGAGAGGGGTAACACAGAAGCAATGCAGATAGAAGGGTCAGGCTGATGAAAAGGCTGCTCTGCCAAGGACTGTCTTTGTGTGTATTGACTGCTAGCAGTGACTCTGCAATTGCTCTGAACTACAGCCAAGTCCACCAGCAGGTAAAGAACAAGCTCTACAGAATGCAAGAGCTCTTCTGGAAGTCTGTAGGTAGAAGTGTTAAACTGCTAAAATGTAGCTTTGAAGGCTTGCCTTGACAGTCTCAGTTCTAAAGAGTGCAGCCATGGTTTCCTTGATTTCAGATCTGTCTGGCAGGATGCTGAAGATTCTTCTCTTCATTCCTCTGCGAAACTGTGCCCACCAAACAGTGATGGTGTCTATCAGAAGCACAGCAATAGCATGCTTTCTTTCACAGTAGCAGTAGGACAAACAGAGAGTGACTTCTTTCTCTTTTCACAAAGAAGGGTAGGAGGGACATCATTGTTGACAAGGGTGTCTTAGTTTCCAATGAAAACATATACTGTCTGGCTATGAAAGACATGAAAGCTTGCAAGGCTTGTCTCAATGGATAAGAAAGACAGGATACTGGCAGCTGGACAATTGGCATCTGTCTTCTTTCCCTCAAATGCTTTTTTGGTGATATTAGCAATCTACCCTTTTTCCTCTATAGGCAGGAATAATCCATCTTTCTAGTCCTGTAGAAGAGAACAATCCCTGCTTCCTTCCTCTGTCTTTGTTTTGTCGACTTAAACATTCTTAGGATTAGTGCTTTTATCTAGAGACGTAAAATACACATTTCAAGAGGACCTCATTGTGTGCAATGATTTAGCAAAATACATATAATAGCTAATAATAATGAATTTTAATTTTGATGTAATACTTGGATGATCTGTGATTAGGACTTGCATACCTACTTACATTTTCATCCAGAGAATGCTTCCCTCAGATTAAAAGGCACAAAACGAAACAAGATGAGCCATGTGATTTTAAACTACTGGTTGTGAGGCATGTAAATAGCAGCACTTGACTATTGTAATACACTCCCTAGTACAACACTGTGCCTTTTCCCAAGCCCTGTGTTGTGCCAGGCCATCCTGGGGTGACCCCAGTCTGCTTCTCTCCTGCAGTCTTCAGTTCCTTCAGTCACAACTTCACAAACCCTATCCTTAGATTTGTTTCTGAATGCTTGACAGCCATACAATAGCACCCAGAAAGCATTAATCTCTGCCTGTGCTCTGAGACTGCTGGAAGAGCTTACCTTAGACGGGATGAGTTTCTTGTGAAACAAAATAAAAGGCTGCTTCAAATCAGCTCTGGAGCACTAGCCACTCTTAAGCTGGAGGAGAGTAGCAGAAAAAAGGAGAGATGAGAAATGTTGTCAGTCAGTTGAAAGGATATTAAGACGTTGACTCAGTAGTACTTTTACAGTGGTAGAGATGCACTTCCTCAGGTTTATGGGGTGCTGAGGGAAAGCCACGGGCCACCTCCCAAATACCTCTTTATGTCAGCAGCCTCCAACCTCTAGAATTAAACCTTTTCAGGAAAAGGACAGAATATACACCTTAAGGAGCTGCTGAGGGGGGATCTAACTCTGGACCAAGTCTATTGTCACCTATGCTCTCTTTACATACTAGTGTAGCTTTGGGGGGAATGTGAGGAGCAAATGAAGAAATTAGCTTGCCTGCTGTTGGATGAAGAAGGGAGAAGTATGGCTCTGCCAGAAGGGAATAGCAAGGGCTTTTGTGTCTGCTGAAGAAAAAAGGGCTTGTCCAGCCTGCATGACAACAGAAGCGTCTGTGGAAGAGGACTCTCATGTGAAGGGGGTTTACTGTGAAATCTTGTAACTACTCCAGTTCAGCACAGCAAGCCATCTTACACTATGGCCTGGACATCAGCTATCATCTTTTGGGGAGAAGGAAAAGCAGACTGATGGTGATGGGCAGGTGTAAAAGGTATTCCTTCATGCTATCTTTTTTATCCAAATGGAGAACTTTAGTGGAATTGAAAGTAGTTGACATTTGAAATCAGCGAACAACAAAGCCACTTCATGAAAATAAATAAATAAATAATGAAAAACCCCAATGCCCCATTTTTTAGCTAACTTAGTCACAGAATCCTGGAAGATGCTTGCTTTTTCCACATAACTGACATGGTCCTGTATTCTTGTTGTATCTTATGAGTAGTCTTCTGGTCAACAGTTTCCAACTGATCTTTGTATGTATGTTCACCCCCACTTACATAAATTCTGAAATAAGTTGTGCTCAGCTTAACATGTTCTCTAAAAACTTCACTTGCACAACAAAAATGTCCAGGGTAGTAAAAGCTACCCTGAACTCCTACACAACAAGGACATATGTAGCACAATATTTACACTAACTTGTGCCAAAGAATCTGCTTCCTAATCTACATGTGCACACTCTTGAGAAGTGTGGGGATTTTGTTTTTAGTTGGAGAAGTGCTCTGATCTAAGGCTTTAGCTGCAGACAGTCTCTAAGATGTTCAAGCATGGCTCTTCTGTTGGACCTACTGCACCTGGGGAGTGATGTTGGCACAGAGCTGCTGCCAGCCCAGTGAGTGAAGCCAAGAGCTTGGGGTCCCTGGATTGCCCTGAGTCTGCCCTGAGTCTGCCTAGCTAGTCCTGTCCTGAAGTGGGCTGACTCTGCAGGACTGCATGGGAAAGACATTTTCTGCACCTGAGCCAGCATCAAACTACCTCTTCTTAATCACTCCTAGGGCATACCTTAGAGTTCCTAGCCACTGCATATACTTGGTGGGCAGGCCTGGCGGGGTAGTGACTCAGAAGTGACTCAGAGCAGCACAGCTTTGACTCTTTCTCACTGTGACCACGGTAGAGAAAAAGCCTCACAATCTAGATCTGAGCTGCTCTTGCTTCTCCACCCTGTAACAGCATATAGAAGCATTAAATGCATCCCTTAGTCATGCTAGCAAATTGTGCCTTTTAGGCAATGAGATCTGCAAAGCCTTGGCTGTACCAATGCCTATGTTAATTACAAATAACAGTAGTTATCCACTTGTACTTGCAAGTCAAGTCTTCGATTTCAAAGTGCGGAAGAATGAGAGACTTAACCTTACATTAATAGCCACTTTCCAGAAGTACATCTGGCAGAACATAACCTTTTGCTTGAGTTATAATGCTGACACAAAGTGTTTTACACGTGGTGACCACCCAGTGTCTCGCTAATGCAATACAGTTGTGTTGTACGTGCTGCTCTTACCGGCTGGGCGATGCAGCAGCGCAGGGGCCCAGCTGCTCTGACACTGCTGGGGATGTCACTGGTGGAAGGTTGTTAGTCTTGGCTCAACTGCAAGCAATTAACATTAAAAACACAGTGAAACAATTCCAGTTGGGAAACATCACCCCTTTCAAGCTGCCTTTGACCCAGCCAGTCTCAGAACCTAACCATACAGTGCCTCCTATGCATCTTCAGATGCTGCTCTCAGAGTACCAACCATGCAGAGAAAGGGAGGATTTTTTCCCTCTCTGCTTCAGGAATTTTTTCACGCTATACAAGGAGGAGAGTATTTCCAAATGCCCACTTTTAGAGAAGTGTTTAGACAGTGTTTGTCACTGATAGAGAAACTTCTTTTCTGAAGGTCAGTTTAACAAGCGCTGTTTTGAACTGTTTGCCCAAAGCACATGCTGGTATGAACACTATCATTTGGACCTTGAGTCATCCCGTTTTAGTGGAGGAGTTTAGCTTGTGAATGCGCATGCTGAAACAAATCCCTGTCTCAGTGGAGAAAAATATTTAGGTTGTGAGGGAAACTACACTATGGATCAGAAAAACAATGGGACTCTATCACATTCTACAGTTGCAAATATAAACGCAAAACATGCTGCTCTTTCCCGTGTACGTTTATACACGTAGGGCAAAATTCCCATTGAGTGCATTTGCAGCCTGGGCTTTTCTAGCTGTATTTAGGACATTAGACACTGGACTTTTGTCTCTCTTGTTTCAGAGACAAAGCACTGGCCTTCTGCTGTTAGCAAACCTAGCATTTCCAACTTTATCTTAGCTTTCTGTACCTCTTAATGTGTATTAGTGGATGTGTGTATATATGCATGACATAGAATCATAGAATTCTAGAATGGTTTGGGTTGGAAGAGACCTTAAAGATCATCTACTAAGGATGATAGAATCATAGAATGTACTGAGTTGGAAGAAACCCACAAGGATTATCAAAGTCCAGCTCCTGGCCCTGCACAGGACAACCCCAACAATCACACCATGTGTCTGAAAACATTTTCCAAATGCTTCTTGAACTCTGTCAGGCTTGGTGCTGTGACCACTTCTCTGGGGAGCCTGTTCCAGTGCCCAACCACCCTCTGGGTGAAGAACCTTTTCCTAATATCCAGCTTAAACCTCCCCTGACACAGCTTCATGCTGTTTCCTCAAGTTCTGTCACTGGTCACCACAGTGAAGAGATCAGTGTCTGCTCCCCCTCTTCCCCTCACAAGGGAGTTGTAACTGCAATGAAGTCTCCCCTCAGTGTCCTCTTCTCCAGGCTGAACAGATGAAGCTCAACAGATCAAGCTGCTCTTGTATGACTTCCTGTCAAGACCCTTTACCAACCTTCATAGCCCTCCTTTGGACACTTTCTAACAGCTTTAGATCCTTCCTGTATTGTGATGACCAAAACTGCACAGAATATTTAAGGTGAGGCTGCACCAGGGCAGAGGAGGGTGGAACAATCTTTGCCCAGCTGGCAATGCTGTGCCTGATGCCCCCCAGGACATGGTTGGCCCCCATGGCTGCCTGGGCACTGCTGACTCATGTTCAACTTTCCACTGACCAGGACACAGAGGTCTCTTTCCAAGGTGCTACTTACCAGCATCTTGTTCCCTGGTTTGTATGTATAACCCAGGTGCAGAATCCATCACTTCCCATTGTGAAACTTCATTCAGTTGGTGATTGCCCAGCCCTCTAAATTGTCAAGGTCTCTCTGCAGTACCGCTCTGCCTTCCAGGGAGTCAACAGCTCCTCACAATTTAGTACTGTTGGTAAACTTACCTATTATACTTTCAGGTCCTGCATCCAAGTCATTTATAAGGATGTTGAAGAGCACTGGCCCTAAATTAGAGCCCTGTGGAAACCCACTATTGACAGGTCACCAGCCTAATGCCATCCCACTCACAATAACCCTTTGTGCCTGACCCATGAGCCAGTTGCTGACCCATCCCGTGATGTGTTTATCCAGCTGTGTGGTGAACATTTTGTCCAGAAGGATACTTGAGAGACAGTATGGAAAGCTTCACCGAAATCCAAAGGGATTACATCAGCTGGCCTCCCTTGATTACCTAGGTGAGTTAACTTGTCATAAAAGCAAATTAAGTTAGTGAAACAGGACTTTCCCCTCATGAAGCCATGCTGGCTGTGACCAATGACTGTGTTGTCCTTCAAATGTTTTTTAATAACTCCCAGAATAATTTTCTCCATAATTTTACTAGGCACTGAAGAAAGAATGACAGGTCTGTAGTTCCTAGGGTCATCCTTCTTGCCCTTCTTGAAAACTGGAACAACATTTTCCAGCTTCCAGTCAAATGTGACCTCTCCAGGTTCACAAGACTATTCAAAAATCTTTGAGAGAGGTCTCAAACCCCCTGCCACAGGTAGCAACACCTTCAACTATACCAGGCAGGTTTCTCAAAGCCCCATACAGACCATGAGTGGGTTAGCCATTCTGGCCTGAAACATGGCTTTCCTGACTGCCTCACAGGGAGCTGTGCTGATATGCCATCCTTGGCTGCCTGTTGGGCAGAACCTGCAGCAAAGCTCTTCCAGGGAAAGCTCCAAGATGCCAGCGCAGCGGGGTTGAAGCACAGCAGCTGCTGGCAATGGATAGGTGTTTTCCTAAAACTTCCAAGGTGTGCTTTATTTTGTGCTGTTTGAACAACTCAAAATATTTGTAGTCTCAAATGCAACCTACATTGCAAAATCTCTGTTGTATTCCTATTTCTCAGTTGTAGGTAAATATTGGTGATCATATGTTTCAATGCCCATCAGGGCTGTAGTTCCCATTTTAAGCAGCCAAGGCAAGAAAATCTAGGTAGATGTCAGCTTCGAAAGTGTGAGCTATTCTTTTATTTGACCACCTATAATTACAGGCCTTGCTCTGTGGCAGCTTTTGAGTATTTTTGTCCACCAGAGCCACATAAAAGAGTAAGCGGAGTTTGCAGAAAAGTCAGCTCTGAAAGCAGCTACTGGCTTCTAGCAGTGCCTAAGCAGCTACTGTAGCATTTAGAAACTCTGCATTAATAGCAGCTTTTTTGTCACAAACAGCAGCTTTCCCCCATCTGGCCTTTCCAGCCAGAAGGAAGTCCCAAATGGACTGTTTTCCTACAGTGGTTAGTTGGTATGTTCTCCTGTTTTTAATATGGTGATTGTTTGTGAGCAAACACAGTCACCCTGCTCACACCCCTCAGAACTTGCCTGTAATAATAAAAAAAATGGAGCTGCCCCTGTTTGGATGAGTGGGTGGGCTAGGTAAATTCAGCACATAACCACGGAGTTTATATGTGTGGGGGCTAGTCAGGTCAGGCCACCTTCCCTTCACCCTTCCTGTAGGAAATCTCAATAAACTGCTGTGTAACAGGCAGAGAAAGGAGAAATCAGAGAATTACATCTAGACAGATGTATAAGAGATCATTTATAATTACCTTAACAACCATTCCTGGATGCAAGGCTTTGCATTCCTGAAGAGCTAGAGAGAAACTTCAAAATTATCATTCTGCCTTGCTTGGCACGCCAAGATATCAGAGAGCTGCTGGCCTACAAATTGCTCCACTTGCCCTTGTTCCCATACAGCCTTCGTTAACGTAGTGGCAATGTGCCTGAGACAGCTAATATAGCAAATGGGAGAGGGCTCCATGAGTATAGCAGGAGGCCCTGATTTAGTTCCTGGTTTGATTTAACTACTGGAATAATCTTATCTGAGACTGATGTCTTGTGGCCTTTGCTTCTCTATAAATAACACAGGAAGTTTGTCCATGGCAGAATTAATCTTTCACTATATGCTAGCCCAGGGAGCACTAGGGAGACAGGAATTCGAAAGAATGGGAGCGATACATGCTTTCACACAGGTCCTGAGAAGCAATGTGTCTGGGGGACTGAACCCTCTAAGTATGTTCAAGCCTGTAATGAAAAACACATGCCACGAGTCTAATTCTTAAATCTCCCAGCTGCTTGTGCACTGTGTGTGGTGGTTTATGTTTTTTCTCGAAAATGATTTGATTTTGTACTTAAAATGGAGACTTAATGTATCTGTGTGAAAATGTTAGAGAAAGTGTTGCGAAGAAAATTACCATTCTGCCATAACTGAATTTTCTTAATTAAGTTTCTGTGTTTAGGACCAATATATTCAGCAAAAGACGGTGTGTTTCTCCGTGCTGTGGAAGCGCAGTGACACCACTAGATGGTAGCCTTGCTTATTTCATAGTCACCACTTTCCTGCTTTCCGCTGCAGTAAGAGAGACGAGTTTCTCGAGATGGGATCATTGCGTACTCTATCCCTCTACACGGACTGACCCATAAGTAAAAAGCTGGTATATAGAAGAAAGCAGGGGAGAAACGACGAACTTTTCCTGAGAGCACACTTGGAGCACAGTCAGTACTGATGCAGTGCCTGCAAACCCGTGTGGCACTGGGGGAGGTCAGTTGCAGAGATTTACTTGCCAATGGAGACTCCTATGGACTGTCATTCCTTGTTGCAAAGTCGGAGACACTTTGACCAAAATAAAATTGCAGTCAGTGGTTCACACACAGAACAGCAAGATGATAATGAAATTCTTTTGGTATGAGTTGATAGTATAGAAAGGTCTCTTTTTTCCCCCACTGTTGTTTATAAACACTATTCCACAAGATGCTTGTGTCTTAAGTAAAAGAGTTGGACTTTGATTATCCTTGTGGGTCCCTTCCAAATCATGATATTCTATGTTTCTATGAAATATTTGATGAGACCTGCTGAGCCTAGGCAAGCTGTGCATCCACGTAGAAATGTTTCCAAGAAGTGAGTGTATTGAGCGGCTGTCCATTTGGGATGTGTATGAAATTCCTTATTTTGTTTCCCCAACACTTCATTTTTATGGCACTGCTTTCTACACCACAATCCAAAGTGCATTATATAGACTATGTAACTAAATATTAATCGTAACTCCTACCACATAGCGAAAAGCACAATGCACTTATTTTTATTAAAGGAATATTAATTTCTGAGTATCTTGCCTGAGCTTTTCTCTCAGGGAAATTTATTAATAGGCTATTCACCAACAATCTTGGTAACCTGCTAGTTGTCTTGCATCTCTTCAGTAGATATAGTGCCTATTCCAGGGAGAGTTCTTCTCCAGTACGCTGTCCAAGCATGAAAGCCTTCCCTCCTACTGGATGATGTGCTTTGTTGAAGAGGGAAGCAACCTGATTTGCAAATGCTGAAATTTGGTGACCTCTCAGGAGGTCATTGGTCCTTCTGAAACTGATCACAATGACATGTTTTTATTACAGATCATTATAACCATTTGGAGGCTTTTTTTGACCATCATCATAGTCTTGGATCTAAAAATATCAATTAAAATCGGAGTTTTAGCTTATAAAAGTGTTAGGAGATTAAATCATGTCCAATTTTAAGACAAATTGAAAAGGTGGGTACCACTACAAAAAAGAACAATACATTTAAGAGTAAGTTATTAAATATTAAAGTATAATTCTTAGGTGCTTTGCTCTGAATTACTTTCCCTAATTGTTTCTTCTTGTTCATCACTGTAGTACTTATAAATATTTTTTTCTTTTCTTTAGGCTGGTGCATGTCAATATGATCTTCTAAAACCATAAACATTTCTAATTAAAGACATAATATTGCTATTAATCTTAACAATCCTTTAAATTGTTCTCAGTTCATGAGTGTTCTGCTATTACCAGGAACATGGTTGTAAAGGCAGGGAACAAAATACAGAAGAAAGTTCTAGAATGCATAGGAAAAATCACCTCTTGCAGATAAATAGATTTGCTGTTGTAAAAGGTGTAATAAATTTTAAAGTAGACTTGGGTACCTCAATAGGACTACTAAATGTGTTTACATTTACAAGAACATGTAGGAAAATGTATGAGATGCAATTTCATTATTGTAATAGACTTCTTTGACCTCCTTATACATCTTAGGTCACTCCAATACGACACTATTTTACTGCTGATTGTTGCATATCTACTGTTCCAGGGACTTCCTAAAATTGTTATAAGGTGTAGAAGTAAAAGGTCTGTTACATTGCTTTCCACTGAACTACCATCCTATGTTGAATTTTTTGCTTTAGCAATGACCAGTTACTTCCCCTGTAATCTCAAAAGCCTATCTTGACAGAACAGACAATATTCCACGTATTTGGAAGGTGCTAAACAGAAGTATCTTCCTATGGATGTGTTCTATTAAGCCTTATTTCTAACTGTTCAGGACGTTGCTGTGATTCTCTACTAATCCATCTCAAGATGTGTCTAGGGATTTAATCTCAACTCTACAGTAACCCTATAGTAGTGCATACAGGTTAGAGCAGTGAAGTTGCCAGGCCTGGTCCTTTACTTGTTCGTTTGCCACACATGAGAACACCCCATTCCTTTCCATTCACACTGGTTACCTGAGTTTTGACACCCACCAGAACAGAGCTGCCTGGAGCACTATGCCAATGCCAAGCACACGCCTTTAGTCTGTGACCAGAGGGGTTTGCTAATGTTCATCAGCCATGTGGGTGTTTAACCCAGGGCCATGTTGCTACTTGGAGTCCATATCCAGCGTGGAAAACAACCCATTCTTAGAATCATAGAAACATACAATTGTTAGGGTTGGAAAAGATATCTAAGATCAGGAAGTCCAACCATTAACCCAACTGCCACTAAATCACATCCCCAAGTACTACATCTACTCGTCCTTTTAAGTACCTCCAGAGATGGTGATTCCACCACTGCCCTGGGCACCCTGTTCCAATGCTTAACAACCCATTCAGTGAAGAAATTTTCCTTAATATCCAATATAAACCTCCCATGGTGCAACTCGAGGCTGTTTCTTCTGGTCCTATTGCTTTTTACCTTGGAGAAGTGACCAACCCTGAGCTGTCTACTACCTCCTTTCAGGTAATTGTAGAGAGCGGTAAAACCTTCTTCTAGGGCTTCCCAGCCTACTCGGCTGTCTACCTCTGTGCCTCTCATTATTGCCAGAGGAGCACTGCGATAAAGCAGGGGGCATTTGGGGAGTGTTACCAATTACCACTGCCTCACCTTGATATGGGCATGACTACACTTGCCAAGCACGAGCCAAGACCATTCTTTTTTCCCTAAGGAGAAAAAAAAATAATTTTTTTTTTTCAGGGGGTAGACCTGCCTCACACACAACCCCTACCCCTTCACAGAGGTACCTCTGCTCTGATGTGAGCTGTTGACCTAAAGCCCCGAGTGCGGCACCGCCGAGAGGCCGCGGGGCTGGGGGGGCGGGGGCGGCGGGGGCAGACAGCCGCCATGGCGGCGCAGCCATCGCCCCCTCGCCCGCCTCGCCCCGCCCGGCCGGCACCCTGCGGGCCGCGGCTCTGGGCGGCGGCCGGGGCGGAGGGAGAGGAGGGGCGGTGGCGGCCGGCGGCCGGAATCGTTTCCTGGGTAAGCGCAGCGGGCTGGGAAGCGTTTCCGGAAGGCTGGCCGCATCCCGCAGCGGCTTCGGGCGCCTCCGGGGCGGGCGGCGGAGCGGCGGGCAGGCAGGCAGGCAGGTAGGCAGGCAGGCAGGCAGGCAGGCAGGTGCGCTCCGCGGCGGGCAGGGCAGGGCAGCACGTCCCGCGGCAGAGCCCCGGTGCGCGGCCGCCCGCGGTGCCGCCGCTCCGCCCGGGCCGCTGCCCGTGCGACGGGGCAGGAGGCCGGGGGAGGGTCCCCCCGCCCTTGCCTGGGGCGATTCCGGGGCATCCCGGTCTCGGGGGTGGGGGGCCGGGGCCGGGCTGCGGTCCGCTGCCTTTCCCTGGTGTGCGGGAGCGCTGCCGCTGCTACTGCAGAGCGCTGGCCGAGCCTGCGGCGAGCGTGGGCTCTGTTCCTGCGGGCGGTAAATAGCAGCGGCGGCCGGTCTTGTTCTGCTGGTGGTGGTGCGGTAAAAAAGGCTGAAAAGTGGCAAAAGTACCCGTAGAAGTACCTTTTTTTTTTTTTTTTTTAATTACTAGAGTGAGCGAGTTGAGCTCTGTGATTAAATCGTACTCGAGGGTTGCACGCGGGGCTGCAAATGGGAGTGTGCAAAAAATACAGTCCTCGGAACAAAACGTGAACCCCACGAACGCGTCTTGGAAGTTGTCAGGAATTTGCTTGGGTCCCAAGGCAGCAACGGAGCTACTTTTCGTAGCGGCTAGAGAGACAGATAAAATGGAAAGTGTAACGGTTTGTATTTGTCCTTCATTGCTTTGCCTGCTTGTTTGCAATGTTTTATAGCTCTTGTCTGGGCTCCTGCTTGCTAGGGAGGGTAAGCGTACTTCTGGGCTTTAAACACAAAATAACTAAAACCAAGAAAAAACCCCAACTTTGCAGTGGGGATGCGCTGGTAGGCTTTGTGTGTTGTGGATGCTGTTGGTAGCTGTACATGGTAAATGGTATCTGCAGTCAGCTGTTCAGGGTAACAGTATCTGCTGCAAGTTTCAGTGCTTCGCGGAAGATCTGCTGTGTTGTCCCAGAAGCTGCTGCTGAGCTGCTGCAGCTTTGCTGTGTCCTCTAGCTCGACGGTGTGCTCCTCCAGTTTGTTCTAGATCCTACATGTCGTCATCCTGCCGTCTCGTGCTCTAGTATTTTCTGAACGCCTGAATGAGTTTTCTGTCTTGGATTTAAAACTATTTTCTGCCGGCATAATTACATTTAGTTAAAATAAGAGTGCAGATGTCCTAGCATTTAAAGGAAGAGACATCCTCTTACGGTGACCTTGGGACAAAATCTTGGCTGATTAATTTCCTTGCCTGGAACAGTCATGTGGAGTGTGGATATTTTTGTTCTTCCTTTATAGCAATAAGTGTGTGATGGAATACTTTTTGGCTTGTATTTTTGAGGTGGTTTTTTTTTGTCATCTAAGGGAAATCAAGGTCTGGAGAAGACTCTTTGGGATAAAGAGTAATTTTATCCTGTGTTATGAGGTAAACATAACTGTTGTAACAAGGAAGATTCTTGGCTCTGAAGCAGTGCAAGTGAATGTGCCTTTCCCAGCAAGGGTCATCTAAATAGTAGATTAGAACTGTGGGAATCATTTGCTAGGAGAGGGAATGCGTGACTTGGAAACCTGGATTATTCTTCTTGTTTTTCAGTTCTGCAGCTAAGTTGGAAACCAGTGACAAAACTGGTCATTTTTGGTGTGGTGTTGAGTGGACTCTGCTGTGCCATTAGTCAGAAGGGATGGTGACTTCCTTAGGAAATGCCTGAGGAGCTTAGAAAGGGCTGCTGCAGGGTTTGAGCTGAAGAGAGTGGTGACTTCAGGAGCTAGTTAAGGGGGAATTTGAGTACTTGAGATTGCCTGCTGTGAGGATTTTTTAGCAGAGGTTGTGAAAATCTAAAGTGAACCTGGTAGTTGATAGGTAATGGTGAGCAATCGACTGATTACATCTCCGTCAGATAGCAAGCTTTGACACAGGATGTGCAGTCAGACTGGAACAAATCATCCACCCTGAAAACAAACTGTACTGTACATCCCTTTCTAGTGGGACACGAAGTCTTGCCTTTGTACCCTGCTGTGAGCAAGGAGTTCCATTACTGGGAACAGTAGAGCCAGGGATGTGCTGAGTGCATTGGCTGATCGCTGACCAAGTTGCTGCTGCCTTGCTGCTATGGAGAAAGTAAAGGTGATGGTGGAGTGTGTTAGGCCAGGACACAGGAAGGAGAGGTGGTGGAATGGGTGCAAGCTCCTGGGGAGTGCCGGGCAAGGGTTCTCTCACCTGTGCCATGGGTGGGTCAGTGCAAATTGAGCCTGGAGAACAGCAGTGTCAATTATTCCAGAGAAGACAAGGAAAGCCTGGCTTGTTTAGCCTAGCAAATAAGGCTGAGATTGAATATGATTGCAGACTGCAAGTACAGCAGCAATATAAACACGAGAAAGGGAGAGAGGAGCTGTTTAAGCTAAAGAACAATGTTGGCATGAGAACAAATGGATATAAACCGGCACGAATAAATTTAAGCTGGAATTTACACATTTTCTTCCCTAAATGGGCTCAGGTTCTAGAACAACCTTAAAATGGGATAAATGGGAGCAAGTCGTTTAACTGGCTCTTGAGGATATGTTGAGGAAGTCTGTATTGTGTGCTTGGCTGTGGCAGTAGGAGAGGAGGCTTGGTGACTCAGGAAAAGCTTTTCTGTATGTCTGAGTTAACTGAATATAGATTTTATGTGTTAGTGTTTCTTATTTTTGAAATACGCCCTTATAAAACCGCTATAAAAATTCCTGCTTTACAGTTTGTATCGCTACATGGTTGCAATGTGCTTAGTGGACACTTTCTGAAATGTTTTGCATGTTAGCTTTTTTTCCCCCCTCCAAAATAATGTGTCGTCTAACAACTGCATGTAATTGTGTAGAAAATCTTTTTCCTTTAAGTCCAAGCTGTACAAAAGGAGACTATGTTTGCATGTGTAAGATGCTTGATCTTATTAACTTCCAGATTAAAAAATGAATTGCAGTAATTTCCCCCCCCAAATAAAAAAGTAATTCATAAATCTTCTCAAAAAGGAGGTCTTGGGGGACTGTGTAGTAGACCCAGATAGTGTGAACTGAGACCAGTTCTCCAAGATATGCTGGGACTGGAAGACCGGAATTAAATGAAGTTAAAGCAAATTTGAAAACAAGTCTAGTTGAGGTAGTTGTGCATGGGATTTGTCTCATTTGTTGCCCTGCAGAATAGCTGAGATATCTGGCATGGTGGTTGCAGTAGTTGAACTTGTATGAAGTCTGTAGTTGGTTTGAAAAATACTCCGTGTGCAACATGGAATACAACCAGCTGCAGATGCTGTATAATGGGTACTGTGTCTGTCAGCAGTACCTGACCGCTTCTCACAATGACCAGTATCCTAGCACCTCTGTGCCTGTTTCCTTGTCTCATCATGCTTGGACAGAGGACTAATCCGGACAGAGGACTAATCCATCCTGTCCCCAGAGATTTAAGGAGCAGAGTGTGATTTTTGGAAGGCTCTGTGTGGTGTCCTGCTTTAGTTTCCTAATTCTTTTTACCCTTCAGCCTGCTTTCTTTGTAATCTCTTGTCTCCTGCAATCTGTCTTTTTTTTTTTTTTTTTTTTTTTTTTTTTTTGTCTCCATGTAAGCAGGTGTTGAAGGAAAAATAAGAACAGTATGCCCTCATTCAAAACCTCCACTAGAGATACTCTCTGAACCTCTGGCTGTTCTCAGCTGTGTGTTACCAGAGTTGGGTGCAAGCTTTCCCTTCAAAACATTTGGTGGCTTTTGGTTCCAGATGCCTTTCTGGTCTGTGGGCAGCCTCCTGGGACCTTGTTGCAGCCTCTCTGGGCTTTAGCCAGGAGTGCTGCTTGTCTGTAGGTCTGCTTCTGGCTGTGAAAAGAATTCCTTCTTTCTGCTTGGCTTCCCCGGAATCCCTGCTGAGATTATTGTCTCTTTTACCACTTTCCATTCACCTGCAAGGGGTGTTACAGGTGGGAGGCTGTAGAGCTCTAGCAGAAGAATTTGAGGGAAGCATTGCGGAGAGTGCCCTGGGATTGCTAAGGAACACTGGTTTATCTGTGCCTCATCTGGGAGGTCCTGGTTGCTGAAGTCTATTGCCCAGGGTGTAAGAGCAGACCCTGCACCAAGGCGACTGGAAATGAATGTAGGAGTCTGCGCTGACAAAGACAACAGACACTTGGTCTCCATCACTCGCAAGACAGTGAGTTAACCTTCTGTAGTGGGTTTCTTTATGTCTTAAAAAGATAAAACTCGATTTAACTGGAGATCTAAGGACAGCCTCTAAGTTCTGGCTTCCAATGTTAAAACCGTTTTCTTTCTTTAACTGAAATGTGCTGAGCTTCAGTCTCCCCTGAAAATGTGTTATTTGTTTGGATAAGTATTTAGATTGTGATTTTTACTGCTGAACAAACCCTCCATCTGAATGTAACACTGATTAGTGCATTTTTAAAGTTATCTGCATACCAATTAGGATGATTAACTAGATGCAAATATGTGCCTTTATCAGTAGTCTTTGCTGCATTTGTTACTGAACACTGATCTCAGCTGAATGAAGTCTAGGAATTCATGAATGTAAACTACTAACTTGCGTAGTGGTGCATTAAAAGTAATATGTGATAGAGGGAGGTTTCCTAGAAGATAAAATATGCAAATTTTTCTTCTGATCTCAGTCCCAGATAGCCAGTGTCTGTAATTCTGGTTTGTTTTACCTTATGAATAGTGCTATGGCTGTAAAGTACTTTAAGCAAACTCTTCTCAGACTTGTATTTGGCAGTTTAATCTGTCAGACTTCACAATTTAAAAACCTCCACTAAAATCTCAGTGGTGTCCTCCTGTAGCTATGCCAAAATAGAGTTATAACTGAGTGATTTATTACTGCTTGGCTGTTCTTATTTTCTGGAGAAAACTTAAGGGGAATCTTTTTTTTCCTTTGTCTTCCTTGCTGGATTACATTGCACCCGAGATAATATACCCTGTCAGACAAAGTATCAGCTCTGTCTGCCTTTGGGAAAACCCTCCTGGAAGCACTAGTCATGCTTCACTACGATATGCTTTTAAGCAATTCTGCAGTGTGTTTAGTTGTTTTGTTCGTTTTTTGGAGGTTCGTTTTTGTTTGCCTTTAGTGCAAGTGCAGTTTAATTTTCAAAGGCGCCAAAAGGAACATTTCTAAAGTACTTCTGCAGATTTCAAGTGTAGATGATGTGTTTAGAAATAGCATTTGGGTTTAATGTTGGTGTTAAAATATGTTTCATGCAGTACTCTTAGTCACAACTGATTTTTTCCGTATGTCTATTAGCTAGTTACAGAGAGAGGTTTCCCGATGTAATTACTGTGTGTGAAGGACAGATTCCAAAGAGAAGGAAATTGACAGGCATTAAATGTTCCTTACCTTTATGAATTAACTTGTTTTAACAGAAGAAACTACTGCAAGCTTCATATATTTTGTTGTTGCCATCTGTTGTAGAAACTTGTATTTTCTTTGCAGTGTTCTCTGGGTAGGAAGCCCTCCAAACAGTTATTAAATGGCAGTCATTAGTGTGACTGATATTGGCACAAATTAGTTAAGACTTTATTGGAAACCTTGTAAATATAATTTCTCAGATGAGTTGAAGGGATATGCTGCAGGGTTCTTACAGGCCAGCTGCAGAACTCAGCAAATGAGGAGCTTGACATTAAGCCATCCTATGTATTTAGTATAGAACTTCATTATAAGGAGGTGGAAGCAGTTGGGTAAATATGACAACTAGTTCATTGCTTTCGTGTTTACACTTGCCTTGTTAATTCTATTTGCAAAGAGGATTATTGTTAGGAAAAGATATTTCTTAGCAAGGTGTTGAATTGTATACCTATGGAGGACACTGTGCAGAGAACCAGCACGAAACATGAAAGGGAACTGCAAGGAAGAGAAATAAGGAGGAGGAATGCTCTCCCATGGAGAATTTGGCATTTGACAGATGAAATTGGGATTTAAATGTGGCATAATGGAAAGATAGTTTAATTAAGTTATTTAGATGAGTTGGAGATCTATATGAATAGGCCGCAATCTATGAAGCAAGAATCTATTTACAGCAAGATTCGTCTGGAAGTAAATACAGCAGGGAGCCTGGGTGTTTGGGATGCATGTGGCTTTAAGAAAACCTTCAGCGCTATGTGATGGTCTTGTCTCCTTGGCACCCTGCATGCCTCCTAAGTGAGCAGGAGAGGCAGGATCTCCGTGGGTTTTTGTTGGGTTTTTTTCCTCCCTGATACTCATCTGGGTGTGAAACCTTTGGGGAATGTGAGGTCTTACCAAGTCAGGTACCCTGGTGGAGTGGCAGGTTGAGAAATAACTCATATTTTTTGAGTCCTGTGGGAGTCTGCTTGCCTTTTTCTTTTTTTTTTTCTTCTTTCCTTCCCTTTCTCTTTTTCCCACCATAATTCAAGAAAACAGTGAAACAACAGAAGAACCATCAGTAAAGAGAGTGGTTTAACACAGTATATGAAAAGATATATGTACTCAAAAAAACAGGTTTTTTTTTTTTTTATACAAGTTTGACATTCATTCCCTTAAAAAGGTCTCAAAATTAGGAAAAAATTTTGATGATACTTGTGTATTTGAAAAGAGAAACATTAGAAAAAACCCATGTTTTTAATTATTTGGTGTTTGCTTCTCGGAAAGGTTTGAGATCAGACTTATTGTTAGATAACTTTGTAGAGTGGTAAGATGACTAACAAAGGATATTGAAGTAACACAAAGTAGTGTTGGCTTTAAGCATGTGTTATTATTTAAGCATGTGCAAGAGCTGCTAGCAAACCATGCTTAATTATGTAGGTGTGTTTTAACCTTATTTTTATAATCTTTGCATGCTGTTATGTCAGCATTGACATGTGTAAATTTTTCAGTGAAATATCCTGTATATTTCCCTTTGCAAGTATGAATTTAAGCATGGGTAAAAATGATGATTCTATACCTGCCAAAATATAGGAAGCTTTCTGGTAGAGGCATATGGGCATTTAGGGACCAGTAATTCTTTTTTGAAAACCAATATAGATATGTCCTAATGTGATAAAGATGGTGCTGTTTGTCGGGGAAACAGTTTAAGTGTTCCCTGGGAAGTTTGGCTTTGCACCCTAACAGCCTGTCAATATTATGATGCCCTTGCACTGAAGTGTAACTCTTGATGGCAGACCACAGAAAATTCAGGTATTCTCAGTGAGGGTCTGTGTGGGGAAGGGGATCAAGAGGGGCGATTGGGAGACTCTGGTGGATGTCAGTGAGGCTTGATGCCAAGGAAGTCCTGAAGTTATGGGATCCTCAGAGCATTGTTAAAGGTTTGTTCCTCAGGCAGGAGTCACTTTTCTGTTGTATTCTATCTTGCTTTGGGCTAAAATCAGCCAGCATGTGTTGCATGTTGATTCAGAAATAGTCTCCATGCTCTGGTTTTGGCCAGCCAGTGTGTAGCAACATATACAATGAAGTGATGTGGTTCTACTTGCTCATTTTTAGGCAGAAAAAAGGGGAATCCCTCAGTGCTTCTCTGGTCCAACCAGCAAGTCAGGAGGTGGTGCTCGTTTTCCCTCCTTTCCAATGCCTTTCCAATGTGTGTACACATTTTACAGGGATGGGAACAGCTGACAGGCAGGATATGGCAAGGTACATCCCTAAATTTGCTGTTTCCCTGGTAGCAGAGGCTCTGGTGACCCTTGTAGCCTCAGAGATGGGGCAGCTGAGAGCTGTCACTATCCTTGCCTTGGAGTAACCCTGAGGCTCTACTGAGCAGTCTACCCTGCCAGTCTCCGGAGAGGCCCCGGAGTTGGCGGCTGGCTGCCTGCCATCCTGCAGCACAGCGCCTGGCTGTGCTGCTGCCAAACCTGCAGGTAGGAGTGCTGGCTGGGCAGAAAACATTTTGTGGGATTTATCCAAAATAAATATCTAATTTTGCATGGGTGAGGCTGAAATTCTTCAGCTGCACCTCCTGCCAGAGCAGAAGAGAAACCCTTCCTCACAATGATTTTCTAAGCTTTTGCACATATGCGAGGTAAAGATATTATTTTCCTAAATTTAAAATTTGGATCCTCCTTCCTTGAGTTGAGATGGATGTCTAGATCTATGCTGCTTTGAAAGCCTGTTTGAAGACACGTAACCCAAACTTCTCTGAACCTCCCCCAAAAGGCTCACATTGAGGCATTTAGCTGATTTTTTTGCTTCTGCTATGTGCTTCTACGTAATCCTTGAAGTGTAAATATAGAGCTGGAAAAAACAGCACTTGATCTGGTATCCCAGCTTGCACTAGGACTTAAATTAGGAAATATGAGCTTCTGCTATAAATCAGAAATTTGAGTTTGTAACTCCTTAATTTTTGGCCTGATAAATCCTATTACTCCTAGAAAGCTGTTAAGGTTCATGTCTGTAAGTCCCAAGGTTGTTTTAAATCCATGGGTTAAGTAACACATATGCAAAGGTTTAAAATAAGACTGTCAACCCACACAACATGCTGGCCGTAAAACCAAGCCTGGACAGTGTGGAGCTGATTCACGACATGCTGATCCAACTTCAAACTTAACTAGTGTTGAGCTTTAGCTTCTGCTGCCTATACTTTTGCTGCGGTACAGAGATGGAAAATTCACAGGTTGCTGATATTTGTGCTACTGTCATTAGCTCTCCCAGACTAATGGGATGGATACTTTTTGCACAGTGTTGTCAGGCTGTCCTAGAAAACTCTTGCTTGGCACACAGCGTATGTCCAGAGTTTTCCTAGAGCACTCTTGCTTGGCACATGGAGTGAGCATGTCCTGAGTTTTTCCTGCTGCTGAGTGCAAATACTCAGTATCTTCCTCAAGCAGCCAGTGTTCAGGCAGGGAACTGGGCTTTCCCCATTCTCGAGTCGTTCTTTGAGCTGAGATTGCAAGCAAATATTTTTAACATGGGTAGGTGCAATGTGCTGTTATGGCAGGATGTGAATCCTCCTCGCACAAGGTGAGCTTGAAATGAGGTGTTGAAATTCTAGATCCATGAGGTAGAGGATGAAACTGAATTTGAAGAGATTTTAAAAACTGACAGAGGAGATGCTCTAAGGACACACATACCCTGCAATTCCAAAATGAAGATAGATACTGGTGCTCCCAAAGGCTGGCTCAGGAAAGGCACCTGCCAGAGGGCTCAGGTGGAAGCAGGAACGAGTACATAAACAGATGAAGAGGAATTTTAATGACACAGAGGAGCTAGATGATGAGATTGGCTGCAAAATGCAACAGTAAAATAAGCCTAAATCATTTGCATGGAGTTAGGCACTAACCTTGATATAAAACTCCTCTGTGGAGCAGTGGGGAGGCATAGTCTGTGCTAAGTACAATATAAATGCATTTAAAAATGTTTTCTAGGTTTTATTCTTTTCTCCCCTCATCTGTTTTAAGGACAGACCAGGGTTTATCCTGTAAGATTCTAAGTACCCAAATTTGAGAATAATTGCGTTTTGTTTTGCAGAAACTGGAGTTTCCACGTGGGAGTTTCATGCACAAGCTATGTTCCTTTGCATTTTCTTGGCTATTGTTAATGTGGTAGTGTCTGTAGCTTTTATTATCTCTAATTCAGAAGCATAAGCTACCTCAAATGCTTTCACAGCACAACAGGGAGTTTTAATAGGCTGTGAGAGACCCTGTGCAAATCTTGTCAAGTGGCCACAGCTGGTTGGTAAAAATGGATGATTAAAAACTAGTGTTTTCCAAAGGCTTGTAAGTTGAGTGTGACAGGCTCATTGATTAGCCATGTTTCTACCTCTCTCAGAAGCTGTGGGTGAAAGAACCTTTTCTTTGGAACAGAGCAGTGCACACATGAACGCTTGACTCTTGTGGAGTTAATACTTTCTTACTTCAGATGGTATTTGCACACCATACAGGAAATGGTAGTAAAATTATTAGTACTTTTGAAATGGGTGTTGTCGCGGTTTTTAGCCATAACTAGAAAGCAACACAATATCTTGATAAAATGTTTCAATTTGAAGCAAAGGACTTTGAATTCCAGAGAAGCTCGCAATTTTACAAGATGAAGTAATGCAGCTGAAGTAGATTGGTTTTACTGAGTGTCTGCTGAGGTTTGCCAGTGAAACGACAGTGTGGGTTTGATACCCTCTGATGGGGAGCAAGTATTAAAAAAAAAAAGGCAGCTCTACTGGGAAGTCTAAGTCTAGTGCTGTTATCTTAAGGGCCACCAGGAATGGCTTCAGAAACTGAGCTTACTTTAGAACAGCAGCTTATTGTCAGAATCAAGATCAGGAAGTTCACTTCTTGCTTCTGAAGAGAAGTAGTGTTAGGAGGCTTTAAGAGCTCATTTCCTTCATTTGCTCCATGCTTTTTCATGCTATAATAATATCTGTGTTTAAAACAACCTTTTTTCTTAAAACATTTATCTTCAAAGATAAAAGCAAAGTATTTGTAATGTTAGCATGGGATTGGCAGCTTTTAGTTAGATGCTCTGAGTACAGAGTTAAGAAATAGCATGCCTACAGGCATTTTTAGATCTGCTGGTTTTCCTGTTGTCACATGGTTTTCTCCACATTAATACAACTTTTGATAATTGCTCCCTTGACCCAGTTACTCTTTTTGTACTTTCCTTTCCACATCCAGTCAGGCAAGCATGAACATTTCATGTATGTTAGAAATGAGAAGTTTTGTCTTCAGAAATGAATCACAGGGGAAGGGGAGGAGGGAGAACAGCAAGTCTTGTGGTTTTTTTCCTGCATTCTAAATGAAATTGCGTAGGTAGATGCTGTGTTTAGGTCGTACCGCACTGATGGGGTTTCCCCCTAAATACTGATTGTGATAGATGAGTTTCTTAAACTGTATTAATTTTTTGAACTAAAAACTTTGGATGCAAGTTGCCTGTTAGCAGTGATTGTGTTGCCAAAGGAGGTCTGTTGATGCCACCACTCAGGCAAGTGGCATGTTTTGGACTTTACTCCTGTGAGATGGTAATTGACTGCTGGCCCATATTATAAGGGCAGAAGAAGGTATTAAAAAGAAGAAAAGGTGTTTTTTAAAAGGAGGAGTAATTACCATCTTATTTTTCTGAGTAGGGCCATTGGTAATACAAAAGAAACTAGTCAATTCTTTTTTTTTTGTTTGTTTTGTTTTTTGAGGATAAAAATAGGAGCTAGGGGTGATGATAGCATACCAGACACTTCGAGGTTGCTTTTATCACAGATGATCTGTTTTCCTGAATATTCACAGGTAATCATTATCACTTGGGTCCTTCTGTCTTTGTCTAGAGGAAACAAATCTTGCTTTTAGCCTCCATCCTGGTTTTGTGCAAATCATTAATTGCTCTTCTGTTTGTTAAACTGCAGCCAACCATCAGATGTGGAATCATATTATTATTATTAAGGAACTCTGATGCTTTAATTACATGTGTGCCACACTTCCTAGTGCTATAAAAGGGAAGTTACACACTGCCTGTGCATCCAGGCAGGCATAGTGGGAATAGTACTTGGGATCTTTCTGTGTGAATTTTTGAGCGACTGTTATTAAGACTGTCATGTGTATGTAACCTTTCAGCATGCAGAGCATAAATTGCTGCTCCAAATAAACTTAGAATGTGTAAGCAGTAGAGCTTTGCTCTGATGAATTAATTCTCATGCTCTCAGATAGCAAAATTGGTTGAAATTTGGTGGCTTAATTTCACGTCACTGACCCCTTTGTACAAACATATACTTGTTATCTCAGTACAGCAGTGCGGGATTTCTGAGGATGAGCACTGCAAGCCGCCAACTGAGCTGAAAGGTCTCATGTGTCCCTTCCCCAGCATGGAGTGACTTAACACCTCCTCTCAAGGCCTGTGACACAATTGTGCTTGTCTGCAATTAGTTGCTTGACTAATTCCCAGTGTTGGTGGTTACTGGTGGTTACAGAGATAGCAATGCTGTTGCTCTATACTAGGTATTCTATAAAGAACAGAAATTAATAGGTATATTTTGTTGCATAAAATGTGGATTTCCTTGAGGTGACTTTTCATATTGGCAGGGAAAACACGAACTTTGATTTTTTCCTTCTCAGCAGACTGCTGCTTCTTGGAGTAAGTGAAACAGAAGCTGTAGGAAAAGCTGTTATTTTCTTGGGTGACTAAACATATTTTGTATTCTCCATATTGAATCATAGAATGGCGCGGGTTGGAAGGGACCTTAAAGCTCATCTTGTTCCAACTCCCCTGCCATGGGCAGGGACACCTTTCACTAGAGCTGGTTACTCAGAGCCCCATCCAACCTGGCCTTGAACACTGCCAGGGATGGGGCATTCACAGGTTCTTTGGACAACCTGTTCCAGTGCTTCACCACCCTCACAGTAGAGAATTTCTTCCTAATATCTACTCTAAACCTACTCTCTTTTGACTTGAAGCCATTTCCTGCTTTCCTGTCGCTATATCCTCTTTCTCCATCTTTCTTGTAGACTCTGTGAAAGAGAACTTCATGGTGTTTTAAACCTCTGCTCTGAGCAATGAAGTATTGTGTTTTCATTCTTTGCATATTTCTTGATTTGGCTCTAATAGAATATAAACATGTGTAAAAGTTATTTTTTGAAATGGTAACAGCCCTGGTGTGTTTGAACCACTGTGTGTTTACAGAAGAAACAGTCAGTCTGTTAAGTTTTAAAACAGATATTAAAGGAAAGAATGGTTAAAGCCATGTATGGAAAATGGGACAAAATGCAGCGTAAGTTAATCTGTTGGTAGACTATGTCAGAGTAAATGATCCTTTATATTCTTTTTCCTACCTTAAAATGTGAGTTAGGAAAAATATTTTTATTTCATCTGGTCTTTAATAAAACATTTGTTGTAGCAGTTGTTAGAGTTACAAAGCAGTTAAGGATTGTACTAAAGGGGAAACAATAGAGGAGCAAAGGAGACGCCTAGGTTGGGGAAGACTAGGGGTGGGATATTGCCACAAAAAATTTGTCAACCAGAAGTTAGGAATGCTCAAAACGTGCGTTAATCTTGCTGGTATTAAGTAAGATGTTGCAGATATGCAGATGTATCTAACCATTATACAGAAGAAGTAGAGCCATTATACTGTGTACTGTGGCGGTCTTGTCTAGGAAGAAATGAATCATTTTGATAATGAGAAGTGAGAAAGATAGTTTGAAATCCAACTTGGTATAATAAGGCTCCTTGTTCTGAACACAAGCATTGGCTTTACCCCACATAGTACCCAGCATTTTGGGGGGACATGCTTTGGGATTTCTTGTCCCTTGCTTTATCTGGTCTTTCCCTGCCTCCTTTCCATTTCTGCCTCAGTTTGCCTGTTTTTGATCTCACCTTTTCTTTCTGAAGTTGTACAGTACTCTTCTTTGTGCTCATAGCTCTGGAAAAGCTAATTGAAACAGATTTTGCTAATTGTCTTTGGAAGTGGCACAAAGGATGACTGGACTGGCTTTCTCAGCCAGGGGAAAGGGAAAAATGCTCTATAATTCCTGGGCTTTGAACTGCTTGTGGCTATATGGTTTCCCAAACAGTGGTTGCAGTTTCCTATTTGGCTGCTAGGAGGTGAATTCCAAAAGCTTCAGTAGAGTTCTGGTTTTTCTTGCTGCAAAAGCTTTGGCAAGGACTTCACTGCATACATAATTGTAATAGTGTGTTAAATACAGAGAGTTGCATAATACGTTTCTATTTTATAAATACTATCATTATCTGAATTTATAAAGTTCATAGTCATGTTGTGTGTGACCTGAAACCCCCCAGGTCTGGGGCTTAGTTTGTATGTGTTAAAAATTGCCTGTGTTAAAAATACCAAAGGACATCTCCTCTCCGTGATCTTTTGAAATGTCAGTGTAGCCTTACTGTGGGTAAGTGATTTGTATCTTTGAACATAGTGCTGGAGAAGGATGAGTAGACCTAGGAGCAGTGCTAGGAGTTGCCTGCTCTCAGCTGTCCCCACTTCATGGTATGTAAGTTAGGGGCTGCCATCTCCAACCCATGAAGACAGGGAGTGATGGTCCAAGCAGTGTCTCTTCTTGTTCCTTGCAGACCTGCATGGCAAATCAAGACAGCTCTGTAAGGTCAACAGAGAAGATGATAGAGCAAGAATGAGGGTTGACCTCTCTAAATACTCTACTGTATTTAAAATCTTTATGGCAGCAATTCAAGTTTTTATGTAGAGAGTCAGTGGTGAACCTTTTATACAGGTGGTACAATCTATCCCGTGTTAGACTCAAATAACAGTGTAGAAAAGAAGCTTTTCCTCTCTAAAGGAAAACATTTGCCACCCTTGTAACTGATAGGTGGTATGTTAATTGTAAGTAACCCATTGGAATTGGCGCAAGTAAGGTAAGATGGACTGTGAGGAGAAGTGCTAACTTTGGGTCACTCATGGTCAGGAGTTAAACATGGCATTATGCAGTCTTAATTCTGTAAAAGATGTTGTTTCCAAAATTCCTAAAAAACCTTTGGATCTAAATAGTTTGGGATGCTGCTATTAAGTTGTGGCAGGGATTTTGATGTTCTGGGAAAACATTTTTACCTACCAGGAAAATACGTGTTCATTTCGCTTAGCAATATGTGGCTCCTTTGGCTTTGCTTTTGCGTTTTAGGCAGTACTTTAATGTCTTCATTAGTTTGATTTTGGCCTACTTGTCCTAGTAGAATAGATGTGCTGAAGTACTTCCCTCTGATATAAGTGGGGCCTGAATCACGGTTGAAAGCCATGTCACTTTGTTTGTAGGAAATTATGCCTTCTCTCTCCCCAGGTTGGACGTTGGGTCTTGACATTGGGTCATTTGCGCGCTGAAGAGTGCAGAGACAGCTTCGCTCTTACTTGGAGTATCTGGCTCTGAACACTTTGGCTTTAGGCTGGCAGTGTCCAACCACCAGCCAAGCTGGAGCGTGTTTTTGATGTTCTTTCCTGGCAGACAGTGAGACCTTTGTAGTTTCAGGATTGTTTTTCAGATATATGCTTTTAGTCCTAGCAGTTCAACTGGTACTTTTAAAAAATTGGTATATAAACCAAAACTACTTATCTGATGAGAGGGAACTGGAGTTTGAATCAGATTGGTGAAGTTTTGAGATCAAGATATTCTTTAATTAAAAACTTTCTCTTAAATTTTGCTATAAAGCATAATTTTTTCTATAGAGCAGCTGCAAAACACAAGGTAACATTGCCCTAAGCTAAAGATTTATTGACTTTGCTTTTTTCCTTTCCTCCACTTCTAAAACAATCTGCAATATATTGTGAAGTAGGGTAGCTGTGTTTGGACTCAAAAGTGTTTAGCAATGCCTAACTGACTGCAGTGGGTTTGATACAAAGCAGCGTTCAAAAAATGCACGGCTTTGTGTTGAAGGCAGGAGCACAGCAGCAGACAATTACTAATGGTTTTTGTACATGATGCAACGGGAGTAGGGTCGGGGAAGCTGTGGCACAGAGCAGAGGAGCTGTAAGCACATGTACTGTTTGATGCTTCAGTCTGCTGTGGTGGGTTGGACCATAAACATCTCTCCCTGTTTCCCTTTTTGTGTTTTGCTCCCTGCCAAGGCAGATGTAAACTTGCAGTGTTATTTGAGGTTTCTCTGTACAGACCTACCTTTTGGCTGCAATTAGGGCAGAACACCTCCCTCCCCGATGGGTAACCTGTAGTAGCATTGCTCATGTCCCTGTGTGACCAGAGAGAAAGATTAACAAACACTTTCCTGATGTAAAACTTTCCCCCAGGTTGAAATGGATAGGAAAGTTCATTGTGGCTGATTAGTTCTAATTTCCCCCCCTGCCCCAAGCAGGGAGGGAAATTATTTAATTTAAATAATTAAAGGTTGCTGTTAAATTCACCTCATTCTCTATTAAGCCTTCCTGGTCATATTAAACTGCCTAATTCAAGCAGTGTTTTTAGTGTTGGTAGAGGAAAGCATTATATTTAGAGAACACTTTATTGTGGAACAATTTTAAAATTATATGGAAACATAGTATTTAACGACTAGTAAGATGGTTTGTGTTGCAAGACATGAGAACAAAGGAGTTATGAATGTTGCATATCTGCCATGAAGGTGCCTGCCTTCAGTTCCTGCATAACCATTTGTGCTTAATCATGAAAGGATCTGTCTACATTGGCAGTGCTGGGGAATTTAACACATGCTCTAATGTCTAGTTTATGTAAGGATTCCTGCATATTTCAAATATTTGGTAACTGCGCTTACGTGTTTTGGGGGAAAAAGTGGAGGGACATATCTTGAGTAATATTGTTCAGTTGGTAGTAAAATAGTTACACATCTATCTTTTCTTACCGAGTCATAGATTTGATATGTAGGTGCCCTTAAGGGCTTTCCATAGTCCCTGGGGAAATTTCTCCACCTGGATTCTTAGCACTGTTGTTAAAGTGCCAGCTGCAAGCTAGAGTTTGGTCATGTAAATGATAACTAGCATGGTAAATACATCTACAGGGATTGTGTGACATCCAGGAATTGGCAGGAGGGAAATTCCTCTGGCTGGTTGTTGGCTTACTTGCAGGTCAACTCTTCTTTTGTTACGGATAGTTATGTGAAGAAAAGACTTGGAGTGAGTGCCAGGCTATTTCTTCTTGAAAGACTAGTCAACAGATTGTTTAAGAATTTACAAACAGCAGGAATTAGCAGCCTGGCAGCCTAAGCTGTCACAGGCTTTGAATAGCATGTGCTTGGGAGCATTTTTCCTTTGCCTTGTCAGGACAGCTACATTTTACAATGGTCATTATGCTCCTGGCAGGGTTTGCAAACACATCCAGTTGTGTTTGGCCCGACTCCCGTTGCTGCGGTGTTTTGTTTTTCCAGAGTGCTACAGTTCAACACCTTTTCTCAATCTGGCTTTACCACGGCATGGAAACAAGAAAGGCTTGCATAGAAAATCACTGTCTAGACCCTGACTGATGTTACTTATGTGTTTCATCATCCCCTTCTCCCAGCATGGGTCTTTTTTGGCCACCGAGGTAGGGAAAGCCCACCAGCTCAATGGAACACGAGAGGCAGCGCTGTAATGGAGAAGTTTTCCCTGGTGCTGAGAGGACTTCTTTTCTGAAGTTACCTAATGCCCTGAAATATGTGCAGTTAGAAGTTCAGCCAAAGTTGTGATACATCAGTACATTTCAATGAAAACCACAAAGTGTTCATGGCTAAGGATACCTTTCATGAACTTCCTGTTCAGCTCTTTAAAACCATTAATATTGAGGTATTCTGTTCCAACTCCTTTCTCATTGTAAAAGTTCTTTTTTTAAGAAACGTTTTTTATGCCTTGAAAGCTGCACTCTTAATTTTAAATGAACTTAAGAGTTCTTTTAAGACAGGTTGAAAGAAAAGGCAAAAATTCATTTTGGTTTTAATTTTTTTCTATTCCATTTCTTTTCAGACTCCCTGCACTTCCGAAGACTTAAGGCAGAGAAGCTGGAGGAGGTTGTAAAGTGAAGGTTTGGGGATTAGATGTGAGTACAGCCATCCCATCTGCAGGGATACAAGAAAGGTGCTGCTGTTAGCTCTTCCAAAAGCTAGTTGTTGAATCCAGGAGAAATCTCTTGAAAACCTTCAAAGACCCATTCAGACTAAATGTTGTGTGTAATTTTAGATTCATGCTCTTTTTCAAGAGCTTCAAGCCCACATCACTGAGCGCGGGCGAAAAGAGTATGTGGAGAAGTCAAAGGAAGAGTATGTGGAGAAGTCAAAGGAAGAATAACACGCATCTCACTGCAGCCAGCTGCACTCTGACTTGGTGTTACCTCTTACTGTTATGAAAAACAGCGTGTGGCATCCTTGGTTGTAAAAGCTGGTTGTGGAGGAGGGCTGCATCTTGCTTGGTGTTTCTAGATGAGGATGTGCATGTTGAATGATTAAAAGAACAATTTGGGAAAGATGTTGCTTATGTGACTTCAGTGTTGTGCAGTGTTGGGGTAGTTGTGGTTTATGTGTCTCTGATGTGAGGGTGGTAATGGCCTTCTTAACTCAAGTAGAAGCTGTATACCTCAGTACTTCAGAGCTTCTTTTGACAGTTAAGATAAAAGATACACACTGTGGTTAATGAAGGAATAGTGATGATAGGAAAAAAGCACTATCAGACACTGTTTTAACAGCTGTGGTTTCTATGATAAAGACAAATCCCTTCACATAAAACAAACTGCAGTTTAGGAATTAAGTCTGTTTTGAATATAAATTTATATTTAAATTCTGAGAGGAAGTTTTCTTCTGTCTCCCTGAAGCTCTGCAAAATCCCTTGAGGGGGAAGGGAGGGAGTGCTTAGAAAGCCATTTTTGATATTAAATTGCTTCTGAAAAGGTAGGCTCATCAAACCCTGAATTTGGGGTTTGGAAGTTAGTGTTCACAGGGTGGGAAAACCTTTATTGAAGAGCAGCTGATTCCAGAGGTCAGCTGACCTGAAGTACCCTTTGTGCCCTGACATCAGTCCCTGTCCCCATTCCCCTGCTGAAGGAGGGGCTGGTGGGATCCTGCCTCCCCAGCTGGGGGCTGACTGCTCTGTACGGCCACTGGCACTGCTGCAGCCCCTCTGTGGAGTTCCCTGGCCAGTGTACTGTGAAGCTGAACAAATTCCAGTGCTAGCCAAGCCTGTAATCAGTTAGGTACAAGGTGAAAAGAAGAAGGAGGAGAACCAAAAAGTGATAGCTGGGTGTGAAATATCACCAGGCCTTCATTAATGGATATATGATTCACAGCTACTCAGCATCTTCGTGTGTGTGTGCAAGGTGGGCAAGGCTTCCATCACAAGTGCTGCAAAGGCTAACTTGGTTGTATCCCTACCTCTAAACATTCTTGGCACATTTGTGGGCGTCCTCTGCTTCTAAAATAATGGTTTCTGTGTCTCTGCTCTATCTGGTGCAGATGTTTACCTCCCCCTTGCCCCCAAGAGCCTCTAGTGTAAATGTTTAGTCTAAACCTGATTTATTCAGGTCCTTTAACTTGGTACTTCTGTGGCATGAACAGTTTTATACAGTGTTCTGAGAAGTTGTGAACTCCTGTCACAGTTTGTACTCAGCACACTTTTTTTTGAAGAAGATGATAAATGTGAAGAGCGTGAATTAGAGTTCAGAAACTCTCCTCCTGCTGTGTTCAGTATGAGACGGGAAACCAAAATCTGAAGGGAAAAGCTGTTGTTATGGCAGCAAAAAAATTTTTTAATTTAGACTTGCTATTCAGATGTCGCTTTCATGTTTCCTATTTCAATCTTGAAAGAAATCTGTGTATTATGTAATGAAATAAATGACTTTTTAATAAGCATATAACTAGTATCTCCCAAAACTCTGTAATTTAGGCACTTATGTGAATAATAGTACATGATATATAATAGTATGTTGCCTTCTATTTTCCAAACTCTATTAGAAAGGGTAATGATGCACAAATGTATAACTTCATTAGGTTTTTATATGTAGTACTTTGCAGCCCACTTTATGCAGATATCTTTATTTGTATTGCAGTGCAATTGAATCATTGGCATAATCTTCTGAGCAGTTAGGCTGCCCAATTATGATTGCAGTGAGTCTGCAGAGATTAATGAAAACAACAACTTCTCTAGGTTTTAGTTTTCTTTCCATTGAACAAAGTATGCTGGAAGGAACAGTTGGGGAAAAATAATCTGGTTTTTACTTACTGGGTTAGTATATGGCATGTGTCTGAATGGAAGCATTGGCTCTTAGCATCTGCAGAAGACAGCTGCCTCATGGCTGGGGCCCTCCTTTGAGAGGCTGAGCTCTGACATCTTCATGCCAGGGTGTTTGTTAGTGGTTCCAGTTCCCTCCACTTTACCTGCAGAGTTGCTGTGTAAGGGGGACTTTCACTCCAGTGTAATGGAGAGAGTAAACTTCCACACTGTTTCTGGAGAGGACTAACAAGGCTCCTCAGGAGTGTGTTTGGCCTGGGATCCATGAGCATCTTGTGTCCTTGCAGTGGGTGGGATTGCAGGAAAGTTAAAATGTTCTCATTTTGAGTGCCTTTTTCCCCCGTTATTCCCCACCTTTTCTTTTTTTTCTTTTGCTTTCCCTCCTTCTAGTGTGTTGCCCACAGTGAAATATTGTATGCAGTGATGTATAATTTGCCACAGAAGTCACATATGTTTTCCCATTGGTGTCCTGCTTGTGTTTGCATCACTTTGCTTTTTGCAGAAACGTCCTTTCATTATAGCTGAAGCATAGATTTTGTGCTCAGGCTGTATATCAGACTTCCTTATATTTCTTTCTTTGTTTCAGGCTGTGTAAAAGTCCAGACACCCAAATGACATCCTGAAAATACCAAAAAGCCTCTGGCTATTCTGGAAGAATTTAAATTGAATTCCTATTTTCATCTGGAGACCACTAATCATAGGCTTATGTGATGAGCAACTCCATTGTATGTTTGAGTACAGATAGCTGTTGGGAACTGGCCTCTTGATACATGCACTGCTCCCTTCAAGGCTTTATTTTGCTTTGATCTCAAGTGGTCACCTTCGATATACATGTGAAGCTTATAGATCTGGACAAGCCATCTTTTTCTGCAAGCTGTTACCTGAAGTGAAGTGATTGGTCTCCCAGAGAGTAAAACCTTCCAGAGCCCAAAGGTGAATGTAGAGCAGAGCAGCAAGCAGTGAAATGTGTCTTTCATGACTGGAGTCGATGAGTTTGGAGGGGGAATAGTGGAGGATTTTCAGTTGCATCTCCTTCGGTGATGGCAGTCATATCTTCCAACGAGGCAGACTTGTTAAGTGTTGGTATTTCCCTTGTCTGTGGGGACAGGTAGGAAAAAAGGAAGGAAATTACAAGCTGCATGTCTGTTAGTATTTTACAGTGATTATATGTGTGCAGCTCCATCATTGGCATGGCACTCCTGTAGCTCCATTACTGAATATTCCATCCATCACTGGGATTTATTAAAACACAGTTTGGTGGATAGTTGGGTGGTAACTGTTGAGCTTTTGCCCAAACACGGAGAGGCTTTCCTCATGTTTAAGGACTTAATCTCGTGATACTGGTACCAGGAGAGTGAGAGAATCTGGCCCTCATCTTCTGTTTGGGTAGAGATGGTGTCTGGGTCTTCAGTAGGTGGAGAAAGTGAGTGGTCTTGTACAGATTAGAATGGGTTACTTTTCCTGGGACCATGTCTTGGGCCAAAGGGACTTTCAAAAGGAGACTCTGAGGAGAAGATAAAATTTGGATGAGTTGGAAGAGGTTACCCACTGGAGGAGCTAACATCCTGGAAAAGCAATGACTGGGACAACACTACAGGTTGCTTTCCTAGAATAGAAATGAAGATAGTGTAACAAATCTCGATGGTCTCCAAGAACCACTTAATTAACTCTGAACACCAGAAAAATGTAATCACAGGTTTTTTTGCTTACAGAATGGCAGAAAAAGGCTTAAAACTTATCTTTTTCAGCTGGAAAGAAATTCTTCTGGACTTGTTTTGAGGGCAGCAAGATACCTTAATCTTAGGGACATTGATTTATTTAAGCTTCAAGCTAGGACATTTTTTCTCCGAAAAAATAGATCTTTACTCATGCTAAATATATGCTTCTTGAGGTGAATGGGTTGAAAAGTCTTTAGCAGCACAGGCAGTACTGAGAAAATCATTAAGAAATGTATATGTTCCCAGATGCTGAGCATGCAATTTCTGAAACAATTTAAACTTTGCACGATTTATGGAGGGTGTTCTGTTGTTTGTATTATGTGTGGAGCGATGAGGAAGAGGGCAGCTCTGTGGCTGGGATAGATGTCTGACAAATCTCCAGATGGAAAATGCACCGAAGTGTCATTTTAGTCAATATTCTAGAACTATGGAAGAGGTAGGTCTAAGATCAGAAAACATTCAAAGGAGAGCTACTTTTCCTTCTGGAGAGGTAGCCAGCTCTGCAGAAGTTAAGCATTTCTCTGAGTGGCCCTTGCGTACTGTTCGTGTGGAGCTGTCCTTCCTGCTTGCTTGAGGATCAGTGTCCAGGGCCTTATGGCTTTCTGTAGAGTTGTCTTTGTGTACCTCAGATCTTTTTGTCTCTTGGCACTGTTTGGTTGGTGCTCTCTTGTTTTCCCAAGCAGGTGTGCTTTGCATGGGTGGTAGCCAGGAAAGGCAGAGAGGAGATTATAGGGCAAGTAGAATCATGGAGTCATTGGATGTTTTGGATTGGATTGGAAGGGATCTTTAGAGACCATCTGGTCCAAGAACCCCACTGCTGTGGGCAGGGACATCTTATTGTGTGCTAGACCAGACCTCCATCCAACCAGACCTTGAACATTTATTTACAGGGATGGGGTATCCACAACTTCTCTGGGCAATCTGTTCCAGTGCCTCACCACTCTCATAATAAAAATCTTTTGCTTATGTCCAGTCTAAATCTACCCTTTCTCAGTTCAAAATCTGTTCCAGTTTCAGCAGGTACTGCTGCTCCTCTCTAGGACTCCTTTTGTCTGGTACCAGAGCCAGACCCACTGTGGAATGAGCTCTATCTATGCCAGACAGATAGAGTGGTGCTGTTTGAGACTGGGCGAGATTGTCAGGGTGGATCAGACCCTGTGTCCCTCTACTTTCAATACCTTGTCTATGAGGTGTCACTGTTGTATGTTTCCAGAGAAAAAAGTAGAAGAATCTCTGGGTTTTATGGGGTAATCTCTCCCACTGTTGATTTATCATGGTAATGGTTAGAGATAGACCTGTGCCTTTAAGGTTGTTGATAAATGAATCTTAGTAATAAACCTGGCACAGATGGAGCAATTCTCCTGATCCTGATCCTCACATAAAATGTTCCATACTTGACTTCCATGACCTCCTGCTGGAATTAGTTTTTGTATTTATATACTCACACGCTCTTTTGTATACGCAAGCAGAAACTGCCAGGCTTCCTTTTCCAAATGGTTTTCTGTCTTATCATGCTTGGGTGTATTTCAGCAGATTTGGATTGTTCAGGAACACAGTGTATTTTGAGGGTTTTTCCATTCCCAGAGCCAGAGTTGTTACCTCTTTCTGAAAGAGGTAACCTTGTCTGGTTTAGCAGCACCTTTTGGAGTGACTAGCACAGCATGTTACAATAAAGGAATCTGCACTAGTGTCCTCTAGAAGACATTAATTAGGCTGACATTGCTCTTCATCTTAGTTCTGTTTATGCAAAGCTATGGAATTTGAGGTTGTGCTTTTTAAACCATGGCTGCATCTTGAACCTTTTGCTGAGCTGTTTCAAGTCCATTTCTAGATGTTATAATTAATGGTTTAGTTAAAAATACTGTGAGGTTTTATAGCTAGCTTAAAAGCTTGCATTTAGGGCACATTTTTTAATACTCAAATCCATTGGTGTTTTATTTCTTGTCCTTTCATGTCACTTATTTCTCTCTGCAGACTCCTCATGGTCCTGTCAGATACTGCTTTACATCAGAAACTGCCATCTTCTGAGGGTCCTACCTTTTATCTCTCTCTGCTGCAGCCTTCCTTTCAGTTCTTTGCACTGTGAGATACTTCAAAAGACAAGGATGTGAAAGATAGGTTGCCACTCATCTTTGCTCTTGTGCACACTGAGCCCTTACACTCACCCCTGCAGCTGGTCTCCCAACCAGGGTTTGGTATGTGTGCATCTCACCACTTGCCCGTCATCTGGTTGCCTTGGCAAAGCCATGCTGCCTGGGGTGCTGCATGTGGCAGTCCTTGCTTCCTCCTTGGTCGGGTGGGCAGTGCAAAGCACACTTCATTTAAAATGTGTCAGGATCTACTGACTGAGAAACCTGCTCTTGGACACCAGTGTGCCCTTTGTGGTTGGCCATGTTACTTCGGAGAAGTTCGGGTTTGTGTGGCAGTTACTAGTGGTAGCCACAGAGCAGTCCAGTGCGGGTTCTTTTCGCATTGAATTAATTTTGTAAAACACATCCACATTGATACTACTGTGCATTGTGCACTAGTTCAAAGAATGGAGAGCAGTTCAGGTGGATAAGTTAGTCTACAGCTATTAAGGATTAGGAAGAAAAAAATTATTTTGGCTGAAATTATTTGAAGTGTTTTCTTCTTTTGCCAGTAAATGTCAGTTGCTTTAGAGGCATTAAAAAGCTGGATATTGTCCAGCTGTTCTTGTTCTTTTCTCCCTCCTTATTTAGCTTTATGCCAAGAGACAAATCATCTCTAATGACTCAAGCATGAGAGCTCCATTTTATTTTATTTTTTTAGTCCACATTTTATATACACATGTATATCCTGTTAACTTTTAAATAGCAACTGTTTGGAATTAAAGCTAAATAGTAATGATGAAACTCTGTGCTTGATTCTGTGGTGTAAAAACTTACAGTAGTTCAAACTTGTGGAGAGGGAGTCCCATATGCAGCAAGATGGATGGGCAGCTGGCAGATGTTCTCGGTTGCTCTGAGCTGTGTGAGGAGGGGGCTCAGCCCAGGTTTCCAGCTGACTTCCAGTACCTCCCATCCAAAATTGATTGTTATGACTTAACTATCTCTAAGTACATGACTGGAAAAGTGTAAGATTTGAAATACAGCTTTCCAAGTATTTCTGTGTAGTAGCCAAAACTTTTCAGGAGCATTAAAGGGATAGTTCAGTAGTAATTTTTAATGTCCCACAATGTGTTATTTTAACTCAAAATGTGTAGTCACTATCTTGACAAACTGAGGCTATATCACTTTATTAAATAAAACATCACACCAAATTCCCTGTATGTGGTGAGCTTGATGGTGATTAGAGTTCAATTTGATAACAACACCCATTCATGTGCTGCTTTGATTTTGTTGCACATGAACCTTAATTTTCAGAGATTCATATCTGTTCTCTATTCAAATGTTAAAAGAAATGTTGAGGTAGCTTCCAGCAATAAAACTAAACTGACCAGCTTTCCTGTGAAACTTCCAGAACTTCCTGCTGCTGTTCTGGCTTAAAGTTTATGGTGTTAAAAAAAACACCCTTTCTTCTGTCATTTCCACAGCTGATTTTAGCCAGAATGTGAAAGCAAGGAAGCATTGTAACAGTAATAAATAAACACTTAAAAAATCGTCATGATAACTTTGATTTCTAATGAAAATGGTCAGAGCTTCAGATTTCTGTCCTTGATTTTATAAAAAAAAAAGGTGCCTTTATGCCTGCTTGTAATTCACATATTAAGATCTTGGTGCATAAATGTATAGATACATATAGATAGAGAGGGGAAAACAGGAGTGTAGGAAAAACCAAGCAGCTGAATAAAGACAAGTTTTCTGTAAAAATTACATAACTTGAGGAACAACTGGAAGATTGGACCAGATAACAGAGTGTATGTTAGTTTGAGGTAGTGTGTGAGTGCTGCCTTGGTGTTCCTCATGCAAGTTCCTCAAGCAAGATCAGATTGTGTTTGAGCGTTAGTCAATAATTCTATACGCATAGGTCAAATATTTTCCAGCTCTTAATCGGTTTCTGCGTACAGTGTGCTGATGGTACCCATTATCAGAGAATCATTTAGGTTGGAAGAGGACCTCCAAGATCATTCAGTCCATCTGTTAACTTAGCACTGTCAAGTCCACCACGCAACCCTATTTCTAAGAACCACATCTACATGTCTTTTAAATGCCTCCAGGGACAGTGGTTCCATCACTTCCCTGGGCAGCCTGTTCTAATGCTTGACAACCCTTTCGTGAAGAAATTTGTCCTAATATCCAATATAAATCTGCCTGGCACAACTTGAGGCTGCTCCATCTTGTCAAATGACTTGTTACCTGGGAGAAGAGCCTGGTCCCCACCTATCTGCAACCTCTTTTCAACTTCAGCTCTCTTGTGAAAAAGCTCCCCTGAGCCTCCTTTTCTGCAGATTAAACAGCTGCATCTCCCTCAACTGCTCCATGTAAGACATGTGCTTCAGACTCTTCACCAGCTTTTCTGCTCTTGTCTGGACATGCTCCAGCTCCTCAAAGTTTCTCCTGTAATGAAGGGCCCAAAACTGAATAAAGTACTGGAATTGCGGCCTTGCCAGTGCTGAGGACAGGACAATCACTGCCCTGTTCATGATGTTCCTGGTGTGTTTCTACCCACACTGTTTCTGACACAAGCTAGGGTGCCATTGGCCTTCTTGGCCACCTGGGCACATGCTGGCTCATCTTCAGCTGGCTATGGACCAGCACCACCAGGGCCTTTTCCACTGGGCCACGTTCCAGCCACTCTACCCCCAGCCTGTGGTGCTTCAGGGGGTCGTTGTGACCCAGGTGTCAGACCCAGCATTTGGCCTTGTTGAACCTTGTCCATCTGACCTTGGCCCATTGATCCAGCCTGTTCAGATCCCTCTATGAAAGCCTTTGTGTCCTCCAGCAGATCAACACTCCCTCCCAACTTGTGTCATCTGCAGACTGTAAATGCACTTTATCTGCTTGTCCAGGTCATCAACAAAGATATTAAACAGAGCTGATCCTCAGCTCTGGGTACCACCACTCATGACTGGCTGCCAGCTGGATGTAACTCATCACCAGTCTCTGGGGCCAGCCATCCAGCCAGTTTTCTACCTGAGGGACAGTGCACCCATCCAAGCAATGACCAGCCAGTTTCTCCAGGAGAATGCTGTGGAAAATGGTATCAAAGGCTTTACTAAAGTCCGGGGAGACAACATCCACTTCCGCCATCTCTCCAAACACACAGTTTACAATCCTATGGTTGTTTCTACTAAATTGTAGCCAACATGCAGCAAAAACAGGGGAAGGTAAGAAAATGAAACTTGTTTAAACAAGTTTTAACATCAGTGAAGGAATAAGAAAAGGGTTAAAACAATAAAGTGGTCGTTAGTATTTGATATGTAAATTAGTATAATTCCTTAAGTAGGTTTTATTTGTTGAGTTTAACGCTTGGAAGCAAGCTGACTTTGGATGGTGGTGTTTATGGCAAGATACAAATGCAATAATGCTGGGAAATTTACTGTCTTGTTCAGCCAAGTGTTGTTGGAAGTTTTCTTGTAGTAAATAGTATCATGTCCCCCCCATCTTCCGCACTTGGTTGTTGTAGAAGGATTATCTGCATTGCACATAAATGTGCTGTGACTGTGGAAGAGATCTGAGCTGGTTTCATGCCATCTGGCTCAGGGCCAGAAGCAATGTGCCTGAGCTTGGGCAGCAGCATGCAGCCTTGGCATTTCGGGCTGGTGCCATCTCAGGGATGGACCTTTGTGCTTAGGGTCAGCATTGCTGATGTTTCTAGTGTACTCCTGTACACTTATATTACTCTTGGTTTTACATCTACAAGACTGTATTTAAAAGAAAAGGCTTTATAGGTTAAAGAAAAATAGTCATAACTTGCAACACCAGTCACTCATCCAGGCATTCTGTCCTTTACATCTTTACTTTGTAATGTGAATAAAGTTTTATGTAAACAACAAAACTTGGACTCTACTATAATGTTTTTTTATAGCACTGTATCTGAAGGTCTTCAAGTCTTACTGTTTTATAAATTGGCTTTGGGTTTCTGTGAGGAAAATAATGCTGATATATTCATCAAATTTAAGGGATTAATATGAGGAGGGAGTTAAATGCTGTGAATAATGTGTTTGAATTGCAGGAACACAAACAGGGTTGAATGAAAGATATTAGGGAACAGTCTGTTCTCTGTTACAGTTTTAGAGATCTTCAATGAAAAATAGGACCTTTGTGTTTTTGCACACCCTGAGGAATGCACTCTCTGGTAGGTGGGGTACCTCTGAATGCTTTTAACAGCCTAATCGGTGCATAAACAAAATCACCCCATAGGCTGCTTTCTTAGTGGAAGGACTGTGCTTGTGTGGTATGCATTTCTGGCTAGATTCAAGTAGGGGTTTTTGGAGGCCTTTCACATTTTTTGTGGTAACCCTCTGAACAAAATATTTGGAGAACACACCCCTGTGGTGTTCCTAGGTCTTCTTGTTTGTCAATGATCTGTTTGAAATCTGTGTTTAGAAGAAAAGTACTTGATGCTTTTCAAAGTTTGACATATTTCTATGCTCTGCATATTTAATATAAAGAAAATACTACTGCAATATGCTGTTAAGGTGCTGTTTGACAGTGTAAACTGGTAGTTTTGGTGATGATGCCTTGTAGTGAATTTTCAAGTGTTAGACTGCAGTGTCAGTGGCATGGGTTGCTGTGTAATCGGACTTTTATATTAGAAGCAACTGGATGTGTTAGTGATTTCTGCAGTGAGCAAGCTGTTCTCTGGGATGAATTATCTTGATTAGCTGTCAGACTCTTAACTTTCCAAAAGCCAGATCTTATCTGATGATAGCAAATGATGCCTGACTGTTCAGGTTTGTGCTGAGAAAAAAGGAAGGAAGGCTCCCTGTTCCCCTTTGTGCCTTGCGGGGGGGGCGGGCACCTCAGGCTTGTGCAGTGTGCTGAGCATCTCCTCAGCTCTGTGCTGCATTTCCCAACTAGCCCCTTCCTAGCAATGGGTATGTATTTCTTTCTAGCTAGCTTACAGTGCTGCAGGTATATTTACAGAATTCAAAGAGGTGGAATAGTTATGCTTTAAAAATACCTCAGACTATGGAAGAATCTAAATTTCTGTAATGCTAATATATAGCTCTAGTAGCTTTATGATGCCTACCATGGGCTTTTCATTTTTTAGTTGCTTTTTTCTTAAAAGTCAGCAGAAATAGAGAGGAACTATTGCTGCCATCACATTCCCCTTTCCTTGGGAAACTCGGAATGGTTATGTATGACCTTAAAATCCAAACCCTGACTGGAGGACAATGTAGCAAAATGTTCTTATATCATTCCTTATATATATCTGTGTTCACACTGGGTTTTGGTTTTTGGTGTGGGCATGTTTGGGGGTGGTGAGGGGATGTTTTAGTCCTAGCCTGGATTTTCTGTTGTTATTTTAATTTCACTTTACTTTCTTCTGTCTTTCCACTTTGCTTATTAACTTACAGAGGCTGAACATTGGATATCTGGGTCAGCCAAACTGTGTAGATGTGCTCCCCTTTCATTGTAGCTGGATACTAGGGATATTTTTCCAGGAAAGTTTTGTGCCCTTAATTATGTAGAGCCACAGGAGCTGCACAGGGATTTTGTAATCCCTGCATCCTAACCAACTGGTTATCAGTGATGTATGAGCTCCATGTTAAAAGGAGTATTGAGTGGTTCACATATCAAGTTGTTGGATTACTTGGTTGAACAGAAGGAACATGAGCTTGATCAAAACAAATTAAAAAGCTAGATAAAACCATCCAAAGTCCTGCCTCCTTATTGCCTTGCTCTTCTGAGCATTTTGTTGTGCACTGGCTGCATTTCCTTCAGTAACAGCCACTGTGGATTACAGTGGTACCTGCCGGCATGGCAGAATCTCAGGCTGGCCGAGATGACAGCTGGGCCACTCAGTCCATTTTTTCTGGTTTTGTTTTTTTTTTTCTAATGCATGTTTTATAGTGTTTTCTCTTATGGTGATCTCTTTGTGTGCTTACTTTCTGTGGAGAGGAAGTATCATAGATTTGTGGGGCTTTTTCCTTCATCACCTCTTGTGTTCAAAAGCAAGTGCCCTTGTGTAGGAGTATCACTGCAGTATTGTGAATAGCAGGAGGCTGGCTTGTAATTGAGAACTGAAAGGGAGTGGGTTTTTCCCCCCCTCTGTTTGGAACATGTGTATATGACGGTGAACTGCTAAAGGCACTTTACTGACATGCATGTCTTTCAGTTAGTGAAGGAGATTGTGTGGGTGAAGTCTGGAGCAAGGGCTGAAAGCAGGGAGGTTCCGTCCAGACTGCTGTGTTGCTGCGATGGTGATCTTTCTCCTGCTGTGATGGTGGGAGGCCCAGCAGCCATCTACAGCTGGGTTAAGCTTGCTCTACTTGGACAGAGCAAGACAGTGTTAACGTGGTTGGACCTGCCCAGTGTACCATAGCTCAACAGTGTGCTATTTTGGGTAGGGTCACAAAGAGGGTGATTCACTTATCTGTTAGTGGGAAGAATGCTAATGCTCTGGAGAATTCCTGTCATTCTTGTGATGGAAATTGGTCTGGGCTTTCACAAAACAAAGCATTGATGTTTATAACGAAAAAACAAAGGTGTGAGGTCCCAAGGTGCAGTCCAAACTACTCTTGATTCTTGTCCTTGGGACTGTTCTTGCTGAAGTAGGGTATCAGCTTCTAGAAGCAACTGTGTGTTTTGGATCAAAGTATAGTTAGGCATATGGGTATAAATCTTCCTTTTTTAAAAAAAAATAAAAGCTTCTTGGTGCCTCTTTCAGTTCTTGATCTCCCTGCTACTCCTGCTTTTTCTAAGCTCCAGCAGGGACAGTCTGGGTCTAGTCATCAAACATGGGATGAATAGAGGTGGTCTGATCATGGTGTGTTTTGTGAGGATGAAGTAGCAAAGGTCAGCGAGTCAGGCTGGGAATCACTTGGTAAGTACAAAAAGGAATTAGCTGGATACAGTGACTATCCCTCCCTAGACCTCAGTCAGTGTGCAGCATGGTGAGTACACAGGAGGTGCATTTTTAAGATAGTGTAACCAAGCGGAGGAGTAGTTGAATGCAGGGGAATGCTTCAGAGTGACTTCTGTAGAGAGAATGAGCTAAAGTGTGCCACGTAAATGGTGAGTTGTGGTTCTTTTAAACATGACATTGAGTCACCAGTGTGCCCTGGCAGCCAGGAGGGCCAGCTGTGTCCTGCAGTGCATCAGTCACAGCATCGTCAGCTGGGCAAGGGAGGGGATTGTCCCGCTCTGCTCTGCACTGGGGCAGCTGCACCTTGAGTGCTTTGTTGGTTGTCACAGTGTAAGAAGGATATAAAGCTATTACAGAGAGTCCAAAGAAGGGCCATGAAGATGGTGAAGTGTCTAAAGGAGGAGCCATGTGAGGACCAGCTGAGGTCACTTGGTTTGTTTTTGGAGGAGACTGAGGTCTACAGCTTCCTCCTGTGGGGGAGCAGAGGAGCAGGTGCTGAACCCCTTTCTCTGGTGACTAGGAATAGGACCTGAAGGAACAGCATGAAGCTGTGCCAGGGGATGTTTAGATGGGATATTAGGAGAAGGTTCTTCACCTAGAGGGTGGTTGAGCATTGGAACTGGCTCCCCAGAGAAGTGGTCACAGCACCAAGCCTGCCGGAGTTCAAGAAATGTTTGGACAATGTTCTCAGGCATGTGGTGTGATTGTTGATGTTGTCCTGTGCAGGACCAGGAGTTGGACTCTGACGATCCTTGTGGGTCTCTTCCAGCTCAGGATATTCTACGATTATATGACTTAACATGTGCAAGCACAGAGTGAGGAAATATTTGAGACCTTTTCAGCGTGCTTTGCAGAACGTAGTAGGAGATGCTTCAGCATAGCTCACACTAAGAAGTTTCTAAGGAATGATTTGCTGTGAAGAGTGGTTTTTTAGGAAGCTTGGTGTGGAGGTGCAGAGATGAACATGCTGCAGTTTTTGTTGGCGAGGAGCCGGCCTCTGGCTGACACATTACTTGGTAGGCACTTGTGACTTCTTCCTGTTTAAACTGGTTAGTTGTATTAGATAGGACCATGAGGAAGTTGAAGTACTCTGTTTTCCTTCAGTGATGTTGAAACTAATTGGATTTATTAAATTAAGGGAGGGATATAAGCCACAGGTAGAAAATATATTCCAGTTCTACTGTATCTAACAAGCTCTTATTTTTCAAATTTATTACCCTCTGTAATGTTATGCTTTACTAGTCTGAAGTAATTTTAGTGAAACTGAGTGCTTATTCACTGGCTTCTGCATCCTCAGTGAAATTCTGTACTTTGAAAGTGCTTTCTGTTCCACAGAACTTCTGTTCTCTTTAATTTTTTTGACTATGGCTTACTGTTGCTGTTCCATGCTCTTGCCGTAAAGTGGTGTGTTAAAACAGGATGCCTTTGTCTGTGCTCAAGCACCACTGTTTTTGAGGGTGGGAGAAGCTGGTGAGAGGGATCAAGTGGCTGGTGTTTACAGACCCCTGGGGGACCCAGGCAAAATGGTGCTCATTCATGGAGCTCCAGCAGTAAAGTGTACCTTCCTCGGTGTTTCCCTGCTGTTTTATTTTGGCTCTGCGAGTTGCCCAAGCTGCAAAGAGTGCCTGGCTCTCAGTGCTTTAGGATATTTTGGGTAGTTGGAACGGCTCTGCCATCTTCTCTGTGCTTTCCAGGCAGCAGTGAGGGCATGGAGGGCATTCGCTGTGCTGTGGGGCTGCTGGTGACGTCCCACTTGTCCCATCACAAGCATTACTGAATGCAGACTGACCCTGTGCTAATCAAGCCCTGGTGGTAGGTGTCTTTTGTCTTGTGCTAAATAGTTTTGGCAAAAGGTGGCGTTTGAGACAGAGCAGTCCTCACTGGTGACTCTGGGTGGGCACAGCGTGGTTGTCTTGGCTGTCATCTACTGCTGCCTGGTCATCTGTCTGGCTTCTGGGCAGTGGGAGGGGAACGTGGCAGTGGAGGGCTCTTGCTATGCTGCCTTCAGCGATTGCTTTCCTCTGGGTAGTTTTGGGCTGTCTCATGAATAAACCCTCAGTAGTCTTGCCAGAGTGCTGTAGTTCTCAAAGTCCTGTGCAGTTTCACTTGGGAATTGTGGATGTACGATGAAACTCACCGGAGATGGGGACAGGACTTCCTCTTTCCTTGATAAAAATAGTCTTTGGCTAGGGAGGAGTTGCAGCTCCCAAAAACTTAACTCAGTGCACTGGGCAAAAATAGGCTTGCTGGGGAGCCAGCTGCTGGCTTGCTCCAGACTTGCTCATGAGCTTTCAGAAGGTAGGAGTGTAGTACCATCTCTGACAACCAAAATGCTGACAAGAGAATGGCCAGATGTGGGATGTGGGAGAGGAATATTCCATAAAAATCATTTGTCATTGACAGTGGAATAATTTCTCTGAGGGTTTTGGAAATATTTGGAGCTAAAGGCTAACTGACTAGTGTCTGGGGCTGGCATCCTCTTCAGAAATCAAGACTAGCAAGTGGAGGGAAGTGAGTACCTGAGAATACATACAATTCTGATGTTAAAATGGACATATCTTGTATTTTGGGACAGAGGTAGATTTTTGTCCTGCTTTGCAGTTCCTCCTTAAAGGAAATAAATAGCACTCTCTTTGAGTTCTGATTATTTGCAAAACAGAGCAATTATATTCTTCTTCCTTATGTTTTATTACCCCAAAATGTAAGTAGGAAGACTTGATGGGAAACCCATAAACAGGCAGTGTGGGTGAGGGAGCTGGTTCTTGCTACTTATGCTGTCCCTCTAGTGTTTACAGCAAGCACAATTTGCCATTGGACTAGCTATAATCTGTTCTGGAGGTGTAGGGTGACTGTGTGCTGCAGTACATCATCTGACCCGCTTTTCGAATTAAATTGGTGTGGTTTAATAATGAGCATGCTTCCTCCTGTGGCAACAGGACCATACCCCTGCAGCAGGTACTGGTTCTCACAATGTATGTGGTACCTGATTCCTTGTGTGACAGAGGGAGAACAAACTTGCCCCTGTTTTCTCTTCACTGGTTGCATTTTGACAAATAAAACGATGTAACAGCAGAAATCCATTTTTGACAAATTTTGACTGGTGAGTAATGCATATCAGACTAGTTTTGTTACTAAGTTGCTTTAAAAAGGATAGCTTAAATGAATGATTTGTTTGTTGCTATGTTAGAGAAGAACTCCATCTCAAGTTAATTATTAAAAACACAGCCTTGAGTCCATAAGATGTTTGCTTATTGCTTTTTCCTTCTTGAAAAAAGGTTGGAGTAGTTCTGCTGGTTTGGACTATGGGGAATGAAAAAATTCAAAATACGAACTGCAGTCCTCTTACTTACTGGTTACCATAGAAATCTAAATAAAGAATGCTCTGCAAATAGTATAAATATAGCAATTTGACAGCTCTCCCTTTCTTAAAAAGATATGCCATTGTTCAGATTTCTGTAGTGACTGATCAGTAAGGGCCACTGCACACGTTCTGAATAAGATTGCTGTATAAGTGCTGTATTTATACTATTTGCAAAGTATTCTCAGTATCAGAAAACTTTTCTGTTACTGATTCTTGGTATCAGTTTGTTGTTGAGACTGGCTGTGGTAAATGAGACTAGAAAAGACTGCTCTGCATTCATAGTGAGAGCTGCAAAATGCTTAAGATTTTATGAATTATGAATGAGTCACCTACAGAACTGTTCCTATTATTCCAGAGAGAAATGTGACCCAGTGACATGCAGATCAGCCACCTTAAAGCTACAGACAGAAACTCAGGAAGCAACAAGATGTCTCAATCTCTCTCCTGGTCTGGCTTGCTCACTCAACTTGTTGCATAGCCCAGGGGTGGGCAGTGGAGGTGTGATGGCTTTTTGAGTGTCTTTGGCCTCTGCAACTGGCATGGTCTGACTCACAGCAAGTCAGCTTGTGGCCTTATATATTTTAGGAGCTGAGATTTGTTGCAGAGTAGAACTGCTTCAGGTTTCCTCCACTCTCCTTAGGAACACATATTATGCATTTCTTACCTGGTGGGATCTGATGGTATTTTCAGGACTTTTCATTGTTTTCAAAGTAAATAATAAGACATTATTATTTTTTAAGCAGTCACTGTGGTTTGTCAGTTTTCTTCTGTGTTCACTCATCTTATATAATGTAAATCACTTTCATATTCCTTTGACTTTTTTTTAATTTACTTTTTTTTCGTGAGGCTGCTTAGCTGGTAGTAGTAGCCTCCTTACAGAAAGAGAGCTAAGGATGTAAGAATTTTAAATGAGTTTCCATCTGGTGTTGGTTTTGGCTTGGAACAGGAATAAAAAATGCTATTCATTTTTACAAAGTAGAGGATTTTTTTTTTTTCTTCTTCTGATAAGTAAAAACAGACCTGGAAAAGGAAAATGGAAATTTACAGATTTCCAGAGCCAGGTCACTGAGTTATGGCCTTCTATCAGCACGCAGCAGAGTGAAACCAAAATCTGGGCTGTGTGATGAATGGGATGATGCTCCATGAGAGCAGTGTTTGGAGGCCTGCTCTTCTTTCTCAGTGACTGTCATTATCCGGTGTGGTTGGTGCTGCTCTGTTTCTGTCCTTCAGCTCTGTGCTCTGAGAGCTGCAACAATGACCATGGAAGGTGCTTCACCTTTGCCACTCTGATCTGGGCAATGTGCCTAGCTTGAGGTGCCTCCATATGGAAATCACATTGCTTCCCATGGAGGACTGGTGCCTGAACGTACCTCTGAAAGTGAGGAGGAATAATACAGGCATCATTCACCATGGCTGAGACCACTTCCTTTCAAGGTCAAAAGTATCTGGGGGACATATTTATTATTTAGTGGGCATTTTTTGATCTTTCAAGTCCTTTTTCTTGATGTCCTGCCAAAAAAAAAATCGTTATTTCAGTAGCAGTTTTACAAAACCTTTGTGATAAGAAACTGATCTGAACTCAAAGTGATTTTTTGATGGATCTGCAATTTTGCTCTGGTTTTTTTGTGTGTGTATGTGTGTGTCCCACTTTCTAAAAAACCTATTCAGCAATTCTAGTGACTGTTGGCTGTGTTTTTAGATACTTGCAAAAACAGTAGATGGTGAAATTTTAGCTAAGCAATTATTTTCTTACATTTGTGCTAATATGGTGTTGCATTTCTTTTCCTGTACTAACTCCTCAAAATTGAAGAGAGCTCTCACTAAGGCATAATATGATAAAGAAAAGTTGGATTTACTTACAACACTTGAGTTGTGTTGTACCTAAGTTACCCAAGTAATTATAATTTAGAGCACAAATATAATACGTAGCTTAAAATACACTTAATTGCATTTGAAACAAATTCAGCTGCAAACTAATAGATGCTTTTTTTTGGATTTCTGGTTTATATATGGTGTTTGCCAACTTGTAGCTATTATCTCTTCTATGTTCCCCTTTTCAAAGGAACAGAGATTCACAGAAGAGCACAGAATTGCTAGACTGAATGTTGGAAAATAAGGTGAAAATTTTAAAAGTCCCCAGCTTCTGGCTTCAGTGGGGGCAGGGAAGGTCAGTGTGATATTTGGCAGTACTCACGGGCCATGTCCAAGTACACAGGACATGCCTTAGCGTAGTGTTGAATGGGGAGGTGGAGTTATGCTGCTTTCAGAGAAACAATACTGCTTTTTTCTGTATTTGTTTATTTTTTAATTGCCACAACTTGGAGTGTAAAGTGAAATCACCCAGCTTTGCAGCCTTGCAGCTGTATGCAATCCATTCAGTTTGGAACACTGCTGAGAAGGAACTTCAGCTGTTTGGGTACACTGGGAGAAGCGTTCTCATAAACCAAAGAGCATCCTTCTAGCCTAATGGATTTGAGTAAAATGAAAATTAATATTACAGCTAAGCCAGTGAGTTACTGTTGGAAGAGGCTATCCTTATTCTTTTAGTTTGTTTTGTGGGATTTTTTTCTCCCAGATGTTGTGTGATGTGGCCCTGCCCTCCTGTTTCAGCCAATGCTGTGGCTTGATTTTATGTATCACTAAGTGTGAGTTAAATACACTGCCTGGAATCACCGTACTCTGTGTGGAGGCTCCTTGAAAGGGTGCCAGAGCAGGAAGAGGAAGATCAGGGGGTGTGAGAGAAAGTTCCCCTGAGCTTCCCATGGTCTGGGAGGTTCAGGGTATGCTGAGTCCACCAGGTAATTGGGAACCCTGCTGAACAGAAGCAGTCTGGAAATCTAAACTAAAGCATTTCTAATGAAAGGGGAGAAGGACCTGTTTGTTGCAGAGGAGCAAAACTTGTGTAGTTCTGTTGTTTCACAGGGCACAGTTGGATTTTTGGGTGCATTGGGTTTTATTTTTTCAGAAACATCAGGAGTTTCTTGCGATTGGGAAGAGATCTATCTTGCTAATTGGAATTACCCAAATTGAAGGCAGGCATGAAATGCAGTAGTGGGTATTATTCTCCACTCAGCACTTCATAGAAGGTAAAAACACAGCTTTCTAATCTTGAATGCTTAATATCTTGCTGTGTGTTGCCATTGCTGTTGTTTCTGATCTGTGCCTCAATCAAATGTTGCATGTTTTATGCCTGTGTTGTGGGTGTGAATTCCCAGAGGTGTTAGTCCTTTGGGTTTCCTTTCAGGTGTGGTGAGGAAGCAGCTGACCTCTGCTGCATGCTCTCAAGAGACAATGCTGTGGGAAATTGCCTCTTGCCTCTACAGAACCTCCAGCAGCAAAGTGGTTACTGAGCCTATTTTACTCACCCTGTTTGTGTTCCTCTGACAAAGTAAATAGACACTAATTATCCTGTTGTAGTTACATGGTGCAATTTCCTTGTTCATTATGTGCCAATGCCAGCCTGAGGACCTTTGACATTAGTTTGGCCTTGAGTTTTGCAGACGTCAGACATGTCAGAAAAGAAAATGCTGCAAAGCATGAATGGACTTTGAGAATAAATGTTTCTAATACTTCCCCAGCATAGGCATCGGCAGTATAAAGCTTCTGTGCTGTGGAAGACTGCTGCAGCTAGTGTGGGTGTTAAATCAGTCATCATGCTGACAGCTACTCTGATAGCTGGGCCTGGAAGTGGGATACTGCAGCAGCAGCATCTCCAGAGAGAACAAGACGTGCGTGAGCTCAGGTCTTTCACTTTCTCCATGAATGATTTATCCTTTCACAGGACTTTGTACCAGTGTTAGATGCTTTTGAAAAGCCTGTACAAGTATATAGTTGTTTAACTATCAACAAGCCTGTTGATAGTTATTTAGTAATTGTAGGTCCTGTCGTGTAAGGATTTGGTTATTCCTGAAGGATACCAAGCAGCTTCTCCTGCAGCTGCTAAGGGGAGAGTATGATTCATGACACCTTAACAATTGATCAGTCTTGCACTGTCTTTACTCTTTCTTCATCTAAACCAAGAAGTTGACTTCATTTGCTGCATGTTAGCTCACAATTCAACCAGTGTCGTAAAATGAATGAGGATTAAATGTGGCCTGTTTTGAGACATCTTGCTGAGGGAAATTGCTCCTGTGGATTGCTGTGTTGAGCACTAGTGAGCTCGTGCAGTAGTTACTTAAAGACTATCTCTGTTAGGAAAGTTGTAGCTCCTTACATGGTCCAGTCACTTACTCAGATATATACATTATCTTGAATTTTGTAAATTGTTCAGCCTCTGGTTGTTCATAGCTGTGTTCCACCAAACAGAGCAGCTAAAAGGATTGCTTTAGAAGAAATGCATTGAGGTCGGGACCATTATAGACCCTTGGATTTTCTGTGAGTTAAGATTTATCCTAATATTAACTTTGGGCTTCACTCAAGTGGGGGTATTTATTACTTGTTTATTCTTATCCCTTGGAATGTTGAAGTTTTACAATAGATTTGTCCTGTCATTAGCTAGCTTAAATTGCTGCTTTGTTTATCACTTAAAACAAGCAATCTATATATAGCTGCTTTTTGTTTGTTTTGTTGTAAAGGGTTGTACCTTTGCAAGAAATGAAGGAAACCATAAGAGCACAAAATAACAGGGTACCTTAGGTTTACTAGTAATAGTGTGTACTTGCATATTATCTTTTGTCACTGACTCTGGATATGTTTTGCAGACTTTGAGCAAGCCTCTACTATATTGGAAATTAGGAGTTAAGAATATTAGAAGATGCTAAATTGCAGCAGTAGGCGAAAGTAGGTTCTTCACTCAATTTGACTGCCTAGTGTGGGCAGGTTAGGCTGAGTTCCTGAAGATCTGTCTTATCTTACAGGGGCTGTGGCATGAGAATGGTTAGTCTTGAGTCTCCAATGACTGTTGAGATAGTTTTATTTGTGAGTAATGGGTCACTTCGTTTTTCTTTGTGTCTTTTCATGTCTCCTTTACTGGTTTGTCCCTTTTTTGGATCTTGCTATAGTCCTCTGGTTTGGAAATCATGGAGCGAACTCCTCCAGCTCTGTGTTTTGTGCACAGGTTATACTTCAGTGGAGGGTCTCGAAGCATCAAAACAAGTTACTAATACACTTGTAGAGGGTGTTACAGGTTCTCTCCTCTAGGTTGTTCTAAGACACCTGTCAAGAAATCACAGGTACTACATGTGATGGTTGTGATTTTTAGTAGGCTTGTAAATGACCCTACTATGAGCTTAACCAATTTGTATAAGGCCTCTCTCACAGTAACTAGTATAACAAAATCCTAGATCTCTGTGCTGTTACTCTGTGTTTAGCCTCCGCTGTGATTTTTCACTAGCTTAATATTTAAAGAAATCTTGTAAATGACACTGGTTCAGCTGATAGGTAAAAAAATAAATACAGATGCTCATATTACATAAGTTGGATCTTAATTAATACAGCTGTATGATTGCAAGTGTTTACCTTTTACTGTAGTTGAGTGTGGGTGATTCAGCCTAAGGAAGTCTGAGGTTTATTGTAATTTCTGATGTTCTCCCTTATTGTGCAAATAAAGGCAACATAATCTTTGCTAAAAGCACATCTCTGAACAAGAGATAGAGGGTTGAGAAGCAGGTTTTAAGTGCAAAAGAAGAATCTGATCTTTCAGCACTATCAGGTGAAATAAAATCACTTGTTTAAAACCTCTAAAGTATCTGTCTTTTCCCAACTTTAATCACTGTTCTTATGTTTCATTTCCTCCAGTAATCACCATCACTTTTTTCTTTTTATATAGAGCTTGATTACCACCTTTACTGTGGACAGGGCCCTACTGTATCTATGTGCTAGTGAATAAGCTACTCTGTGTCATGGGGAGTGTCTGCAGTGAAACGATGTGTGTGTTTGTGTGAGAGATTTCTTTAGATACAGTTTCTAGATGTTACTTCACTCAGTAACATTTAGAATAAGCTTTGCTGTCATAATAGACAAATTGGAAGAAAAGAGTTTTAAACAGTTATTTTTTTAAGGAAGTGCATTTGTTCTAAACATGCAAAGGCAGTACAGTGTTTTTAACATCTGTTACTTTGTGTCTTTGTCAGGCAAAGACAGCCTTTGACTAAGTTGGTCGTGTTTTGTGCATCAGAAAATTGATGTTAATTGCAAAACAATAGTTGTGCTTTTAGACTGAAAAATGGTAAACAATTTTTAGTCACTATTTAAAATCAACCCTCTCCTCTCAGCTGGAGAAAATGCAGCATATATTTGGAAAGGGCAGACTGCTATGCTGTGTATTTGTATTTACAGGCAGATGCCCTTTGTTTAAGAATAAAGTTTTAAAAGAGTTGGCTAGAATATTTGCAGTGTAAGTACAGTTTGGCTTCTCACTTGTTGGATGGCATTGGAGTTCAGAAAGGGCAGGAGAAGGCAAATGTGGTTACTGGCCACAGCCTCGGCTGCTGGGGAGGCCTGGCAGCACCTTGGGCCTCTGTGTGCCTCTATTGGGTTTGCATGGCAAGATTTTGGTAGTGGAGGGCTACAGGGGTGGCTTCTGTGGAAGCTGCCAGGAGCTTCCACTATGTCTGACAAAGCCAATGCCAGTCAGCTCCAAGAGGGACCCACCACAGGCCAAGGCTGAGTCCACCAGTGATGGTGGTAATACCTCTGGGATAGCAGATATAAGAGTGTAAAAACTCTCTGCAACACCAGTAGCAAGTAGAAGATAGGAGTGAGAATACCTGTAACAGCTCTGCAGACACCAAGGTCAGTGCAGAAGGAAGGGGAGGAGGTGTTCTGGGTGCTGGAACAGAGATTCCTCTGCAGCCCTTGGTGAGGTGGCTGTGCCCTTGCAGCCCATGGAGGTCCACAATGGAGCAGAGATCCACCTGCAGCCCATGGAAGACCCCATGCTGGAGCATGTAGGCACCTGAAGGAGGCTGTGACCTCATGGGAAGCCCATGTTGGAGCAGGCTCCTGGCAGGACCTGTAGACCCCATGGAGAAAGAAGCCCATTCTGGAGCAGGTCTGCTGATAGCACTTGTGACCTTGTGAAGGACCCATGCTGGAGCAGCCTGTGCCCAAAGGACTGTGCCCTGTGGATAGGGACCCATGCAGTTCATGAAGAAGAGCAGCTCCTGGGAAGGACTCAGGTTGGAGAAATTTGTGGGGTGCTGTCTCCTGTGGGTGAGACCCTGTGCTGGAGCAGGGGAAGGGTGTGAGGAGACCTTTTCTGAGAAAGGAGCAGCAGAGACAATGTGATAAACTGACTGCAGCCCACATTCCCAGTCCCCTGGTGCCGCTGTGGGGAGGAGGTAGAGAAAATGAGAGTAAAGTTAAGCCCAGGAAGAAGGGAAGGATTGGGAGAAGGTGTTTGATGATTTGATTTGATTTCTTAGTACCCTACTCTGATTTGATTGGCGATAAATTAAATTAATTTCCCCGAGTGAAGATTGTTTTGCCCATGGTAGTTAATTGGTGAAGTTTCTCTCCCTGTCCATATCTTAATCCAGGAGCTTTCTATCCCCTGCCCAGTTGAGGAGATCAGTGATATAATAGCTTTCGTGTGCACCTGGTGTCCAGCCAGTGTCATTCCCCCCATAGAGACCTGGCTTTGGAACAAAATATTCTAATTTGAGGGAAAAGAGGATTGTCGTTTTGTTTAAAAGTTATCCCTTCAGAAATCTTTGTGTTTGTTTTAATGTCAGCATTGATCTGTCTCAAAATTACTGAAGAGAAGAGATGGCTTGGGGTAATATTTTATTACCTGATAGCCTCTCCATTTTTGAGAAGCATAAATAATTACAAATAAAACATCACAACATATGCTGAAACAAGGCCAATGGCAGAATTCAAATTATTTGAAAGTGTTCTTTACCAAGGGGGGAAGTGGACATGACCCTGGCAAGGAAATGCTGTCTCCGGTCTGGGAGGGTTGCTGTCCTTGCACCTGAGACAGAGCAAACATGCCAGATGACTTGGGTAACATTTATTTCCTCTCTTGGGCTCTGTTTTATTTAAGCCATCACAATAGAAATCTTTACTTAGCTTATACAAAGCTCAATCTCTTTCTTTCCTGGTTGTCAGGATTCATAGAATTGGGTCAGTACTACAGCACTGTAGTCAGATGCCCTGGTCTGCCATAACCTAGCTACTTCATTCTCTTAGGTTTGGAGGCTGTGTTTTTGCTGACTGTACCAGCCATATCAGAACTGTGTTAAATTTAAGCATAATTCTTCATGTGCCTGTAAGATGACCAACAAAGAAGGGTGTAGTAATCTAATGGTCTGCTCACACCCACAGTGTGAGTTTTGCATACTGGTATCCCTAATTAGGACTTTATCTTCTGGAGTAGTATTTCATTGAGTGTGGTGAGCTTTTAAAAGTATTCTCTGCTGCTTTGGTACGGTGATCTTGCAAAAAGATGGGCAGCAAAACCCGTGTTATAGGAATACTTGCTGAATAGCAATAACTGTTTTTTAAAAAATCCACTTTGTTAAGGTTTAAACATACAGCAGCTGTATAGCCTGTGCTATAGGAATTATGGAATATTTTTTTTTTGTAAGTAGAAATAGGTTTGATTTTTTATTTCTTTTAGCAGACTATCTTTAAGATAGTTCACAAGCTGCTTGTTAAAAGTACAGACAGAAACAGGATGAATTGGAAAGATAATTGGTAATAAATATGCCAGGAGATCAGATGGCAGGTGGCAACTGGCATGAACATGCTGAGAATTTTAAGGCATCTTCTCAAACCGGGTTTTAAAACATACATCTATCTTGGCATATTATATGGAAAATGATTTTTTAAAATTATTTATTTGTACATTGATCTCTCGAAAGATTTTATAAATATCTGGCCGAACGGATATGTAACTGAAAAGAAATGCAAAAAGCCCCGTAGTCTTAGTTATGAATACAGGGTGCAGAATCCTAGCCCCACTGATTTAATTTGGAACAGTTTTTGTCTGCTAATTACTGCTATGAACAAGGTTTTCCCCTCAGTTGTCTTTGTTTCTACTCTAATACTGTCGCAACTGTTGCATAAACTGTTCAGTTTGCAGGAGCACTGTCACCTCTGTCAGATTAATGTTTCTCTGAGCAGAAAACATATCTGTGTATGGCATCCGGTGTATGGGGACTTGCATGATGTTTCTCCAAGTGAAACCTGGTGGCTGCTTGTTGTACTCTGTCTCCTGCATCTGCCGAAGCTCGCAGGACTTCTGGGTATTGCCCAGCCTGGCTGATGTTTCTGACAAAAGGTATTTCATTTAAAATGCTTGCTACTGTGGGCAGCAAATGCCAGAAGCTCCTAGATCCTTCAAGGGGGCTTTTGCGTGACTGGTGCTGGGATTACCCTTCCCTTTCCTTCCCAGGTTGCAAGGAGCAGGTCTGTCCCTGTATCAGCTACTCATCCTCCTGCAGAGAATGAGGATGATCTATCTGGCTGTGCTGAAATTAGATCAGGATGTGTGGATTTCTGTAAGCTTCCGATATGATCCCAATTAAATTTCTTTTTTTATTTTTTTCACTCTTCTGTATTTAAACAATACTGAAAAAACAGAGGGGGCAGAGAAGATTTGAGAACACTGGCTACATGTGTCATCCAAACCATTAGTGCTGGCAGTGCTCCTGGCCTGTCACATGTGCCAGATGTGACATCTTTCAATGAAATTCAAAGGCATGGTGAAAGATTATGGGCATGGTTTCACATCACTTTTGACTGCTCCAAAATTAACATTTTAAAAACTGTTAGCAGCAACTGTTAAAGGGTGTCAGTCCATCTTCTTCAAGCTATTACAGCACACCATCTCCTCATCCCTGGCATTCTTCTGGCCCCCTGTGCAAGCAGATTCATTGGAGGACCCAGCTGAAAACTAATCCCTCAAAGAAGATGCATCTTTGTGACCATGTGTCTGTGATGAGGTGGTGGAACCAGTCTAAAGGCCAAGGGCTGCTGGAAGAGACAGCTCAAATCAGCATAGATGTAAAACTACAGTTACCATCACTCTGCTGGCTGGGGAACAGCAACTCTGACTCTTACTTTCTGCAGCTGATTGTACATTAAATGATTCCTTGTGAGCACTGCCTGTTCATACGTGGATTTTAACTTGTTTACTCCAGGACTCTGTTTAAGTTCTGCCTACATGAGACTAAAGACAGTTCCAGCTCTTGTTTTTACATATTTCAAGTTTATACTGAGCTTAATTATGATACTAAATTTCACTGTTGCTTTTAACTATGGGAATAAGTTAATTTTAAATAGAGTTAGCTGGTCTTGCAGGCGTCTAAAATGTGTGCCTGTGTCCATTCACATGCATACTTATACATATGTATATACACATACACACTCTTATCTCTGACAGGAAGTCTTGAAGCTGCTAGTTCTCCCTCAGTAGCTCTGAGAATAACCAGCTTCCTAGGGGGGTAAGCTGGAAACAATGGGAGTTATTGTTCTTGCCATTTGTGACTTCAGCAGAAATTGTAGAGGTTTACTTTGCATACTGCTTTCTAGCCATTTCTGGCACCATTTAGGTTTTGAAGGGTCTGATGGAGAATTTTAATGTTTTTGACTTTCAGATGGTCCCGTTTCAGCTGTCTGTGTTAAAACATGGTGTGACTGGTCAGTAATTTTGTTTCCTAGAGCTGTAATTCTGCACTTGAACACTAACAAGTTCCAAGACCTTTTGGAGGTGACCTGTGAGGAAAAGTACTTTTACACTACAAAGAGTTTTGAATTTTATTTTTCAGTTGTGGTACAGACCTCAATCTAGGTTCAGTGAAATCAGTGGCTAAATTTCTTTTGATTTACTGGAGGCTTCCTCAAGACCTTTATCAGCATTTCCATTCAATTTGTTCTATCATATGCTTTGCTTCCTGTTGTAGAGCACCTTCTTTTTGATTTCATACTTTACATATTTTGTCACAGTTTAACCAGAGCGGATCAATACGTAGACAGCCCCAGAATTCTCCTGTCAAAGCCAGCTTCTAGTCTTTATCAGTACACGTTTTGGAAGCTATCCAGTCCTGCTGTGTCCCTTCAAGAGGTTACATTTTTTTGCTGTACTGATTAACTTAACTGTTTTGAGTAAATTTGACCACCTGTGGCTACTGCTGACCCTAGATTCCTGCAGTACCTCCAAGCAAAATGCTAAACATAGCTGGCATTCTTGAAATCGGGGTGCTAGGAGGACAAAGCACTGCAGTGCACAACCAGGGCAGTCTTTGGGGGGAAAAATCCCTGCTTCTTATTGTTTTAAAATCAATTTGGGTGCACAGTGCTGAGAGGTGAGATTCCTCTCACTGTGGTTATATGTGATGCCCCTTGGTTTCTTACTGACATGGATGGTTCTGCATGAATTGGAAAAAATTCAACGTAATTCTCTGGAATTGAGGCCTTAGATAAAACAAAGGGATGGAGGGAGGTTTTAATTCATAGCCAGAAATTATAGGGATCTAAGTGAGCTAGAGCAAGGCAATATCATTAGTTAGGAATTATTAGGGAATTTTATTGCTTCCGTTTGGAGCATCTGGTAACAGCTGCTTAGATCAGGTCTGTTCTGAGGTGGCATTCCTGTCTTTTAATGAAAGTGGTTTAGCAATGTGCAGGCGATTTTACTGAGGACTCTGCAATATTGCAGTGAAACCTTAGTTTCTGTTGTTTGACTTTTTAGTATTGACATGATGTGTAAATATAACCATTTGGCTGCTTAATTAAGTGTGTGATGTCCTGTAGGAAAATTTCCTTTTGATTCAAGAGGAAATTAATTTAAAGCCTTTTTGATTTAATATACAGACATAGCTGCTTCTCATGTGTATGAGCTTATTTTAAAAAATAACACAAAGACAACACTTGCTAATAAAAATCTAGGTCTTAAAACCTTAGGAGTGGAGACCTTGGAAAGAACATAAATGAACATATTTTGGGCAAAGCAATTTAGCTAATAATTGTTCTGTGGTCTTACTGTTGCTCTTCTGTTAAATAAACCACTTTTAAAGTGGTTGTCTTTTGGAAAAGCTTCCTAATCAATATTAGATTTTTATTTTTTTGTTTTATGAGTAATTTCCACATTAGACTTGTGAGCATGCATTGTAGTTCTTGGATGTGTAATCATACATGAGCAGAAATTGTTACTGAAAAATGGTTTTTTTTAAGTAGAGTTGCTGATCATGGTCTTGGGGCATGTGGTTGTTTGGATCTGATAACTTGTCTGCAATTGTTGGAAAAGATTTTTCAAATTAATTAAGATTATGCTTGCATGTTGCAGGGTAGAATATGGCTAAACTTAGGGGAATAAACTCTTGAAGCCAATAGGATGGTAAAGGAAAGCTTTGTGAAATTTTGGGTAAAGGTGTAGTTAATGCTGTTCTGCAGTCTGAGTCATCCTGCGAACAACGGGAAGTCATTGGTCCATGCAGGAAGCAAATGTAAGATACAGGACTTACTTGTCTGGTATGTAAGTACCAAATTTCTTGTCATGTGACAGCCATTCTTTGAGGTTTTTTTCTTTAGGTAGTGGTTCTCTTGACCTTTCTATAGCTGACGAGTTTGTATCTTCTGTCTTCCTAATTTCTCTTCCCTGGAAAAAGTTTTTTTTTCTGTTGTTTCTAGAATAGTTAATTATCATTTTCTCAGGAGAAACTGCAGGATCTCTTCTATCAGAGGCCTCAAGTTGGTTAAAAAAAAAAAGACAGTCAAAACAGTAAATGTATTAGGTAAGAGATTTTAGCCTCATAGCAGAATTTAAGACAGTAGGAAGAATGTGTGTTTTTCGAAGATGATTGGAAAATTAATCTCATTCTTTTCATCAGGTGATTGCACCATTAATAGTTCTCCCTATCTGAGGTAGTGAATTGAGAAAATACTGCATAGCACTAGAACTGTAGTGTTAAGTAAAAAAAAAAAAAAAAAAAATTTTTTTTGCTTCCTTAAGAGATCGACCCTAGATAGTGAGTCAGCTCACCAGCAATGATGATTAATAAAGGAATAAGCTAGCTAAGGATTTTTTCTGTTAACCACCAGTTCTTCTGAGCAAGAAATAATTCCAAGTACTAGCTGACCCTGTTTTGTTAAAAAAACAAACCAAACAAAAGGACAACCCAAAAGTCCCCAAAACCCCAACAGTTGTTATATTTCAGGTGATGGAGATAGCACAGATTTGACAGCTGCTTCTAATAGTGGTTCTGCCTTAATTCTACTGAGCAGATACGTAATGGTCTATTCCAAACCTTTCATAGGCTTGCATAAGATCTTCTACTGTAGGGCAAAAATGTGCTGTATTTTTTTTTTTTAACTTTGTCCCACCGCAAACCAGACTTGACAGAGGCTTGTAAGGTAGATGAGATGATCTCTTTTTACAACTAATCACATATAGGCAAAAAAGGTTTGAATATGTTGCCCTGGTGTGCAGAACCAGTACGATTTCTATTAGTACGTGTTGAAGTTAAAAATTCTTTACTGACTTTTAGCTGGCTTTGAAGCTGAAATTATGAAGTCTTGTAACAGCATCATTAAAATTAATTATGACTAAAACTGAAGAAAGATGTGAGCATTTATTCTGTCTTGGGTTTTTTTTTTTTTTTTTTTTGGTGCAGTTATTTTAGGCATGTAGTCTGAAAGTCTGCCTGGGCATTAATGAATGCAATGTGGTCTCTTGCTAGATAAGCTTTCCTATACAGGTTTCCTTGGGTATATGAAAATAATGTGAAAGAAACAGCATACAGCAACTCAGATGTGAGACAAAGACACCCTTCTAATGGCACATTAAATCTTCAGCATGAGTGGGTGCCCAACAAAAGCTGTGTGAAGGGCAGGCGTGCTGGCAGAGTGGTTGATTAAGCAGGATGCTGAAAGGCAGAGTGTGCCAGAGAAGTCAAGCTGGCATTGCCAAGTGCTTTGTGTCATGATATCTGTTATCTCTGTGACTTGCCCTGATATGGTGGGTCTCAAGGATGCTCTAAGATGGAGCACTTTGGTGTGTGCAGCATAAGCTGTGGAAAGTACTGGAGAATATCAAGGGGGGTTGTAGAGAATGATACAGTGATGATAGTCTTCAGAATAGGAATGAATAACTTAAGTGAGTTACTGGGAGAATTTGTGCCTAAAGCATAGGTCATAATGCCTTTTTGAAAAGGAGGTGACTTGCAAATTCAGATTTTCTTTCAGCTTTGCAGTGCACATTTAATAACCTGGCTTCATTCAGGGAGAGTTACAAGTGAAGGCTGAGTGTGGCTCCATTTTAATTTATCCTAGTTTAGCTAATGCTTTGAGAAATTACTGTCTCAATGGTGAGAAAGTGCATCTCTTGGGAAGTGTCAACAAAGGACTACCTTTCTGGGGAAACCGTTGCTGGTTTGTGGAGCTCTTGAGCTGAGCAGATGATGAAATATTTTAATGTGATCTTGTGAGAGGGTGTATTGCATTTCTGTTAGTGTCCCTATTTCTTCTGTAACTACTTGTCCTGGTTTGCTGGGTTTGACTTGTTAATGTATATGCAGAACCTGAGGTGGAGAGGGAATTGCTAAAGAGCATGCTTGCGCCCTGGAGGGGGAAGGATGACTTAAGCTGAAATGCTGCCTCCATATCCCATGGGTATGATATGTGGTAGAGTGACTGGATCTCCTGCATTATTCATTGCCTCTGGTTTCTGCTGTGACGTGGGTGTTTATCACATGAATAGTTGTGCTGTGGGTTGCTGCAGAAGAGGTGTGTGTGTGTGTGACCTGAATACTCATCACCCACAGGTCTCTAAGTGACAGATAAAACCTGGTCTCAAGTATGGTGTGTCTGCTAAGAAGTCATATCATTTGGAGATGTTTTGCTCTCCAGGCAACTTGTGGAAGAGCATCTTTAGTTGCTTCTAACCCTCATGGTTGGTCTCTGTCATATATTAGCTTTCAATTGCTTCCTTAAGATACGATGCCTGTGTGAAAGTAAGTTTTATTCCTAAAATATATTTGGAAAATTGTTCAGCTGGCCGTGTTGCACCCCCTTGTGCTAAGAATAAGATTTTTTTGAGAGAAATTCCAGGCTGCTTTGTTTTCAAATATTGATTCAAGTTTTTATTTCCACTTTTAAGGTTTTTAAAATTCTTTTAAACTCAGCTGCTTAAGTGTTTTCAAAGCACACTTGTTTTGCTGCTGAAGTGCTATCATCAAATTGTGTGTTGGGCTTTTGTGAGCTCTAAAATTTGGGTCAGGACACGTGAGCAAACAGAAAATATGGGCATGATTGCCATCCGCTGGGGGGAAAACATGCTGCAGTGGTACTTGCTTGAAGAGTTGCTATTGAATGATAACATACCCCTGTGTTGATCATGCTGTGCTTTTGCCATAATATCCTAGAGACTGTCAGCCTCAGCCCAGGTGTTTGCTCAGACAGTTTTGTAGCAGGAATTGTCTGGTTCTTGTTGTGAGTCATGATAGCAATGATACTGAAAGCTGGAGAGGAGTGGACTCAGGGACTGAAAGGGGGATACAAGGCTTCACTGTGCTGCTGGGAGGATGCTCAGCACGTTGCAAACCTGCTTCAGGCAGGGCCCTGAAGTGTGGGAGCTGTGTTCTGGATGTCTCTAAGCTGTCCCTATTCCAATAGCTTTTGCATACTGGATGTATGTGTGCTGAGACCTCACACCAGAGCAGCACATGTCTCTCTGGAGCAGCTCCTTGCCCTGGCTGCCTGGTTCACCCTTAGGAAGCTGAATTAGTCACCAGTGAAAATACCAGTTCTCTGGGGCTGTAAGCATAGGGTATTTCCATGAAGGGTTTTAATGGTAAGGTAGTATGATTTATGTGTAACTATAGCGGCAGAACACAGTTCAAAGTGGGCTTTTTGGAGTGCACAGTATGACAGGACCATGTGAGCTGAAGCCAGTGCTGTGCACTGGAAGATGTCAACCACTCTGAGGCTGAAGATGAATTCTGCTTCAGTGTCACCCAGTGCTTTGCTTTCTTTTGATTTGGTGTCTGTGGAGCACAGTTCAGCGAACAGTAAGACTTGAGAAAAGCAATGAGTCGTGCAGCCAGAGGACCAAAGTAATACCCTGGTGTTTGTGAGCAGTCAATAGCAATGTGAAGGTCTGCATAAGTGTTTTGAGGGCAATGGTGAGGAGGACTTGCTAAAATGAAAATATAGGTTGGGGCCAGAGTGGCATAAATGTTTTAGTCCTGTCCCCATGTGCCTGTTTCTGATCAAAACATTAAAAGAAAGAAAAAAAGCCACCTTTCAGTATCTGCTTTGGATATTTTTAATTAAAAGAATCACTAAAATGAAGGGAGGAGACCTTAGTGTCCTTCATAAATATAGAGACTTTCCCTCATCACAGTCTCTTCTGCAGTGACCCCCTGGTCAGTCTTCATCGTGGGGAACAGGGGGCAAAAGACACATGCCCATGTCCCAGGAGGACCTGAGGCCTCCACCTGCCCTTTCCAGGAAGGTATCCAGAATATGCTTTTTAACCTGGAAGGGGAAGAGAGGGACCCCTCCTGCCGATAATGGAACACGAAGTCTCTTCAGTTTTGTTGGACTCGTCAGGGTTCATAAATAAAACAGTGCCATGTGCATTTCAGTGTTTTATCCACTAATTGTGAAAGAAATGCTTCTTCCTGACCTTCAAAAATTTAGGAAGGTAAAACCATCTAAGTGATGCAATTTTCCTTTTGGTCCTCTGGGGCAGTGAGTTAATGTGTTCGATGCTTCTTTCTGTGAATTCGGCAGAAACTACTGCCAAAGAAGGTGAGATGCAGAGAAAGGTAGATGCTGAAAGTGTCAGGGAATTCTTGGGGCGTGACAGCAGCCTTCTGCTCCACCCCATCTTTAATGAGTTTTTTGGCCATCATCATGTTATGTGAGTTCTCCGTGGTTGTCAGGCTGTTTTGCTGGGGTTTGTTTGTTAGTTAGTTTGGTTTTAAACTATTTCCAGACTAAGACCCCTAGAAGCCTCATAAAAAATGAAGCTTTCCTTCTCTCCTTTTGGAAACAAACCCCAGCAGCCTGGGTTCTTGGGGTGGTTGCATGAGACTTACTGGGAGGCTGTCTGATGGACTGAAGTTAGACTCTGTTAATGTACTTTCTAGAAGGAAAGAGAAAAATATATCCCTAAAATAGATGACCATGCTGTACTTATTAATTTTTGATATTATGCTGGATGACTTCTTTCTTCTATTAAGAAACTGGAGAAAGAGGCGAATTTTAATGGGGGGGGGGGGGTGTGAAGGATCCTGGGATTCCTATTTAAAGACAATTTAAGGCAGAGCTCCCACTCTGATAATCTGAATGTGGCATGTTTACATGTCCGTGTGTGCCCAGAGGAAGCTGCAGTATGAAAACTGCCACTGGTTTTGTACTGATACCAGTTCACTCAGCTCTGTGTGATGAATAGTGTACATGTGTAATATCCTCAGTCTCACACAGGAGTTCATAACTGTGCTTCCATTCTAAAAGTGCAGCAATTGTGAAGTCTGTAGTTATTTTTTGCAGAGCAACTGGATTCCTACTGACTTTTATGTTACTGCTTTTACACCCTTTCAACCTGCCCAGCAGACAGGTTTGCAGTCCAACAGCAATATATAGCCATTATTGTAATGGACACAGAGGAGTGCTCCAGAGTGACAGAATTCTTAAAATTTGTGTTCCCTGATTCAAAAAGATGGATTTATTTTCTTATAGAACAAACTTTCAAGGTGAAGAAGTGGAAGATTATCTGTTGCTCTCCCTGGAGAGATATGCCACCCCCAAGTCCAGTCTGGCTGCTCTGTTCTTTAGCCCATCTGACAAGCAGTTGCCCTTTGGGCAGGGGAGAAGAGGGTGAATATTTTTATTTTTTTGTGTCAGTTTTTAGATGTAGGTAGATTTAAATCAGAATTCCTCGTTCTAAGTCAGCAGAAACATCTGAAAATCTTGCTGGTGCAGGTTATTTTACTATCTAAAGACAAAAAGAAAAGTACTATGCTGTTGCTGAGCAACCCACCATTTATATACTGTGTGTGCTTCAGGAGAAAGAGTTACTAAAGTATAGAACTGATATGTACCCCATTTTTGCAAAAGAAGAAAATAAGGACAATTTTTTAAACTCACACCTATTATTACCTCAGCCAGCTGTTTATTTCATTAATGGTAATGGTATGTTACTATTTTGTCATCTGTGGGTGTTAAACATTTGCTAATTCCTTCTCTACTAAGGGTATAAGAGCCTGTGTGTTATCTGCCTTTCAATTTTCTGCTTTTAATAAGTTCCTAAATGAGTTATTCCTGCTTGCACAGGTCTGGGAGGCTCATCTGGCTCTACTGTTGGCTGTCTGAGCCTTTCTTGAAATATGAAGGTTTATAAACAGGGTGAAAAAAGATTCCTCTCTTCATTTTCAAGTCTGCCAATTTTCAAGGCAGGCAATGTGGTAAAAATGTGGGTGGAGAAGTGGACATTTTCAGCAGGATGCAGAGGAAGGGAAAAACACTCAGGGTGGTGGATTCTCAGCTGGGAAATAGAAAATGTTGGGTGTGTGGCAGCACAGTTTCAGGAATTTATGCCATGAGTGTTAAAGGTCCTTTTTGGTCAGAGGTCAGATGTCAGTTGTTGAAACTTTGTTTTGCAATTTTCTATCTTCTGTTTTGTTGAATAGGCTGGTTATTCATACCTTTGAGACCCTTATTTTGTATTTCAGGCTTTCTTCTGATCTCAGAACTGGCAGCTGACCTTATCTTAGTTTGCGTGGAAAAACTGTCTTCTTTCAGGTGTAAATAGATTTTGAGTTTGAGATTATTTTTATTATCTTTGAGCTTATTGAATTGACTGCTGTTTCAGTTGCAGTTATCCTAGGCTTGGTTTAGAACAAATTAAGTTTCATATATAGGATTCAAAGGGTTCATTATAAAAATGGCAGTGCCAGGCCACACAGATGCATCGTTTTGATTACGTTGGGAAGAAATCCCTTAAAATTATTTGGAAAAGCTGGCATGTATGCTCAGCCTGTGAAGAAGTTTGGGGTCTCAGCACCTGACCCAGGAAGTTTTGTTTATATAAACCCATGTATCTCAGCTGGAACTTGCTGGTTTCTTGGCTTTCCTGGTAGGAAGGTGTTAACAACACATGTTTTCTTTCTCTCCCTCTTTTTTTTTCCTGTCTCTTGAATACTGAAATCTGATCATCTCAAATGTGCTAAATTGAGTTAGAATATTAGTTTAATGAGAATTGGTCTGTTTTCTTCCTGAAGAACTTTTTTTTTTTAAAGTACAACTTTATTATTGAAAATAAAGTGAGTATATTTTCTGGATTTTTAAAAAAAGCTTTACATTTTAAAATTACTTTTTATCTAGCTTATAAAAAGGTCTGTTTTCAAGTTCCAAAGGTCAAATACCTTTTTTAGCAAGGATGTATTTAGCTCTCTTAAATAATCTGTTTTGTCTCAGCACTATCTAGGATTTATAATTCTGTTAGAACTATAGGATTTCTGTTAGAACAAAGAAAAAAAAATCTCTCTTTAAAATGCAATATAATTTGGCTTGATTTAACCTGGCTTTTGCTTTAATAAAGAAAAAACCAAATTAGCAATAGCAGATGAGATTTGTATCTTTGGTCTTGCATATTTATTTTCTCCACATGGGGGAACAAATAGAAAGTTGAATACCACCCTGAACCCTACAATGTAGTTTGACTGACAGATATGTTGCTGCTGCTGGAGCATCTTTTGATGGGAGGATAACCTCACTGTGTGAGGTTTTATATATATTTTGGTATATTTGTGGCATTTGGTACTGAAAAATACATATATGTTTTTCAGTACCAAATGCCACGGCATTAATGTAACCACTTGCCAGAGGTGAAATGACTGTGAAGCAGTCCACAGACTTTGCAAAAATAAATTATATACTTGATGTCTACTAAACAAGCATAATTGAAAGCATGATTTTTTATGAACATACTGTTTACTGAGTACATTTTGCTGCTTTTTTGTAACTTGGGGCTCATGTCTATCATCTGGATTAATTTTCTTCTTGATATTCAGTGTTCGTGCATAGGGAAAACTGCAGGTCTGTGTTGCAGCGTGGAGGGAGAGAGAATTTAAAGTGTGCCTTGCAGTGTGTCTCTTAGGTACCCAAGCTGCCCTAGGCTGGCAGCAGATCATGACACCTGCCTGGTTTGGGAAGATCCCTGCACTGTGGTACGTGGATCCTCTGTTCTGCTTTTAGTTCTCCTGTGTGCATGTTGTTGACTGCAGATGGTTTTAAGGATGTAAACTGAAAGTGGCTGCTTGGCTTACTCAGTCACTTGTCAGTGCTCATCTGATTCCCAGGCTCCCACTGCCTTGTGGCTCCCACCAGCACAGGGGGTGGCTGTGCAGGTTTCTTCTGGTATCCTGCACCTTTGCAAGCTCAGTAGTTTTCGTTAATCCCTCTTTACTCTTCATAAATTAAAATATAGGATTTGGTTTTGTTTTGCAGCTTGCCTAATTTGTGCAGCGACCTGAGGGGGTGCTGGTTCCCAGGACTCCAGAACTTGGTGCTCTTGTACAAGCCTTCTACCAACGAGCTGGGAAGAGTAAGTAACCTGCTCCATGTCTGGGGATCCTCTGGGTTGGGGGCACCCTTTCTGAACCTTTCATATCCCACATCTTAAACATTGAAGTTTCGGCACAGACACTGGAGGTACCTGTATTTCTATGCAGTATTTACATTGTTTATTATGATGTTCATGAATGGGGGTGGTCCAGTTCTTCTAGTACTTCAGAAAGAGTTCTTGGTTTATCCATTTTTGCTGATTAGCTGTACTGCAACTTGCTCTGCCACCTCATGTGGGAAAAAGCTGTACTCAACAGAGGTGTTTCACAGTAGTGCTATTCCTCTGTGGTGTCAGTAATGGTATCTGTTAATGCAGACACCTGTGCTGGATATCAGTGTTCTGTGCAGCACAGAAGTGCAGTCTCCTGTGATGTATCCAAATGGTTCTCTGTGGGTCTTGGAGTGGGAGGGAGGCTGACAGCAGCAGAGCTTTGTGACTCCAGCTAAGGCTGCGTATGTGGAGAAATGATCTGGTGTCATGCTCCCCAGCAGCATCTGTTGCCATGGCTTTCCCTTCCTTCTCACATGACTTTACCAGGCTGGGGATGTATTTCCCAGTACCTGGCAAGCCAACAGGATTTCTCATCTTCCAAAATCAGACATGCAAGAAGTCTGGATATTTTACTTTTGAGATAGAAAAAACAGACATTGGTTGGGACAGGGATAAGGAACGCCACGGAAGGTCTCAGAAGGTCATGGAACAACTGTTCTAGAAGGAACTGTTTAAAGAAATATCAGTGCAGGCTGTTTGTATTGCTTTATAATTCTCTTCCTCTGTCCTCACACCCTGGAAGTTGGCTTAGTTTTGTTAGCTCAATGTGTCTTTTGAGGGCTTTCTAGTATGCATGAGAGTTAGAAACAGCTTTGGCTTGAAATCCTGGTCTTCAAGCAGTAGATGGGTTCTGCTGTGCTCACTGCTTTCTTGAAAGGGTAGAGCACAGTGAGTTTGGATTAGATCATTTAGATGCAAATGGACAAAATGGATAAACTGGGAGTTTTTGTCTCGAGTAATAATACAAAGTCATTATCTTCCTTTTCAGTATTTAATGAAGGATACCAGCAGGATCTAGAAAGTGGTGGGTTTGGTTTTTGTTTTTCTGTCTGGACAGTTGACAAACTTTGGGGTTTAACAGATACATCAGTTTGGTGAGAGAAGTTGGAGCTCTTCACACTAGTTAATTGAGAGCTAGCAAACACAGAAATTTTAACCTTTTTATGGAGTATCTGGTTCTGCTTTGTCTCAGCTTCCAATTTTTGCATCCATTCTTGGAAGGGCAGCAACAATGCTGCATTGATTCCTACAAGATACAAGGAAGAAGAAAGTGGAGAGTAGTGGTGAAATGCTACAACAGAAAACCTAGCTGTGCTTGGAGAGCTTCCCACAGAAAACAAAAGCACTCTGTCATCTCTAACTTCAGAAGAAATAAGTACCTTCTCATTTAGAAATGCTGTTTTTACCAGTCAGCTTTGAAAAATATTTCTCATGAATCTTATTGTAAATGAGGCTCAGAATATATATCTGAAATACTGCCCTCTTGGTTCAGGCTTTACAGGGAGATCTGTGTTACCCAGTGACGATTGCTTTGATCGTGTAATGCCTTTGCCCTCCCACAGCTCCTTAGCTTGCCAGGCGTCCTCCTGGCACACAGCCCAACCTGCTGCAGCCTCAGATGCTCAGAGCACCACAGTTCTTTTTTAATGTGCAAAATTACTTCTAACTTCACAAATCCTTACCAATGAGCAAGTAAAATTGGATCGTTAACTGATACCAGTTCAGATAGCTGCACTGAGTGAATGAGGTTAACTGTATTTATAACAAACTTGCAAGTGCTATAGACAGTGCTTTTCCTTGTGTTAAAACATATATGGACTTGTGTAGTTATACACAGAATGTCCTGATGTTTTCTGTTGCTGTTTGGTGAACAAAATCTGCATTGAGATAACTTAATGTAGAATAAATGTAAAAAAGTATGTATCATCTGTGCAGGGGCTATGGTCAGGGGACTGTGGATGCCTTGAATTCAGCTTGCTCTATGTGATCCAGCTGGAGAAGTACTGAAATGCTAAATTTCAGAAAAACATGATTTTGATGAGTTATGTCTGTGTGATAAAGCCTTAAACAGTAGGAATTTTGTTCAAGTGATTAACAGTGATGATATCCTCCAGAACAGTGGGAAATAATAACATTCATCCCCACAGGGTGTATGGGAACCTAAACGAGGCAGGTGGGTGACACAGTACCTGGAACGATGACCAAGAAAAAGAAAAGCCCATCAAATATGGAGAAGAGGGAAAGCATCCAAATCAAAACTTGTTAAGGGAGAAATTAGAAGCACAAAGGCAGCCAAGAAGTATGGAAGACAGAGAAATGCAAGCAAGAATGTCTGCATGCAACAAGAATTTGAGTAGTGAGAATTTGTTGGAAGGAGAAATGATGGAGTTGCCAGACTTTCTGGGCAGGACAGGACTTTCCAGATATCTGAGCATGTCTGGTGTTAGGTCCATGTGTGGTAAAACCATAGAAAATGTGGCAGGGCGGGAGTGCGGGCAGGACATCCTCTTGTCTGTGGGATTGTGCTTGTCTTTCCGGTTCCCGGAAAACTTTAATCCTGCGCCAGCAAGTGGAGATGACAGGGAGTGAGTAGTTTGGAAAGCAGGGTGGCTCTGTGCCTCTCAGCAAAGGCAGGTGGAGGGGAGAGCATAACCTCCTTGATGTGCGTGCTGCCAGACAAAACTGGAAGGACAGATAAGGTCTCTTAGGTAACAGAAATCTTGGGAAAAAACCTTCCTGAAATGAAAATATGTATTTTTTAAAAATGTTGGTAGTTACTAGATGAAAGTAATGGTTAGGAATTGTTGATTACCTCCAAAAAGGTCACACATGCAATGATACAAGAGATGTGGCTAGTAGACAACATTGTACTTTCTCCAAGAGGCAGTTTGACTTGAGAGATCCATGTCCAGTAGCTGTTCCAAGTACAGAAAATGAAAGTGCTGTCTCTGTAGGTACCTCCAGAAATCAGCAGCACAAATTCCTAATGGCCTGGCGCGCACTTTGCTTGCTTGTTTGAATTGTGTTTTCCTACTGTTGTCTAACAGGTGATGCTGCCAGTCACTACTTTGAATGCAGGCAAAGTGAAAAGCAATAAATTTGTGTTATATATGCAAATATGTACACAAAATTTGTGTGTATATTCAATTGTGATTTCTTAAAATGAGCTATCCACCAGTCTTACAGACTGAGTTTTAATTTTTTTTCCTCCTAGATTAGCCTCTTTCAGTGTCTGAACCCTTGGCTGTACTGGATCTATTTTGTATAGGATCTGTGGCCTGTGTGTGCTTTTCAAACAATGCACAGCATTCCTCTTACCCATTCCTTAGCAGACCTATTTTCTAGTATTCAAAGCAAGACTTTAAAGGTAGAATTGGTTTATTTGCCAGAATATCACACAGAGTGTGCTGGAGTGTGATTTCTTGAGTAGCTGTCCCTTGAGAAACATCGTGCAATAACCTTTTCTTTCCCCACACTGTAGCTGTTCCTTGCGAGTGTTGAGTGATGTAGTCAGTCACACTTGGATGACTCCTGTAGCTAATTTGCAGTCATCTCCTTTTTTCATATCCTTTTTCTTGGGCATGTGAGGGTAGGTCTGCTGGTGCAATCTGTTGTATGAGATTATAGCAGCCAATATGAAGGTACCTATGTTTTTGTTTGAACACACATGTATTTATAGCAAATGTTGCTTGTAGAGAACCAGGGAAGGTCAAGGAGCCAGCTGACCTCATAAGCAGCAGCAAGCATGAAAAAATAAATTTGGGTGAAGCACAAAATAGCTTTAATGGCCATTAATAGTATGGAGGTTGGACTATGCATTGTTTGTTCTGAAACAAAAGGGAATTAGCTCAAGCAAACTGGATTCTGTGTGCCTGCTGTATGGACAGAACTCCTGGTTTGACTCATTGAAAAAAAAAAAAAATCACAAAGAATACCAGAATTTAGTTTGTCTTTTGGGGTTTTTTTCATAGTATCAAAAGATGAATACAAGTAAAATTAAGTTTTATGTGGCTGTCATAAAACCCAAGAAATGTGGACAAGTTGCAAGAAAAGCTCTGTAAAGAAAATGGCTTAGGAAGATGACAGTCTCAGTTGAAAGTCATGGCGGCCTCTTTCCAAGATGATGTATGTCCTCATTGTGTGTGATGATGAGTGGCTGGTAGCTCTGTCACCACAGCTCCTAAAAGGGACTTGGCCTGAGGTGAAGAGCTTTCAGGTGCTCCCTGGGTAGCAGGTATGCAGTGCTAGTGCTCAGGTTTTGTTTCCATGGTTCTCTGTAACTGCTGCAGTGTGGGGATGTGTTGGAACCCTGGGTTCAGAGAATTTCAGTCTTTCAGTGCTGACAGGCAGTGATCCTCAAAAGTGCACTGCATTTGACCTGAGGCCTTGGGAAAAACTTCCCAAATTATGTGATAGCACTGAGATTGTTGCTGTGTAATTAAAGTTATATCACTGGGTGGAATATGTAGAGATGTAGAAAATTTAAGTTTCTGGGATATAGTATGTAACGAAATGGAGGATTTGGGGTATAGGTTAGTTCTTCTTCTTTCTTCTTCCTTCTTCTTCGCAAGCTCAGGGTTCCAACACGGATGGCCACCTGAAGAGAATCAGGGAAGATTATTGGGAAGGGACACAAAAAAAATCTTCAGGCAGAGCTATATCAAGTTATTTCTTGAAGAGAAGCCATAAGGCTATCTGTCCATTTGTGTATATGTAGTTTTAAATTATAACTATAAAGATGGAAAAATCACTATAAAACATTTTTAAAGCAAATTTGCAGTACCATAATAAACAACAAGCCACAGAAAGCTGTTAAGAAACACATTTGTTACAAAACAAATGTGAGCCAGCAGGTTAAAAACTATTATGAAGACCTGATCTGACTTACTAGGTACATTCAGATTTAACTCAGATTTATGTGGAGTTGTGGATATCTAAGTTGTACCTACAATTAAAAACAAAACCAAACCCAAACCTGTACATGCATGATATGTGGATTTTTCAAAAGCAATGTTTGAGAACCCCTTCCATTTTGTTTATCGGTCTCATGGATGTATGTGGAAAATAAGGGCTAATTTTCAGATGCTTTAGCTATGGCATTTGGGTCCCAACAAGGTCGGTCACAGTTCTGTGAGATTGCCCTGAGCTTGCTGAAGAGCAGAAATCCCCCCGAGACTAAAATTTGTGAGTGGATGTGCTTAAAGAAAGGGGAGGTCACTTTGGCTACTCCGGTCACAATTCAAAGATGGTTCTTAAGGAAAAACAAAACAAAACCAAACAGAAACCAAAAAACAACAGAGAAAACCCCCAAAACCAAACCCAAGCAGCATCTTCATTTGTCTTGATCTGAGTATGTCCTCTCTGGTACATACAACCCAATATCACTTTTATTTTGTGGAGCAGTTTAACTTCACTTGCTGTGTGACACTTGCTTCTTAATTGACTTTTCATAGTTGGCTTTAATCCACCTTGTAAATCTTTGAAGGTCACATTTTATGCAGTAACTGATGAAACCTTTGCTATAATGAGAATCTATCTTTATGTTGTCTTTTCCACTGAGATTTATGGAGTTTTAAAATGTGATATTTTAAAATGGCCATACCTTTGTGTCCTGACCTCTGCCAAGAGTGGTTTGTTCCCAGCCTGGGCGCACTACTTCAGTAGAACCATGCAGTACTATAGTTCAGCTGTTTGAGAGCATGACTGTAAGGTTTGGGATTCTTAATTTTTATTTGCTAGGATTTTTATTATGGTATGGTGCAGAAGGCCCCCTTTAATACTGTGGTGCTAGGTAGAGAAGGAATAGTCTGTCTTAACTGTAGACATTTGATAAAATTTAGTGAGTGTTATTGCTTTGGGAAAGTGTATACCTTTTAGAAAGACAACAATGCATTTATGAAAAATGAATAATCTTGCAGCTCCATACATACATATGATCAAACTCTTTTCGCAAGCTCTGGAAAAGAATTGTAAATACTGTCATCTGGTTACAGTTTTTGTTTTCCCCTCAGTAATTTTATTTTCTAATCCTTGCACAGCTAAAGACTGTTCTCTTGTATTTTGTTATGAATTACAAACTTGGTCCATTTGGGGTGAGGAGCGACTTAATTTTTTTCAATAAATAAATATGTATTTTTAGTTTTATTCCTACAGAACAGGAAAGGGGAAGCAGCCACCTGCAGGTTTTTCCCTTGCGCAACTTTACATTGTATTGAACTAGTAAGCCACCAAAAAAACTTGAAAAGGTCTGTTTGACCCATGGCAAGGAGTTGTCCCATATTGTCCTGCAAAAGAAATGCAGGGGTTTTTGGCTGAATGTTAATTTTACTGCATACCACTCACTTTTCATCTTAACAGCCAGAATTCTTTTAGTGGCAAGAGAGTACTGTCTCACTGATTCACTGAACTTTCCCCATCGAGGGGAGTTGAACAGGACATGCTTTGTCAGCACTGATTTGGAAAACAATGGAGATCTTTACCTGTTTTTTGGACTGTCAGGTATGCAGCCTTATAGGTGGCTGTTTCAGAAGTAATCTACAAAGGCTATGTAGCAATGGTATGCAATTACATTTAAAGTCATTTTAAGCTCAGGCTGCCATGGTCCCATTCTTTCCACTTGCTCTCACTAGCTACCAATACTTGTGCAACCACCATGAGCCAGTTCAGCAGCCTAGTCTGACTGAAAATATGTCTGGAGTTTTCAGCTGTGTTGGCTCCCAGACCAGCTCACCAGAGAATTGCATGGATGCCAGTATATATAAAAGGCTTGTCTAACTCAGGAATAAGCTAGCGTTGTGTTCAGTGAGGGAACTGACATGTCTGAAGATTTGGGGCTATCTGCCAGTTTCAGTGCAGTGCTATTTTGTCTGTGTCGTGATATTTCTCTTTATTTCCTGGATAGAACCAGCTTGTGCTTGTAGCTGCAGCCTGAGACAGTAAAAATCCTTAATGAATAAGGAAAAACATTCCTCAGAATTTGTTGCTTTTCCTGGTGTTTCCAGCAAGGGAGAAAATGAAATAAGAGGGAATGTATCTTAACAAATGGTGTGGTTAACATTCAATATGTATTGGTACATGTCTGGGAATATGAAGGCTATTCAGGTAAACTAAGAAAAAGGTAAAGCTGAAAAGCAACTGAAAGTCATATTTTAGTAAAAAATTCTACACCAAAGAAAAAAACCAATGGGACTTGCTTTTAGACTAAAACATTTTGTACTAGTTATTTGACAGGTTCAATAGCATTTCAGTTAAGACTTTGGATTTGTTATTCCAAACTGACTGTAAGATATGCCATGCAATTTTTTGTTTGCTTGGGGATTTGATAGTGCAAGAAAATTGGTACATGGGTTAATAGCCTGCATTCCTGTAAAGACACTGCTGGATAGAACAGAACAAAGCAATCAGTGTTATGTAGCACGGGTAAGTTTTGCTTCTATAGTAAAATGTTCATAAATGATTGCTTAATGATTGCTTCACAAAATTTAGGACAAACATAGTTTTTAAATCTCACCTACTGGCTATCTCTATTAAAAGCCAATAGCAAGCTCTTTCTTGCAGTGTTTGTTGTTCTATCTCTGTCATGGGCCAAAAGAAGCCACTGTACGACCTGAGATTTCTTTGTGCCTCAAAATTTATGTGAGCTTATTAATGGAGGCCAACCACCAATAATAAATTTGTGCTGCATGTATAGCACAACAGTTCATCTCCTCTGACAACATGACTATGAATAATTTATAGATGTAGTTATCGTGGAATTTGTAGGGGTCATTAGCATTTTAATGAAAAAGATACAGCTGTTGTACTAAATCTTCACTTTTTTTTCTTCTCCCTCAGTTAAGAATTTCGATCTGTACTTTGGAAGCAGCTGACAGCGTGTGGTAATGTGCTGACTGGCACTATGGGCAGGCGGTACCCAGGGGCTCACTATCGGCCAAGCAGCTCATGTATGTATGCAATCGCTCTAATTTATTTGTTGCTTTATTACTTTTGAAGGCTGCTAAGCCTATAAATTTTGAAATAGTATTTATAAAGAATGCTGACATATTCTAATCGATGCCAGCCCTTCTGTGTGTGTACCCAAATAGTAAGTATATTGATTTATGTTTAAACTGCAAAGGTGCTTTCTAGAACTTTAAAAACTGGCTTGCTGTGTGACTTGACCAGATCTACTGCAGTGTGCTGTGGTTTGAGCTGTGTTCAAGGTCTCCAATTTCATTTATTATGGAGTTCTATGGTTAGCTGCTATTCCTCTTCCCTTCCATCCCAGGCTTTTAATACCAGATACCTTCAAATTAACAAGCTACTTGAGCTCAACCTAAAATGTCACTTTGCACTATAGCTTCAATTGCTTCGAACTGCAGCTAACATCTCCAGTTCAGATTATTTATATTTTTGAATTCAATATTATTCACATTGTTTTTTTCCTCTGAATTGTATCCTATTGGATTTTATTGCATCATCTCTTACTGAAGGTTGTCTTCTGTAGAAGTGCAAAAAGGGAGCTCCTAGGATTTATGACCTCGCTCCTTCCATCAGCCACCACACTGCAGCGGTTCCACAGTGCAGATCATGGGAAGTGAGCTGATGTGACCTCCTTGGAGAGCTGTGGGCTAGCACCCCACCTCCAAAAGTCTGCTGCTGGTCCTTGTGCACTTTCTGTTCATCCCTCAGGCTACTGAGGTGAAGTTGTCGTAGGTTAACTTTTGTATTCACTCTTCCTTCTGCTGTAGCAAAAGAACATGATCTCCCAGGGCTTTTCTTGGCATCAAAGCCAGCTTAATAAGCTCTCACTTCTGTACTGTTCTTTCTGTTCCTTAAAAGACTCCTTTAAAACCCCTGACCACTTCGGGCATCCAGCTCCGCACATACTTGCGTTGGTTGATGCAAGTGGTAAACTGCAGTGAGAGCTGACAGCTGTGGCAGGACAGGGAATTCTCTGGTGGTTTTGCCATTGGACATGAGGAACTGCATGGTGAGACCCTGCATTCAGAACCTGACTTTGTGGGGTTTTGCCTAACCACAGGGCTAAATCCTAGGAAGTAGTAAAGCATGTTTACTTTCATAGATGCCATAAAGATATGTCTTAAAATGGTGCTTTAGAGCCAACTTAGATATTGTGTCCAAAGACTTTTTTGAGGGATATTGTCTATGGTACAATGGAGGAAAAAAATGGTTGTTACAGTTTTGACAGGTCGTTGGTGGTCATGTGCTGGAGTACTGAGTTGGACTGATCTGTTTGAATCACTTGGCATTAAATCTAGACACCAGCTTTCAAATGTGGCCTCTCGGTGTACTGCAGGACATGATATTCACATCCCATGCCTAGGCTTGAAGCTCAGAGGTTTAAAATGTTCTGGTGTAGAAGTATCTCATCAAATCCATTCCTGCTTAGAGACAACAAGTAATGGCCATTAGATATTTACCAGAAGAGCCTGAAATGCTTTTTCTGTTGTCTAGTTGAACAGTTTTGGCATGAAGAAGTGGAATTGTTTACTTGGGTGAACGCTGGGACTCCCATCATCTGCCGGGGCCAAAACTTGCGTTAGAATCAACTGGCACCAGAACTCCCTCAGTTTGAGGACAGGGATATCAAAACACCTACTTCATGACTGCTTTGTGCTTTTGTTAAGCTAAGTTTTTCCTTTCCTTAACTTGTCAGGGTTTCTAAGCCAGGAAACTTTCTTTGTTTCTTGACTTTGTTACTGTATGATTTGTGCAGCTTCCTGGTGCCTAACGTAACATGTGTTTTGGATATCCAGCAATAATGGTATCAAAATTGCCCACTATTTGGGAGATGTGGATCATAATGAAATCTCTGATAACAGATTAGATCTTGATGGAAGTGCTGATAAAGCACATGATTTCGCTTTTGTGTTCTTTGCATAAATAATGAGTAATTGCACCAACTCAGTTATTGTATTTCATGTTTACAGTTGTTGCAATCTTAGTGTTGTACATCAAGGACTTGGTGCAGCCTTAGGCTTTACTCCCTGACTTTATTTTCTGTCCGTACATACACATATACCTAAATAAATCTGTGAAGGGAAGAATTAGGTCTGTGTGGAGTATAGCAGCTGCGTTGCATCTTTGGTGGTAAGGTAATATTTCATCCACTTATGGCATTGACTGCTTTGTTGAATGATTTAATAAATTTAGTGGGTAGAATAGTGTGTGGCCTTACGAAAATAACAAAAGGTTTTATATTCATGGAAACATGTAACAGTTTAAATAGAAAATGGCTTATTTGAAGCCCAGTGCTAGGAAACATATTTCCTATACAGGTGCTGAATGTATAAGAAACAGCAAGGTTTTTAAATTGTAAAATGGAAAGCTGTGAATTTAATGGGTGCCTGCTGGTTTAGACTTTTTAGTGGAGGGTGACTTTTTTGTCCCAAGCAAACTTTTTTTGGGAAATGCCCTTTTTCTGAAGCATTCATAAATCAAGGGTGACAATGAAAGGAAATATTCCTTGTGAGATGGCATTCCCCTGGACTGCAGATGGGAAAGATTTGAGTCTTGGTTCTTCATGATCATCTCCCATGGTAATGCTGCCCTTATAAATAATTGAAAGTGCTTGAGGGCAGAGAGAGCAGGGTTGATTTTTTTAAAACTTGGGGTTTTATTTCCCATGAGGAACACTGAAATTTCTGCTCTGCCTCTGTCTGTTCAGCTTCCCAAGGAATGCCCAACTGTGCCTTTCTTTGCACTGAGCTTGCAAGGGAGCTGTTGTTTCATGAAACTGCTGGAAAATCTGAGTTTCACTGCAGTGAGATAAAGGAACAAATGTGAGAATGGTGACATTATAAATAACAGCAAACCCCTGAAAGAACCCTAAACTTCCAGTCTTGCAGCAGTGCTGATAATTACATTGCCATTAGCACAAGATGAGTTGGTATAAAAATGTATCGTGGTGTGCCTCTGTGGGCTTGGAGCTGCTCCTAGAATAACAGATAACTGACCCAAAGAGGCACCTCAGCCAAAGGAGGAGAGGTGTATGTACTGTGCAACTCTTGGTAGAAGCATGTCAGTAAAATTCAACATCTGCAAAATCCTGCCCTGTATCTCCTGACCTTTTCTTTCCAGAGGAGGACATCTTGGTGAATGAGATTCAAGCTTTATCACTGCTTGGCTCATGCTTGGGCAGGTGACACTTTTCTGTAAAGTTTCTTTAAGAGCTCCACATTATAGCTGAGGAAAAGGCAGATGACTGATGGAGTGGAAGTTGCAGAAGTACCCAATGGCATGGGTTGCTCTCTGTGTTAAAGCCTCTCTGGTGTGGGTTTCTGCCTTTCCACATTTACTATGTGGAGACTGGCACAAGAACTTCATGTTTCTCTTGAGTGATCCTGGTGAAGCTCCAAAGCACATGCTCATGTTGGCACATAGGAGCTGACCCAGAGCCTGCAGATGAAAAGCTTTCTTTAGGAACTCTGAGTGTAGTACTCTGAATGCCTATTGTCACTTATGCATTTGTTTCTTAGCATAATTAAATAGTGGCCCTATCTCAGGACCCTGACAGGTCTGTTTCTTCTTCATGGGGGAATCAGAAATAGAAGCTGATTGTTTCCTTGTAATTCCACTTGGAGTTGCCTATGGTCATGGAGAACCACCATGATAGCAGATTTGCATCGTGTGTTTGTCCCCTTTCACAGAAACTCTAGTTCCTTTGGTATTCAATGCCTTGTGAAGATCTGTGAGTTTGTAGAAGAACAGAGAATTTTGGCTAGCATGTCAAGAACTCGGGATTCTGTGTTACAGTTCAGGCCAGTAATACTAGTAGTTTGTTCTTTTCCACTTGTTCAATGTCCTCTACAGCCAAGTGTTGAAACCGAATCTGCTTTCAGCCACACTTCAGTGTAATTAATATAAATGCCAGTAAGTGCAGTTGCTTTTCTGTTACGTTCTCCTTCCACTTTATTATGGATTGATCCATTTAGTTTATGGGGCCCATAAAGCAAATATGATACTTGGCTTTCATTTACGAGCACGTGGTTTGTTTTATCTATGAGCGCTGTGGGCAGAGGTTTCTCAGCGTAGTACAGCAGCCTTCTCTGGAAGCTCTGCTGGCTGCATCAGGCCAGGATTCAAGTCACTGCTGTATTCTAGTACTATAATGACGTTGGGTACTGTAATAATACTGTAGGGTATGGCACTTTTTGTCATCTCTTGGCATTCTGTCATCTTAAGCAGTACTGTAACACTTGGTTTATAAACTGTTGTATGTTTTGAAATATTTCTGATTTGTCCTGTTGAAGTTTGGTTGAAGACAACATGTAGCTTTGCAGGGAACTTTCAGCCTTGCTGAGATGTATGTCTTTGTGTAATGAGCCTTATTTTATTTCAGCCTTTGATGAAAAAATGACTAGAAATGTAGAGAACCTTTTTTAGTTTGATGTACCCTGAGCTCTGTTCCGTTACTGGAGGCAAGGAATATGTGGGTAGGACATGTGAGTCCAATTTTCAGACAGTTTTAGCAGATGTAGTTAAAAGTGCACATATATACTAACCGTACCGAGGTGAGATACAGAATGTTTTTAATGTACGTGGAACACAAACAATCTTTTCAACATGCAAAATCTTAATTTGCTTTTCTTGAGAGCCTTGATAGTCTCACTGTGCAAAAGCTGTCACTCTACTGCTCTTTTCTGTGACTGAGACTTGGACTTTTTATTTTTAGTCACTGGTCTCAACTAACTGTTAGCAATTTGAAATTATTTGCAAACACTTAGAAATTAATGAAATTATATGTCTTCTTTATAGTCATACTTTTGATAGACACATACTTTCATTCTTTATTTCCATATAGAGTTGTAGAGTGTCGACTGAAAGATTGTTTTCCATTTTTTTCATTTTCAAATTTTCATCTCTAGAGTCTAATTTGATGTTAAGTACAACTTTACAGTAAAGAGAAAACAATTTTTGCTGTAGAATGCTCTTTCAAATGCTTTTTAAGATCTCAGCTATGAGGCAGTAAAAATAGGTGGCTCAAAACTATTGCTACCAGTCTGGGTAATCTGAGGATAAAAACATTTCGGATAATCTTGGTTGATAAAACTTTAATGTATAACTAGCCATAAATTTATAATATGTGGTTCAGAGGGCAGGTGCAGTTATAGCAGGTGAAATCATGATGCCAGGCCATCAGAAGTTTAAAATAAATTAGTTTAAAAAGGGAAGCTGAAATGTCTTTATTTATGTGCATGCATTTAGTTGTTCTTGGAGAAGCAGATTGTGCTCAGGAGTGTGCAGCGTTGTTTCTAGGCTTTGCAGGAGCAGGGAGAGTTTGCAAGCTGCAAATAGCAGGGCTGCAGACAAGGTGTGTGGGAGGTGGTTACTGATAGTAATCTGTTTAATTTTTATTTCTTTTTCCAGCACAGCATCTGTGCTGGAACTTACCACCTGACAGGTTCTCAGTTAACATTCTACCTACTTCTCTTACTGGTGCTGTGACCTGTGCTTAGTGTCTTTCCTGCTTTTGGTGCCTGTGTCACCTGATCAAAGAGCTTGGGATTGGCCTAGTGCTCTTTCAAACAGCTGGAAGGCTGGTGCTGGACCTTGTAGGTTTTCCTAACCCTGTTAAAGAATCGCTCATATTTTGAGTGGCTCTGCTTCCTGATTTAGGAACTGACAAATGATCAAAGTTAAATTCAAATCCCTGGTTTGAAATCAGTCTGAACCAGTCCAAGTCATTTTATGTGCCAAATCTGTGGCCCTTGATTCCTTTCTAATGCTCCATCAAGCATGTGTATAGGCTGCCTGTCCTACAAGGCATTTTGGTTATGTTTTTTCACGGAGACATCTTATCCTAACTTTCTCTTTCGTATGACAGTTTGCTTTTGTTTTGGTATTTCTGATCAGCTTTGATTACACATTGTTTACCTTCAGTCTTGGAAAGAGATATTTGTGGATGACACTTGAGATTGAAGCTGTAGAATATGGAAGTCCTCCTTGCTTTATTGGTCATCTCAGTTGCAGAAATTCAAGTTACAGTTTCTGAGTTTGTGTGCCTGTTTAAGGGAGAATGACATTTATGCTTGTGCCCTGTATTAGCATTTATAAAAGTAGGGCTATTTGTAAATTAGCAAATAAGTCCAAAGTGCAATCTTTATTGTAGAGATTGAGTTAACAAAGCAGAATGTTATGGCTCATGAGTTTAATTTAAGCAATGGGATTAGAAAAATTACAGCCATTTACTTAGCAAATGTCACTGTGAATGTATAGATCCAGTGACAGAAGGTCTTATTATCTGTGCTCACAAGTAGCCGACAGATAAAGCACACTCCATCTTCTTGCTGTGACAACACTGGTTTTGCCTACCCGACTGTTCCATTCTACACATGGGGGGAAATCTAATTAAAGGGAGAAAATTGAATTTGGAAAAGACTTAGCATGCCATCTTGTTTTTTCCCCTCACTAAATGCAGAATTAGTCACTATGGCATGTCACGGCTATACCTTATATAAATGAAAGAATTGCTCTTTATTTCTTAAAGTGGTTACTTGATTTCAGAATACTCTAGTAGTACAAGATGACCCACATTCTCTGCAATATAAAGTTTCACTCAAGCAGTCAAATATACACTGATTATTTAGATTTATCTATCTTAATAAAAAGAAAAGTACAGGAACAGTGGATTTAGCCAGTTTCTTTTTGTCATTTATATTTAATTTTTTTATTATTTTTCTTTTTCCTTCGTATCTGTTAGAATCAGATTCTGAGAAGCATCTTGTCTTGTAATTTTTTGCTAGATGAGGAATTTGGCTTTGTGGGAAGGGGAAAGGAAAAAAATAGTAAATGGGAAGGCATATTCAATTTGAGTGCTACAACGCATTGCAGAATCTGAAGGTTTTTTTCCTCAATTACACCATATAAAGACAGATCAGCTTTATGGATTCCCATTAATAAGAGCATCACTGGAACAGAAACAGCACTGCTGCTAGGGTGTTGCGGTTGGTTGGCAGCATGATTAGCTCTAAAAGGAGAAATGTCATTATTGTGGCAGCAGGGGCTGGCAGGGTGCCTCTTGGGGATGGAGGAGCCAGGACAGAAAGCTGGTTACCAGATGGTGATTTCAGTAGGAGTGGGTGAAGCAGGAAATAGCTGGAAATGGGAGGAGCTGCATTTAGCAAGCAGGTTGAAGTCCTGATTTTATTCTGGTGTGAGAACAGATCCAGGGTGGAGTAGAGAGGGCAGCAATGATTCCCTGCTTGGGCAGGGGTGTTGAATTTGATGATCTGGAGAGGTCCTTCCCACCCTCAGGAATTCAGAGATTTGTGTGGAGGAGTCTGCAAATAGATTTGAGAGCACCGTGTGTGTAAGGTGTTTGCAGCCTTGCTCGTTTCCTGCTCTTGCATTCCCTAAACTGCTCTGCCCACCATCATAATTCGCTTTCTTGGCTTTGCTGAGCTTTCTCTTTCCAGCTTCCAAGCTCAGTCCAGCAGAGATGTCATTGCCAGAGGGAGCAGCCAGAAGAGAATCATCGGCTGTAGTCTCTGATCACACACCACAGCACTTCATCTGAGTATTTTTCTTCCTTTTCTGTTCTGAAAGGGTTATGTGTCACCTGGAATTTGTGTAGGTATCTAGGTAAGAAGAATCAGATGACATTTGATACTAAGAAAGCTTCTAGTCTCGATTCTGATTTCAGCTAATAATGTAAATCTGGAGTTTATTAGGATGCTTTTGCCTGACATCTGTTTAACTATTAGCTGGTTGTAGTTTTAGAATGAATGTTTTAACATCGGAATTCACCCTTTGAGGTGAAAGGAGTTAGCTGGTGCTGAGCTGCAATCATTGTATAATGAAGGTGTTCTCTACAGCTGCTTAGACTTTAACTAGAGCCCAAGTGTACAAGGCCTGGGGCTGTAGCCCCATGGCATGAAGTCGTCATTAAATGTACTCAAGAGATATCCTTGCAGAAGGGAAATCTGCTTTATGGAAAGGTTTGTATTATTTCTTCCCTCTGTTTCCTAGATGCAGTGACAAAAATAGTAATGAGTACCTTGTCTCTCACTCTGTGTCCTTCATCTCCAAACCAGTGACTTTAAGGCAAAATGGTTTATCTATGAGAAGCTGGCCAGGAAAGGGTCCCATACTGGAACTTACTGCCTAGCTTTCTTTTTGTGATTCCCTCCTGTGGGATCAACCCTGCATTCTGTGCTTCTTAATTTCATATGCTAGATCTTATTCTGCAAATTTTCGTGGGAACCTGCCTTACTGCTATGTTTTCTTTTCTTTTACCAGTGCTGCTGTGGTTTCCTGAGTAAGCTGTAGCTGAGTAATTGGGAAAAACCTAGTATTTTCTAATGTATTGAACTTTTTGCTACAGTATGTTGACTAAAACTGGAGAATATTTTTGAATTTGTGCTCCTAGTAAAGTTGTACATTAACAAAAATGTAATAGTTATTTTTATTTACATGTTCGTTTTTCTGTAGACTAGCCTCTCCCATACTTTAATGACTGTCAAATATCATTGAAAACTCAAAAGATCCTCACTGTTATGCTGTGGGCTTTATTTAGAATGCTTAACATCTCTCAGGAACTTCTAAAATGTGGTATTTTTCTTTTGTGTTTTCCTTTGGTTTTAATTCTTAAATGGTCCCTCTTTTCAGATATCAAATTATAATCTATTTCCTGATGCATTGCTGACGCCCCGCGAGCCATGTCAGAAGTACTTCCAGGTCAGATGCCCTTTAAAAGATTCTGCTATGCAAATTTGTGAAATTTTCCTCTTATTTTTCTTCTTCTTCTTTCCAGGACCATATTTCACTTCCATTTTGCACTTACACATGAAAAAGGGCAAGCACTTCCTTTCTTTTTTAACTGTGCCTTTTTGAAGAAACTCTCTATTCAGCTTTTTTAAGACCTGCCATAGATCATACGATGCAAAAAAGTCATTAGATGGCAAAGACAAATCGTTCATGCACTATTCTTTGTTTGCAATGGCATTTTCTCTTTCCTTCTTCAGCTCTGTAAGTTTTATGACAAGATTAAAATACATCAATAAAAGCCATTCAGGTAGTAGCGTTATTTGTATTATTATGATCCTTAGAGAATTGGCACTACTCTGCGTTAAACACATTATAGTGGTAAAAGTATTTTAATCTAGATCTGTAAGAATGTTAAAAGTCTACAGTTGAGGCTGGGAGTTCTTTTAAAAAGTAAGCAAGTCAAAACCCTTAATGAATTGCTATGACAGGTCTTCTACCAAGTTAAGTGCTGTCTTGAAGCACCAACATTTTAACATTATTATTATTCCCAGTAATGATAATTTCCTAATTATTGTTAGCTTTTCACCAGAGTAGAATATTTTTTAGAGTAATACCCTACTTTTACTCACTTAAAACTTACCAGTGTTCCCCCACTTTAGCTGAGATATATGTATCAACTCAGTGATTCCTGATCTGGTTGTCCATTTGTGTTTGCTTTCCAGCAGAAGGTAGAGGAATTGAAAATTGGGTGCCCTGTGCCAGTAGCATTGTCGTTGCTGGTGGCCAGGCAGCACAAAGAGCTGTCTGAGAGGGGGATGGAGTCTGCCTGTGGAACCCTGGGTGCAGGAACCCATGGTTCCTGCATTTTATTGAAGTTTTTGTGCTTCCTCTGGGAAAAGTGACGTGTTTCAAGCATCACTGTGTCCTGTATAAAGGAAGAGGGACAGGCTATCGCTCTTCTTCCTTACGCTGTTCTACTGTGCAAGCTTTCTTCAGTGCTCTTAGGCATTTACTTGCATTCCAATTTTTCTGGTGCTTCAGTTAGTCCCAGTCTCGTAGCAACTTCTACCCTTGAGATGGAAGATCTGGCCTTTCCCATCTGTATTTCTTCTTCTCTTTTTGCCTCCCTTTCTCTTCCTCCCCCCCCCCCCCCCTTTTCTCATGTCTATATCTGCTTCCAAGAGCAGAGGGAAGCCGGCTGCGTGCATGCCAGAGCAGGCTCTCAGCCCCTGAGAGAACAGCCTGCTTCACTCTGTGCACACCTTGTGCTGCTGTTTGCCTGTTCCTTGCTCATTTGATCATGATGATTTGATTAACAGATCACCTGAGATGGGGTCAGGAGGGGAAATGGTGTCTAGTGAGAGGTTTGTTTTGACATTTTTCTGTTCGTGGTCATACACCAGCCCAACTTACCACCCAAGTCACAACCACTACGTGGGTCGCAAAGACTCCTTGGCTTAGTCGTTGAACAGCGTGCCAGTGTTCATCAAACCAATGGAGAGTCTTTATGAAGCAGATTAGTCAAATGTAATGCGTTTTGTTGCAGTGTTTCCAAGGGCGTTTTCTTAACAATAGTTCTCAGCAATGAAACAATAACAGCAGGGGACAGGCTACAGATAAGGTGGCAGGCAAATGCTTAAGCTTTGTCTAGGAAGATTATTTTTAAAGAAATTTGTTCAGTAACAAAAATAGTGGCAAACATTGCATGAAGCAGCTCATTTGTAACAAAGGAGAAAAATAAATTTCAGTCTTGTTCCATATTGTGGTAATTGTATTTATTGGTGAAAACCATAAATGCTTGTTTTAATTTGCTGAAGCATGAAGTAAAATATAATCTAGTGAAATCCCTAGATACCATGCAATTCCATAAATTCTAAAGGTCAGGCAGTGGCAGGGGAAATTATCCTGCCCTATTACTTTACTTTTTTTTTGTAACTTTCAGGTTGTCAAATTTTGAGTGATTCAGAAAAGAATACAAAGCAGTGAGTTGATATGTATGATATGTATATGTTGATGATATATATATATGTTTCATGTAAAACATTTTGGTAACATCTGATCAAATGCAACCTTGCTTACATTAGACCTGGTTGGTTTTAAACAAGATCCAGAAAACTATGTGTACGTATATGATGTGTTTATCTGAGAAGTAATTTACAGAGTTCCTTTAAATTTTGTGATAGTTGTGTTTTAAAGTCTCATGTGGCTAAAGCTGAAATTGCTCACAGGATGTTTGTTAGCTGTTACCTAAGATGATGGCTTTTGCACGGTGTGCATGGGGTGATCCATCTTCTAAAGAATTTGCAGTTGGTTTAGACTGACTGACTGGGGCTTGAGAAATTGGCAAACATGAATAATTGTAAAATTCGGTTTAAATTCTGTTTCTAACAAGCTTTAGAAATTGTTCTTCAACAGCTGGGTGGGTAATTCAGGGAACAAAGAGTATTATTATTTGATCTGCTTGGTTTTAAGTGAACCAGAGTGATGTTTGCAAGTGAGCAGCTCTGACAGCACATCAAAGAGGAGGGAACACTAGCAACTGTGCCTGCATTTAGGTAACCTTGTGAAGTGCTCCTTTTCCCTCTGTTTATGTATTATATGTTCTTTTAAAACCCATATATTTAATCTCTTGTAAATCTGTACAGCAGTCAGTTCTGTCATATATCAAATATACAAAGATGCAGCACAGCTCAGCTGGAATGATCTGTCATCAGCTAGCTCAAATTACAGCTTTTCATTCCTGGATAAGCTCCAGATACCTTTTTATGTGCTATATAAGCAGTCAGTGATATCTGAGAATTAGGAACAACAGAAAGGGTGTTTCATGTTGTGGCAGATGGGAGTGATTTGTTAATTGGTCTCTAATTTAGTTGCCAGGTATCAAACAACAGTGACTGCCACAGTAAATGAAGGTGTTCATGGAGTACTTGTGCAGATTGGTGGAGGCCATAAATAGACCATACAGGAACAAATTACAGTTTTTTAATTAGTTTTGGGTTTCTTTATCCATATTTTGATAATTTTTAATAGTCTAAAAATCTGTTCCCTCAATAAACTTAATATTTTTTCAAAATATGAGCTGTGACCCTGGCTAACAACAACCAGAAACTTGTTTACATGTAGACAAAAGAATGGTATTATTTAACAGTGTAGTGGGTGTGCTCTGCCCTAGGATGTATGTTTTACCCTTTGTGAGCTGTAGAAATAGTAAGGCATCTCTGGAGCCAGCCCTATTTTTAAAGTTGATTGAATTCCACCAGGATATTTTGTCAAGGGATTTCTTTTGCCTCCCCTTGGAAATCAAATACACCTTTGTGAAATAATCTTCTGCTCATATTCCCTGACCCTCTACTTCCAGTCTCTAAAAAAAAAAAAAAAAGAAGGCAGAAGGGTAGGGAGGGGAAAGACAGAAAGACAAATAGCGGAGAAAATGCAGGTGTTGGGAGTCACCAACTGACCAGCCAGTCAGGCTTAGCACTAACAGCACTACCCTTAGATGAAAAAGAAGCAGCATCTGTCTGCAGCCTGCTTAGAAATATCTCAAATTTCTGCTTCCCAGTGATGAGCACTTGAGGAATTATTTCGCTCCGCATTGGAGACAGAGGGGAAATACTAAAATAGTTATGGTAAGGATGATAGTGAGAGTCCCAGGCATTTGCAAAGGGCATCTCTGCTGTCCCAGAGCCTGCCTGCAACAGAATCAGAAATTAAAACTCTGCCCTAAAACTGTCTTGTATAGGGTCAAGCTTTCCACTTTTTCTCATCTACGTGGTCCTGATGATCTCTCTGTATGTTTTTCTGCCTCTGTTCTTCCTTATTTAATAGCAAAGCTTTTGTCTCTTCTCTTCCCCACTTAGGTTGTGGTAATTTTCCTCCTGTAAAACAATTACCCAAAGGGCTACATGCCTTTACCAGAAGCCCTAGCAGAATGATGTATATAATGAATGTGATTCATGGCTGTTTCTTTTGCTTTTCAGTCGATTCTGGTGTGGACGCGCTGGCAGTGTTTATGGCAAGCGGCAGCACGACGGACGTTGTGAACCGCAACAGCCCCGCCACCCCGCCCAACACCCTGAACCTGCGCTCCTCTCACAACGAGCTTCTGAATGCAGAAATCAGGCACACAGAGACCAAGAACAGCACTCCTCCGAAATGCAGGAAAAAGTACGCGCTGACTAACATTCAGACAGCTATGGGTCTTTCCGACCCAGCAGCTCAGCCCCTTCTGGGGAACAGCTCTGCCAATATAAAGCTGGTGAAGAATGGAGAAAACCAGCTCAGGAAAGCTGCTGAGCAGGGACAGCAGGATCCCAACAAAAACCTCAGTACCACTGCAGGCGTAAATGTAACTTCTGAGAAGTTTGAAAGCAATGAGCCGATCCCGCAGGATTCCTCTGGCTGTGAAATATTACCCTCACAGCCAAGGAGGACCAAGAGCTTCCTGAATTACTATGCGGATCTAGAGACATCAGCTCGAGATCTAGAGCCGGGTTTTGTTGCAATGGAAGATAAGTCTGCACAAAGCAACAGCCAGGCTTCTACTATTATTGTCAATGGGGAAGTCCTGCCCCGGAAACAGAACAAGATGCCAAGCCCAGAGGATGGCCAGGTTGCCACAGTGTCATCAAGCCCTGAGACAAAGAAAGATCACCCAAAAACTGGGGCCAAAACAGACTGTGCCCTCCATAGGATTCAAAACCTGGCCCCAAGTGATGAGGACTCCAGCTGGACCACCCTGTCCCAGGACAGCGCCTCGCCGAGCTCGCCTGATGAAGCAGGTACGTAAGCAAAGGCTCCTCACAGCCACTGTTTCAAAAAGGCATTGCTTTTCTCAGCTGGTGCCAGGAAGGAGAGAGGTGGTTCAGCAGTTTCAGTGGAGAAGTGGATTGTATCAAAATACAAGCACTGGCCTTGCACACAGCTGTTTGTCTGCTAGGGAATGCTTGGAAGCTTCCTGCTTGATTGTAGCCACTTTAAGAGAGGCACCAGCAGATGCCCTATACAGGGTCCTAGAAATATGCTAACTGCACCTCTTGCTAGTTTATAAATAATTGCTCTTCAATAATCAGTGGGTACATGTTGTGAGAAGAACCTGATTGTCTGGAGATGCTGAAAACTACTGATAGCTACCTACATCCAACAAAAAAGCTTTTCTGAATGATGGTTTTTAGGTTCAGTGAAGACTTTTACTTTTCTAATGCACAACTTTGTAAGTGTGCCCACTCCATCCCAGTCATTTGATGATGCTCCCGATGTGCCGACATAGGTAAAGAGAAGCCCTCCCAGCTGGAGAGTTGTGCAGTGAGCCCTGGTGGTGTCCATCCTGGAGGTCTGTGGTTTTGGGCATGGACAGGGCTCTTCACTGCCACTGCATCTGGGGTAGAAGGAGAGAATCGTGTGGGGTCTTCGCAGCTCAGTGTTCTCCAGCCATTGCATTTATGCTTCAGTAATAGATGTTAGGGCCTAAGCGAAGAAAGACGTTTATCTAGGCGGAAGAAAATAGGCAGTAGAGTTTTAGTCATATGACTTCTGGGAAGTGAAAAAATCCCCCAGTCTTGAGAACAGTTAATCTATAAAAGAATGTAGTCCAGCAGATACATGGGGAATTAATAATGTTTAATCCAGAGATTGTATTTAGCACTTCAGTTTATGTTAGAAATATGGTTTTCCTGAGAAGACACTGTTGAAAATAACAATATACTTCTTTCAGGGCTTCTGAATTGTTTTGTCTTTCTCTTCCCACTCTTAACAATATTTCATTATTCAAATCCTGGAAATCTGAATGTTGTTTTGTGAGGTATTTTTGTTGTTTTGTTTTTGTGTGTTTTCTTTTGGAGTTGTATAATTCAAAAACCCTGAAAATTTTATTCTAAATTGGTTGCGCTGGGAATGCATCATTGTTTAGACAATGATGCATTGTCCTGAACTCTCCTTTGGGCAGGATACTTCTATGTGTGGTCTAATAAAAAGGTGTTTCCAAGAGCCTTGACCTTCTCTCTGAGTGAGGAGGTCAAAAATAAGTAAAACTCAATTTAAAGATACAAAGCAACTGACTTATTTTAACAAATGTTAATGCTGACAAACAGATATGATAGAATCCATTAATAATGGGCACTGAACACCACGAGCACAGTACAGTATAAGAAATGTGTTTTGAGGAAACTCTTCTTTCTTCTCCAGGGAAATTAGCTATATGTACATCTTGACAAGAACTACATTGACCTCAACTTTTAGATAATTTTATGAGTGCTTTCAGCTATCTAACTTTCTTTCTGAGATTCAGTACTTAAAAAAAAATGAGCCTGAGGTGATTTTAGAAGGAGAAAAAACCTATAGTCAGCAAAGCAATGGGATGTCATTGAGATCTTAGCACATGCCAAGCCCTAATGGGTTTTCAGGCAGCCTTCCTAGAGACAGGCAGTGACTTGCTGCCAGAGCTGATTGACACCCAGCACTGCAGGCAGTCCCCCAAACAAGCAAGCTTGCCTCTGTTGGCCTCAGGCACTGCATCTCCTCTGGGACCTACTGCATCTATCCATCTGCATCCTCTGTCATTTGGAGAGTCTTATGAATAACCAGACACCGGCTCCAGGTGGCTTTAATACTGCAAATGGACCAGAACTGGGTTCAAATCACGGGGAACCCTTCCTCCTTCTCTCTCAAGAAAATTTCCTTAGTCTAGTTTTCAAAGGAAACACATCTTGTGTTATTGCACCATCTACCTATTCCTTCTCTCCCTCTCTGTGTATTCACCAGTGTCACCTGGATGAATTTGCATGTATTCATTGTATGAATCTGTGTGGTGCAAGCAGCAGCAAAGCACATGCCCCAGAGCCCAAACCTAGGAGAGAATGAGGGTAGTGTTTTCCGTTTGTGGCTTGCTTTTTTGTTTGCTTCTTTGCTTTTTGTTAAGAAGTTCCCCAGAAGGCTATAGAAGGCAGGCACATTTCTTAATCTTTGTATCACCTGAAAAAGAAATTCAGTGGAAAGTTATTCTGCCACAGTAAAGTGCAGTGCTCTGTGTAATAATCTGATGAATTAGAAATGAGAATTCTTCAGGTAATAAAAAGAATTCTCTTTGCCTCAAAACCTACAAGAAAATTGGAATTTGCTTTTGCTTTCTGTTTTACATTAATCTAAATAAAACTCCCTCCTTCTAGAGCCAGGAATATCCCCATGATTAGGAAGGTCCCTGAGATGTGGGACACGTGGTGCTAGAGAGCCATGGATGTTTCTTGCTCTATGCCAGCCGCCCTCCTTGCTCTCTTTGGGGTTGTGGGAGGCTGTGCAGGGGCAGCAGCCTCCTCGGGCTCCCTGGTCTCTCAGCCTTTGGGTCACATGATGCCTTGTTTCTCCCTGGTTGAAATCAAAGGGGTATTAAAACCATGAGTGTCCTCTTTCTCAGGAGTGCTGCTGCTGTGTGCAATTGCAATAGACCAACTGCCTGTGCGCTGCTGCTCTCTGAGCGGATACGAGAGGGCAGTTTAATGGCTGGTTACAAAGGAATGAGTTCAATCCAGTGCAGAAATGGCAGCTGTGAGACCAGCCCTTGGGGATCAGGAGTGTCACTCCTCTAAAGAGCGCCTGGTGTTCTGAAATAACAGCATGTCTGAGGAGAATAGCCCTCTTAATACAATAAAAATTACAGTAAATCATGAACTAGTCAGAAAGATTTATAGCAGTGGTCAATTCTGACTCTGATTTTAACCAGCATCTTTGACCAAATTAAAATGGATGCCCTCTTAAAAGCACGATTCTTCCTCTGCAATACCTATCTGATACCGACAATAAGTCTGTTATTTGCTCAGAACATGTTTTCTGTGTTCCTGAGTGGGGAAAAAGATTTATATACTAAAAATACATTAAATTACATTGTGGATTAACACAGGTCTTATAAAACGAGAGAACCATCTATACAGTTGTAGGGTTCCAAGTAAACACCCAATTTTCATCTTTTTGGGAATAAGAGTCTCTGGTTGACAACTGTGCATCCTAAAGGCTGACAACTTTTAATATTGAGCTGTTGGATTTTTCTTAATCCTGCATGTTACTGATAACCATGCACTCAAGAACAGTGCATGTTTTATAGTCTCAGGCTTGACCATTTGCTGACTGCTTATGAAATAAGAAAGGTGACTATTGCTCTATATCCCCAGTGTTTATGTAGGTAACATTCTGCATGGGAAGTAACTAACTGCATGTTTGTCTCTTATTTAGCCATCCCTGTAAGAAGATTTTAGGGTCAGTTTAAAAGAAATAAAACTTCAAGGGCAGCATGGTTACACAATGTTCACGGTATCAGGATCTACTGTGATCTACTGGTAGAAGGCCATAAAATAAATTGTACTTGACAGTAAATTGAACTTGAAAGATGATCCTCTCAAGTACACATTGCCACTATCACTTGCACAGGGAGGCTGCTTGTTGTGTTTAGGCAGTCAGGTTGGTTTTATTCCATGATTCTCAGTGGAGCTACCTAAATCTGTATCTTGGATGCTCAACTGCTCTGACTTGAAATCTAAAGATTCCACAATTAGGAGTGTTAATCAGCACCCTTTTGAATTGGGATAGATAATAAAAATGGGTATCTAAAGGTGAATTAATGTGCTTAAATTCAGGAATGGCAGAATAGATGTTTTATACACCAGCAATTAGCATCTTCTCCCAAACTCTGTTTCCAATTACCAAAATTTGGGACTATAGAAAAGGTTTTTCAGAATGTGTTGTGTGGTCACAGTTGCAGTTTCATACTTAACTGTTTGCCAAAAAGATAAAGAACAATTCTTCAGTTCATCAGAAACTATGCTACCTTAGTAAAGCATGTAATTCCTGATCCAGAAAATATCATAGTGCTGCTTTGTATAAGTGCAGTACTATGATTTTGAACATGTTAAAAATGAATATTTTTCTATTCAGTAAAATGTGTACTTGTGGGATAAACAAATGCCTGCAGGGCCTGCTCCTGGAACATGTGGAATACCTGTGTGGGAAAGTAAAAGGTGGCAGTGGGGAGCAGAGGTGGTGCCAAGACAGCACGGGCAAGTAAATGCCAATGTCATACTACTGCCTGAGTAGAGTAGTTCACAAGGTGCCCAGTGCATTGCACATTTCCCCTAACTCCACAATGCACTTTACATGAATGTGTAATGTTAAGAGATATTAGGACATGCTTTTTGTGTGCTGTAGCAAAGTGGAAAACTCTTCTGAGCATCTGTAGGGCAGGCTCAAGTTTCAGAAGTGGTGAATAACTTAACCATGTCAAGTACTTAACTTTACAAACTATTTTTGGAAACTTTTCAAGCTTCTGTAGTTTAGGGATGGAAGTGTGTAGTTCTGGATGCTGCATGTCCTCTCTGAGGTAGAATGCATCTTGTTGGAAAAGCTCTTCTATGCCTAGGATTGTCAGACGGAGGACTAAGCAAAGAGGAAGGGAAAACAAATCACAGAAAACAGAGAAGGTAATGGGGAAAAGTCAGGATCCTGATTTCAGAGGGATGATAAGGCAGGAAGTTGCACAGAAGAAAAGCCAAAATAAGCTGATAGCAGACAAACCAGCTCTCCTTAAAAAAAGGAAAGTTCCCAGTTCATATAGCTGTTCAAGTAATAAAAAATTATGACCAAAATCGATCCAGTAAACCTCTGCCTCAGCACTTCTGAATGCTGCATAGAAGTTGGGCCAAACTTCAATTCACCTGATTGATGCTTTGAAATGGGTATAGATATCTCTAGGGAAAGGAAGGGGAAAACAGTATTACCTTTGGGAGGATACTTTATGTGCAAGCTGAGAACGAGGTTATATTCTTCTAGATGGGGTCTGTGTGCTCTGAAGATCTTTGCAGCCTATTTGGATGTTGTTTGTCATCTTCTAGGCTCCTGTATATCAGCTGCAGGAGGTGTGGTAGAGGAATGGTATCACCACTCAGCAGAATGAGTCTCTAGTCTTTGCAGTGGCCCTTGAGCTCTTCAGGACCTTGCAGTTGCTGGGCTAGCAGTGATTCACCAGGTGTGCAAGCTGGGGATGGCCAGCACAGTTTGGGGAGTTTCCTGCTCAAAAGATGTTCCTGCCTTTTTGCACTCCGCAGAGTGGAAGTGCAAAGCCTGGGCCACTGCGGTTGTTCCTGTGAGCACTTGCTGTGATCCCAGCGTCGGGCCCAGCAGTGGTGAGCTGGTCTCCCCATTGCTCTCAGAGGAGAAAGCTGATGGGGGAACAAGTGGGTTGTGAAGTGGGGAAGATGGGTTGGAAGATGGGAACACGACCTGAAGGGGGAAGCAAAGGGAGAGTAAATGCAGCTGTGGAGATAAATGAGAACTTGGCACAAGCTGAAGGAGAGCTGGAAGCAAGCAGGGATGTTTGTGGACAGTAGGTTAGGTAAGCAAGGCTAGCACAAAGGCGATGATGACAGTAAATCAAATGGACTGATTTTGACAGCAGAAGTGAGTACTGGGGATTTTGCTTGTGCTGGGATGTTATTTCACAGAAGTTCTAAAAACTTGAGCACAAAAAGGGGAAGATCTGAGTTATTTGATACTGAAGTACTGCTAAGAGAAACTCAGATCCTAGTTCAGGCCCCTGTGGAAGGAGATGTTTGTACAGTGAGGGACACAGACTTAAATCCTCCTCAAGTTCCTGCCCTGTTATGTTTTCAATTGGAGGTATTTCTTTTGATCTCCTCAAGTTAGAGGCTACTTTAGACCCCAGTTTCTCAGTGCACTGGTTCTTCATGTGCTGAATTCTCACATAAGTCAAGCATTAGCTGATAGAAGTTGAATTCAGCTTTAATTAACAACATGGGTTTGGCTGAATTGGGGTCGTGGGTCCCTTGAGTCACAATCGTGCTGTTGCAAGTTATGGTATTGGACATACAGCAACTTATAGCATGTACCACTAAGACATAGAATAGATGGTGCTGCAGGCAGCCTTGGGTTCGCTGCTGTTGCATCAGGAGGAGGTGGGTAGATTCAGAGCAGTACTGAGCGTCTCCATGGGCCAGAAGAGGTGTTGTGTGATACGACTTGGCGTGCTGCAGAGACCCTGCTCTGAACTCAGTCCTCGCTTGAGAGCACATGTATGGTCCCTGCCTTAAGGGACATGAAGCCTTTTTTAAGCAATCCCATGAAAGCACTTATATTTGCTGTTAAGACTTGATTGCTTCATTTTGAGAGCCCCTGGGTACTCAGGATTGGGCCATAAATGTCCAATATCTGGATGCCACAGAGCTCAAGATAATGACATTAAGTGGGTTCCTTGTAGTGTCTGGATCTGGTTTCCTAAAGCCCAGCAGTGTGTGTCCTTCAGCTTGCATGGTAGATTTATCCATGATACTTTGGTGATGAGAAGTCCTTGGGGGGACTCCAAATCCAAAGCATATATTTTTGCTTCCTGCTTATAGTGTCTCCGGGGCATTTTAATCCATTTTTTATGGTGTTGTGTTACAGGGATTGTTTTTTAACTGCTATTTGTTATGTTGATTATTTTATATGTACATAATTTGATACACTGGACTAATTTATTACACAGTAAGACTACTTCAAGGCTTTTGCTTGAAAATCATTCTCAGAACTCTTCAAGAAACTGTTTCTTAATAAAACTATTTTGACCTAAACAATAACACAATTTAACTAAATACATTTTTCCTATTTTTAAATTACTTTTGAGTTGAGATTCTGCAGATCTCAATTTAAATTTTAAACACTGCATCAGTTATTAACTCCGACATCATTGCAGGGGACTGAGAGAGGAGTAGCACTGTCATAATCCACAAGTAAGGGCTTTAACTTTGTTGAGCACATTTCTTGTTTGCACATAATTGATAAAATACTCTAAATCTAGGGTTATTTACTTCTTGGAAGTCAATTTTGGGCACTTCTCTGAACCTGAGAAATTTTTAGTAAGGAACAAAGGACCCCATCCCTCCTCCCCTACTCAGCATGAAAGCCAAAAAGCACAACTCAGATTGGCCAAATTAATTTTAAAATTAGAATAAATTCCCATTCAGACCTTAATTTAATTTTACTTGTACTCTGTAAGAAAGAGACAGTCAAGTTATCCTGGTCATTTTGGCTGACATGATTCTTGGCTTTGCTTAAATTATTGATTATAGCAAGGGGAGGGACTTTGCAGTGGGAACAGCACTTACTAATAGAAGCCTTTCACTAAATCAATTTCTACCATTCCTGCAATGCACCTTCAGGAAGTCAGAGGTTTACAGCTATAAGAAGAATTTTGTCTTCGAAGAGCAAACCTTTGCTTTAGATTTTTTTAAACTGTTCTTGTTTATACGGGCAGCTGACAAAAAAAAATCAACATAAATATATTTTCAGGGGTTATTTGCAGGATGAGGGGCTGTTCTAGTTCAAAGTTGAACTGATTAAATCTTGATTTGATTGTCATCTAAAGACTTGTTGGCTGAAAGTACTGTTTCTGTACTAAGCAGAGTCAGTCAGAAAATAACATCAGTGCAAGCTGGAATGAATTCAGTAGAGGATGCAGCGTGTGCACACGCTGCTGAAATTCGTGTATAGCCATCTCTCTTATTTTCTTTTGGCTTATTAGAAAGTGCAGTCATTTATATGGTCAACATGTGGTGTTTCCTCTGTTACATTTACCAGCAGTTGAATGGGGGTGGCTTCTCTTCCCTCCCATCCAAAGTACCATTCCTCGTTAGGCTAATTAAGTAAGTGTCTGTTTAAGCACAGCAGTGTATTTTCTCATATTTGAGTTGGAGATGCTACACAGAAGGAGAGTATGAAGCTGTTGGGACATGTATATAGCAAACTTAAAGGATGCTGGTAGCAGATCAGTACACGTTGAACTATACGGGAGCATCTAGTAACTGTAAGTAACACTTCTATTTTAATTTTTCATTGGTTGACAGTCACTTAGGCCTGGATACTGAATGCAGTTATTTTATCTGTTAATAAAAATTCTGCTCAGTGGAAGATCAGCTGGTATCTGACAGGTTAGGTTGCAGCAGTATCTTTCTGAATGCTCATTATTTCAGTAGTGAATTGACAAATGATGTTTTATACTTGTGATCCATAGAGCTCGAAGATCTTTACAGGGATTTAAATACATTCAAAACCAGACTTTTGTTTTCTCCTTTACATATGACAAATTCTTCCCTGTATTTTTCTTGCAGTCAAAAGGAAGAAAACCAGTATCTCTAAACAGTGTATCAGTGGTACCCCTAGTCATTCCCTAAAGTTCAAGGTAAAGGAACTTCTGCAATACTGAGTGTGGGTTTGGGGGTTTGAAATGTGAGGCAATTTACAGCCAGTATTGAATTGAGAGCTGTCAAAGAATGTTGACAAATATCTTGGATATTTTGTTTTGCCCATCTTGCCAGCTCTAACTAAATAAATTTGTCGAGGTAGAAAAAGGATGTTTTATTGGAAAGCTGATTCACACAAAACCTTTACACAACTTTGGGGAACTGTAATTAAATAGCACAACTGTATTTGCTCCTTACGGAACAAACTTAATAATAAGGAATGGTGATTTTGTTTAGCTTTTGTAAAATTACTGGAAATTTAGTTCACTTTTTTCTTTTGTGGGTAAGCTAGCATTGTTTGTCACACTCTAACTGTAGCAGAATTTCAGGATGACATTTGGTGTTAAGCTCAAATTACCTTATTTTTCTTTTGTGCTTAACTAAAACGGAATAATGAGTCTCCCTTTTTTGCCCATGGAGGCTGTCAGCAGATCAACTAAGGGACTTTGTAGTTTCCTGGTTACGTAAATTTCCTTTGGTTGATTGTGCTGAAACATAACCAATGCTTTTTTTAACAAAGATATCTGAAAAGTAGGAAGATGACGTCAGAGCAACAGGAGTTTCAGGGCTAAGCTTCCACTGGCATGGAAGAGGAAGTTTATTTCATTTTTCTTACAGGATTGGTTTTTTCCCACTAAAATGGGTGTATTAGGCTCTGTTAAATTATATTGCCTACAGGTATTCAGGGTAAGTATAGGAAATAAGGCTTTTATGCAACATCAGAATTAATGTATGATCATTAACAGAAGATTTATTTTCTGTAGTTCTCTTGATTTCCTATCACAGGTGAATTCTCTTTCAGAACTATACTCCAGATTTCTATACTTTAAATATATCAAGCTCCTCTTTCCTAAGGTTTTCTAATCCTACAATTACTTTGCAGGGAAAATGCAGCTTCTTAAAAGAAGCTACCTTAGGAATAGGGTGACAGTGGAAGTTTCCCCATTCTCTGTTCTCCCAGTGGCTTCTGTCCACATCCACTTTAAGTTTCAAGAAGCTGGTCCAGAAAATAGTGGGGCATGGTCCAGTGTACTCAACACTTCCTGGAGGAAATCACCTTTTTTTGGTGGATAGATGTCTCTGACTTGATGGAGGCTGTTGTTAATCTGGGACAAGCTTCAGCTGTTCAAAAATAAAACCAATTGAGTAGTGACTCTTCTTAGTTGTAGTTTTCCAGGAATGATGCAGAAGGGTGGATTTTCTCTCCAATGGAAGTAGGTAGAGATGTTATCTATGTGTTCTACCAGTGTTTGAAATTCACTACTTCCAAATTTTGCTAACATCAGTTAGCAGTAACTGTTAGACATTATTAAAAAAAATCCACAGATAAAATGTACTGATTTAAAAGTTGCACTCCCTGCAGACCACACTTGAAAAACACTGTAATAGTAATTACTAGTTGTATTTTTAGTATTCAAGTGTACAACAGAAGTTTTATCGTGGATGAAGGAGCACATCTACATTTGCATAGTAGATCTCTTTTTTTGCCTCTGCAAACCACCCCATCTGCAGACAGGGCAAATGGACAGATCAGACATTGGAAGTAGAAGGGAGGGGCAGGAGTTTTCACATGTTGCTCCTTTATTAGCAATACATTTAATTTTACATCCTCATTTTAATTGCACAGGAATTCTTATAGATATGATGCATTTATAAAGGCTACAGTAGAGATGAATAACTTCTTCAATATATGCCAGTAAACCAATTAAAAACAAAAGGAAAACAAATATAATTTTTTCTCGCAACAAATACACCTTGTCCCCAAATGGGAGTCTAAAACCAATGTGTATTCAAAAGCAAGAATAAATTACAGGCCATTGTTTATCTTTTAGGGTTAAGCTTTCATTTTAATTTTGTTTCTTCAGCTTTTACCTTTTTTTGAGAGGGAAACATGGGAGATTCTGTGGCTTGTAATGAGAGGATTTTTGAATATTTGTTGATTTGGTTTAAGTGGACAAGCTGCAATTTTCCCAGGATTCCAGGAGATAGGGAGTTTAAAAGTTCCAGATATCACAAGACATAAAATGGTAAAAATTTCTGTCAAAAATGCTGAAAACAAGTGTGAGTTCACAAGAGTAGTATTTCATTCCTACAGTGTTTTAAAAGTAAACTTTTTGAAAGGAATGAGCCTTGCAGCTTGAATTCTGCAGTAATGAACAAATCAGCTATCTCATTTGGTAAAACACTAAAAGTCTTTTGGTGGGATGTGGTTTTATGACTGCTGATGGGTAAGGTGGTGGTCAAAGTTTAGAAGAGAGAGAAAACTCTTTTCTCCTTCTGGTAACACTACTACAAAAGGGTCAGTGTGAAGGCCACCAGATTGGATTGTTTTGACTTTTGGCTTATTATTTTACAGGTACTATGTCAGGATTGTGTGTTTTCCTGGCCAGTTTTATCTGGGCTAATTCTATTTTCAGGTGGCAGGATTCACTGAGAATTTGTTATCAGTGCATAAACTGAATTTCTGGCTAGCATCTTGCTTACAGTATGTTGCTGTCATCTTTCTACTTCTGAAATTTTCTGTAATGCAAATAATGTAAGGACAGTGAGACTGTAAACACTTGCTGACACAAGAGCTTTTTTGAACTGTAGTAATTGTCATGTAAAAGCGTGTAGTGTTAATTACCTCTCCACAGCAGTTGTCTCTGCACTAATCACCAGACAGATCTGCTGTTAGTTAACTGTTCCTCAGTAGTTCAGCTATGTTCCCCTTTCCTTATTCATACAGATATTTAAGACCAACTCTTATATTTGTCTATAAATAAATTTGTATTTGTTAGATGGTGATGTAGAATTTGGTATAAAAGTAGTAAAATCTTCCTTTTGGATACATGTCAATGTAAAATGGAAGAGGACAAATGTGCAAAGATAATAATATTCAGTCTCATAACTCCTGCATTTCTATTGTCATATGAGGCTATTCTGTATCTCAGAGTAGGAAACTGTGCGCCTTTGTATTTATGAGAATAAATTTATTGTGTATTTTTCTTCTAGGAATATATATCTATATTTATATATAAATCCCTTAGAGGAAGCTTGGATATATTGGTTTGAGAGTTCTCACATGAGATGTGGCTTTTTAATCTGATCCAGTATAACTGCTGTGGCAACTTTAATCAAAGTCTTTCAATAATGTTATTAGTTCCACTATTTCCAGTGTAAACTACTGTAGTAAATGGAAGGCAGAGCTTTTACAAGAGTTATGAGAGGTTACATTTCCATGTTGTACATCACCAAATGGCCATATACAGCAGACCTTAGGCTCATGTAGTTCCTAATGGGTCAGTTCTCCAACTGTGGTCAGTAGCAGAAACTTACTGCTTCACTAAAAACAAAAAACAGGGCTAGCATAAAGTGCTCCTTCCCCTATTGTATCTTTTTCACTTTCAGTAACTGATAGTTTTAGGACTTTCAGACTTGAAAGTCATTCATCTTATCTTCTTTAATTGCCCTTGATACATTTTTCTAACATGAATTTGTTTAATCATTTTTTTTCTCATTTGTATTTCTGGCATCCACAACATTCTGTGACCAAGAGCTCCATAACTGAATTATGTATTACATGAAAAAGTATTTCCCTTTGTTATAAAATTGCTCTCCAATAATTTCATTTAGGGTCTATTGCTTTTCTGTTTTAGAAAGCAGTAAATAACAGTGAATGATGATTTCCTTTCCTTGCCTGCTTCCCACCATTCATGATTTTACAGATTTCTCTGACATCCTCCCCTCCTCCCTGTCATTTATTTTCCAAGCTGGAGAGTCCTACTTCACTTAGTGTCTCTTCCTGCAGAGAGATTTTTATCTGTCTGTCTTTTCCAATTCTGCTACCTCCATTTCTATAGTAGGGCACGTGAGGTGCATGCACTGGTCCTGTAGTAGTTCAATCCTACATTAAAACTGTAGGCATAGAGACTTTTATCTTGATCTTGGTTCCTAACGTATAACTTTTTCAACTGCCAGTGAGTACTAAAATGCTGACTTCAAAAAACTTGGTGACCTTGATTCTTCCAGAGTGGCAAAAGGTAATTAATTATCTGCTGTTGTATATGAGGATTTGAAGTAGCAGAAGAGTAACAGTGAAGGAACTTCTAAGAAATTGATAAAAAAGAGGAGATGGGCATCTTTGTCTGTAGAAGAAAACTGAAAGGTGAAGGTTGTACATTGAAAAACAGCTCTTGAAACTATGTGTATCCTAATCCTGTAGGATCTATCTGTGGTCTTTTGTTTTTGCACAGCAACAAAGGTGAATAGAAATCCAGAAAGAGCACTCTTCTCATCCTACATGATTGGTTTTCCATCTTTCCAAGACCACCTGCAGTCCTCTGGCATGTCCACAAATTGTAAGGTTTCCACCAAAGATTAGCTACTGTTTTCAGCTGGGGAAAGGATCATTCTGTTGCTTGTGCATCTCGTTTTACTGTTTGTGACAACATGTGATGACAATCAGCTGTTTGTGGTGACAAACATCTTTGAGATTTCTTTATACCAGAAGGTCTTTTCCCCAGTGCTTACAGAGCTCAGTGGCTTGTGGTTTATCATACTCTGGAGATTTTGTCTGTTGATTTCCTGTGCTTTGGCATGCTTTATTCTTACCAAGCAGAATGTTTGTGTTCAGGGATATTCTATCTCAGGGTTCACAATAAAGAAAACTTCTCAAGTTGTGTTCTGGGTGTATGCATCTTTAAGGGAAGTTTATCCTCATTTTCAAAGCATCCATTTTGTTAATGGGCTTTGAATTAATGTGGTGCTAATTGCAAGTGAAATTGTGTTGTGGTTCTGTAGAATTTTAAAATTAATCCCTTCATTTTTCTCTTTCAAATGCTGTCTGGCATAGGACTCAAGTTGCTGTGTCTTGGGTTTGTTCCTGGCTACTGTTTGCTAATGTAGACTTCCCAGGAAGATCTGGCCCAAAGTTATTTTTTCTGAATTTTCTTCTAATTCTTGCTACTGCTAATATCAGAGATACCTTTTGTATCTCCTTAAATGCAGATTTTTAAGTTTAGCTTCAATTACATATATGAATCCACTCTGTGAAAAATATAGAATTTTAGTGCTGGAGTGCCATGAAGTAGATATGAGAATGAAAATAGTGATATTTCTAATGCTAGATGGATGCTTTCAAAGATGATTAACATCTTTGAGATTTCTTAATACCAGAAGGTATTTGGACGGTATGACTAAAGATTTAATCACAAATTGATATACCAATGTAGTGATGTGAAATACTTGAATAAACTGCAGAGCTGTGAGAGACCCCCCTGTGTGCTGTCAGCACGCTTCCCTCTCCACGGCAGGTGAGGCACAGCCAGCTCCCCTGGTGCTTCCATCTGCTGTCAGAAGCCCCCGCTCACAGAGCCTTCCCTTTGTAGATGCTGTACAATGCACTTCATGTATGGCTCTATGCATTGTGCTGAAAAGGCTTACTTCAACTGAAGCAAAATTACTTTTGAAAAGGTTAAAGTTGTTTGGCTGTTGGCTTTTTTTTTATAAAAAGTCTCCAAGTTTGAAGGCTGGGAGGTGAAGCTTGAGTTCACCATCTTACAAGGCCTCAGCATGGGCTGGAGCTGCCCGTGGTGCCCACGCTTCTCCCTTAGTGCCTCTCTCTGCAGGCCGGCCATGGGCCCAGTGTGCTGCTTCCTAGGCTTGTGCAAAGCTTCATGCATATGCAGCTCTAACAGAATGGATTTTACCATAACAAATTCTCCCATCCCTTCAGTACTGTAGCAACATGAAATTAATTTGGAGATGGGGAAATAGTAGGTCTTCAGCTTCTATGTTGGAAACAAACAGGAGCCTTCAGTTTGCTCTCTAATGCACATTTCACTACAGCTTTAAAGTGGCAAACTGATCCATTATATAGATTGTTAAAAGTCACATTCCAGCTTTTACTGCTAGTACTTAGTTGACCAAGTTTTGCCATATTAGAAAGAGCAGTCCATACTGTAGGATTGAAGGGGGGACTCTGATGTGTAGACGCACTGGAGTGCAGTGGCTGATCTCTGTGCACCGTGTGTGATTGTCTGGTGCTTGGGTGCAGGGAGCCTGCACACATCCCAGGGAGTACCTGGAGTCTGGGCATGACTCCAGGAGAGTTACTGAATGCATCTCAGACCTCTCCTCCTACCCCTCCCTGGCTTTGTTTAACACAGGGCTTGCTCTCTCCTGCCTCACAAGATTGGTGTGAAGATAAAGCAGTCATTTTCATGGCATCCTAGAGCATCTGCTGCACTGTGTGAGCCAAAGGATGCACAGAGCTTGCATCTGAGAGGAGAAATGACTGTTCTTGCAAACTTTGCTTTTTTTTGTGAAGTAAAACATTTAATTTCAGATAGTAACTCAGATTGTAATTCAATTTTATGTTCTGTTTTCACTGAATCATTAAATTCAGGAAAAGGTTTTTCTAATGCATTTGCATAGTGCTCTAAATGAAGCTGTCAAAGAAAAGCAGCTTTAGTCAAGCCACCAATTGAATTGTATGTCTGTGCCATTGGGCAGCTTGACTGGCTTTTAATTAGCCAGTCATATGCACAAAAACATTAATGAGTACATCCCTAAAATTTCAGACTATATCAATATTTATGCAGGGTATTCTCCAGAGAAGTGCAGTCCTTCCTTTCTCTACATTGACTCCTGAAGTCAGTAGGCCTCATTGTATTTTAGAGGAAAAAATTACCTTTGCCCAATACCTGACTTTTAATGCAAGTATTTTTTATGCAGTTCCTTTTCTAAAACGGAAAAGAAAAAATGGTGACTGCTAGTCAGATTCTTTCTTCCATACTCTGTCTTACTACTCATGTCATTTGGATTAAAGAGGCACTCACTGACATCACCAACCCTCAATTTAAACTATTGAGGATACAATAGAAATAGAATAGAGTGGATAGAAAGCTATCTCTCGGTTCAAAAAAATGGGATTAAAAGTGTGGAGTCCAACCTTGTTGCCATTCTTTAGTACCAGGGATTGATGGCAAGTGTATTGGAGGGATTAAGATCTGTTCCTCTGTCTTTCATGGCTTGTGTCAAGTTAAGTAGCACTAGCTACTAGCAGAAAGTGTAAGGGATATGGGAACCACTTGTGTCTACAGCCAGTCCCAGTAAAATGGAGAGTTACAGGTTGGGAGATGTTGAACTCTAATGTTTGAAGCTTGTCAAACAAGAGTGTTAGTTGTAAGTAAAGCACTGTGGTGCAGGACTTCCTTTGTGGAGAGTTGAAGCTGTTGAGGTGACCCTACTGCCATATGCCAGACATTGGCACAACATCCTCTCCTGCTCTGCAGGCATCCATTGTCTTGAAGGCAGAAGGACATCTGTGTTTAACTGCTTTTTGGGTCAGTATTACAGACTGAATCTTTCTGTTTAGTGTGAAAATTCCAGACTGTATTTGTTCATTGCTCAAAATTAATGGTTTGTTCTGTGGATGGTTTGACACTAGCATACCGATTCACTTTGAGGAGACAGGAGAATCAGACTCTTTAAGAGAGAAATACATAAATCCAGAGCTGCTATCAATGTGATTTTCCCAGGTTTTCTAGGAAATGCTTGGCTGCTGTTGTGACAGATAAATTTTGTGAAGGGAAGGAAGGCTGGACTCCATGCATATGCACATTTGTTTTCCCGTGGTGTGCTGTGTCCCTGCCGGTGTGACACTGTGAGTCTAGCAGTCCCTTGGTGGGGTGGTCATTTAATTCTTCCTCTTTAGACCAAACAAAACCCTGCTTCTGAAACAAGACGGAGTAGTTAAATACGTTATGAACCTAGAACAGGAGATCATATGCTGCAGTTCTTCTGTCTGTGGGGAAAGGCATGGGAAGAGGAGATACTATGCAAGAAAAAAAAAATCAGAAAAGCAGATGCAGATTGCTGCTGCACTGGTTTAGCCCTGAAAGTTAACTTGCAATAACATTTTTAGGAATTTTCTAATGATGATAATGAAAATACTGCTCTTAATGAATTATTTGCTGCTCAGAGTCCTTCACAGTGAGGACATCCTTTGGGTCACAATCACACAACACATGATCACAGTGGATTTAGACCAGATTAGAGGTATACAGTCTGCTGTGTTTTGGACTCCTCTTTAAGTAAAAGCTTTTGCCATCTAGTGGAAGGAATAGAGAACTAGCATTTCGAATAAGCTAGAAACCCACTTATACTGGTTGTATTCTTTACTGTGAGGGTGAGAGCACTGGAGCAGGCTGCCCAGAGAGGTTGTGGAGTCTGCTTCTCTGGAGACATTCAAAACCCACCTGGATGCAATTCTGTGTAACCTGCTTTAGATGTACCTGCTTTTGCAGGGGGGTTGGATGAGATGATCTCCAGAAATTCCTTCCAACCCCACCCATTCTGTCATTCTGTGTTATGCAAAATGTATTTATAAGCAGTAGATCACTCGCTAGAACAGTAGCAAATTATTCTGACTGCTTTGGAAATTAATTGGTAGAAATCCTCTAAGGTATTGGTGCACTTTGTTCAGATAGCATCTCATTTAAGCACCAAATTGGTGGAAAGGGCATTCATTTATATGCTGCCCTCACTTGTTTGGGACTCTTTTTCATTCCACCCTAGACGGTACCTGTTTATTTTTTCCTGGATCTGAGGTTGGCTAATATGCTTTGAATTCTGTGGTGGCTTCTTCCTCCCACTAGTGAGATGGGGAAGAGAACTGGAAGAGCAAAAGTGAGAAGAAATCATGACTCACAATAATGAAAACTTACTAAGTGAAGAAAGAAATAATCTTATATAAAAAAGTGATGCAAACACTAGTACTAGCAGGCCAGTTCCTAGCCAGTTTGCTTGAGGCTGAGAACACAGATGATCTCGGCCCTATGCAAGCACTGCTCAGCAATAACTAAACCACTGGTACGTTTCCAGCACTTGTTCTGGTCACAGATGTAATGTCCAGTACCTTACAGGCTGCTAAGAAAAACAATTAACCCAATTCCAACCAGACTCAGTATATCTTCTTAGTTGCCCAGCTCTGCTAATGTCCATCAGCATCCTAATAAGGAGATTGAGATCTCATCACAAAATAGAGTTTGTGGACAAGCCATAGGATGTGTCTCCAGTACAGCATTCTCAGGTAGCAATTCATCAGCTTTTGCTCAGTCTGTAATTTCATGTTGTCACCACTGCTCCACCTGGCTAAACAGCCACCCTCCTCCAGATGGGACAGAGGCTGGCTTCTTCCTGGTCCGTCTGTCACCACAACAGCTCCCTTGAGACAGCAGTTCAGGTCACCTCCAAGTCTTCCTTACTTACTTTACCAGAGTCTGCTTGTTTTGTGGATAGGTGTTTTTGGTTGGTGAACAGGCTAGTCTTCTTGTGTTTACCAGTTTTTTGCCCATTTTCCAGGAAAGAATATACAGACCTTTCCTCTCTGTCTTACTGCAGTACTTTTTCCTACTGTTGCTGCTGTTAATATCAACTCCTCTAAACGCAAGCTGTGGTGCTGGTTTCTCATGGCTTCACCTCTGGACCTCAGACTGTGTGGCCCCTGAGCAGACAACTTGGAGAGCCCAAAAATTCTCCCATTTAAGCAGGACAGCTAGTATCATCCATAGCCCTCATCCAGGGCTGTCATCAAGAGTTCTTCAGAGTCCCTCTGCTGAAACACTTGCCCTTGTTTTCTTTGGTAATTGTATAGTACTGTGGTCCTTTTATCAACAGCTTGGGCTTTGGTCATTGAAAAGGAGAAGACGGTAAGACAGCAAAACAAGTGTGTTTAGTTGCGGTTTTTGGGTTTTTTTCCTGAATGTTGACAAATCTGCTTTCCTCTCTTTTCCTTAAGATTAGTCATCTCTGCTTGAATGCTTCTTATGCTTGTAGTAACATTTATACAGCCAGACAAAGATCACATCTCATGAAAAATAAAAATAGTACAGGAGATTCATTCCACGCTTCCTTAGGATTTTTACAAATTCAGTCTTTTCTGATTATGGTTGATTTTACAGTTGATCAAAACAGCAAATCATTTTGGCACAGATAGAGTCTGGTTACATGTATGCCTGTAAATCCCACGTTTCAGCATGTTTTCCTGGAAAGTGTTAGAGAAGCTTCCTCTCCCCAAGTGCATGTGAGTGATGGCTGGTTCAGCAATTCAGTGAGGAGCATGACAGGGTTGTCATGACAACCAGTTACATGCTGTGAGCAAAGATGGTGACAAACGAGCATCTTCTGGCTGATTATCACTCCTTGTTGAATAACATTCCCCAAATTAGACAGATGTGTCTGATTTATAATTACTCGACCTATTGACTCGTATTTTTGCTGCATTGTCTCTGAGATAGCTTTCATGCTTCTTGCAGTGGTGCTTAGGCAAGGCTGCCTGCTGGCCATCATTGGTGTGAATCATGGGAATAGGTGAAGCTGTTGATTTTGCTGTAGTGCATGGACAGTGAGGAGAAGTTATCTTTAGAGACTTCTTTTCGTTAAAACCAAACAATTTAAGCTTGCACATTGAGCCCACTGCTGGAAATAGACGGGATAAAAATACACAAGGCTTATGTTCTTTCTATTGTGCTATTGAATGGAGAGTGCTCCTTGAATTTCGTTTGCCCTCAGTTGTTAATACAAAGTCTTCCTCTCCCTTCAGCGCCTGCCTTGATCTTTAGTGTGCCTATAGGGTGGGGGGAAATATGCTTCCCTTAGGATGAAATCCTGGATCTGCTGAAGTCATTGGCATCTCTTCAAAAAGACTAAGTTTCTGTGGCTTTCTTTTCCTTTAGTTTTGCTTTTATTTAAATGCAGAAGACAGAAGTAAAACATTTTCATTTCAAGATTTTGGAACTTCAGAACAGAAAACAGTACTTTTCCCACCTCTTTCCTTTTGTTGAAACCTTTTTATCCTTCTGTCTTCCCAGTTCCTTTTTGTGCTTCCCCTCAGCTGCTCAGAAGGATAGCATCTGTAATACACGTGTGATATGGTGGGCCAGCTCTTCATTATGCTTCAGCCCAGCAATGAAGACAGACATCAGATATGAAGCTAGTGATTTCCCATTGGTGCCCAAACACTAGGACAACATGTTGTTGGATACTGTTGCTATCCCAGTCTCTGCAATTTTTGACATAGGAAGCTTTGATGCAGATCTCTTATTACAAACAAGGTGCTTTTCAGTTTGAATTCCTTCATTTATATTGTGCCTCCACTCCTGGAATGTGAGCAATGGGAGCACCAGAGATTCAGAAGTGACTTTATAGATTTCTTATTGGCCAGATTATGTTTTTAGATTTGAAAAACACTGGAAGTGTTCCTGTTTGTACCATCATGCTTCCAGCCTGGACAATGAACACTCCTTTTCAGTTAATTTTTACTGCAAAAGTATACTTTTGAGATGGTGATAGGCAATCACAGTCTGGATCAAATCCGGTCTTGGGATGGTGTCCCTTTCCTTCAGAGGATCCTAACAGAAGAAAAATTGTTACAAAACCATCATAAGAATTGAGATAACTAAGCTACAAGTACAAAACAAAAAAGAGATATCTCATTTTTATCTCTGTACAGTGTGGGTATTTTATTACTTAACCTACTTAGATAGTGTAGATCAAGTGTTTGCAAGTATTGTTGAGCCTTGCAGACAAGCAGTCTCACTTGGGCATTCTGCTTACCACACAGTGAAATAAGCCCTCCTTAAGCTAGAAAGACTGACTGAAAGTGTAGTGCTTCCACTAACTCCAGCAGAGCTGCATTTGCATTAGCCAGAGGCTGTGCACTCACATCTGCTGCTACCTCTTCCAAGGAGACAAAATGAGATCCCTCTGTTGAAATGAATCCCTGGAAAAGCAAAGCATGTGTCCTTTGAATGATGCAACGATACCTCTCAGATTTCCCTGAATGTATTTTCTGTCTTAGTATGACTCTACCTTGTGGCTGTCTCCCAGTTTTTCAAAAATATGGTTTTAACATGTGAAATAACAGTTAAAATTGTCCTGTGGCACAGATGCTCTTACTGTACTGCACCTCCCAGGTACAGAACTTCCAGCACTCTGATAACTCTGTACAGCATTTTTACAGTCCCTGTTTTGAAGTCATGTATGCTGCCAAACTGAAGCCCTTTGTGCCTGCATTTCCTCTTGCTCAAGAGTACTCTTTTTGTCCATAAATTAGTCCCCCAGCCATGATGATTGGTGGGATTTGTTTTCACCTGAAGAAGACATGCATGTGCAAAATACATGTCTGTTTTTCCAAGTACCTCTCCCAGTTCAATACAAAATTTATTGCATTAGACCTGTTGCCTTACTTAAGAGTGTTTTCTTCAGGAAGGAAGTTTGCTTGGCCTTCAGTAAACCAGTTTCCCTCATGCACAAGGAACTAGGCAGAGAGATACCAACTCTGGTCTCTGTCCCCACACGTTGCTTATCATCACCACCAAGTTCTCTTGGAAGTGGAGATAACACCTAGCAGCTGCACAACAAAACTACATGTTTTGAAATGTCATGCCATTGAATGGGGTCATTCAAATTCAGAGGTAAATTATTTTGCCACCAGTAATTCCACATTCAAATAAAGTAAAGCCACTTATGTCCTGTAGTAGGTCTGTGATGCCTCAAGTGCATTCATCTGTCTTGTTAGATTTTGTATGTTGATGCTTATTTTATTATCTTTCTTGGGCTGGTATCTCTTGTGATGCCGCGTTACCTTTGGCTTGCACACTCGGCTTGCACGAGGTGACTGCTTTCATCTGTTAGGACAGTCAGTGCACTAGGGAGGCTTTCCAGTTCATGCTAGTAGGAAACCACAGCCTGTGAAAAGGTTATCCCCACAGTCTCCCATTCTGCAGCACGAGCTGGGACACACATATGGTTGGGGTTTTTTTCAAGTAGGTTTGCATAGCAAACACGAGGCCTGGTGTGTACTAGTTTGTAAAACAAACCAGTGGGAGACACCAAGTCAGAGTAACAATTTAATGGGGAAATTAAAGAAAAGGAAAAAAAAACTAAAAGAAAACACTGGTTCAAACTGACAGAGTCAAGATACAACCTGAGTCCCAGTTAGGCAGGGTGGTGGTAGCAGTCTGGTAGAATGGTGGCTACAGTCCTCTGAAGCAGTGATCCTGTAGTAAAAGGGTCTGCTCTTCCTCAGAAAGTCCAGTGGTGGCCATGTAGCTCCTGTCCTCTGGAAATCCAGTGAAAAAGGGTTTGCTCTGGTGTTCAGAGTCTCAGATTATATCCACGATGGGATGCTTGGTTCCTCCCTCTGGGTGGAGCATCTCACAATGGGGTAATGAGTCATGAGGCCAAGTGTTGATTAGGCTCATTAACAGAAGATAGTCCGGAGGGAGTTATCTCTGAGTCAGGCGGCAGGACAATGATGGGCCATTAACAGCAAGATAGTCTGGGGGGAGGAGGCAAGGAAACACTGCCCGACCTGATCTCAACAGCTCATGAGGATGGTAATAGAATACACTGCAACCCAGGACACTGGTGTCGCAGGATGGATGAACACATGCCCTCCGGTGCTGTCCTGTTCAGCTGTGCTTATTAGATGGTCTGAGGCCAGTCCCTTTGCGTGAGGAGTACCTGCACACAGACATCAATCACAGTCGTTTTGTGTGGGAAATGCTGCTCTTTGAAATTCCTGAGCTATGTTAATTGAAAACAAATACAATTCCTTTTTTATTTCTCAGAATATGCAAGCATATTTTGGTGTATTTATTTTTGCTAATGGATAAGTTTTCAAAATAAATTAGTGTTACTCAGCTAGGTGGTATTTTCTTATCCGAGATATTTTACATTGTTTCCTTCTAACTGTTTGTTCACATATGAGATAATTTCTTTTCTTTTAACTAATTGTTGCAGAAATGTTTTTGGTTTAAGTCTCTGGGTTAACAATTTTATTTCTGCTGTGAGTTTTGTCTGCTTTTACTTCAAAGTAATTCCTGTTTAGGCCTTTCTGGTACTGAATGTCATTGCAACAATAAATAATAGGACATTGGTTCCTCTGTGTCTTTGGTTGATTAGTTTGAAACTAGTAGTTTAATGCAACCATAGCATAACACTCTCCTGACTGTGTATTTGAGTAGCTGTGTATACATCCACATGTATGTATAATGAGGACAGAAGCTGTGCCTGAACTTTAAACTTAAACTGGACTTGCAGATGTTGCCACGCATTGTGATGATTAGATATTTGATCACATTACTTCACATTAGATATTAGATATATGATAACATTGTGATGTTTAGATGTTTAATCACATTACTTCTTGCATGATGTGGCCAAATTGTGGAAAGTGTTTTGTGTTTATTTGCCTTTTATGTGGTTGAGAAGAGTGCAGTTGATTTATTCAGTTGGAAAACAAACATGGTCAAGGTTGAAGATGAATAGGCTTTAAAATGTGTAAGACCTTGGAGTCAGGAACTATGTACTCGAATGCCATAGAGGCCACAACAGGGGACATTTAGAAGCAGGTGTTTAGAATATTTGTGAACTTCTGGAACTGGTTATGGGAATGTTGCTGATTTCAGATATTGGGCCATAGGTGAGGCTTTTTATTAAATTTGAGTTTAATGATATTGTCTAGCATTTCTTCTGAAGAACTTGCTTAGAATAGTCCTCAAGTGGTAAATCAGTAATTTAAGAACTTCTTAAGTGGCTCTGGGGAAGAAATAGACTAGTTTGTATCTCAGAGTGTAAGAATTATTTTAAGTTGTCATGACATTTGTGTGTCTGTCTGTATGTGTGTGCATAAATATGGGTAGCAGAAATGAGAGAGACTCAGAAAAAAGCAACCATGATAAAACACCTGGTAGAAGGCTTGAAGGATAGACTAACAAGGAACTTTTAATTTCAAAAAGGGCTTAAAGAGCAGCAGTATAACAACAGGTTATTCGCCTGTTGTCCACTGTTGTGTTACATTGAGCCTCAATAATTTGGTATGTTTTTCTGATGGGCATTTACACACGAACTGTACCACAGCAATACCAGCTGTGCAGACCCATGGAAAAACTGTTTGTGTCTTTGTGTGACTTTTTTTTTTTTCCCCTGTTCTCAGCAGATATATGGAGTGATCATTCATTTCAGACAGACCCAGACTTACCACCTGGTTGGAAAAAAATAAATGACATTGCTGGGATCTATTACTGGCACATACCAACAGGAACAACTCAATGGCAGCGCCCTCTGTCCATCCCAACAGATCTCCAGGGCTCACGAAAAGGATCTCTTGGTTCCATTACTCCATCTCCTACTCCAGAAACTGAGGTAACCTACTGTGTCTTCTTGTGGGCTACATACTGTAAGGAAAATTGAAATAACTCTTTGAACTTGCAGGTTTAGCTGCTAGCTAAACTGGCCTGATATGTCCCAAAGTGTAGCTACTTGTTGATAATATGTCGTAAGTATCTGTTCTCTATGTTCATTTTTAATGGCTGTGCCTGATCAAACACCCTAAACTTTGGATGTGTTAGATGACATCAACCATGTCTCAGAAAAATTAGACAGGCAGTTCCTGATGAGTGTGAAACTTTGGCAGTTCTGTAGCATACGCTGAAGCATTGCTGTGTTATATGGATACAGGATACATAAAATTTTTGCACATGATAGCAGACTTTTGGCTGGACTCTGTTTGCATCTTCTTTCTTCTTGGTTCATTTGGTAGGAGTATCACAATAGACATATGAGCCTTCATTTGAGACACTAGTTCCTTTACAGGGTAGTTTCTATTGAATAAACATGAAGTGTTCTCAAGTGTAAGCCTCTGTACACCCTGCCAGTACCAACGACTCTCAGTGTTGCAGTCAGGTTTTAACTAGAAACAGAAAGAGATACACTCTGTCCTCCACATGTGCTGAAAGAGCAGTACATGGTACTGCCTTTTAAGATAATGATTTCAGGCACAATCTTAGGGTTTGTTTGGTGTCATGTAAGTAGAAAAATAAAATCAATTGTTATAAAGAAGAGTATGCTTCAAAAAATACAATCACTTTGTTTTAGTATGCTGGGAAGACTTCTATGGAATTAACTACTAATATAAAATAAGGTTGGTTTTAAATTATTTTTATACTGAATTTTCAGAAAAATGTCCACAGCTCTGTCAGGGGAAGTCTTTGTACTGGTTCTGAGTTTTGGATCAGGCAATCTTTAGGGGTTTAGTTTTTTGGGTTTTAATTCATTTAGAGAGAACATTTTTTGTGTTCTTGATTTTGTTCATGTATGCACCAAACTAACTTACATGGAAGTTAAGAGGAGTTAAGGACATTCAAGTGTGTATTACCATCTTGATCCTGAAACTTTTATCCTGTATAGGCTTCAATATGTATAATCTTGTTCATTATTTTAGAAAGGTTGTTCCCACATGTTCATAAATGCTACTCATAAGGTCTGCAAACTTGACCACAACATTTCAGTTATGGTTTACATCAGTCAAGCTCTCATACTGTGCACGAGGCATGCTGGAAGTAATTTCTGAGAGGATTCATGGAGAAAGAACTATAACTGTTACTATAACTGTTATTCTGGTAGAAAACAAGAAAAAATTCAGAAATGCTGAATGTAAAGTGCTGCACATGCTTCTAGGATAAATTCCTGTAATGTACATGTGAAGGATATAACTTTACCATTATTACTTTTCTTACTCTAGAGTGTAAAGAATGGGGTTTTTATTAGTTATAGATGGTTATATAGAAGTTATAGATGGTTTTCACATAAACACAGAAATCAGTATGGTTGGTAAACTGCAGAGGAAAAATGGCATATTTTCATTTGAAATATTTTTCTACTTCTGTTTAAAATGTCTTCACAATTAATATTTCAGACCTGCTGGTAATGTATTAGGTGTATTTTTAACCTTTCACAATTCTGTTTGCTTTAAATGAAATATAGTTTGTGTTTATAAATAATAATCATTAATTCTCAGCAGCAGCATGAGAGTACAAAATGCATGAAGTACAATAACATAGATTTTAATGCAGTATAGGTGTATTAAGCAAGACATACATGTATGTGAGTACATAGTAGGCTCATCAAAGTTTTGATGTGGCAGTTCTAATTCAGCAAGGAATTTGTTCCAGCAAAGATTTATGCATAGACGTTTCTATGGCAGCACCAAGACCATATAGTGTGCTGTAAAGGGTGATACAGAAAATAAGCACATCCCCAAAATTTGTATTAGTATGATATCATGTAGTTTTTTTAGTTGGAGGTATAGGCAAAAGAACTTGCTTTTTGTAGGTTTCTGCAGTCATTGATAAGCATCTTACAGTTATTGAAGCCGTACTGGCTTTTTGACTCAGTGGTTATTAAGATAGCATTCCAATACAGTACCGGCAGACTTACTGTACTGGAGTTCAAAACAGGAGCATGAATTGGGCTCAGGATTTTGTCCACTTCCAAATACTGAAACAGCTACAATGAACAGGCATAGCTGGAGTTATAGTGGGAACTGTTAGGAAAAGCCTTGCATTTCTCAAAACCACAGATGCCAAGCTTTATTAAAAGGAACTGGATGAAGAATCCTTTGTGATTCAGCCGGTTCTGAGCAGAACCCCAGTGCAGAGCAGCAGTAAGAGAGAAGTAAGTCATAGTGAGTGTTTAAGAGATAGGGGTAGATAATGAAATAATTTTGACAGTGTCAGCTATCATGAATTTTTGGTTTTTAGTCTCTCTGCAATTGGTATGTGCCAGCACTGTATCATCTCCAAGTCACTGGCAGGCAATACTTGTTTTGATTCCTGTTCACTGCTCTGCTGCATACCCAAGTGCTCCTTCTTTCCCTCCCTGGGAAAGAGTAATATGGGTGTCTGTGATAAGGTCAATCTGACACTTCACAGAAGATTTGGAATTCAGTCTAGAATAGGGACTCCTAAATGCCTTTATCCCAGCACTACCATGGGCAGTGTCACTTGTGGTGAAGAGCTTCTCCCTCCAAGCTGGACCCATGTGTGAGCTGTGTACTGCTGCTTCCCTCATTGGTTGAAGCCTGTGCTTCAAGATAATGTGTTTTGAGAGGGCTGGCTCAGCTCATTCCCCCATGCTGGATTTGTATTGCTTCATTCTGAAAAGGCTGGGGGATATACATGTTTTAGGCAGATGAAATAGTATAATCTAGGATTGAGGATTGGCATGGGTAGCATTTTGTATCTGAACCAGCAGCTTCTGTGAGTCCATAAAAATACTTTATCTTAGTCATATTTGTCTGTGAAGCATCATGTGCCAGTCTTGAAATGAGTTTATTTGGGCTCTTTCAGGTTTTGAGTTTGTCAAACAAACATTTAGAAACACCTTTTTTCCTCCCAGAGTAAAACCTTTTTACCCTTTGTCTTGTTTCCTCCTTTTTTTTTTCATTTTATTTTATTGTGTCCCTGTCTCTTAAATGATGTAATACACAGAAGCTTTGCTTTGTTTGGTAGAATGTGGCTCACAGCTGAGGGCAGTCAACAAAGAACAGATCAAGTCAGCCATTTTTATGTTGTAGCTTACTCTGGATATTTAGCATAAAGAGAAACATTTACTACTGTTGAACAGAGAATTTTAAAAAATGGGTAGGGAGGAATGATGCTGTAATGCATAGAAATGGCAAAAAGTGTTTTAAAAAGGAAACTAATGTGAAAATGTCATACTTTTACACACGCTGCAAGGCAATTTTTCTTTCACAAGATAATAAATCAATTTCAATCCAAAGCAATTATGGGTTAAGCATTATGCGAAAATCCTGCTGATTTAACAAAAATGCTAATAAATGCTAAATATGAATAACCTGTAACATTCCTTCCCTTCCTCCCCCTCAAAAGCATGAAAATGTATTTTGGTTTTGCACAGCTGTTTAAATTTGACTTAGTTTTAGATCAGTCTCCTCTTGTGTGTTGTCAAATTACTTCCTTTTTGAATCCTTGTCTTTTGTAACATTCTCTTCCAAATTTTAGAAATTTTGCTGCCTCTCCCACTTCCCTGTGCAGAGAAAAAGCTGTAGTGTTTAAGTTTCAATAAGACCTTCTTTGAGATCATAGCAGAATTTGGTGATGGTAGTTGTGTCTTCTTATAGCCTAACTCATCCCAGGCCTTGATCACCTCTAGAAGTTCTTCTGTAGGTAACATAACCACGAGCAGCTAATAATTAAAGAGAAGGAGCTTGGTAGGAAAAGGTAACAACTCAATTAATTCAAAGGCATGTTAGGAAAGGGTTACTCCTGGGAGTTGCTTCTCACAAAATAATTGCTCCAGTGGGGATATATTGAGAATGCTTCCAGGGTGAGAAGTCCACCCTGCAGATGAATGCATTGGGCCGTATTAGTGGGTACCACTTCACCTTGGGGCTGAGCTGGACTGCCCAGCTGAGCTCATCTTGAAAGGGGAATTAATTTCAGGAATTCTTGACTTGGTGAAGCTATAAAGAGGTCTCCCAGCAATCAAATCTCCTGGCTTTTGTTGAGGACAGTGGGAATTCTTTCCTGGTGAGACAGAGGACAGATGTACTCCAGCATCAGTTGTTCCTCTCAAGCTTTACAGAAAAGCCTGAACCTCAAAAGCTAAACACAATGGTGCTTGCTTGATTGTACCAGTGAACACCTCTGAAAATTTTTGAGAAACTTGAATGGAGAATGAGAGGGTGGGTGCTTTGTTTGGTTTGGGGTTATTTTTTAAAAAAGCTGCTAGACTTCAAAACTACTTTTTCAGCAAGAAATCTCTGCACTCCGTACTAATTCTCCTTCCCTTCCTTGCCCTTTTCTTGTGCTTTCTCTCTAGAAATAATTGATTTTTACCTTGTATGTATCTTATCCTTGTATATATTTTTTGTGTTTCAGTATTTCTAGTTCCAGTACTGTTAGCGTCTTTTAACAAAAGTGCCATTAGGAAATCCTAATGTTTGCCCTTAATTGCTGTTTATCAAAGACTGTAGCAGCTGTGGCCAACATTCATATTCAAATTCATTTTGCTTGCTTTTAAGATCATAGTTAAAGAGTAATTTCATTGTCCGTTCCTAATTTATATTAACTTTCCTTGTTTCAATCATTTGTTTTGGTAAGTAACTGTTAGAGGCATGTCTTCTCTCTCCTTTCCTCCAAATGCCATGGTATAGAGGAGTAAGTAGTTGAAGTTTGAGGTGATCTGTTTCCTAACCCATCCTGTAAATATCAATGCTAACACCCTTGTCTTGTGTTTTTTTTTCTTTTTAATTTTTTCTTTTTTGTTTTTTTATTTTTTTAATCAATGTGCTTCTTCCTGTGTGAATAATTATGTGTCTAGAAACAGCCATGGAGTGATTTTGCTGTACTGAATGGGGGAAAGATTAATAGTGACATTTGGAAGGCAAGTATATTGTCAGATTTTAGAACCTTTACTGCTATTACCCTTGTTTTTTGCATGGCAGTGGCTGTTTTTTCCCCTTTTATTTTTCCATGAATGTCATTCATAACATAGGCCGAAGTGACTGGGGGTACTGCTAGGGATGTCTAGCTCACAAACATGTTGCCTTTTCTGATCTTTCCACTTGGAATGGATTCAATCTAAACTAGCAGAGCAACTGCCATGATGTAACAAATAAGATGCCTGCACTGAATGAAATGCAGCTTGAGAAATATATATATATATATATATGCATGCCTCTTTTCAACTTCAGCCAGAAACACTATCGCTTCTTTGCAGGGAGGATTTAATTTCCCTTTGAGATAAGAATTAACATGATGGTGTACTTAATACTATTATAATAGTATTAAAACTATACTGATAGCACTGCCTCTGTCTCTAGGACCTGCATGCAGCCACTGTGAACCCAGACCCAAGTCTGAAAGAGTTTGAAGGAGCAACATTACGCTATGCCTCTTTGAAGCTCAGGTACAATGACTTCACAAGTCTCAGTGGAATGACCAGTTCTGTTTTGTGTTGTGCTGTAATTTTCATATGATTTTAAGACTGATTTTGTCCTTTTTTTTTTATGTCACAGAAATGGTCCACAATCTGATGATGATGATTCTTGTAGCATCAACAGTGATCCAGAAGCCAAGGTCTGTATGAAGATCCACAACAGTATAACAATTAAAAATCTAGCAGTTGTAAGCATAAACTTGCAAGGTGCAGAATGTCTCCTTGAAATTAAGTGTACCCCTCCTCTTGACACAATGGGTATTGACCATGCAAGACTAATTCCATCAAAGGAAGTTGCAGATTTAAAGCTTCATTCAGTTGGGTGAGGAAAGTGTGACTTATTTTAAAATCACATAAGCCGGGAAATTGGATTTTAGAGCTCAAGATTCTACTGTCCAACTGTAATAACTGTCTTCTTGCACAACTGAGTGTCTGTGTGAGACAGGGCTCTGGTTTTTTTTATGCCTGGATGGCTTCTGGGGGCATTCAGTGACAGAATTTGCTCTTTATTTCAAGTTTGTCCCTTTTTAAAGTACTCTTCCTTTTTTGTGTGTCTGCTTCAACTCACAGCTACTAACAAGTAGGTTACAATTTAGAACAAGAAATTTCATGTTTTAGAAGAGAGAATGCAACCTACTTGGAGAATGCAGTTCATAGGGAAAAATTAAACCATTATGTGATGAAGCACCATAATAAAATCAAAGCTTTTACTGTTGTAATCCAAGAGTTTTGAGGAGAAAGAAGCAGCAGAAAGTTTTGAATGCTTGCATATCTATCTCCAGATTTGTCTTCTTGATCGTTTTGCCTTGTGCTTGCATCCATTATTAAGGGTGTATATGAATCTTTATAATTGGAAATCCAAGTAATTTAAATAAGTGTTTTGGCTGTGCCATACAGCTGCAGCAGCTGACAGGATCAGAAACTACTTATTTCCAGGAACAATTATGTGTGTAACAGAGTTGATAATTTTAATAGCATTAATGATATATTTTAAGAGAGAAAACAGACTGATCAGGGCATTTCATTTTCTTTGTCATCTTGATTATTTGGCTTGTGATGTTTTAATCAGATGTAAATAGTTGTACTTTGCTTGGCCTGCTGGTAGTTTCAAAGCAAGGGTTTCAGCTGTGTTCATTACAGTGACAAGCACTAAATTCTGAGCACAGTAAATGGAGTTGAAACAGTAAGGAGCATTAGGTTCCAGTCCTGAGAATGACGGAGGTGTTCCTTTCATGATGAACCTTATAGTATGGAAAGCTTTGTAGGGAGGCAGCATTTTGATATATCTATGACTTTACCAGGTGATTTGCACTGAGTATTTTTTGAGTCCTTCCGGCATGGAGGACCATGGCAGTAGTTTTGTGGACAAATAATTTGTGTCATGATCTCCCTTCCCTGTCTCATTTGCTGTTTAAACTTCAGTGTTCATGGAACAGGTACCTATCTGGTGTGTGTGAAATGTCTATCACGACTAGTCCTGTTTTTCCAGTTCAGGCAAAACTATGCTGATAATGCTTAAATGGGTAACCAAAACTGAGCACTAAAACATTCACAGAAGTGATTGAGAGGAGCAAGACAAGAAATAGACGAGAAACTAGACATGTTTTTGAGTTTTTTAAAATCACTTGAGTCAAAGCACCTTACCTGATTTCTGCCCAGTGCAGATGCTGTGCAGGGGCAGGAATAACCATATGTGGGGTCCTGCAGGTGAAGCTCAGCAGTGCTGATGTTGATATGCAGCAGGAGAGGCTGGGGGCAGAGCTGTTCACTGCATCTGCCTCTGCCCCAAATATGGCCATATGTCACAGGAATGGGAAGTGGTCCAGAAACAGCAGGGATAATCTTCACCTGTGGAAAATGCTCTGGGATCTTTATTTCTCACATGGATGGGAAGGAGTTGGGCTAGGTGGACTCCTTGCTAGTCCATTTTACCCCAAATATTGAGAGACTGAAAGAAGTTTGATAGGATTTGAAACTGATGACTTGGAAAAATCAGATATTTTTAGCCCTTTAGGCTCTCCCCTGCCATATTATGTGCCTTAACTATCTTTGATTGAAGCTTGCTTTTCTGTGGCAGCAAGCCCTGATATTTTTTCATTTCATCGTAAGAGAAGGAAGCTTTCTTTAACTCATTAAACTATCTATTGGAAGAATTTGGTAAAATGAACTTTTTTAGAGGTATGTTAGAGATTTTAAACCTATTTATGACATTGACCAGTACATTTGTGGAAGAAAACAGCTTCTCTATGGCACGTTTAATGCTGTGTTTCAGCAAAGGGAACCGTGCCACCTTGTGGAAAGCTGTAGTAGTTGTCTTCCTGAGTGTCAAGTTCTGCAAAGATTGAAGCACTGCAGAAATGCTTGTTTTGGTAAAAGCATGTAGTATAATTCATGTAATTTTTGTAAGAAAAGTGACTTATACAGCAACACATTTAAGCATTCACAACTGTCAGTAAAGAACAAATGTTTCTCTATGTATCATGTGCTGAAGATGCAGTTCATAGTTTCATATCTGTGGTGTCTTGGTTAGGTTGTCTGCAGAAGGTCATAAAGGAGAAATGGAAAGAGGAGAGTTATTACATCCAGCTTCTTGATTTCAGCAATTTATTTTGGTAGAAATTTCTTGAAGAGATGGCTCATTGTGCTTGATGAGGATCCTAATTCTGCATGTGAAACATGCACAACTAGAAATGAGTTTTGAATTGGTGCTTCCCAGGAGACAGATCGTAACCTTCCTGGCTAATTTATAGAGCAATGTGTGCCTTCCTAATTGTGTTTCAAGGAAGGCAAAAGATGCTTTTACCAGTCCCAGACTGTAAATTCTTCTGAGTTGTCTTTTTTTTCATTGTTATAAAATACAACATCCCTATGTAAAAACATAGGAAGGTGCTAAATTTTTTCCTTATGGCCATACAGAGAAATGGAACCTTCTGGGACACCTGTTATTGTCCCTAGGAGTAGATGGAAAATGGAAAGCCCATGTGACTCATTTTCTCCAAAACCTTTTCCAGATTGGCCTGTTTGGCCTGACATTTGGACATGCCTTTATTCTCTCCTTTTCTCTTCAAGCATGGATTTTCAAATTCCCTGTCCACATTAGTCTGCTCAGCAAAGCTTCACTTTTCCAGCCTTCTCACCATTTTGGAGTAGTTTCAGCTATATAGAATTATCTAAGAATGGGCAGAATGTATTTAAACCTGTGGAAGTACTAGGCATTTACTCCAAAAGACTATTTTCTACGTTAGAAACCAATAAATGCTCTGGATCTCAAAGGAAGCGAATGAGACTATTTCCGAGAGAGAGCATCAGGAGATGCTCATAGCAGATATTTATATTTAGTGATTCACCTGTAGGTGAATGAAAACACAGTTGGAGACATGGAAAGTGAGTTGGTGATGAATTCCTATGGATTAGCTAGGCTTTAGAGTTTAACCAGTTGGCCTTTGGCAACTTGACTTGTGGCTGTTGTGAAAGTGGCCTGTAAATAGAACTATCAAAATAATTTTACAAAATATTATGTGCCCCCAAAGATTTAATATCCATATCTTGGCTGCTTTTCTTACTATGGAAGCAGGTATATGTATTTTGGAGGCATTGTATAGTTGCTTCTTTCTGGTCTTTTCCAGAAGCAAATACCCTGCCTAGACACAGGATCAGCATGTATCCTTGGGGCTGGACATGAATCTGATTTCTGATCCAAGAGAAGACTTAACCTGAGAGGAGCTTTTGCCATGTCCAGCAATCCCAAGAAAGGATTCGTTTCACTGAAAAGAAGTACATAATCTTTTCTTACAGTCAGAGTAGCTTCTAAAATTCTTGGTGCCAGCAGGGAGTATTCAGCATTTCCCAGTAGTCCACCTCAGGCTGCATTACAGTCTTCTCATGAACTCATGAAATGCTGCAGAAAGCCTCAATTAAATTAATTTCAATTAATTAAATTTGAGGAGTTTATTCCATCTTAAGTCTCTTTACAAAAGTAGATTAAATCTAAAAGAGAAACAGGGTATCTTCAACAGTTTTTCTGCCAAAATTGTATTTTGGCTTGTTTTTTGGATTAGGACTTTGTTTCTTTCAAAACAATCTTTCGTTTTCATTCCCCAGGAAATAGCACTAGAAGAAAATCTTGTACCCATTCCTTTACTCTTACAAGGGAACCACAATATATAATCCCATGTATTAATTTCAAGATTCTGGTTTTTGTGGGGGGGTTATCTGCCTTGACTAGTCTTACTGACCAACTGATTCAGGTGTAATTCGCCATTCCACCTTTGCAGCTCCTGGGTAGCAGTGGTGAGTGATGGGGATGGCTGTTTCTAAACTGGTTTGTTGTTTCTGAATTTGGCTGTTTGCCATTAGCAGCATGAAGGCACCCTCCCATCTATAGATATGATGCAGGTAAATGATGCAGGTGCTTAAAAATGGTCTGCTTCAAAAGCAGATTTAGAAATAGCCAACTAAAGCACTAAAATATATATCCTCAATGATTTATTTTTTTTAAATCGTTTTTTTCATGTTGCTCATTAGACCTTTCAGACAATGTGTTTGCTTGTTCTTTATCTCTGTGAATGATGTTATTATTAACATCTGTTGTGTCATTAGGTAAAAAATGCTAATGTCAGGGTGTGATGTACATCATAATACAGATTTCCATCTAGAGGATATTTGCTTCCACCATGTTCCTAAATGGAGTCTTGTTTAATCAAATATGAAGATGAGTTCAGGGCAGAGGAGGATGTAGCATTTTCCCAAATCTCGTGGATTTACTTTGTAAGGGCACACAGAGTTACAGTATGGTTTTTTTGTTGTATTATATGTAAAGTATAAATATCTGGGATAATGTAGCTTAATTTCTCAAGCCATTCAAGATTATAATTGAGATCCTCCAAAATATTACACGTCTTTCACTCCTAGGAATCCCATATATCTCTGGGATCTAATTAGCTGTGAACCTAACATGCAGGATCAGGACAGGAGTGCCTAAACAGTAGGAGGGATGTAGAGGAGAGATTTTTACTTATAGTCTTCCTTAGAAAAACACATCGCAAAGCTATTCCTCATGTGAAAGAGAATGGAAAATGCTTGAAAATTTACCATTAGTTTCCAAGTTTGCAATGCAAGAATTACATCTTGAGTTTGGAGGCATTATCAGGATTTTCTTTACTAAGATACACTGTACAAAATGTACAGCGTATGGGCTGTGAGATTTCTGCAGGATTGGGAAAGAGAAGATAAAACATAGGAACACCTCTGTTTCAAATCAAAACAGAGTATCTTCATGGCCTGTAAAGTTCCAGTATTGACAGTGGCTTTGTCTGCCACAGGTGTGTTGACCAGAATCATTGTTGGGGTAGTAAGACAGATGCCAAGTGAATTACAGGAGGCTGAATGATGCAGATGGGAGCTGTGTGGGTCATGCTTTGCCCTTGGAACAATTCCTACCCTTGCCATGAATGCCAGGTTTTGTCGGCAGTTTAGGTGCATGCCAGTGACCACTGTCCTTGTGGGGAGGCAGCTTCCCTGGTTGCTTTGCCTGGCTCAGTCAGGTGAGGCAGCACTGGAGGCAGCCTTGCCTCTGAAATTGCAACTGTGGAACACCCAATGCACTGCTATAGCCTCTGAGGCATGGGACACCATTTCCAAAGGGAAACAGTGCTCTTAAAATTGTAGCTTCTCTACCGGGAAGTGCTGGCTGTGTTTGAGAAAACATGAATATACCTATTTTAATTCTTTTTTTAAATGATGCTGTTTCTTCCAGTGGTGGCAGTTGCTATTGCTTCACTAGGTCAAAGTGCCAGTATCATCTTCAGTACTTTTCTCATGGAAGTGCCCAGTCCAGTTTTTCTTGGCTGGAGTTTGTGTACAGCATCTTGCTGTACACAGCCATTTAATAAACTGTGGTGGTTCAGTAGAATACAAAAAACCCCAGGCTGCTGCGCTAAGCAATTTTTTTTTTTATTATAAGAATCTTCACTTTTTAATATTTTAATGTTGCTTATTTTTTATAGTTTTTAATCACAATTTCTTCACTGTTTTATGGTGCAACACAGTAAACTTTTCGTGGTCCAGCAGTATTTTGTGTGTAATTGATGAAGGAACCCTCAGGAATGGACAGAAACTGGGAGAAGCAGCAGTTCATCATACTCATGTGCCACAGGCAAAAAGTTTCTGTGGCTGTTCTGCAGACCAATGGATTCTGTCAGCAAGCACCTCCCAGTTTAGCGCAGCCTGGGCTGATATTGCTGGCAGACCTCCCACCAGCAGAGGTCTGGTCTGCTGTCAGCTCACCAGCATCTCTGCTAACACAATGCAGAGGTAATCACAGCTTGCAACCCATCATATTCCCCGCTTGAGACTGACCATTCCACCTCTGAAACAATCTATGTAGCCTCTGTCAGCTTCAGCTTTAGATTGGCCTGTTGCTTGTGAATTGTTTCTTGAATGTCTGTTCATCATATTGTTACAAAATGAACTCACAGATATTTTTGTATTTCTCTTCAATTATTTACATTAGCTTGCCAGCGTAGGGCAGCTCAGTGAAATAGGTTGTTCTAGTTTGAAATGTTACAGTGCTTACCGTTTCATGGCATAGATTTTCAATGGAAAAAGGTGCTGTTTGTATTTATATGTATATATAAATATGTATATTTATTTATGTTATATATTGCACATGCACATTTTGAAACCAGCGTGATACAAATTTGGTGAGTTATTTGTCCATTGTGGACTTGCTGAAAGGTACATTTATGGAGGAAGTTCTTTTAAAAATCAATTAAAATGGAACATTGTGTTGAATGACAGAGCAATATTTAGATAGCTCTAGCCAGCATGTATATTTATTTTTAGTTCTACTTCTAAATTTCACCTTAAAAAATGAGAAGTTTTCCTTGTCAAAATTTTCTGCATTTCATCCAAGAGAAAAGGGATAATATTTATCTCTTAAGAGATGGAAAAGCATGAGATGTGCCATACATCATAGTGCCATGTTGCACAGTTATGCATTATTCCATGTGCTTGAAGATGCTGACTCCATGGTGCTTCCATCTCTTCCAAGGAGACAGTGCGACAGTAAATGGGTCCTCAAATGTGGGAGGTCCACCTGGGCTTAAGGTTTCTGGACTATGGATTTGTGCTTATTTGAGTCTTTTTTTGAAAAGTGGGGCTTGATCAATAGCGATTTAACTTCATTGACTTTGGGTCCTGTTGTAAGCATAACTTCTGTAGAAATCAAATTACTTGTAGTAATGTTGCTTCTAAAGAGACAAAATTCTGACTTTAGTGAAGCTGGAAGGTTTTTCTCCAGTGATTCAGTAAGGTCAAGGGTTCACTTAAAGGTTGGGAGCTCTTCAGGGGTTTTGTTTGTTTGTGGGTTTTGATGGGTTTTTTTAAAATTTGGATGTCATGCATATTCCCTTTGAAATTATGCACCACAGTACTAAGTAAAGTACTGCTGATGGCATTAGAACCACTTATATCTGTCAGCCCAAAGAAGAGCCTACAGGGGGAAAATACAGCATTTAAGGTTAAAGTTAACGAGTGCAGAGCATTAGTTTTAAAGAAACAAATGCACACATTCTTTATGCTCTGTAAACTCCTGCAGGGCTTGTCTCTACTGACAAAGCATATGTGTGTGTCTGTTGGGGTCATGTTTGTGTGTTGCAGAGTAGTGAAATCTGCTTGAGTTACCCTAACAGTTCAGTTACTCTGCAAGATACACTCGAATTTGAACATCCTTTATTAGCTTCTAGTGAAAAATATGTTTGCCTGTTCTTAAATGGGGAAGCCCAAACCACCCTCAGCTCAAAGCAAAGTGTATAAACCCATCCCTTTAGGATCTGAAGTCAAGGTATCTGTAAAGCATCTACAGTGAAAACCTGTTCTTGCTGAGAAGACTGGAGAAAAGAATAAGGTGATTTTAATTTCTTCTTCAGAAAGGGGTGTTAGTAGAGAATAGTAGTGTTCATTCTATTTTTAGCTCAAATGACTAGATTTTCACTTGATTCAGAAACACAATAATGAATTGGGATTTTAAAAAATCTTGGACCAGCACAATGTTATGCAACATTTTCTTGCCTTGATAGAGCAGATTTGACCTCTGGCTGTAGGCTGGGGGAACCACTGAGACAGAAGTATTAAGCTCAAAACAAGAGAGGGACTTCTGTCATCCTACACATTGAAGTCTGCAAGTCTGGAAGAAATGAGACTGTAGTGACTTGGAGAATGAGTAAAGGACTGTGAGAGCAGAAAATTTAATATTGACCTCCTCTAAAGAAGTAATTTATTATAAATGTTGTTCTACAGTATTTGTAAAGCCCCCGTATTTAATTCTATGGAAGTTTAGTTTATAATAATCTGCCTGAAATAGCATTTATTAGTGATTTCTGAATTCTGTTGTGACCTGAATATTTCTGTGCTTATTTTTTTATTTCATGTGTATTTTCAGTAATTTAAATAATACAAGATGAACTGCAGCAGGAAGCTGGAAATGTTGAAAAGTCTTATTAGTATGTTTTTGATTATGCATTTTGAATTCTTTGTAGCTAAGAACTTTTATGTGACATCTGTCAGTATTTCTTTGAGACAGTAGATGCACTGCAGTCTCTTCATGTCAATTAAATGAAAGTGCTTGTTCATTAATTGCCTAAGTTCTTTCTATTCTCTTGTTAGTCTATCTTTGATCTTCTCCAATATTTTCATCTGGAATCAATGTAATCTTTCTTGCTATGTAGCAGACAAATATACTGGAACATACTTCTTCCTCATTTCCTTCTCAGAATAGAAAGATAATATGTTATGATACTTGATCTTCCAAAGCATAAAATAATGCACTATTTTTTTTTATTTTCACACCGTCAAAGAAAATGCAAGTGAAATTTCAAAGATTTGGCTGCATAATAAATGGTTAATTATGTGACCTACATGCTGTGTCTCGGGCACAAACCTGCTCAGTGGTCTGTGATAAAAGGCCTTATTAAATATTGTAGTGATTTACGTATGTCTGCAGGCAGATATAACCTTTAAAAAGGAAAAATATAAAAGGAAACAAAGGGAAACTGCTCAAAACCAAGTCCCAAGTCCTGTGGGCTTGGAAGTAGGGAAGAAATAAGTAGCACGGATTTAAAGCATCAAGGCAAACATACTCTTAAGGAAGATGTGTTCATAGTGGCTGCCAACAGCTGTGCAATATGAGAAGCAATCTGTCCGTGGTCTTGTAATGTACATTAGTTTGTTGTTCTCAAACTGATGTTCTAATTAATTTTCAGCCTATAGTGGGATCTTTTCTACCCATGCCTTTATGATCCATCCAGTTTCCAGTACTACCCTGCCATCAGTCATGTTCACTCAATCTCTTGTCCTCTTTTTAGCAGGGGATTGTATGGGCTTTGTTTTTCTCAATTATTTTATTTTTATTCTCTTTAATGCTACATGCTTAGCACTGCCTGAGACAACAGCTAGAGTGTGCATTTGCTTATGGGTAGAACTTCGTCACAGTTCTGTGTCCCTGCCAAAGCTCATTCCAGGGTTCCTCTTGGAAAAGGTGCTGCAGAGCAGAACCCTGCCCTGTGGTGAAGGGTTTGTAATGCCAAAGAGCAAAAGTGTGCTCCGTGGTTTGTTCATTTCTTCAGTCCTAAAGTTCCCCAGCTTTAAGCAATGTTTTGGATCGGAACTGCACTGCAAGAGAGGTTTACAGCTCTATACAGAGTTCAGATGACAGCATTTATGAGTTTGGTTCTTAGGTTACAGATCATTAACCCTGAAACATTAATTGGATTTGCAACTACGTGAACATAGGTTCCCCAGAACTGTAAAACCAAGCAGCGATACTTGTGTTTTCATGTTTGTTGACCTGTCTTTTCATGGAGTAGTGTGAGATAAGGTGGATTTTTTTCCTCTGTGCAATTTCTTTGCACAATGTCCTGTATAGCCAGGCAGGAAATGTGAAGTCTCTAGTCAAGATAAAAGTACAAGATTATTGACATACCATGGTTTATGTGACATTTTTTCATTCACTTCTCTCAGCCATGAAGTGTTTGTGATAGTATCTTTGATCTTCCCGGTCCCAAACAGCAGTGTTCCAAACACAGTATACAATTCCTAAGTATCTTTCATCCTGCTGTATTTATCAACTTCTTTTGTTTTTCTTCAAACCTCTTTTATTTTGCCAGCTCTTGAAAAGAGTCTGGGGGCAAGCAGACAGCCTGACCAGGCACAGAAACCTTCTCTAAGAGAGAAAAGAAATTAGGCAGACTACCATAAGCCAAAAGTTGGCATTGGGATTACTTTGAAATTATGACAGGCCAATGATTATTAATTGCCACTAATTGTCTGCGAGCCCCAAGTAGAGGTGCTTAACAAACTGGCATTACTAGGAATGATTGTTTTACTGAGCTGATAGACTCTCAATGAAGAAGAGCTACACTCTGTTTTTTAGCTTGGCTTGGTTTGCCTCTACGTGTTAGTTCCAGAAGAAAAGAGAATGCATTAGCAAAGCTCTTTCAGGTCAAAGGAAGTACTTTGTCTCTTGGCTTGTCAGTATCACTGGTGGGAGGCAGAGAACCATGATGCTGTGTTAATGTGTTAGAGTACTAAGCAATTCTGCTGTCACACCTAACTCAGCCAGCCATAGTCTAAAAATTAGGTCATATCTGACCTAACACTAGGTGGTTGGTTTCTGCTGGGTTTTGTGCTCGTTTGTTTTAAAGAGACCTCTAAGTCAAATAATGAAGGAGGAAAAAAGCAACCAACAATAAAACATGAAGTGGATCTCTTATAATCCAGCTGCTGGCAATATGCAGAGAAGACAGATGTGCAGGCATGCATGCTGAGACTTCTACCTCTCCCACTCCACAGGTGTGTGTTTATATAGTTCTCTTATACTGATACTGAGTGGACCCTGGTATGTGTCACATGTTACTGGGTGCTCCTGTTCTCTAGTTATGAAAATCTATGTGAAGGTCAGCCATGACTGCTGAGTCACATCAGCATATGTATTCAGTTAACCAAAAAATACAAAGTTTTTTGGGCTTCAGGTGTATTTTGAGCAAAAGAAAGTTACTTTTATATATGTACTCAGGTACATGCATTCCCTTGTGAGTAGCGTGTTGAGTCTTTTTAGGGTTTGTTGAGAGGTTTTTGTTTGCAGCAAGTCTTTGGGAAATTGGTTTGTTTTCATGAAGCTGTTCTGAAGCATTTTGTTTGGGTTATGGTAAGGGCTTCTTGTGAAATACACAAACAAAAGCTTGTCAGGTGCCAGAAGCCAAGGACTTTCTCATGTCTACCTCGCTTGAAAGCACCAAGAGGGAATAGAAGCAGGGAAGGAAGCCAGGTCCTTCGCATGGAGGGCAATATGTGAGGTAGACAAGAGTTGCATTCTGTACTGTTATGACAGTGAGCTGAATAAATACAGTGGATGCTGCCACTGGAGCATTTGAAACATAGAATTTAAAAAGGCCAGGAAAAAAATAGCAAAACAGTTCACCATCTTTACTAAGAGATTTACCTGCTGTCAAGTTGAACTGATAGTCTTTCATAATTTTTTGGCCTTCTTAAGATATACTCTGTTCAGTGCAAGGGCTGTATAGGTTGTATGGGCCTCTGAGCAATCTGGTCTGGTGAAAGGTGTCCCTGCCCACAGCATGGGATTGGAACTAGATAATCTTTTAGGTCTGTTCCAACCCAAAGCATTCTGTGATTCTGTATTTATCCTTATGTTCAGAGAGCAGCTAACAAATTGCAGATGTGGTTGAGATGTGAAGAGCAATGAGGAAACAGTATGCTTATTGTATATATTTAGTTCTTCACGTCTCTTATGATTTAGAAAATATTTCTCTCTGCTAGTATTCTGCTATTCAATTTAATATTTAAATACTTGTAAAAAAAACCCTTTCTTCTGGTAAGAAAAAATTACTATTTTTAAAGCTTGCAAAGATAAATATTTAATACCCCAGTGGGTATAGCAGCACTTTTAGCAAGATTCATGAGTATCTGATGTGCCTGAAACAATTCTGCAATCTTAAGATTAGACCACCTTACTAATTGCTAAAAAATGGTTTTTTTAGTATCTTGTGTAGCCCTGAAGTGAAGAGCACCCCTGAGTATTGACCCCTCCTTTGTCTCCTCTTTCACCTTCTCCTTCATGGCCCTTTAGAATTGAAAGTCAGCGCTTTCGTGGGTTTCCAGCAGAGCTGGGTCAGGAAACAGCAGCGTAGGAGAATTTGCATGTTGATTCCCATGTCTGCAAAGCAAAAAAAAAAAAGAAAAAAAATCCACAAAAAAGCTGGAGGCGTGAAAGGCTTTAATTTTTTTACCTACACTCACTAAAGAGTTTTACACAATTGCAGAGTGTATTTGCTGTCTGATACCTGAGACGAGATGAGATGAGACGAGATGAGATGAGACGAGATGAGATGAGATGAGATGAGATGAGATGAGATGCATCACTAGTGACTCGTTGGAGTGGGTACCAGAGGTACAGAAGGCAGTTTCTTAGGCTGGGTTTCCTGCTTGGCAAAGTGAGCCTGGATGAGTGCATTGTGCAAACTGAAAGAAGGCTGAAGGAGAAGTTTTAAAGGGAGGGAGAAACTCATTAATCTTTTTATCCAAATTTTATTCATCCCTTATGAATTCACCCTTATGGTGAATTTTATTCATCCCTTAGTTTGCCAAAGTTGACATATCATGCATATTTAAAATACCTTGGTGTTTTGGGGTAGGTTTTTTTTGAGGACAGTTGTTCCCAAGTGGCACACCAGTGATGGTGTGTGAGCTTGATCAACTCACTGATTTCACAGCATGTTTTAGAGGGTGGCAAATGAATTCAGCTTTTGAACTCTGAAGCTGATTTATTTACTGCATCTTAAGAAGAAGGATTGGTAATTCCAGCATGGACCTGCTATTGCAGCTGCTGGGCTCTGTGCCCATGTGGCAGTGTGCTGCTGGAGGCAGCAGGGCTCCCAGCAGTCCCCGGCGCTGCCTTCCTTCCTGCAGCTCCCAGGATCATTGTCTGCTTTCCCGGGCACCTGCAGGATGCTGCCGACAGCAAAGAAAGCCGTGTGGCACAAGGCAGCAGCGCTGAGCCACGAGTGTTGGCCTCCTACTGCTGAACCTTTGGGGACCATCTTAAGCACTGGGTATGTCTGGTCAGGAGGTACAGCAGTAAGCCTGTTGTGCCCACTGCTGGCGGTGCACCCGCAGTTGAGAGTGGGACACCTGTAACGTGCTCTGGAAGGAGTCTTGTCTCATAGACAAACTCCTATTGACTTAGTGTGATGTCTGTATTTCTCCCACCATAAAGCCTGAGAGCAAATGAGCAGGTTTTGGTGTTTTTTCAGAATTAACACTTTTTTGTCTCTGCCTTAGAAGATGTAGGGTAGAGATGGTGCCATTCAATTTCTTCCATTTTGTTTTGTTTGCATAAAGTACCATATGTGCAAAATAATGTTGCCTTGGCTTGTTCTGCCAACTGAGTGCTCTGGTTGGCTAAACATCTTCCTGCTAAAAAATGTATAATTAGAGAGTTTTTATTTTAAAGGTAATTTTAAATTTCTTCTAGAAAAAGTCTGCTTTCCTCTTATGATAGCTTATCTTTTTCTTAGCTTGGAATTAGTTATTGTTTGCTACCTTAGGTAAACTTACTATAGAAGTGATTGCTATAATCCACAAAAAAATGTAATTTTCTGGTTAAGAGCCAGACAGTGGGTATCTCACAAGAGACATAATCCAGTTTTCTTCCTTTTCAATTAGAGCTCTAGATCCTAGCTAAAATTTCAATTCTACTCAATAGTTCTGCTTTTTCCTTTTTTTTTTTTTTTGTATTTGTGCGTCCTAATATTTACTGCTGCCTTGTTTCCTCCTTTATATTAACAGAAGTATTTTATTGAAAGGCATTACTGTTACCTCCACAGATACCTTTCATGGCAATTCATGCATTCTTCTTTGTTCCTTTGAATGTTTTCACTGTGCCATTCGCAAATTACATTTTCATTTACTTATCTTTGAGCATAAACCCATCTACAAGACCTTAAATTTTTTCCTGTTCTAGATGGAGACCTTTAACTGTAACTACCTGGTTGCTGTTGTCTGACAGATACCTTTTGGTTTCTTTATAGTGCTTTGCTGTGCGATCTCTGGGCTGGGTAGAAATGGCAGAAGAAGATCTGGCTCCTGGAAAGAGCAGTGTTGCTGTGAACAATTGCATCAGACAACTCTCTTACTGTAAAAATGACATCAGAGACACTGTTGGCATTTGGGGAGAGGTAAGAACAGAGTGAACTTCTCCTCCTCTTGGAACATCCCTCTTGCATCATAAAACATCCCAAAGGAACAATTCTGTGGACAAATATGTCCATGTTTTGTGTTTGGGATTTCACTACCTCAGCCTGGCACTGCCCAATATATGAAAGGGTTCAGGGAAAATGTTGACATTTTTGTTCCAAACTGCTCAGGACAGCAGATGCCACAAAGATCTCGCTTTCATGTTACTTCTTTGCTAGTACACACCTGTGCAATGGCAGTGCTGGGGACACACAAACCAAACTGTTGAAATTCAGTAGAAGTCGTCCTCCTGACCAGAGATTTGGGTGTGATGCTTTGTAACCGTATTTTGAAAGGTTTCACAATGACAAAGGGCTTTAAGGAAACCCACACTGGCATGGCTTGTTTCCATTTCATGGTTCTGAAATGTATGAGAAGATTGGAACTGAGGGACAGATGGTTTATCTTCAGATGATTATTTTATCAGTGTTTCAGAAGGAAATTAATTACATACCGTTAGTCTGTCTGTTGGCTCCTCTCCAATAACTCTTGAATCTGTGCACCAGTGTCATGCAGTTTTGAAGGATGCCAGATTCCCACACACTGAGGGAAAAAGAGAGAACCCAGCTTTCCTCTTTTTGGTTTACTGAAGGGTCAGTGTGCCTTCATCGACTGGACCACAGTTGCTCTGTGCTTCTTTCTGAGTTGGCAGCAAAGAGAGGATAACACTGTGGGAACTTGGGGAAAACTTAAGGGAGCTTTAGGTTTTGTGGTGTGGAAAATAGGTGTGCTGGGGACAGATGAAGAAGTGGAAGATGTTGAGGGGTCCGAAGTGAAAAGGTAGGATGTACAGAGGGCATAGGAGACAAAACCGCAGTAAAACATCTTTCTTATTTGATTGTTCATGGAAAAACTTAAACTTCTTCCAAATCTTATTTTCTACCTCTCTCCTGAGGTATTTTCTGAAGGGTTACAATAATGTGGATTTGCCACACAAGATCTGAATACAAAAGTGACAAAAGAGTGAATGGTGTAACTTTCCCTTGTGTGATCTAAGAGAAATGGCACTGCCAAACAAAAAAGAAATCAAAAGAAAGACTTGTCTACATTTCAGTATAAATTTCAGGAAAAATAACATTCAGTCTCCCAAGTTACTGTTGCAGTCTGTGGCTCGAGTTCACTATCTTGGCTATGACCGCAGCAATGCTGAGACACTACGGGGGAGCATCTGGGAGAAAGTGCCCTTAAAAATTAAAATTATGTTTAAAGGAACACATTTATAGTGTTCTATCTATCTATTTAAAATAACTTCAGAAGGGGTTATATGTGAGAAATATATATTGTACATATAAATGAACAGAGTAATACTGTTTTCCTTTCTTTCTTACACCTGAGAACAGTTTTATTTAGATAATATGGCTAGACAAGCAATTAGATATGTGTAAGTCATGGACTTTGGACTTACTGCTGACCCAAGGAGAAGAAAAACCCCAATATCTTTACATGTGTGTAACCTCATCCATTTTTCAGATGGCAGCACTTTGATCAATTTGAAATATATTGTTTAGTTTGAGCTCATATGCTTTTGTTTTGTTTTAAGAGATAATGTTCACATTTTTTTCTATTTCTCTATGTCAATCCCCTTGTTCTTTGTTGGAAACCCTTGCAGTTTTTCAAGCCAAGTTGGTGAAAAGTTTTGGTCCTCTTGAATGGATGTTTAAATTAAGAATGCTATTCATTAAAAAAAAAAAAAAAAGTCAGCCTGACAAAACAATAGAGACACTGTGCTTGAATAGGCAGCTCCTGAAGTAAACTGTCTTTCTGATTCTAAAGGAGTTCATTACATCCAGCCATATTTTCCTGCCTGCAATGTAAGGCTTCAAGAATGATTAGAAGAGGCATGTTTTAGAGAGGAATCTGAAAAAATTGTACTCCACCATGACATATCAGATGGAGCAATTATAGCAGGAATCTATTATGAAGCTAGATGACTGTATGTAGGGGTTTTAAGATTGCCTGAAGATTTACTTTAGCTAGAATGTAATAAAAGTGAAATTGGGGTTAGGAGTAGCCCCAAGTTTTCATGGTTTAAAAAACTGCAGAACAAACCACAAAGAACTCCCACACTGTGGGTAAAATCCTGACCCTGAAGAAGCTTTGTTAGTGAATTTCATGTGGGATTTCATGCCCTTTGCTCCAAAAGAAATTACCTATAAATTTTGAACTGTTCTGTAAAATCTAAAAACAAAAATGCTACTCATCTGTTTGTGTTGCTCTTTTGCCATGAATTACATTTCTGTACATTACAATACCACTTACATGAAAAAGTATGGCAAGTGGTTCTTGCCATTGACCTGTATACAGCAGCCTCTAACACTTCCAGAAAAACTGCTGGGATTGAGCCTCTCTTTCCTTTATGCACTTTCCCTGCATGGCTCTTCCTCTTCCTCATTTCAAACCATCAGATCTCTGCAGCTCTTCAGCAGTCTGAGACATTAAAGCCCATGTTCAAGCTCCCAGCCTGTCTAAATAACTTCTTTTAGACCTATGCAGTGTTTTCATCTCTAAAATAGCTTTTGTATAATAAGGCAACAAAATTTAGCAAAATATATTGCTTCTGGCTGCAGACAAGTGATCCCCCTGAGCATTGCAAGGATAATTTCCTGTGACTTACGTTGCTTATCTGCCCATTCTCCAATTTTTTTCCAGCTGATTTGGATTCAGTTTCATTATTCTAATCCCAGTGTATTTTGCATGATGAACAGATTTTACCTTCCTGTAATAATTTCCTTGTGGAACAAATATATAAGTAGAAAATGGGCCCAGAAAGCAATTTTTGTGACAGTTGGTTGCATTCTTCACACAATTTGTTTACTGCTTCTGACCTCCAAGCAAATTTCTCCCTCTTTTTCTTTATGATGTTTCTTTTTCTGTCTGCCACTAACAGCTCAGTGCTGCTGGTTTGCCCCAATATTTTTTTGCATGACTATCACAGCTACATCTGTTTCTGCTTCTCCAGGAGCAGCCTATATATCCAGCCTTGCATCTTGGCCACAGTTGTGCTTTTTCCATCAGGCAAAATATGCTTGTGTTGGCTTTGCACATACCAGGTGTCGCCTATCTCTCCCACATCCCTCTTGGTACTTGCACTGCCAGCTCTGTGTCACAGCTTCTCTTTGAATCCGTTAGGAGACCTGGGGTTGGGAGAGGAGATGAGCAGTGCCTGCCCCTTGCTGCCTTGCCTGCAAACAGTGGCAGAAAGCCCTGACAGAGTGACATGAATGTTCTTCTCACACAGATACAAAATTAGACATCATTAAGACTTGAGCCACTGTAACCAAGTGGGAAGAGGGTTTCTGTATCACTGAGGTAAAGAAAAAGGTCAGTTTTGAAACATTAGTCAGTAGGGATTCAGACCCTGTCCATTCTTTCTGTTCATGTATAGATTCTGGCACAAGAGAGGAAACAAATTACTCTATATTTAGCTGATAGCTTCCACCTTCTGATTGGCAGGAGCTTGTCTTACTGCTCAGCAATAGTTCCAGGATCATTTCTGTGGGATCTTGTGGTCTGCAGAATATATATACAGCCTCCAAGAAGAGGGATATTACATGTGATAGAAGAGGCAGCAGACCTATTACAAATGCTATCAAGAAGAGGAAGATGAACATTTGTGAATTAGTATCAAAAGGAAAATTGTCTCTAAATTCGTTTCCTATAAGAGAAAAAAGCATTATCCTTGTTCTTACATGCCAGAAGAACCGGGGAGAAGTCCTGCCTCCAGGATTCTACAGTCACTAGCAGAATTCACATTCAGGTCTTAGTGCTGGGTTTTCCCCTTTAATCTTTCTTCAAAGAGTATTCCATAAATCCTTTGACATGTACAAATTGCTGTCTGTTCCCATAATCCATTGGTTAAATTTTATGGAAACAAAATACTTTGAAGGGAGGAACCGTGCCTCAAAAGTACAGGTTTTAGTATATATTACTAATGTATACATTTAGTATACATTACATATATTATTATATGTAAGCTTTTAGTAGTAAGACAGATCATGACTTCTCATGTATTTGGAAGAATGTACTGAAAAAAAGATAAACACATAATTTGTTGAGTAACTCAGTAGTTTGGGTCTGAATGAGTTGCATTTAAAAGACATCAAAGATTTTTGTGATTGGGATTGTTTAAAAATATAGCAGCAAGATAACATTTTAGATCTTTTTCATACCAGAAGTATATGAACTTTTTTCATTGGCTCTTGGAACAAACCAAAACTTTGAGTAAAGATGAAGCTGAACAGCACAGATGTAACACCTTGAGCCCAGCCAGTTTGAGAGGGTGATGTACTGTGTAATTGTACTTTGTGTGGAATTGCAGGGCAAAGACATGTACCTTATACTGGAAAATGACATGCTGAACCTGATTGATCCCATGGACCGCACAGTTCTGCACTCGCAGCCCATCGTGAGCATCAGAGTCTGGGGCGTGGGGCGTGACAATGGTCGGTGAGTGTTTGCTCTCCTTGTCTGTCTTGACTTGGTGCTATTTCAGTCTGCTAATACACAGTACACGTAATTCTGTCCCAGGGGCCATGAGAAGGTGGGTAAATTCTTCTTTTTCTTGCTGGTGTTACTTTTTAAACTCTCTGCTTTTTGTAGTGTATCACTTACATGTTTTGTTAAACCTGCATTGAACAAGCCTTTCAGGTTAATTCAGTCAGGTGCATAAAACTGCAGGCGTAACATTGATTTGTTTCAGATATATGTAGTACTTCTTGGTATAAAAGCATGTTTTCAAATATGTCTCATAGTATGTTTCTCCTGGCTATGTGAAAGCATGCCTTCCTGCTGCTCCGAGTTAAATGTACTGCCAATGCTCTAAATGTGTGCATGTGTTTCTACCTTCTTGAGATATTTCATATGAAGGAGAAAAAAGTTGGATTGAGGGAAAAGTAATGGGTTTAAGCCATTACTATTACTTCTAGTTCTTGATGTAAGAAAATCCCCAAGGGTGTTGCAGAAAACTAAGGTTTGTCCCTGAAATGTGCCTGCCTGGGAGCTGAAGTTTTTCCTTGTGGTAGGGAGCAACCAGGAGTGTGTGCTAAAGGCCTTCCTGCCCTGGAAGCAGTCTTTCTTTAGGTTTCCTTCCTGACGGATCTTTTGGTAGCATTCTTGCTTCTCATGTAACGTTGCTGTGGAAACAGGGTTGTGAAAGTGACTTACTTGGAACAGGACAGTGAGCTGTCTCCCTGTCTGAATGAGCATTTTGATGTACCAAAAACATTGCCATTCACATCAAATAAGTCCAGGATCTTAGTATCCATCCTGACACAGGGATAGTAAGGATTGATTAACACTAGTAAGCTTTTTCTTTTTGTGTCCATGTTTGATAATGGTCAGGTAAGTCCTGCCTGACTGATACTGGCTGTGATGGAGTAACCACATCAGTGGACAAGGGAAGGGTTGCACATGTCATTTACCTGGACTTCTAAAAGGCCTTTGACACACTCCCCCACTACATTTTTCTTTCTAAATTGGAGAGAGATGGATTTGATGAGTGGACTGTTAGATGGATATGAAAGTGGTTGGATAGTTCCAGAGGGTAGTGGTCAATTGTTCAGAGTCTCAAGGGACATCGGTGTCAAGTGGTGGCCCTCAGGGGGTCTGTATTGGGACCAGTGTTAGTTAATATCTTCATTATGACATAGGTGAAGGTATCAAACACACCATCAGCAAATTTGCTGATGACACCAAGTTGAGTGGTGCAGTTGGCACTCCTGAAGGATGAGATGCCATCCAAAGGGACCTAGACAGGCTCAAGAAGTGGGCACATGGAAATCTCATGAGGTTTAACAAAACCAAGTACAGGGTGCTACATCTGGGTCAGTACAACCCCCAGTATCAACACAGGCTGGGGATGAACACATCCAGAGCAGCCCTGCTGAGGAGGACTTGGGGGTGCTGGTGGGTGAGAGGCTGGACATGGCCCAGCCATGGGCACTCACAGCCCAGAAAGCCAAACGTGTCCTGGGCTGCATCCAGAGCACCGTGGGCAGCAGGGCCAGGGAGGGGATTCTGCCCCTCTGCTCTGCTCTGGTGAGACCCCACCTGGAACCCTGCATCCAGCTCTGGGGTCCCAGCACAGGAAGGACATGGACCTGTTGGAGCAAGTCCAGAGGAGGCCACCAAGTTGATTAGAGGGATGGAGCACCTCTTGTACAAGGAAAGGCTGAGGGGACTGGAATTGTTTAGCCTGGAAAAGAGAAGGCTTAGAAGTGACCTAATTGTGTCCTTCCAGTACCTGAAGGGAACTTAGAAGAAAGATAGGGCGAGACTATTTGCAAGAGCATATAGTGACAGGTCAAGGGAGAATGGTTTCAAACTGAAAGAGGGCAGGTTTCTCAGGAAGAAATTCCTTACTGTTTGGGTGGTGAGGCACTGGAACAGGTTGCCCCAGAGAAGCTGTGGATGCCCCATCCCTGGAAGGGTTCAAGGCCAGTTGGATGGGGCTCTGAACAACCTGGTCTAGTGGGAGGTGTTCCTGCCTATGGCAGGGGAGTTGGAACTAGGTGATCTTTGAGGTCACTTCCAACCTAAGCCATTCTGTGATTGTCAAGATATTTGCAATAGTAGGGGTTTGGGGGTTTCTGTCTCTAATTTTTGATGGGAAATGTAATTTCAAATCTGAAAAATCTTTCCCAGTAAAAGATTTTAAAGGTAAAAAACAAGTCTCTGATTATCAATGGCTAAATTTCCAAAAGGAAAGGTGACTAATTTTTCAGGTGACTAAAGGTTTCTAATTTTTTTACTTTGATAAATGACTGATTGTTGACTGGGCATGGGTTAACTGTTTTTCACTTCCATTGGTACAGATTTTTGAGAGATCTAAGAGGGGCAAATCCAGTTTGAAATGCTGGGAAGTAAAAAGGTTCTAACGTGTAATGAATAAACCATTAGGGTGCTTTGTATGCATTAGAAAATGGGTGCATTACACATTTCCCTTCAAGTCAGTTTTTGTAGTACTTTGCCTTGGTCAGAAAATAAATAGAGCATTTTAAGGGGCACCTAAATGTGATGCAGCTTTACCAAGTAAAGGATGTCAGGTTTGATTTTCATTAATTTTTTTAAAATCATTTACAGTTCTTTTCCCAAATGCTTACATTTCTTTGTAAAATAAAACAATTCCATTATGTTCTTCATAAAATAAGATAATTAATCATATTTCTTCAGGCTGGGTACCTGCTTTTCCTAAAGAAAGAACCTAGTCATGGATGTTTTTAGGAAACATTTAAGAGAAATGTACCTTTTGCAATCATGTGGCACCAATAATGTTATATGCTTTTGGTGAAATGTACCAGGGATGAGAGGCAATAGCAGACTCTCCTAGATGAATATAAGCCCTTTCTGACCTGCTGTGGTATGCCACAACATTTGCCAAAAGCTATGTGCAAGACGTAGGAAATCTCTGATCCCACTCCTGCCCTTTTTCATGCCATATCTGGGGGCCAAAGATGAATTCCAGCTCTGCAGAGACTTCTGCAGAAACTTGTTAGGGACCGAGTCTGGAGAGCTGGCTGGATAAACGACACGTACACCGATACGATTAAGCATCGTTCTCCCTTTATTGTTCAACTATGCCAATTTATATCTACTTTTGCAAAGATTCACCCCCAGTCCCTCTAGATGGCCTCTAATCCACAGGGGAGCCGACCAGTGTATACCTTGCCAAGGACTCTCAGGGCTGCCTGCAGCCAGGTGCTTTCCAGGCCTGCCTGCAGCCAGGGGCCTGTTCAGGGGCTTTTCCTCAGCAACCCTGGGTTGTCCAATCTTTCCAGGGGTATCATATGCCCTTGTTCCATAAGGAATCCCTCTACAGAAACTCATGTCTCTATTAAGAAAAAATGTTTAGTTATGGAATATGTGGGAGAAGTACAGGTCCAATTTAAAAAATACAAGCAACAAGAATCCCTCAAACCCAGTTTTTCCTTTTGGTCATAAAAAGTAGCATCTTTCTCAGCTGTTTTCCTGAATATATGTGGCATTGACAATACAGAGAAACTGGAAGAGGAAATAAACGAATTTTTTCTTCTACTGTCGGAAGTGGGAGTGGGCCTTTCTGTGTTCAAAGTGAACACTTCTTGTTTCTAGAGAGCATGACTTCTCTTGACCAGTTGCTGTAAGGAACAGCAAGAAACTGTCTATTAAAATTTAATACCTAAACACAAAGTCAAAACCAGTTTTAATATCTCATTTGCTGGCACACAAATGTTCTTAGCCACTTTTATTGGAATTTGGGGTTTTTTCATCATAAGAAATTTTATTTCAGAACTTTCCTATTCATAGCCTTTTGTAAGAATTTTGATAGGTGCTTCTACAGAAATTTTGTGTCCAGAATGACTTTCAGGACCGGAGCCCACTCTTTTTGAAATTTAATTTGTTTAATGTTTTAATGACACATTTTAAAAAATAAGATTGTGGGAAAAGCAGTGTAGCCATTATTTGCAAGTAAACTCAGACTGGATGTGGTGTTAAATAGCAGAAGATCAAAACAACAAGCAGAAAGAACAAACTTATGACTGCATAATCAAATGTACAATCTGTTTAGGGTGTAGAGATGTTCAGTGTAGGAAACATGCTTTGAGAGTTAGCATAAAAAATGTAGCATTTGCTGAAGAAGCACTAACACAGAAGAAAAAAGCATTTGGTGACAGGAGAACACAAGCTGAGAAAACTGTATTGTTGAGCTGGAAATTGCAGTGCAACTCTTTTCATGAATACATTAGCACACAGTCCTTGGGGTCATCCTGGTAAAATCACCTGTTGCTACTGAAGTGAGAAATACCAAAGCTATTCACTAACTGCAAAAGCAACTTTCCCTGATTATGAGTTTGCCATACCCAGGAAAAAGGTATCACAAAAAGGGATCACATTGCTGCTTAGGTGGGATAAGTGTTCATGAAGTTGATGAAATGCCAGTTTCTGGTAGGAAATTCTTCCAGAAGTTGTTGCACATGAATTTCATTAATTAGCTATATCTTCTAGTCCAAGAACCTGTATAATAAAACATACTGGGGTTTTTTGTGAAAGGTAGTATTTCAATTATAAAATACTGTAGAAATGTATATTTCCCTGTATTTTGACCTATTCAAACCCCAAAATGATCTGCGGGCCCTCCTTTTAACTCTTTTGCTTGTAATAATTCATTTGGGTAGTTTCTGCTTTGGAAGATGAAGAGATTTTCTAATGACACATGAGCAGATGATTTTCTAAGCTCTGCCATAATGAAAGATTGATGAAATACAGAGATCTGCTGATGAAAGTTTAATCTGAGGATGTGGCTGCTAACTCACCTCAGGCAGAAGTGTCTTCCAGGAGACTGTAATTACTCTCTCCATACTTTAAACTATTATCCTGATCTTTGGAGTTTCTTATTTAACAATCCTGGGGTAAGCAAAGGCTTCCTTGTTTGGTTAACTTGGGTTGTGCAGTGATTTTGTGTTTCATCCCTTGTTTTCAATTGATCAGTTAGTGAAATATATTTAATTTTAAAAGTGCTGGATTGCCTTCATAAGATCATGAACAAAAGCAGATTCCCAGAAACTGGTGGGTATGCATGTATGTATATGTACACTGAGCTCCTATGTTTGACATGTATATATGGGCATTAAAGGAAAAGAAATGTACTGTATATGTGCAACCCTTTGGCAGACTTGGTTTCTTAGGTGATACCTTGTGATTTTTAGAAGGAAAAACCACCTTCTTTTGTACAGTCTTCCTCTCCTGCTGTAGTGAAAACAGTCATGATGATTCATTTAGAGTTATTTGTAAATAAGAATAGTCCTTGCAGTTGCATAAATAGTTCGACTTCAAGATCAGTAAGGTCATTGTCACATGGAGGTGTCACAGGTGTATCAGTGAAAAATTGTCAGTGCTGTGTTTGCTTCTTAACAAGCCATACATGCCATGTTTTTTCCCTCGTTGTTAAAGGCAGGTTTACAGCCTCAGCCTACTGAGGCTATAAAAGGGCTGTTCTTTTCACTTGCAAGCTGCACGACTGTACATTAATCACTCCTCAGGTTGGGTTTTGTCTCTCCTCCTGGACTGCTGGTGCATGCCCTTTGCTTTCTGAGCAGCTCACTAACAAGGAAGAGAGAAAAGGCAATAGCCCATCAGTTTTGTAAATGAGATTCCGTTAGCGCATTTCCCTGAATCCTCCTTTATTTTCATTGCTCTTCCACCAGTCCAAAGCCCACCTCAAGTTTTAAAAAATCCACAGGACTTCAATTGCCTGAAAGATCAGTTTCTTCTCTCCTTCATACTGCAGCAGTATATCCAGCTGAAATACTCTGGTTAGCTGGCAAGGAGGGCTGCTGGTGAATTCAGGAGACAGCTTTGATGGGACTGAATATGGAACTGGATGGAGTAGGCACCTGGTGTGTTGGACATAGCACATAGCATGTCTTTTCATCCACTAGCTTTGTCACCACATACAGCAGGTTTGTTTTTGGTGTGTAGCTTGTGTGTTTTCCTGACAGGCGGAGGAGGGAGCCTGGTTGCTTTTGCTTCTTAAGTGAAGGGAGAGGCCTATTCTCTGATATTAGGGTTTTCTGACTACAGACACTCTTACTGGATGATGTGAATGTATTGTGCTCCTTCCTCTGCCCTAATAATGCCCATTTTATCAGGTGGGGATGGTGAGGATCCCTTCATCTGTGTGGATGTCCATCGTCCTACTTCTCTGAACTGCTGCTGGTTTTCTGCTGCCTAGACATAGAAATAAAATGAAGCTGAGATTCAAAAAGGAGAGAAAGTCAGACAGGACCTTGAAGAAAGTAGAACAATGGATGCACCAAAGATGAGGCTCAAGCTGCCTCAGAAAGGGAGAGCAGACAACTAAATGAATAGATGCCCCAGGTCAGATGGACATAATCCTCTAAGGCTGAAAGAGAAGAAAGTCCTAATAACAATACGAATTATCTGAGCTCTGTTATCTCAGGGGCTTTTAGGACAAGAGAAAACTATTAGGGTGATATAAGTGAGAAAAATGGGACAAATCTGTGAAAAATGAGGAAGAAATGATGTAAAGTTATGGCTCAAGTTCCTCAGAATATGGGGGATTAAAAATAGTATGCTGTCTTGCTTTTCCCATGGTTAACAAAAATGTCCGGGTTTCAGAGGTGTTTTACACCTGAGCTGTCCACTGACTTCAGTCAGTGCACATTGTGTCTTTGAAAATCAAGTGTCTAAATTCAGATTTAGGAACCTTTCTCTGGACATCTAGAACTGGAAAATTTCAGTTGAGTTAACAGCAGGTTAAATACTTTCTTTTTAGTTTTGAGTGTGTGTCCAGGTAAGAGGGGTAAGGACATGTCTGACTGAAAACTGCTTTGTTAGAGGATGGAAAAGGGGTGTGTTGGGGAGTGTGGGAGCTGTGGTGCAAGTCAACTGCCTGTCTGATGTCACTCTGTATTTAATAGCTGAGACTGTACTTACAGATATTACCTGGGTTGTGCATGTCTATCACATGGACATGAGACTTTAGGAGGGAAACCTGTCCTTAATTAGACAAATAAAAGCTAAAGCAAATGAAGACAATGAATACCATTTTAGTATGTCTGGGATATCCTTTTTTGTCTGTAATTTATCATTCATCTTTTCTGAAAATATTTTGTGTACAAGCAACACAACAGCTTCAGTGATGCATTGTGGCTTCTAGCTGCATCATTCAAGGAGGTGTTTAAGCTTTCTTGGATTGCCTTCCCTTTGAGGTGATGATTGAATGTGCTCTGAGTCTTTCTTCAATTCTATGAGAGAAGCTTATCAAACTGCACAAGATAATGAATAATAAACTTTCTCTTCTGCATTAGCAACATGGTCAAGAAAAGCAGAAAATAAAATAAATTAAAACTGAAATGGTGTTCGCACCTGCTCTTCTGAAAAGATAACACCTCTCAAAGAATGTGTAATTTCAGCTGAGCTCTTCAATCTCTGAAACACCATTAATCAATATTGCCTATTCCCTTCGGTCCCCGTAACCTTGGAATAAGGACAAAACATACTGTAAGGAATCACATAAATAGGGCATAGGTGAAGGATTACACTGGAGGAAAAGGATTTTAGTGGCTTTTCTGACCTATCTTCTTAGCTGGGTTTTTACAGTTATCTTTTGCTTTTTCTTCTTCCCTAAGCCAGCTGCACTTGAAGATTCTTTTCTCTTTTCTTATGTTTTGGTAGCATTTTCCCTTCTCACTAAGAAATAGTTTAGGTGGTTATTTATGCAAAACTTCCATTTATATCCATAAGTTCTGACATTATTGTTTGGAAGTGCAGTGTGTTCTAGGAGGGAGAAATGGAACAGTACAGCTGTGAAAGGGGGAATCCAGTCAGGCTTACAGAATTAATGTGTTTTCAAGCAAACATGGTTAAGTGGGTGCAAAAAGCTGCGTGTGTGCATTCATACTTTGATTCATTAAATGGTTTATTTTAGCTTCAGGATTTAACATGAAAGACATGGTAGACTGAAGATGCATTGAAATAGGCTGGTATTAACTTGAAATATTACATAATTTGAAGCACCTGTAGTTTTGCACCAATGGTTTTCTATTGCTGGTGGCTTCAACTGTGTTGGGGCAGCATCCCTCTATCCTTTCTGAGTAATGTCACTAATGACATGAAAAATTATTACATAGAAACACAGAATCAGTTTGGTTGGAAAAGATCTCTGAGATCATTGAGTCCAACCTGTGACCAATCACCACCTTGTCAACCAGACCCTGGTACCAAGTGCCACATCCAGTCTTTCTTGAACACCTCCAGGGATGGTGACCCCACCGCCTCTCTGGGCAGCCCATTCCAATGTCTAGTCACTCTTTCTGGGAAGAAATTCCTCCTGATCTCCAACCTGAACCTTTTAAAGTAACACTTGAAATTACTCAACTGTAAAGGTTTCAGTTAAGACAAATGATATGTCTAGACATGGACTACAACTAACCACTGCAATATAGTCAGGTTGTCTCAATAAGTAAGATGGCGTATTGACTGAGTCCCTGGCTTAAAGCCTTTAGACAAATTTGTGCTAGAAAATCTCCACATATTCCCCGTTATTACAGCTATTTAACACTCTGGGATGCTGCTAGGGTAATTTGTGAATTTAAGTGGCTATCACAGAGGTCCCTCAAGAGCAGCTGAGCTGCCTGTGAAAGTGTCTGTGGCTCAGGAGAGCTACTGACTGCCAGTTTGGGGTGGAAATCTCATGAGTTCTTCTACTGTTCTTTTCACTGTATGTTAATCAAGCAGATGCTGTGTCCAGACTGGATTTCTGTAAGTAACTGCTGCTTCAACTCCATGGCAAAACAGTGAGGCAAGTGATGCAAAAAACAGCTGCTGTCCAGCTCTGTAGCTCTCAACAGAAATCATCCATCTTACTCCCAGACTCTCTACAAACCTCCTGGATTTCAACACCTAGTTAAGAAGCTTTGATCTTTGTCTCGGTTTTGAAAGACAGGTGTCTGCTAAGGAAGGCAGAGGCCCCCCTTGAAGTGGCAGATATAACCCCTTTTCCCTCCAAGTTATTATATTTCGAAATCAAGAGCCTTTAGGCGAAGATGTGGGAAATAGGAATAACAGTTCTTTACTATATATATATATGTATATAACCAGTCAAACAAAACAACAACAACTATGGCAGTAACAGCAATCACAAACCCAGTCCCAGCCTTCTCGGCTGTCGGGCCCTTTCCCCTCGGGTGCAGTTCCGCTCGCAGCCGGCAGGGGCGCTGGCGGCTCCCGGTGAGCAGGGCAGGTGCGATGGTTCCCCCGCGGCTGCAGGGGGCGCTCCGGAGCGAGCTCGGGAAACCCGCGGCTCTGGTGCCCTGGGATCCCGGGGAGGGATGGAACAAAGGCTTCACAAACCCCTGGGCAGCTGATCCCGAACTCTCAGGAACAGCAGGCTGAAACAGCAGGCTAGAACGGCGGCTGGAACGGCAGGGACGGACGCAAATCCCGGGTGGCAGGCGAGATGTATCCAGATGGGAGAACCCCACGGAGGCCCAGGCAGGCAGGGCGAGCAGGGCTACAGCGTAGCGAAAGCTCGAAGCAGCAGCGGGGCAGGGCAGCCACAGCCCGGTCTCCAGCAGGGCAGGGAAAGCGGCTTTTGGGGGTCCCGGCGTTGCTTCCAGCGGGAAGAAAGAACGGCCAAAAAGAAAGAAGCAGCAGCTCCTTTCTCTGCAGCTTCTCTCTCCGGACGCTCAGAGCGAACTGACCCCACACCCAGGTGTAGATAAAGGAGTAGCCAGGCCCGCCCCACTCCCCTTTTTGTCTTTCTTAAGTACAGCTATTTGTCCCCTAGCAACATGCATATGGGAGAAAATTCCTTTAACAGGAAAAAAACTAAGACTAAACTAAAACCCCAACATTATCCACCCCGAATTTTTTCCCATACTAACATGTTACATGAAACTTAACTTTTTTAACCATATAAATCTATGCATTACCCAAATTATATACAAATATACATGCTGATACTGATACAAGTACAGAGCCATGGGTAGTTCACCCTAAAACAAGGTCCCCTTGAGGTAAGCATCGGGTCTCTCCATCCTTTTGCATCACCCACCAGGTGCAACCTGGTCCCTGAGCAAAAACAACCCCACGGATGGGTTTGTCTTTGCTCAAGGCAGACTTGACCCAAACAGTTTTTCCAAGCATACCTCTCATGTGCACCACTGGAACCTTATCCCCGTCTGTTGTTTGTAGGGGTTCAGATTGGGCAGGGCCTGCTCGGCTGGTGGAACCTCGAGTGTTAACTAACCAGGTGGCTCTTGCTAAATGCATCTCCCAGTTTTTGAAAGTCCCCCCACCCAGTGCCTTCAAGGTGGTTTTAAGCAGTCCATTACACCGCTCAACCTTCCCAGCTGCTGGTGTATGGTAAGGGATGTGGTACACCCACTCTATGCCATGTTCTCTAGCCCAGGTGTTTATAAGGCTGTTCTTGAAATGAGTCCCATTGTCAGACTCGATTCTCTCAGGGGTGCCATGCCTCCAAAGGACTTGCTTTTCCAGGCCCAGGATGGTGTTCCGGGCAGTAGCATGAGGCACAGGGTAGGTCTCCAGCCATCCAGTGGTGGCTTCTACCATTGTGAGCACATAGCGCTTGCCTTGGCGGGTTTGAGGCAGTGTGATGTAATCAATCTGCCAGGCCTCCCCATACTTGTATTTGGACCACCGCCCGCCATACCACAGAGGCTTCACCTGCTTGGCCTGCTTGATCGCAGCGCATGTCTCACAATCATGGATAACTTGGGAGATACTGTCCATGGTTAGATCCACCCCTTGGTCTCGTGCCCACTTATAGGTGGCATCTCTGCCCTGATGACCTGAGGCATCATGGGCCCATCGAGCTAGGAACAGTTCTCCTTTATGTTGCCAATCCAAGTCTATCTGGGACACCTCTATTTTCGCAGCCTGATCTACCTGATTGTTGTTACGATGTTCTTCATTAGCCCGGCTCTTGGGGATGTGAGCATCTACATGACGGACCTTCACGGATAGCTTCTCTACCCGAGTGGCAATGTCTTTCCACTCTTCAGCAGCCCAGATTGGTTTTCCTCTGCGCTGCCAGTTTGCTTTATTCCACCTTTCCAGCCAACCCCACAGAGCATTGGCTACCATCCATGAATCAGTGTAGAGGTAGAGCTTTGGCCACTTCTCTCTTTCAGCTATGTCCAGAGCTAATTGGACAGCTTTGAGCTCAGCAAATTGGCTCGATCCACCTTCTCCTTCAGTAGCCTGTGCAACTTGTCGTGTGGGGCTCCATACAGCGGCTTTCCATTTCCGGCTAGCACCTACAATTCGGCAGGAACCATCAGTGAAGAGGGCGTATTGTCTTTCACTCTCTGGTAGCTCGTTATATGGTGGGGCTTCTTCGGCACGTGTCACCTGCTCCTCTTCTTCTTCAGAAGATAACCCAAAAGTCTCACCTTCCGGCCAGTTCGTAATTATTTCCAAGATCCCAGGGCGACTTGGGTTTCCAATTCGGGCGCGCTGCGTGATGAGGGCAATCCATTTGCTCCAAGTAGCATCGGTGGCGTGATGCGTGGAGGGAACCTTTCCTCTGAACATCCACCCCAGCACCGGTAGTTGGGGTGCCAGGAGGAGTTGTGCCTCTGTGCCGATTACTTCTGAGGCAGCCTGGACTCCTTCATAAGCTGCCAGGATTTCCTTCTCTGTGGGAGTGTAGTTGGCTTCAGATCCTCTGTAGCTTCGGCTCCAGAATCCCAGTGGTCGGCCCCGAGTCTCACCAGGCACCTTCTGCCAGAGGCTCCAGGACAGACCATTGTTCCCGGCTGCAGAGTAGAGCACGTTCTTCACCTCTGGTCCTGTCCTGACTGGGCCAAGGGCTACGGCGTGAGCAATTTCCTGTTTGATCTGAGTGAAGGCTTGCTGCTGTTCAGGGCCCCAGTGGAAATCATTCTTCTTGCGGGTAACCAGGTAGAGAGGACTCACGATCTGGCTGTACTCGGGAATGTGCATCCTCCAGAAACCTATAGCGCCTAGGAAAGCTTGTGTTTCCTTCTTGTTGGTCGGTGGAGACATTGCTGTGATCTTATTGATGACCTCAGTGGGAATCTGACGTCGTCCATCTTGCCACTTTACTCCCAGGAACTGGATCTCTCGGGCAGGTCCCTTGACCTTGCTCTTCTTGATGGCAAAACCAGCTTGCAGGAGAATTTGAATTATTCTCTCTCCTTTCTCAAACACTTCGGTTGCGGTGTTCCCCCACACAATGATGTCATCAATGTACTGCAGATGTTCTGGAGCCTCACTCTTTTCTAGTGCAGTCTGGATCAGTCCATGACAGATGGTGGGACTGTGCTTCCACCCCTGGGGCAGTCGGTTCCAGGTGTACTGCACGCCCCTCCAGGTGAAGGCAAACTGAGGCCTGCACTCTGCTGCCAGAGGAATGGAGAAGAATGCATTGGCAATGTCAATAGTGGCGTACCACTTCGCTGCTTTGGACTCCAGCTCGTACTGGAGCTCCAACATGTCTGGCACGGCAGCGCTCAGCGGTGGAGTCACTTCATTCAGGGCACGATAGTCCACAGTCAATCTCCATTCCCCGTCAGACTTGCGCACAGGCCAGATGGGGCTGTTGAAGGGTGAGTGGGTCTTGCTGACTACCCCTTGGCTCTCCAGCTCACGGATCATCTTGTGGATGGGGATCACAGCATCTCGATTTGTCCGATACTGCCGGCGGTGCACTGTCGAGGTGGCAATTGGCACTCGTTGCTCTTCCACTTTCAGGAGCCCAACTGCAGAAGGATTCTCAGATAGTCCAGGCAGGGTGTTCAATTGCCTAATGCCCTCTGCCTCCACAGCAGCAATCCCAAATGCCCACCTGAGTCCTTTTGGGTCTTTGTAGTAGCCATTCCGGAGGAAGTCTATGCCCAGAATACACGGGGCCTCTGGGCCGGTCACAATCGGATGCTTTTGCCACTCCTTCCCAGTCAGGCTCACCTCAGCTTCCAAAAGGGTCAACTGCTGTGATCCCCCGGTCACCCCAGTGATGGATACAGGTTCTGCCCCCACATGTCCCGATGGCATTAAAGTACACTGTGCCCCAGTATCAACCAATGCATCATATTTTTGTGGCTCTGATGTGCCAGGCCATCGGATCCACACCGTCCAGAAAACTCGGTTCTCCCGTGCCTCTTCCTGGCTAGAGGCAGGGCCCCTCTAGCCCTGGTTATCATTCTTTCCCTGGGCGTACATGCTCGACGTACCTTCAAGGGGATCCAACATATCATCCTCCCTTCTGTAATGCCTGGCAGCTCGGTCACGGGAGGCTGAGGCTACCTTCACCTTAGCGGAACCCCCTCGGTTAGTGCCTCCCTCCTTGAGTTCATGCACCCGCGCTGCCAGGGCAGAGGTGGGTTTCCCATCCCACCTTCTCATGTCTTCCCCATGCTCACACAGGAAAAACCACAGCTCAGCTCGTGGGGTGTACCCTCTCTCTCTAGCAGGGGGACGACGGGCTCTGACTTGGGGGCCTGTGACTCGCACTGGTGCCACACTGGCCCTCCTCATCTCCTCCCTCATCTCCTCCATCTTCTCCTTCATCTCCTCTTTGAGGTCCTGGACCACAGCAGAGACATGAGCTTTTAGCGGGCCATTGATCATGCCGTCATAATGCCTGAGCCTGTTGGCAACAGAGCCCACTGTTTCTCGGGTATTGTCAGCATCAATCGTTGCAATAAAGGTGGTGTATTGTGATGGCCCTAGCCTTGCCAGGTTCCACATCATCTGTCCTGTGCACCTGACCTTATCGGGGTCATTATCATGCTGTCCATCCTTCCCAAAGAGTACCTCTAATATTGCCACCTCTCTTAGCTGTTGGATCCCTTGCTCGAGTGTCTTCCACTGCATTCTATGATGATACTCCTGCATTCTTTCTTTGTGAATGAACCTTTCTCTCACACTCATTAAGAGCCGCTCCCAAAGAGAGAGAGGCCCTGGCTCCCTCACAAATATCTGGTCCACACCTGGGTCCTGGGTCAACGATCCCAGATACCTTGCCTCACCACTATCCAGTTGCACACTTGTGCCCATAAGGTCCCAAACCCGAAGCAGCCAGGTGGTATAAGGCTCACGCCCCCTTTGCACAATGTCGTTTCGCATAGCACGGAGACTGTCGTGCGACAGGGACTCAGTGATGACTTCTGGCTCTGGCTCTCCTGCTGGTTGTGAGGGCCCTGGTTGCCCATCATCATTAACTGGTCGTACTGATTTGGTCTTATACTTCCTCTTTTGCACAGGGGCGACTGCTGCTGGCTGTGGTTGTCCTTGTGGTTCAGCTGAAGCCTGGACGGTTGTAACATCCGTGGGTTCCACTGCTGCACCATCGGACTCACCCTCTTTGGGGCAGGGAGAGGGTTTTTCACTAGCTGAGGAGGTGTATTCCCTTAGCAATTGGCATATCTCCTGGCGCACCTGGCCCATCTCCTGGCACATCTCCTTGCGCACCTGGCCCATCTCCTGGCATATCTCCTGGCGCACCTGACCCATCTCCTGGCATATCCCCTGGCGCACCTGACCCATCTCTTGGCACATCTCCTGCATCCCTTTTGCCAGTACCCCCACCCAGTTTGGGTAGTCCATTTCTGAGGTGGACTGTTGGGCAGTATCAGTCTGTGGGGCGGGATCTCTAGTGTCTGGGGCTGTGGCAGGCTCTGGCTCTGGGGTAGGATCTCTAGTGTCTGAGGCCGTGTCAGGTTCTGGGGCAGGATCAGGCTCTGGGGTAGGAACTCTACTCTCTGGGGCCATGTCAGGTTCTGGGGCAGGATCTCTAGTCTCTGGGGCTGGTGTCCGGGTAGATATCCAAGCCAATCTCAACTTATCCTTGAATGCTAAATAGAGTAGGCCTATCAGCAGCAGATGGTTAGTATTCAGAGGGAATTTAAACCCTTCAAAAATTGATGGGGTGGGCCCAAAGAACTGGTTGAGGGGTTGGGAGAAAACTTCCCCTGGTGTCATTTCCTCACAGAAGGTACCATTGTTAACATAACCCCAAAAACATGTGCTCAGTGTGTGATAGCTGTTTATCCATGTGCCCACATTCCGGAGGAAGTTAAAAAACCCATGAATTCCTCACCTTCTCGACCCATAACGCAAGCTGGATAACAGCAATGGTAGCCTTAGTCAGAGGACCCATATTCAAGTAAGGAGCTGCAAAGGGGAAGAATATAGCCACGGCCACATGCCACCCAAACCAGGGTAAACTAGACCACATAGTGCTGCCTAACAAGGTTCCAATATCCAGCACACAAAATAAAGTTATCGAGGAACTGTTATTCCTTTTTCACCTCTATCTCTTAATGCCCTTAGGCCCCACGTTGGGCGCCAAGATCTGTCTCGGTTTTGAAAGACAGGTGTCTGCTAAGGAAGGCAGAGGCCCCCCTTGAAGTGGCAGATATAACCCCTTTTCCCTCCAAGTTATTATATTTCGAAATCAAGAGCCTTTAGGCAAAGATGCGGGAAATAGGAATAACAGTTCTTTACTATATATATATATATGTATATAACCAGTCAAACAAAACAACAACAACTATGGCAGTAACAGCAGTCACAAACCCAGTCCCAGCCTTCTCGGCTGTCAGGCCCTTTCCCCTCGGGTGCAGTTCCGCTCGCAGCCGGCAGGGGCGCTGGCGGCTCCCGGTGAGCAGGGCAGGTGCGATGGTTCCCCCGCGGCTGCAGGGGGCGCTCCGGAGCGAGCTCGGGAAACCCGCGGCTCTGGTGCCCTGGGATCCCGGGGAGGGATGGAACAAAGGCTTCACAAACCCCTGGGCAGCTGATCCCGGACTCTCAGGAACAGCAGGCTGAAACAGCAGGCTAGAACGGCGGCTGGAACGGCAGGGACGGACGCAAATCCCGGGTGGCAGGCGAGATGTATCCAGATGGGAGAACCCCACGGAGGCCCAGGCAGGCAGGGCGAGCAGGGCTACAGCGTAGCGAAAGCTCGAAGCAGCAGCGGGGCAGGGCAGCCACAGCCCGGTCTCCAGCAGGGCAGGGAAAGTGGCTTTTGGGGGTCCCGGCGTTGCTTCCAGCGGGAAGAAAGAACGGCCAAAAAGAAAGAAGCAGCAGCTCCTTTCTCTGCAGCTTCTCTCTCCGGACGCTCAGAGCGAACTGACCCCACACCCAGGTGTAGATAAAGGAGTAGCCAGGCCCGCCCCACTCCCCTTTTTGTCTTTCTTAAGTACAGCTATTTGTCCCCTAGCAACATGCATATGGGAGAAAATTCCTTTAACAGGAAAAAAACTAAGACTAAACTAAAACCCCAACAATCTTACTTCACAGTCAAAGATGGTTTAACTTACCTTGTTTGCTTTGTGTGGTCATCACTTGGGTGCACACACCTTCTGTTGATTCCTCTCCAAGGAGGCTGCACAAACAAAAAATAGCATCTTCCTTCCCAAACCAGTTGGAGTCAATTGAAGGTGCCTTCCTTTCATTCACCCCCTTTATCTTCAGCAGTGCTGAAGTTACTCTTAATTACACATTTCTCAGGGGCCATATCAATGTAGGGACTGTGTATAGAGGGAGCCACCTATGGCTGTCAAATAATTGAATAATGCTTTTCTTAAAAATGAAACTAAACCAAAAAAACCCCAATAGCAACTTCACTGTATTCTTTCGTTCTCATCTCAAGGCCTTTTTTAGTCTAAGGTCTCTGTACCAGATGAGAGAAAACCAAATTAGTCCACTAGTGATTTCACTTTGTTATCTAATGTATATTGAAGCTGTTCAGTTAGTACTAAGGTCGACATATAAAAAACGTTCTGAGGAGAAAAGCCACAGAGAGCATAGGCCATTGAAGAAAAGAACAGTGTTTTAAGAAAAATTGTGCTAAGAATACTTACTAACACCTTGCTGGCTTAAAGTTCCCTAAAGCTCTCTGCAACTTTGATTATAGCATGTTTGTATGAGCAGTAAAAGACTTCTCTGTTGTGGGGTGGTTCACTTGAAAATGTCAACCTTTTGGAAGACATGTAATTACTTTGCTTATTGTTTTCTGTTGTAAGCAAAACTTTGACTGCCTAAAAATTGTTACTAGGCAAATAATTTCTGAAAAAGTAACTGAGAGGAAAAAATATTTTGTGCAGTAGAAAGTATTTCATTCAATTATCTCACTGTTATGCTAGTTAATGAAATATGAGACATTCACAACTTTCTAATGTAGCAAATTAAAAAGCAAAAGTACAGACAGAAAGTGAGTGACCTGTGTAGCTCTTCTTCCTATCCAAACAGCTTATGCCAGTATTGTACTGGTGAGTTAGAGAGAGGGGTAGGATATCTATATACACCTTTTCTGTGTAAATATTTATATCCATCTACATAAAAACACTTTTGATGTTTGCATGAGTGTTTTCCTGATATGAAGAGAACTTGTGACATGCCTACATATTTGTAGACCACTGAATGTCTTCTGGCATTTGCTATATGCAATAGTAAAAGGAGGTACAGACTTTGTCCTGTGTCTCTCTCTAAGCACAGTCGCAAACTTGACTACCCGCACTTATATAATAATTTGAAGTGTGCCTCTAAGACACAAGAGGATGCTCTTGCTATCAATTTACCACTTCAATTATTTGTGTCACATCTGCTTCTAGATGCTTTTTCACATTCACTGCTAGCTGATTGCAATTCAAATATTTATATGCAGCGCATTTTTATGTAAATCATAGCATATACTGTCTTGTCTATTCCATGTATTTAGAAAGCATTTTCACCTCAGGATTTTAATTCTGAGAATAGTATTTTGGCTTCTTTCCTAACACTGGCTCCACCAGGGAAAAGGGCCTTTGTCAGTGGTATTCAGCACAATTTGGCCTCTGGCAATGGAGATAGATTGTCTGCTGAAGCCTCTTTGATATGTGCAGATTGATTAGCAGAAATTTAAACACTAATTTGAGCAAATAAAAAGATTTTTGCCAACAGATAATTCAAGTGTCTTAAACATTTAGGGATGTATTTACTGACTCACTTGTTTTTGTACTTAGAAATTGTTAAATTAACATCTGTATTTTTTTTAAGAAATTTGTGCTTAGTGACATTGAAAAAACTGTGGTCAGTATCTTCAGACAAATTCTATTTTATCTTAATCCCATGCAAAATATTTCAGTTTGTAACATCTGAATGATGCATTAAACATAGAACTCAATTATCTCTGAAATTTCAATATTTTATTGCTTGAAATTCCCCTCTCCCCACCTTGATTAATTTCAAAGTTGGCTGGATGTACACTTGTGCCCCCTGAGTTGGACCAAATTCCCCTTGTAACTGATGGGAAGTTTTTTATTAGGTTCACCATGAGTTGAGTTAGTCCATAACTTACAGAGGTGGACCTCAAAAACCTGAATACTGCTCAGCAAAATCAAGGTAGTACCTCTGGGGGCATCAGGATGGTGTAAATGTTATTTCTTTACCAGGACTAAGGTTCTCGTACAAGAACAAAACAGCAGGAGGAAAAGTAAGGAGCCTAGTACAGATTTTAAAAGAGTATGAAAGAGTTAAAGGTCTGCAAGGTGGCTGCCTTCAGTGTTTGACCTAGTATTCTCTTGATCCCATGTTTAACATCAGTGAAGTGAGTTTTTCCACTTCAGACAAGAACCTGTGAAAGTGAGCTTGTCTGTGTTCTGGGATACCTCATACTGACGCAGCAGTGTTTGTAAGGATGCTGTATTTGTCAACAAGATGCAGAAAGAGGTGCTGTAGATTACTTCCAGAATTATTTTTCAGTAGCTCAGACTGGAAGGGCCCACCTGGGTCCTTATGGCAGACAATCTCAGAGCAATGAAAGTGCTTCCTTTGGCAAGCTATCACAGGTGTAGTTCAGGTTGCTGAGGCTGTATTGAACTGCATTTGCTTTGCAGTTGTGTTTCATCAGTCTTTCTTCTTTGATTAAGAAGTTTATTTTCTGCCCGTTCCTTTTTTGCAGTGTCTGAAGAACCTAAAGAAACTTCATATGTGTATTTCCAACAATGTAGATATGTGTTTAAGATTAATAGTACCCACACCCACAAGAAAATAAATTACTAAGGAAGATGCCTTTTTTTTTTCTTTTGTATTTGAAAGACACTTGTGTGTATTTATTTAGGAAAATAGCTTTTCATCTCTGCTCTTACTCAGCCACCATCAGGAACATAATGAGGTGAATTAGACAAAGCAAACTGAGCAATTGTTCTTGCCCTCTGTTCATTTATGAACTACATACATGGCTTCAAGGGCCTAACTGTTAAAAAAACAAACAAAGCTCTTCTGGACTATTGCCCACTCAGGCATTCATAAATGCTATATTCATTTTTTCACTTTGGAGTCTTTAGGATTCAAGATAGTATTTCCATCCATGGATTTTGGAAACTCATTTTGTGATATGTATGGAGATTCTCATATACCTGTCTGATTTCAGGATTTAAAACTTCTGAAATGTTTCCTCACTTGCCTCTCACCTTCTCTTCTCTCTTTTTGAACATAATAGGAAATTTCAGATAAATTAGAAGATTGGCACTGCTGTTACAGCTTGACAATTTGTGGTGGAAGTAGATGATCACAATGAGGGGAGGTTTTAAGCTTCTGGGTTGTTAAAGACTGAACAATATTGTTGTGCTCTGAGTTTTGCAAAAAGAATTTTTTGCTTCCTGGAAATGTCAAAATGTTTTGTGTCAGGGATAGGATGAATGCTTCAGAATAGCAAAAGGCAGGGCTAGTTTGGGAAGCATTTGTTTATCTTCCTGTAGGGCAGAAGTGGAGCTTTTGAGTGCTGTGGGAGTGTGAGCTGGGATACAAACCTGCTCCTGCTTTTACCTCAAGTGTAGGACTGCAAGTGTACAGCTGTGAGCCAGCAGTATGAGTGCAGCTGCTAGGACTGACTAAAATACATTCTTGGCTTCACAACATGAATATGTTGCTATAATATCATTTTCCTTTTGCTCAAACTGAAACAAACTGCAACCTGAAGTCAAGTTCCATACTCATAAACACATTTTCTTTTTTCCTCAAAATTTTGTGTAAGTGAAACCCTTGGATCCAGTCCTTGCACATGCTCAGAGTGAGTATGAGGATCTCAGTTGCTGATAGTGTTTTTGTTTCTTCAGCCCATCTATAGCTCTGCCAGTATGGGCTGTGTGTGATGGGATACTTGGGATTTCCCTCTGAGATGCAGCTTCTGGCCATGCAATGGGAATATTTGATCAGTCTGGGGAGAACATGATCCCACCCGTGTGTCTAGAGGATAAGCTAATTTCACTTACTCACTGTGCCCTGCTGTTCACTGGCAGTTTAACCAGACAATTGGGCACATCACTGCTACCAAGTGCATGGAGATCTCCCCAGATTCTTTATGGTGTTAAATACCCATTCTCTCATTATGAGCTTGGCTGAACCTCACAGCAGCTTGGGAAATAGACCCCAGCTGTGGGCCCGTGAGAGAGCAGCACATGATAGCTGGAAGAGCCTAGAGCAACACAGGGGTTATTTATACACCAGGCATGCCCCAAAATACCCCTTCTACCTTGATTTGGCACTTTTGGCAGTGCAGGAGTTGAATTTGTCATGAGCTGAGAGCTCTCCTGGGCAGTTTTCACCTTGCCAGGGCTGGCTGCTTGTGATGTTTTTGTCAGTGTAAATTTGACCCATTACTTGCTGCAAGCTTTTTTCTTTTGCAGCCTGCAGGTAAATTGCAGTACAAAGGTCCTTCCTGCCAAGGCATTTGGCTGTAAGTTCACAGTGCCTGGCTGGCAGTGGGAAATGGGACTCTGCGTGGTGTTTGTCCTGGAAATTTTTTCACTGTGTTTTTGGTAGCAGTTGTTGCTAGGGAGAGCTTGTCAGCCAAACCTGGCAGCCAGTGCAGAGTTCTGTGACTTCCAGACTGGTCTCAAAGCTTACTGATGATTATTCTTTACAACACAGTTCATGAAAGAAGGCTTCTGTGTGAGTTTCACCTTTCATTTTCAGAATAAAGGTATTTGGCCAAGTAAAGTGGAAGAAATCAGAAATCAGACACCACCACCATTACCCCGAAGCCTATACCTAAAATTTTTAATGCATGTTTGAATTCACATTTTTTGGGTGTGATTGAGAATTGGTAAAGCTAAGTTTTGCCACAACAACACCGTTTAGTTACTAAGCAAATTGTTTGTTCACAAATGGGAAGAGATTTGGCCCAGGTTGTTTTTCATTTTCAGAAACTGCCTGCTGGTCAAGCCCTGGGAGATTTTCCTATATCTGGTGGCAGAGGTAAATCTGTTGCTCTTTTCATGCGTAGCAACTAGAAGCAACAAACCTGGAGGAACATAGGGTGTGGGGCAAGGGAAGATGAAATGCTGAAACCAGGGCAAGTTATTCCTTGAAACATGTTTGTATCTAGCCATGTAATTACTGACAGGTGCACAGGCAGTAAGTGTGGCATCTAAAAAAATATCAAAACCAACACAGGATTAGAATTTAACCCCAGTTCACTTTTTGAAAAGCCAACTAATAACTTGAAAACTGGGATTTAGTTTTAATTATACTTTTTTTACAGATTTATTAAGTTTGCTGAATCTTTTCCTTTCTTCATTCTGAAGGAGGATCAGAGAAGAGCAGTTCTCTCCCACAAACTGTTCCAGCATATTAAAATGGCAAAATCTGGCTTCTCTCCTTAGAAGCCTTTTAAGTAGAAGTCTGACATTGTTCCCACGAGTGCTGTTGTTTGGCCAGCTGGAAGGCTACCCTATCCTCTTGTGTTCTACCTACCAAGACTGAAAGAGGACAATAGCAATGGAGAGGGTTGTCATAATAGTTAATAGTTATCAAATTATTGTGTCCTCTTTTTCAAATGTAAAGAATTTACATTGAATGCATATTGGAACCTAGATTATAAATTTAATGCATTTATATTTTACTGCATTAACCAGTTTCAGGTGCCACTTTGTCCATAAAATGCCCCTTTCTTTCCCCACAAGTGAATTCCACATTTGTGCCAAGACTTTTGAGATTACATGGACAGTGCAAAAATTATTACATGGCCTTAAATTCTTCTTAACACTGGGCATTCAGCACATCCAAGGAGGAGCTGGAGCTATTTTATCTTAGGCAGCATGAACAGATTTGTTTATTAAATTCCCTCCTATTACTCCCTGGAAATCAGTGGAAAGCTTTTGAGATGGCAGAGGTTGTTGCTTGAGCATAACTGGTCCTGCCAAACGTTGTTGATGATAAGCAGGAGGAAATGAAGGAAGGAAGGAATCTGACTAGACTCTCAGGGTATATTTAGGTGGTGAAAAAAACATCCTGCTCCTTATGCATCTGTGTGGCTGAAAGAAGTGACTGCCAGAAAATTGTCCTTAACTGCTTTTCACCGTCTCAGCTCTGCTGGTGGAAATATCCATGGTCATGTTCCTTGCTCTACTTTCACTTAGATTGAGCTCAGATAATTTTAAGAGACTTCTTGGTGAGCATTTTCATGTTGGCTCATTTTCCTTGGAGAGGACAGGTGTGATCCCACAGACAGCTCTGCTGGCACATTTGAAGGAGAATTTCCCTTGGATGGAGAAGAGTGACTTGCAGGGTGGTGACCCATGTCCTTGCAAACTTGGGTTGTTCCTTGGTCAGAGTTTGCTTTCCCCCAGTCTTCCCCCTGCACTGAGGAGGAGTGATGTGCAATGCTGCAGGTTAGCTGTGAAAGCTGAATAACCTGGAATGTGGTTTAAGCCCTGATGCATTTTAAGTGCAGTCCCTGCCAGAAGCAGCTCTTTGTTACTGATTGAGCACATTTGCTGGGGAGTTTTGCCAGATAAAAACTAGAGCTCCAGGACCATTGTGTTTACTGTAACCTTTAGTGCAAGCAACACCTCTAAATTGGATTTACTATTACTGCATGTGGCAGTTCTGGAAAATCAAATTATTTGGCGTGCTTGTTTGTGCTCAAGGATAAATCTCACTTCTAGTATAAACAGATGTACTTTCATTGAAGTAAATGCAGTTGTTAGTTGTGTCTGAATTTTTAAATTTAGCTGTAAATCTTTGTTGCCTTTTTCAAGAGAGTTTCTTTCTATGTTGCATTCAGTACAGAGCTACGTTGTGAATGCTTTGCAGAGGTTTTGGAAAATTGAGAGGGGCAGACTCCCTGTGCACTTCAGCTTTCCCCAAAAGATTACTTCTGTCACAAAAGATTAATCTTTGAAGTTTACTGGCTAGAAACACAATGCGTAGCAGTGAAGATTCGTTAGCGGGGGAGGAGAGACATCTCTTCTGCGGGTCAGAGCGCAGGGAGCGCGCAAATGGTAGAGGGGATGGGAAGGGAGGCAAAGACACACCCCTGACGGAGCGGGCCTGCCGGGGAGAAGCACCCACTCGCTCACAGCTAGAGCCGGCAAACACAAGCATGCACAGTCCGTGAGGAGAGTGGGAGCTGACATGATGTGCTTCAGTTCGATGCAAAATGAATGAGCTGCTGTTCTCAGGGGTATTTGGCCCCCGTCGTTGAAGTACAAATACACGGCTGCATCAAGTGCACTTGCATCATCTGATGGCTAGATACACACTAACGGAGACGGGGACCACTCAGCATTGACTTGGGTGTTTGTGTATGACGTGCTTGGCATTTAATTCCTGCTTGCTGCAACAGAAAGGTAAGAAACTTAAGAAGTGACCAAAAAAACCCCTCAGCCCTTCCCCCTTTCACCCCCACCCCCCCACAACAGTTTTGGATTGGTGTAGCCTTTGTCTCGAGCTGTATTTTCAAAGCTATGGTCTATTAGTCTAAAGCTACTGTGTGGATGCCTGCAAGGCAAATTACAGCTCCTAGTGTGACAAAGGCAAGTCAGATTTCTTTTCTCTAAGAGCTGACACTTAACAACCTTCAGGAGAGCACTGTAGCAGAAATGCTGGACTGTGTGCTGAGCAGTAAGTATTTGATGCTGTTCTCCCTCTCCTTTATCCCTTCAGATGTTGTCATTTGAGCAATAAGCTAACTAATGGATCCTGATGATTAATAGGTTTGGGAGACTCTGTTCAGCTCAGATTTACATTTCCTAAACTGGCTGTGGTTACTGACTGCATACTGACCAGCCTGATTCTGTAGAGGCTGATCATAATTTGGTTTTACTTGTAATGCCATGTTAATGGATGAAAAGATGCTGTAGTTAAGAACAGCAGAAACCTCATTTGCTAAAGCAAAGAAAGCTCTGTGTGTTTTCCCTCCCAACACACACCACCTGTATAATTATTTATGTCTAATTCCCAGCTAACTTCTAGCTAGACAGTCTGGGCTTTCTTCTTTCAGCCCATAATTTACCATGGAGATTGAACAATCTGTGTAAATCTTTGAAAGATGTGAACATGTTTAATGGCAAAAGTATTGCACTATATGTGGGTATACATGCATGTTACAATATATTTAGTTGAAGTGAAATGGTTAGCAGCTCTTTTGACAGAAGAAGAAACTTCATGATTAAATGTAGTCTATTGCCTTGAGGTCTCTGTGCTTGCTTAATCCTATCTGAATTTATAAAGAAATTGCAGCAGGAGAAATTTCATTGATTTGTTAATTGATAGATAGCTTTGAATCCTTATTATGCTGGGTGCATGGGTAAGGAAGAGAGACAAGCACATTTATCTTTTTCTTTAAACTCAGCAGCTTCACTCTTCAATTAGGTTTCTCACATGTTATGGAACCTCATTGCTCTCCCTGCTCTGTGCAGTAATTTTTGCTTTCTTAAAGGATAGCTGAGTCTATGAGGGGAGTACATGATCTGTTTCATCTTGTAAAACTATGGCTTTAATTATGTTCTTGTAGCTGTTGCTTTGTAGTTAATGTAATTATAACAACTTGTGAGTGAGGAAAATAATATTATTTAGTCCTGGAGCATTTCTCAGTAAAAAGTGGCCTATTTATTTTCATAAGGATTTAAGAGAGAGAAAGGGAAAGATAGTGGGGTTTTCTTATGTAATACCAGTTACAATTTTTAAGGGATTTTTTTTGAAATTTTAATATTTTTTTTTAAAGTACAGGTTAGTTTTCCCTTTTACAACAAGTGGGTGTACGTACATAAACCCTATCTATGAAGACATTTTAAACATAGATCAGTTGCAATACCGATGGAGAACAAACCATTTGAATTAGTATTTTAGATAATCAAGGTGTGTAATGAAGGTCTGTGGTATTTCTTGTATTGTTGCAGTCTGTTGGGAATTCATCAAGGCTTTCTGATGCACCTTTCACACTTTCCTGTATTTCATGACATGAAGTAAAACTGTTACAGTGGACAAAGTTCTGATACAGTTGATATTAGAGTGCTAGTATTGATTCAACTGCACCGTAAAGCTTAAATTTGTTTTAGAGTGCAGACTTTGCTTCAATGTAGTTTAAGATAGGCTGAGATAACCTTATTCTCTGGATAAAGTTAAAATAGGTCAAACTGAAATTTAACAGTTCTAAATCAGGCATATCAAGTCAGTAAAAAGTGTTCTGTTTCATTTCCACCTCTTAGAAAATAACTGGCCTGTCCCAGAACGTTTTTTGGTATCTGCCAAACGAAACAACTTTTTTTTGTAATATTTTGATGTTGATGTGATATTAAAACCTTTTTTATATGTTTTAAGAATTTTCCAAATTGGAAATATGTTTATGGTTTAATATAATAATTGTTTAATAACTTGAACCAGAGATTCTTATATCACAGGATCAACTAGGTTGGAAAAGGCCTCTGAGATCATTTAGTCCAACCTGTGACCAAACACCACCTTGTAAACCAGACCATGGCACTGAGTGCCACATCCAGTCTTTTCTTAAATACCTCCAGGGATGGTGACTCCACCACCTCCCTGGGCAGTCCATTCAATGCACAATCACCTTTTCTGTGAAGAACTTCTTCCTAAATGTCTGACCTAAACATCCCCTGGCGCAGCTTAAGACTGTGTCCTCTTGTTGGTTGCCTGGGAATATCCAACCAATCCATCTAAAATGGTGCTCTAGTGATTTGGGGGGAAGGTGGCCTGCTGTTCAACATTCTTTTTGTGGTTCCAGAAATGTGTTTGTTTTCCCTAACCAGCCAAATGCAACGTCCTAATGAGAGGGAAATGATCTGCAGTGTATTATGAAAGATGTCTCTGTTTTACATCAGGAGAGGAGGTACCTGGGATGGCTGTGTGTTTCAGGGGGTTCTAAGTGCACCCTCCCTTTAATCTCAGATCTTCAGTAACTGAGTGTGTGCAGATGAGGGAAACCCTGAAGGAATGGCAAAGTGACCTGAGGTTGCTTATTTATGGAGAGGACTTAAGAATAACAAGGAACCAGCTTGGCTGTCAGATACGAATGTGGTGTTAAACTCCTAAACTTTCATCATTTGGGTGCTAGACATCACATTGATATCTGACAAAATACCAAAAGCTCCAGTAAGTGGGGCTTGCTGATTCAGAAAGTCTGTACTCTAAAGCAAACTCTTCTGGTTTTAAGAGTACAATTTAGTCTTTAAAAAATGTGGATTTGTATAACATGTCAGGGTGCCTCATATTTTATTTTTATTTTAAAAATAGAATCTGATTAGGTTATAGTAGTCTTCATAACATATGATTAGCAACAGAAGGCTAGATCAAGCCATCAATTTTTAAGCAGAGATCTTCTTTGCTGCCAGTGGAGAATTGCTTAAAAATTGATGGCACAATCTGGCCCACAATGAACAGGGGACTCATGCAGAAAGCGTTAGTTTTACTTCTACTCAGTCTCCATCCTGGCAGTGGCAGGGACCCAGAAATTCAGGGCCAGTCTGCTAGAATAGTTTGCAACTTCAATACTTGTTGGGAGACTAAAGGCTTAAGTGCTACTTAAAAAAAAAAATCAACCAAAAAAATCCCCAAACAAAAAACAAACAAACAAAAAAACCTGTTAAAAAGTTGCCAAACCCTTAGAGAAATTGTAAACCACAGCTATTTTCCTTTCATTAAAAGAAACTATATTTCTCTAATGGCATACAAAAGTGAAGGACATAATCATTGTCTAAGCAACAGGAGGCTTTCAAACGCACAGAAATGAAAGTTGTTTCCTTTATTTGTTCATGTTGTGTTGTTGAGGTGTAACTACATTTTACATAGCGATTTTGCTGCATTAAGTGCTACTAGACTTTGTAATTACAAATTGGAGAACCAGAGGAGGGCCTCTTCTGTGCCTCAGAGGATGTGTTAGGCAAATACTTGTAACTGCAAATAAAGATGAAAGGCTCATGCAATGCATTGCTATTTTTAATCAAGTTAAATATGTTTTACTCTATTAAAACTCTACAGTAATTGACAGCAAAGACATTTCAGCTGGTTGTTATCTCTTAGGAAGAGAGATGGTCAGGGCTGCTGCTGCTGGTGGGTGTAGTCCCATGTGAAAATGTTGAAGAACCATGGAAGTTGCAGGGCAGACCTTTGTACGTCTGTACAGCATAGTTTACACATGGCAGCCTTTTTTTTTCTGATCTGCTTAAAAAAGACAATTGGGGAAGTTGCAGTATGCCAGACTCCAGGGGAAGGCACAGGAATGAAGAGGTGTGAAGTGTTAACCGTATCTTCACAAAGTTAGCTGAATGCATCAGTCACAAAAATGGTGGGGCTGTAGACCTCTGCCAGTTACAGGGGATTAAACTCCTGACAATCTCACAGGCCTATGTGCAGTGCAGTGCCACACTAAAACACCATCCAAGCATGAGAAGATCACCTTGATCCTTAAGTACCTTTTTGAAGGTGACAAGAACAAAACCTGTCAGGTTTCTTGGTGTGATTTGCTCTCCATCACGTTGTAGTCTTACAGTGGCCCTTATTGAAGTAGAAGACACAACAGTAGCGACTGTGAAGTATTTGGAGTCCAGGACAACTCCTGCTGTCCCAGCCACAGGGATGGATGTGTGGGGCACCTGAGCTGCTGAGGCTCTTGGGCATGGTGTTTCATCCCTGCCAGCTTCCCTCTTCGCTCTTGAGACAGTCCCATAAGTTGGTCATCTGCATAAACACAGCATCACCATGTCCACCAGCACAGCGCATCTCCAATTTGTGCTTTGAGGTGTTTCTGTTACAGAGTCAGGGGAAAAACGTTGCCCTGGAATAGACTGCAACAGATCAGCTAGACCAGCCTCCTGCCCAAACCTGGGCAGGGTTCAGGATCACCTCAGAGCCACTTCAGGTTGATATTTATAAGCTCCAAGAACAGGTGCACAGCCTCCTGGAGTATGTATCTCTGGGCTTACCCACTCTCTTGGCAAAGAAACTTGCGTTTGCTCTACTTTTTAAACCCTCCCAGGAGCAAGTGGGAGACATTAATTAGATCCTCTCCCGTTACTTGTCTCCAGGCTAAACAAGCCCACCTCATCTCCAGGCTAAATAAGCATGGTTCCTACAACCTTGGGTGCCCTTGGCTGGGCTCACTCCAGTTTGTCACTCTCCACGGACTGGTGATCCCAAACTTGCACGCAGCAGTGCAGATATGGCCTCATGAGCACCATGTGGAAGGGTATATTCACCTCTCAGTGGAACCTCCATCACCCTTCTGCCTGTGGGGTGGGCATTGCACATCAATGGCCAGCCCCCAGGATACAGTTTGCGTCACTCACTGGTGTACGAAACCTGGGACTGAAAGAAGAAATGGTGTTGCACTCAAGCAGTGCCCCATCAGTTACACCACTCTACAACTCTCTTGCTTCCACTGCATCCCTGGGCTGGGAGACCCTCTGCAAGAGGAGTGTGGAGGAAAGCAGGGATCAGAGGAGCAGGCGCCCTTCCAGTACTGCAATGCTCTGTTCCTAAAGGTGCCAGTCAGAAAACAACCTGGAATAAATGAGCCTGGCAGAAGTGATGGGGAGGAAGAGACTGTTGCCACCTTCCCTTGGAGGCAGGGTCCTTTCAGGGTTTGCTCCAGGAGGGGTGTCCTTTCTCACACCTCTGCAGGCTGGAAGGTCATGGGCTGTTTGCCTTGGTCTTGGCCTTTTCCCCTCAGAAACGAATCTCAAATTCTGTGTCACAGCCCTGACACAGTTTTCTGGGGATTGTCTTCCCAGGTTATTGGCAGGTTCTGGCTTGACCCATTTTAACTCAGCTTGGAAAGGGATATGTAGGGCACCACACTGAAACACTTGTACAGCTGCTCTTATAGCATTTCTGGCACTTAGAGCAATCAACAAAATCTGCCACTTGAACTGAAACTTTCTGTATCTACTTTTTAGCCTTGGGGTGATTTTTTAAAAATTTGTTTATTTAAGTTTAAAGGTAATTTGTTTATTTAAGTTTAAAGGTAAATTATTCAACCACATTTGAGCTACTAGAATGTAAAGAGAATACAGGCAAATAGTCTTTTGTATGAAAATAATTAATGAATTACAAAACACTCTATGAGAAGTTATTGGGTTAATTGGAAAGCTGTAATTAACTGGTTAGAAGCGGGAGGCAGCCTCCCCTGATTCATATGCATCCCACGGCAGCCAGAGCCCCATTGATTTCTCAAAGCCTGAGGAAGTCCAGCAGCTCAACTGCTTGTTTTTCTCTCACCTTCCTGAATTTCCTTCAGTGCTCTTTTCTCTGGGCTGGCAGCTGCAGTGGTGATTGTTCTGTACAGTTGTATCTTGCATAACAATTGGGGAATTAACAGATCTCCTTTTCAGAGTTTGCTCCAGCAGGTCATGTTTTGTGTCTCTAAGACATTTCTTTTCCTGTCCTCCCCCAGCACATTGTGTCTAAATTACGGGACAGTTTCTCCAATATAATGCTTTTCTGAGAGATGGACATCTCTGTTTGTCCACTTCATATAAAGCCAGTGATTAATGGACAAAGAAAATCATATTTGTTTTACTTCTCCTACTACTTAGAAACATTGTGTTTTCTCAGAAAGTGAAAGTGATACTACTTTTTCAATTCTGATTTTCATATTGGCACTGGCATATAGTATCAATGATGTTTAGGCTTGAAAGTCTTCCAACATTTGCAATGTTGAGATCTAATTTTTATCCCTTAATTTTATAAAATGTTAGCAATAGTTGAAGTGCTTGCTGATTCTGCAAAGCCCAGTAGGCAGCCCATGTAGATGAAGCAAAGGAGTGAGTGGGGTTTTGGCTGGGGAGATCCACACAGGTCACCACTGGGTACTGAAAAGGGGAAACTCCAAGTTCAATGTATGACAGGAGTAGAGCAGAGCACCATGTGTTTCTTCTTTACAATGAAGCTAAGTTTCATGCCTCTGTTGTGAAATTTCTGGGAATGTCCATTACATTTGTAAATATGGATCATCTTTCCAACCTGGCTGCTTTCACAGAATCATAGAACAGCCCCGGTTGGAAGGAATATCAAAAGACCATCTGATCCAGCCATTTATGGGAAAGGGAGCCTAAATGAAATAGTCTAGCACCCTGTCCAGTCATATATTGAAAACCTCCTGTGATGGGAGCTCTACCATGTCCATGGAGAGGTTGTTGCAGTGAATTTCTGTTTGTCACAAGGAGTCACATCAAGATTATTACAAGGGACAGTGGGTACAAGTTGCATCTCAACATGAGAAAAAATTAAATCTCTGGTTACATGCATACACATCTATTTTGGACGGCTGCATTAGCGAACCATGTGCATGTTAAGTTAAAATCTGCCTTAGAAAACCTATGTTTATTCCAGATCTACTCACTAAGCCATTTCTAAACAACAAATCAATCGCTGTAAGCTTGCTGACATGAGATGTCTAATGGGAATTGGATCCCTTCCCCTCAGTGTGTTCTGTCTTTAATCCTACCCTTATTACTTGAGATGTGATGATTTTTCCACTCCACCTCTTTTTTTTTTTTTTCTCAAGAGTCAGTTACAAGCTGGGATGATGTAGGGTCCCACATTTTTGCACACAGTGCATGAACCTTGCTCAGATGCTCACTAGAGATAAGCCCTTAAAAAAGGGAAGTTGTGAGGTGCATGCAGGAGGCAGGAGTGGGAGAGCAGGACTAAGTAGCTCCCTTCTGAGAATGGCCATTGTCCCTGTAGAGACACTATGCATTGCATAGAGTGGCATCCACTGTTAGAGGTGCAAAGAAGCAGGCAGCAACCCACATCCTTTCCCAGGCCTGCTAACTCTTTGTGGTCACATCCCAGGAAACTGCTTTCTTCACAGGACGAGCTCCAGAAGTACACGTGCGTGTCCCTGCCAGCTCACCCTGTTGGGGTTTCGTGGTGGCTGGCATGACCTGGAAAGCAGCAGGCTGTGGTAGGTGCCAGGACCTGCAGGGAGCCCTCTCTGTGGCTTCAGGGAAGGGGCAGGCAGAGCAGGTCTGTGGGAAGGGGCAGTAGGGCAGCCACCAGCCAGGGAAGCTTGTGCCTCTCCTGCCTGCCTTCGCCTGTGGGAGGGGGGTGTTGCTTAAGTCATACCAAGAGTTAGTGGTTGCTGAAGTGTTTTACAAATGAAGGTGTGTGGTGATTTTATACATCCTGGCTTCACGGAAGGTTGCTCCACAGGCTGTCACTTCTTCAGGGTGCAACTTCCAGAGGACCCCAAGTGACCTTGGGGCATGAGCTTTTGTTTTTGGAAAAGGCATTAAAAAAACTGATGACAATCTTTCTACTCTTTCAGTTTAAACAATGTAAGGTTTGCACAACCTGAAGAATTATTCTTGTTTCTTTTGTCAGTGTCTGCTGTAAAAAGTGTTATTTTGGAAAAAGGAAGGTTCACGTACTTTCTGTGTCTATTTATGCTTTCTGCATACTACTTCCCGGACTTGTGTGTGGTATTTTAAGCTTTATTACCTCCCACTGTTGATATGTCTGCACTGCCTCAGCTGATGCCTGTTGGCTTCACCGCATGTTTCCAAAAATACAAACTTCAGAGCAACTAGATTCAATGAAAAAGGGTGTCAAAAGGAAATAGTGGCTGTATGCTTAGATACGCTGTGCTACAAACAAACAGTGTGTGTTAAATGTACAGCACTTTTCAGCTACCCTGTCTTATCATATGCTGGAGCTCTCTCTGCTTCAGTGCTTTCTAACTTGCTCTTTCTGTTTCTTCATGCTTCCCTGGATTCAGAGAGAGGTAAATGATTTTCGTTTTTCCATTTTTGTGTTTATCCTTCTGGCATGCACTGAAAAATGTTGTATGGGTTGGCTTGTATCAGTGAAGCCCAACTTCAGTGAGTAAATTCATAACTGTCATCTTTTCACCTTGCTATTAACAGAATTGTCCAGTTGATATTGGCTGTTGTTTGTTTTGGGGTTTTTTCCTCAGGTCCCAAACCCTCTAACAATAGAACAGTTCAAAATCATGCGATGCAGTGGGTTTTAATATTTGCTTCTTGTCTTGGGATTTAAATTTAGATGATGATGTTCTCTGGAATCTGAAATGCAAGACAGTAGTGTTAAAATCCCAGCTTTTATTTAAAATGTTTTAAAAACATGATCCTAAGAGCAGGGGATTTAAGAGCTAAGTTTAGCAAGATTTGGAAAAGTAAACGTTTATTTTCTATTTCTGGCATTTGTTTTGGGTCCATCTAGGTTGCTTGCTTGCCTTTTTAAGTTTGAAGAAAAGTTGTTCCCAGTATGTTTGATTTGTTTGGATGTACAAAGGAATCATTTGGAATTCTCTACAATGCTTCCTGTTTCATGGGAGCACAGACAGTAAGGCATTGTAGTCAGGTGCTTTGCAGCACAAGGGCTGCAGCCACTCCAAAGGCTCTTAGCAATAGAATTGCATCCCTCAGATGAGATTTGGGGTTTGTTTGCTCTTCTAAATTGCAAAAACTTGAAAGTGGGACTGGGTGGAAGGAATGTGGTTTAGAGATGCAGACTATTCCTCATGTTTGCTTTGTGGAATACAATGAGAATGGTTTTCAGGCCTGACTTAATTTTAATCAATTCTTTAGGCAGTGTTGGCCTAGGGAAATATTTGAACTTTCTTGATTATGGCTTTGCAATCTAATGTAGGTTTCATGCATGTGGGGAAGCAATGATCCTCCCAGCTTAGCACTGGCAAAAGTGTGCTTCAAGCAGATTCATGGGTAGTGTCTCTGCACAACTGCTGTGTTCTGCATCTGAATAATAAAGAGCGAAGGAGAACTAGGAAGCCTTGTTTATAAAACAAATCACACTGGAGAGATTAACTATTCTGGTGTAGTCTGCTGTCTTCAGTTAAATCTGTTATAGTGCTTTGAGCATCTCAGCTTGATGTATTTCTTTATTAAATCTTTAGATATTCCTTTTAAACAAAAGCCCTTGTCTTCCAATTAGATCTGGAAGACAGAAGCATTGTCAAAAATATCTAAATACTAATTTGTCAAAGTCAAATGTACAGGATCTGCTTCAAAGAGGCTGTTCAGAGGTTCACAGGCATAATAACACATTCATTTACTAAAGGAAATTCAGGATTCATCAGACTGGCCATCCTGAGGAGTTAAACCACCACTTTACAATGTTGCAAGGGAGAAGCAGCAACTATAATGGCCTTGACAAACTACCTCATTTGTATGGCTTTTCTTTGAAAACTGCTGCACAGGTGTTGGGGTTTTAGTTTAGTCTGTTTTTTCTCTGTTAAAGGAATTTTCTCCCATATGCATGTTGCTAGGGGACAAATAGCTGTACTTAAGAAAGACAAAAGGGGAGTGGGGCGGACCTGGCTACTCCTTTGTCTACACCTGGGTGTGGGGTCAGTTCGCTCTGAGCGTCCGGGGAGAGAAGCTGCAGAGAAAGGAGCTGCTGCTTCTTTCTTTTTGGCCGTTCTTTCTTCCTGCTGGAAACAACGCCGGGACCCCAAAAGCCGCTTTCCCTGCCCTGCTGGAGACCGAGCTGTGGCTGCCCTGCTCCGCTGCTGCTTCGAGCTTTCGCTACGCTGTAGCCCTGCTCGCCCTGCCTGCCTGGGCCTCCGTGGGTTTTTCCCATCTGGATACATCTCGTCTGCCACCCGGGATTTGCGTTCGTCCCTGCCGTTCCAGCCTGCTGTCCCTGAGAGCCCGGGATCAACTGCCCAGCGGTTTGTGAAGCCTTTGTTCCATCCCTTCCCGGGATCCCAGGGCACCAGAGCCGCGGGTTTCCCGAGCTCGCTCCGGAGCGCCCCCTGCAGCCGCGGGGGAACCATCGCACCTGCCCTGCTCACCAGGAGCCGCCAGCGCCCCTGCCGGCTGCGAGCGGAACTGCAACCCGAGGGGAAATAGCCTGACAGCCGAGAAGGCTGGCACTGGGTTTGTGATTGCTGTTACTGCCATAGTTGTTGTTGTTTTGTTTGACTGGTTATATACATATATATATATATATAGTAAAGAACTGTTATTCCTATTTCCCACATCTTCGCCTAAAGGCTCTTGATTTCAAAATATAATAACTTGGAGGGAAAAGGGGTTATATCTGCCACTTCAAGGGGGGCCTCTGCCTTCCTTAGCAGACACCTGTCTTTCAAAACCGAGACAGATCTTGGCGCCCAACGTGGGGCCTAAGGGCATTAAGAGATAGAGGTGAAAAAGGAATAACAGTTCCTCGATAACTTTATTTTGTGTGCTGGATATTGGAACCTTGTTAGGCAGCACTATGTGGTCTAGTTTACCCTGGTTCGGGTGGCATGTAGCCGTGGCTATATTCTTCCCCTTTGCAGCTCCTTACTTGAATATGGGTCCTCTGACTAAGGCTACCATTGCTGTTATCCAGCTTGCGTTATGGGTCGAGAAGGTGAGGAATTCATGGGTTTTTAACTTCCTCCGGAATGTGGGCACATGGATAAACAGCTATCACACACTGAGCACATGTTTTTGGGGTTATGTTAACAATGGTACCTTCTGTGAGGAAATGACACCAGGGGAAGTTTTCTCCCAACCCCTCAACCAGTTCTTTGGGCCCACCCCATCAATTTTCGAAGGGTTTAAATTCCCTCTGAATACTAACCATCTGCTGCTGATAGGCCTACTCTATTTAGCATTCAAGGATAAGTTGAGATTGGCTTGGATATCTACCCGGACACCAGCCCCAGAGACTAGAGATCCTACCCCAGAGCCTGATCCTGCCCCAGAACCTGACATGGCCCCTGAGAGTAGAGTTCCTACCCCAGAGCCTGATCCTGCCCCAGAGCCTGACACGGCCCCAGACACTAGAGATCCTACCCCAGAGCCAGAGCCTGCCACAGCCCCAGACACTAGAGATCCCGCCCCACAGACTGATACTGCCCAACAGTCCACCTCAGAAATGGATTACCCAAACTGGGTGGGGGTACTGGCAAAAGGGATGCAGGAGATGTGCCAAGAGATGGGTCAGGTGCGCCAGGGGATATGCCAGGAGATGGGTCAGGTGCGCCAGGAGATGTGCCAGGAGATGGGCCAGGTGCGCAAGGAGATGTGCCAGGAGATGGGCCAGGTGCGCAAGGAGATGTGCCAGGAGATGGGCCAGGTGCGCCAGGAGATATGCCAATTGCTAAGGGAATACACCTCCTCAGCTAGTGAAAAACCCTCTCCCTGCCCCAAAGAGGGTGAGTCCGATGGTGCAGCAGTGGAACCCACGGATGTTACAACCATCCAGGCTTCAGCTGAACCACAAGGACAACCACAGCCAGCAGCAGTCGCCCCTGTGCAAAGGAGGAAGTATAAGACCAAATCAGTACGACCAGTTAATGATGATGGGCAACCAGGGCCCTCACAACCAGCAGGAGAGCCAGAGCCAGAAGTCATCACTGAGTCCCTGTCGCACGACAGTCTCCGTGCTATGCGAAACGACATTGTGCGAAGGGGGCGTGAGCCTTATACCACCTGGCTGCTTCGGGTTTGGGACCTTATGGGCACAAGTGTGCAACTGGATAGTGGTGAGGCAAGGTATCTGGGATCGTTGACCCAGGACCCAGGTGTGGACCAGATATTTGTGAGGGAGCCAGGGCCTCTCTCTCTTTGGGAGCGGCTCTTAATGAGTGTGAGAGAAAGGTTCATTCACAAAGAAAGAATGCAGGAGTATCATCATAGAATGCAGTGGAAGACACTCGAGCAAGGGATCCAACAGCTAAGAGAGGTGGCAATATTAGAGGTACTCTTTGGGAAGGATGGACAGCATGATAATGACCCCGATAAGGTCAGGTGCACAGGACAGATGATGTGGAACCTGGCAAGGCTAGGGCCATCACAATACACCACCTTCATTGCAACGATTGATGCTGACAATACCCGAGAAACAGTGGGCTCTGTTGCCAACAGGCTCAGGCATTATGACAGCATGATCAATGGCCCGCTAAAAGCTCATGTCTCTGCTGTGGTCCAGGACCTCAAAGAGGAGATGAAGGAGATGAGGGAGGAGATGAGGGAGGAGATGAGGGAGGAGATGAGGAGGGTCAGCGTGGCACCAGTGCGAGTCACAGGCCCCCAAGTCAGAGCCCGTCGTCCCCCTGCGAGAGAGAGAGGGTACACCCCACGAGCTGAGCTGTGGTTTTTCCTGTGTGAGCATGGGGAAGACATGAGAAGGTGGGATGGGAAACCCACCTCTGCCCTGGCAGCGCGGGTGCGTGAACTCAAGGAGGGAGGCACTAACCGAGGGGGTTCCGCTAAGGTGAAGGTAGCCTCAGCCTCCCGTGACCGAGCTGCCAGGCATTACAGAAGGGAGGATGATATGTCGGATCCCCTTGAAGGTACCTCGAGTATGTACACCCAGGGAAAGAATGATAACCAGGGCTAGAGGGGCCCTGCCTCTAGCCAGGAAGAGGCACGGGAGAACCGAGTTTTCTGGACGGTGTGGATCCGATGGCCTGGCACATCAGAGCCACAAAAATATGATGCATTGGTTGATACTGGGGCACAGTGTACTTTAATGCCATTGGGACATGTGGGGGCAGAACCTGTATCCATCGCTGGGGTGACTGGGGGATCACAGCAGTTGACCCTTTTGGAAGCTGAGGTGAGCCTGACTGGGAAGGAGTGGCAAAAGCATCCGATTGTGACCGGCCCAGAGGCCCCGTGTATTCTGGGCATAGACTTCCTCCGGAATGGCTACTACAAAGATCCAAAAGGACTCAGATGGGCATTTGGGATTGCTGCTGTGGAGGCAGAGGGCATTAGGCAATTGAACACCTTGCCTGGACTATCTGAGAATCCTTCTGCAGTTGGGCTCCTGAAAGTGGAAGAGCAACGAGTGCCAATTGCCACCTCGACAGTGCACCGCCGGCAGTATCGGACAAATCGAGATGCTGTGATCCCCATCCACAAGATGATCCGCGAGCTGGAGAGTCAAGGGGTGGTCAGCAAGACCCACTCACCCTTCAACAGCCCCATCTGGCCTGTGCGCAAGTCTGACGGGGAATGGAGATTGACTGTGGACTATCGTGCCCTGAATGAAGTGACTCCACCGTTGAGCGCTGCCGTGCCAGACATGTTGGAGCTCCAGTACGAGCTGGAGTCCAAAGCAGTAAAGTGGTACGCCACTATTGACATTGCCAATGCATTCTTCTCCATTCCTCTGGCAGCAGAGTGCAGGCCTCAGTTTGCCTTCACCTGGAGGGGCGTGCAGTACACCTGGAATCGACTGCCCCAGGGGTGGAAGCACAGTCCCACCATCTGTCATGGACTGATCCAGACTGCACTAGAAAAGGGTGAGGCTCCAGAACATCTGCAGTACATTGATGACATCATTGTGTGGGGGAACACCGCAACCGAAGTGTTTGAGAAAGGAGAGAGAATAATTCAAATTCTCCTGCAAGCTGGTTTTGCCATCAAGAAGAGCAAGGTCAAGGGACCTGCCCGAGAGATCCAGTTCCTGGGAGTAAAGTGGCAAGATGGACGACGTCAGATTCCCATTGAGGTCATCAATAAGATCACAGCAATGTCTCCGCCGACCAACAAGAAGGAAACACAAGCTTTCCTAGGCGCCATAGGTTTCTGGAGGATGCACATTCCCGAGTACAGCCAGATCGTGAGTCCTCTCTACCTGGTTACCCGCAAGAAGAATGATTTCCACTGGGGCCCTGAACAGCAGCAGGCCTTCGCCCAGATCAAACAGGAAATTGCTCACGCCATAGCCCTTGGCCCAGTCAGGACAGGACCAGAGGTGAAGAACGTGCTCTACTCTGCAGCCGGGAACAAGGGTCTGTCCTGGAGCCTCTGGCAGAAGGTGCCTGGTGAGACTCGGGGCCGACCACTGGGATTCTGGAGCCGAAGCTACAGAGGATCTGAAGCCAACTACACTCCCACAGAGAAGGAAATCCTGGCAGCTTATGAAGGAGTCCAGGCTGCCTCAGAAGTAATCGGCACAGAGGCACAACTCCTCCTGGCACCCCGACTACCGGTGCTGGGGTGGATGTTCAAAGGAAAGATTCCCTCCACGCATCACGCCACCGACGCTACTTGGAGCAAATGGATTGCCCTCATCACGCAGCGCGCCCGAATTGGAAACCCAAGTCGCCCTGGGATCTTGGAAATAATTACGAACTGGCCGGAAGGTGAGACTTTTGGGTTATCTTCTGAAGAAGAAGAGGAGCAGGTGACACGTGCCGAAGAAGCCCCACCATATAACGAGCTACCAGAGAGTGAAAGACAATACGCCCTCTTCACCGATGGTTCCTGCCGAATTGTAGGCGCTAGCCGGAAATGGAAAGCCGCTGTATGGAGCCCCACACGACAAGTTGCACAGGCTACTGAAGGAGAAGGTGGATCGAGCCAATTTGCTGAGCTCAAAGCTGTCCAATTAGCTCTGGACATAGCTGAAAGAGAGAAGTGGCCAAAGCTCTACCTCTACACTGATTCATGGATGGTAGCCAATGCTCTGTGGGGTTGGCTGGAAAGGTGGAATAAGGCAAACTGGCAGCGCAGAGGAAAACCAATCTGGGCTGCTGAAGAGTGGAAAGACATTGCCACTCGGGTAGAGAAGCTATCCGTGAAGGTCCGTCATGTAGATGCTCACATCCCCAAGAGCCGGGCTAATGAAGAACATCGTAACAACAAACAGGTAGATCAGGCTGCGAAAATAGAGGTGTCCCAGATAGACTTGGATTGGCAACATAAAGGAGAACTGTTCCTAGCTCGATGGGCCCATGATGCCTCAGGTCATCAGGGCAGAGATGCCACCTATAAGTGGGCACGAGACCGAGGGGTGGATCTAACTATGGACAGTATCTCCCAGGTTATCCATGATTGTGAGACATGCGCTGCGATCAAGCAGGCCAAGCGGGTGAAGCCTCTGTGGTATGGCGGGCGATGGTCCAAATACAAGTATGGGGAGGCCTGGCAGATTGATTACATCACACTGCCTCAAACCCGCCAAGGCAAGCGCTATGTGCTCACAATGGTAGAAGCCACCACTGGGTGGCTGGAGACCTACCCTGTGCCTCACGCTACTGCCCGGAACACCATCCTGGGCCTGGAAAAGCAAGTCCTTTGGAGGCATGGCACCCCTGAGAGAATCGAGTCTGACAATGGGACTCATTTCAAGAACAGCCTTATAAACACCTGGGCTAGAGAACATGGCATAGAGTGGGTGTACCACATCCCTTACCATGCACCAGCAGCTGGGAAGGTTGAGCGGTGTAATGGACTGCTTAAAACCACCTTGAAGGCACTGGGTGGGGGGACTTTCAAAAACTGGGAGATGCATTTAGCAAGAGCCACCTGGTTAGTTAACACTCGAGGTTCCACCAGCCGAGCAGGCCCTGCCCAATCTGAACCCCTACAAACAACAGACGGGGATAAGGTTCCAGTGGTGCACATGAGAGGTATGCTTGGAAAAACTGTTTGGGTAAAGTCTGCCTTGAGCAAAGACAAACCCATCCGTGGGGTTGTTTTTGCTCAGGGACCAGGCTGCACCTGGTGGGTGATGCAAAAGGATGGAGAGACCCGATGCTTACCTCAAGGGGACCTTGTTTTAGGGTGAACTACCCATGGCTCTGTACTTGTATCAGTATCAGCATGTATATTTGTATATAATTTGGGTAATGCATAGATTTATATGGTTAAAAAAGTTAAGTTTCATGTAACATGTTAGTATGGGAAAAAATTCGGGGTGGATAATGTTGGGGTTTTAGTTTAGTCTGTTTTTTCTCTGTTAAAGGAATTTTCTCCCATATGCATGTTGCTAGGGGACAAATAGCTGTACTTAAGAAAGACAAAAGGGGAGTGGGGCGGACCTGGCTACTCCTTTGTCTACACCTGGGTGTGGGGTCAGTTCGCTCTGAGCGTCCGGGGAGAGAAGCTGCAGAGAAAGGAGCTGCTGCTTCTTTCTTTTTGGCCGTTCTTTCTTCCTGCTGGAAACAACGCCGGGACCCCAAAAGCCGCTTTCCCTGCCCTGCTGGAGACCGAGCTGTGGCTGCCCTGCTCCGCTGCTGCTTCGAGCTTTCGCTACGCTGTAGCCCTGCTCGCCCTGCCTGCCTGGGCCTCCGTGGGTTTTTCCCATCTGGATACATCTCGTCTGCCACCCGGGATTTGCGTTCGTCCCTGCCGTTCCAGCCTGCTGTCCCTGAGAGCCCGGGATCAACTGCCCAGCGGTTTGTGAAGCCTTTGTTCCATCCCTTCCCGGGATCCCAGGGCACCAGAGCCGCGGGTTTCCCGAGCTCGCTCCGGAGCGCCCCCTGCAGCCGCGGGGGAACCATCGCACCTGCCCTGCTCACCAGGAGCCGCCAGCGCCCCTGCCGGCTGCGAGCGGAACTGCACCCGAGGGGAAATAGCCTGACAGCCGAGAAGGCTGGCACTGGGTTTGTGATTGCTGTTACTGCCATAGTTGTTGTTGTTTTGTTTGACTGGTTATATACATATATATATATATATAGTAAAGAACTGTTATTCCTATTTCCCACATCTTCGCCTAAAGGCTCTTGATTTCAAAATATAATAACTTGGAGGGAAAAGGGGTTATATCTGCCACTTCAAGGGGGGCCTCTGCCTTCCTTAGCAGACACCTGTCTTTCAAAACCGAGACAACAGGATAGGAAGGCAGCCCCCTGCCCATGCACATTTCAAAAATATTGTGAAATAGTTAAGCAAAACACCCTGAAACATTTGTGTTGACCAAGTCAGTGGCCAGTGATTTTCATACGATCTGTCCCAGAAGTTCTGTCTTTTGTTAGATCCATCTATCAAACAAGCAGAGGTCTAAGCTACTGATTGACTTTTCAGTTTGCCATGCCTGTCTAGCAGTTGTTGAGCAGCAGTAAGCCCCATCTGAGCCCCAGGCACCAGCTGGATGTGACACACTGTTAGCTGGGCCCCTTGGGCTGCCAGTCCTACAGGAGCACAGTTCCCAGGGCACCCCCTTGGTGGTGACCACAGCACAAATCATAGACTGTCCTTCTTGCCATGATGATGGTGCTTTGGCCATGTGATTGGGAGGTCAGGCTGGGAATGAGGACCAGCATGGGACGTATATTTAACCTGTACAATCTGTACTGTTGTCACTGTGCTAACAGAGCTCATGGATCTGTGCTTTGACATGACTCCAGTTAATGCAAATCTCTGGCCCTTTGCAGGAGTAGAATAAAGCCCTTGGTAGCAGAGAGGGAAATGATTTGTAACATATCAGAGCCACCTTGCTTGCTAGTGAGGCAGTGGTGGCCAGGCTGACAGGACTCCTGTCCCCTCTGCACAGGAGAAGGTGCTGGGCAGCACTGAGACCTGGAGCCCGTCTGGGGGACCGGCTTTTGCAGCTGCATAAGGATCAGGCTGCAGGAAGGAAATTGGAGTGAAAGTCATAGCAAATGCTTTCAGGCTTGGAAGTGCTGGGCTCTGAGGGGCTGAGCTGGGTATCAGACGCATCAGCTCCGAGAGGACTTTAACAAATTTTGGAAGCACACAGAACTGTGGCAATGATAAGACATCAAAGAAAAACCAGCAGCTGTGAGTTTTAGGGCTGCCAGATTAAAGCCTCTGAGTATCACACAAAGTAGCCATAGCTCCTCCTTCAGAGTTAGCAAGTGACATTATCAAGGAATGAAGCAAACAGCCTTTCAGCAGGGGATAATTTGCCCTACAAACTTTATGCTTGAATTAGAAAAACAAGCTACACTCTGTCAATGCCAGACCATTTGAGGAGAATTTATTAAAATGCAGAATAGATGTTTTGCTGCAAGGAAATCCATTTTCAAACTGTGTAAAAACTGAAATAAGAAAAGTCTCCAAAAAATCTCTTCTTGGGGAGGGCATTTTAACTACTTGGATCCAAAATTCATCACCAGGGTAATGTCTTGGTGGCCAAGTGTACCATTCTGGGTTGTAGCAGGAGAGCGGCTAAAGAGGTGGAGGAGCTCTTTGAGTTGAAGTTCTTGGAGTGCTGAAAAATCGGAAGGCTTTCATGTGTGTTTAGGATTTCTCGCAACTGTCAGAAACACAGGGAAAATTCTTTCTCCCCCACATCTCTTCCAGCTCTCATCACTGATGAGAGAATGGTGGATGTGGTTACGGTATGAGAGAAATGGGAAGGAGAAGACTCTTGGGAGTAGTTATTTTCCTTCCTTCTCATCTGGGATTTGATTCCAAAATGTTGGGTGCATAGTTACCTGGAGAAGGGGCTGTGAGTTTCATTTGGAACGTGTGGAAGGGAAGCAGTGGTTTCACTCGGTATCTAATAGTTGAAAGGTCCTCAGTAAATCTTTTACAAAAAGATTTTGCAGCATTTGTGAATGTTGCTTGTTTCATCTAGTTATCGTTTTCTTACCTTTGGATTTTTCTCCCTAACTTTGCTAGTTCCTTGGTGTGACCATAATAAAAAGACAAGTGACCTGAACAGAGTCACAAACATTATTTCAGCTATACGCCATTCTCCTTTTCTCTATGTGAATAAGAAGTCTGGATTAAAAGCCTGAAATGTTAATCCGGAGGATCTGTAATTTCTAACATACATATTACTGCAGGGTTTCTTGCACCTTATCTTCTCTTCTTCTAGTATCATTCATGATGCTAGAATATCTGTGTCATGGAAAAACCCCACCCAAGGATGGTCTTGATGGCATTATATTTACCTGCTTTTATCATGTGCCTCCTCTCCCTTCTCTTGCTTTTCTCCTCCTCTGTCCCCATGGACATTCAAGTGTTGACAGTGAATGGCAACCTCCTGCCAGGTGCCTCTGACGTGCTCTGCTGTAGTGGTTGCTCTCCCCTTCTTGTTTCCTGCTTTCGTAAGTCTCTGGTCAGCTGTTTGTAGGAAAGCAATGTGAAGTCTGAAAGTTATAGACTCGGGAGATGGTTTCTCCACAGCCTGACATATCTGTTCTGTGGCCCTGCAGTCACAGAAGTCTATACACCAGTACAGAGAAATCATCTTCTGTAGGCTATTCTGGATGAATTTCAATCAATTTTAAGACAAACCAAGAGAATATAATTTTCTGGTTCAAGGATTCTTGTTACAATTTGTAATACATAAATCTGTAAAGAAATGTACATTTTCCTGCATGTGTATCATTTTAATGTAGGTGTTTTAAATAGCAGCAATTTAATTTTATTGAGAATAGTAAAAAATTTCATTTCATACTTTAGGGCTAGGATATTAGGGGTTTTTAACCAAAAAAACCAAAAAAAGGGATTAATGCACTTCTACATTTTTCTACAGTTCTTTGAAGAAATAAGTTTATAATGAGAAGGTAATGAAGGATGTGTGACTCTCTTAAGCTGTACTTAATTGGGATGCCTCCTAGGACTTTAGCCTAATAGTGGCAAATGGTTATAACTGCTACTCAAACAGGACAGCATTAGCATAAATTGCTTTTAATGTGATTATATTCATCCAAGGTTGAGCAGCTAAGTGATGCTTAGCCAGGTGTTAAATAGGTATGACTATCTAAGGTTTAGTCAATGACTGTAGACATTTGCCAATTAAAGAGAGTAAAAGAGCAAATAAAAATTAAATTCCCTTCTACTTAGCACCTTACATTGTCTTTTCAACTCTCAAAATTGCTTTTTTAAATGTCTTTCTCTAGTCCTGTATTCTTTCAAAATAAATTACTACTAAATTTTTAACTGTTCAGCAGAACCAGTCTTACCCACTCTTGCACAAAATACTTCTTATCTATTTTTCTGTTTTTCTAGCTTCTGTCCAGAATACTGATTTATATCCAGTTCCTATAACTGGAAAATTATTAATGGATGATGTAGTACATGTGCAAATGATTAAAAAAAATTTTAAATTACTTTCTATGCAGAACCCCTTCTCCATAATCCTGTATCGACAGAAGTGTTGCACTTGTGTTACAAAGTTTCAGGAGTACACAGCTTTTTTTGCAACATCATTCTCCTACTAAACACCTTGCTGCTCTCTCCACTGACATGGAATGAAATTTTACCCAGAGCTGTCATTCAGATCCCACAGATTTCATGTGCACACACACTCCATGGAGACAGAGATTCATCCAGCTGGATGAGATGTGTTAACCCTGTGTTAGCTCTCTATCCAGCCATGGCCTTTGTAATGGCTTTTAAATTTCTTTTTTCACTTGTTTTCCCAGCAGAATGTAAAGATAGGGGAGTGGTAAGAGGAGGCATTTGGCCTTTTCCATAAATTTCTATTGCAAACACGTTGCTCAGCACTTCTTCATTATCCCAGGGGCCTGTTGCACATAAATCTCACTTAAATGTTAATCAGCTTCAAGTGAGCTGCAGTCAAATGAAGGTTTATAGATGAAGCGACTCAGAAGGGATCTGAAGTGGAAGAAGAATCAGAGACTGGTCTTCTGGCTTACTTGGGATTCAAGGCTTTGGACAAAAAAGAAGCTGTTCCATTGTGGTCCTGTGTAGGGAAACACAACTTTTCCTATGTTTTATTGTTGCTGTAGGAAGCAGATACTCTGAAATCCTCAGAAAGCCATACCTTTCTTGTCCAAGAGGAACCGTGGAGCTCCATTTTCCAAATGCCTAGAAACGCCTGAAGCAAGGCTGCAAGGCTCCCACTGGCAGTGGAGGAGCCAGCTGCTACCAGCCAGTACCCCCATCTCCAGGTCTTGGCTGCTGGGCTGCCATGTAGGGCCACTGGTGCAAGCACACGGGCATCTAGGTGACTTCCATGAATTAATGATATCAGTGATACTGTCTGTGCACTGCCAGAAGGGGGAAGGATGGTTTTTGTGCTAGTTTTGATTGATGATTTGAAAACAGATGGTGCTGGCAGGGTTGAGTGTGATGTGGTACCACAGGTTTAGAAGAATTCACATTTCATACTTTGTCTCAGTAGATACAGGCCCTGATCATCTAAAGGTTTATGTATATTCACAATCCATGAATGTAATTAGCTGATTTACTTTGTTCAAGCTGTTCAGGTGCTTAAAGTGAAACACTGGTGTGTGAGTCTGCAACACCACCACGAGGGTTTTATTAGCTCTCAGTACTTGAAACTGATGTACTGGCTGGTGTATCATTTTCTTCTGTAATTGTGCTATACAGCCTTGTTTATGACTGCATACCATTACAAGCAGAAATATTTACAGAAGCTGCAGGACCGAGTGCTGGAGAGGCTCGACACAAGCCTTACATGCAGCACTTGTGGAACTGAGGCGTGGGCCAGGTGGTCCTGGCAGCTCCTTCCCAGCACCCACCAACAACCCTGTGGGCAGAAAATGGCATTTCTGGAACTTCTACAAGTGACTAAATGTGCGTGGCATTTCACAGAACAAAGATGAGACTTTCCTCACAGCCTCAGGGGCTTGCCAGGCCACACCCTGGAGCCTTTGCTGCATACAGTGGGGCATCATTGTTTCTTCAACGAGAACTCCAGTATCAATACAGGCTGGGGAATGAAGGGATTAAGGAGCCCTGCCAAGGACTTGGAGGTGCTGGTGAATGGAGAGCAATGTGGACTTGCAGCCCAGCCCAGAAAGCCAAGCATGTTGTGGGCTGCATCAAAAGAAACATGGCCATCAAGTGAGTGAGGTGAGTGTCCCTCTCTGCTCTAGACTTGTGAGACCCCACCTAGAGTGCAGTGTCCAGCTCTGGAGTCCTCAGCACAGGAAAGACATGGACCTGTGGGATAGGGTCCAGAAGAGGGCCATGAAGATGATCAGAGGAGTGGAGCATCTCTGCTGTGAAGACAGGCTGAGAAAGCTGGGTTTGTCCAGCCTGGAGAAGAGGTCTCTTGGTGTTACAACTCCACCCCTGAAGGCAGGGTAACTGAGGTTCTTGTTAATAGATCACTTGGAGCAGATGAGAGTGAAATGACACTGAATTACCAGTGTTTAAACAAAAGTATGAAAATATCACTTAAGAAAATATATAAGGAAGAGAGAAGAGAAGATGGAGAGTAAAGATACCACCACCCATAGATCCAGCAACAAAACTGCAATTTTGGTATTCATTGGTCAACGTGATGGTCACAGTCTTGATCCATCAGGGGTGGAGGTACCCCCCAAAACAAAAAATTCAATGGGTTAATATACATTCAGGTTCAGGTGGGAATGCCCAGGTACCTCCCCCGGGGAGGGAGTTTTACACTGCCTGATGCAACACTGTGGATCGTGGCCAGTCCTCTGATGGACGGCCTCAATAATGAGTCTTGGGGTGTTCTGGGGTTTTTTTTAGCAGGGCATGTTGTGATACGACAAGGGATAATGGTTTTAAACTAAAAGAGGGTCAATTCACACTAGATATAAGGAAGGAATTTTTTATGATGAAGTGGTGGAATGCTGGAACAGGATTCCCAGAGAGGTGATGGATGTCCCATCCATGGAAACATTCAAGGTCAGGTTAGATGGGACTTTGAGCAACCTGTTCTAGCTGAAGATCTCCCTGCTCACTGTGGGAGCACTGGACTAGATGATCTTTCTTTTAAATCCTCCCATCTCTTTATACTCAAATAATTTTAAAAAAAGAAAAGTCCTGCAGTCCTGCAGCAGTCCTTAGGTAGCCTATATGTAGGGCTGCTACCAGCTCCATCAGAAAATCAATACATTGCATCTTGAGTAACATTTTTGTGGCTGTCATCTGCTCTTTGGCAAGTGCAGAGCACATCTGTCTTACCAGGACTGTTGTCATCCTTCTCTTGCAGGGACCACTGGGTTGCAGGCCCTTCTTCGGCAGGACTAAAGTGGCAGATGAGTCTCCTTTTCACCTGCAGTGTCCAACTACAGATACTGCATCCATAACACTCATCAGACTCCTCCCTGCCCTTGCCACAGGTCTTACCTTTCAGAGTGGTTACTGAGCTGGGCCCTGCACAGTGGCTCATTCATTTGGCTGTCATTAACCTTCCAAGAACAGAGAAATGTTCTTGCTGAAAAGTGGGCAAGCTCCTTACTGTCAGTGTTGCCCTCCACATTGCTCTCTTTGTTCAGAAAAGTAAATTGAGACTTGAGAGAAAAGCTCAAGATTCAGCAGGCCATCCCCAGTCGAACTCTCTGCCCTTAAAATGCTGCTGAAAATACTTCTATCAAAGATGTTTCCCACTTATGGGGCATAATTATAAGTTGTGTTCCTTTACAGCCAAAATCTTTGGTCATGACAGAATTCAGTCTTAAGTTTAATAGAGTTTTAATTTTTTGACTTATTTTTATCTCCACAGTCCTTTGAGTCCTACTTCCACTGGGAGATAACGTGCTGACTAAACACATTTAGTTCTACCTTACAGATTCCCATAAGGCTGAAAACCCTTGCAGTTGAGCTTGGATCTCAGATACACTCTCTGCAAGGTGAGATTTACTGTGGCCTCAGGGGTTGTTCCATGTATCAGGAACTTGGCAGCACAGTGGAGATGCCCTGCCTGATGTGGCTTCCCACAGCAAAGCAATGTAGTTCATTGAGGAAGTCTTGGTGTGCCAGGGCATTGCCAGAGCTACTCATCAAAGGTTGGACCACAATTTCTTGGGCTGTTACAAATGGATTTTGCTGGCAATGTGTTATGTCCTCCAGGCCGTAATAACTTGCTTTGATGGCTTTGTCCCATCTTAGCTTTTACTGACAGTAAAATAAGGTTCTAACAGATAGCTGTATGGCTAACAGAAGGGACAGGTTATCTTCTGGCTGTGTGCAACTCCTCCAGAGTGCTGGCCTTATAATTGGAAATCCTGGATTTGGACAGCCTCCTCAGGACGTGCAGATTTCTGTTTATTCAAACAGATTTCTGTGCAGTGCAAGCAGCTTGGCAAAACAACACAGGATGCTCTTCCTGGGATCATTTTGTAAAGGAATGCATAAATCACCTGTTTTCAAGTCCTCGAAGGAATAGTATTGCTTTGAGGTAACTGCTTGCAAATGGTAGTAAATAACCATGTAATGGTCACATAGATGACTTTCAATTTTATTTTAAGTTAATGCAAACACAGGTTTCAGCTACTTTCTGCCTTCTGAAAGAATGGACCTTGATCCAGTAATAAAGTGTGCACAGCACTCTGTTTTTTTATGCTGTCTTTGCTACCTGCCAGTGATGGTCACTGCCAGCAAGCTTTTCTTGTATGTAAAGTGGGGGGAAGTCTTATTGTAGTTATGGTAGAAAATCCATGTCTGTTAAGTGAATTATGTTTCTGTATTGCAGTTAAAGTACTTGCAGGGAACGGTATTTGGACTCAAAAACGTGAAGTCAGTAACTTAGGACATTTAAAAGATTGCAGCTAAAGCCAAGAACATGGAAAACAAAACCTGAAATGCTTAGGATTTTTGGAAATTCCTCACCTATAGCTCTCAAACTAGTCTAGGTCTTGTCAGAGCTCAGGATATTAAATGTGGGACTTTGTGAGCCTGAGCATTTCCAGAGACCTGCCCTGCATTTCAGTAATGTTGAAAGTTTATGTCAAAAGGCGAAAGTCTCAAAGGTTTTTTTATGTGGCACCTTGTTTCATTTTTTTTCCCTGCAGCTGCTAATTTTTTATAGGCTACAGGTGATCCATACCCTCTTCTCTTGGAGTCCAACTAGGAGTCTTCAGCTTGCTTTTGAAGCATTAAGCGAGGAGGAAACCATTCTAAAGCAAGGCTTGGCACATGTCCAGATGAGCCAAAAGTGTCAGTCTTTTTCCAGGGGCAAGACTCCAGCTGAAACTCAACATGTCTGTGATCTTGCAGTGCAGAAAAAGGGAACAACATGCCAAAAGGCTCTTGTGGCCGAGGGACTTGGGGTCAGGCTGGAGCTAGGAAACCTTGGGGCATCTTGTGTAATAGACAGCACCTTCCTGGATTATTGCTTTGTGATTTTTCCTGCAGGTCATGATCAGGTGGGTAAAACACTGTCCCTCCCCAGGATGCCTGTGTGTTACATGCTGGCAGGGCAGTGCTGCAGCCACCGAGAGCTGCGTTCCCCATGCAGGAAGGGTTCAGGTGGTAGCACATTCCACATGCTGCCCCACTGCCTCCTGTCCCTGCTGTGCCCTAGTGTATGCCATTGCAGGTTGGAATGCAGCGAAATGGAGAGGGGCCTCCAGCTTCACTGTGTTTCTGCATGGTTCTGTCATGTGGAATTGCTTTCAGATCTCATCCCCTGATAATTTTGTGTGGCTTGGGTTTTTTTAAATATTATTCATCAAGCTTCAGGTTGAAAAGCACTTAGATGGAGCAACCACCTGTTCCTGTTAATGAGCAGCCCTTATATTGCAAGGGCTCATGAAGAACAAAATCTGCTGTTCAGTTAGATACAGGTACAGTACTTAACTGCAGGGCAGTGTCCACATCTCACACAGAGCAGGAAGGCCAGCAATCTGTCTGCCACAGTCTCTGATTCTCCCTGGAGAGCTTCAGTATAAAATTCTTCAATTCACGGGGCATTTAAAATGAATTTAAAAATTGGCCATCCATGCTACATTAAACACTGCTTGGAATATTGACAGGCTTTTATATACAGAAATACTTTAGTTTATACTAGGCCAGTGGCTTAGGAATAGCTCTCCTATCTCTTCACCACTTAGTCTTGCTGGTAATTATTTATGTGCAAAGCAGAAAGGTACTGAAAAGAGACTTCAGGTGTAAGAGAGGCTGGAGCAAAGTCCCAGAGAAATCGGAAGGTAGCAAGAGGGTGACAAAGTAGGAATGAGCTGTAGTTGCTTGGAGGACATGAAAAAGCAGACGTGCAAGACCAGTGAACATAGAGTCTTGTACAGTAAGGATGGCAACTGGGCAAATCCAGGCTTGTTCCTGGCTCAGTATGTATCACTTTGACTGTTTCAGAAGAGCTCCAGCTCTTAAGCAGCCTGAGAACAAATAAACCTGGTCGTGGCATTTCCTTCATCCATGCTAGAAAGCTTTACTGTGCTGCGGTGACTAGCCAGTACAGTGCAAAAACCTCTTTTGTAGGGCAGCTTTATTTAACTTTTGAAAAAATAAGGTCAGAAATTTAGGGCAATTAGTGCAAGCAAAGCTCAGCAGGTTCACATCTCCCTTATGCAACCAGATCTCTAATTACTATCCGCATATTTTAAACACTTTATACAGTCCTTCGAAATACAATTTTTCTCTGACTACACTCTTGTGTGCTGTTTCTTGGATTTTTTTTAGCAGTTGAGAGCTGCATATGTTTTCTGTCTTAATATGTAATTCTCTCCCTACTTCATCTTCAATAACATATTTGAGTAAATTTTGCTGTTTATTTACAATTGCATTTGGAATTATGGGTTGTAACTTGAGTAAGCTGGACGGTTAGGAAACCAAAATGAGCTTTTGAATTATACAGATTAAGCACGAAACTTTAGATACATGTTTCATGGGTAAGCAGTTTATTACATTTGTAGACCTGCTCTGTTGAAGGCATGTGTTTTTGAGAGTTGAGGCTGATTCTAATGTCATCAAATTTGTTCTGTATGTTTCTAATGTGTCCCTTTGTCTTGTTTACACAGAGACTTTGCTTACGTGGCAAGAGACAAAGACACAAGAATTCTGAAATGTCATGTGTTTCGATGTGACACACCTGCAAAAGCCATTGCTACAAGTTTACACGAAATCTGCTCAAAGGCAAGTGGATTTAAAATCAGCTGCGTTTGTCTGTTCAGAGGTCCCTAAGCCTTATACATGTAATCAGTGGTTGTATGCAGTGTTAGTTTAGTTTATATAACTGGCAATGAGAAACAGCACAGAGAATTTGTGAGGAAAAGAACACAAATGGATGGGAATTATGGGAGAGTGGGCATTTAGATTTGAGGAGGATGATATGTGCTTTTGATTCGACAAGTGTGTATAGAGACCAAAGGCTTTCCTGAATAATAAAGAAGCTGCAGGTTCAAAATGGAAAGAGAACACAGAGGTTCAATTAATTATAAACAATGATGTTAAACTCCATAAATGAATCAGACCTTGTTTGAATGGTGTTATTCAATGGTACTATCCTGCAGGACACAGAGGAAAATAGTTGCTAACTGTATTTAAAAAATCATGGGGGAAAAGGGGTTTAAGGTACTCTAGTTATGTATACTAGAGGATATGTTCCTGCTCTGATAGTGTTGTCCATAATACTGGGGGGGAGTGTTCTTTTCGGTCATTCTACCTTACAGATTTGACACCATTCTCTGGCTATTAATTTTGGTTTTCTTGGATGATCAGTTATGAGTGTCCTCTGTACAGTCATTTCATGCATCAGCAACAATGCAGCACATCCTTTACAGAGGGCAATCTGATTGAAGTGCTTTACAAAGAGGAAGTTAAAACTAATCTACTTGAAACTCTTCTTTTATTTTTTGTTGAGATGTGGTGGATTTGAGACTGCCCCTTTTTAAAAATATCATGTTGCTCTTTTTGGTTTTCCTTAAAGCATGTTAGTTTGCATCATGGAAAACGTGGGCTGTGGGGATGAATAACATTATCAGTTATCCCTGTGTAACTTGTCTCGTCATGAGTCACAGCTCTTCTAGAAATGCTAGTTAGAAAACCTTCAGGTTTTAAAATTCTGCTGTATGACTGTCATTTGCTTTTTACATTTTGTCTTCATGTTAGTGAATGGAATCAGTGATGCCAAACCCTCCTCTGTAGCCAGTTGCATAGGCTAAAAATTTTTTGGTTTTGCAACACTGAAGACATGGTACTGAACTTTTTTGTGGTGTTTCATGCAAGCAAGGTTGAGTCTTTACACAGGGTGCATACTGTAACCCTCTGGGCACCACAGTTATGCCTGAGGCAGAAGGTAGCCCATCAACTGTGCAAAGCCTGGCAGGTTTGTCCAGGTTTGGGTGCCAGAGGGAGTGCCAGTGGCAGCACTCGGGGAGCTGCTCAGGTTGGTCAAGGAGCTGCAGGCTGTGCTTGGTGAATTTTAACATCAGCACTGCAGCAGTGGCTGACTGGAGACCTGTTACGTTCTTCCCAGTTATCCTCCAACTCCCCAACTCACACAGATGTTTCCAGCAAGCCTAGCAGGGAAAAACATGCTACACAGGCCCTACCACTGCTGCTTTTATCCTGTAAGGTCAACATCAAGTAAATGCCATGGTAGCTTTACACAGGAATATCAGAAAGGGAGTAGAGCTGTCACATAAGTAACTATGACATGAAACTTCTGACACTAATTTTGGATAAGAGAACAACTAGGCATTTAAAACCATAGCTAACAGTAACACAGTTAATTCAGCAATAGATGTAATCCTGATCCAGGAAAACACTTGGCTTGTGTTCACATGCTGTACCTCTTTACTGAGTCAGGGTTTCTTCTTAAGCTACTGTGTATAATTTTTCATCAGAGGGCAGGAATATTCCCATATGTCCCTGCAACAGAAAATACTTTCAGAATATAAAACCTAAAAAAAAAAAGGAGGAGGGCAGAGGAGAGAAATTTGCTAGAAGCCTTTTCAGACCAAGTGTCATCTGCTGTAACACCAGTTATCTTTATAGCTTAATTACAATGAACAGTCATAACATAAAGAAGCAGATACCTATGGTTTATATACGAGCTTTGGAAAACCTCTGTTAGCTTCCCTGGATCCTTTCTCAGTCATATATTTGTAGTGAATAGCCATCCAAAATGTTTATTTACAAGTGGGGCTTTTTTCCTCTTTTGCTAGTACTACACATTTTGAGGGAAGGATATGTTGTATTTTGCACAGGATTTCTAATTCCAGAATAAACATAAAAATGGAGGAAAAAAGTTTACACAGCAGAAGATAGTTCAGAGAGGAACATGCATAATGAACACCTTCTTCTCTGTGTGTTAAATATTTATGTTTCTTGCTCTATTACTCCTCACTATAATTTTGCTCTTGATAAAAATGACTAGTTTTTTTCCTCCTCAACCTCTCTTTCATCTAGGCTTGGACACCACCTAGGTTCTTTATGTATTTAAGGAATGGTGAATGAAGTGGAGTAAAATTAAAGTTGTTAAAAGAATAACCTGCTTAGTCATGTACCTTCTGACTTATTTCAGATTTCAGAAGCTAGGGTTATAATAGGGGTAAATTTATAGTTGCTGCTGTACTATATATTTTTTTTTAAATGCTGTATTATCACTGTCTTCTTCAGATTATGGCTGAACGGAAGAATGCTAAAGCTATGGCTTGCAGCTCATTGCAAGATAGGACAAATGTCACCCTTGATGTTCCTCTGCAAGGTACTGTGTGTTACAGCTAGTATCCTCAGGATGGTGCTATTTCAGATAAGTTTTGTTTCTGATGCAGCTTTTGACCAAAACTGAGCATATTGGGGGGAGAAGTCAGGAGTGTAATCCTGCCTTTTAATTAGTGTATCTGACTGGTGGTAATCTGTTCCTGTTTCACTTTAAGTATTTTTCTTGGTTATATTGACAGTTATGGACTCCTGCTCAGTTATGTCAACTTGTCCATTTCCTCTTTTATTTTGAAATGCAAGTGTTGCAAACACAGTCTTACTTATTTGTGGCTACTCAGAATATTGTCTTTTTCAAATCAAAATACCTCCTGACTTGAGACTGCACCAGTTGGCCAGATCTTCCTTAAAACCAGAATATACTCCAGTTAATAACTCGGATTCAGAAAAGCCATAGGAGAATTCCTCCTAGGTTTCAGCATCTATTTCAGCAACTTCTATTTCAGCAAGGGTGCAAGCAGGTTGTCACCCAGCTGAAGAGCCTTTTGCACACTCTACTGCATGGTAGAAGGAAGTTGCCTTTGCGTGCCATTATTAGTCATATCTTAGTAGTTGCTGTTTTGAAAGGATTTCAGGAGAACAAATACACTTTGTGTTAGCTTTACAGCAAATTATACACTTCTAGATCCACCAGGTTGTACTGAATGTCTTACTCCTAATCCATACATCAGCTTGTGCAATGGTCTGTGTAATGTGTACTGTTCAGGCAGTAGTATTGATTACTTGGAGACTGTTTAACATACTAGCAAGGATTAAAAGCAGATTCCAGATTTTACATAGTTATTGCAGTGAAACTTAGGTCTGTATATCTCAAAGACCCATTCATCTGTATTTTCTGCATTTTAATATGCCAGCCATATAATGTGATTTTATTCTTAGCATAGACCAAAAATTCCTTTAGAAATTATTGAGGCTTGTTCTTGTTAGAAGGAGTAAAAATTTATTTTAATCAATGCAATAGCATCAGAGTACAATTAATGGATAAACAGTTCTTGTTATTGATTAAATAAAAGTGTTTTTTCCTGCTGTGAATGCTGATTAACAGAAATTGACTTTTGTTCCCATGCAGTAGATTTCCCAACACCAAAGACAGAACTGGTACAGAAGTTCCACGTCCAGTACCTGGGCATGCTACCTGTAGCTAAACCTGTAGGTATGTAACACTTAAGTGAATTCCAAAGTACCTTGCTTAAATTCTAATGGTTTGTCAACTGCCAGTGCATGATTTTTGAAGGGTAGCAACTCTTCTGTTTCAGTCATATGAATCAAGCATGAAGACATCTAATATTCAGGGCATCATATGAACATGTGTTTTGCAAACAGTATTCTGGGAGCTGCCCAGAAGGTGAAGTTTCTTTCAGCTTTCTCTGAATATGAGCTCTGCTACTAATGAGAAGGGCCCTAAAGAACTGAAACAGTACAAAAACTAAACAAGATGCTATCCTGGTTTTTTTTATATGCCAGAGGCATCTGTTTTGGTTTTTCAGATGGAGAAATACAACTTCACAATACTTTCTTCCATTATCAAATTAATTTTAATAAGACATCCAAAACAATCTGTTTTCTATACTATGTGTGAAGATAAAAAAATCTGTTATTGTTTACATATATTATTTTTCACTATTGCATTTTATTCTGTTTTAGGAATGGATACTCTGAACAATGCCATTGAAAGTCTAATGGCTTCCTCTAGCAAAGATGACTGGATGCCAGTTACCATGAATGTTGCTGATGCTACTGTCACAGTCATCAATGAAAGAGTAAGGCAGACTGTGCTGTTTTAAACACAGTTAACATAGTATGAGTGTTGAAAACCAGGAACACGGAAATGCTAGTAGGGTTAATGTAAACTAAAATTCATTTGCTTATTTTGCATTTTATTTCTTTCCAGAGTCTGCAGAGGCTCTTACTGCTCATTTCAGCTTCAGTTTTCTTTATCATTCCAAGCATCTTCTCAGAAATAAATTATTTTAAGTATTCATTAGATATTCAAATTCAGTGTTTTACTTTCCAGGAATTTTGAGCCTAAAATGTAGGTTAAACCCGAAGTAGCAATCCTAAATTCCAAACTGCATTTGCCTTATTCTTGGTACAGAAGCCAAGAGTAATATAAAAGTCTGTGTTACAGAAGAAAATGTAGAGCATTTTCCATAGAGTTTAATACAGTTAAACTTACTAATGCAGTCTTTTATATATGTCTTTCTATGAGCTACTAAACCAACATCTCTATAACATACCAATGATAGGGGAGTATGTTTTGGGGTCATTATAGCCATGTTGTTTTGTTTCTTCACAAAACAAGCAGCTTTTAAAATGTACAACATTTTAAAATTTTGCAGTAATGCTCAAAGCCTCGGTTTTCTGGTGACAGCCTAGAAGAGGAGATCCAGCCCAGGCTTGGGCACGCTTGGTTTATGTAGCTAGATAAGAAGGAGTTACAATACTGTAGCAGTATATCCTCCCATTGAATCGAAATTGAAAGTTCCACAGAGTATCCAGTAGTAATGATCAATCCTTTGATTTGTGACCAGAATGAAGAGGAAGTCATGGTGGAGTGTCGTGTGCGGTTCCTGTCCTTCATGGGAGTAGGCAAAGACATCCACACGTTCGCCTTCATTATGGACACGGGAAACCAGCATTTTGAGTGCCATGTTTTTTGGTGTGAACCAAATGCAGGCAATGTATCAGAAGCTGTTCAGGCTGCTTGTATGGTAAGTGAGCTTCTTCAAAGGCATCTAATAGCACTTAAGATTTTCACCGCCTCCATAAATTGTTTTTTTCAAATTTGCAGTTATATTAATTTCAAGGCAGAGAAAAGAAAGATAAAAATAGGAATTGATATTATGATATATTTAATCAATTAAAATCCAAACATTTTAATGTTTAAAGTGCCAGCTTAGTGAACAATGCCCCTTTAATAATTTTCTCTCCTAACCTCTGCAACAATCTATGTAAATTAGAAATCTTTTCTTTCACTAAACAAGTTATCTGATGCCAGAAAAACATTTTTCTTGGAGTTGTGTTATGAAATCCAGTGGCAATACAGTGAATATAACCCTTGTTCTAGAGTAGCTGAACCCAGAAAACTTACTTTTCAGTTTTCAAATGGGTATTTATATGATTTAATATCTGTTGTGTGCTAATGGACAGTTTTTGCCCAAACATTGACAGACCAATTTCCCATTTACTTCAGCCGAGCTTTTTGTCACAGCCAAAACAGAGGTTTGACTGTATTTAATGAGAAAATGCTAAAAGTGTATTTTAAATGGTCTGTGAAGTTATTTGATCCAGTAATGACTGCAGAATGGCTTTGTTTTGTTGCAGTTACGGTATCAGAAGTGCTTAGTAGCCAGACCTCCTTCACAGAAAGTTCGGCCGCCCCCACCTCCTGCAGACTCAGTGACCAGAAGAGTTACCACTAACGTAAAAAGAGGAGTCTTGTCTCTCATTGACACTTTGAAACAGAAACGTCCGGTCACTGAGATGCCATAGCTGCGTAAGAGAGAAGATTCTCCTAACGTTTGACTGAAGATAACAGGAGCCACACTACGGAAAATGAATGGACGATGTCTGACCTTCCATTTCAGTTGCTGATGCTTTCTCTTCAGAGAATTTACCCCTATCAAAACAATGTTAGACAAGCATGTTCTCTCATTCTTGCCACCATCGTGTGATACGAAAAGAAGCATGAATAATTTTTTTGCTGTCAGTGAGTTACATCATGGGCAATGGAAGGTCTGTTTGATTGTAAATACATGAACATTACGTAAACTCACCGAAAAAAGAATATGGCCACATCCCTCCCAGTGAACTCATGCTAAAGTCCTTGGAGTGAATGATGCCTGAGTTAAAAGTTTCACCTTCTTGAGCTGGATTTGTCACAAACCAATCCTAAATCCTACAGCACTTTGCTCTGTTTTCAACACTGGAATAGGTACCAAGTATTAGCTACCACTGAATTACTGTAGATTAAATACCAAGTTTTATTTTTTACAGAATTACACCTGTTAGTTTTGAATTGTTTGTCAGCATTGGTCTAGCAACTGCTTTAACATCTTCCTGACATGCTTTTGAATCGTAGTGTCATTATGTCATCTTCTGGTTACACATTATGGTCTTACAGAAGAATTGTGTTTAAAACCAAACCAATGATGAAAAATCCAGAAGTGTTTTCAGTAATTGAGTTGCAGGATGATCCACTGAAGCTTTTCAGCTTTAAATATACAAATTCAACTACTGGCTGTTAAATTTATTCTCCTAAATTTATCATTAATTCATCAAAAATACTGTTTGTTTCACGGAGGGCTCAAACCAATCAGGAATAAGAAAGTAGTTAGTGATTTTATTGTCTTACAACTTTTATAGAGACTAAACTATTCCATACGTTTTCTATACAAGTGTTTGATGAAATGTTCAGTTCAGTGTCTGATTGCGTAATTCTCCCTTCCCCTCAGTTTGTTGCTGAATACTTAGCAGGCCAGAAGAAGAACAATTAAATTTCTTGTTACTTACAAAATTTCATGAAATTTATTTTACTTTTAACCCTCTTGTAACAAAATCAGAAGAGAGTTGTTTTTTAACAGGATGGTGTTTCACTGAGCTAGTACAATTGGATTTCAATGCTTTTGCTCCAAAGACTTAATCTAATTGATTTTCTTTACACACCTGAAGACCCTCACAAATCAGCCCAGCCTTGCCCTTGAAATTGTACTTCAGGCTAATTTTGAAATGCAGTCATGCATCTTCAGTCTCTCCCTTTGTCATCTTCTGTCTAGACCTACAGATTGGTACAAATTCTGGAAATGGAACATTAAGTATGTTTAACTAGTGTTAAAAATGTTTTGCATCCATTTATAGCTAGGTTCCAAACTCTAAGTGTCTCCCAAGTCTCCAAATCTTGTCATACTCCAATGATAAAGGAGCATTGACAAAGTTCTTGTTACAATAACTCTTTTTTTTATTTTACTATGCAAGAGACTGTTATAAACAAACTATTTTCTTTTTTATTTCCTTGTTTGAAGAAATTAATGACCACACCTGGCAAAGTAACTTAGGAACACAACAGGAAAAGAATGATGATTCAAGAAATTTCTGCATTGAAAAATGCAGGAACATCATTACTAAACTTAGCGTGATGTATGAGCAAGTATCAGGTAAAGGCTGGCTATGCAACTATTGTAATTAAATTTAGCTTTCTGCAATACCCTCTGAAGAGCTGATCCTCTCTGGATCTCAGATCTCTTCATGACCACGATTCTGCACCTCAGGCACTGAAGCAACTCATTCCCCTCTCAAGGCTCACGCTCTTCTTGCCACTTCCTTTGCACCTCTATTACTGGTACAGCTGGAGAAGCTGCTTATACTGAGTAGACAGGGAGAGCTGGAGGGGAGGGGATGCAAACAAACCCACCCCCTTTAGCAGTACCAGTGGTTTAACTGACCATGGAGCCAGATCACAAAGCATGGGGATGGCAGCTTGCATATAGCTTCTATAGTTTCCAATATTGATCCCAGTCACCTCTGTTAGGAGCAGCATACAAATTCACTTCCTATCAGAGAATCACAGAACTGTCTGGTTTGGAAGAGACCTTAAAGGTCGTCTAGTTCCAAACCCCTGTCAGGGGGGCACTTTTTGCTAGATGAAGTTGCCCATCCAACCTGGCCTCGTGCATTTCCAGGGATGACTGCTCTCAAACTGTGGTGGCTAACACCATACCCTTAGGTAGGATTGTGAAGTTAAGAGACAAAAGTTTCCTTGTTCATCATTGTGCTAGTGATTTACATTTTATTTTATTTTAAATTAAATATTTTGACAGTGTCTTTTTAAAGTTCCAGCTGACAATGTCATGATTTCGGATTGGCAACTGTTGTACAACAGTGAATTAATTTTAAACAGTATAATTAAATTTTGTAATTACATCTGCACAGCGCTGATTCTCCCCAAGAGAGATCCAGACTCTCTTTAACTAAACCAACACTTAGCAAACAGCAGTGTAAAGGTTCTACATCCGTGTTGTCAAGGCTAGGAACATCTGGTTAGCTTTCATTAGCAATGTGTGCAACTGCAGGCAGGGCTGAGGAGAAGACGGAAGGGTATTTGAAAAGCCGTACATCACTAGCCAGTGTATGTTTGAAGAGGTTTATGTCTGTTAACAAAATGCTGTTGATTTTGCAAATATTTAAGTAGTGTGCTTGATGATCGGACTATATGTGGCCTTTTTGCTTCAGTAGAGCTCCTTATTATCCAAACGATTTAATATGCACCCAAGTGTTTGTAGAATCAGAACCTAATATTGCAAAGCCTATTATCTTTTGTTTAACAGTATATTCAGACACTCTTTTTACCATGGCCAAAAAAGTATGTATGGGGTGTGTGTGTGTTTGAGCAACTGCAACTGTTCTAGTTGATGTTATAGCAACCCTTCAGTTATCTATGCATTTTTTATAATACCTAGTGATTCTGTAGGCCGGCAGCCATGTTCACTATGCCTTGTATGTCTGATGCCATATTCTAACTTAACCTGTTAAATACAGCTTAAAATATTTTTATTTATTCTATTTTTACTGAAATATCTTGCATTATTATGTTTATGTATTGTCTTTATTGGATGTGCTCTTGTAACATTCTCCACTCTGTATACTATAGGTTGCCTAAAAAAAGGCAGGCTTTGTAATTATTTGTAGTCACATTTTCATTGAAGTCTGTAGAAGAATCATGTAAAGCAAAGCTAGTATCTTCATTTTTTTCAATGCTAGTAGTAAGTTAGAGTAAGTATCATGTGTCAGTCAGTCATGCCATTAACACACTCCCTTGCTGAAGCAAGGAGATTTATCTTCACAGTCAATGACTAATAGATAAAAGCCTTTCTTTTGAAATCTGTAGTGCTGGCTGTAGGTTTTATTTAAGCCACTTACTGTTTCATTTAAAGGGGAGCAAGGAGATGTGGGAGTTGCAAGGCTACGGAGGCTATCTACAGGGCAGTTAACTGGGAATAACAAAAAGAGCATAGGAATTGCATAGAATCCATTCACAGTAAAATGAGGTTTAGTGATATACTTCCTGTGCAGAGTCACCTGTACCTACAGAAATATTATGCCCTTTAGTGGCAGAGGAACAAAAATTATGGAGTATCTAATAGCTTACACCAGTTCTCTGTCACTAAGAATTCTACATTTCTTTATTTTATTAAGCATTTCATGGATCATTTACCATGGAATCTAAAAGTGTTAGTACATCACCCATGGGAGAATGTTCTCATTTCAAGAGCCAGTATGGGCTCAGCATTTCAGCATTACCACTGAATGCATTACTCCTTTCTTGGGCATGTTAATTAACACATTGCCACAATGTGTGCTGTCCCGTCAGCCAATGCAGGTTTGATTTAACAGCAGTAAGAAACAAGGAAACACACCACTGTTTATTAGCAGAGCCCAGTCTTACATAAAAGTACCTGACTGACAATGGAAAGGACAATTTTCCCTGCTGTTGACCACTTCTCCACATTTAAGTGTAATCTGTTCTGAGAATAAATTTAGCTGCATAAAGTGATTGTCTCAACTGTTACTGCTCCATGAAACTGTGAAATTATTTTGTTCAAAATGGTGGTTGAGGGAAGGGAAAAACATACTGGTGGTTTAGAGGCAATAGCAGTACAATAAAGACTTTTGTATCTGAAAAGCTGAATCAACAGTTTCTAGTTGAAAATTACAAATAGACAACTGGATTACAGAAAAATAATTACGTAAGATACAGTTTTACTGTAAAAAGTCATTGAGTGTTATAGGCATCTACCTACAAGCCATCTGAAGTCAGTCCCAGATGTTGCCACCATATGATGTTCCCTGCCTACAAAGCAAGCTGCTGACCTGCAGTTGAAATACTCTCTCTCTGATATTCTTGGTAAGACATCAAGATTCTAACTGGTTTAACCTCCATACCGTGTCAAAAATGCAAATTTCTGAAAGCAAGATGAGGCCAGCTGTGGGACATCATGGCATATATTATATGTAAGTAGCCCAGAAATCCTGTTATTAGACACGTGTATGTTGTTTTACAAGTAATTTTAACTTTAATAATGAATGATACAGATCTCAATTAAAAAAAAAAAAAAATCATTCTCTAACTGCAGAAGCTCTTAAGTTTATTTTAAGCATTTAACAACCATATTGGGAAAAAAAAAATCTCCTTAGTGTCCAACATGCAGAATCTCTTCTCCTCCTAAATGGTTTTGAAATACAATAAGAATTTCTTTTTTTCCACTTCTACACATGGCATGTGTACAGATCTAAATCTATCCTTACAAGTTTCTTCAGAAGTAAGAGCAGAATTCACCATGTCACTGGAAGGGGTAAGGAGCATGGATTGCTCACAGGGATATGCAGAAGGTGAGGGATGTCTGTGTAGGACAGCTGGCTCAGATTAAAATGCTAAAAGAAATTTTCACTGATTCAGTGAAGCAAGGATATTTATCTGATGAACAAGAGCCAGCTGTCTACACTGCTGGTGTAATATCATTTACATCCTTTCTTTAAAAGGTACTGCTGATCCAGTGACACTGACTGATGTGAGTGAAGAAAAAATAGAGATGTTATAACGTTTTCTCTGGGTGGGTCTCAATGCAGACCCATATGTCAAATCAGTTAAGTTCCAGACTACATTGGTCTACTCCTAGCAACACTCTTCCCAAGTATCTGAAATGGTTGCCTGGAGGAAAATTTCTCTTCTGGGCCACAGCTACCTTTGCCTTTCTATATTGCTGTGCTCTCTCTATTTCATTTTCACAAGTTCCAAATACAAATCAGATTTGTTGTTAAAAGTATCTCTGTGCCTCCCTTTATCCTCTCCTCAGATTATAAGACAATCGTAGATATTTTACAGTTATTTTATTTTGTCTTTGCTAGCAAGAGGGAGCACGGCTGTTTCCAAAGACAGTCAACTACTTTTTGTCCAGTCATTATTCAGCTGACTTGCGGTAACATTTATAAAAATGTTACTTTGACAGTAGCAGCTCTTTTCAACTAAGAACTGTTTATGTTAAGAAATTGATAAAAAGCAGTTATGAACCATGACAGTCTGATGTGACATTATGATGACAATTCAGTGTTTTTAGCATGAGAATGTTTTATCAATTTTTCACAGTTAATAATATTTCAATGAACACTTAAGTAGAAACCAAGAGAGCAAGTACTAGAAAGTCTATGCAGGGGCTTTAATGTACTTGGCCACTTTCCTGTACAAAAGTTCACATCTAGTTTTAGAAATAAAAGTGAGCTAACAGGCTTACTCTGCAAGGCTTATTTTCCATGCATCAGTCCTAAGTGGAAACTCACAAAAATGGTATCTAGCATTTGTAAAAAAAAAGCCACTTCAAAAAATTCAATCTCACTTTAAAAACATCAATTTGAAACTGATTACTTGTACAGATTTAGATCATGGTGGGGGGTTGGGTGTATGATTTAACTTGTCACTTTAAAGTGTGTAGCTAGAGGCTGTAGTTTTTTGACCTCACTGCCCCCACCAGTCTATCAGCCTTAGGCAGCTGAGCTCCATTCACATTAAAGTGTGATTATTGGATTAAAAGTTACTATCTAACATGGATATTTCTACATAAATAGCCCATAATATATCTTTTCCCAAGGCCAGATTATCCTTGCATAAAAATATACTGTAATGTCAGAGTATTGATTAATACACAGGAATCTTTACCTTCTTTACAAAGGGAGGGCAGAGTCTGAAGGTTCATACAGCCAAGTTGGCTTGACCATTTTTGACCGGGGTAGTGGAAATATCCAACCACTGTGCTCCAGTCTGGCCATGAAAGCAATGGTAAGTTGATACCCTGGGTTTGTTTCCTTACAACCTTTCATATGGTGTTACCAGTGGAGGCAAGGTGATGGTTGGGGGCTTCAGTAAACCCTGTTCTGTTCTGCACATGCCTTTCGAGCAGGTGTCTGTCTCTTATACGCCTTGCCCAGAGGTGACAGATGAGATGTGTGCTCCAGCACTTTCCACGGGGCTGTGTGTGAATCAGGGTTCACAGATTTCTTCAGCTGAACACAGCTCTCTGTTTGGGGCACATTTTTTTGCTGTATGTTACTGACTGCTTTAGGCACAGATATGTTACTGACTGCTTTTGTTTGGTGCACGTTTTTTTGTTGTATGTTACTGACTACTTTTTTCTGGTGCACATTCTTCTGTGATATGTTACTGACTACTTTTTTTCGGTGTGCAGTCTTCTGTGGTGTGTTACTAACTGCTTTTTTTCGGTGCACAGTCCTCTGTGGTGTGTTACTGGCTGCTTTTTTTCGCTTTTCTTGTATGCTACTGGCTGCTTTTGTGTGGCACACGTTTTTCTTGTATGTTACTGGCTGGTTTTTTTCGGCACACGCACACATGCTTTTCTTGTATCTTACTGGCTGCTTTAGACACAGAAACTTCAGCCTTAACATTAGCTCCAGTTTGGCGGTGAAGGAGCTTTGCAGCTTTTGGCTTACTATCACTAACAGTAACCTTACGTCGACGTCGTTTTACTTTCTGCTTTTTCACCTCTTCTTTTGGTTTTTCTTCAACAATGCCATCTAGTAGTCCTTTTGCTGCAGCAGAAGCCAAAATGTCTTTAGCAGACACCTTTTTAGAAGTATTTTTCTGAAAATTATAAAGGAAACAACAACAAATCTAAGCCACAATACAGAGCTCTTCAGAATTTACTCCATGAGAAAAAGACAACAGAATCTAGCATAAGGACTTAAGTCACATGTGATAAATGCTAACCAAACTATTTATTCACAAAATTAAGAACTTGACTTGTGTAAAGAGGTACTGGAGCATTTGCTCTTCAGAGACTTTCTTCTCTAGTGATCCAAAGAGGGGAAACTCAATTCTGGGCTCTGTAGTGTGTGTCTGACTTGTGTTTAAAACCAGCTGGTCACCAAACCCCACACAGCTGCTCACTCCCTCCCCCACCAGCAGGATCAGGGAAAGAACTGGAAGAGTAAAGCCAGGGAACTGCTGGTTTAAGATAAAGACAGTGGTTCCTTGGGAAGACAAGTGCCATATCTGCAAACATCCCCCTTCCTCCTCCTTCCCCCCACTTTATAACAGTGAGCATGATGTCACGTGGTCTGGAATATCCCTTTGGTTGGTTCTGGTCACCTGTCCTGGCTGTGTCTCCTCCCAGCCTCCCACATACACCCAGTTCCCTCACTGGTGTGGCTGTAGGAAAAGCAGAAAAGGCCTTGGCTCTGTGTAAGCCCTGCTCAGCAGTAACAAAAACATCTCTGTGTTATCAACCCTGTGTTCAGCACAAATCCAAAACACAGGGCCCACACCAGTCACTGTGAGGAAAATTAACTCTACCCCAGCCAAAAGCAGCACACTCCCACACTGACCTGCTCTGTAATGTCTGTAAGAACATACATATCCATTACATGTGTGTGTATCAGAAATAGTTACTAAAATACAGAAATACCAGTAACATTAAACATGAATAATTTTTACAGTAATGAAAGTTCTTGCTCATAATACATAAGTAAGGAACTCCCGAACTAGGAACCAGGTCAACATCTAAGTATATAAAGAGAAACAATTGGAAAGAAACTATTTACAACTAGCTAAGAAGAAGGTTTCTGTAAACAAGGAATTTCAGTTTAAATTATAAGTACATGTTTTCTACTTTGTGGAAAAAGTTCATTTCCTGAATCACCTAAAAACTGGCCATTGGAGGAATTGCTTTGTATTATTTATTATATATTATTATTTATTATATTTACTATATTCTTTGTATTAGAATTTGACCCAAAAAAATTACTCGAATTAACAACCTGCAACAAAAGTGTTTGTTTCTCTGGAGAGAGACAATATGGTAGAGAGATGCACATAGCATGATTAACTAAAACTCAGACCAAGTTAAAAATATTTAATATTGTAAAGAAGAGGTCAATAATAGGTAACTTGAAAGGCGTTTCATATGTAATTCTCTTACTCTTAATAAAATCTTCTAACTTCCCCCAAGAGGCAACCTTTTTCCAAGCACTTTAATCACAGTATGACAGAAAATGGTACAAAAAACCAAACAAGATCTCCTATCTTTAATTTGCAATGAAATTCTAATTAGTTCATCCCCACACCCTTTCTCTTTTGGTGGAATAAATCCATGCTTTTCTCAGAGACAAGAAGAAGATGTTGATACTCAGAGATGCAAACTAGCCCTTTAAGGCCTTTCCTCAGGAATCGTGCCAAGACTTTTCCGTTTACTCAGCAAAAGCCCCCTGCCTTTCAAGCCAGATTTGCATATGCCTTAGTTTGGGAAGGAAACATATTCATATATATTTTATTCAAATTACAATAGCGTCACCCATAGGGATTAAGATTTCATCTGCTTGGATACTGGAAAATCTTGGTAATTTATATAACAAATACATTTACTAGACACACCATTTATCATGAATCTAATCAAGCTGTGTATTTCATTCCAAAGTGTGATAATAGCAATGTATTTCCTCTAGATGTTCCTGGCACTAACTTGGATCAAGGGCCTGCTCTGATCATGAACAGCTCCAGAAAAACAGGCACACCTTGTAAAGCTGTGCTCAGCATAAAACTCCAGTAGCAGCACATTTCAACTGCTCACCTGTCCTTTGGTTTTAAGGCAACTAAAGAGCAGCCACGAATTTTATTTCAAACATTCCATTTCATTTATTCTTTTGTGGAAAATTGCAGTACTCATCTTCTGTAAAGTGATTTTAAATGGTTATTTTCCTAGCTTACCTCTCTCTGTAGAACAGCTAGAAAACAACCACTGGAAATTTCTGATGGCTCCATTTTGAAAAACATTTCAGTGGAAGCCTCTGAATTGGAGCAAGTAGAAAAAACAGAAGGAATAAGCCTGTAAAAAAGAAATGGAAGACCAGAAAATAATATCTAAGAATATAAAAGGAAATAAGCAAGGATACATTAGAAAAATGTAATTAGAAGTAATTTTCAAATTATGTTTTTCAATAACATAGCTTTATCTTAATTTTTTAAAACTGCAATTCAAGAAAGGCATGAGAATTCCTCTTTTTAGAATTAATTGGGTTTTTTCCATTTTTTTCAATAATTCCTTTTTTTTCCCCAAGTTATTAAGTAAATTAATCACCAGATAATAAATACATATTAAGACAATGAAAAATTATGTTCTTTCTCAGGTGTGCAATTACTGAGTTATCAAGTTGTCCATGAAGTTGGGGAATTATCTGAAAACACTAAGCAGCTTGCAGAAATTGTAGAGGTGTTGACTTTGAGTTATATGTGCTCATAATAAAAAATATATCTATGTAAGCTAAAAGTCTTAGGTTAGCAAACTTTGCTATTTGTTATAATTGAGTGCTGTTCCTCCAATTTTACAGATTTGCAGTGCATCAGTAGGGAGGGAAGAACTAGCTTCTTCTCCTGTTCTTGTAATCCAGGAATGTTTGGTTGTTACAAAGCAGTCTCAAGGACTTGGCTCACAAGACTGGCAAACTAGTACTAAGCTGTCTCAGTACAGAAAAACACTATCAAAATGTCCTTTTGGAATTATAACCCCCTCCTCTTCACTGAGGACTGTAAGATAGAGTCCGACTCCTCAGTGCTCTACTAACCCTCTAGCGACAGAGCTTTATTCAAAGATGGTTACAGAGAAAGGTATTCAATATTTGAAAGCAATATCCTGATTTGGCTGGCTAGTTCATTTTTAATGGGAAGTATGCAAAATTGGTTTTTTACAAGTTCTCACCACAATCTGGATTTTTTTTCTATGTCCCTTGGAACCTGATAAAACAGGCTACAAGGCTTACATCCTCCTTGCATTACTAAATAAAACTTATGTCTTATGACACAGATTTTTGATTTTAGATCAGCTTATTCAAGGCAAAAAAACCTCAGTGGTAATCATTTATTGATGTATATAAGTTACTGTTCACCTTCAATGACCCTGAAAAATGATGCAGAAGTTAATTCAAATTTGATAGGCCAAAGAGAAATGCATGAGTGGTTTAGACTCCTCTCTATACACACCTGTTTGCCATGTGTACCCTTACTTTAGGTAAAGCTGTTGCTATAAACCGTCATATCCTGAAGGGAAGCTCAGCTTAGCCAGTACGTACATGTTTGAAATCACCCTTAAAACTGCACAGCCCTAAGACCAGCTGTGTGACCCCAAAGCTCCAACAGAGCCTTATTTCATTCAGCACCACTTCCGTCCTGCAGAGTAATTCAGAACACATTTGTTGTAAGAGTTTCCTGAAAGCCCTCAATTTTCTTGGAAAAGGGAATTAATATTCAGTATTTCAGATCTTTGATGATCATACAAGAAGTTTTATTATGATCTCTCAAAGACACTACTGTGAACATGAGGGCTAGTAACTCTGCAACAGCCTTTCATTCTATACTGCACTGTTCTAGGCAAATAAGTTCTCTAATTAATTCTAAGGAAAGTGTAAAAGGAATTTTTTTAAGTAGTACATGCATCTTAAATGGCTTGAGCTTTCATCCTAAGCGTAATTACTCTATAAATTTTATTTATGGTGTTCTATTAGTGCTCTGTTCATGCTGGTTTATTGTATGCATCTTCATTGTAGCAAGGACTATGATGAAACATACAAGACACCGCATGACAGTGAAGGAGGAACTGAATCTGAAATTTTCATTTATGAAGCTCAATCAATCTTCAGTCACAAATTTGCTCAGGTCTGAAAAAATCCTAATGGAATGTTACTGTCCTTTTCTTACCATCCAAGATTGCCTTTTTGAAAGTGTAAGTATGCTTTGGTGGTTTGACAAGATTCATGATGCTTCTGCAAAACAGTGAACTGATTTTGGTTTGGCTTTTTGGGGATGGGAGGTGCAAGGGGCAATTTTTTATAAAATAATTAAAGCTCCAAGAACTTTATTTTTTAAATAAAAATTCTTTCATATGTTATGAATTTACATATAATTTGTGTTCAACTAATTTGGAGACCATTACATTCCAAGGTCCCCCAAGTTCTCCCCACAGAGTAATAGCTGCACAGAGGTCAAGACAGACTCTAGAAATTTTCATATTCTGAAGGAAAACACAAGCAAGAGTCCATAAATGCTTTTGGGCCAGCACACCATCATTGGCAAGAGATATCCTGATTTTATCCCACTTGGTGTAAAAAAAATCGAGCAGGCTGCTATTTTCTATCAATGAATTTCAAGAAATATGCACTTTGTTGCACTTTGTCTTATGAATAACATAAAACTTTTAAACATTCTTTGGACTGGCCAAAATTAATGTTTACCATTTTAATCATGCCAAATTTAATTGGATATCTTGAGTCACAGTACCTGTCCCTTCGATAGCCAGGCTATTAACATCATCTAAGGTAATATAAAATCTAAAAATTGAGTATGATTTTCCTGTGCTTTTTACAACATAAACTCTTTTAAACCTCCATCCTGTAATCCACTATTGTATCTATGTGCAATTGAGTGCCAAGTGTTTGCATTTATCTAGTGTGACTGAAAGGAAAATCCAGAAAACACCCATCAGTCTTTTAACAATTCCTCTGGCTGACAGGGGTGACAGCTAACAGGTTATAACTGCATATGAAGTATACAGCATATATACTTTTTTCATATATATTTATATTTGCCATGATTGCACAGGATGATCTCTTACTGTGACCTGTCCTTCCCAGAAGTCATTCATCTGAATAGTGATGAGCAATCCTTCAGCAAGGGTTCTTGTTCTTCTGTATTATTTCTACAATTAAGGATTTAATTTCTTTTTCCTTTAAAATTGATCATTCTACATCAGAAGCTGCGAGCATGCTAGCAAGTTACCTGACTTCTAGTCTCCATTTTATTTTAAACTAGTTTCATTCTCTGAATACTGATACAACAATAGCAATAGCTCTAACTGAAGAATGTTATTTCCAACCAGTGATGCTTTCCCCCCATTTTATTTTCAGATGGACAAAAATATTAGATGAAAAGGTCAATAGAATACTGCTAAGTACTCTCATAAACAGAAAGAATGCATGACAGGCAGCAAAAGCTATTTTAATTTCATGCAGGATACGTATCAGTCTAGGATAAGAATTATGCTACAATTTAAAGTCATACTTTAATTTTTTCATGGATAAAACTACTCATTCTGTACCTATATCGTCGTGCTTTATCTCCCTCCACTCCAGATTCCAGTGCTTTTTTCACTACTAGTTCATTTTCTTCTGGATAAACTGAACAAGTGCAGTAAACAATAGCTTGTACTTTGTTAACTACAAAACAAAAACAGAAAAAAATTTTTACTCTTCAGATTCTTCATACAGAGAGTGGTTTGGTAAGGATTGAAAGCATCATAAAAATTATGTCACTTTTACCAGTAAAAATATCCTCCCGATCTCTAGTGTTCATAAATAATTAAAATATTTTCAAATATTTGCAGATTTCAGCACAAAGTCAAAGCTGTCTCCAGTCTTTTCACACAGCTACCAAAGGAGAGGAAAAAAGTGGCAGCATGCAGATGGAGTCAGACTACATTTGCAGAATTTCCAAAGCAGAGTATGACTAAGCCATAAGCCAGTTCTCTACACAATACTGAAGAATGCTGTATTAATGTCTGGTGGATACTAGGACACAGAAAAACCTTCATGGAGGAAATCATTATTCAGGGGGTTTGGTTACATGCTTATTGTTAATTAATAGAGTAATCAGTGTATTTTTAACTATATTAAAACTGGTGATAGTACAGTGGAATTGATAGTGCAAAGTCTTCCCAGAAATTGGGGAACTAGCACACTTACATTTCAGTGCATGAATCAACTCGTTAAGCTGCCTCTCAGCAAGAATACTGAGTTTATCCTCAGACACAAATCCCTGGAAAAGGTCTTGTAGCAATCCTGCATCTAAAAGCAGAGAGTAGTAAATTTAGTCTTCCAACTTGTATTAATGTCTGAAAATTCAGTTGTTTGCAGAAGCAGAGCTGGTTGTTACTGGTGCAGTGGGAAGGTAGGTTTTACAAATTAGAATACCAAGGAGTGCCTGATTTATTTGCTTTACTTCTTTACCTGTAATTCATGGTGCCTCTTATTTGCTTCTAGTTAATGAAAATTGTACAGTGAAAGGACTTACACAAACAGTCAAGGAATGTAATCAAATGGAAAATTATATACATGTTGGTATCTTGAAATAAATTTTTGCCTATGATCCTTTTACTTAAAAAAAAAGTTATACACACTCTGCTCCCCAGAATAACCCTCAAACTTACATACTATCAACCTGAAGCAGTCACAGAATTATGCAAGTTAATATATATATGTTCTATAGTAATTAAAATAAGGAAGGTTTTTTTAATAAAATTACACCATTTACTGGAGCACCTACACTGTCTAGACCACAATACTTGAATCTATTTCTACCAGAAAGCATGAGCTAGATATTGCATCAAAAGTTACCTCTGTTCTCACTTAAAATAAACTCCATTGGATTGCCAACACCCAGTCCAGAGCATTGTGGTAGCAGCAAAATAACTTTTGCCTTTTCAAGTCTTCGGTCTGTTGGTTCAAGCTCAGTAAAGTCTTCATGTAACAACTGAATATCTGAAAAACAGGAAAAACTCAACAGTTATAGGCTGCAAGCAAGCCTGCCTACAGGTGATACAGGTGAAGAGACTCTGGTATTACACTGAATTCGACAGAGCTAGAGCCTGCTAGATTCAGATCATCCAATGTATGGCCTATGGATTTCAAACAGATTGAAGGGCTGCATCTTCCACTGAAAAGACAGTTAATGGAGTTGCAGTCTTACTGCATTCTGTCCTGATTGTGTCCTCCGGGTAAACTGGACAAGTGCATGTGTTTTGGATTAACACTTTCAGACAACTGGAAATCAGACTTAAAGCAACAGCCCAAACACCAAAAGTTCCCAGCTACCAGTTACACCAACTGCTACTTCAATGGAAAAATTCACCGACATTTCAGGAGCTTGCATCTATGATATAGTTAGACTGCAATTGATATGACTGTAGCTGAAGAGCTATCAGCCCACTTTGTGAGAAAAAAGTTGTTACTGCCATCCCCAAGTTTCCAGAGGGGATCTCTGAATTCTGATAGAATTAGTCCATATTTACAGATATCACAAACACTTGTATTACAATACTTTTTGCATACCGACTGTTTTAGCACCTACTTTCACATCCCATATGACTGAAACTGTTCCTCAGTTCTTCTCTTGCTGAAGATTTCACACCACAAACAAAAATTGTGGACATGCTGTGATTTGTCAGCACTGACATATGGGCAATGGTCAGATGGGAACCTACGTGAGCCACTATAATGTCACCACCTTCACTCAACAGCGCCTGTGCGGAGTGTACAGCGAGGCTGCGAGACTTATCCTACAAAACAATGACACAAAAATTAAGTATGACCAACTATTTTGGTTTCTTTGAATGCCAACCTTCTTTCCAAATTAGGAAAGTATTTCATTGTTTTCACAGCAAATGGGAAAGAAGGGAGGAAAAAAACTCATCAGGGCTATCTACAAATACAGAATTAAATTAATTACAAAACCAAGCTGTCACTCAATAAATTTAAATAACTTAATTCTAAATAAGACATAAAAAAGCATAATATTTGTAGGTGAAAAGAAAGTACGTATCATCGCCATAAGGAGGAACTCCTAGCAACAGCCTGTTCCAGAAAAGACAAAAAGGCCACAATTCAGGCAGAATTCATCCTCTGAGGCAGCTTAACAGAGAAATGCAAAACTGTTCACATAGCTCTTGGTGAAAATTACAGGAGAAATGTTACCCTTGTAGATCAAAGATCAAGATTCTGCTGAATTTGAACAACAGAGAGGCAGATTGGAAGCAGAAAACACAGGGACCACTCCACAAGAGTAAATGCTCTTGTACCACTGGTGATTAAGAGAAAACTTTATCAAATTACTTAAAAAGGAGTGAAGAAACTGACCACAGATACCAGGTCTTGCACCAAATTTTACAAACTGATGATAAATGGAAAGGGAAAAAAAAACAAGTGCTAAGCCTTCAAGTTCGTATCATTGTCTATGTACACACAGCATTCAAGCACCACCCTACCCCACCATAGAGATGGAGGTTTTGATGGTGTTATTTACTTATTTTGAATACTTTTAAGTAGTAATACTCAGAATTTGTTCCTATTACCTATGGGGCTCTCATGTATAGTTCTTTTCTCTACATATTCTATTTTAAAAATCTACATACTGAAATGTATTGAATATTGAATCCCTTTTTAAGTTGTGCAGTACATTTTGAGGGTAAAGTTTGCAGACAATGCCAAGCATCTAGTGAAAATGCTGGTTGAAATATTTCTGCTAGGCACTCAAGAATCATCAGACAGTTCAGATAATTTGTGGTGGTGCTGTTGCATGGTTACTGCAAACCACCACTCTGCAAAAGAAACCTCCCACCAAACTTCACTGGGGAGTCTAATGATGACAAGTCAGGAAAAAGACTAGTGGGAGATATGGAGATCTAGGAACCACATGGCACAAAATACAAAGAAGTGTGATCATTCCATCATAAACATGCATTTGAAGAGGAAGAAATATTACAGTATCATATCACTATCTACTAACTGGGGGAAAGCATATGGAGTTATACTGAAACTTTCCTCACATTTTCAGAAGTGAGACTGCCTCTTTTGACCACTTTTTATATGTAGTTCAACAGCTCTAAGATTAAATTTAAAACATTCTACTAACTTAATTGTAGCTATCAATTATAAGCATTGACATTTGTATGCTAAATTAAGTAAGTGGATCAGTTTGTAACCTTCTAATTATTACAAATGTCCAAAACCTTATTAGAGTTTGTTGCTGCCTGACTGGTTTAATAGAATCATCACACAATACACAACCTCTTTCTAATGCAAAGCAATTACTTCAATTTGTAGATCATCTGACGAAAGGCTGAACATCAACTCACCTGCAGTAAGAGTTTGTAATCTGCAAAAAGATCTAAATTAAGCAGTTCTTCTCTAAGAGAGGAAGGAAAAACCAATACATCGTGGCAATGTTGGTCCACAGCAAACGTGTAATGGTCAAAGTCTGACACAGATTCAACCTTTGTGAGTCCCCTCATCTCCAAATCTTTGATAACATCTTCAAGGCTGTTAACATACAACTCTGACCATTAAATATACAAGAGTTACTTAAGCAACATAGTTCACACTGATTATGTGAATTTTTTACTTCTGTTAGTGTGTGTGTATACATATGCATATATATATAGGTATAAAATGCCATATTGTCTAATGCAGGAGGGAAACTTATTCTACACTAGGCACGTAAATTCTGGTTTGAAACAATTAAGTTAATAAGTCTGATAAAATAAATTAAGAAAGAGATATGTGTCTCCAGAGGATGATTCAAAGCATCAAAACAGAAATGTCCATGTGCTCAAGAGATACTGTAGTAAATTTACTGCTGGAATGTTTTAGTTCTTTCAATTGCTTTCAATCTAGCCCAACTCCCCAATAATTTTAATGGCTGATAACTGAAAGAATCCTTGTGTAAACGTAATGAAGGCATAACTGCTGAGGTTAGCAATTCAAACATCATAAAAATTTAAAGGTATATACAGCAAGAGATGTTTGTTGAAATGCTGTTTCAGACAGCACCATAAGTTTATACAGTACATTAAACATGGGATGAATGCAGCAGCTTTTATTTCAGTCTTATTTAAGGGTTCCAAAGTCACAACCGAAATAAAATACATTATCCTGACGAGCCTATAACCTAAGCACTGAACACTGGTCCAAGACAAGAGTAGTAAAACAAAATTCTTGAAAACATTATAAAATGGATTACCTGTCTATAACAGGACGATCTGGTATGGTTCATGTATCAGTTAGTACAGAACTGGGAACAAGTATAAATATACAAATATAGTAGCCTCCAGAATATAGGGATTTTTAAAAGTGTATTTTAATTTCAAGTTTATACTATCCTAACTGAACAAACAGCAGGTTTAAGTATTGTGTCTTAACACCCTTTGCCAATATTATGGTTTACATTAATATACCCACTTTTAAAGGCATTTTCTCCTCTTTTTGGCACCAGGTTAACTCACCTACTTTTTTTTCTAACTTTATTTCCTCATTTATTTGGTGAAAGACCCACACAAGCAACAGAATAGTAAGAAGAACTGTTTCACGACCTTTTTACAGTGTGTAAATACCACTACTGCAATATATAAAAACTACAAAAAAATATAACACAATAGCACTAGACTAAGCAGAATTTTCTGTAAGCACTTTAAATTACTGGTAATAGTATAACCTGGAAATTCTAAAACAAGTATGTAGCAAATTATATCACTTAATGTGTAAAAACATCAATATCAGATGATACTTTAAAGACCTTACCTGATTTTAAATGTGTTTATCCAAACACAGACAGGTAAAGCAGAGGCCCTTTGTTCCTGCTTCCATATGGTTTCTGGTACAAAGTATTCAATTGAAAGAGCATCATGTTTGATGCGACATCGTGCTAGTGCAGCTGCCAATTTGGTTCTATAACTATAAAAACATAGTCACAAGTTTAATAAGTTTTATAAATGTTTTCATCAGCTATTAGCATGCAATATTTCTGTTACAATACCATCTTGCTCAGAAACCAAATCCAAAAGGGACACCTCATTCTGCAAGCTGCAACAGGAAACAGAGTTACAGAACATTTTCTACCCCACACAACAGTAGATGCAAGATGGTAGTCAATAGCTAAGATTATTTTATTTAAAAGCAGGTGGGACTGGAATTAGGACTGGTGACTCTCAAATACATCCATTTTCCCAGACAGCTAAAAAAAAAATCTCAGTATGTTTTGGAACTGCAATGTATGGAATACAACCATCAGATTCATTTGCATGTTTAAAAATGTAAATACATATATGTGCAGAATGAGCATTTCATGACAGCTGATCTCTAAACATGTACAGAAACAATACAATTATGATGGCAACCAGGAATCACTTTTATTATTATTACATGAAAATGTCAGAGAAAATATTTCCAGTGTTTTCTTCCCACAAGCTTCATGCACACTCCTGATACATGATAATTCAAAGTAAATAAATATTGCTGGTGAACTACTTCAGGTATATTACTTACTGCCCTCCAGAAATACCTTGCACTTAAGAGATTCATGAACTTTTGGGGCCATTCTAAATCCAGAAGCTACACAATTTTGTCTAATAAATGCCTTTTGAGTTCATCAACTGACTGATGGAAGAAATAATAAATATTAAAATGTTTATTTTATGTATTCTGGGTTTTTGTTCTAATTATTTAAAATAATAAATATTTAACAAAGTTTCATAGTAGAAGTGCTGTTAAACAGACAGATGTTATTCCATTCCATGACCTCTTGAATGTATTACACTCGCATTTATGAATATTTACTGAATATTTAATTTCTTTGCTAGAACTGTATTAAAAAAGTTTTGACAATGACAAGTAAGATAAGACGCCTGAAAAATAATCCACAATATAAGGATGGTTTCTTACCTGTATTTTTCATAAATACATAAATATGAAAGTTTGCCTCCAAACTAGGCTCTCATCAAAAAAAAAAAAAAAGCCCACAAAATTTTAGGATGAAAGACATGTTTAATAATTACTTTTAAAAGGCACTGATAATACAAATCTTCATTTTTGCTAATATATATCAACAAAAAATAGCTCTTTGCACATATACCTGTATAAATATTGCCCTACTTCCTGAACTTCTGCTACAAGTTCATCTTCATCAAAAATCTTTCGTTCTTGAAACTTTCGGTCTTGTAGGTCATAAAGCATCACAACAAGCAAGCTGGTTAACTCGTCTGGCTGCAAGAGAAAAGCAACTGGATGGAGAAAGTGACCCAAAGCATGCCTTACTTCTGCAAAAAGATCCATATCAAACAGCAGTCTCCCATGTAAAAGGCATTAAAAACCCTTAAATGCTTACTTGTAAGAATAGGAAAGTAATTCCTTTTGGAGAGTTAATAAAACACTTCTTTAAAAAATATTTTTTTAAAAACTCAAATACACAACTTGTAAATTATTTAGATTATCAAAATTAAAAACATTCTCCATGCACACAGATAAAATACTGTATTTTAACTTCTAATGTTATCAGAATTGAAACTTTGAAATTATTTTCTCTTCATTAAGTAGTTTGTTAAATAGGTAAGCTCACAAAAACTTCTTGTCTATCAACTCCTCTCTTGTGGGATTCTTCCATATGTAGCAACCAATATACTCAATTATAATAACCCTTCTGCTTTTGGGATATATACAAAATCTCCTTTCTCTGTCTAAATGTTTAAACCAGGGAGCATCTCCTGCTTAAGGACAATAATTACTGCACTTCAGTTACTACTGTCTACTTCTTTACAATAAATTCTTACAGTTATTATGCCTTCTAAAATTCTCACCTTCTCACAAATATGACCAAAATTAGTTAGAAAACTCAAGTTATTAGGGAAATACCACCAAACACAAAATGTTAGCATGAAAGTCTTGCTTCCTTGCAAAAATAAGGCAAAGATAAATGTGTTAGATCATTTGCTTGCTCACATCAACCTCCACAACCAGTATCAGCTCAAGTTTATCTTGCAATTTTCAAAGGCATCAAACAAGACTGGAAGGAACAGCAGAATATTCTGCCAGCTCTAGAATTTCTTTCCATGTCAAAGCAGGAAAACATGTTGAGAGAGTAAACTGGATCAGTTTTTGCTAGTACAGTATTTGTATACAGTACCATTTGCCCAGGAAATGAAACACGGGGTCAATGCATTTTTTTGTCTGATGGGGTTCACTCCATGTTTTCCAGCTCCCAAGGACAGGAAGGAAACATTTTTTTTCCCTGCTCACAAGGGGACACAGCTGGGAAGGAAAGCACATGGACATGGACAATATCACTGAGCAAGTACTACACTGCAGTAAAAGTTCATGGGTCGCTCTCCCACCTTGTCTTTGAAGGCTTGACTCCCAGCAATAAGGTGCAACAGAATCTCACAACGTACTTTGGAGATGGATGCTTTAGACAACTACGTAAAAAGGTCAGCAATATTTCAGTCTAAGGTGGTCATGTAGTTCAAAACAACAAAGGTTGTTTTGAAGAATGTTGTAGAATCCTCAGAAAATACACTAATTACATCAACACAGAAAATAAAAATTCCTCACAAAAATGTTCACTTACTATTGAGTAGCATGGGTAAGCACTACTATCTAACAAGATTTGTTCAAGAAGATCTTGATCTGTAAAAAAGAGAAAATGTTGACAACTTATGCCACTATCTACAAGATTCTATGGAAGTAAATCTTGTGAGTCACTGAATTGTAATTTTAAACATCATGAAAATTGAGGGCAAATTCAATCACCAACATAGCAACTCTATGTAATTCATTTACATGAAAAATAGTAGGGTTTGATTTCACAATTGCTAATAACACTTAGCTATATTTAAAGATTTGAGGGATATGAGTAGTCTAGTAAATGCAAATGTTCATCCATAATTAGGATCCAAAAAGAACCACTGAGATGAGCTCCGCTGGTCAGAGCAGGGTGCTAATAACACCAAGGATGTGGCTTCAATCCCCTTATGGGCCATTCTTGATGATCATTGTAGGTGCCTTCCAATTCAGAATATTCTATGAATCTGTGATGCTGTAATAACCTGCACTTTAACAAAAATTTCCCCAGATCTCTGCTGTCAGGTAGACACTGAACATTTGTTTTTCCATGTTTTCTCTGCTGCATCCTTTCTGTTGGCCATTCTTGGGCAAGTTTTGTACTTACATTTTAGAGCATTGAAAGCCAGTTCATAAGATACACGCCTGGAATGCTCATCTTTAAAAGCCATCATGGGAGATTCTGAGTTATCGCCATACTGCACAAGCATTCTATCCTTACTCTTTTCAGTATGAATGCCTTGAAAAATCTTAGCTGCATTTATGTATATGGAGTCAGGATAGCCATTCTTCTCAATGTGAGTCACTGTTCTTTTTTCAGCAGATCTTTTTTCAGCTGGAATTTTCATTTCACTCAAGTCTGAAGTACGATTTACAACAACCTCATGTGAAGACACCAATTTACTTTCAGAATCTGGCATTGTTCCAGTTGCTGACTGTGTAAGTATAAGTCACAATCCTGCTGCCTCTGCAAAAAACAAAGTTTGTATTGAATCATGAAATTTTCTTTCACTAAAATACACTTTTCCCTTCTTTCTAGGGTTTTCAATAGAATTTATTTTCTTTTTCAGGCTCTAATCTTGCAAATATGTATATATGTGTATCATCTATACTTCTATATATCTATCATCTTATACGTCATAGAGAAGTATTTATAAGAGTTTTCTTACATTATTTGTTTTCACCAATGCACGTGCAAAGACTGGTTACTTGTTTCAAAGAGGCCAGTCCTTTACAATCATTGGTCCTTTATACACAGAGATCTGATCCTCTGTGTCTAATAAGAAACATTACTATTGCAGACAGAATAGTATCTCTTACTAGGAATTCTCCTTTAATAAAAAAGACACTGAAATTTCAAAGCAGACATCATGTCTTCCAAAGAAGAACCATCTTGAAAAGAGTTGCAGTGAATTCCAAATGTTTGTCCGCTAAACTGCATATGTGTTCTTAAAAGTGGAGAACAGACATCACCTAAATGTTAATGTATTTAACATATTACCTAAAGAGCATAATTTTAAATGCAGGAAATCCATTCTGACAGTCTCTTGAGGTATTATCCCACTCTCCACAAGCCCATGTGCATTTCTTAAATTTTCTACAAATCTTACATAAACAGTAAAATAAAAATTACCTTCCCCAAAGGTGGAATAGAGCTTCAAGAACACGAAAAAGTCCCAGTGTTAGTTGAATGCAAAAATATGCTGAAGTTCCACATAAAATGTACCTAAGGTATTGGATTTACCCTACTTGCTCTGGTTGTTATAACATGCATTTATGATAATGCCTGGAGATGCAGAAGTCAGATTAAATCTTCAGAAGTGGGTGAAGCCAGAACAAATTTAAACACAGAATAATGATAAAAAAAAGAAAATCAAACTAGTCTTCCTGACTGGGGAAGAGTAATACAAGAGAACTACGAGTAATTTAGCAGCTATAGAACAAAAAGCCAGGCATGGATCTAGGCATTGCTGCCAAAGAGTCCTGGATATTTTAGGATTAATAGTACAAAATAGCAGAATTGGGGGGGGGGGGGGGGGGGGGGGGGGGAGGGGGACTTGCCAGTCTAAAAATCAAAAGAAGAAGTAATTTAGTTCAGTACAACAATTCTCAAGCTTTTTTTCCCCCTGCAATCCCCAACATCACTAAGGATAAAATACACACCTCTTCTCCCCAGTTCAGACATACTTGCTCAGAATCCTTTTCTCCTCTCTCCTTTCCTGCCCCCCATCACAAAAAAACATAGTGGCAATGGAGGATGGCAGCACACAGGGTTGGAGGGGCAAAGGGGGGAACACAAACTTTTGCTTCTCCAGCAGGCAGCCATTAAAGGCTCCATGCTGAGCCAGTATTCCCCCATTCAAACTCCCTTTCCCAAACATAGGTGACACTCAGCCCACCTCCCCCCTCTCCAAGACCAGCACAAGTCAGTGTCTGACCAGCCCAGCATGCTGCAGACAATGGACTAGTGTGGTTTCCTGAATTTTGGCAACTCATCTGGAGGAGGCCACATCTCATTCCCCTTCCCCAGGATTTGCTCTCCAAAACTGGGAACTGCTAACCCTGTAGAAGCAACTTTTACTGTTGCTTTATAGCATCAGACAAATAGTTTCTTCTCGCAGGAGTTAAGCTCCAGCATCCCTATTGTTACATGCAGCAGTGATGGATCCATGGAGCAAACATAAATTTATTTTATGAAGCCATATTGAAACAGAACAAGCAGTGCTATTAAAAGAAAGCACTATTCTTCACTAGAATTAAGCACCAGATCACCCAAACCAAATTGAAACACTTGTGCTTAGAAAGGAAAAAAAGCATAAATGCTTTCATGATCTTTTACACTAATTTGACCAGCAAACGTATGTATGATTTCACAGAATCATGGACACCATCTCAGGGACCTGAAACTCAAACCTCTTCTCCAGGTAAATGCAAATATTTCATTTTAGAATATGTAGCAAGTGAACTATGTCTGTGGTGTAAGGATTTTGTAGATTTTTAGAGTTCCCAATTACTCTTTGTGACTTCTTTGCCAAAGCCGTTTTTGCTGAGCCACAAGACACACTGCTATTAGGATGATTTGATGAATGTACTTTCCCCAAAGATAAATGCCATCCTAATAAAGATGAGATGCCAGTGTTCTGCCCTGTGCAGACACACTGCATGCTCACAGCACTGCAAATCACAGTCTGAATTACTGAACGCTGTGCCAAGCAGAGGACACCAAGCTGGATTAATACAAAGCTCAGCTGGGAAAAAGAGCTTCCCAGACAAGAGAGAAAGGATCCTGCCTTTGTGGATCTCAAGCAGATTACTCAGTTGACAGGGAAAAAAAACCACTCAAGGTCCCAAGGAAGCCATCATTCTCCTAAAACAGGATGGCCTTCACAGTTCAGGTTGGACTATACTACTTTACAGCCAGGCAGTGTGAGGTAGGAGGCCTGAAGGCACTCACATTTTTTCCCAACTTTTTTTTTCAAAGATTGAGGGGAGCTCTCAGCTGCTCTCGTAGGCTCTGTATTTGAAGTGTTCAACACATCTACAACTAAAACCACAGGAAATTCACTGGAAAGGCACCTGAAGAAAACTTGGGTGAGAGAGAACAAAGACTTTCTTCTCATGTTCTGGGGAAGCTCTTGAACAAGACATTTTAGTTAACCTTTGTCTCACTCCCTAAACCATTTGGAGAAAAGTAACACATCAGGTATGTGTCATGTACCTTCATGGGATGCCCACCAAACAGAACTGTCTTAAGACTGGAAGGTTTAAGTTTGTAGAACAATTTTAATCGTTGCTTCCCAACACCAGAGATACACTACCCTTTTAGCCAGTATGCCTGCCGATGGAACTGAACAAAAATTTTATTTATTTATTCAAATGTTCTTAAAGTGAAATTGTCCACAGACGGTATTGTTCTGCAATAATGAACAGCACTAGACAAATACAGTACTTGTGGCACAGAATCCCTACGAATAAGAAATAAATAGTGTTTCCACTTTACACATAGCTTCATTTAAAGCGGAAGTTAACTACTGTATCAGTTAGCTTGAAGGACGTCTCCAGCTTTGACTTAATAAACCCAAGCAGATAGAATTATGGCATTTATTCACTGCACAGCGTACCAAGTGATTTACACACAGACCACCCCATAAAAATCACGAATTCCTTTGTTTATATACCAATAAATGTATTTTTCCCATTTCCTCAGTTATCACCTTTTTCATTAGCATCTACAAATAAGGAAAAGAGATAAACAACAAACAGCCCCACAGCACTTGTGTTGTATCAGGTACAGAAGGCAACCTGACCACCCAGTTCTGATTCGCATCAACAGGCACTCCATGAGAAGTGGGTATGTGAGCATGGACGTGGCCCCTCGCACACCAACAGACAGTAAAGCCTTGACAGCCGTAGATACACGGCAGTTCTGGTCTCGCTAACTCTGTGGGTACACATGACGGCATCTGCTTCCTAACATCGGTGCGACTGTCGGACACTGAGCTTCCAAGCCTCTGCTGTCCCCAGCTCAGCCAGCCAAGCTGGAGGGCAGCAGAGACTGGTGAGAGTCAGGAAAACAAGTCAGCCACGAGACCATTCCCCTACTGCGCTTTATTTATGAGAAAGAGCTGAAGTCGACTCACAGGAAAGGCATACAAGGGGTGGGGAACAACCAATAAAAACCAAAAACAAACAAAAAAGCTGCTTCTTTGTATAAACAGGCAAAGCGTTCGTTCATTGTAACACTGCAGTGAAAGGCCCTGAAACACAACCAGTTCCCCAAAGCCGCGTGGTAGCGGGCAGCGCAACTGCCCTTCGCCTGGGCAGGGGCTGCGGGACTCGTACCTGGCCGGGCTCCTGCGGCTCCCTCGGGGCGCTACGGGCGGGGCTGCGGGTACCATCCCCGGGCCCGTGCCGGGCAGGGGTCGCCCCATGCCGGGCAGGGCAGCGGGGCCCCGGCACGGCCCGTCGGTCGCACCCGCCCGTCCCCGCCGCGCCCCACACGCACCTGCGGCACCGCTGCGGGGGGGCCGGGGCGCCGCCGCCCGCTGTGCTCGGGGGGCGCTCCGCCCGCCCAGGCCCCGCCAGCCCCGCCGCCGGTCGCCGTGGCCGCGGGGCACCGGGGCCGCAGTACCGCCGTACCGCAGTACCGCCGGCCGCCGTGGCCGCGGGGCACCGGGGCCGCAGTACCGCCGTACCGCAGTACCGCCGGCCGCCGTGGCCGCGGGGCACCGGGGCCGCAGTACCGCAGTACCGCCGTACCGCAGTACCGCCGGCCGCCGTGGCCGCGGGGCACCGGGGCCGCAGTACCGCAGTACCGCCGGCCGCCGCGGCCGCGGGGCACCGGGGCGGCAGCGGGGCCTCAGCGGGGCCGCAGCAGCGCCACGGGCCGCAGAGCAGGGCCTGGCAGTCGGGCTCCATCCCCAGGGGTCAGGCCGAGCCCCTCCCGCCCCGCGGCATCTACCGGGAGGCACAGGACGCCGTGGCAACGGCACGCACGGCGGTTGTGGCGGAGAAGTGCTTCCAGGGGTTTCCCTGAAAGGACCTCTAAGAAAATCCCTTCGCAGGAGCGAGAGCTGCTCCCACGCTCCTTTTGTAGCTTGGTTTGGTTTTTTAAAAAAGAACCTTTTGTTAAAAAAAAAAAAAAAAAAATCCAAACAGCATTAATTCTCGCAAACTCCATGAGCACGTTTACAGCCAAGTGTTACCGACACTCGCATGTTCCTAACAGCATCGAAACGCCACCAGTGACAGGACTGGAAATCCCCCAAGTACAGGAATAGCCCCAGATAAAGTACTGAGTTTTCACTCGCACTTGAAATTAGCAGCGTGATCTTGTAATGCTTTAGCTGTCTCAGCCTCTGCTTTTATTGAGAGTTTGAAAACATAATTGGAACATGCTTTAAAGTTATTTCCAGATTTTTTGGTTTTAAAAAAGGGGGAAAAAGGGGGGAGAAAGCATTTATTGAAAATATACCAATAATCAATACATCAGCCATAACTTTTGTCAAAAACCAGATATCTGCTTTATCCCTATGAAGTTTGTTCGTGTTACATCAATGATGTCATGGACAACCTTTAAATTATCCTGAATAAGGGAAAAACCCCTGTGATTCAGTTAAAATCTGTGATGACTTTTGGACTATCATTCTCCAAGAAGATCCTGCCTGGCACCTCACAAAAGCATCTGTCACAGGTATGAGTGCCGCTACACAGGGAAGGTAGAAGTACAGACTCTTCTGCAGCAGGGCTGCACAAAAGCTAAGTAACCAAGGCTTTGGTATAGGCTGGCTGCACATTTAGTCAAGCTCAGTACAAACCTTAGTACAGCCGTGTTTCTACAGATTGTTACAGAGCTTTTGGGAACAGACAGCATTGAAGCACATAAGCCAGTGCTTGTTATTCCTGCCAAAAACTTGGGTGTTAGCCAGATCCCTTTCTGATATCAATCTTACCAGATATCTAAGCAAACCAAGATGTGACTCTATGCAATCACGTGCATCAGGACTAGAAAATTTGGAGAGTTAAAAACAATGCTTAGTTTGCAGATGTTACAAAGACACTCCTCTGGTATGGACCTGCTACATCCTCCAGCACAGCTGGTGCAATTTTTACAGCAGCAGCACTTAGTTACAAAGCAAGCCAAATAGTCTGGGTAAACTTTGCACATAGCAGTTCAAACAAATCTTGAATCCTTCCTGAGGAAGGGGTAAAATACGTGTTTAGTAGGTTGTGTGGATCAATAGGGCGCTATGCTAGCCACCATATGGATGGAAAGGAGTTTTTTGTGCTGTTTCTTTCATTTCGTCCTAATAGATATGGCAGCTCTTTTTAAAAGACACAACTGGAAGTTGCTGCCCAGTGTCAATTTTATTTCTGTGTATTTATCTTTCACGTTCATTTTGAAGCAGTTTATTTTGCTAAAAGTTCTGCTAAGAATTTTCAGTACCTGGATCTATTTGTCTTTTGAAAGAAATAAATGTATATTAGCACCACTATCTCATTTCTGTTTTGTCTGTGGCATTTTGAGCTACTGTCCCCTCATAAAAAGCCCCCTTAAAATGCCTTCATATTTTAAGTTTGACTTTTTAGCCTAGATGCTTTTAACTTATTCATGGACAGAGAAAAAAGGAAGTAGTTCTATTCCATCTGGGCCCGTTCTTCCCAGAGCTTAGCATGCTCTGTAAGCTGAACAATCTCATTAGGGTTAATTTGATGCAAGCTGAAGTGGCTCACTGGCTTGCAGGCTCAGCACCCTAGGTAGTGCATGAATGAATTGCTGACAAACTTAGAGTAGAACATTGAGAATGAGAATAAAAGATTAAATCTCATTTCCTTCCAGCACAACTTGAAATACTTGAGTGTGTTAGGCTAAATAATGTGAAATTTGGTAAATTGTTTCATTGAAGGTGAGCAATAGAAAACCATTAGGCTGTTTTGTGTAAGCTAGTGGTTTGAACTATATCTAGTACTACTCAAGGACTAGATATGGTAAAACTTGAACTTGGTGGCTTGAAGATGACACACTGCATTGAGTTGATACTTTTATGGGAATGAGATCTTGCTCCTAAGTGACAGCTTTCATCTCAGAGTCCACCTGCCTATATTTGAAGCCAGGAATCTTTTTTTCCTACGTACATAATTTATCTGGCTTTTTTCTGACCACTCACTCTGTATTATAAGGTCTTTCTGACCTCATTTCTAATGCCTTCCCTCATCCTTGCTACTCTGAATACTTTTATGGATTGGCAAGCTATCACATCTCATTGCTCCTCTCCCTTTCCAGATTGTTGCTGAACAAAAAAATGTCAGCGTATAAATTACTAAAGAACTCCACTGATGACTTCCCTTCACACCTTCCCTTACTATCTTTTCACCAATTATTCATTCATACAAGGACATTCTTTTTCACCCTTCTTATTTTGAAATTACAATCCACATATAATAAATTATGCAGAGGCAAAAAGATCAAAATCTGCCAAACTGGTCATGCCCACAAACTTCTACCTGCTGATATTGTCCATGCTGATTTCTGAAACTCTGTATTTCTCAAAAAAGTCAAGGAACATGAAATATTTGATTTTTCTAATAAAGTGGCAGGTGCTAACATGGTCTAGCAAAGCGTAGGAGATCGCTTCATAGGAGTTTCAAATCATCCACGTCTTTTACAATGTAGAAGTTTTGATTACTCATTGAATCCTCAGGAACTTGGGTTTACTGGCTTGTGAAGTTTTTCATAATGAAAGACTAGTAAATAATTTACTTAAAGCAAGTAAGAAGTCATTAACAATATATACCAGGATGCCATGTGTGACAGGCATGTCTGTATTTAGAACCACACTATTATTGGTGGCCATGGAACGTGGCCCTGTGTGGTGTTTTGATAGCTCTTGTGTCTGTGTCTGTTTTGATAGCTCTTTCAGACTAGATTAAATATGTGAGAAAGGTTGCCATTTTTATTTGACACAACACAGGTTGCAAAATTAATGCGTAAACAGACCTATTATATAATAACTGGGAGTTGGTAAGTGAACAAAGACTTCACCACTTTTGTCCCTTTTAATCACTTTGTGAGTAACTGTGATTTAAGTGAAACTGAAAATAATTTTGTTGCAGAAATGTTAAGAAATTTAATTGTTTAAAACGGTACCACATGTTAAACTTAAAACCCTTAAGGATCTATAGTGGGGAAAAACATATGAGATGTTACCTTAAATTCCTTTTTTCTTTTACATCTTTCCTTCTTGTTGAAGTGTTACATTTAGTGTAAATTTCTGAAATGCTCATCAGTATCTTGGTTATGGTCAGCTTTCCTGCCTCAGAAGTGGAAGGTTTAAGTTCTAGAGCACAGTGTCTTTCATTAGAGTTAGAAATTAATCTGAATTCAGTATAATGACTTCAACCTTAAATCTTCAGCCATTCGAGCATACACAAACAGCTGCCTGGACTCTCATGTAAGCTGAGATCATAGGACAGACAGAGGAAGTACAGGTGATAAACAAATCTTCCTCCTTTGCATTTCTAGTTGATTTGAATATCCAGTCAAAAATACAAGGGGTTCATTCAAAACCCATTTTTTACATTTAGTTTTTCTAGATTATTTAATTTTATTTTTAAAGGTAATGGCCAAATGAGTCCAAAAGTTGCTAATAGCTACAGAATGATCAATTGTTCTCTGGAAAGGTTGCCCAGATATGTTTTGTGCTCCACAACCGAGATTTTATTTAATCCCATTACACTTGCAAGAAATCTTATATTAGGCTTTATAATAAGGAAAAAAACCCAAGTCTGGTTTGATATGGAATGTTATCAATTTACCTCATTCACTCTTCTGACCATTTGTTTTACAGCTGAGAGGACTGTAACTCAGAATAGCACAGAACAACCAACAGGAATTGGCTTGAAACTACCAAATGCCCTGGTAGAAAACAGTAGGATAACTAAAGCATTATTTTAGCAATTGGAAGTGGGGAGGACAAGGGAAAGCTGATGACAAGGAAAGCTCAGGAAGAAATCTGAAGATCAGGCACCAGAATAGTTGCTATTAATAAGACGTAGGAACTTGAAAAGGGAGTGGAGGAATATTAGCTGCTTCAGGGGTAATAGGAGTAAGAGACAGAGGAAACAGAGCCAAAATTTCTAGCCAGAGGCAATCAGAGAAGGAGCAGAGCGAAATACTGGAGTTTTCAGTCACACAGAAGCAAGGTAAAAAATCATTGCAGCTGTAATTAACAGTTTTGTCACTCATGACCTTAGCTTTCCAAGTCTTCAAATATTATTATTATTAATGACATTTTGTAAAAACACAGCAGCCAGGGTATTAATAAAACATTCCTCTTCAGATATACTCTTTCATTAGAGTATAGGTTATGTAAATGTATTTCTGTTGTTTATTTACCAGGAACATGCAAAGCTGAGTTCCTCATTTCTCATGGTTATGACCTCTAGCTAATATGGTAATCATTACGGCTAACATTAAGATTCAAGAATGATTTTCTGTTCGCAAACACTTTTCATAGACAGACAGGCATGTTGGTTTACATGGACAATTATCAAAATAATATTGTTTAGAAAATATAGACTTTGACATATTCATACAAAAAAAAACCCCTTTCAGATACTCTTAATAAAAGTATATATTATATTTTATATTTTGTGCTTTATATTTTATATATATATTTATTTAAGATATTATTTCTGGGAGTTAAGAACAGGAGAGCAATTACCAGTACAAATATTTCCCTGTGTAATCTACTGACAGCTCAAATGTAAGGTCATAACATATAAGTCACCTCAGTTGCCAATGTTTATAGTTTACCAAGAAAAATAAAAGTACTGCATACGTTCCATAGAAACCATTTGTGCAAGACAATGTTCGTTTACGCAAATACTAATAAAATTGCAGAGTTGTCTGCCAGGAAGATAGATACAGTACAGAGTAGTAAAGCACAGTCAGATAATTTCACACCAAAAAGCAGCAGCTATGTGGTTTGGCAAGATGTAAGACATTCTTTCACCTTTCAGGGACAATACATTCTGGTTTTAGTGACATGGAACAGCTCCTTTAATTTTCATCTTGTACATAGGTAAGCATGCCTTTACAGAATGGAAAGCCCTGAAGCTATACACGCATAATGATTCAAGCCTCAAAAGATTTGTTCACATCCCTACAGTTACAAAATTAAGTTATAACCGCCTCGTTAGTACATATTTTGTGGAACATGTCTAAAGTGGTTCTCAACACTTCTGCTGTCTGTTTTCTTCTTTTCTTCTATAACTTAGGTTCAGAGACAATCTGAATGTCTAGGACAACTTGAGCAGATGTGAAGAAATGAGACCCTCTCGCGGGTTCTTCTCCAGCACCCCTGCACAGGTAACACTAGACACCAAGACAGATGGGGTGATAGGCTCCTGGAGCGCCATCAGCCTTTCCTCTCACAGCTTGCATCCGCTGAGCTAAATTTAAACATTCCTACTGAGTTTAGTGATACAGCATCAGGCTTTCTTGCCCCATGCCTCTGCCCAGGTAATATCCACCTGTCAGTTTTGAGATCCTTAGTTCATTGTATCCATTGTTCCAAATTAATTTCATTCCATTCACAAGGAAATAGTAAGTATCCAGTTGTGTGGGAGGACTGGTGTTGTAGGGTTGTACATGTTCCCTTCCCTACTCTGACGTTTCACACTGTTGTTGATACCCCTCTTACTATGATGGCAGTTTCAGTTATAGAGACCACAAATCTGTGCCTGCTAGTTCTCCCCAAAATCCGAATTCACTTCTGCCCATGTCTCTCCCCCCAGTCTTGTCTCTGCTCTCTAAGTCACGTGTCAAGGCCAAGGTAAACTCTAAGTGAGGCATTAAGGTGTCTGTGGTCTAAACCAAGTGAAATCACATGCTGCTAATGCCCACAAGCACCCGCTTTACAGTGTTTAATTTTTTTGTTAGCATAATCAGTGATACGCCCAAGAATCTTCTTGAGCTTGGTTAATTTTTTCTCCATTTTCTGAAGGGGAATTCCGGATTTCGAATTCCTTCCATCTACAAATAAGGCTCCATCCCCTTTCTTACAAACCTGAGAGTATCTGTCTGCCGCATCAAACAGCTCTTAGAGCTCTGCCTGTTTATACCGGGTACCCTGTAAGAACAGAGGTGATTTAGCAGATAAGCCTTGCATTCCAGTAGTCCCTGTGACTCGCTATCGTCTAACAGCACACTTTTCAGCCCAGACAATTTTCATGTGTCTCTTAAAAGTTCGTAATATGTGTTAGGCAGTGTTATAAATAAAAACTGCAAAGCTTAAAAGGACGGAGAGCGATACTCTAGGCACATGTTGTTATTATTATTGTTGTTACTGTTGTTGTTATTGTTGTTATTGCAGTCTAGTAGATTTTACAGAAGCAGGCAGAAAAATAGCATCTTTGTGAGGATTTTCGTACTTTCTCTCCCTGCTGGAAACTAAGTAACATAGTAACCAAGAGTTAAGTCTCAATTGACTGTCAACATGCTGACTTTGCAACTTAAGATAAACACGTGTGTTTACAGACACCTTTCTGATTAAGAGCATTCATCACAGTGCCTGTATGCAATTTTCTCTGCTGATGAAGCTGATTTCTGTTTCAGAAATCTTTGGCACTGCTCTGCAGAGAAGAATATTGCAGAGAAATCCATGAGTGTAGCTCTCCTTGGAATGCTGCCAACCATTTTAAGTCTCAAAATTAACTTAACTCAGCTCTATTCACAAGATCAGTCAATTCTCTCTCAAATGTATTTTATGTGAAGCAGATTTGTGAAAAGTGCTTTTTAAGCAGGGCAGTTTCAATGCAGCTATTGTGGCAGTGCATATGCATCATCAGATCGTTGCCTGCGAATGAGATTGCTTGATCTATTATGCAGCCACAGCCATAAGAAATACACTGTACTCCTATTTATTGCTTTTTACCATTTGCAACTCACTTGATAAGTGTGTTTGCCTGAAATTGTCCATTTTTCGCTTTTGAGTACTTTGTCACAATTTTCCAGCAATAATGACAAAACAGTCTCTTAGTAACATGAATTGACAAGATTTTAGTATGACCATTGTGTTCTCACCAATACCTAGCAAAATGAGAAAATGAAAAGGTGCGTTCTTAGTCCTGGCAAGTCACAGTTGCATTTTCATGTTCTTGAACAAGCAGAAATGAGACAGTCCTCCCAAACAAAGATTAAAAGAATTTAATTCACTGAACAAACAGAGGCAACATAAGAGTATTTATCAAAGCCAGGAGGATAAAGAAGAGAAACAGTGGTTTTGAACCACGTTTGTGTTCCAGTATTATGCTGAAGTTTGATGTTGCTCAGGACAAAACCTGAAACTAGAAGCAGGTTGTCATTGTTTGCCTTCTGATACATCTGAGATTAGTGGCTTTTTTTAGACCTTTTGTCTGTAAAACAGGTAACCTGCACACCCCAATGACTTTTAAAGTTGCCTTTATGTTGTGTAATAGAACACTGCTAGGGCTTGGAGCGTGTCCTCTCAGTGCCCATCCTTTCCTCTCTTTGTGTTCCTCACTTTAAGCCTGGTTTCTTTCAGGGAGTGAAGAACAGCCGTGACCTGTTATAAAGTCTGGCAGTTTCCTAGCCTGAATCCTGCAGTGTTTAAGTACTCTAAGAAATGGGGCAGGCTTTAGAAAACACAGCCTTCCAACTGATTTCATGCATCTAATAATAGCCTCTCAAGCGAGGAACTGTGCATGTGCCTCATGCAAGCGGTCACACTGTCAAAGTAGACAGAGACATACAAGTCACAAGCTCAGAAAAACAGTTTACAGGCTGATGATACATTTTTGTTCTTTCCATGCAGGACAAAGACATCAATTCAATATTGGGATGGCAAACATGGAGATAAGAAGACAATTTTCTTCCCCATGGTTTTAGCATAAAAGTATATATGCAGCTCTTACTCTTCTCATTGAGGACTGGCCTGAATATTTCTTGCATGTGATTTTATGGCTTGTTTGCTTTTTTGCATTACTCAGTGGATGTTGGTGATAAGGTTGCCTTTCTGAGTGGTTAATTAATATTAATAGCCAGAGATGCTGAAAGCTGTTGTCCACTGGTGTGATCATATTAGCTTTCCAAGCAAAACTTTCCTGAACAGAAAGAGCAGTGTGCTTGTCTGTCCTAGATCAAAACAGCCATCAGGCTTCCATTTAAAATTTCACTGATTCCGCATCTGTATGCTAGTCTGGTTCAAGCCAAAGAACACTGTGTACATTAGCATTTCACAACTTAGTAATTGTTCTCAAACATTATGAGTTTCCGTAGAGACTGTTGGAATTAGATGTATTGCTTTTCATAGGAGAAAAACCAGTTCTATTCAAAATACTGTAAGGAAACTAACAGAAAAATGCTAAAAAAAAGGAGAGAAAATAAAAGATTGAGAGTATATTTCCATTTATCATCATGTTCTTTTTCCAAAGCTTTACATATATTAAATTATTTGTGAAGCTCTCTTTCAGTTATGCTGGCAAAGGATATCATAACATTAACTTGCAAAATGACATAGAAGGTTGTTGCTCTTCTGTTCTTTCACTTGTTAAAACCTTCTATGTTATTGTTAATCATCATAGAAGCACTGCAGGGCCCTGAGTTTTCATCTTTTTATATAGGTGAATGAAACACTGATTGTTCGATATATGGCAATTTGAAGATTTTGTTCTTCCTGACGGCAGTTTATATGGGCTTCTGAATTTCCCTTGATGTGTAGAAGTATCAGTGAGAGGAAAATAAAGGGATTCAAGTCTAAGCAACTTTTTTCCTTTCTGAAACAAGAGCTCCAATAGGCTTATATTTAAGTTATGGAAAGAGTCCTCAATTATTTAATCTTTCTTTTCTAATTTATTAAATCCCTGTCTTGTTCATTCAAATCAACCCCACTTGGATTCAGCAGTGTATTATTGATCATAGCAAGCCCTGGGCAGGCAAAATACCACATTAGCTCACCCAGCTTGAGTTTAAAATGTCTTTGTTACATGGAATTGCATATTTTCTTAATTTATGTGTTCAGGTGATTGGCAGTTAAAAAAACTAATAAGGGTTTCTAGAACAAATGAAGAGTATTTTACTTTTGCCTGAGGGTATTCACCCAGCAGATTCATACCACTTAATTAGTGCAAAATTTTACTTTAGATGTACCAGTGAAAATGAGAAACAATTAATAATGGTAATTTCAGTGATATTCCGATAAGGAACCTGAACACTGTCTTCTAAATAGGCATTGGGTTACTTCTAAAAAGTCCTCCAGATTTAATCTCTCAAGTTTGTGTTGCAAGTTCACAGCATAAAGTCCAATGATCTATTCAGAGCTTAGAGCAAAAAATCTCGTACTGTTTTTACAGATTTCAGTTCTGACACTTGGCTGCTTTGGCTTAGCAGTAACCCCTGATGATGTGAAAGCTCCCAGAATGTATGGAAAGGATATCTGTGGGGTAGGGGGCTACTCTCCTCATATGAAAGCTTTCTAGTAGTGATTTGTGTTATAATTTCAGCCAAGAGAACAGTTAATAGTAGTTAAAACCTGATCTGATGCTGGTGCTGAATTTCCTATGCTTCTGCTACTTCCTGGCAGTGTTCAGACTCTTCCAGTTTAACTTGCAGAACTCAGACCACAACTGCATCCTGATATCTGCATAGAAGTAAACTGAAGTAAATTGAAACATACTGCCATCTATTTCTTCATGAGAAGAATTCCAGAGGAAAAACAATATTCCCAAACTGAACTTTGCCAGAATATTTTTTAAATTGAACATTATTATAAGATTCTGTAACATTACACTGAATTTACCATCAAAACATGTATATAAATTCAATAGAAGACATTGTCAATTTGGCACTGTTTCGTCAGACTTCTTAGTTATCTGATTGCATTAATTCTACATATCCAAATTCTCCTTGTTCTGGTGTTATATCTCTCCCCACTGGAATCCAGGCCCTGGAGTCAAATAAGAAAATATCCCCTACTCTTTGAACATGTTGGATCAAAGGAATGAATGACATCTCTGATCTTGGAGAACAGAAGAGCACACACTTTGGTAAGATCTTGCTCATTGTTAAGAAATCATGACTGGAGACACAGCACATGATTAAAAGAGTTACAGCCATCCCACGAAGTCCAGAGCTCAAACTTCATCTGTAACTGAATTAATGTGGTTTCTGGTGCTAGTGTTCATTCAGTCCCACATTGAAAATTGCAGGTCCAACTTTTCTGTGTTTGGAACATAATGTTTAAATATGGTGAAAGTGATTAAGCATTTCTCTAGCTGAGCTTAATTTAATCAGAGCCTTTCTGAGCCCCTCATAGCAATCTGGGGTTTTTTGCTGGTTCCTGATCCACTGGCATCTCTTCAATTGCTGTGAAAAAATATCACCCTCAATCGAATGAAAGAGCATCATTAGCAGGTTCGGCAAACTCCTCAGGCATTAAGGAGATGCTGTGGAGTCAGGTGCTCTCTGTTAATTGGTTCATTCAGACTGCTGGGGAAAAGTGACCATCTGCAGCGTAGTGCATCCCAAAAATGCACCCAGTAAATCAGCCCGCAAGCGCTCGGGCACGCTGGAGCTGTCAGGAGCTTGGGTGCAGACAGGGAGCCGTACCCCTGTAGGAGATGCCCGCCGTGCCCTCGGCAGCGCGCGTGGGCCGCAGCCGCCGGTGCCCGGCTCGGCATTGCCACCTCCCGGCCCAACCCCGGCACTCCCCCCAGGCATTCTGCTGGGTTCCTCTCCCTTCTCGAACAGCCCCAGGCGCTTCGAGCCTCCTCGCCGTGCTTCTGGGCGGGTTTTGCCGTACCCTGGCCCTATAGGGAAGCCTGGTGAGCAGGGAAAGATGGGGCATGATGGCACTGGGAATCCCTGCGTGTAACCCCCCGTGTGACAGTATAAAGGTGCTTTCATGTATGTGATGTTTGTGGATTCACATAGGACACTGCAGGTCTTCACTGTATTCTCAAGTGCTAAGCTAGGCTGAGAATGCATTGCTGCACCAGAGATGTCCTTACCCATCCACTTCATTGACTCTACGTGTTGATGGCTGACTTTTGGACAAAGTTCAGTATTTCTTAACTAGCACCCAGAACAAATGGGAAATGGCCTGCCGCCTCATTTTCCTTGCCCATGCTTCTCCATTTATCTCACTCTTCTGTATAACCAATGGTTGGTATGGACATATGATTTGTCCATCACAAAAGTAAACCTAAGCCTAGAACCTTTGTTCATTTGATAAATGGGTTAGAGCTAATAATGCCTTTACACCACACCTCTTGTCCTAGGATTTCTTATCACCTCTGTGTCAGATATCGCTGGTGTAATGTCACCTGAACACTCCATGGCCATATCAGTGCAAAGTCTGATGGCTTAACTTAAGCTGCTGTGCAAGGCAGTTCAAGTGAAGATGGAAGGTATTGCATAGATGATAGAAAATGCCCATATATTTTCTTCCACCAGCAGAGCTGAGAGGGACAGACATTCAGAGGGGAGCATACAGCTGGGAGCCATGTGCATTGTCAGTCCTGGTATTTTTTTCAGTAAATACTTTGTGTATGACTTCTGTCATGCCTTTCACTGGGGGCTTTTAATGAAAGTGTACTTAGAGCTTGGTCTTATTTAGAGTCATTCCACTTAAATATTTCTCAGCTTGCTGTGTATGAAACATTTTAACATCAAATTTGGAAAATGCACCCTCCCCCTGCAGTTTTACAGGTGCACTTTCTATTTAAATCTCATTAATACATGGAAACATTAAAGTGCTGAGTGGTTAATAAATACAACAAAACCAGCAGAAAAAATTATATAGTTAGCATTATATATCTTTTCTTCTGTGCCTCTGGTGGGATGAATATGCCCAGCTATACAGCAGTCAAGGAGCCATTTTAATTAGAATTTAAATTAGATTTTGTAGACCTGTGAAAAAGAAGGAGGCAAAAATAGGCCGAAAGATACTACCAACTGCAGAGAAACTCGTCATGCACCAGCAGTGTCCTGGTAAAGAAAATAATGCTCTCTAGCATGATGACACTGGAGAATGAAAGTGTTGCAAGCTCTATCAAAGAAAGAGTGCTTATGTGAGGACTTCGAACTAGCAGGCATGAAGAGGGTTTCTACATATTTGAACATCTCAGGAAGACATGTAAGACAGGAAAACCTGAGCTATCAGCAGCGTTTTAGATTTCCTGCATCAGTAGCTTTATCTGTCTTTTTCCAAACAAAAAAAAATTAATTTGAAGAAAATTTTGTAATATCCTATGTCAAAGCTAAGGCTAGTTTTTGGATACTTTTTTCCTCTGGGCAAATAGTGCATGCCAGTCTTTGGGACTGGCAGCTCAGCACTTTCACCACCATTCCATTAAAATGAATTGAAATGTTAAAATAAAAGGTCCATGGGTCTGCTGTTTCTCAAATAGAGCAGAAATCATGGTGTTAACTGAGAGGCAAACTTCTCAGATCCTGTTTTTTCCTAGATGCAGGTCGTGAACTGAAACTTAACAAGATTCAAAGTGCTGACTGGGTAAAAGCACATTTGCGGTCCCACGGATCACGATAACATTTACTGCACGGTCAATAGCTGTAATATGAATGCTGACTTTTGAGTTGTTTTTTTCAATTAGTAATCAGAGTGCTGTGAAACTAAGTGTCTGGACTGGTACTGACAGCGTGTGTATCACTGTAATTATCAGTGCATTTTGCCCTGTTTTTTTCTTGCCATCAGAGAGTATCTAACATGCATGCAAGCCAGAAGGCAACAGTTTTCCTTCCATAAGGACTAGTGGTATATAACTGCACTATTTTATGGCTGCAGATATTTTCAGGCTTCTCCCTTTACTAAATGACGAAATCGCTCAGCTCGGGAAAATGACTGGTCTTGGCAATTGCTCCCAGCACAGAGAGCGAGGAACCGCTCTCTCCTTTTCTTCCCTGCAACTCTGCTGCTTGTCCAGCAAGAGGAGCTGCAGGAACAAGCAGCCAATTTCTCTCAAACTTACACTAAAGAAAAATACCTGGCATCATTTGACAGGAGAGTTCCTCTTTGTCTACGCTACTGTACAACAGGTCAAATACAAGATATTTTTGAGAGACTCATTTATTATCAACTGATTTATTTTTCATTTTGCAGGGAGTAAAAGGTCTATCAAGTAATTAAGACAGGGTTTTCCAAGCCCCGGTGTTGAATACTCATTTATAGCAGATCTTTTGAGTTTCATCTGTCAGTCATTAGCAACTGAGTACATGACAGCTGTGCAAATCCAGGTAGAAGAGACATAAATATGGTTGAAAGGGACAGTATAGGTTGGTTTAGCTTTTTATTACTTAGTGCAGTATTTTTAAACAAACAGAATAGTGCAACTAAGCAAAGGAAATAGAAATGGCAGCCTAAATAAATTGACATGATAGTAGCATGATAATAGATATGTAACTATGGAGAAGAGGAAGTTCAGCTATCTATTCAGCATGTAATTTTTCCTGTACCTTACTTGTATATTGGTCTGTTTCATTACTAAAATGTATTCATCCTGCTGGTGTATCTTTGTCTATATCCTTGCTCTTTTTCATGGAAGTTTTTTTCTAATCATTCATTTGTCTTACCTTAGGACTCTACCAAGACCAAATCCTGTGACACATTCTCTGCATGCATTTGATTTCATTCCTACACTTGTGCCAACAAACACTTTTGTACTTTGGGGTTGTAGGATTGCAAGTAGACCCAGGAAACAATGGCAGCAAATAGACAACTTACATGCTTTAAGTTAAGCAAGTGCGAAGCTCTCTGTAGGATTTTGGCCTTATTTATACCAGGTTTATCCAATGACTTCCATCCGGTTGGGTTTTGTTGCCTAGTTTGGTCATTATCTTTGGTCCTCATGTCTCTTTCTCAAACTGTGCAGTGTCATGGTGATCTTTTTTCCCTCTCTCATTAGGCACATGTTAGACCAAGACATATTACTTTTCATTTACCAAGTTGGGCACTGTAACAAACTGGAAAATAACTGGCCAGATCCTAAAAACAGTTGATGTTTGTGCGCAAGGAATTAATATAAAGTTGTTTGGCACCCCAATAACTGGATACTTACACTGTGCTTTTTGCCTTGCTCCCTTTTATAAATGCTCAGTGTGCAGCTCTGGTAGAGCTTGGCATTCTGGCACAGGCTGTAATACTGCAACTTCCTTAATTAGGTGTGCATTTAAACTGTGGGACAGAAGCAGCCTCCAGGCCAGGTAGAAAACACCCAAATCAATACTTTATCAAAGTTTGGGTTTAGATATGAGTCCAGAACTTCACTGCCTCTGAAGCAGTCTTTTTGGGTGGTTTTCTCAATGCTTCCTCAGAGCTCCAGAGCCATGCTTATGAGAATTGGCATGCCAGTTTGAAGAATATATAACCTTTCAGTCATATTCTTCACATGCTCTTCTGCCTGCTGGTTATATCAGCCTGACAAGCTCTTAAATCCAGATAAAAACGTAGCAGAATCTTACTGAGGTGAAGTTTGTCTTATCTGCCTATTTCATCACATGGTCAAAGGATGCATTAGCAACCACTTCACCTTATGTTGGTCCTGCCACACACAGAGTTGTTAGTTAGGAATTGCTTCAGTCAGCTTGAGACAGACAAATCCCCTTTTCAAAGAATGGGTGAGACAAACCCAGAGCTTGTTCTGGAAGCTTTCCATACCAGACTAGGCGATAATGTCAGATCCTCTCCTTCCTTTAATCAAGAGGGTGAACTTTTAGCATGTGTCACTGTGAACATGTTTATTTGTTTAGTTACTCGATGAGGTGGAAACAGGACATGGTCACAAGGGATAACCACAGAGCAGCCAGGCTGGGAGTGGTCCTTACTGATCTGTGCAAGTCTTGAACTGAGAAGGAAGAAAATAGGAGTCTGGCTGCCTGTGCCTCAAAAGGCAGAATCACCACGGGTTTGGGAGACAAGATGATGAAAGGAGGCTGCAGCTGCATATATGCCACTCTGGAGGGGTTTTAGGAATTTCCCCATGTCTGCCTGCCCAAGATCCTGATGACTGTAAAATATTGGGAAACTATTGTGGATATTTGTGTTTAAGTAGGAAACTGAAGATCCAGTGGGTTTGGCATCTTTTCTTCCTGACTTCTGATACCTTTCAGGCAAGAATCTTAAGCTGGTAACAGGTGGATCTTGAGGTCTAAATATGGGGTTGTTGCATCCTGATAACTGCATGCACACACATACAATCTGGGCATTGAAATGCTGGCATTTGAAAATATTAAAGGAAAAAAAAGTGGACCTCCATTTGATACTGTTGTGAAGGAATTGCGCTGCTTCTGAAGATCACCTTGTATCTGCACTTTTTTTAAAGTCAGGGCAACTAGTTTTTTTCCAGTTTCTCTGCCGGAGCTAATGTGCCTAGGGAAATGCAGGGGCTCTGTCGGTCCTACTTCAAAGTCTAGTTGAGACTCAGGGATGGATGTGCACCATTATCTTCCTCACACTCATTTTTCTGGAGGCCCTTCCTTTGTTTACTGTCTCCTGAAACAAAACTTACCTGCCACCCTGTTCAGACTACAAAGAAAGTGATTTTCGTTCCCCTTTCATCACTTGTGTTTTTTGAACTATCACCTTATCTCCAGCCTGAAAGGTGGGATCAGTTGTGTCTTCATTTGAGTATAGCTCCAGGCTTCCACTTAAAACATTACAGACATGATACTTTTGGGTCTATTAAGAGCAGTAATCCTGCTCCCCAGGGATCCTTTAAAATATGTAGATATAAAAAGTCCAGGATCAGTAATCCTTCACCACTGTAAAATAATTACTTATTAGATTTTTATCAAAAATAAGGATGCTAAATATGCTCTCTGAATATGTCTAGGGCTTGTACAATTTTTTTCATCACCAATGTTCTAGTTATATAGAATAGATGTGAGTGTAAACAAAAAGCATATTTTTTCATGACTTAGAAAAGTATAAGTAGATCTAAATAAGTATAATATGGTGTTTGATTTTGAAAGATTTATCATCAACTACCAAACAAACTCAGAGTTTGGCTTAATTTTAGCTCAATTTCACAAATTAAAGGCAATAAAATGTAAGTTCATGGACTATCATTTTAAATTACCATTGTTGATGAATAACAATATTAAGGAAATAATCCCTGTATCTTCTTTTGTTAGATACAGTCACCTGTGTAAAATTTCTGAAGAGATGTTGCATCAAATGTGTATCTGTTGTTAGGTTCCCTAAGCTTGTAACAAACTGGGTAGAGCTAACAAACCAGACTGTTTGGTTTTGATACAGAGCAAAAGAATGTTGGAAGTATTCTTCTTTGATACAGATTCTTGTAGTGAATGGGTATCACCATCAGAGTGGAGTCTTATTCTGGCATTTCTTGTTAGAAAAGGAAGATTAGTATATTTTAATGGAGTATCTCTAATCATGGTCTATGCAAAGATAGAGTCCCTACTCCTTCTGGTCCACTCCCCCCTGCCCACAAAAATGATAAATTACTGCTGTGTATTTACTACAGTTTTTCATTATCTTCATTTAATATGTGCCCTTTAGCTCCCCGATAGGTAATTAATAATATATTTGGTCTTGGGATTATTTGTATTTGTAACTTTACTCTTGGGGAATCTTAACCAGTTCAAACTGTATCTGACCTCATTTTTCAAGTTTTTCTTAAGAGCAAAGTTATTAATCTTCTGATTTCTCAAGCTGAGTCATGCATTACTGTTCTCAAAGTAACAACCACAAAAAGTCCCTGCTAGCCTTTCCCTTTTTTAAAATTTTGTTTGGGTAGAGACCCTACTAGCTAATCAAGAAAGGTATTTTCATGCTGTGGCCTCTTAGCCTTTTTTTTTGCCCTTGCACTTTTGCTCTGATGTCATGAGCAGTACAATGCTGGCATAATCAGTAGTATAGTCATGTCCTTGGAAACTATTAAAATCACTTATGCATTTCTTAAATCATGACAGACATACATGCATGCACTTATGCACACATTCATGAGGGTAAGGACTTTGCTAGTTTGGTAGGAGTCACTGCAATGATGCTTGTTATTAACTAAAACCTTAAAATGCGCCTAACAGTAATAATCACTACTGGACTTTCAGCTGCATTTTTTTTGTGCATCATTTGTATTGACATGCCTCCTTTTTTGCCACAAAACCAGCAAACCACTCCTTTCTAATGTGAAGAAAAGGCAGAGCATTAATTGTTTGAGTGGAACATGGGGATAACAATTACAGGGATTCCCAGGATGCTTTTAGTGATCCTGAAAGCTAAGCATCAAAGCATTTCCCTTTGTTTCATATTCTCACAAAACAAATCTATAGAGGTACTTGATGAATGTAATTTTTTTCCCCCTTTTCTGCTGCAAGGACTGTTCTGGCTTCCTGCTCTTGTCCCTGTTCTCCATTCTTGTCCCCACGCCTGGTGCATGTCTGTGCCACTGATTGCTTCTGTTAGCAGGTCACATGTGCTGCGTGTTGCCACACAACTCCTTGCCCTTCAGAAAATCCTTTAGCTCCACTTTCTCCTCTGATAGCATGGCAGTGTGCCAGCAGCTCCTCACTTTTCATACTTAAACCACCCAGGTTGTGTAAGAGGCACAATATTGCTTGCCACTGCTTTGGAGAGTTCTTTGTGGTGGCTTTTAGTATAGGAGAGCACAACCTGCATGTGGCAGAAAAGGCAGGAATGAGAGCTGTTTTCCAAAGCAATCATTACTAGTCTGACCAGCTGCACCAGGTCAATGAGTAAATTATCCATTTCTCTCTGTGCCTGTCATGGCAAAAATAGACTGTGTGTATATTTTTGTGTGCTGCTGATCCCAGTAGCATTGCTACTTTCACCCAAATTCATGTAGTTTGGTTTTTTAACCATGCCTTAATTTTGGAGGTCCCCACTAATGGTGGCATTACTGGGAGGCATTTCTATAGAGGTAAATCCTACCCCAAATTCCTCAGAGGCAGAGAGTGCCCAGCTTCCTGATCTCTTCCTTTCCAGCTCAAGAGAAGGTGGTCAGAAATTACTCAGAATTTGTGAAACGGTACACAAGCTATGACCCCCTTCTGCTGAAGAGCAGAGGATTCAGGAAACTCATGTCAGTGGTCAGAGCCACTCAGTGGAAAAAGATTTGCAAGGAAAAGAAAAGGAGAAAGAGAACGATCCCTGTTTATCTCCTCCAGAACTGACCAAGCAGCTGTATATCCTGTTTAGGGGTCATACACAATCAGGATGGCAGGAGCGAGCTCAGCAGTTTCAGAGTTGAAAGTATCTTGTGCAAGCAGAGGCTTTGCTGGTAGATGTAATGTTTGTGCTTCCTTAGGCCTGCTTCAGTGAGTGCATTCCTTCACTGCTTGTAATCTTCAGGTATTGTAGATCTTGCTGTTCTGTTCTGCAGATCTTTATTCCATGACAAAAAAATGAAAGTTGCAGTTTGTGACCTTTTTCTGCTTCTGTGCATGCTGAATTTGAAATTACCGCTAAAGTAGACCCAGGAACATCCATGTTATCTCATCCCAATTAGATAATAAATGTATCTGCCGGTTCTTGCGTATGCAGTGGAATATTAGAAAACTGAAGTGTTTTCCTGTGTTTACCCATGACTGTTTATATTTGGGTGTGCTTCCCGTTCACGTCACTATGGTCTTGCTTTGAAGTCTTGGACTAAAACTAGTACTGCACTGATTTCCAAAGGCTTTGTGTACATAAAAGAGTTGCTAATGATGCCAAATACCCTAGTAAATGCTGGATTTCACGATGTAGGAGAGATGGGCTGAAACATGTTTCCAGGTTTCCATTCAAATGCATCCTTCAGATGTCTCCTTAGGAAGCAGGGGAAGATTTTAATTTGAAAAACCAAGGCAAGGCTTTTCCATGAGCTTGTACAAGTCAGAGACCAAATGTCTGCACTTCACATTGGTCTTAGGAGTCTGCAGGTTCTGGTGCTAGTGAAGCTGAAGACCTGCGTTATGTAGCTCTCGTCATAGATTTCAACAGATTTCTCTTAATATATGAGCTTCCTTAAATATCCTAGTATCAGACAAAAGAGCCATTGTTCAATAATGTCAGAGAATGAGATGGGGATTAGTAGTATTCAACCAGTCTACTATATGCCTGGATAAGAATTTTATTTCCAGTAAAGTTTTGAAATTCATTTGCAAGGCAGAATTAACTTAAACAGAGAAAGTTGAACTGTACATTTTCCTACATACTAACTCAACCCTGTGCAGCTCCAGTGCAACAGAAATTTTGAATTTGACCTATTTTTAATTTCACCTCTTCTTTCTTCATAGATATGCTTAGGTACTCATTCCCACAACCACACAGTCCCATCAGTTATGCCTGCAAACCTGAGATTTTCTATGAGGGCTGGAAACTAGCATCAGAAATTTTAAAAAGTGGGATAAAATGCTTATGTTTGCAGTGCTACTGAAAAAAAGACCTGTGGAACCACAGGTTTACAATGGTACCTAGGCAGCTGTGAGACCCTGGTGTGTTTTTTATCTCAAACCTCTTGCTCTGTGGAAAGTGGACAGAGGGTGAGGGTTTATCTCTAACAAGGCGAACATTTGGCTACCTCTTCTGTAGGATCTTTTGACTACTTTATATCATCTCAGGAACACAAATACGGGAATTTGAAGCCAAAACAAGTCTTTCACACAACACCCAGAAATGTTTAAGTGCTTGGTACTTTACAGCTCATCAAAATCTGGCCATTTCTTGCAAATAATTAAGCCAATCTAAGACAAAATTCATGAATATTCAGTCAGATTTATACTATGACACAATTTCACCACATTGGATCACATATCAGCTCTGTAATCAAGGAAAGGCTGTTTTGCTACTATTTATTATACTGTTATGCCAGATCAGGAAACCAGAAGTGCTTCCTCCACACATCACTCATTTAGCAAAGCTCCCACTAACTGCATGTGACCAGGAGAGATACCTTGAGGCAAGGAATGACTCTCATGTCTCTATGTGCACTTGATTCTCATCTCTCTGTGTACATTTGGTGTGTTTTCTATACGTTCTGTTTTCTAAAATGGCCTCACCTTCATGTGACCATCTGATGTGGCTTAGCAGGAGAATCCATGCAGCCTTTGTGATGGGCTGTAATGTACAACAGGGGCAATGCTGAGGTTCTGGGTTATTGTGGAGATTCCCCCGGAACTCAGCTTCATTTAACTTCTGGATGGTGTCCCCTTCTCTGCCAGGACATCTCCCCTGGTGGGCAGCAGTGGCTGAACTGCCAAAGCCAAATGACAGCTGCTGCCCAAACTGGAATCAAACAAACAATTTCCAGGAAAAGCGTCCCGTTCTGAGCAATCAGATTCCAAAGTTCAGGAAAAATTATCTGTGAGACCTTCACACTAAGGCATATGCCAGTTTTTGGGTTACAAACATGGGTTTCTGCCATTCAAGGCTTCCAAATCCTTCCTTTTTATGGATAACCTAATTTATTACATATGGAGAGGGAAGGCACAGAATTTCTGAACCTGTGTTTCCTGACAGTGGTAGACATGGCATGTATTCTTTTTCCATTAAATTACATTGTTAGCTTTATTTATCTTCTCAACTTTTGTATCAGATGTTGCAGGATTTGTTAAAAGGTCCTTGCTGCTCCTGCTGGATCTGTGAATCCACACTAGAGCTGACTTTGAATAGCTCGCTTGTCTGCATTCACAATCTATCTTTCAACAACCAGCACAAAAGAAAAAATCCAAGTAACACTGCTCGTTAGAACTTTCTCCTGTTGTTCATCAAAAATAAGCACATCATTAGCTTAAAGCCAGCTGAGAGTTTTGAGGAGAGTGGATAGAGTCTGCAAGCCCTGGTTAAAAATAAAATAAATTCTAAAAAAGCTTAAAAAAGGTGTAACTGTAGTTTTAACAGATGTCAGAAGGAATTTAAGAAAGGTGCTCTAGGTCTTGTACACCTCATGTTTTTCTTCCACTGAAGTTTCCCCACATACTTTACAAATGCTTGCTTTAGCTGATGAATTTAGGACTATTATTCAATACAATGATGTTTTTGCAAACACTGGAAGGGAATGTTTTTCTCCAATGAAAAGGGTTCTTTTACATAGCTGTGTTTCCGTTCTTTGATGTGGGTGAAGTAATCTGTACCTAGTCAGTGCTTTGGAGTGTTTAAAAATGTTTTTTTTAAAAAAAAATCTTCTAGATTTCCTATATAATGCTTTTATTCCCTTGCAAGATGCCAAGAACCAAAACAAAAGCCTGTCTATCTATGAAGGGAGGTATCAGGTCAAAGACGGTCTCACTGAGCTTTTGTTCACTGGTTTGGTTTGTCTAAAGCCTTTCATGTGAGTCATATTTTTGAATTCTGTTGTTCATGTTTTAAGGGAATGGGTAGCTGGTTGTACTGGGTGTGAGAAATGCCTGCAGATAAAAAAAACCAAGTGATCATTTTAAAGTCTTTTGTAAAGGAACTGCTTTGAGATCTAGCCCAAGCTGACTGCAGTCCTTTGCATTTGGGGCTTGAAGCTCAGTGTGTCCTGTGCTGTTCCTGTGGTGTTTGGGAAGGCACAAAGGCTGGAGTTCCCTCTGTTCCACCCTTGCTCCCAGGGACTAGCACTTAGCAGCAGTAACTAACCATAGAGGCCTTGCACAGAAGCCAAACCCTGTAAGCACAACACCTGTTATGGCAGAGGAGCACAGCCCTCTTGGTTTTGATTGCCATGTCACCCAAATGAGTTATGATACAACTCATTATGAGGAAGAGATAAGGTTATTCCCCTGTAACCTGAAGTCTGAGAGTTGTATTGTTTCTGCACAGAACTGTTAAGTCCAACTTGATAGACTTGCCTTAAATAGCCATGCAGATAGGGATTTTGAACAGTTTTCTGTTGCATACAAAGGGTTTAAATTTGAAGGGTGTTCTCCAGCCTCAGCAATACATTGTCAGAGTTCATATTCCTCTAAAGAGCCCAGATTCAAAGGCAGCTGCTGCTTCTGAGCAGCTCTGCATTGCCATCAAGGTAATACACCAGTGCTGATACCCACTCTCAAAATCACATGGGATCATATATAGGAAAAGAGAGCTTTTAGCTCTACATCTACCTCTTCCAGTTCTTCCCAAATATCTTTGTCCAGCTCAGAGCAGGAAAACAGGGGGTCTGTCCCACCATTTCATACAGCCACATAATGGACTTCATGGGATGACACCATGGGGGTTCACCTGGGATAACCCCGAGGCCGAAAGGCTGCTGTGTGGCCTGACAGAGGGTTTGAAGGGATATTTACACCCTTAATAACAAAAGAGCTTCCTTGTCCTGGCGTAAGGAAGACAGCATTATTGTCTCAGGAGCTTCTCATCAGCCTCCTCCTCACCCTGGCCAGAGTGGTCTCACATACCATCAGGAGGAGAAAGCCTTAGTGGCCTGTGTCCACACCTAGTCCTCTCAAGTCCCTGTGTAGAGCAACCCAGTGGTGTCCACTGCCTCTCTGGACAGCTTCAAGGAGTGGTGGGTGCTCTTGGGGATGCTCTGGTGACTCACTCCAATCCTCTACAGATCAATTTTTGAGCTTGTAATCTTTACACCCTTTCCCTTTTTTTTTCCCACTTCTTGTCTCCTGGAAACAGTTTTTGGTTTGGGTATTTCGTGTTGTTTGGGGTGGGGGGGGGGGGGGGTTTAAGGCCTTTCCCTTCTGGGGAGGGCTTGAAGATTTTGTTGGAGCCAGGAGCAGATTAAATTATATGCTGTCCTGGAGGCAGCCAATGATTATTTGGAGAACTTGGGAGCTTGTCTGTGTCCCAAAAGGTCTAACCTGCCTGGAGATAAGGTACTGGGCTCCTGGGGTTGGCAAGAGACCAGAGTGTGGTAAAAGCTCAATTGCCCAATCAGGCTGAAGGAGTAGGAGCTCTGCTTGCTCTGGTGGAGATGGGAGAAAATGTATTGCTTTTTTGAAACTCAACAGTTCTGTCAGAAATTTTAGATCCCAAGAGAAGTGTGGTTTGTGTTTCCTAGTAATTGTTTGGTGAGCAGTGTGGGAAAGAACATAGGGATTTTCACATAGGCAGCTGTTTTATGGGTTTGCCTGAGCTTGGTAATGGCTGGGATTTGGCCCATGGTTTCAAAACCCCTGGCCAGAACACACAGAAGAAAATCTTCACAGAAGGTTTTTTCCAGAATGACGTTTTCTTCAGATAGCACAAGTGAGATCAGCTCCCAGACATGAAGCTTCCATAAGCAGAAGATAACCAGCCCAGTTGAGAAGTTTGCACAGGAGATGTCAAGTTCAGCTGGAAGAAATTTATATCTGGACATTTTCAGTCTGCTGAAACTCCGGAAGACAATTTCCCATGCAAAGCATTTGAGGCTCTTAACCTCAGACCATACTGATGTTCTTTGGGACATTAGAAACTAGTTGGAATTGGAAAATACACCTGCAGATTGTAAGCAGTCATGTTTGACTGCAATGGAATTTCAGTTCTTGTAGCAGCCACACGTACAAGTGGAGTATAACTTGTACCACTGCTGTGTGCTGGTGTTTGACTGGTGCATGTCTTCTGCCAGACCTCACAGTTAAATGTATGCCTAACTATTTAAAACACTATGACAGTGTTTTTAAATATAAGGTGGTGTTATAACAACTTTACCCAGCAGTTTTCTGCAAATAATAGCCACTTTATTAAAAAAATTCCAGGTCAGCTTACAGCTTAACCCCAGTCATTGACAACCATTTATAATAACAAACCTCTACTTTTCAGGGAATGGGACTTGTGCAAATTATTGAAAGATCAAGCTTGTGGCTGACATACTTTTTAAAGATCTTTAAAATTAGATACCTCAGATATCCTTGCAGCATGAATTCAAAGGTAAAAGGTCTTTTAATCCTTCTGCAGCAGCTGCATTAGCAGCACAACCATGTCTTGGCCAGGCTTAGGGGTCTGCATCCTCTCTATGCTTCCAAGCCCAGGGTGGCTGCCCCTGTGCAGAGGGGTGCAAAGCAGAGGCCTCACAGGCATCTCTGGCACAGGTGCTCATTGGTCACACAGCCACAATGATAGATGAAGAAGAGCCCGAAAATTGCTCTTCCTCCAGCTTCCAAAGGAATTTTTTTGGCAGGTCTGGTTATTTCATCCAGACACTAAATAGCTTTGTTTTATCATCTTCTCATCATTGCCAAAACCTCTGAATACTCTTGTGTGTCAAAAAACCAGATTTGCTTTGGACCTCAGATAATTAAAATCAAATAGAAATCATTAAAACTTTTTTTAAAAAGCTTAAAACCTGTGAGCTGAAGACAAGCTAGAGATTTGTTCATTTTTAAGAAATGGCTTCTCCAGTTGACTGGAGTTTAGAAAGCTTCTGTGTTTATACAGGTACCTACAATCTGTCCATCTCTTGATTTCTTCACCAAGAATTGATGTTATTAAATGGAGAAGACATTCATTTCTTCACACACAAAGATTCATGTTGCCATATGGTCACAACATCAATAGGGGCTAATTTTTCTGGCTTCACAAAGCAAAGCCAGCCATCCTCATTACCTTAGAAACCTCGCTGCACTTAATGCTCTTTCTTTTTTCCAGCAAAGGCTCATTCCTGGAAACACCTTGTTCTTTGAATAATGGCCATTTTTGGATGCTTCTCTTTGATGGTCTTATGCTTAGCAGGTTGCTAGTGCTACTGTGTACCAGGCCTTCCCCTAAGGCACTTTTGATCATACTCTGTGTATCAGGCTGGTCATGTAACATAAGGTCTCATGTAACACAGGTCTCCTAAACCTTATGGACATAATCTTCCATTTTGCATATAAATCAATAATAATGGTGGGTTTGACTTTTAATTTTCGATGTTCTTCTGTTTTAGAACTAGGAGAGCAGATAAATGTACAAGTACCTAAAAGGAATCCCAGTTCCATCTCAGACTGTCTCTTTCCATAAAAGATTGCATATACTGACAAATAAATACTGTAGCCTTCCTTCTGCATTTCTTATTTATAAGGTTTTTGGAGATGCACTCCAAAGATACATTTCTTATTTAGAAAGAACAATTTTATTCAAAGAGCAAATAATGACTCTGAACATTTACTTATGCCAAAAATGTGTTTTTTCACATGGGATCACAGGACCAGTCTGCTCCTCTGTAGCAGCAGCAAAGCAACCTTTTCTGCTGTTAAATTGTTATGTCTTCTCTCTGCAAAGGTGCAGTTTGTACAAAGTTTGCCATTGGAGAACTGCACAGTAAGTGAAGGGATAGTGACAGAGGTGGGATATACCAAGGTGAAACACACTTCTTCCCGTGTAACAAATGCAAAGCAATGTCCAGGAGCAGTTCTGTTAGTTAGGGACTTCATGGTCCCCCCCACCCCCAGTACATCCCCCAGATCCTGGCACTCCTACTCATGCCCAGCTGTGGCTGCCCCTCTGGCCTGGGCAGCATGGTCTGACAGACCATGGGGTTTCTAAGCATGCTAAGGAAGCTAAAACAGAAACATTTCCAGAATAGCACGGTGGAATGATTCACAGATACACAGCTCCACTACATCATCAACTGTGCAAAGTGATTCCCATGTCTCCTACACTTAGTATGGAATTCTATGTATTTTCTCCCCCTCCAGACAGGCCAATACAAGACAAATTAAATCATCTCTCTAATTATTTCTGGAAAGCCAAACTCCTCCTCTGACATTTTAGACCTTTATCTCCAGCTGTGTCTTGGTGTCTCTCCTCTGTGCTGGTTTGCCTACACCCTCCTCGGGTATATTCTCACCATTAACTAAAGGTTGTCCCCCAAAACGCCGGTGCAGCATCCCGTGTGGGAGCTGCAGCTCAATAGCCTCCTGTCTCCCCTCCATTTGCACTTCTGGTCTCTGCCGGGGTTTACTCCAGTTCTGCTTATCCCGGGGATTCAACACTGTCTGAGTCTAGTAGCTATGAGTTTCCCGAGATTACTCCCAACTGTGAGAATTGTCCCAAAACATCTCTGCTGTTGCGACTGCCTTAGCCACCACCTCTTTAAAATGCAGACTCCAGGTGATTGACTTCCAAGTAAGAGGAGCTGAATGGGTTTAGACAGATTAACATTCTAGCAGTAAGTGGCAGTCATTCCAAGGAGCTAAATCAAATTCTCAAGTGCTCATTAGCAACAGGGGAGAAAGGAAAAAAAAAAAAAAAAAAAAAGGGGGGTGTGGGGGAAGAAAAAAAGAAAAGAAAAAGTAGGGGAAAAAAATTAGTTTGAGAACATAAAAAAGAATGAGCACATAATGGAGAGACTTGGTGGAAGCTGTTTTTTCATTAGTTTTTCATTGACGGTCATCACCCTAGAACACCAGGTCATGGGGTGCTGCTGCATGGCATTAGCTTGTAAAACAAAGTACGAAGGTGCAGTTGACCCAGGTCCACTTCAAGTTCAGAACCAGCCCGGTAGGTTTGGCTGGCAGGATGTGTGTTAGCAGTGCCGCGCTTCAGTGGCCGGGAGAAAACTGCCGCAGCTGCCATTTGCTGTCCGGCCTTGGAAGGACTGCTCTGCACCCTGAAAAACAAAATACAGGTCTGCGGTGATGAGTTCACTCGGGTCATCCAGGGCACTTCGTGCTCTCGTAATAATTTGTCTGTTTGGAGTGTCCTAATAGGACAGAATTGCAGCAATCGTTGTGAGGGGGAGGTGCTCACCACTTAGCAATCTGGACAAGAAACACTGCTCTGTCTCGGGGCGTGCAGGGACAGTGGCTTCACCGCAGGTTCCCAAAGGTGCACTGACACTGGCCATTGCCGAACAACACCAGTGGCCCTGCGGCAGCCGTCCCCTGCACGGCCACCCTGCGTCCCCCTCCTCTGGCAGCACGGCTCCCCTGCCCTCCCCTGCTCCCCTCCCAGGCACCCACCACTCCTTCCCCTCCCGGCGCTGTCTTCGTCCAGGCTTAGGAGCAGGGTGAATCGTGGGTCTGAATCCTATTAGTGAGTGGAGTAGTTTACATTTATACAAAATATTTACAGTTTTTTCTCAGGCTTGTGTTCCTAGAGTTCTACAAATTATGCAAACGGATTTTTTCAGTTTAGGCAGTTGCGCTGCAGAACTTCACCTTTCTCACTAAAAGCATAATAAAAGGTGTAAATAGGAAAGATTTGGAATTATTAAAAACTTCCCATAAAAGTAAAATCAGCTCTACCTGAGTGCAGAGGGAAGTCCACATTTACCTTTTACATTTCAGAAACAGCAGAGGCAAATCCTGCCCCAGGTTCCCCTTGCTGCTTGATTTACTCGGAGAAATATTTTCACTGCCGTTTCACACAGCACTAATGAGTTTAAAACCCAGTGTGTTCACAGCAGCTGAACGGCAGCGAGAGCACAACCCTGAACTGAACCCGGCTACAGAGTCACCTGCAGGAAAGGAGGAAAATCCAAAAGCACTCTGCAGGCTTGAATGCTTGAAGAAAAGTTTTCTAAGGGCTTGGTTTAAATCAGGCACCCACACCTGGCTTTGTACACATCAGAGCTCCTGATGCCAGCCCTCCCAGGTTCTGCTTCGCTGCTGGCTCATGCTGCTCCACTCCCTGCACTCTCCACCTGCTCTGCACAGTGTGCTTTGCCTAAGTGAAGCTCACCCTTGGCACAGGAGCATGATGGAAAGTGCCTGGGTGTTCTGGCAACAGAGTCAGCATGAAGCCTGGAGACAGTTGAATACATTCCTTTGACCGGCACCCACATTTTTCAATGCCTTTTAGAAAGCGGCTTTCACTGAAAAAAGAAACAGCGGCAAAGAGATCAAGATGTCAGGAAATGCTTTTGCTGACTTGGTGTGAAGAAAATATTTTTCTTATCCAAAGCAGCAGAAGAAGCTGAATAAGTCACTTGACCTTCCTTCCTTTCCTCTCCTTACCCTCTAGGCCTTCTGCTTCTGCAAAGGACATTTCTTCAGCCATTTGCCATCCTGTGTAGCACATTTCTTCATTTTTTCCCTTACATAGTCAGCTCAGTGGACTATTCAAAACACCTCTTGGTTTGCTCCTACGTTGCACCAATGGGCATAGCAAAGCCTTCTGCTTGGATCCGTCACACACACAGTGGTTATAGAATTTTGCATGAGCAATAGCTGAAATGATAGCAAGTGAGTTTTCTTTCTGGCATTTTGAATCTCTCTGCTCTAGTCTCAATAGTTTAGAAGCTGCAAATTTGTGGATCTAAGCCCATTATGCTTGAAAGCACTGCATAATGCAAAAATTCGTGCAGGAATTTGAGTCATTTTGCTAGGAAGTGTCATGCATAGCTCCCATGATTACTATTACAAAGTATGATCCTAATTAAAAGAAACCCAAATCACAAAAAGTACCTTTGTGTTCAGAATCCTTATAGTTTGCTAGTGTAAATTATTGTTTCCTTCCCTTCTCCTCTGGATTTCTTTGATCCTATAAGCCAGCACAGGTAAGGAGCAGAAAGTTGGATCTTTTTCCTATTATACCATGCATCTGCACTGCAAGTACGGTCCCCACTGCAGGCACTGTGGGTACAACATAGTCTCCAGGCTCATAATTAACAGTGATGATTAATGGCAAAGTATGTCAGAAACTGTGGGAATAACTGCTCATCCCTTAAGGAAGGGGAATGCACAGGATGACCTCTCAAAGTCTCTTCCAGCACCGTGACTCTGTGACAACACAAAAACAAAAGGCCCCCAGCTTGTTTTTCACGTAGTCAGCTCTTTGCAGGGCTGCAGCTAACAGCTAGGAAAAAACATCCTTCCATCTGCAAGCAGAGATCATTGATAGGTGTGCAAAATTCTCCTGCCAGATAAAATTTTTATGAATAGTTGATTCTTTTCTTCCAATTATTACCACAATTGTACTATGATGCTAGCTGCTAATGGCAGGTTCTCTGTTCAAAATTATGCTTTTTGTGACAGCTGTAATGTATGGACCTGGAAATGGAGCCGAGATTGCAGTAGGTGTCCTGCTGTCTTGTTAGAGGCTTCAACTCAATGGGCTTTCTTAGAATTCAGTCCAATGATGCATAGTAAAACTACTGTTTTCTGACCTGTTTCAATGGAAAGAGGTTTATATTAGAGAAGAATGGAAACACTGTATCTCAGAGATTTAGATTTTTGTAAAGCCATTTTCATCATTGCTCTCTTACCTTCCACAAGAAAACTAGGAACAAGAGAACACTTCAACAAAAATTTCAGTTTTTAGTAAAGATCCTCACCTTGAAAGGGGAAAATTATTTCACCTGGTGAATCTTTTCATGATGCTGATGTGAACGAAAGTGTGATGGCATGAAACTGGTGCCACTGTGGTAGCTGGTGTGCATGAACAGGTTTGTTCCCAGGTGGTGGCCATGCCTTGATAACTGGGCATTTCCTCCTCTGCTGCCGTCAGTAGCACCTCCCTGGTGGCTCAGGGGCTATTTATGCTGAGTAAGATGCTTGACCAGAACTACATTTTGGGAGTGCTTACGGGATTCCTCTGTCAGCTCGGCTTCAGCTTGTACTAACAAAGCAGTAGCAGATGGGAGAGAATAGGGTCAGAACAGTCAAGGGTTTTGTGTGGTTTCTGTCTGAAATGTTTCTCGGGTGCTCAAAGCCTACTTCTAGATTTCTCCACTTGCTCCTGCACACTGGGTAGAATCTATGCTTTTTTCTACCTGCAATTTAAACTGGTGAATTTTGGGAAAAGCTGCAGCTGGATGGGTATGTCTGGAAAAAAGAGAAAAAAAGAGAGAAAGAAAGAGAGAAAGAGAGAAAGAGAGAGAAAGAGAGAAAGAGAGAAAGAGGAGAAGAGAGAAAGAGAGAACTGAAATGTATGGAAGTAGAAGAAAAAAGGAAAAAAATCCGCAAAGCAAACTCCCAAAAGCCGCTTGGCCATTGTAGTAGAAAGTGCTGCTAAAAACCCAATCATGTCAGCATTGGCTAGAGGGAAGGTGCTCCTGACTCTGTGCACCCCATTCCTCTCCATCTCTCCTGCTTAAAACAATTCTGTCTATAATACCAGTAGATAGTTTGGCTTTGTCAAGGTTATTATTAACAAACCACTAATTACTAAGCTAATAGAATTAAAAGAAACACCCCACAATTAAGGCCTATAAAATTTGTATAATCTCTGTACTTTTGTAGGAGCAGTCTGACAGGGATGGCAGAGCCCCATTAAATGGCACAGAGGGTGGCTGGCTTCCAGGCAGTGTAACTCATCAGGTCTGTGGCAACATGTACTTCTTACTGCTGTTGGTAAGACGCATTTATTTGACCTTCACTTACTAAGACCAGACTAAGCCATTAGTTTTTCTTCTAGTGAATCCCATTAAATAACCTGCCAAATATTTCATCAGAGTTCCTAATGGGAAAACCTACAGAGGAGCTAATGTTTTTTATGGTCAGTAATGTAGCTTATCTTACGGTAGATCTGGAGGGACTTGGTCATGGATCAGGATCCTGTTATGCTAAACACTGCCAAATGTGGATCACATCCCATGTTTTTCCCCACAGAACTTATCATCTGAATAAATTTTGTCCACAGATCTTCCTTAGGATAGAGTACACCTGGACTGGAAAGATAAGACAGCAAGAATTACCTTTTTTGTTGTGAGTTATACTCAAGCAATATAAATGTAACTTTAAAAGTCATGCTTATTTAAAAGTCAAACCAACTGTATCTGTGCCCCTGTTTGTGACTGTGTCACAAATTGTTCCACTTACCCTGTTATGTATAATCAGAAGTCACAGTTTTATTTTGATCTTGTTCTTATTCTGTATGAATTGATATATGCAATGCTAAACACTTGCTTCTAGGTTAATTTTTTTAAGAACAGTGAATTGCTTAGAATGTTGCAACTAAGACTAAAATAAAGCATGAATTTTAATGTGCCACATCTTTTATTCAAGTATATACAGTTCGCATTTTTCATATAGGCTGAGTGAATCTCACCTTTATACTGTACATTTTTAATTAATTTTCAGCGAGGGAGGATTTAATTGCTCTTTAGAACTGACTGGTTTGAACTCTCAGATTAAGCTGAAAAGGTGTTGTGAAATATTGAAAAAGAGGAAAAACGAGAAACATACAAATGTTCATCATTAGCTAACTGCAGGACACTGCAAGTAAGGGAATTAAACTGATACATATGCTTTCTGTATAACATCTCAAACCTGTGTTGTACTGTTCATCTTGCTGCTGTGAATCTGAAGATTGGTAGTAAGGGTAGGGATCTTCTTCAAATATTGCAGCAACTCACAGTGTGTTGCTGCTATATGATGATCAGTTATAAAATAATTATCATAGAAATTTTCAAAACTGGACTTCAGTTCTACTCAGAGTATTCCCGCCTGAGCTGGTCACTCTCTCTAGGTTTCAAGTGGACTTGACAGGCAAGCAGAGTGGTTTTAGATTTCCTATATCTAATTTTGAGACTACACCCTTTGAGATTATTCAGTGCAAATACAACTCTTATAATGGTTCAGTGGTTCAATTCATTTTTCAACATGGTGTGATTTTTTGACGTGTTTTGTCTTTCTCTTAAAAAAAAAAAAAAGAGAACAGAGAAAATATTGTGGCCTCAACTATTTTCCTGTCACACAGCCTTCTGTCCCTATTCCCAGATAGGTATGTGGATCTTTTGTCATTTTTACATACTCCTTCTGTCCCCATTGCTAATGCTTATCTTTCCTAGTAGTCTGGATCCTCTTTTTTTCTTGTTCATCACCAATTATTAATTATTGTGTCCTTTTGGGAGAGTAAGAGACATGGTGCTGGATGCTGGCACTTGTTGTTTGGGGTTTACTCAGCAGTGGGGGAAGGCAGCAGCTGCCCAAAGCCTGTGAGGAGAAAACATGAGTAATGTTCAATCAAAAGTGGTCAAGGGCCCAATCTTACTTTTTGTTTTGCCCTATCATGGTCCCATGGGAATATTTTAAGGAATTATTTCAAAAATAAGTTTGATCTCATGGAACCTGGTTTCTGGTATTTGTCACCCGTTATTGGAGGAGCTCCTGTACCAGAGTGGGTATTAGAAACAAGAACAACATCCAAATTTGAGTATTGACCCAGAACTTTGCTGAAAGTCAAAGCAAATGCAAAGGTAATCATAATTTTCTGCTGCAATTTGTCTTTGGGCACACGTCCTTCTAGGGTTAGACAGCCAAGAACAAGAAAACTGAACGTTTTTACAAAAAGTGTTACTTAAAAGTGTTAAAAAGTTTTAGAAAGAGTTTTAAACTGAAAGAGGGTAGATTTAGACTAGATTTTAGGAAGAAATTCCTCATAATGAGAGTGTTGGGGCACTGGAACAAGTTGCCCAGAGAAGTTGTGGATGACCCATCCCTCAAGCAACCTGATCTAGTGAAAGATGTCCCTGCCTGTGGCAGGGAGTTGGAATTAGATGGTCTTTGAGGTTTTTTCCAACCCAAAACATTCTATAATACCATGATTGCTCATGGGTGGGTAGACTGGAGACAACTGAGGGCTCAGAAGCTGCAAGCCAATGCACAGAATGGAGAAGAAAAGCAACAGGCTACAGCAGTGCAGGTGAACAGTCCCACTGGAAGCCTGCAGAGGAGCCTTCTGGCTTAGCATCATCTGTTGCTGGAACAAACTATTTCATGATTATCTGATTTCTCCTGTATCCAGGAAATTCCTGATTTTGTTGCAAATTGCTAATTTTAAAAAAAATAACTTTACCTAGCTATTTAAGTCAAAAAGAATATCAGTGTTTATTAATATCAAGCTTATGTGGCACAGAGATCTGGTGTATCTGGGTGACCTTCCTGTTTAATGGCTTCCTTTTCTGCATTATAGCCCCACAGCCTGTGTCCCGTGTCCTGCTGGAGTGAGTACTTCTGTCCATTGGAGCATGGAGGGGGTTCAGCTCTCACCATTATTTTCAAGTCCCTGAGTCATCTGAGTCCTTTTTTTTCTGGTAACCACCCATGACTATTATTGGATGTGTGTGAACACCCCCTCCCTCCCACAGTAACAAACCTTCCTAGTTGTTTTGCTGACCTCTCACACCCAGCTGAGCACACAAGTGTCTACACACACCACAGTGATATCTGGTGTTGTCTCGGTTGCTTCTCAGACCTTGCTGCTTATGTGTGCTGAGAGACAGAAGTGAATTTAGGCCACATCTTTTCTCTCCTCCCTCTCCCTTTTTACAAGGATTAATAAATAGCTGAATTCTACTTGGCTTGACTTTTGTTCTGTTCTCAGGGCTTGCTTCGGTACATAACGATAATTTCCTGCTGAACTGCTTCTGCTGCAATTTGCCTGTTTCACTTCCCTTCCAAAAGAAGTGACTTCAGAGTAAATACCAGACCAGAACTGTGTGACTCCCAGCCAGGGTTAAATGTGACCACAGAGCCTTGTGATTTTACCCAGCTTCTGATTTCACCAGTGATGTCTTCCAGTTTTGAGCTAAAGTATGTTTGCTGTGAGGAGAGCGCCCAAGTTTTCAGCTGTGAATTCTCAACCATCTGCAAAGCAGAACACAACTTCAAGATCCCCTGTGCAAACTATCTGCTCTTCTGAGATGCAAAACTGTGAGAAAAGAGTAATACTACGTTCAGAGGGGTTCACCCTTGCTTTTTCAGGTCCTCATTTTATTACAAGGACTGGAAAACCACTTTGTATGTGTGAGAGAGCTCAGCATAATAATAACAGAAATGACGTGACTATTATTATTTCTGTGCTGGGGTGGTGCTGCCTGTGGCTCTGTGAAAGTGTGCAGCTCTCTTCCCTCTAAAGCTTTAATAAAATCAAGAGGGAAGAAGAGCACCAGCTTGTTGTAGCACTCTGTGAGATGTGGGTTTGGCTGGAGGGTTATGTGAGGGCACCTTTGCCAAGGTGCATCATGCAGACACCCCAATATACCCCTCTGGCTCCAGAAACCCCCAAGGACTATTTTCTAGCCAAACGCAGCAGGAGCACATGGCAGGTATACCACCATGCCTGCTGCCCTGAGCGAAGGGCTTACATCAAGGAGAAACAGCCGCCGCCGTCACAGATGGGCGCAGCTGTGACACCCCCAGCCCAGGGCTGATGGGGACAGAGGCCCTGGCAGCTCACAGGCCCTGGGCCAAGGGGAGCAGCTGTGGAGCCTCTGTGGCTGGGGGCTCCTGCACACAGCAGATGCAAACCCACTGCTCCGTACCCAGCTCCCACAGGTGTAACCGGCTGCGCAGCGTGCACAGCGACCTGGAGCTGGGACCTGGAGCTGGAGGAGAGTTACTGCAGTGAGATGGAGGGCAAAGAGGAGACAGCAGCTGCAGCACAGCCAGGCAGGCAACAGAGATTCTGACAGGTGAGGGCACACCTCCAGGCTTGTCATCTCACTGCGGTCACAACAGATAGCCTTAATGAGGGACTCAAGGAAAAGACACCAGTGGCTTTGCCTCCTTCTTTTTGTTGGGGACTGTATTTGGTGTGAGAACAGCATGGAAGAACACATGAAGCTGCCTGTAGAAAAGCAAATATTACCATGACCTGGGCTGGTGCTGCTGGCGTTGTGGAAAGGCAGAGGCAAAGTGCTGAGATGGAGACATTAATGAGAAGTGCTGAGAAATGAAGAGTTTAAATGAAAGCATGAATCTGAAAAGTGTGTAGAAGCAGCTGTTGAGAGGGGTAGGATGGTCAAACCACCAAGTAGGAAAGCAAGAGGTACAGACTGGGAGGAGATGATGGGGGGGCCACAGTGACAGAGGCTGCAAACAGAGTGCATGGAAGTGTCACAAAGAAAACAAGACCTTTCTGGAGAAGAAGGTGCTGTGTTACAGACTAAGCATATTGACATCTTTTATGTAAGAAGGGACAGGATTTCACAGACCACTATCATAAATGGTCACTCTCCAAACTTCAGCTTTAACTGGGAAAAAATCAAATGCTGTATGATAATGGACTTATTTGCAGACTCTTTGATTACCAAACTATATTAAAATATTTAACCTGTAGTAGGAAACATTCTGTGTTAGAAAACGTAAACAAAATTTACAGTTGAAGTAGTCTTTTTAACTTTTTACAAAAGTAGCAAATGTTCTCCTTCTCCAACTACTTTTCTGGTAATTAGAAATTCATTCTTGAGTAACATACTCTCACTTGTGTTTTTCATAGTTTCCCAATTAGAGAGAGCGAAAAAAGTTTTGTCATAATCTCCTTAATGAAATGCAGTCACCAAACTTTCAACATGCAGTTTTCTTGCTGCAGTAAAGTCAGCTATTGGGTAGGAGTGATAAACTCTACAATAACACAATTGATAGCACAATAAGCCGTATTCAGAAGGAAACATTACAATCCAGGAGACACACTTAGCCCCTCAAAAAACACCCCAAACCCCCTGATGTTGAATGTTCATAGCCAGAGATTTTTTATTGCAATTTTTAGATCACTTTTGGAGGACGCCTTCCTTAATCAAATACTATTGCCTTTAAAGATTAGTGTTCACAGCCTAATCATGCTGCACTTAGCTTAATTTGCTTTGCTATGGACTCATTAAATTCTTTCTTTTGGTCAGAAACCCTACCATGGCTTGGCAGAGAAACAGGAAATCTCTTCTCTGCGTTCAGAGTTGTGACTGCTCTTTCATTTTAACACACAGACTGGAGGGTGCTGCAGCAAATTACATGTGGGTCACTCCTTCCTTCCTATGTAAGGGGCTCACAACCCCTTAAAACACTTTGTCAGCTGGACAACTGGGCAAGAGGGAGAAAAATTATTCTTATGTCAAAAATGGCTCAGATTTCCATTATATCAGATCTAAAGTTTAATTTTAGTTTACCTGAAACCTCAGTGGCAACAATTCCTGCAACTGATTGTTGAGGATGCTTTCATCCCATCTCAGCTTATGAGCATCTGGTGGTCATGGAGAGACTTTCCTGAATTGCTACTGTTATTTGTGCTGAGAAAGTGCATTTAAGGAACAACCTGGGAACAGTTACCTGTTATTTGAACTGGAATCTGTAAATCAGAGTAAAGCACAAGCAATAAATAGTAGAGGTTTTGCACTATTGTTTTCCTGGCAGCTGAGCAATGCAAAAATTGTTTTCCTCACCAAAGTTTGGAAGTCCATTAAGAAGTTGCAAGCAGATGCGTCATGATACTCCCTACACCTGCAGGAGTATGCAGACAGATGTGGTACCTTGCAGTCTCACCTGGGTCCATGGAAAGTGTCTCCTCACACAGGGAGCAGTAAGGAGTATTTTAATTGCTGGATGAGCTACTGCCTGGCTGCATTAGCTCTAACTAGACACCCCTGGTGCTGTCACACACTTCACCTGCAGCTGAACTGAACTAAGAAAAAAATCAAACTCTTTCCTATCTTTGGTATCTTCCAAGGAAACCTGTTTGTGTCCTGCACCAGAAAGGCATGAACTGACTTCCAGAGCTAAGACCCACAAGCACATGTGAAGAGCCACTACAACAGGCAGAGCTACACTTTTAGCAGCATAACTTAAAATAGGTGACTTTACCACACTGGTGCAGCCATGGCTTTTGGTAGTGTACCTGTGTTCTGGACATGCAGGACAATGCACTCACATGTCTTTCCATTTTCTGTACTGTTCATTATATTACAGAGACACTCATTTAGAAGTAATCTGTACATGTTGGCAAGGAACTACTTGTGCCAGTAATGCCAATTTGCTCCTCTAAATTGAGAAAATGGAGCATAAATTCTCTCTACTTGAGAACCTTATTGGTGAACTTAATCAGATGAGGACACTATGGGAAAGCCTCCCTTTGGTCAAATGATTTTAAAGAAGAGTACTGTAGAATACTTAAAAGTTTTTGTACCACTAAACCCCTCATTGTTTACTATTCTGGACTAATTTTTCTTAAAGAATTTAACTGCATAATGTTTGCTGCTAATGCTGAACTCCCATTTTAATTCAAGTATTTTATGAAAATTTCCCCCATGATTATTTGCTCATTAATGCAGGTAAGTTCTGATTTTTTTTTTTTTTATTCTTGATGCATTTGCTAGAACTAGAATCACATCCTTTTATCAGCTTCTGAATTGCGACAGTTTGGAGAGAACACACTGTTAACTTGAACTTTGCAACATTTGACTGTGAGCTTTACATATTATACCAATAGTAGTTTGATTCATTGGTTTCTGCCTGCAGCAGAACTCTCTTAGGGAGTCAATGTGGATTTGTTTAGGTAAAACCTGAGAGATTTTTCTATACTTGAAAAAGAATACAATTAGAGAGATTATTGTTTAGAAGGACAAACTGCTTTCAAAAACATAGGTAATATCACAGGGAAAAGTGGGTACTCAGCGCTGAATAAATCTTCTAAAAATTAAGAAGAATTAAGAAGAATTCTTAACTAAGAATTGCTAAGAATTAATTAAGAATAAAAAGAATTCTTTTTAAAACTAGGAAGAGTTATGAAAATCAATTTCTTTCACTATTTTTAATCTCCAATATTATTTATTCTTTGAAGATTTAACTTGCAAGACTTCTAATCTACTGCTGGGGGCTTGAACTGTCCAGTTATCCTAGATGAAGATCCTCTGTCTACTCATCAATTACAGATGTTAATCGGAGTGAGGGTCATGATACTAATCAGTTGCACAAATGACCTACATGGGGAAACAAATAGATGAATAATATCTTCAGATCACCACTAGTGGTAAATATTGCTCTGTTAAATATTTGCATATACATGATGGAACATTGCTTGTTTGTTATGGGATTTTGGTTGGTTGGGTGGGTTTTTGCTTTCCAGAAAAAAAAAAAAATTAAAACCTCTGCATTTGAACAAAAGTGACTGAAGGGAGAAGCAAAACTTTTTTTTTTTTTTTTTTTTTGCTGTTGCACGATAATGCTAGCAGGAATTAGTACTTAAAAAAAAAAATCTGTTGGTGTGTGTTTCCTGTTCCAGTTTGTTTAGTCACAAGTCTGAATTAGATCTCTCTGTTGGTTGGTTTCATTTACTATAAACAGGTCTTGTGCTTTGTTTCAATACATCAAAGCCCATAGCCAGGCACAGACAGGTAATGTAAAAGGGGGTAAGAAAGTTTACAGTCTTGCTTCATTGTTTCTTTAAGCCTTCCAGACAACGGTCAGAGGGATCACACGGAGTTTAAAAGAAGGCTTGGTTGGTTTTTTCTATATAAAAACTGGTTTCTCTTTTGTTCCTTTTCTAGAAACCACATGTAACTTTAGGTCAGAAAAGTGTAAAATGTGGCACTTCTTAAACCAGCGTTACCGCTGCCTTGGGGTAACTGGATCAGGCAAAGGGGCAGGCTCCTCTCCCTCCTATGCTTATGCCTGCTGCTGTCCTTCGGGTGAGTACCAGAGGTTTATTTTCTTTTCAAATATCCATCCACCTGAAGGAGGCAGATGGCTGAGAAGGGTATTTTCTCATGACTGACATTGCCAAAAAAAATATCACTCTTTTAGCCCCTTAAAGATAAATGTGAATCACTCCTTCCCACTGTATTTTTAGTAAAGCTGCTCTAAAAGTTTGCTTCCTTCCAGCCCTTGCATCTCTCCAGGTTTTCCTCTCTGGATTTTTTCCTTTTTTTTTTTTTTTTTTTTTTTTTTTTTTTTTTTTTTTTTTTGAGTTCGGTTTTGTTTGTTTGGGGGATTTTTTGTTAGTGGTTTTTTGGGGGGGGGGGGTTTGTTTGTTTTCGGGGTTTTTTTATCTGCCCTCTTAAAACAACAGGAATGCTGGCTGGCCCTCAGCCAGCCAGAACTCAGCAAGCAGGGTAAAATTTCAGTTCAGATTTACGGGAAGGTGTTGGGAGTAAAAATCTGGTTTGGTGAGTTTAAGGCAGGGAGTAGTCCAGAGACAACCTTGCTACTGTGAGTGTGGAGAGAAAGAGAGGAGGAGGGGGGGAGGAGGATAATAAAAACCACCCAGGCTGGAGATTAGAGACCAATTTTTCCCCTGTCCGAGTTTCAGTGCGTGTTCCTGAGCTCTTGCAGCCTTATCGAGTTTGTAGGCAGAAAGCCGGGTCTGGGGGTGGAAGAGCTCCGCGGTGCCGGCAAAGAGCTCAAGCGCCCCGCTCAGCGCCCTGGAATGTGCGGCTTATGGCAGGGGCGAGCAGGGGGTTTGGCTTAGCTGGTACTAATTGCAAGTTTTAGCGCTCAAAAACTCTGTTTAAAAGGGAAAAAAAAAAAAGAAAGCAAAGAAGCGAAGAGCCAAGAGAGGGGGTTAAGATTGGGAGAGCTGTTGCTCCAAGCAGCGGTGCAAGGAGTTGCTCAACTCTCATTTAGCAGTGCGGTAGGAAGGACAATGCATTAGGTCGCTACCCCAAAACGTTGCCGTTGCTGCGAATGGTGCTGGGCGCTGAGGTGGGCTCCAGGTAGGTACCGTCGCTTTTCGGTTTGCTCTGCACTTCCTCCCTCCTTAGCTGAGGATTGGATTGTACTTACTCTTCGGTGATTGGGTTGACAATGTAAGCGACCAGAAGTTCACTCAGACTCAGAAAATACATTTTAAAATATCTTTGGGGGGGAAAGCAAATGGAGAGGACTGCAGAGGGTTTTGGTAGAGTTTTAGTGACTCTTTCCAACTGACAGATTTCTGGTGATTCTGAAGAAAGATGAGAGATTAGAGGCAGAGGCAGGTATTAAACAAGGACAGAGTGAGAAGTGATTTGCAGATCGGAGAGTTTTAATTTAAAATACGTGTTTCTCCATGTCAAAGAAAAACCACAGCGTGACTTGCTGTGGTAAACTGTCTTTGGAGTCAGTTTCGGAAGGTGTGGTTTTTTCGTATGGCTGTTTCTTCTTTTTGAACACTTAAAATTCTATAGGTCGTACAGACCACAGAGCCTTGGCACAAGTGACAGGGAGGTGACAAGAAGGCTCTGACTCTGCTGTCTGCCAATCTGTTATAGACATTAGCATAAGAATGGGATCTTATCTGTGAAAAGTTTCTGAAGACCATTTAAAATACATGTATCCATCAGGAGGTCAAACATCTTCTTCATGCTGAGATATGCGTGATTAGATGAAAAATGCTGGGATCTCCTTATTCATGTTAAAAGAAATAGCAGAGTTTAAAGTTTTTTTAGAGGTAAGGCGACACAGCTCATTTCTTCTTAGAAATTTAAAATAAAACTTTGCGCTAAAGCCAACCTATTATAATGGTTAAAGGTGGGATCTTAGAGGTCACAAAATCCTTACTAAATTTTTTCGGCTCAACTGGACTGACCTGGCAGAAGGCAGGAGCGTTAGGCGGGGCTGAAATGAGCCGCCTGAGGCAAACGCAAGCTGAGTATCGGTGCCCTGATGAGCCTCCTAGACTTTGCAAATGAGAAATTGGACAAGCCTGCAATTATTCTCTGCCAGTCTGGCCGAGCTCACATGGTGCGAGAGGGGAGCCGTGCGCGTTTCGCAAGGCGGCGGCGCGGCCGGCACAGGCGGGCTGGGGCGCACGGCGCGGGGTGGGCTGCGCGCCCGCGCAGGTGCCCGCCCCTGGGGCCAGAGGTCGCCCGTGGTGTTAAGCGGAGCCTGGTATACAGCTGGAAAACTGGAAGGCAGCGTGCACTCTCAGAGAGGAGGTGGAGATAAAGGGCCGCTGCTGCTTGGTGTCCGGCAGACTCGAAGCTAAAGCCAACAGACTGCTGTCTGCTAGATAAACGGAGAGACAAACACTCCTTTTGCACATTCGTTCTCTCTCCCGCCACTCCCCTGCATATTCCCGTCCTGGGAGAGGTTGTTCTCTGGCTTGTTTCAAAGCTGTGCATCCTGCCGAGAGCTGAGGGCAGCTGTTCCCACCTCGCCTCCCAGTTCGGGGAGAGCCCAGCTCCCTCTGCTGCTTTTGGGGTCTGACCTCTTCGGAGCCTCTGGGCCCGAAGTGTTGTTAGGGAAATACTTGGAGTTGACTGGCATGTAAATAGTTGTTAATAATTCCTGAAGTGTCCCTGCTGCAACTGAGGATGGAAAATCTTTGTTTGAAGTTTTAGAAAATAAAAGAATGTACTTCCTTCAATACAACAGATTTTTTTTAAGTTGAAAACATCGTAATAAAAATATTTAATATAAGCAGTGGAGATGGTAGAGCCTTCAGAGAATGCTGTTTTTATGGCAGCTTGGTCTGAATCCTTGATCTTGCATGGCCCTTGCCTGCCTGGCTTCAGCAGGGCTATCCCTGGAACTGGGGTCTGCTTTTGCAGCTTCCCACATTTTGGACTCTTGGCTTCCTGCACATGGCAGAGCGCCCTCACTTTGCTACCCCTCTGTGAGATGCTACACCCTCTTCTGTGGAAGCTGTGAGAGCACCTGATAGCTAGAGAAGATCAGGGTTACTCAGGAGTGGTGTGAGAGGGCTTGTTGGTTTACCATAGGAGCCCACAGCACTGCTAGGGTGACGAACTCCAGCAGATGTTACACCGCATTTATGGGTGAAACAAAAATGCAATCTTGGCTTTTTCGGTTCAAATGGTCTGATCACTTGTGTGCAGTTTCCTGAACCAATATTGCTCTGGTTTACTCAGAAATTTAGTAGGGGCAAGTATGTGCTCTTTGTGAAGAAGCATTGACAGATCCTGTTCCTGTTAAATAAGAAAAATCAATGATGAACATAAAGATGAACATAAAGATCAGCTTTTCTTTGTAGCAAGGAAGCAGATCTAACAATTTAGCTATAAAGAGACTATTTCCATGCTTGTATGTGGCTGTATGTAGTTGCCTCTTTTGTCATGAAGTTGAAATCTCCAAATTACTGATGACTTAAACCAACAAATCCTTCCCTATATTGTAGTTACTTTGAAATTTGTTTCATAAGAGGATTCTTAGGTGCAACCTTCAAGTTTGTAAAATGGATCCCAGGAACAGGATTTTTTTTTTCTGCTCCCTTAGCAGACGGAAGGACTGACTCTTATCTTTCCAGTATGAGGCCTAAAATAATATTTCTTTCTGCTGTAGTAATTTTTTTTCAATAAAATGCTTCTGGGTACACCTAGCTCTTGCCAAGATCAGGAACATCTCAGTAGCCTTGCTGAGACAATGCAGGCTTTGTATAGCTATGGCTGGTACGGCTTTGGTGATACAGTCAACAGAGGAAAGCAACTTTTTAGTAACTGCAAAGCTGACTACCTGATATTTGAGGACATTTTTGTCCTTTCCAGGCTTTCATTTGTCCTGATCCCAAGTAAGATTTTATTTGAAAAGAAGAAAGAGGTTTCTGATATTTTTAAAGTGTGTTTTACTAAATATGTTTAGTGTCTGGATGTTATCTTTTGCTTAGGTAGGTCATAAAGCTGAGACTGAATCAGCACAGATGGGCTTATTTGCCCCTTGAGATAGAGAGAAACTACAAAGGCATGAGAATCCTCAACCAATAATAATGTGACAACAGTAACTTTCAGGTATTTCCAAAGGGGGAGCAGCTTAAGCAGCCACTAACAGCTGAGAGGCTTTCTATCCTATTTGCCAATGTGAGGGCCATTGGGAGGTTTACTCTGGAGAAGCAACACCCCAAGTGATGTAGCTCAGAGTCTGCATGCATGTTTGAGTACCCAATGAATGGGCTGGAGTTGTGCCTTAGAAATAAACTGAGATACTGCCTCTGCCTTTTTGTCTTTTATCAGAGAAACTTAGCAAGCTCCACCACAAGTCAGGGTGTAGGCTGAATTTCAGCAAGCTGGGTTCCCAGCAACTTTCACGATGTCATTTATGATTGCTGTGTCACAGACCTGTGATTCCTGACCTGGGTGTTTCTGCTGTGTGGACCTGCTCGTACAGGCAGAGCGGAAGGACTGTCACTGCCATGTGGGGTTTATGCATGAAATAGCTGGTGAGAGGCAAGAGATGGGATAGGTGCACATGGAGCGCAAGGAAGTGGTGAGGGGTCAGCTAGGTACGTAGCAAGAACAGCATGCCAGCAGACTGGCTGCTGTTGTACTATCTCAACAGCAAGGGAGAGATTTTTAGAAGGAATTTAAGAGAGGTGAGCAAAGTTCCTCTGCAGTTGTGACCAGGGAGGTAGTCCCAGTGAGGAATTATGAAGGGAAACAGAAGGGCATATGATGGAAAGCATAAAGTGGGTGTTCATAATCTGCAAAGGACACCTGTTTGTGCTATTCAGCTCTGCCTGCCTGAGCAAGTACCATGTGTAAGGGCACCTTTTATTTTATTTGTTAGAAGATGGAGAGAGGATCAACAGGAACACAAAAAATGAGTGGTACATTCAAAGGTATGAAAATCACTCTTGAAGTAATATTTGGAAGATGAAATAGTGGATGAAGATTGTAGATCAACCGTGGATCAAATCATGAAAGAACAAAAAGGAATGTCACCATTAATGAGCTAATGTGAGGGTGAGACTCCAGAGAAGTGTTTCATCTATGAGGGCAGATAGAATAGCCAATGTCTTTGGCATGCATGCAGAAGGCATCAACAGGTCTTAGCTGTACCTTGAAAGAAAGGCTCCCCAAAAAAACCTGTGCCCTGCCTGCAAACAGAGCAGTAATGGTCACTGTGGAAAGGAGAGAAAAGAGACTTCGGGTATTCCTTGGGGGAGGGGTGAGCAGGTATTAGAGACTCTGCTTTATCCACATATAAGTGGATAGTGATGGCTGGGCTTTCAGGAGACAGTCTTTCAACCTTTCTAGCAGAAGAAATGACTGAGGGGCATTGGTTGGGCTGGATATTATGGGGAAGAAAATCGAAGGAAATTGAAATGTTGGGAAAATTTTGCAATTTAACTTGGTAGAGAGATAAGGGTTAAAAGCAAAAGAGAAGTCATGAGGGTTGATGGAATGGAAATTGCAAAAAGGCTGAATGGTGGAGAACGGGGGGGTCTAATGGATGGTGCTGAATGGGACCACTTGAAGGTTAGTGCTGGAAAAAGTCAGCAGTAGAGAGCCTCTAGACAGTGCATGCCAAATAAACAGTCTTTGTTAATGAGGAAAAGAAAAAGATCGGGGCAGCAGAGGAACAGAATTGGTAAAATGGATGCAGAATGACTAAGAGGGTGATATGGGTCATCAGCATTAATCAGCAACAGTAAGAAGAGAAAAGTGGGGAATCAAAACCCAAGGAGGAAGGTGATGGACTTGAGTGAAGGGGAGGCATTTGCAGGGCTGGGAAAAGAAGGGAAGGGACAAAATGAGAAATGAGCAATCCTTGAAAAGAGGAGAAGGAGGAAGAAGAGCAGGAGGAAGGAGAAAGGGGAGGAAAAGGTCAACTCACTGAGTCTGATCCCAATCAGGGAAAAGCTGAGACAGAGGTGCTTCATTAGGGTTTGAAAGCTGTGCTCAAGATTTCAGGACCTGTAAGAATGGAAGTATGAATTGACTGTAGCTAACAGGTTTTTAAAGCTGGAGGGTGTGCTGGGGTGACAAACAGAGGGCAGGAGGTCTGAGCAGTATGCAGGGTACAACTGCGGGAGCTCTTATGGTTGGGGAGGGACAAAGAGCCAGAGCTGGGGAAAAAAAGCATGAAAGGCAAGGAGGGAAGATAGAGTCAAACACGATTATGCACGCAGGGACATGTCTTCTAGATGTTTTTGCAACAAAAGAGCACGTTCAACTCACCTCAATTAAATATTAACTTTATTACCATGACTTAAGGCCATGTTTCTGGCAGTAAAATTTCTGTTGACTGTGTATGCTGGAATTTCACCAGAGTTTATACACTACAATCCACATCCTAATGTGAGTGCTAGTCCGCATTTCTTTGTCATTAGCATTTTCATTAAAGGTAGCACAAATACGGTACCTGAAGCTCACAGGAGCATAGTCACTGGTAAAGCTGCAAGTAGACCTAGACTTAACGGGTGAGGATATTCAAACTTTTGGGACTGCAGGACAGTCTGTGGCTCTTGAAGATGGATTCTGCCTTTGGCTTCTTGGCCTGATGAAGCAGGCAAGAAAAGTCACAACTTACTTGACTTACTGAGTGCGCCCATTCGATGAATGTGGAGGTTCCTCTGACTGTGGCAAGGGGATCTGAATGTGCTTGGTGTTGCTGCCGTATGTGGTGTCTTAGCCAATGTTTACAAAGCAAATGGAATGAGTAGATGCTACTGACAAAGTTGCCTGCTCACCCTGAGCACCCAGGCTAAGGGTGGCTGCAGATGTACCCAGCAGCATTGCACAACCCCAGGGCCCAGGAGCAAGCTTCAACCTGGGCATGGCCCAAACAGGCCACAGTTGTCCCGCATGGAAGGAAAAAAATGTGATTTTCATAGAGGATAATTGTATTGAGCAACAATAAACAAAAAGGCTTTTACGAGCTTCTTTCACATAGTGAGGTCCCAAGTCTCCACTTACCTAAGTGAGTCACAGGTCAGACTGTATGCGTGCAGAATAAATCTTCCTAAGCACCACAGGGGTGGCAAGAGGTATTCGGGATGTCAGGACGGTGCCCTGCCTCCTGTGATGTGTGATCAGTATGAACAGGGTGTGAGACAGGCAGCAGCTCCTCAACACACCTGTGTCTACACTGCTCTGCTCCTCTCTGCCTTGTAATGTGCCAGGCTGCAGCCCTCCCTAGTATTTTAAAGTCTGTTCTCCGACCTGTGTTTTACCACAGGTGTGTGCAGATCCTTGCTGGAGGTGCTGAGAATATGTCTTCCCATGGTCAGTCTTTATTGCTCTTGGAGAGCTCTGGTTTTCTGCAGGGAGTTGTCGGCAAGCTTACATTTTTGGTAAGCAACAAGACCAACTGGCAAACAATTTTAGTTTTTACTGTTTGCTAACCTTATGAGCCTAAGTAAGAAAAATCCTGTGCAAATTCCTGTGCAAATTCCTGGCCATTCACATGGCCACCTGCCTCAGGGAAAGTTTATCAGGTACACTGTCTGGTTGATATACAGGGCACTGTATAAAACCTACAGCTCTGAGGAATGTGGAATGAACTGCCAGAAGCCCTGAGTAAGTACATGAAGTATTGCTAAACTGGAGGCACTGGTGGCCTTGTCTGTTGGCTTTCGCATGAGAATGAGAAAAGCCCAGGGCAAGCATTTTGTTTACAGAACAGTTTCAGGGCTTTTTTTCCTTCCTCTGTCTAGAGCATTATCTGGAGTTTCAACAGTGGCTTTTTGATTCCTGACATCTCCCAAAGATGGGTTTCTGATGGTGTGCCAATGGGAAGAGAGGCACAATTAAAACACATTAGGGATTTGATCACTAGCAGCGATCCTGCTAGTCTGTGGGCTGTGGGGTTGCTGAGAGCAGGTTCTGGTGTCCATCCATTGGCCTTTACCAAGGAGACTGAAATCTGAGTCAAATCCTAGCATTTCCATCTGTAGATCACTGAGGTTTTGGGTTGGTTGTTTGTTTGGGTTTTAAAGGAAAATATGTTATTTATATTTGTATATTTATACACATATATAAACAGTATGTGCACTATAAGTATCAACACAAATCAGTCTCAGTGCTGGATTTTTAATTCCCAAAGCACTGCCAGTTACCATCTTTATCTCTGTTTTAGGGAGGTGATCTTAATGGGATCATTTTACCCACTGTGCCATATTTTTTTTCTCTCCTCCTGTATAGCAGAAATACACTCTTGAGGAGTGCCACAAAAGACAAGCTGTTAAAGAATATACCACATATATAAATAAGGTGCATGAAGCATCTCTGCCTCTGCATTTTCCAACAGACAGAACAAGGTTTTTTTCTAAACAAATAAGTTGTGTAAAAAATACAGGCTCTCTGAAGAAAATTAAAGCAAAATTGCTGACAATGCAGTCTACTTACCTATGGGCGGTGTAATAAACTTAATTTTGTGAAAAATGACATGTATCTGTAAGCCTAGAAGTTTAAGTTCTCAATAAAGCCTCATATTGGTAATAGTGAAAACCAGTTAAAGACCTCAACTCTCAGTGCATGCTGTCAGTACACAAAACATGGACTGCACAGGGGATTTGTAAGCTGGGGTGTAAGTTTATAGTATCTCTGGACACACCTTAATGTTTTTAATACATAGGCAACTGTATGTTCTCTGTTTTGTTGTACTACAAAGTAATCAGAAAGGATCCTGCTGCAGTTCGGGAGCTGTAGTTGTGCTACCACAGGATGGATACAAGGTCATTTGTCCCCTGTGCCCCAGGAATACCCACAAATGGGTCAGACAAACCCTTTGCAGAGCTGCGGCTGGTGCAAAGAGGATTAGATAAGCTTGCTAGTTGTTGCTGTTGTGCAAGTTTCTTTCGGAGTTGTCTGTTCAAAGCTGGCTCACTGCTTCGCCATCTTCAGAGGTTCACCTTTGCCTTCTTTTGGCACTGGTGCCAGTTTTTGGGGCCTCCATGCTCTCTGCTGGCTCTGTCTGTGTCAGTCAGTGAGTTTGGCACTGTGGCCCAGGATCCTGGCACAGGATGCATGTTTGCAAGGGTGCAGAGTGAGTGGTCTGTGGAGCACCAGGGCATACAAGAGCCAGTTCAGAGCACTAGACAGCTGGATGCAGAGATGTTGGAACCATGGAAAAGCAGAAGGGGTGAACCCTCTTTTGGCCAACACCAGGAGCTTTGAATGACAGGCAAGGTGGATGAACCAGACTTTCATTTTCACTGCATTTCTACATTGTTCAAATGTAGGTTTCAGCCACAAATACCAAAACACAGGAAGGACTTAGCTTCTGCCTGAGCTCTGATGAGGGGGCACTGCTTCTATGTCTTCTAAAACTGTAACATGAACAGTGTGAGATGAACATCATTCTATTGCTCCTTCTGTAGATCCAAACCACTTATATCACATTTCCTCTTCATCTAATCTTATCTGTTTTGTGTTGCAATCCTTCCTGCGCTTCCCTATTTCCAAATCAAAGCACAATCTTTCTGAAAAATAATCTGAAAGCTGCCTCCATTTTGAAACGTGGCCTGTTTCAAACAAAGAACGTCAGGTGGTGGTTAACACATTGGTTTGTTAATCCTTACCTGGAAAGTAACCAGTGCCAAGATCATTGCATTCTTAAAGCTCCTGCAAATGTCAATCACTATTAAATAAAGGTTTCTTCTGAGTTCACACATACTATTGTATGCATGTGTGCAACAGGGTGTAGAACAAGCCAGGCAAGAAGCAAAAAGTATACAAATGACTGGTTTTGCAGGAAAAGCACCAGTATAAAGCTTAGGAAACCTGGGTTTGTGTCCCTGCCTTGCCATAGAAAATGACATGCATGAGTTAACAACAGTACGGTCAGCTGGTTTTTGTGGGTATCTGTTTTGTGGTTACTGGTCTCTGCTGGTATAGCTGAACATCCCATTGGGTTGTGAGGTCTAATAGGGCCAATCTTTGGGGAGCTTTGGCAAATCTCAGGGATTTTTCTGTGTTTGGCTTAGGTCTTCATTTTGATAGGGTTGGGCAGTTGTGCTGTGGGAGTCCTGGAGAAGGATGAGGGAAGGTTCACAGCTGGATGCCTAACCTGAACCTCTGGCAGCCCCTGGGCTCCTTGCCTCAGGTCCCCTTCCTTCAGTCCCACAGTCCCGGGCTGAGGGGGACTCCGTGAAGTGCTGCAATGGCACAAGCTGTCAAGGAATGGGGAGGGGGCACTGCCCAGCAGGCTGCATTTCATGATCCAGCTGTGTCCCTGGGAAGTGAGAGCAAGGTTCTGCTGACAGGGTGGTGAGGAGCACTTGCTGTGAAACTCCAGGGACAGGGGAGAGCCAGGAGTCCCCAGGATGCTGGTGGGACAAGTCCCAGGTTTCTGCTTCAGATCACTGGTTTTGGAAGAGCAGTTTGAAATGCACTGCTAAAGTGCCTGTAGCTTTAGTGTTCATAAGTAGGTATAACTGTTGTAGCCCACCCCAGAAAAAAGTGTCCACACAATATAACCCGCAGAGATCTGGGACTGTAACTGCTCCAAGTGCATGGAACTTTGCATCCAAAATTTTCCGTTGTACAAGCAGATGTAAAAGGAAGAAGACAGAGCAGCTCTGGTTAATAAGGATGTCCCGAATTTCCTCTGAGGAGATTATTTTTATTTGCTCATAATTTTGCAAAGCTTTGCATTGCATGGCAAGATGCCTGAGGCCTGTGAATTGTTCTGCATTTACCTGTATAGAGGCCCAAGAGTCACTTAGCTTAAAATTATTTGACCGCTTCTGAAAATCCAAGCTAGAAAATTTGGTTTTTTTCAGATGTTTGCAACTTCTTCCTAAGGCTTCCTAAGTGACTTGACCTCAAGCACAGAAGTGGCTCTTGTGCAGGGGTCAAAGCAGAATTTAAACCTTTGAAAACATGATTTCCACGTGTTTAGTGGATACTTCAACTTTTAGCTTCCAAGTCCCCGAATCCACTGCTGACACTGCCTATGCTCTGAGAAAAACTTGAGTCACAGTTCTAGCATGAGCCTGCTGGACTCTCTGCCCTGAGTTCAAGAGCAGTCTATAGAGCATCTAAAGATAAAGAAAGCAAAGAAACAGGTACTGGGGTGTGGGGCTCCTGAAGAGCAGGTTGGACCTAGTGGGAAGGACAGAGAGAGAAGAGAGACAGAGGCAGGAGAGGGAAGAGAACTGTCTGCCTTGAAAAGCTGATGAAGAGTCAGAAGGCTGATGGAAAGGAGGATTTGATAACTCAAACAATTGACTGAGAAGTGCTGGCTGGACAGGGAGACAGCACATTTGGGAGCAAGGTCTGACATGGGGAGTTGTACTCAGAGCCAGCAAGGCAGGCATTCTCAGGGCTAGAGGCAACGACAGGAGGAAGGAAAAGTGGGGAGTTTGAGGCACTGCTATTGGACAAGGGCAGGAGCAGAAGAAAGGGCAGGTAATCCAAGAAGCCTGGACACAGCCCAAGCCAGAGCACCTGGGGATCTGAATCCAAGGGTTTTCACCACTCCAACTTTCCCTTGAGAAGCTGTAAGGAGTCCCCCACTCCTGCCTTTTCCGTCTTTCTCTGCTGCTGCCCTGCCTCTGTCATTTACTGTTCCTTTGTGAAACAGAAGTCCATGCAGTAAATATCATGCGCTACCCCTCTGGTGACACACGCATCAGCAGGATGCCTCATGATGGAATTTGGGGTTGGGTTTCAGTTTGCTTCAAAAAAAAAAAAAAAAACAGGGAAGCTTAGGAAACCGTGCACAGCTATATCCTCCTCATAAAAAATATGAGGTGTGGAATTCAGATAGTGCCAGATTTATAGTCTGCACAATCCCAGTTTGCCTTCTGTTATGTATATTATTATAGTATGATCCTGGTTTTTTGACACATTCAGTACTGATGAGGTTTTTTGAAGGAGCCTTGCCATATGCCATGCATAAAAATGAGGGTGGACAATGAACTTTAAATATTTAATTTTTTTTCCTCCTACATCCTCCAGGATGTAAATGGTTCATGCTCTTGAATTCTTTTGCTCTGAAAACAGATTTATTACTCTTTGGCTTTTTAGTGGTGTTCATTGCTATAACATTTAAATACTTACAAAAAGTAATGAGATAATCTGCATAACTAGCAGCCATTTGATATTTATTTACTAAAAAAATAGGGACATAGGATATAAATTAAGAAGCTTGCCATGGTTTTGATTATACAGTTTAGGATGCCAGAGCCAGGCACAGGTGAACTTGCTTAGTTAAAGGTCATCTTCACTTAACAGAAAGTGTGCTTTAGGGTAAACAAGATCTAGCTATAGGCTTATATCAAGCTAAGAGGTTATGTTGGGTGATCAGAAATACATGTACACAAATAAGTTGAAGTGTTATGTCCATGTTTTCAAAATAATGCAACCTTTTTTTTTATTATTTAGAATGAAATTTCATTTAGAAAATGTCAACAAATTTAACAATAGAAATGGGGTAAAGAATTCAGAAATTAAATGTTTGCCTTGAGGCAAAACAAATTGTCTCCTTTTCTTGTTTTATTTGCACTTCAGCTACTAATATAAGTCAGTCACGCTGCTCGCCTCATGACTCTACTTTCCAGAAAACTTAGTTTTGCTTAAGAGCCACATTTTCAAAATGCATTTCCCAGACAGTCCCCTTGCCGCTCTAAGTGCTCATTGCTTCTGCAAGCAAATTGCAGTTCAGAAAATGTTCCCATCTGGAAACAGGGAACATGCCATTGGTCACCATCTGTACAAAGCCTGGTTTAAATGACTTGGCCTGTGATACACAGGATCCATGTGCAGAAACTTGTAATCAAGAGCCTCTTTATTTGCCTTAGCTGTGGGTTCCCCTTTCCTGCGGTGCAGGGGTCAAAGCAGATGCTGTGTCACCTCTATTGTCTCTGGCAGAATGGTGGGGACAGCAGCCACTGTTGGTGTCTGAGCCCAGCTTCTCTGCAGGAGCAAGGCCACCATCCTCTGTACTGCATGTCAAGCGAAGGAGGCCACTGTCTCCCACGAGCATCCAAAGCAGTGCAAGATCAAATTTGCAGCACCCACGTTCCCAATATGAGGTGCTCCAGTGAACCTCTGGCACTTCACCAGGGAAGGAGCACATTGCACCACTCACTCCCCCATGCACAAGTCTGCAGGATCCACCCAGACCCAGGCTGGCGCCTTCACTTGGTGAAGCATGGGAGTGAGGGCAGTGGCACCACTTGTCATGTTGGAGGGTACCCAAGGAAAGCCCTGGATGCCTCTGTCCCTCCTGGGCTGTAGAGCTCTGTTGGAGCCAGGAACAAGTGGCTGGGGTGGGGAGATGCCAGCCCCCGGCCACTGCGTAGTCCCCCCACTGGATCTGTGGGGTCAGGAGGAGAACTCAAAAGTAGAGGCAGAGCAACCTCCCTCATTCACAGCAAATGGCTTAAGATAAGGACAAAAGTGCCTGTCCTGAGTGGGCTGCAACACGGCAAGTCATGCTACAACCTTCATTGTGCAAACCTGAGGTGTGAACATATTTGTGGAAACTAACGTGTGAATGATTCACAAACAGAGAAAAGGACTCCCCCAAAAAATAGAAGAGTTTGCACCTCTAACAGGAGACAAAGCATTTAAAGTCTTCTCCTAACCCATGGTGGTAGCAGTACACTCCCTTGCATGCGCCTGCGCCCATCCTTGTCTGCACTTCCTCTGTTCTTCTGTGAGACCACAGGCTCTGAGGAGGATCTGAAATACCTGGTGATTGCTTTGTAACACAATAGTAACTTTTCAAGAGATGCAGGGCTGACATTATCATTTAATGTCTGTCCATTCCTCTGTTCATTTAATGGAACAATCATAGAGAATGCAAACCCCCCTCTTTCCATCTTCAAAGCTTTTATCAGGTCTGTAGGCTGGCCCAGCTGTGTTGGCCAGATCATATTTAGCTCCTTCCTCTCTGTGTGCTTCACCCCTGCTTTCTCACACTGACAATACTAGGGGCCATAACTGACCACTGTACTAGGAAACATTCTTCATCTGCTGGCCAGATTTTACCTGTCTAGGCTGTACATTAAGTGTGCTGATAAAACAAACAGGGAAAACACAGCCTGAGTTTTGTGTTAGCCAAGGCAGCTTGCAGTAGTGACCATCAAGCAGCAGCTCACAGCCACCTGGGCAGTCTAAGGCTGGCAAGGAGAGCCTGTGCCTGCACAGGTTATGCTCAGTTACTTGAAACTGGGGAAAATCAGCATGTGGTTTTTTGGCTTTCAAAGCTGAATTGGCATCAACCCCCTTGGAGATAACATGCATTTTTACTCTTGTACTTGAACAGAGTGGGGTTTTTTTCCCTTTGTATTCTCTCTCTATTCAGGCTTTGATTTAATATTCCTTCTCTCCCTCTGTTTTGGTTACTTTGTGTCTTAGAGCTTAGCGATTTCCTGCTCGTATATTGAAAGTTTTTAATGAAGAATTTCAGCAACACTCAGAGTTACCAGTAAAAACCCTCTGCAGATTTTGACAGAAGGAGTTATATGAAATTACTTCTAATCTCTTTATCCTTGTCACACCACTCTGCTATGCAGTAATACACCAAAGAATTTCCAGAAAGCAAAGGTTGGCGACTTACAATACCTACCCACTTGGTTGAAAAAAATAATTAATAAAGGAATTGGGAGGTGAATTCAATCTGCTGCCTTGTTAGCTGGGGGACAAAGGAGGGGAAAAGTGGGGAGAGAAGACTGCAAAAAAGTAAATGTTTTTTCAGTTTAATTTTATTTTTTTCAAATAAAAACTTGAGGCCAAACAAGCCATTTCCCTCAAAAGTTTAGATCATGTCCTGAAAGCTAAAAAATGAAGTGTTTTGGTTGACTTTATCATGGCAGCTATCAATGGCATGTGGTTAATCCCTGTTAGAGTGGCAAAGCTGCAAAACAAGTAACAGTATGTCCTTGAGTGCACCAGTTCTGTGCCTGACAGGTTTTAATTTTTTACCCCGTTGCATAATGCTGGCATGCACATCTGACATGTAGTGTATGAAACTGTCTGAGTAGGGCTTGGTCCTGCTTCCATTCAAGCCAAGGCCAATGCTCTTCCAGTTCTCAACAGAGGCAAGGTCATGGCATGTGCTGGAGCTGAGAGCAGCCCAATGGGGAAGCCAGGCAGAAATATTTTGGACTAGGTCAGCTGTCTCCTACTCTAGTCCAGTCTTACCTGCACTTGTGCTAGGACTTAGCATTTGAAATACCATGGCAACTAATGACTTTCATCGCTTGTCTTTTGTTTTCTCAGATTTATTTCCTTGAAAATAAAAACAAGAAAAAGGGGAAAAAATCCCCAGTAATTATTTCCTCCTGAAATGCGCACGTACAGAAAACAACATATTGATTTTCTTGTCATCTGTGTTTGTCAGTCTTAGCCAAGCATTGTGTGTAGGTGTAATGTGATTTAAAAAAATAAGATGAAATGTGGGTGGGACTGAAAATGCAGTTGCTATTATTCATCTGTTTATGCCATCATACACGTGTGATCAGGCTGTGATCTCATGCAGCAGCCTAGGAACCTATGGATTGCTTGAATCATCCTTCTGTAAAAGAGCCAGGAGGTTTGTTATTTAATACTTCTACTAGATCAGCAAGATCTGTATATACTACATTTGTATTTCATAGCTACAGCCAGCCTCAGCCCACACACGTGATGAAACATCTGCATAGAAATCCATACCCGTACTTTTTTTCCTTACAATATGCAAGCTCATCAGAATTTCGGCTGGGGTAAAAATATGTGTAAACAGCTTACATACTTACCAAAAGTGAAGATTTTGTAAAAATAAAACTATTTGTAAGTTTGCAAAACAGACTGATCTGTATAAAAGTAAAAATTCCAAGAAAGATATTTCTGATTTTAAATCGTGAGGACTTTATGTGGAAATTTAAGTGCTTTAAAGTGCTGGGGGGGAAAAAAATAAACTGAAATTGATTTTTTATTTGGTTGAGAAAAGCAAGTGAAAAGAATTTTTGTTATTGCTGTTTCTGGGGTCAACTTGTGACAGAAGAAAAAAACGTTGTTTCTACACCTTTAGTTTTGATACACCTTCTCAGAAGGAGTAAAAATGTGGCACTGGCACTTGCTTGCCAAGGCATCCTCAGTTGAGTAGAGTAGGGAGTTTTTTCATGGGAGTCCAGTCCTGAATGCTCCTCCAGCTCTGTGGAAACTCACCTGTGATCTACACAGACCATCCAAAAATCTTAGGTACAGATCCCTTATCACATTTTTGCAGGCTCAACCACATTCCTGTTTCCACAGAGAGCAGTTCTTCTAGCTGCAGGCAGTATAAACTTGCAGTGCTAATTATTTGATCATCTGCCTCAGTATTTCCAGATGTAAAAGATTTCTTTATTTTGCTTGTTGAATAAGGTGTTTGGTTTTCTATCTCTGTTCCCCATTAGCTACATCTCTGCTAATAAATCAAACGCGCCCAGAATCGCTCTCTGGCACAGAGGCTGGTTGCCTCCAGAGGAGGATGCTGTGTCGCCTGCCAAAACCATATGGCTGCACCCACTCTGTGTGTAAGGTACGATCCAGAGCTCACCCCAATCCCTGGTCTGTGCCTGGGAGAGTGATTATCTGCCCTCTGGTTTGGGGAACTGGTATTTAAATGACATGGGTCCAAAGCGTGTCCGCTGTTCTGGACTTTAAAAGGTGCAACTGGTTTCTATTCCAATGGAATGCTCACTGACACGGTTTAACTTCACATACTTCTGTGGAGGTGGTTCTTACATATCTCCCTTCCTCATTGGCACTGATCAGCACAGCAGCCTTCTTACAGAGGCTACAAAATCAGAAAAATCAGGTGTATACTTATTATGTCCCCAAGCAAAGTATTTACATTCAAATAAAAGTATAATTAGTGCTAGCAACTTTAGCAGGTGTTCTAGAATGGGGCTGGGAGGGGAGAATGAAGCCATCAAGATAACAACCTGGGATCCATGGGATGTCTGCCCAGAAAGGAGTGAAACAAGGCAAAATGACAGGTAGCAGCAGATGCTGATGGAGAGGGCTGCTGGCTGCTGCTGAACCAAACAGTTTCACTGGGAATAAAGTCAAGAATTTCTAAGCAGGCATAAGACAGCAGTCTGTTTGCAGAGGGGGAGAAGGAGGAGTCTGGAGGCTCTAATGGCCTGGGTTTTGTGGGTTTTTTTTATTAGGGAGGAAACATTTGCTCAGCACAAATATGCTGTGGATCCAAGTTCAATTTTCTCTAATCTATTCTTACTGGGGATGCTATTGCAAGCAGTCCCTTATTGGCAGAAGAAAACAGTTGACTTCTGATTTATATGAAAATGTAAAGAAGCTGATTCTTTTTAACTGAGACCCCCCTGGAAGGACAGGGTAGAAAGTCATTGAGAGGCACTGACTTCCCAGCTGGTCAGCAATGAGACAACAATGAGACTTGTCCAATTTCTCAGTGTAGTAGCAGACAATCTTTCTGATCAAAGTGTGGAGTTGTGTTGTGCTTAGCCAGCTTCTGGTGCTATTTGTATATACCTGTTTAGTTGATGTGCTATAGTAGTAAACCTATAAAATAATAGAAAATACCCAGTTTTCCTTTGCAAGAAGAATACAGGAGATCAAGACCAACTTTTAACTAAAGCTGGTTTTGCCATCTGTATGTAGAATATATTCCCCTGTTACATCGCAATATTGAATTCAAGGGAGCACTTTTTTCTGATGGGTTATACTTGCCATCTGAGACTTTTGTTTCACCTATTAATTTTGTTATCCATTCCTTTCACCCACACACACTGGGGTAGCATTTTCAAGATTTAACAGCAGCAGCTTTGTTTTCTCAGTTATGTCTAGTTTAACTAACATCTAATCCTCTTAGCTCTTATACCCTCACAAACAGGGATTTGTTTGGCTAAAAACTTTTAATTAGTCCAATCACATGGAGCAGGTATTTAACAACCCCAAGGCAAACCCATTTCAGACATCAGAGGTGTCTCACCACCAGATTGGGAGAGCTAATTCTAGGAGCCTTTTGCTGCAGGCTGCAGAACTTGAATAACAGGGTTGGTGAGCAACTGGCACCCAGTTTTTCTACATAAGCGGGCAGCATTCTTTAATGGTAATTTGCTGTCTCCAAACAGTGTTTCATGATCCTTCACTAACCCCTCATCTCTGCTCTCCCTCCAAAGCAGCCCCTCAGTTTTCGCTTGCACGAGTCAAACTAGCTCTGAAGAAAGGCAAGGATCTTCTCATGGAGTTGTTAAGACTGGTGAAGACCTGGCAGGTTACTGGAACAAATAAACACGTAAACAGTCTGACTGCGGATAGAACCTGCTGAACTTTTGATCTTAGTAATTTGAATCCAGGAGGAACATGGCATGAGCAGTATATGGGTCCTAACCCAGGAAGCACAGGGTCACTGCTGCAGGGCAGGCAAGGCTGGGGGGAAAATGCTGATGCTGATGGGGCCTGTGCTCCTGTGGTGTGTGAAATCAATGAGAAAAGGAGTGGCTATCACAAAGCGGAAGAACGGATAATTGTGAAAAAGCAGGAATAAATGCTTGCATAATATGCTAAACGTGTAATTACTAACTTGAGACTTGCTCTGCCACAGAACCAGGGCCCCGGCTGTGCAAAGCCCACCCCTGAGCCCATCTGTAAGTGATTCTCGGGTCCAAGCTCTTTCTCCAGCAGTCTCTCAGAGGGATCCTGGGGGGATATGTGAAGTATTTAGCAGTGCTCCTCCAGCAGGTCTCTGGGGAAACCAGAGCAATATTGTGATCAGCTGAGACTGGAGGGAAAGACCATGAGTGGTGACTCACAGGGGTATCACTTCAGTGCACTTTTCCAGCAGTATTATCTTCCTCTTCTGTGTCTCCTGCCTCTATGGTGTTTTTGAAACACCTGTGTCTGGACAAGTGATGTTGATCAAGTCACCCCCATTGAGCATGCTGCCATGGAGTTATTTTTGGTCTATATTATCATCTTAAATTTGCTTTGGAAAAATCTCAAAACATAGTAAACATAAGTAAGTAAATAAATGAGAAATAATACCAGCATCTTTAGTTTAAAGTTGAAGAGAGGTGAGCCCTCTATATCTACCACTTTCAGCCCTGAATTTGCAATATCATGAGAGCTTTCCTAGGCATTAGCTTTAACTGTTTGCCAATTAACCTGAGGTATTTGATACATTTGTCCCAACATTCTCCACATATTCGTTCCTGGCTCCAGCTGCTCTTCTTTATGATGCCAGTGCTTCCTCTCAGAGCTGGGTGGCCCTGCCTCAGCAGGGGATCAGATGCCTGGAAGGTCTGCATAGTGAGCAGGGCAGGACATGCTTTTGAGATGCTTCACAGACCTGTGAGGAATATGACTGGCCAAGCTGTTTTTTACAGATGTGATTATTATGAGCTGCCCCTGCTGTAAATAATTAAAAATGCCCTCCTGTCCCAGTATGGGAGGTAAATTGGGTAGCCATATGGTGCACATGTAAACACAGGGTACCCAGTTTAAACATACTTGGTTGGGTTCTAGCTAGACATAAAATCAGTTTTTAAAGAAAATTATTCCAATGAATGGATGTAAAATCAATTGAAGGTACATTGCCTGAACAAGATCTGCTTGATCAGGCAGGATTATAGCCCACTTACTATGGAGAAGTTAAAATAATGAAAACATGGAGCATTAGAAATCATTCCTTAGGAAGCAAGCTTTTTAAAAAGTCTTCTGACTGAGCTCGTCCTGAATTTTTGGCTTTCAGAGGGCAACTGAAAAACTTAGTAGCATCACATGCAGACATTTGCAGGTAGAAATAAATATATGAGTGCTTGCAGTGTTGATGACCATTAAAAGGTCTGCTTTCTGGCTTACCTACAGCTAACTGAAAGTAAGCCATAAACCAAATTATAATGTGGCAGAATGATGTGATGGAAGGGAAACGTGATGTCAGGAAATATAATTAAAAGCTACTGAGTGTACCAAAGTAATGAGGGGATCTTACCCTTAATATCCCAAGTTTAACATACCAGGTAAGGCAAAATCTTTGGTATTTTGCAGAATACCATGAAGAGAACAATTCAGCACTCACACTCTGGCAATTAAATATTTGGCACCAGTGTCTCACACCAAGCTTTGTGTGGCTGTTGTGCTCAGCATGCTCAATGTCCAACCAGTGAGTGAGGCCTGAAGTTTTGCCACAAGGATGTGCAGGGACCCTGGGCAACAAGAACATTTTAGTAAATTCCCTAATCCCTTGGAAGAAAGCAGCCAAAACACATGTGATAGTCAGCTTCTGGCTGAGTAGGCTCAGGCTCAGGTAGAGACCACTATGGGGGTTTCTTTGATTCAGGTCTATAAAATCCAGGGTGATATGAAGTGGATGGTTTGGGGTGAGCTGTTCACAGTCTCTCCCAATGCAAGAGGTAGTGACTGTTAGACAAAAATTTAGGCGCCATTTTCAGAATAAAAGGAGATATTTCTTCATGCAGCAAATACTGGATTTGTGAAACTCTTTACCAAAGGGTATGACAGTTGCAGCAATTTTTTTCAGACACTCAAAGGAAGACTGGGCAAGTACTTGGAAGAGAGGTCCACCATTGGGCAAACTGGATCAGGCTGGAGGAGCCCCCTGAGCTGAAAATGGCTGGAGGTGGGGAGAGGACTTGCAGAAAAGATCAATTATGTTCATCCTATTCTTGCTGTTCTTCTAGGGTCACTGCTGTGATCAGGTTTTTGGTCTCTGCTGCAGACAGGTTACTGGGCTACAAGAGCCCCAAAAGTCTGGAATAATAACACTGTTCTTTTATTTTTATTTGAATTGTGAGCCAATTGTGTACAACTTTTCTGATGTGTAGATGAGTTCAAGGTGCTCTGTCTTCCCATCTGTGCCTGAGCTGGAGGGGAGAGCACTGCAGGGAGCAGTGGTGCCACAGCACCTCTGGGAAGCAGGTCGTTCCCTCAGCTACACCATGGCTATAGCTACCAGATGCATGGGGAGACATAGGAGTAGGGCTCAGTGGCCAGAGCAGCATTGCATGATGGTGTATTTTGTCTGGGGTCCAGTAAGTTGCAGGCTATGCTTTGTGAAGCCATGTGCTGTAGTGCTCCCATTTATTTACGCTAGGATGGTTTTTTAACCCTGTTAAACTAGCCTGACAAGACTGCCCCAGCCAAGAGGACCTTCTTCTCTGCCTCTTCTGTCCCACTTTGTCCCTCTTTTTATGCATAGGAAGACTCAGAACTGAGCTCTGTGCTCTCTTCTATGAAACGAAAATAACTTTTGAAAAGTTTGTGGATTAACAAATGACCCCAAGTTCTTCCTTTGTCCTCTAAATAAGTAAAACACACATCACAGCAATACAGCAAAACTTGGATTGCCCTTGTGCTTGAGAACATATAGCAAGAAACATTATACTCAGTAGTTTAAATTAACTTGCTTATCTTCAGACTACCAGGGAAAAAAACCCATTATTTATCCCCCTCTCTTATACTGCAACAAAGATAAGCACTTTGTTAAAAACATGAGTGCAATTCCATTGCCTTAAACTCTGAAGCTGTGAGGAGGGGAAACTCTGACAAGCTGTTTCTGGCCCACTGTGTTTTGTGGGTTTGTCATCTGAGTGCCGATGTGGCAAAGTACATGCAATATATATTATGAAATAAGAAAAAACCACTCTGATATTCCTATGGCTTAGTAATTGTAAAAAATTATTTAAATAAATATTCTAAAATTTAAAAAATATAATAAATAATTTTTACTTACAAATACTTTTTAAAAAAGGGGTACTGCAGTTTTTGTGCCCACATATATACACAAAATCATGAGAATTGAGTCAAATGTGTGCACAGATGCATGTCATCATAAGATGTGAGCTTCTTTTCTGTGGCTGCAGGGAGCTAAGGCATGTTTTCACATGGGCTTTTTTGATATAGGTGTATATGTGTACTGCCTGGAATACAGGCTTTTATAAAAGTTTTATAAATGGTATATGCATTATTTGAGGTGCATTAACTGCTATATAACTTCTAGGTTTTGCTTCAGATGGGATAAAGCAACTTATTCTTGATATTGCTTGAAGCTCTGCTGTGAAGCCCTCTGAAGCAGTATCACTACCTTGACTCTAGTGGAACTGTGCTAATTTGTTCTAATAAAGAATGAGGACTTGTTAGATTAAAAGAAATTGTGTCAAACCATGATCTGATATCCCAGGGATGTCAGTGGATTCTGACTGATACATGAATTTGCATGACTGAGCACGGTATTTTTTCTTTAGGTTAGAAATGCAGGCATTTATCTTGGATACTCCTTCAGCATCTTATTCACAAGGCAAAAAGGATCTTGGAGACACAGGTTTCTAAAAGAATGTCACCAAAACATGATAGGGCTGAAACCCCTTTTTGAGTGCCTGTCATAGTCCCACCATTCCCTTCTTCACTCAATTGGAATGAAATCAATAGAAATTTTAGTTTCTAGAAATCAGTTTGCCCTGAATGTGTTTCTAGTGGGGCCATGAGAATTCCTCTCACCTTCTCTGGAACATAATTTATCTTCTTTCCTTCCTCACATATACTACTTCACATAGGCCTACAGGTGGCAAGAGAGGGATTTTAGCAGAACTAGGACGGTACAACCCCCTTACCTCCATTTCCAGTTATCATATAGAAGGAGCAGAGCTCTAGAACTAAACAGACATGGATTCCCTGCGTTGGCTTATCCCATACACCACTCAAGGGAGGTTAATCCAGGGCATGGGACATGTTAGACTGTTTGCTTGCTAGAAATAAATTCCCTCGGAATACCCACCAGCACCTTTAATGGCTGAAGAAGTCCAGAAGCTTACAGAGCTCCTGATAGCCAGCACCATCAAGAGTAGTGCAGGGATGGAGTGAACTTGGTTTTAACAGTGGCGATTCCTCAGTACAACTCTGGGGTTATAAATCCATCTCTCCTTTGCTTCTTCCCTCAGAGATACAGCATCACAGGTGGGAGATCTGCACACCAAAGGAGCTACACACTACCATTTTATTTACCATTCCTTAAAAAAGAGTGCAATAAGTAAGATGCTAACAGCCAAAACATCGACTAACACACTCATGAGAGTGAAGTTTTGGCAAGTCTTAATCAATTTTTGTGCAAAGGATCACTACAGGCTCTGCCACACAGTCCACAGACTGATTCATGGTCTGGAATTTCAGGCTCATACACAGTGTGATCCCACAAGCTTATATTCATTGATGCTCTGCCTGGTTCATGTTTTTAGTGGGTTTAGCACTGTAAGAAAATAAAGATTTTCACTGATGATTTACTTAGCCACAAGCAAATGAAATTGTGTTCAACCTATCAATAAAGTGACATCAGTGAAGAACAAGAAATGGGCTCAGTAACTTGGACTCAATCAATAACTGAACCGTGGCATCCATTGTAATAACATCTAAGTGTCAAATGTGCACATGAAGAATAGCAGCAAACCCAAAAGGTGCAATTTTTCCTCCCTCTGTGCTTCTATTTGTTTGTTTAGATTGGCTGAGTTGCCCTCACTTGTTTGTATCTAGGAGTGACGGTGTTCCAACACGCCGTCGCCTTCGTTCCTGAGAGAGGCCTCTCGTGAAGAAACACCTTACCTTTCCCCTGGATGTGTTGGGGTTACACCTCAGCCCAGGCGGGGTGGCAGGCACTCCCCAGCTCTGGCTGCTCTCCCAGCATCCTTCTGGCCATGCTGGGAGTGAATGCGAGGGTGGAGGGAGGATCACAGGAGATCTGCCTGGTGGCAGGCTCTCAGGTCCAGCTCTTGAACCAGTGCCCCAGCCTAGAAGTGAGCATGCAGAGAGGAGTGAGGCTGGTCAGAGGTGATGCCAGCTGAGAGGGCAGGCTCACTCTGGCTATGTGCCATATCTCTGCGAAAGATGCTGCAATGGCAGTTCTTGCCTTGGCTCAAACAGACCCAGTGTCTAGCAGGATCATTTATTACTTCTAATGAAGCAAGTATAAGTGGCAAATAGGAAATTTTGAGCAGCCTTGGCTGGCCCCAAACAAAACACAGCAGAGACATTGCTCCTTGTTGTGTTTGACCTGCTCTCGTGCTCTGCAGTTCTTCACTTTTGAGCAGTCTTGTGTTCGCACTGCCAGCCCAAGCAATGGGTGAAATGGTGTGGAAACACTTTTCATGATCTGGAGCCTCTTTCAATTGTAATAATTAAATGGATGAGAGCATTCTGACTTGTCCTATGATGAATGGTGCCTGCTGGTGGTACGCTTTGTCTGGAGATAGTATTGTCCTTTAGTAAGAAGAAAGTCTTCAGAAGTGGCCAAGATACTCAGTTTCCCATCCCTACATTTTTAACCAGTATCTGACTAATGTGTGAGATCAGATAAATGGCTATCCTATCACTCAAAATGGTCACAGTAACCATAGTGAAACCAAGTATTATTTTTTAATTTCTGACTTTAATCATTTCAGTTTTCTCCTTCAGAGCTGACTGTATATGAAAGGAGATGAAAGCACCACGTGAAAAACAAGTGAACTGGGATTCCTTCAAGGGAAAGGCTAAGGGAATGTACACCATTAAGAGGATTTGAAAGCCCACAAGTACGTAGCTGTAACATGAAATACTGAATATCACTGCAGAATACTTCAGGATTATTCCAAACTACCAATCAAGTTTCAGTCTAGATTCAGGTGATAAATTGCAAAAAAAAAAAAAAAGGAAAGTACAATCAATCATGGAAAAATCCTGCTAACAGGTTTGCAGCACTATTCTCACACTTGGAGATGGGACACTAACAGTTTGGGTTTAGAATTTGGTATTTTGATGGTGATAAATTGAGTGGCTCTTAGACTGTGCCTAGCAAACTTTACTAAGGCATCTTTTATGACCTTTCTCATAATCTGGTGATGCTTAGAGTCTTGGTAATCATTAAAATACAGTTTGTCATCTCCTTTCACAGTGGTCTGTGACGTCCATTTAGTACTCTCTATGTTATTTCTGGATGACTATTTTCATACATTACTCTGTTGTTTAAAAAACAGCAAAAAATGTAGCTTTTTGTGACTGATGTGCAGTACCAGAAAAATGACCCAGCTAGAAGTCCACAACAGAGGCAAAACTTCAGTGCCCTTCAATATCCTTGTGGAATAAATGGAGTTGGGCTGAATCAAATTAAATAATTTCAGGTGTTTAAATCCTCCCTGCTTAGGGGACCGTTTTGAAGCAAAAAGCCAAGGAGTGCACCCTCAGCCAATTTGCAGACAGTGCCAAGCTGAGTCGTGCAGTTCTTATGCCTGAGGGATGGGATGCTATCCCGAGGGACCAGGACAAGCTCAAGAAGTGGGCGCATGGGAACCTCATGAGGAGCAACAAGGTTAAGTGCAAGTGCTGCACCTGGGTCAGGGAAGCCCCTGGTATTCAAGACAGGCTGGGGGATGAAGGAATTGAGAATGGCTCTGTGGAGAAGGACTTGGGGGTGCTGGTGAATGAGAGGCTGGACATGAACTGGCAATGTCCTCTCAAAGACCAGTGAGCCAACCACAGCCTGGGCTGCATCAAGAGAAATGTGACCAACAGGCCAAGGGAGGTGATGCTCCCTCTCTGCTCCACTCCCGTGAAACCACACCTGGAGTTCTGCATCCAGCTCTGGAGGTCTCAGCATAGGAAGAACATTGACCTGTTGGAGCAAGTCCAGAAGAGGGCCATGAAGATGATCAGAGGGCTGGATCACCTCTTCTGTGAGGAAAATCTGACAGTTCAGGTTGTTCCCCCACGAGAAGAGAAGGCTCTGGGGAGATCTTATAGCACATTCCAGTAGCTAAAGGGAGAAAGATAGGGACAGATTTTTAGCAGGGTCTCTTGCAATAGGATAAGGGTAATGGTTTTAAAGTAAGAGAGTAAATGCTGATTAGGTATAAAGAAGAAATTTTTTATGATGATGGTGGTAAAATTCTGGAACATCTTGCCCAGAGAGATGTTAGATGGTTCATCCCTGCAAGTGTTCAAGTTCAGGTTGGACAGGGGCCTGACCAACCTGATCAAGTTGATGTATCTGTTCGTTGAAGGCGCTGGACTAGGTGTCCTTTGAAGGTCCCTTCCAACCCAAATTGTTCTGTGATTCTATAATTCTAGGATTATAAGATCTGGCCCTAGTTGTCCTCTGAGAAGTTTTGTTCTAAGCAGAATACTTGCACGAACAAGCTGGTCCTGAGAATCCCTCCATCTTGTGCAAAGATTAGTGAGAGTACAACGTGTAATTCCAGTTTTGATAGACACTGAGTCCAAGTATCAAATCTGAATTGCAGCCGGCAGCTGGACTGAGAACCCGCCACCACAAATATCTGTGACTGTGCCTATAAGTAGATAGCACTTTTTCACTGAAATACATGTGTAGAACAGCTCCTGATTTCATAGTAGTGAACAGAGCTCAAAAATACAGTGTCTGCCTAAGATGAAATGCTATAAAGTGAATTTTGCATAATCTGGTGAAAGGTTTTTAAATTCTAAAATCTTAAGTAGGAGCAAGATTAATTTTGTATCTTGGGAGCTTGAATCATGATTTTCTCACTAGCCATGCTGCTTGCCTCAGGACAGCCAGATTGAAGATCAATTTGCCACTGAGCTCAGAAAATACATCCACGTGCTTGCCAGAGTAGTCATTACAGATTTTCTCTTAAATCATTTCTTTCCATGGAAAAACAAATCCACTTTCAGTGTTAATGGAAGGTTTAAAAAGTAGAAATACCATGAAATTACTCTGGGGAACTGATAGACTGGCTAAATGCTGCAGTTTTCTGGTACAGAACATTGTGTTACTCAGCTCTCCAGCTTTCATACAATAGATGGGAACTCTACAAGCATAAACTATTACTGGTTGTGTGTGCATAGGAGGAAATGATATCTGGTTTTAGTCCTTACATAGAAAAAAAACAAGTTTAGCAACATATTTGGTTTGCACATGTGATGTAGCTATTGTAGAGAGGGTATTGCTGGTTCTCCTAGGCGCCTTTTATATGAATATTTTTTATTAGTGTGAAAATCTGCTTGAGGGTATTTTATCATAACAGGAAAAGGTTTACATTTTCTTCTCAACCATTACCCCTCCAGTTCCTGCTCCTCCTTTCACCCTGGCAGCAGCTGGCCCTGCCCTCCCCAGTCCTCCCTGCTGCCTTGGCAGAGGCCCATCCCCAGCAGCAGCAGCAGCAGCAGCAGCCACAGTACCTGTCCATTTCTGACACTTCACCACTGTTTGTTAACAAGGGTTAACAAGCTCAAGTCCCTGCAGCTTGCACCCAACATTACCTCTCTTTCCTCCCCCCGGCCAACCACCTGCAGACATGCTGCTCCCCATTGTTTTCCTCCCAAAATTTTGCACCTCAGGCTCTCTCCAGCTGCCATGATCTCTCATTTCTCAGCACAGTGACTGTCATTCAATGTCCCATGTCCCTGTTAGCTTTCTGCCTTCTCAGCCTCACTACTTTGCTTGACTTCATGAAAGCGAAGCAAGACTTCACCCTGGTCACAAAAATGCCCCCTAACTGATCAGATGCCCATAGACCATTTATTTTTTGATCTTTAAACCTCTTAGCTCTCATCACTTGGTTTTCCCACCACTTCCTCTTGAATAGTTTGCATCCTTCTAGCTGTCCCAAGACCAGCTCCACCAGACAAGGAATTTTGTCCCTAATATCCCTGTTCTAATGTGGTCGGGCGCCGTTGCACTGTCCCCTCTGACTCTTTTCCATTTCTCTCTCTAGATGGACTCCATTTCTTCAGCCTTTGAGCAGTGTGGCTTCCAGCACCCTGTACAGTGCTGCCAGATGCATGGCTTGAAAGCACACTACCCACCAATTCTTCCTTCACCCAGGGACTAGATGTCATTTTGGTTATGTTCTTCCAGTACGCTATTATTTTGCCTGACTCACATGCACTCCTTCAGAGCCATTGTCTGTACATCCTGTATTTACTACTTCCTCTTTCCAATTCAACCCTCATTTTCTCCCTTCTCACAAGCATTACTATGTCTCATCAGCTGTTCCTCCAAAACAACTTACTTCACTCCAGCAGCTGGGTTGCCCCATCCTATTTTTTTTCCCTTCAGAAACTGTGGATTTCCTCTTATCTCTTCCACCCACAAGATGCCTTCCAACTCTATCCCACCTTCCTCTGTATCTGTCACTCGCCCTGTAAGCAGTTCCCAATATCCTGTTCCTCCTGAACATGTCTATCTCCATGATTTTCTCTTAACTTCCTTTCAGACAATTCTCAAGTCACTCTGTCCTTGGCATCCTCAACTAACTCGTGTTTTTGTGGTAACCCATCTACCTCCAGCTGTGGCTTAGCCATTCTGCTATTTCTAGGCAGGAACTCTTCACTGGGTTCCACCAAAAGAGAGGAGTGAGAGGCAGCCAGACACCTCTTACAGGCAGAGGATAGGAAAACCACAAAGCAGGAGGTCCACTGTGTGTTCAACCTTCAGATCTTCATCCCACTCATCTACAAATGTTTTTTCTTGTGCCTTGAATTTGATGATGAGGTGGGTATACTGTGAAAGGCATCTGTGTACTGAAGCTTTGGGAACTTTTGGGCTGCATGGAGATAATTAAGTACATAATAGCTTCCAAATACATAAGTACAGTCCTCAGGAACTGGCTTCACAGAGATCTGTATCAATATCTCCTGAGATTTTGAGTAAAGCAAATGAGAATAAAAATATTTCATTCATCATCTTGGCAGTATGTTCTGGAAAGGCTGATTCAGACCCATTCTTTTCCATTTAGCTATAAAATCTCTGTATGTACTATCTTCTTAAGTGTTATTTTAAATTAGAAACATTACTTGTCTCCTGGGGTTCATTCAAGCCAACTAGCTGCACTTGCAGAGTCTAATGAAGGTGTTTCTTGTCATCAAATGTTGGGAACTGAATTTGAGAGCAAATATTTGCCCAAATTTAACATAAGGTGCTAAGGACATTGTAAGAAGAATGCTCAACACCAAAATGGTTACAGACTAGTTTCAGTTCCAATGTTAGCGCCCAAGAAAGTAGAATTAATGTATTGTTAGCAACACGTGTATTCTCTTTTATTAAAAATTCTCACTTTTTAGAGCTCCACATGTCCAGTCAGCTCTCACAAAGCATTTTAAAACCTAATAGATCTTGACATAAGGATAGATAATAGATAATAAATAAATTAATGTCATGGTCCCTACACACCAATGCCCTACAGACACTGCTACCTGCACCCAGTGCCATCCCAATGGCTGCCAGGGCAGGTGTGCCTGCCAAGTAGTCCGGGTGCCACAGGTGCTCCTGAAGGCATCTCCTCCCAGATCACTGACAACCTGTCCATTTTCTCCTCTGCAACTGGTCTCCACAAGTGAATACAAAGGTCCAGGGATAAGATGAGGACGTTGCTAAAGCATCCAGACCACACATACCCCTCCCAGCTGTCCAGTGAGGATCCTGACTAAATCAGCACCATCAAAGCCTCAGCCTGAGATTCTCCCTGTTTACACAAAATTTTCCCATCAGCAAATCCCAGAAGCACCTTAGCTGAGAGACTTTTGCATTAAAATCAAAACCCATGGGGTATGTACATCTCTGATTTTAAAACATTAAGTTTCCAAGATCCTTTCCTAAGAGTGACTGTGGGTGGCATCACGAAATGCAGCAATACATGTAAAAGTGGTTGAACAGCTCTGTGTTCAGAAGAAGGGAATATTTTGAAATATTTGTCCGCAGTGTGAAGTTGCCAAATCACTAGCATAGTGTGGTCTTACAAAACAAGATAGAGTAAAAATAGGCAATTCTCCCTGAAAGCTTTGGACGATAATGTTTTGTAATACTATTTTTGAAAAAAAAAAGCTGCAAATAAGGGAGTGAACAAGAAAGGTGAGATGTGTTGGTTTTTGAAAAAAAGCCTCTTTTTGTAGGGTGTTTTCTAGTCTGACATATGACTTTGTATCAGTGTTACCCATTCTTTGCTAGCAGCGCTAAAGAAACAGCTTGCAAATGTTCTTTCCCATCGACATTTGGGAATGAATCACGAGCAAGTTTTCTTACATATCTTGTGTATTTTGCAAGGTCTGTTCCCTCCAAGGGCATAGTGATGACTGAAACACCTATCCAGTGAAACCACTAGCCAAACAGCTCTGGGATCAGCTAGCAGCAGTGTTTCATAGTTTCTTTACCATCTCTTTTATCATCCAGAGGAGTGCTTTGTCAGGTGCTGAGGACTCATCCTCCAATAGATGAATATCTACAGGGCATTTTGCTCTGAAAGCTCAGCACAAGATACTATACTATGGACCAAAAGGATGAGTAGGTATGGCAGGACTGTAGAGCTTGAACTGCTGGCATGTCCACGTAGGATTTCCAAGAGCCCAGACACCCAGTCAAACCCACAGCTGGAGAGGTGTCCTCATGTGTGCTGCATTCAGGCCACTGTTGAAAGAACTGTCTCAATTCATATTTCAGGTCTCTGCTGTTTTACTGTGATAAAGATCTTCCACAGCTCACAGGGACTGTTTTTCCCCTCTCACTTGTTTTTTAGCAGCAGGTAGTTGCTAGTCCTTCTGCTCCTGAGGAGAGGATGTAGCTCCTGTCGGAGGAGATCAGTGCTGTACCAGTATTTCCTGGGGAGGTGGTTTCGACACGTTGCTTAGGGATGAGTCTAAACATATTCTTAATAGCCCCATGTGCTCAGATGCAGGTTCTTTACTGGGGATGGAAAGTTCTCAAAGCCTCCGCAGTAGGCCCTCTGGATCTGCCTGTGCTCTTTTCCAAAGCAAGTGTTGCCCTGCAGGATGAAATACAAATGCATCTGTTGAAGGAGAACTGGAACAAAATTAAATCCCATTTAAGATTCACAGAAATTTCCCCTCTGTTACCCGATTCCCATGTTTTAGTTTAGTTGTTTGGTCTCTGTGTTGTTAAGGTTGCTAACAATTTGTAAGTAAATTGGTGTTTCACTGATAGAGCCTTGTGATTTTTAGGTGCTTTTTCACTTTTAATATCCCCATGTATTAGTTGCTCCAAGCCAGTCTGAAGTTATACAGTGTCTGTATTAAATTAATGTTTGACTTTACAGTCTGTAGGCTGTCCAACCCGGCACCTCCTCCGTTTGCAGTAAGTAAATATGCAAGTGTTACATTGCCCTTGAAACCTGTGCTCTGTGACAAAGGTTGCATGCTGAAAAGAGACTGAAATGCCAAGTTTCCATGGGCCCCAGTCCCTTCTGTCAGCCATGCATTAATCAGAAGTCCACCCCCAGTGATCTGCAAAAGCGTGGTGCAGCACACTTTGGACCAGATGACACCAGGGCAGACTTGATCTCCTCTGAAGCATCCACTTCTCTCTGAGCCTGTGGAAACCTTATCTCTGAGAGAGAAAAATGTGTGAATAACAGACTGAGTTTTTTCAAGGTGATGGCAATACAGGGAAGGGGTTTTTTATTTCTTGTGCAACAACAAAAAAAATGTTTGGTTTCTGTTGCTTTATATCAGCTAATCTACAAGGGCAGATTTAGAGGGAGGACCCATCAAATTTTCCACTGCTCTGTTTGCCCAGGGTGACATGATACAACTTTAGATGTGCTGTAGTAGAGCCACCATTTTTCTGCGATAGCTACACCTGGCAGCTACAACAGATAACTGAGTTTCTTTGAAGTCCTCTGGCCTCAGATTGTCAATACTGCACACTATTTGACTCTCTTAGGCTTGTACCAGGCTAACATGATTTGTAGAAGTGTTAGCACTGTGGAAAATTGAGTATTTGTACAACCTTCCCATAACAGGCAGTAACCTTGCCTATGCTGCCAGGCAAACTAAATTTGAGCTGGCTCCCTAACAAGTGTGACGCTCTTTTACTTCCAAATCTCACCACTGCAGCCTCAGTTTTCAACCTTGCCAAAGACCAAAGACCATGACATGGAACAAAGCAGTGATAAAAACTATATCTGACAAATATGTGTGGCTAGCTCTCCTCTAGAGTCTTCTGCTGAAATGCTACTGCAACCAGGAAACATCAAGCTGGCAAAAGCAAATCTTTTCATGGAAACATGGTCTTTTCCAACCAGGTTTTGTTGGGAAAATCTGAGAGATCTTGAATGGGGTCCTTATCCAAACTGAAGAGAGAAACAGCTTGGCTGAACCTCCTCCCTTGCCTATCTAGTGCACCTCTCTGGGAGCAGCATTCGTTACCAGGCGGAGCAAGACTGCCACAAGAAGTTCCTGCTTCCTGAATCTGGTTAGGCAGGGTCTTAAGCCTGATGAGCTCTTTCAGATAAACTCCCTCCTTCTGCCCGGGGGTCTCAGCGGTGATAGCCACAGCTGAGACTCCAAGCAGCTCTGTGAAATAGCAGGGTGTTTTTACTTCTACTGGGGTAGCAGGAAGGCACCAAGGGGTTAACATGGTGTGGCTTAGACACAGCCTGAGAAGCTGGCAGAAGATGGCTCTCTCCCCCCCTGCACAATTATCGAACTTTTCCTCACACGTTGGGAGCAGACACTGTAAAGCAGCTGTGGGGGATTTTCATCCAGAGGGTATACAAGCTGATGTTGGGAATTCATGAGGTTTATGCAAAATATACTGATCAGTCTTCCAGGTTGTCCCACAGCAGCAGGATTGTGTCTAGCAGCTGTAGGGAAGCCCATATGCCTTTTCTAAACATGCCAGCAATCCTGCCCATTCCCAGTAAAGAACCATCCTAGCAGGCAATCACAGCAGCAGGCTGCTGCCATGGTGGCACAGTACCAGATGTGTGAAACATTCCCCTTCTGCCTCTCCTTTTCCATGCAAAATGGGAGGGGAGGGGAATGCAGACCGGCAGGAGAGAGCAACACACCTGAAAGCACCCAGAGCAAATGGACCTTGGAGAGCTGAGCAGGGTTGTGTGCATTGGGCACACTGGGCATCTGGTATAGGCTGTAGCCACAGGGCTCGTATTGCTGCAGCAAGTTGCCATCCATCAGCCCCTGCAGGCTTGCCCTGGGCCCCGGGCCCTGAGGAGTCCTGGCTCAGGGAAGGCACTCCTGATTCCAGTGACACATCTGCTTGAGTCAAGCCACAGCCCATTGCTGAAGCAAGCGTCACCTGTGCATGCAAGATGTTGAGCTGCACGGAGCTGTGCTGCTGGCCACCTGTGAATACACACACAGCACTGTACCCAGCAGGCAGAGAGTGCCTCTCCAACCTGACCAGACTCAGCTGGTGTCCCTCAGCCCAGCATCACTGGGTATGGACATCCCCAAACCTGTGCAAGGCCATACAAGATCCAGATCAACAGCAACCCCATCAAATGGACCCCACCACAGTGGTCATTGTTACACTATGTGGCAGGTCTTAGCAGCTAATCTGTCTAGCTGGAGCAGCTGTGGTGTAGATTTTCTCCCTAAATATGTGCATTAAAATACATACTGTTTAAGCTGGGGATCCAAATTAGACAAAATTATTTGTTCTTCCGCAAACCAGGATTGAAATCCTGTGGCAGACAAGGCAGTATCACAAAACCAGAACATACAATGTAGCCTAGATTTTCCCATTGCTCCTCCATGAGCAAATATCTGTGTACCAGGTCCAAAATAAATCTCCCATGTGGGAAGCAGCCACTCCATGTTGAGTCCCAGCCTCTGGGTGCTTCCCAAGTTCAGCAGCTACCCTTTCCTCCTCAGGGAGCAGCAGTCACCTTATCAGCACTGTGCTCAGTTGCCAGCCCATTTCACCTGCCCTCTGCTTGTAATTGTTAACTTCCTGAGAACAGGCAACCTCTGTTTAGCACAGGTAGAGCTTTAACTCTGAGGCACTCCTGAAAAAGCCGAGACACGGGAGTAGAGCAAGGTGTTGCAGATCGCCTTGGCTGCTTCTTCCCCGTCTTCGTGTTCAGGCTCCCTTTGCATTATTTCATCACGCAGCTCAGGTCTTTTTGTTATGATTTTGGAGGTTTAGCTGTCATTTGAATGACTGCTCTCTTATGCCAAAGATTTACTTGGAAATTTATGTACTCCCACAAATTAAGCATTCCCTCTCAGCTCTCGGCAAGGCACGCCTAGGCTTGCCTGCAATCTTAGAACAGTACAGAGAAAGGTTATCATGACTTACCTGCCACAAATTACCTATTAATAGCACCACTCATGTACCTTTTTTTCCCCGTCATGACATGCTTTCCCTAGATCCCCCTCTTAGCACGTTTCCCTTTTCTTGAGTGCTTTGTTTCCCCTGTGGAGAACAGGGCAGGTAGAAGAGGAGCGACCTTTCCAGCACTAGCTCTGCCCCCGTGGCCCCGGCACTGCCTTCTCCCACAGATGTTTGCCGGGAGGGTGGGACACAGGTTGTTCACAGCCTGGTAAAACATTGACCAGAGCAGGCGGACGAGGCGGTGGAGGCGCAGGGCTGCCCAGGCAGGCAGGCAGGCAGGCAGCGAGAGCCCAGCGGCAGCCAGCGCCCACGGGAACACACCAGCTTCTCCCCAGGTACCGCTTTCCACTTTCATTTTCCCAGCCTTGAAAGGCAGAAGGGCAATGGTGCTGGGTTATACGGTTTGCCAAAGCTCTTCTCCCTGGAAGTAGGAAGAGGAGTTAGCCTTGTTATTTTGCAGTTTGCTTTTATCAGCCGTAGTTGGCTGAATGGTGTCATCTAGAGCATGGGTTGGTTAACCCACGCTTGATTAGCTAGTTGTTTTGGATTTTATTGTATTTTCAAATAAGCAAAATTAGTGCATAATTGCATATGAAAACTTCATTGTCTTCTAATAAAACTCAAACCTGGCTTCTGCTCGTCTTCTAGCTGAAGAGTAGGAACAAGAGTCAGAGATTTTAATGAAAATGTGTAATCCAATTATTGCAACAGGGATGTGGGCAGTGACTCACACTGAAAAATACTTGATGATTTTTGAACGAGCTTTGCAAAAATAGACAAAGTGACTAATTTTTTCAAGATTATTTCCACGTTCCTTGGAACATGGAACACGGACAGCAGACACAGAAAAAATGCCAGGATTTAAGTTCCTAGTATGCATATGCCACTCAGAGAGGTGAAGATGAATACATTCAAATAATTGTTTCAGTTTTGCTCAGTGACTGAAAGTTTCTGCCAACCAGTGGAAACTGACTCATTCATGCAGGAACCATCCTCCATGTGTGCTTTGCTGATCTAGATATATCTTTGTAAAAGTGCCTATCGTGACTTCTCGAAAATTACTTTTTGCACCCCAGGCAACTGTCAAATAATCCTGAAAAGGGCTTGGTGTGAAGTGAATGACATGTTGTCAGTATTCATGATTTATCGTCAGTATGTTTTGTGTGCAAAACAAAATGCAAGAGATTTTTTTAAAAAAGAACCTGTTGCTTCCAGTTTATCAGTGTCTGGTCCTGGCTGTGCTTGCTTCATGTTTAAAGCCTCCCTGATGTGACAGAGATTTTCTTGATGTGTTTTCTAGCTGGGCTTGAACACGACATGATATTTATGTTCAGTACATGCTCTGTGGTGTTAAGTTGTAGTGAAGCATGGTAACACATTTGTTTTGTTAAAAGTAGTCTAAGTGTGGCTCCAACTCTTAGCAGTACTAAAACTCCTAGAGCAAAGTGCAAGGAAAAGTTGCTGGAGAACAAAGCAACTGGATTCCCAGAAATGGCTGCTTTCAAGGATTGAAATATAGTTCAGTAAAAATTTTGGTAAAGGCTGCATCATAATCTCCGTCTGTTGGTGAATTTGTAGACATAAACTATGACTATGATTAAAACCTTTTCATCTGTGTCACAGTGTTGTGGGATTCTTGCCCTCTCCTCCCAGGAGCAGTATTTGACAGTAAGTTGGACTGATGTAAATGTTTCTTTTGCAGTAACTAAAAAAAGTGGTAAAATCTTATCTGAGAGTTCACAGAGACTGAATTCTTTAAAATAAATATCTAAAACAAAAGACAGTGATGACAATATTATCTTGTCTGTTTTCATGCAAAGATACGGTTCTAGCTGGTGACTATAAAGGAGATTACTTGGCTTAAATGGAAGGAATAAGGCAGTTGACAAAATCTCTTCAGTCTTTAAGTCCTGTTTGAGACAAGTTTCAGGATAAGGGAGCCATAACCATCTGTAAATTATGAACAATTTAAATTGTTTCAGTAAATAGTAACATATTATTGCATGCTAAAATGAAGCAAACCAGTTTTATCCCCTGTGCTTGGTTTTCAGCACAGCTGTTTACCAAGTTTCAGTTGGCTAAACCTGTGTACATAGACTGAAAGGAGCAGGGCTGTTCAGGGATCACGAGGACAATCTGGTTTGCAAAGTCTTTTTCTGGGTATACAAGGCAAAAAAGACTGAGACTAGGGTTTAGACTGAGCTAGTTACAGAGTTGCTCGTTAAAAACAAGTCTCTTTTCACCCCTAAGAGCAGTGGCATGGGCATTAATGCTAGACCGATATGAAATAAAATGTCCTGGATCCCACTAAGTTAGCATAGTGATTCTATTTTAAATTTCCAATTTATATTTGAGCCAGAAATTGTCATGTTAAAGGGCTATATTAAATGGGAATGACCTCTTCAGATACTTTGGGAATTATGCTCTCAATGGAAGGTCCAGATATTTGAATGGCAAAGAAAGAAACCCTGTGAAACAAAAACCCTCACGCAACCAGGATTGCAGAATGGGCATTGCAAAACTCTGTTGTCTCCTCCCCAGAAAATATCAGGATTTCCCAGCTTGCCCGTGCTTGCCAGGGCCCCACAAGGTGAGCAGTGCCCTTTTCAGAGGCTGGAATAGCCTCAGTCCCTGCTCTTTGTGGGTGGGTGACAGGGTTGTCGCTGGGAGGGTGCCAAGAGGAGCATCCAGGCCCTGCTTTCAGTGACCTCCTGCACTTGAGCGCTTGTTCCAGTGGCTTACTGAACTTGTTTGTGTAGCACCTTTCACACCACTGGTGAGATTCCCCAAAGATCACAGAGATGTTAACAACAAATCACCTGTGTCAGATGGGTAATTTGTGTCCTGCTGTGCTGGACCTCTTTGGTTAAGAGCCTACCCCAATTATTACTGTTTTTTCCCACTGACAGAGCAGCCACATGGCAGCTGAGTAAGGCCACTGCAGATGCTTTGGGCTTGACACAGAAGAGCAAGAGCTCTGCAGTCTCTGGCAGAAGACTCTTTCCTTCTATGAAGAAAAGCTCCTGGTTTTTCTTTTTAAATACTGGACAACATTGTCTATAGAGGTCTACTTGTACACCACCCACGTGACCAGAAAAACTTTGTGTTGCTTATGGAGCAATTTAAAATGCTGGCATTTCAGTAGTTTATTTCCTTAAGGCAGACGTGTAAATCTTACTGGGGAATTTTATCTTTTATAGGAGTAAGAGTTCTCTGAGGGAAACTATTTACTTTTTCAGAGCCAATTGCAGAAGCATATTTTTGAGACAATAAGCTGACTTTCCTCTTTCTGTTGCAGTAAATAAAATTATCAAGTAAAATGCAAACATTAAAGACAGTGATTAGAGACAAGCAAACTTACCTTTGCACATTTCTAGCTGAACAGAAGTACTAGTGATGCGTTGAAACCCCAGCTTTTCAATTTTGCTAAAATAACACAAGGTTAACCTATGAATTGCAGCTGAATGTGAAATATAATTTCTATAAAATGAAGTAACTTTAATTATTTTAATTGCAAAAATTATTTTGTGCTGCATGCATGTAAATGTGGTTCCCAATGGTGCCAATGAGAAATGAGTGCTTAGATCTTTAGTTTTTCCTTCTTTGCAATGTGTGCTTTCAATGATAATATTTCTTTATGCAATTTGTGCTTCCTGTAATAACTTTCAGAACTTTTCTCTCCTCAGAAGTCAGATGTTGCGCAGATCAGAGTGCATTATATAGTTGATGATTAAGCATGTCTATCCAAATGAATGGCAGTTCTGCCTTCCCCTCCCTGGTGCTGGGTCACAATGTTTCCCTTTAGTTCCAGCATTAAACAACTGTCAATATCAAACACCATTTGCTTGCACATTGGAAGGCAGAAGTAGAAGTAATAACAAATAATTGTGCATAGATGGTTTTTTAATGGCTGAACTAAACAAAGGCTTACTTCTCATACTACAGTATTCTGACTCACGGATTTACAGCTCTTCTTCCTGCATCTCCCAGGCTATAAGAGTGAGAAGCAAAAAGACACTGAGCAAAAGTGCCACAGTGGCATTTAACCTTTGTATTTTGATAGAAACAAGTTTGAGAGGTGGTCAGATTGCATCTCTTGCATCTAATGAGTATTTGGATTAAAAATGAAAATGCATTGTTCAAACCAAAGCTTTTTGGTTTTTGAGTGAAGAGTCAGCCTCTACTAACTTCTCATCCCTTTGGAAGAACTGCAGAAAACAGTCACTATTCCAGTCCTTCCTACCTCCTGCAAAGATATTATCAGACAAATGCTGTGGCACTATAGCAGCAATGTAGCAAGGTCTCCAGAAAAAATGCACATCTTTCTCTTATCTTCTTTCCTCTGGGAAGTCTCTGTTACTGCAACTGGAAGCAGCCCCCACAACAGCCCTTAAACAAACTGTTAGCTGGCATCATGCTAAGCTTTACGGAACAGAATACTTTCACCTGAAAAATTTGGGATGCTTTGAAAGGAACATTGCTATGTAAACATTCTGTAATGCACAGAAATAGCTTTTGCCACCCTGGTTTATGGCACTTTTGTTAATGCTTCTCCAAGTAGTGGCCACTCTATCATGAAGCTCTTCCACTTGAATGGTTCCCAGAGATGATAAAACTACACCTGTATTTAGCTCTTTGTGGGCAGACAACTTTATAAAGCTGAAACTAAGGACTTGTCAATAGAAAGTTCATGGATAGGCATCTTCAGGATGAATTTAACAGGATTACTTGGTCCATTGGTGTTAATCAATGGGAATAACAGATAAAATCTTGATTCTGCCAACCCTCCTCTTCTGGTAGCAGATTTATACCTGCTAACTTTATCTTGGGGACCTACATTGCCATTACATCCTACATACTGAAGGGGCTTCATCATCAGGCTGTGCCTATGAGTAAATCTGAAAGGGCAGTGCCTGCCTGGGCTGTTATATGGACATAACATCAAGGATAGTTCTGAATGGATTTCCAGGGAAAAACAGGCTGTAGTACCAAAAAATTGGTAGGATGTGCCTATGGACATTCCATATATTCCTATCTTTTCATCTGCGCAACATTTTTATTTAAAACTTCTTGTCAATCGGTATAGAAGCGCAAAGCTTAGCTCTGCCTCAGCAGTCAGGTAGGAATCTCTTAGCAAAGAGAACACTGTTTGAAATTGTGTAATGCTGTAAATACAGTCATTATCATACCACAGTGGCTGCAAAACCAGTATCAAAGGGGAGAGTGTGAGATGATCAAGCACATCTATCCAAATGAGCACCACCGATCCCAGAGATCTCTGTGGAGAGGACTTGATATAGTGGTGGGCAGGGGGGAACCCTGCTGCCCTCGTTTGAGAAAAGGCTCAAAGGCAGGAAGAGGGCTCTGGACACCTGGTGTATCAGGACAAGCTTGAGAAAAAATTCCATATAATTTCACAGAATTCCATAGAATGTCACAAAAAAAAAAACAGGGAAAGTGGTGGGAGAAGAGAGGGGGGGAGCAGTAAGATGGGCTGATGCCTGGACTTCAGAAGTGATGCCTGTTTCAGGGGTATATCACACCCCATAGCAGAAAGGTGTCATTTGGCTGGAAATCCAGGACTAGAGTGCTGAGGAGCAATATAAAGGGCCTAACAAGCCTGTCTTCTTGACAACAGGCGAAAGGTTCCTCCTTTCCACCATCTGGAGATAAGGGGAATGGTCTGTACATCCAGTGGAAATCTATTTTGACAGGCTCAACAGCCTACAGTCCTCTTCCTCAAAGCCCTGATGGGGTTTCACCCTGGACCAAATTCAACAAAGACCCTCCTGATCCATTTTGTGCAGTTGCTCCAATGAGGCTGAAGAAAATTTCTTTCTGATCAGCCAGAGTGAAAATCACCACTGTGATTCTGTACTATCACCATAATTACAGATAGCCCAAATTAGAACTAGAGTCATGCACAGCTGTTGAATATGGTACTGAATATGCTAAGTTTTTCACTCTAGTAGTACTCTATTTTGTGCTGCAGAATATTTTGATGTAAATGGGAAGTTAGTGTTGATGTTGGGTACAAATGCTATGACTCTCAGTAACTGGAATAATGTACATGTCTGCAACTGAGCATTTTTCAAAGTGACTGCTTTCTGCACAGGTGTAAAGGATATGTTTTGATGAAGAATGTGTTTCTTTTTAGTTGGTTTTTAAAATGGCAAATGGAAAGGTGAGCAGCTCTCTGTAAACAGAAACAGGATACATAGAGAGATTTCTTTTAAACTTCATTATGACACAGCTTCCCTACAGAAGAAAGGAGGGAAGGCATGGAAATTAAATCCGGTTAAGGCATTTCAAGTTATGTTCATTCAACACTGTAGGCTCAGCTCTGCTCTTCATTTGCATTTAAACAAGGAAGTTTCAATAAAGAAATCGTTGAATTACTTGGGAGTGTCTTTAGGGCAGCGTGAAAAGACAGTGAAAACTCTTCTGTTCATTAACCACGGCTGTAGGAAGTTTACTGAGACCTCTGGCTACATTTTGGGAGATGCAGGGAGGGTCCACCCCAACAGCACATGTGTAGCTCTAGACCCAGAGTAATTGTGTTAATGTGATGAGACTTAAACTGTTTTCATTTGCTTAGATATTTTGCTGCATCAGGAGTCTAATTAGAGCTTTGTTTTGTGGAAAACTAAAGAATTAGGTTAAAAACAGGTCAAGAAGGAATTATCTCAAAAACACGCATAATAATCATTCTTAGTCAAATTTTAGGACTTCTGATGGACAACTGTGAAACTGGTAAACTCATGCTTTCATGAATTCTTCCCTCTCTTTCTTTATGGAGATGAGCAGCCTTCTTTAACTCCTACCTGATGAAGTGAAGGGACTCTGTGCTAGCACACCATAGCAGAACTTCATGGTGCAGATCTCCATTAGCCCTGGGTATGTACGACACTCCAGAGACCTCATTAGACTTTGTGTCCAGAGTCCATAATTGCTCTCCTTGGCAAGTTATTAACTGGCACTTAATTTTATAATGGTGCTGAACTTTGAGGCCTGATTGTTTTGTTCTTGAATATACCATAAAGGTATGTTTTAAAAAAAAAGGTGATGAGGGGTGGGGGGGAGGGAGGGAGGTTATTTTCAAGAAGTCAAATCTTTACAGGTTTTTTAGAAAGTCAGGTTTTGGAATAGAGTTGTGCTAACATGCCAAGCTATGGGAGATAGGATCTGTGTCTTCTCTTTTTTTTTTCTGCTTGTCCAATCCAGTTCCAGGGAGTTTGCTGTTTTGTTTAAACTCGGGTTTTTCAGAGCTGTAATTATGTAAATTAGTTAATGTTATGTTTCTGTGAGTGAACTGCAAACAATTTTTAAAAAAGGATTATTCTATCTTGTAGATTAGTTTCTGTGTCAAGACAGCAGGCACTGGAAACATCTCTGGTTTGTGTCCTTCAGACTGTTAGCATGCAAGATCTGCGAGTTTGTGTAAGGGGGGCATACACAAGGACCTGACAAGCAGATGTGCAAGCAAGTCCCTCTGCTCCTCCTCTTTAATCCCTCTGATCACCTTGACTCTGGAAGGCAGTTAATACTCAATACTCCTATATCTGCAGGTGCAGTTTTGGTATTAGAGATGATGGCAATTCCTGACAGAAAAGCCTTTGCACACAGCTCAGCAACTGGCGTTTGGCCATTCCAGATCTAACTTTCATCTGATCAAAAAATATGCTATTTTTTAAAATTAAGCAACTTTACAAATGTTAAATATCTTCAGCTGCGAGGGCAGCTTTTTGAGACCTCAGGTTCACGTATTACATTGGTGGTTCTCTTACACGCTATAGATTTTCCTGTTTGCTTATAAAAATATCTGGGACTGGCAGTTTTTAGTCATATAGTTAATTTATAGTGTCTATAAGTCTCCTGTCAGCTCTATCAGTAAGAGATCGATAGAGTCAAATATTTGGGTCTTGCTAGGGGTTTTTTCAAAAATTGATGTGGGATTGAGTAAAGAGGCTGGGAGGTGGTTTTTTTATGAAAACCATCACCAGAACAAATGTACCCATCTGGATCATCTCTTCAGCTTTCAAATAGGATTTATTTCTGATTCCTGAACACCCTCTATTTCTCATTTATTCCTCTGGCTGCTCATGTGAAAAAGAACAGACACAAATACCAGGAAGATGGGACCCTTCCCCAGCCATAAAAGCAAGGAAAATTCACAGGAAAGGACAAGAGAGCTGCAGTTTAGGTCACAGTCCCAGCTGTCTGGAGGGCATGTTCATGGTGACTCCATACCCTGGTCCATGACCAGATAGGTACGGTGGAGAGACAGCAGTTTTGCCTTGCAGAGGAAGACACAGTGCACAACCATGATGGATGTTGAGTGGGCAGGTACTGAATGGGGAAGCATTCAACTCTTTGCAGCTTCTCAGATTATTATACAGCAATTAAAATAGCTCCCCCCATGTTAAAACATGACACCAGATAACAGGACACTCTGACTCATTAAATGGACCCTTGCCAAAGTAGTTTCTGGAGTGTTCCAGTTTCTTGCTTGGGTCATGATGCTAAATCATCACTTGCACTCAAGTTCTATGAGCCAGCTACTCACAGGCTGAATAGACCCATAAATATATCTGTGCTGGCAGCTACATTTTAAAAGGTTTTCTACAAGCATTGGGCTTGACTTTTAAAAGCAGCCTGTTTCTTTTGCACAGCCTCTCATCTTCAATGCATGACCCCCTTGCTGAAATGTGGTTGTGAAATATGGTTTTCCCTCTCACCTGCTAGCAGTGGGATGCTTTCTGTGCAACTTGGGTGTAATGGCAAAGTATTTCATTCCTGTTGTTTGGTGATTTAAGGCTCTCAGCAGCAGGCTGTGCCATGATGTGCCTCTCTCTGCTCTGCTTGCCTGTCTCTTCCCAGGGGAAGATGCCTTTTCCATCTGCGTAGGGATTTTTTTAACCACTTGCACTGCAAATGCCTATGAGAGGGGGGCAGACACAGGGATGTTTGCAGCATCCTCAAAGTGGTCCAATGCTAGATGCAAGTTTCTGCACATTTATAAATGAAATAACCTTTTAATTATAGGCCCACATTTCATACAACTACTCCACTTCTGAGAAACCAAAAGGAAAATAAATTCTGCCTCACCTGACTCCAGGGTAGGTTTTTCCTGGCAGGTATCAGTAGAATCACAGAAAGTCATTTGCGGGTATGACACCAAGCATGTGCAGCTTGCACCTCAGATTTCTGGATTTATTTTGCCTACTAGACATTGTTTTTGTTTAGAGTAACTTTTGTAACCAGCAGTTTTCACTTATATTTACTCACTATGCTGTGTTGCTTAAGGAAAATAAAAGTAGGTAGCAGACAGTTTATTAATTTAAATTAGTATCAGTTTATTAGTTATATCAGAAGCTAGAGGCGGTCTGCTAACTTCTCTGGAGCAGGCTGGCTTATCCACATAACAGGTGCCCCATGTCTTCTCTAGTACCGGTGATGACCCTCCTAGTTCTAAGGCATAATTATAATTTCTCATATGCTTTTTGTTTTCTGTCAGCTCTTGAAGTATAGCAGAGGGGTGTCATGAAACTGAAGGTGTGAGTTTGACCACAGCATAGGGTCACACATTGTTGCCTGTGAGTGCAACAATCTTCTTGGAAGATTCTGCTGCTTCAGCCTAGGCAACCATTCCTGGCACTAGCTAATCCATTTTATCTGTCCCTGGAGCCACATTTGGACTTTGGTCAGGAAGAACAGGTTGATTCTCTCTAAAAGAGGACCCAAAAGCGAGCACTGATGCCGTGTGGATGCTCAGCAGACCAGGACAGAGAACAACCTGGAGAACTGAGCTATCCCACAGTGCTGATGTGCAGAAGGCATGGGACTGCCCGGAGCTGCTCCAGGAATCAAAGTGAGCAGAGGGTTTCACCGGCTGGGAATGGACAGAACACGTGTACCGTCCCCTGCTGTCTCACAGGTCAAATGGAAGTGCAGCACAGGCAGTGGGCCAGTCCTTCCTCCATTCCTCCATCAGGAATCTCCTCCTAGGAGTAAAAGTGATCCTCATTCAGAAGGGAGTTTCTGCAGCTCCTCCTCAAGAGACAAGAGCTAAGTAAAGGTTATGTGCTTATGTTATGGCGTCTTGAGAATTTTTTAAACACAGCTTTGGTGCAGAGCATACATGATTAGAAACAAAAAAGTTCTTTTAAGAACCTTGATTCAATTGAACATTCATGTCCAGAATGCAATTTATGGTCCAATCCAAGAGAAAGAACTGCTGCAAAGCAGGGCAGGGAATCTATCTGAGTTGTGAGACCCCAGCAGTAACCTCTACCCCACTTACAAAAGGCAGGGCTCTTGTGTGCAACTCTGCACTGAAATGCAACACATTCCTTTGCCCCATGCCACATCTCCAGGTGTTGGTTCCTTTTTCTGAGCTAAGAACTGACACTGAGCTTTATAAAGCATTGTGCTCTCATCTTGACAGGCACTTAGAGAAATTCCTAACAGGTAGTGATAGATTCCCTTTGCTCCCATCATAAATTTGCCCTGCTTTCATGCTGTTCCTTATTTTCTTTGATAATCCCAGTCTAAATGTATAATTATATTCATTCTGGCTGTGCAGCCAAGGAAGCACTGACTTCCCTGTTCTGATGAGAAACAAGAGTATTGTTTGATATTAAACAGTATGTTGTTTTGGTGCTTTTGCTGCTTTTGAGTGTAAGGATGTCAGAAACAAAGCCCTATAATGGGATAATAAATAAACTGTGTTTTCCCTTTGCTGAAATAAAGGCACAGTAGTGTGCAGTACATTAGCTCTCAGGGGTTTCCAAACCAACAGGCAGACAAGCAGTGGGATTGTTCCCTTATACATCTTTACAGAAGATATAATCTACTCTTCAGATTTCTATCTGTCCTAGATGTTTCTTCCTTGTTTCATTATAAGGTCAGGTCTTCCTGAATATGTTTCTTTAGGTCGGTTAATTAAAAAATGTTATATGTTTAGTGAAATAAAATGCAGCACAGTCTCAGAAAATGGATTGTTACTCTGGGTTAGAATGTAACTGTGTACTTTTTTAGACAAAGTTATTGTGACCTGGGCAATATAGTGATTAAAGTTGTGTTTGAAAGACAGAACTCGTTTTTTTATACGTTGTTGTTTTAAGACATGAATAATTAAAGTCAGACCTCCTAAGACCAGTATCTATGCTCCCATATGGTCTTCAAAGGCTCTTGAGCATGCTCAGTTCCTACTTACTTCAGTATGAATTTGACAGATAAAGACTGGAGGATTAAAAATCATTATAGCAGGCTGATCTATGACTAATACAACTTATTAAGTCTGCTTTTCTACAATACCACTGTAGGAATGCACAGCAATTCCAACTTTAGTCCATGTTCCCAGCAATTCCCATCCTCCCCACCTTTGCCCTTCTCCCGTGCTCCTCTCTGCACCCTGTCCTGCAGGCTGTGTGGCTGCTGAGGGCCATGGGTGCCCTCGCCGGCATGTTGTACAGCCCTGCTGGCCACTGCTTCTCAGCGCTGGGGAAAAGCTCAGCTCTGACTGCTTCTCCCTCAGCTCCGTATAAATGTAATCTCGGAGTTACTCCTGGCTTTCCCAAGGCTGCATGAACTCTCTGAGACATCTCTCCACCTGTGAGCAGTTTGACTGCACCTGGTGCACAGATCCACAAGTGGGAATGTGGAGATGAAAGACTGGCAGACACACCATGAGTTTGTAGGCCCTGCAGGAGGAGGGTTTTTAGGAAACCAGGGTGGGAACACCACACATTCAGCAAAACCAGGAAGAGCATGCAAGTGGTACGACGTGCAAACCGGGAAATTAACTCAGGCAAAGACAATGAGTCTGTTATTGTCTGTTTGCTCAGTTAGAGCAGCAAACGTTGTTTGTTTTCTGTGCCAAAATGCACTTTCTCCTCTTCCAAATTTTACAGTAGTTTCTCTGCGTGTGCTTTCAGTGTCACAGCAGCTTTACTGCTAGAGCACCTACCATAAGCCTGAGTGGCTTTAGCCATTTAACCATGAGCTACTGCTGGACTTTGTTCGCTTTGACGCACTAACCTTTGGCCAGCTGAAGTAGGAGAGGAGCTGGCTGCTCTTGGTGAAACATGGTCACAGTGTACCCAGGGTGGAACCTTTTGTAAAGTGCCCTTTAATCAGCTCCAGTCATCGTTAGGGGTTGTAATGATTTAGGTTTCATTGATAGTTTCAGTAAAAGAGCATCTGAAAGCACAAGGTCTGTCCTGCTGCTTCTCCATGACCTCTGAAATCCCTGGCTGAGGTCTCGAAGCAGTGGACAGCTGGGTGCTGGGGACACAGCGTTGACAGAGGCACCGGGTGTGTGACGGCTTAGCAGGGCACAAGCCTCCTTCTGCCAGCCAGCTGAGGAACAACCTGTAGGTTAGTACCCACACCTGATGGCAATATTGTGGTCATGGTTATATTTCCTATGGTATTTAGGAGGGCTTCAGGCTGTGTCAAAAGGAGTCTGGACAGTGAGAGACCTGTTTCTGTCTCTTGGGAAGTAGTAGATGCCCTAAAGCGCAATGTAAGTATTCATTGAGGAGGTGGTTATGGAAAGTCTTGTTTCAGAAATCTGTCTTCTTAGTCACTAGATGCCGGAGACCGGCTTATGCTTTAAATAGGAAAGTTGATCCTTTTGTGAAGCTGACTATGCTCTGAGCACGACAGAGAATCCCTGTTAGAAACAGGCAGTCATTGTGGAGGCTCCTGTTCTTCCAGGTCACCAGTGTCCTCCTGTGCTGCAGAAGTGTACACAGCATGTACAGCAACCTTCATGGTGTGCTCCCCAAGTGCTCTTTTAATGTTACGTTTCATCTTCTAAGGCAATCAATAACAGACCAAAAGTAACCTTTCAAAGTGTATAAAATGGTTTTCTGGATTAAATGCACAAAGACAAAATATTACATTTTTTCCTCTCTGAAATGACATAGCTCAGTGACTGCATAAAGAAATTACTTTTTCTTTGTTGGCATCATTGAGGCAATTTTAATCCACTTAGATTTCATTTCTAGCAATAATTGTTCCCAAAAGAATTGAGAGTTTCCAAAGAAGAGCAGTTTAAAGCCTCAAGATAACCTTACAACTTTCCATCGGTCTTGTGGTACATCTTCAGAAAATAATTTTCCTTCACTTTTCAAAGCCCAGAGATTAGAACAAGGCAAACCTCACTATCTGATAGCTTTATTTGCATTTTCTGGAATGTAGTCTCTTGTATATACCACCAGTTTCATACCATGAAACATATGAGAAGTCAAATTAAAACCCTGATGTAATATAGTTCATGTCAAGCATGATGATGTGGCACCAAGAGTGTATTGGCTTCATTCAAATAAACTTATACACTAACAAAATTCCAACCACCTCTTCACATACACCCCTAAATATAAACAGAGCCAAAACTTTCTTCTACAGATAGAAAATTCAGACCTCAGAGGTGACGTGGAAGTCTTAAGTATTTGGACAGATGACAATCTGGTGGTTGCCACATTAATCTATGTACTAGACAGCAATATATTACTGTTAATATAATATATTAACATATATAATATATACAAAATTAACATATATATAATTATATATATAATTAACATGTATAATATATATAATATATATTAATATATTCATATTCAAAGATTCTGTGCTAATCTTTTGGAATACTTGCCAGTGAGGTGGCAGGAAAGGCAATGTCCTCATATATAGGTCTCTGCTTACCTCCAGTGGTTCTCTGAAGTCAGCACACAGCCTTACAAAGGTCAGATTTCAACCATTTTAGCTCTCATAGAGACTTTCTCTGGATATTTATTAAAATGCTTACTTGGATATAATACCCTATATGTATTCCCACCAATTAAATGTACTTCGTCTAGGAGTGAGTTTACCTTGCTTATTTTTAGGAAGGGCAAAGTCTTTTAAATTTCCTGAGAAGATTTTTAATTTTTAAATTTTTTTCCAAAGAAAGGGAGTACCTCTGCCTGGTTAGGGCCATTTGTCACTCATTTAACTCATTTTGTTGCTTGTCACACTGACAAGCTGCAATTTCCTGTTTAATTGCAGATTCATCCTTGCAAACAGCTCATATCTCAGGTGCATGGTGAACATTATTTCTGCCCCCCAGCTGAGAACACTAGTTCACATGGGTTATATTTCTGCTAACAAATAAAACATGCTAGGCTGTTTTCCCTGAACCCAAAGACAGCACAGCAGACAACCTTTTAGATGAAGCCTTCTCCTTCCCCCCCCAAAACAAGGTGGCCTCAACCACAGGGCCTAGCTTTGGCAGTCCAAGTGTCCACATGCATCCACCCTGCAGAAGAGATCTGCAAGATAAACAGGGCAGAGTTGAGAGTGCAGACACTGCTCAGAAGACCTCATTTTGTGGGTCCAGCCCCTCCTTTAGCCAAAGTATCTCCCTGTCTCACGACCATTTCATGTAGCTTCCAAATCTGAACTTAAAGATTTAGTTACTGCTAGCTTGGAAATGTCCTCTTGAAAATACAAACCTTCTCTTAGAGATAGGAAGTGTGGGGCTTAGGTTCTTCCTGAACGAGACACATCTCCTGCTTAGGTGCTGCCAATGACTCAAGAGTGGCAGATCCTGGGTCATTGTAGAGACATTTTCTTTACCAAGAAAGGGGAAGAGCAATTTGGCTAGTGGATTTAATAATTATAGCCATTCAGACCATTCTTTTCATTCCTAAATATTTCATTTATTATGCTCCTTGAAATCAGGGACACTGCCTGGTTTATCTTGTCAAACATCTATTGAGGTATGTTATGTCAACAGTACTCTGAGATCTTTCTTTGAGAAAGAAGTATTTTATAGCAGAAGTGTAGTTCTGTAAAAAATATCACCTCACTGTGATTATTGAGAGCTGCCCATTAACACAGCCTTTAAGCACTTTCAAGTCTAATTAGACTGGCACTACCCCACCTTAGATGACCTGGGCAGCTCTGGCAGTCAGGGGGATGATGTCTGGGAGCCCCACACCAGCAGTGGGCCCCAGCCCAGGTGCAGCTGCAGAGGTGAAAGTGCCCTTTTACTATTTAAGCATGTTTGGTTAAGGTGAGCGTTTTTACCACAGGGTTGCAAAGTTTCTCTCAAGAGTCGCTTATGTTTCTGTACTGTGCAAGTGGCTTGGTATAGATGTAGCTCTAGGACTTGCCTGTACTGTAGATAACATGTTTGGTGGAATAACAGGCTAATCCATCCTGTTTCCTACACTGCAGAAGCACATCTTAGACTGGCAGCCTGGTTCAAGTCCCCCCCAAACCACTGGCTCAGTGTTTTGACTGCATGGCTGCAGCTTGTTTCTGGTACAATGTTGGTTGCTGAGAAGAAAGCTCAGCTGGAGGCAAGTCTGCAGCCCCAGTCCTGCCTGCCCATAGGGAAGGTCAGCAGTGGAGAGGAGCAGACAGGATACAGACACTGGCAGAGGAGGAGCCAGAGTGCTGTGCTGAGGTTAGGTAAGGCAAGGGCATGTGACAACATGGGCGAATCCATGCTGTACCACATAGACAAAGTCTGCTGTGAGATGGGCCAAGAGATGTGACCCCACTCCTGACTCATGGCAGCATCCACCACTGATGGGTGACTCAGTCACAGCAAATATCTTCCTTGTGAAGCCAAGCATGGTGGTGGGATAAAGCTTAGTGTGCTTAACACAGTCTTCTCTGGTAATGATGCCTTCACTGTGCATGCCAGTTCAGACTCTGCCAACATCATCAAAAGCTGCTTTTTCTAATCTTGATAATAAATCAGTTTTCTGAGAAATGGAAGTTGTGGATATGTAATAAAATATAATATAAGAGATGCTGGAGTTAATGGATATTGTAAATTCCCCAGCAGATCATTCAGTCTCCTGTAGTCTAAAATATTCCTTCATGTTACTGGGAGGCAGAAAAATAAATTTGCCTTCTCAAAGGAAACTCTGTCAGTTTCCTTACTGGATAACCTCTTTTTACACACAATTTCTGTGTGATGCTTATTGTTTTGTTTTCAATAAGACCTTAAGAATGAAAATAGAAAAGCTTATGCCCTGACCAAAGATGATGTCTGTTGGCTGGAGGAAGAGATTTTCCCTTAGTATACTTATATTCTACTGTGAGCTGTAAAAAAGCAGAGCAATTACTGGAAGAGGGGAGACAGGGACTGTGTGTGCTAACCACACTAATTTTCATACCCTGATTCTGAAAGCCACCTGTAAATAGAAGTTTTGAGGTATTTATTCTGCTTGTGAACATGTATCACAAAACTCTGTGGTTTTCTTTGCAAAAAGGCCCTGGAAGGAATCAGCAAGAATGTTGTTTGCTAGGAACCTTTTAATTATCAAAATTGGTTGGTACATGGTTGGCTTGTGCTGGTTGGATATCCCTGCTAGCCACAAGAGGTGGCCACCAGGTACCTTTCAGTGACTATTGAGCTCACGCTACTGCGCTGCCCCTCCTTCCTTGATTCCTCCAGGACCTTCAGCCTCTCGATAGCTACAGTACTAAAATTCACCAGCTGCACACAAACTTATAAAGAGTTGCAATTTGCTGTTCTACCCTCTGGTCTCTCAGTGAGCTCCTTGGTGTTACAGAAAGGCTGTCATTTACTCCACTGTGGAATCTCATCAGCCTCTTCAGAGGAGCTGTGCTGTGAAACCAGATTCAGCAAGTTTTAAAAGAAACCCTTCTCCTGTTTTCCCATGAATTTGCTCAGTGCCAGTGACCTGACAAATGCTTTAAGCCAGCAATGCTGGCAGAGGGACAGGTCCCACCCTCTTTTACCCCTCTGCCAGCACAGGTGCTCAGATGGTGTGGGTGGGTGCATGGTGCAGCTGCACAAACGCTTGTGGCAGCACATGCAGAGGCTGCACAGGGTGGCTGCAGTAAGGACGGAGTGGTATCCTGTGTAGACAGCACCTGTTTAATGTGTTGGTGAAGCTGTAGGGTGAAACAGTGGTCTGGAGCAGCCACATCAGGCTACTGAGGGCAAAACCTTTTTCCTATAGAGTGTTTTATTTACCCTAGGACTGAAAGGCAATTACCATATTAACCTCCCTTGTAGATATTCAGAACCCACCCTGTATTTATTTTAGTGAAAAGCAAACATGCCGCAAAAATGTAATGGCTATGGCTATATAAAAGAAAAACTTTGTGTTTTGCTGGTTTCCTTCTGTTTCGTGTGCTAATTAAAATCTATTACACTCCATGGGTTTATTCAGTGTCTGTCTTCTTACATTTTAGAACCTGAAGCCTGCTTTCAAGTTTAAATGAAAGCACAAAATTCTACATGGGGAAATTGAGCCTGAGTGTTACAGTGATCTTCTGTGCTGGCTTTCATTGCAGAATGACAATAAAATGGTTTCTTGCTAAAAATAGAACAAAACCTTTGCCTAGTGACCGTAAAGGTTATCAGAGCAAATCCCACTGCCCATGAACCAGAGAAGCCTAAGACTGAAAAACAAAACAGGAAAGCCCAAGGTGTCCTTGGCCAAATTTCCCCCTGTTGGTACTCCACCTTCAGGTCTGTGACTTTGTCATCTCCATGGTGGGATAGGGCATGTGGCTGGCTGGCAGAGTAGATGGGGAGTCCTTCTTTAAAAGGGCAATTCCCTGTAATGCGGCAAGGTAAAGATCAAAACATTGACACAGGTTATGCGTAGAAGGAGTTGGGTGTGAGAGAACTTGGAAAGCTGTACCTGTTAAAGATTTTATGTTCTCTGAAGGATCTCCCCAGGTCTTGGTCTGAAACAGCTTAGGAAAGTCAGGAAATGACAAAATCTGCTGTATTAACTCACATTGTATAAGAACAGGTGTAAAATAACATGTTATTAATTTAAATAAAGTGGTGTTTTCCCTTTAAACATTCAAATAGGCAATAAAATTGTTCTATAAACATGTGGGAACCTGTTCCATCAAATACAAAGTGGTTTTGTTAAAAAGAGAAGGAAATTATAGAAATGGGAAAAAAACGCTGTTTGTTACACAATGAGATCCCAATTTTTGTGGCTGTATTGTGACTGATATTGGGTTTATGTGTGAATATACTGATCAAGACTTTCTGAGATTGAGGTTAGAGACCTTGCAGGTGACTCTTAGATTCATGTGTCCTTTCAGTGAAATATTTTATTTGGTACACTCCCTTCTCATTCTACTGCAGTGTCTCAGAAGTTTTGGAAGACCAAATAAAACCATAAAGGCTAACCCATTGCTCACTCCTTACTCTCCCTTCTCATTTCACTTGCTTGCATGTCTGCACTGTCACATAATGCTAAGTTGCCATCATGAAATATCTCCTGAAAACCTATTTACTATCATAATCATCAAAAGTACTCACTCTTATCTGGACAATGACATCACTCCAATAAAATGATGAGCCTATGGTCAGCCTCTGGATCTCCCAAAGCATTTGGGCTTGATCTTTCTAAAAATCTCAGAAGGCAGATCCAGTGCTTCATTACTGCTTGTCATCACACCAAGGAGCCCAGTGCATTCCATCTGTAAAGGCCAGTTCATGTGTCTGCTCGTAGAAGAGAGACAGCTGAGGGGAAGCACACCAACTCGTTGGAAGTCTTTTCTGCATCACGGAGAAGGTCCCCATTGACAGGCATTAGCATATTCCGATGAATATCACTTTTTTTCTTCAAATTTCCAGCCTTTTCTATCACTGTATTTAGGAGACTAATTATTTAGGGAAAACTTTTCACCTGCAATCCCACTACAGGAAAGAATAAAGGGCAATGGAAGGTTTAAGGGAAACATTGGCATGGACTGGTCTGGACTGTTCCTGTTCACATCTCTTAGGATTTGGCCCCTGCTTCACTGTCAATAATTAAAAAGACAAAACAACTAAACATATATGGTATTATTGTAACAGAGGGTGGGTGTTATTCATTGTAATCAGCTCTACATTAGGAGAGAAGTTGTGGTTATATTTTTATCCCAGAGCAATGGATGCTGTATGAAGAGAGGAACATGTGGTGTATATAGAATCCATCCTCCCTGCTGCTTACATGGCTCTGCCCTTAACACTTTTCCACCCTTCCTTACATGCTGTCTTAAAGAATATATAAAGAGTTGTGCAATCATTATGAACACGGTGGTTTTGCAGTCAAAGGAAACTAGATATCTAATGTCAGGGAAAGCTGGGAGACACACTTGCAGAATTCTGCCCAAACTTCTGAAGTTCCTTATAAAAGCAAAGTCTGCAGGAAAAATGAATATATTTTTAAATTCTGCCACTGGGAATGGTAACACCTCAGAATACCCTCCAGCAGCTTCATCTGCTGATGATCTTTGCTTTAAACAATAATGGGAAAATAACTTGGAAACTAACAACAGGATGTAGCTAGAAGTGAACATTTGAAACGAAAGCCAAGGGTTCGAGAGGCCTTCCTACATGATCCTAATTGATACAGCATTTGAAGAGCCTTCTAAAAATGAGCCCATCAGCTCACTAGCATCACTGCTTTTTCACTTACACCAGAATAGTCTTCTCCAGGCATTCAAGTACACACACAATTGTAGCTGATAGGATTCACTTATTATTTTTTATTCACTTATAGCTAAAAGTTTGGTTTGTTTTCTAACAGAACAAGACAAAGTAAGAGAAAGATACTGAATTTTAAAAATCAATTGATTTAATGGAGTTTTGCAAATTCATAACTGCTGATTTTTTTATACTCACTTTCCTATAGAGATCAGTGGGATTGAGGTATGGATCTGATTTTGGCAGAATCTCCTAGATTTTATCCCCAGTTTTGATACTGATTCTTTCTATAGTCTTGAGTAAACCACTGAAATTTCCATGCTGCAGCTTCCCTGCCTGCAGGGCAATACCTGCTTCTCTGCTGCTCTTGTAGCTAATGGGTTAACATTTGCAGAGATGAATTCTGAAGATGAAAGACTTGCACAGTAGACTTGGGCTGCCGTTACTTTGGGACCAGGATCCAGGCTCCAGGTGTGTTTGTACAGTGCCTAAGACACCACAGCCCCAGTACAGTGGATAAACATGTGTAAAAATCCAGAACAGAGTGATTGCAATCACCCATTGGTTTGCAATATAAGTAGAATAGCTCTCCTTCCTGTTTGCTTTCAGAAGCCACCACAAGGATGCTTCTTTTGCCAGTCTTTGCCATCCTCCATATTTTTCTCTCTAATTTGGAGCCTCCTATTATTAGAGCTCCTGTCCCTACACCCACTGACTCCCCTACCCCTCTTCCCTATTGACCAGCCTGTGACTTGGCAGTGTAATGTTGTCTCTTAAGTTTTACATGCCCAGACTAAAGGACTCAGAGGAGAAGAACAATTATGCAGAACCATCTCAAACAAACTAACAGTGCTTACTCTGCAGAATATAATTGTGGTTATGGTTTGTGACTGAGAGGTTAAGACACTTCTCCTTGCACATGTGGATGCTCTGACGTTGTTCCTTGTGTGCTGTTTGGATGGAAGTTTGGACCAAGCTTTATTTTTTGGAGGGAAGAAAACAGTAAAAAAGGGAGATAAAGAAGAAAGGAATGGTTATGCCAGTAAAAAACACCTGGGAAAGGACTGAAAACTGTAGTTGTTTTGCTTCTGCAATATGCTGTCTACTTTTCACCTTCTTCAGGCTGTCTCCTTTCCCAGAAATTAGCCATCTCCCAAAGTATGCCCTGATCCCTCTTCTCCTGCCGGCTGGTTGTGCACACTGCTTGCCAACCGGGCAAATCTGTCATCCAGAGTGTTTCAGAGCAGTTCCTCCTCTTGGCTGCTTGAGAAGGTGTGGTGTTTGCTTTGCCTAAGTGCTCCCAGGGCCTAATCCTCCGTTGTTATGTACAGACCATTTCTGCTGTCATGAATCATGTTTTACCACCCCTGTGCTTTTACTTCTGCACCAGGCGCTTTTTTTCCTTTTGAGCAAACACATTGGAGTTTCCGTGTTTACTGCTGACCCAGTGCATGTCGGGTACACAGCATAGGCTGAGTTATTCTTACCGTCCCACCGCCGACATGATCAGTAAATCTACTTCTCACTCCAGGAGATGCAGACCCTTTGTTTTTCCAACAACCAAAGGTAAATTGATTCAGCACACCCTGAAATAATTTTGCCAGACACACATAAAGAAAAAAAATTTCACTGAAAAAGCCTCATGCAGTCAAGCAAAATATGCCCTTTTCTTATCTTATCTGTTGTGAGTAACCCAAGCTATTTGCACAACGCCTTGTGCTAGGAAGGAGTTGTTTGTACAGGTTTCACTCCTTTTTTTCCAAGTTTTGAATTTTGAATGAAATCTTTCTCTTCAAATTCTTTTTACCTGCAAAAATGTTACAGTTCCTCTTTCTTATGCTTCCCTGAAGTTTGGACCCAGCCCTCCCTCCAAAGATCCCTTCATTGCAGATAGTTTTCTATTAATCTTCAAACCACTTTGGAGAGCTCTCTGAGTCTGGCAGCACTAACATCCCCTCTCCCTCCCGTCCCACCCACTTAGCCTCAGCCTAAGAGCCCTTAACAAATGACTCCCAAGGAATTTAAATGGCTAACGCTCGCTGGCCAATAAAGAGATGCATAAACTGTATAACCAGGTTGCACAGCTCTTGCCACTAGGAAGAAAGGTTGCTCGGGCAAAGGCGCGAGTCCCCTTAACCTGTTGCACTTCGATCGCAGGAGCGGAGAGGTAAGGGAAATCTTGTTTTCTCTGTAGGGCTTTTTATCTGATTTTTATTTATCAGGGAGTTGAGACCAAAAGTATGTCGTCATCAAGGTATGGGTTCAGGGTTTTGTCTTCCTTTAGAGGGTCCTAAGGAGTTGTTTGAGAATGAAGCAACTGCTTGTAAGATTGAGCTGTGAGATCAACATGTGAATATCTAAAAGAATTTGCATAGCAAATACCAAAACGAATGTCAGAACAATGAACACTAGACCACTGATATTTTAGACAGAAGAAAACAAAATCATGTTTCAGAGATATTTTTTCTACTATCTTAAATTAATGAAGTAAAAGGTAGCCAATTGCAACTGCTTGACATTGTTTTCAATCAGTCTATCTCTGCCTTTGTCTGTGCCGCCTGGTATTATTTTCTGCTTTTTCAAGAGACTGACATAAAAAATCAAACTTTAAAAGTGAGTTATCAACTTTTGGTGCAGAATTTGGGGTTTGTAGATTGAAGGTGGCTAGGAAGGTTTAAGTAAATGGGGTATATATGCAAGTATTATTAATATAAATGAATCTGTATAACTCAGTCTGCATACTGAAATTTGACAGCATTTTAAGAAAGTCAGCTTTGATAATATTCTATTCATATTCTACGTAAGCAGCATGTGAAATGTAAGACTTGTATATGACATTGGACTCGTGATGTTAATCTGTTCACCCTTATTTATCTAATTATTAATTTATTGCTTTATTGGGGTCAGTGCTGATAACAATAGTGAAGTTTGAACTTAAACCAAGAAAAAATAATATGTAGTTGTTGAAAGTAAGGCTCAACTAAAACCAATGACAAAAACGTCAATTTACGTGTGGACCAGATTGAGCAGCTATATGTAATGGTGTCCTGTCCTGAGCTAGGTGGTATTGAAGCCATGATTCAAAATGTATCTGTAAAGCATTCCCTCTCCCTTTGCATATCCAAGCTTACCATGGATGACATTCTGTGCTCAGAACATGTGAGGGATGTCATGGCAAACGTTACTGCCATCCCCTGCAGTGCTCCATGTCCTGGCAGACTGGGTTGCAGAGAGGTCGTCTTTTTCAATCATATTATCACAGCTGACCTCTGAAGGCCTTCACACCCATTGCAGTTTGTGGTGGTACATGTTGATGTTAGCTGATGGTGTTGCACCCAAGACCTTGCCAGTGTGTATAAGAGTTGAGAGAGTTTTTAAATTAAATTGACATGGTTAATCCAACAGAACTTCAAAACATGTCCTTTATGTTTGTCAAGACAAGGCCACATTGTTGTAATATTGTTGATTATTTTTCCATGGGTTTCTCATATAGCTCTGCACTGTATAACCAAGATTAGATAATATGTTGCATAAAAATGAAGTTAACAAAGGAGTCGCCATTTTGCTACTCTTTTTAATAATTTCCATTCAGTTCTGCATTTCAGCTCCATTCTTTGCTGGAAAAATTATTTTGAATCAAATGATCCTTGTCTTCTTTCTTCAGCTTTTAATTTAAAAAATAAATAATCTCACTTAAGGTCAACAAAAGGTGAATTTCAAATTATATCTGTCTCAAATCCCACTCCTTTTCTGGAGTGAACAGAAATTTCAATTCAAAACTATAGGTATTTCCAAGTGAGCTGTAATTTCAGTAGACTTAAATTGTCTTAAATTAACCCAACACAGGAGTGGTGCCCCCTGAGAGAGTTCCTGCCTTGGTTAAACATTTTTTTAAATTTATAATATTAACACTGGGCACAGGTAACGAGTGCTGAAAAATCTCTTCCTTGTACTTGTAAACCTTATTTCTCAATTCTCCAATCCAACGTTCAAAGGTCTGTACAAACTTCTTAGATCAGAGGTCAGGTACAAATTGCTGCACTTTGCAGTTCCTTTCTGCCGATATGACAGAATTTCACAGCAGAAACGATTGACTTCCAGCCCCCATTCCTCCGTGCACAGGCAGCGCCAGGCAGTTAAAATGGTGATATGTACAAGTCAGCCATTGGTACCTGAGTTTAATTAATAACTAACTGGGTTTCAGTGGTGCAAGGTGCATATTATAAAAAGGGTCAAATGTCAGTGCACACAGGAAAAAAAAAGGACAAAACCCCAGCCACTGACTAAGCCAAATGCTTTGAGTTTAATGTACTTTCAGCAGCAAACATTCACATCCCAACTGTGGTTTGCTTTATGTTGATTTTCATTTCTGTGACCTGAGGGGGAGGGAACATGTTGAGCCACTTTCAGCTTTCCCTGAAATCTCCGCCTCCTGCTGAAAGCAAGGTTGCAGGTTGGGCCCCCTGTTGTTGCAGTGTTCATGTGGTATACACAAAGCTAAGGATGTTGCAATAAGAGTAGTGCATGGGATTAGGGTAAACTGAAAAGTCTGAAGCTATTTTTATTGTAATAAATTAGACTAAGCGAGTAGACTTTATATGAGCAGGCAGGATGTGCTATGTTTCACTCCGGGAGAGTGAGAGGAAAAACTTTGATCAGAAAAGCTGAAAAGACAACTGTAGGTTATGAACTTTTTAAGATATTCTTGGTTGCACTGCAGAATGAAACATATTACCATAATGTTTATGTAGACAGACAGATAGATAAAGTGTCCTATGTTACAAAAACAAAGAAGTGTGTGCACGCATATCCCTGCTCCACAGAGTTCAGCAAAGCCTTTGACAGACGTTTTCAATGATTGAATTAAGTCACCATGTTCATATATAAGATTTTTCTTCAGAAGGACAAGAAGTGAAATAATTGAATGTGTTATCTTTCCTGTGTAATGATTAACAGATGAGTCTAGTTGTGGTTTTGTTTTTCAGTTGCAGAACATTGCTTTTCCTGTCTTTCTTATGGCAAAAGCTTATGAGCTTCTAGTCCATTCTGAATAAACTCTTCTCCCTTTCCAAGCAGAATGTTTTCTAAAGCAGACAGTTAATGAGGAGGACACACTTACCTGTATCAGCATCTCTGAGAACAGTGTTTAATTGAATTTGTGGTAAAGAAACACTGCAAAAAGTTTCCCATCAAGTACAGCTAATCCAGAATAGGAAAGACTACACTGAAATTCATATATCACATGTTTTCCTGTCTGATCATGGTAATGATACACTTTATTGAAAGATTGAAATATGGGAATTTGGGGAGAAGGGAATGGTTGTGCTGTTTCCTGATTTAGACAACTGATAAGAGTGATTACACAAACCATCTCTCAGCTTCTCAGTTTTCTTCAACATGTGGCTTCAATATATTGCAGGGTAATAACTTCAGCATCTGCCAGTAACAAGTCCTATCAAAATAGCTGAGAGTTTTGAATTAGCTTGGTGTGGGTAAAAGAGATGGAGCTGGGGCAAACAGGATAACACAGGGATTACACAACTTGTTGGACAAAGTTCTGAATGACTTGGAGAAAACAAGGGAGGAGACTGGGTTTTGCTTACCCAAACTTCCTTCAGAAGTGGTTTAAGTTGAGGTGACTGGCTTGGCTCTGCAGTAACATAAAAAGACTCAGGAAATACACATTGCATTAACAGAATTCACATTGCAGAAGCAGGGTCATGTTAATAGGATGCTCTAGGTGTTGGTGGTGCTGTGATACATCAATAACTTTTTCATCAGCATGGGTTCATTCTTGCCATAATAAAACCATATATTCATGAACACATTTTGGCTTGTGATCATCAAAAAGCCATGGTAGGAAACAAAGCTACACTCAGGAAAGTTTTCTTACTTTATTATTTGAAATATCATTACCCACATTTCACTGAATATAATTTTTGCAGTTTTTAAGCAGAAGGTCAGGTCATTGAGGGGTCTTTCTCCTGGGAATGTTCACTGCTAGGCATTGATAGTGCTTACTGATAATGCAAGTGGATCACACACAAGATTAAATATACCATAGAAAGATGCAGAGAGGGTTGATAACAGAATATAACAGAATAGGCAGGACATTTGCACAATACAAGGTGACTTTATTTTGTATGGGAATCATAATTTTAGCTCAGTTTTTTAAATCGTACATAAAATATCTGTGAGGTAAGATTAATTGGCTAAGGGAACTGACGTAATACGGTTAAGAGAATTAGATCCATGATTATTATTTTTCTAATGACAATGATGAAAATAAGTTTAACTTTCAAATCCTAGTTTGAAGCTGTAGCCAATTGTTGACTGTACAAATTCCTTGTTGAATTATCTGATTAGCATTCGAGTTTTAACCTAGGAAATTCCAGGATGTTAATTTACAGGATAATTTCAGGTGTTTTCCTCCTAAAAAAGAGTAAGAAGAAAAAGAACAGATTTCTAGTAATTTTGTTACAATTTTTTAAGCCAAATACATTGCTTTTGGTTGGTGCGTGGATAACATTACATGTCCCTGCAAGACCTCTGAAGCAGGATTTTCTGTAGTGCTCATCACTGTCTTAAATATATCCCTATTGCAGCCATTAGAGTCTTGTAACCAATGTCAGGGGAGTAGTGCTAGATGTGAGTCCCGTTAGAAATATCACACTTTATTTTCTGTTTCTTTCTTTGAACCTAATACAATCAAAAGTCAGAGTCAACAGATTTTGGTGAGTTTTGAGTGGAACCAAACATTTTTAACATGTTTAGCCACTTAGGACAAATTTAAGCAACTGGAAACCATGCACAGACTCTCTCTGCAGTAAATCCACGCTGAAAACTGCTTTTCAGGCCCAGAACATTACCTTGCCCCATAAAAAGGGAACATAACTAACTGACCAGAATAAAACTGAGGTTTAAGCATGAAATACAAACTCTTGCAATGAAATCAATGGTCATAACTCTGATGGTAGGCTGTAGATTAGGACGTCAAGTGTCACCATAGCAGAAGGATGAATTTCATAAAATCATAGAATCTTTAGGTTGGAAAAGACCTCTAAGATCCTTGAGTCCAACCACTAGCCGAACACTGCCAAGTCCACCACTAAACCATGTCCCTAAGCGCCACATCTACGTGTCTTTTCAATACCTCCAGAGATGGTGACTCAGACACATCCCTGAGCAGCCTGTTCCAATGCTTGACAGCCCTTTCAATGAAGAAATCTTTCCTTCCCTGGTGCAACTTGAGGCTGTTTCCTTTTGTCCTAATTTCAACAGCTAGCCTCAGGATTTAGTAGGCTGGTTTTATCCTACCTCTTCAGGCACTGTTGCTCTCTATATTTAAGTACAGTACTTCTAGTGGGCAGAGAGCCTCTGCTTGTACATGTTCTTGTCTGAACATACATGGGAAATACGCAGTGCAGCAAGTGCACTCCATGCACATCTCATTGTGTTCCGTGCAGCACCTGAGCCAAAAAGTTCCTGAGCCTGGCTGGAGAGGGACAAGTTTGATGACCCAATTCAGGCATGCAGATGATGATGAGAATAAGCAGTCCGTTAGCGGTGCTGGCAGCAGGATAAATTGCACAGCAGACAGACGTCATTGTCAATGATCTCTGAGGTTAGTTTCTTCCAAGCTGCTCATCACAAGCTACTCATCAAGTCTCTTGGCAGCCGGTGTTCCTGCCCCTTCAGGCCTGCTGATGCAGTTCACCACTTTTTCCACAGTTTTGCCAAAATGATCCAGATTAAGAAAATTCACCTTTTCAAAATGTTTCACCTAGCCTGGGGCAACTTCTTCACCCAGTTTAGCTGCAGGTAAAGAAATGTGTCTGACACACTGCAGACACTGTCATGGCCTCTTGGCCTCAGGTATTGCTTTTTTGTAAAAGGGTTAAGACATCATCCATCCCATGTAACCTTCCCTTTCCTGCCTGAAAAACCTTCAGAAAAGAGCCTTGGCCAAAAAGCTGTGCTGAAATGCTGCACTCTCTCGCACTGACCCACTACAAGTTTCCATGTTGGACACCTGCATTTCATTAATGGCAGAATGTAGGAAACAAAGTGTGGTCCAATTCCTTTTGAAAACCACACTGGCCCTGAATCCTGCAGTTGGGCATGCCATGGCTCAGCTTCGACAACAGTCTCAGAGACACCTTCTTTGTTCAGCTCATTTATGAAAATATTGAGGAGGAAAAGAGTGACAGTCTTGGCAAGAAAGAGCAAAGAGATGTATAATGATACTGTAATTATCTTTAAACAGGAAGGTAACTTGCACATGACACTTGAAGCAATGCACAAGTCACTACCTTATTTAGAATTGATGAGGCCACTGAATTTTTCTGTTCAGCCAATAGATCTCTAAACAGGCAAACTGGGTTTTCGGCAGGAGCATTTCTGAGGTGTCTGATGTTTGTGATAAAATTACACAGTAGTTCTTAGTAAGCTGTTGGTTTTGTATGCAATTTATGAATATAAAATTATCATGAGAATAGAGTCAGGATTTGAAAATAAAGAACTTTAATGACAGCCATGCTTTTAGAGCTGCTGCCTATCATCATCAGCAGCATCAACATTTTCCCTTATTATTTCAACTAAAATACTAGGAAGGTCACATTTAAACCAGTAGCTGCTATTTCCTTCTGCCAACAGGGTGTATTTGAAATTTCAGCAACCGTCTTTCTCTCTGTGGTTTAAAATGCAAAACCGTGACAGTTTCTTGAAGGAAGCGGTAGCTGTGCAGTGTCCATGAGGACACGCCCTGTCAGCTCAGTGGGAGTGTATATGGTACAGGGTCTGCAGGTGGGGCACAGGTGTCCCCATCCCTCCCCTGGACGGTTATCACAGAGACAGCAGATCTCCCTGGTCTCTCCTGTTATTTGTGATGGTGCTGGCACCTGTCCCTGGGCTTTGTGACTGCTGGCAGTTTTGTCACCCACAGAAGGACACGTGATGCCACTAAATCTATGTAACACAAAACTGGAGGGATGAATTAAGTCTAAACATAAACAACCTCATTTTATGGGAGCATGTGAGTGAAGTGGACACTCAGTTACTGCCACAAGGACACTGGCTGTGTCCCTGTGTTTGTAAAAGCCTATTTGACCACACTAGGATCAACAGAGGAGCACGTGTCTGCCTTACTTCACAGGGCACCGCCCAGTGCTGGACTAACCCAGGGATAAGTTGATATGTGGACTTTAGGCATTGCTTTCTTGCTGGGGCCCCAAGCTGCCTTTGCACTGGGACAAGGGACATCACCATTTGGCCCTGTATTGTTGTTAATCAAGGTGTGGTATTTCTACTTAATAAAATACCTGCCTCAGTTAATCAGCCTGCTCACAGTATGCTTTAGGTCAGTCACTGCCAGCACAGTAAGTTTGCCATTTAATATTCTGGGATGTGCAAAAAAAGTACCTTTAAAAAGCAGGTAATTAATGTTTAGGGCAAGAACCATTTACACCCTTCCTATTGGCAGCAGAGGAGTTTTGTAAGCAAAGTGAAATGAAATTTGAATGGTTTCAGCAAAATGTATGTGTCTGAGAGTTCACCTGTGCAAGGAAGAGTCCTTGGAGCAGAGATGCTGAACTGAGGGGCTCATAAGCGTTGCTCCTGTAGGCTGGCAGACGTTACCATTCATCTAACATGGTGTTGAACACTCAAGCAGGATTTACCTTTTTCTGAGAAGAAGCCAAGGACTTGCTTCAGTCCTGGTAATGAGTAGTTTAAAACTTAGTTGTCTCCAAAACACAACCTTTCTTGTTAGAAATATTTTTTTCTCTCTCTTTTATGAATCCATGTTATCAAGATCAGGTGTACCTTCCTCCTCAGAGTCTAGAAACCAAGCACTTATATTTCACAAGACACTGCATTTTAATGGAGATTAAATTTTTGCCTTTTCTAGCATTAATCTCACGTATTGGATGGTTGGAAATCAGCTTGGCTTTATTAAGGCCACTAGACTCGTAGTACTAGCCCATGCCTTGTGTTCACCCACAACACATGGTAGTAAGTTTTCATGAACAGTTTACTGTTGACTTAAAAAATGCACAAGTAGGTTTGAACGCTTTGGAAACTGGTATTTTCGAAAACTGTTTTCTTGAGAGGGATTGCATTTCAGTCTGAAAAGGGTTAGGTTTTGTTGGTAGCCCATTTTGAAAGGCAGTAACAGCAGGAGAGAAGAGTTCTCAGACCAGACAGCTTGTGCATTTTCTCATCAAGGGAAATGATATCTGAACTATGTAAAATGTTGATTGTATAACGTGGCAATGACTAAGTTGTTAAGCATGTATTTAGTTACAACAATTAGGACTACATGCGCTCTATAACTTTCTTAGGTAGTACCTACCTATGAAACCCAGCTCTGGGTAGTTGCACAGGGAAAAAAACCCAAACCACATTTGATCATGAATCTTGATTCCCAATAAATTACATAGGGATAAATGCATTTTAGGTTCACAAGGAATTTTTAATTATGCACTATCACAAATGATGTATGGAGTGCCTGCAGCAAAGATGGCCAGCAGCGCTTAGAAGCAGCTTCATGGATAACTTTCGATACAAGAAATCATCCTGCTGATGCAACGCAAAGTGCTGGAGAATTTGCAATCTCTTGCATGGCCACTGAATTACCAATTGGTTTCTGGGGGTCAGGGGAGATTCTGTTTCGTCTCCCCTTACTCCACAATCCCAGTGATCATCTGTAGCTTTCCAGACTGTAACCCCAGACACAGAGCCCTGCAGATAACAGAGATATAGAGACTTGTTTTGTAAGTTGACCTAAAACTGGTGGTTAGAATGGAATTGCTAATTTTTAAATTTAGCCTAACTTGGGGTGATAAGTACTTCACTTGCCAACAGGTGGCCCATGTAAAGGTAATGATTATTTCCCACCGAAGTGTTTGTATAACAAGCTTTGCTTTTATTCCAAGAAAGGTGAAGTTACACTTTTAGGAGCAAATTGTGAAGCAAAAAATGAAGCTGTTTTACTCTGCCTTAATTTTCTTAATTATTTCAAATAATTCCCAGGAATAAAATTAAGATGTCTGACTGTTAAAGGGTAGCATTTGAATCTGAGAGAAACGTGTATCAACAGCATTTTAAAACAAGAAGCTATCCATGACAGACCTGGCTTCAAAGGAATTATTTTACTGAAGTATTGCCTGAGCATCAGCATCACTATTACTGCCCTCCACTTTCTTTATCTTCTCCTCTGCTCTCCATATTTTTAAATTAAAATGGCTCAGAAGCATCAGCATGCAACACTCATGGCCCAAAAACACATGCAGGATCAGGTCCCACCACAAAGCTCAGAGGTCTGGTTTCCCAATCCCAAATGCACTTAGGAGATGAACCAAGCACAGTGGTGTTTGCCCTGGCTGGTGCAGAGGCATCTCTGGGTATAGACCAGCACAATTCTGGGCAGCTCAGGACCTTAACTGAAAAAAATCTGAGGTGCTGAGGTTACTAGGATTTAAATGGATTTTGTGAACCATACAAATCAGACTTTGGTGCTTAAAATTTGTCCTTATATTTTTATGGGCTTGGGCTTGCTGTACTAGTGAAAGATCTTCCTACATGGTAACCAATGCAATGGCCAAATCATTCAAATGAAGGGTGTATGTCTGAGTCCTCGTGGGACAGAGAGAAACCTGTGTCTCACTGAATAAGACAACTACATAGAATAAATAAATCTGTCTGAAGCTTCGTTCTTTTTTTTTTTTTTTTTTTTTTTTTTTTTTTTTTTTTTTTTGGTTTTAAATAACCGTGTCAAACTCAGATATTGGGGGCATTTCTTATGGTGGTTTGCAGAGTGTCCTACAAGGGTCAGTGTATTTTGACAGTTCCATCAACAGACTGGTGATGAATGCAAATCATGACAAATAAATCAGTGAAGGAAAGACTGATGGAGTTGTAAAACACAATAAGGAGGAGCCAATTGTGTAACATTCAATAGGTGGGATCTACTCAAAGGCAGTTGGAATAGGGCTGAATGCAAGGTTGTATCATTAAGGAGTAAAATAGTAAGTCATGCCTGCTACATGGGACATAACCACAGCAAGTGGTGCTTCTATAAAGGATTTGAGGTTAGAATTGAAAAAAAAACACCCAACTCCATGTGATTTGCTAGTGAGAAGGTGTGAAGAAAGAGGCTTTGGCAATACAGAGACATGGGGAGAAGAAGGAGGGATGATCTTCATCCCTGTATATAGCAAAGGTGAAAAAGGCTGAAGATCTGGAGAACTGGACAAAGACCAACATACAAGAATTTTAGGTGAAAAAATGACTAATTGTGAGCTCAGCCTGCAAGTTTTATTCAAAAGACAGAGTAGTGTCTTGATTAAATGACTTAAATATCATTACAAGGCATAAGCAGAGGTCTTGAAAGACTCTTCAGTCTATCAGAGAAAGGCTTAACAAGTAATCCTATCTGGAAGCAAAAGCCAGACAAATTCTCATAAAAAATACTGCACACTTGCTTGTATGATGGAGTGGCTAGCAAACAAGCTATACAGGGAAGTGGTGGGGTCTGCAGCTCTCTGATTTCCTTGAAGCCAAGACACAATTTACTCAGATAAATGCTATAGGACCTAGTGTGCAAGTAACAATAAAATATAATGGTCTGTGTCATATACAATCACTTGTATTAAATTGTCTGCTGGACCTTTGCAGCTTTAAAATTCAGTGAGCTAACTAGTCTCAGAGTCCCAAGGTGTCTTATTTAATTGTGCTCAGAAAGAAAGCCCACCGTCTTGCAGTTTTGGTTATTAGCGTCGTCATTTCCTGTATGTCTGCATTTCCTGCTCTCTGCCTGTGTTCAAATGCAGAATGAGGTTTCTGAGATTTGCCTTCCTCTTGCTGGCTTTGCAGTGCTGTGCTGTCCGCTTGGTCTAAAGCGAGTTGCCTCTCATAAAGGAGTGATTCTCTTCAGCTTTTGTCAAATCCTGCTGTAATAATGGAAGAGACAAGCATGTTAGACATTGTAACACGAGCAGCAGGCAGCTCAGAAGCTTATCAGATCACTCTTTGCACAAGAGAACAAGAATTGCCCCCCACCCCCGATGCTAAAGTGTATTTATTATTTCCTACTTGACAGTTACTGTGGAGGTCTAGAGGAGCAAAAGGCTGTTATCAAATGGAAACAGTGTCTGGTGCTTCTCATGCATTTGCCACCTTTCACCATTGAATATGGCACCTGGTGCTTGTGCTGTTCAGGAGTAAATGGATTAACAGACGAGTGGCTGAGAGGGAGGGGAGGGCTCTGTAGGTGGGTACCACTGGCTTCCCTCTCTCTCCCAATTCTGTGTGATCTCCTTCCTACCATTTCAAAGAGGAGACAAGGCTCTCAAAGGTCTTGAGATTTTGAGGTACTTGGTGGCATCCATTCATGTGACTTTGGTGTCCTGTGACAGCAGCTCTTGATGCCTTGGATGTGTGGGCAGGTGATCCTCAACCATTCCCTCAAAGAGGAGCTATGCCTATGTCCAGAATGCACTGTCCCTGCAGTATCACTCTTCAGGCTGGTGTGGCTTGTTCCTCTGTTCTTGTGCAGCCTTAGTCCCAGTTTGAAAAACAAACTTGCAGAACAACTCCAGGAAAATGAAAGAGAGAGGTGAAATTCTGATGGTAGCTAATAGTTTTTAACGAGTGTCCTCCCTCTTCATTTGCCCAGGTTTTATCACGCTGTGAATGAGTTTGACGCCATGACCGCTGAGGATTCTACTGCAAGGATGAGCAATGATTCCACTAATGTGGCCACCACAAAAGTCCCTGAAGGCGTTGCTGGTGCGCCCAACGAGGCAGCTCTGCTGGCCCTCATGGCCCGCACTGGATATAGTATGATCCAGGAGAACGGGCAACGCAAGTATGGAGGCCCTCCTCCCGGCTGGGAGGGCCTACACCCTCCTCGTGGCTGCGAAGTCTTTGTGGGCAAAATCCCCCGTGATGTCTATGAAGATGAGCTCGTTCCTGTGTTCGAGTCTGTCGGCCGCATCTACGAAATGCGCCTGATGATGGACTTTGATGGGAAGAACCGGGGCTACGCCTTCGTGATGTACACACAGAAGCATGAGGCGAAGCGTGCTGTCAGGGAGCTGAACAACTATGAAATCCGCCCCGGCAGGCTGCTGGGTGTGTGCTGCAGTGTGGATAACTGCCGGCTCTTCATCGGAGGCATTCCCAAGATGAAGAAGAGAGAGGAGATCCTGGAAGAGATTGCCAAGGTGACAGAAGGTGTGCTGGATGTCATCGTGTATGCTAGCGCTGCAGACAAAATGAAGAACAGAGGCTTTGCCTTTGTGGAGTATGAGAGCCATCGAGCAGCAGCCATGGCCAGGAGAAAACTCATGCCAGGAAGGATCCAGCTGTGGGGACATCAAATTGCTGTTGACTGGGCAGAACCAGAGATAGATGTGGATGAAGATGTCATGGAGACTGTTAAAATCCTATATGTGAGGAATTTAATGATTGAGACCACAGAGGACACCATTAAAAAGGTGTTTGGTCAGTTTAACCCTGGCTGTGTAGAGAGAGTGAAAAAAATACGTGATTATGCCTTTGTGCACTTTACAACCAGGGAAGATGCCATTCATGCCATGAACAACCTTAATGGTGTTGAACTAGAAGGCTCATGCCTGGAGGTTACTTTGGCCAAGCCGGTAGACAAGGAGCAGTACACTCGCTACCAGAAAGCAGCAAAAGGAGGGGCTGCAGCAACCTCCGAAGTAACTCAGCAACCCAACTATGTTTACTCTTGTGATCCATACACACTAGCATACTATGGATATCCATACAATGCCTTGATCGGCCCCAACAGAGATTACTTTGTGAAAGGTTAGTAAGCACATTTAGGGGATGTGATGGGCAGGTTTGATCTTAGGCTGATGCAAGAGGCCTGCCTCAGCCAAAGGACAGCTAGTAGCATGCAATTTTTTCGTAATACTCTTTTATAGGTCTTTTTGTCATACTTCTGTTTGGTCTTACTTTAGTTTCTGACTACAGTTTATGAGTACACAAAGTGTATTTATCCATAAATAATTAGTAATGTACAGGCTAGCATGGGAAAGGTATCAAGTATATGGTAAAGAATGAGCTAACAGACCAAGCATGGGATGGGGAAGAGAGGGATCTGGATTTTATGAGTGTTGTAATAAGTCTGAGCAAGTCTAAGGATTCCATCTTCTGATGTCTCCTTTCAAAGAGCTTGATCCTATGACAGAGTGCTCTAGAGGCGTGAGTATGGTGACCTAGTTATACAAAGGGAGGGATGTTAGGGAAAGCCTTAGGAGCTCTCTAGGTGTCATTTACCCTCCGCATTAAAATGACAGTAATGCTGTCCTTCGTAAAGTCATTTGAGAACTACGAGCAGAAGGAATCACGTGAGTGAAAAATAATTCTTTTATTATGTATACCTTAATTAGTTATCAGTTACAGTCATTAAAAATTAACCAAAAATCACTTATTCATCAAAAGACCCTAACAGCTATAACTGGTATTATAATTATAATTATCCTGTACTTACAGGAATTACAGTTTCCTGAAATTTGATGTGTATTTCCATAGAAGAAGCAATTTAGCATGAATATATTCTTAAAGCATTCACATAAACCAAGAAGTATTTTTAACCCTAGTTGTTCAAGAATTTCAGCTTCTTCTCAATTTTCAGATTTGTACTTGCAATGAACTATGATGGAGTTGAGTAACAGTCTAAATAGTCAATTAGACCATCATAGAGCACATTAATACTGCTGTGTTTAAAGTACTGTCGTAACACATGTGGAGTCACTAAGATGAATAAAAGCAGTATTTTTGGAAATGGGTTATATGCACCTTACTAATAAAATAACAGAGAAAACAATTAAACAACATTAATAAAAATATATGCAGTGGTGGGACAAAGTTGGGTAAAGGCCAGGTATGATGCTGTGCCATCTTGGCAGGGTCCCATTGCAGCCAGTTGACAAGTTGGGTCTCCTCTGGAGGACAGCTGAAAGCAGAAGCTGTTCCGAATGCACAGAAATCACCCTGAGGATCCCCTCTCTCTCTACTGACTGCATTGAACCCATAACATTTGCCACAAGAGTTGCTTCAATATAAGTGAGCAATTAATATATGCTCATAAACATCAAAAGCTAAATAAGCATAGGCTTATGGGATGCTTCTTAGGCACTTCTGTTTTCCTAAGTGGGGTCGCTAAGACTTAATCCTGCTGACTTCAGCAGCCACATTTCTAAGATCAAGCCTCTGTATCTCAGCCTGGGGTCACTCGTGCTCCCCAAGGGGCTGTCACTCTCCATTATTCACCATCTTCTGTGTTGTTATCATAAGCAGGCAGCATACGAGGCAGAGGGCGAGGTGCAGCTGGCAACAGAGCCCCGGGTCCCAGGGGTTCCTACCTGGGGGGATACTCCGCTGGCCGTGGGATCTACAGCAGGTACCATGAAGGCAAAGGAAAACAGCAAGAGAAAGGATATGAACTGGTTCCCAACTTGGAGTTACCTGCAGTCAATCCAGTGGCCATTAAGCCTGGTGCAGGTTAGTATGTGTAAGGAGGGGAGGAAAGCAGGGGTGGTGGGCAAGCCCCCACTCCAAGCCCTGTCTCAAGCATGTGAGCAGCCCTCCAGGGCCAGTCTGTGACTGTGACTGCAGCAATGGGGGCGGCCCCAAGGTTGGGGCTCAGTGCTCCCTTGTGCGGGGTGCCTCCTGACCCTGGCCAGGCTCTCCTCACACAAGAGGCACACAGTGTGTGTGTGGGGGGATACGAATATCTGGGAACTCTTCAGGCCAAAGGAAAAAAGGACCAAAGCAATGCGCACTCCTGTCCCCTTCTGCATTTCCTGAGGAGGAAGCAGACTTTGCTCTCCTTCCAGCCATGTGCACTAGAATATGGTGACTAAGAGCAATCTTTCTCTCTTTTAATGTCTTCAATGCTAATTTCACCCTGGGAGATTCCTATCTTAGATTTCCAGCCGGGCTGGAGCCCTCCCATTTCGTTCGTATTTCTCCAGTGGTACAAGGCTGAGAAAATGATCTGGGGCTTTCCCATTGCAGGAAAGTCCCTTGCTGAGGCAAGCTCCTCCCTCTCCATCAATGGCATGGGGAAGGAGCAATGCAGGAGGCCCTCGGGGTCCATCTTGCAGCAGTGCAGTGCCTACAGGAGTGCTCTCATCTCTGCCGGGTTCTGATGAGCCAGTCCAAGGGCTGGAGAAGGGATTGCCTCCTTCTGCCACTTCCTCAGCTGACTACCCAGCCCTTGCCATTCCCAAGTGAACAAGATGAAAGCTGAAGCTCTGCCATTCCTCAAGATTTTTTATTTGAAAAAGTAGCCTGAGGAAGAAGGTCCTTGAAGGTGATGGGGACAAGCCCTCTTGCAGAAGTCCTCATGTCTTCTCTCCGTTTCTCTTTCCAAGTAAACTGTAACTGCAGGATCTAAGCATTGTTTAATAATAGAGCTACAGTGGCTTCCCAAAACATGTTCCATTCATGTCAGTGAAAATTACAGCTTGCATCTAATGAAGGCTGTGAAGAGTTCTTCATAACAGCTGCATAATACAATGTCAGAAGTCTAGAGACAAAGGAAGTCTATTAAGATTAGAGTTATTTCCAAAGGAAGATCAGACTTCCTGAGAAAACTACCCACTCGCCACCAGAAAATATTACCACTATGCGTATTTGCAAAGATACTTCAGGAATTCCAGGTATTACTAAAGGATGCTTGAAAAGTGAGCTTGGAAATGCATGCTTATTAGTGGTATCTGTATTTCATTCGACTGCTAAACAAAAGCTTGAAGCTCAAGTCTAAGTGTTTCTATACTTGAAGCATGCTGAGATTCAGATTTTTTTTATCAGACCTTTCCCTATCATATGGTTCCAGCACAGCCTCTGAGCACAGAAGTACCTGGTCTGTTTTCCCCAGTCAGATCAGCTGATCTAATAAAAGGTACCACACGCAAGACTTACCTCTGTCATGAAGAGGGTATGACTTCGAAAGCACATTACCAGAACAGAGGAGTAGAAATGTACTGACTGCAAAGTATCCTGCCTCCTTTTTAGATCAACGTTAAAGCTCATTTCTTTGCAAATAGTTGGAATACTCCTGAGAGGTCACCCCAATACCCAGGATACCTGCTACTGTTTTTCTGCCAGAAGTTATTGCATAATGGAGCATATAAGCTCTTTGCCTTGGTGAGAAATTATCCAGGATATTTAAACCAGAGATAAAACTGGTTTGAGCTGACCTGGTGGACTTGGTGTAGAAGTAGAACTGGAGCAGAATAGAGGGGCAGAATCACCTCCCTCAGGTTGCTGGCCACACTGCTTTTGATACAGTCCAGAATACAGTTGGTTTTTCTGGGCTACAAGTGCACATTGGAGGGGGCCACATGCAATTATTGTGATTATTGGGAATGTTCAGCAAAGAATGTTTCTTCCCTGAGCAAGCCATGAAGCTCCATTCTGGACCATGTATAAACTCACTACCTGAACACTATTATTCTGAGCAGAGTGTTCTCCCTTTGTCTGAAAGACCATGGCTCTAATTGTATCATGTTGTCCAATTTTGGCATGAGCAAGAATTTCCTAAAGAGAAGTTTCTTTTTTTTTAATGTCATTAAGTAGATTGGTCCTGAAGCAGACAGATGGGATAAAACATATTTAGCCAAGCCAGTCCTGGGAAATGCTGGTAAATGAGCTGATATTTCATAGGGTTGGCCAAAGGATGGCATGTAAAGTGGACCAGCTGCTGCCTGTAACTTCTGCAGTACAACCCACAACTTTCTGTCCTGGAGCAGCTCTTCCTATGGCAGCACCATATTCCTTGATGTCAACAGCTGGAGCGGGGACCTCACTGGGACATTGCACGCTCTTACCCCTTGTGCTCAGGCCACACTCTCAGGCGGTGGGAAGGACAGCAGTGGTCAGAAAGGGTTGCGTAAATCTGGGTTGCAGCTCCCAGTAGCCAGGAGGACTCTGGCCCTAGGACACTCATGGCAGGAGCATGGGGGAAAATGCTGGACCAAACAGCCGGCACCAGGCCTGTCACTGTGCATCAGCCATGGTGCTCCCACACATGGGGAGGGCAGAGGTGCCCCAGGTCCCCTGCCTGCACACAAGGCTACCTCACCTGGTAAGAGCAGCACAGGATTGCTGCTGGACAGTTGGCACAGCTGGGATGGAGAACTCTTTGACATGAGGTCCTGGAAACGCTCTTCTGATGTATCTGATGTGTCTGGTCTCTCCTAGTGGCCATCCCTGCCATTGGTGCCCAGTACTCCATGTTTCAGGCCGCACCACCAGCCAAGATGATGGAAGATGGCAAAATCCACACAGTTGAGCACATCATCAACCCCATAGCTGTGCAGCAGGACCCAGCTAGTGCAGCAGCTGCCGCAGCAGCTGCAGCCGCAGCTGTAATACCAGCTGTCTCAACACCTCCTCCCTTCCAGGTGAGTTCAGCACAGAAATTCTGCTTCCCATACTTCCAGTCTCCCATACATCCTGCTATGCATACCCAGTGGGGGGAAACCCTAGACTCTTGTCCTGCTTCCATTCAGGAAGATGCTCTTGAGGATGTCACAGCGCCCAAGAGCCCTGAAGTTCATCTGACCTGTCTTAGACATCTGCACATTGGGCCGCTGCTTTCCCCACTATGGGGGACCCAAACTGTGAGGGAAGGAACAGCCTCCCATGACAGCATAACTCTCAATCAACAGGGCATGTACTGCCTACCCTCCCATTACCTCCTTCCCTTCTAGGGGGTTTGCCATTCAGGGCAAAGTAAGTACTTTTTTTGAGGTCTGAACCCTTTCCTTCCAGGGTCGCCCCATCACGCCGGTGTACACCATGGCTCCCAATGTGCAGCGGATCCCTGCCGCCGGGATTTATGGGACAAGTTATGTGCCCTTTGCGGCGCCTGCTGCAGCCACAGCAACAATAGCCACGCTACAGAAGAATGCTGCCGCTGCTGCTGCTGCTGCTGCCTACGGAGGATACGCTGGCTACATTCCCCCAGCATTCCCAGCTGCCACCATCCAGGTGCCCATCCATGACGTCTACCAGACGTACTGAAACTGTCGGCAGAGGAGGGTGGTGCAGAAACACACACTGAAGGAACACTTTACTATTTATGAAGAAAGAACTGTCTGCGAAAGAGTAAACGTTTGGGCTTGGTTAAACAATGCAGAAAGTGAAGAATGTCATAGAAAAACATGTTTGAAATATTTTCTATGCTTGAAGTTTTCACTAACTTTTTTAGGCTATTTTTAAAAATTTAACATGCCTGTATTCATACATTTCCAAAGGACCTCGGTGCATCCAGCCCACCACTGATGTGCATTTATATGCATTGTAGTGGGGTTGCATAGGGTCTTTTTTTTTTAGCAGTTATATTTTCAATATATTTGAGTTATGAAGGTTATTTTTTAGTAATTTCTGCACTCCAGAGATGTCTATTTTGTAGTGCCTTTAATAATATATCAGCTATATATTAAAAAGCACACCTGAGCAGCTAGGGAAAGTTTTAACAATATATTTTGAAGAGTATATTCAATATTTAAAGAATACATACCTTAGTTTTTTGTTTTGTTTTGTTTTGTTTTTTAAGAAGAAAACAACAAGTATCTTATTTAAAAAATATACTGGAAAGTGCAATTTGAAAAATGTGCAAGACCTCTGCATTTTTGTGCTGGCATTAACACAATCTGCTCGTTCTCATTTGAAATCACAAGTAACTAATATTGCCTGTTTGGAAAAAAGATAAAAGAAAAAAAAGTCTCCTTACACATACCTCTTCACAGTGTGATTTGCAGGCTTGTTTTTAGCAAAAGAAAGGCTCCAAGTTTTTCTTAGCAAATGGATTTTCTATTTATTGAAGCTACTTGTAGTTGGAGCACGTGCAGAAACTAGTAGCTGATATTTCACGCGAGGTGTCTTGACTTAGATCTTCATCCAGTATAAAGCCAAGGCTTTTTTTCAATGCTCTTCATTTTATTCTTTGAAGTATGTGTTGTAGTGACTGAGAATGTATGCTGCTGTCAGCAAGAGTAGCCACACTCTCGCTGAGAGGATGTGCAGCATTACTTCCCCATTGCTCCATCATGTTCCATGAGAAATTTCAAAGGTACTAGGGGTGGTAGTGATACTGGAATTAGTGAAACAGGGCTAGCCTCCCTCCCAGCCTCCCTTCCACTCTTAATTCCCCTTCTCCACAACTGGAGTTGTACATGCACATCAGGGGTGGGAGTGATTAGACCCAATGATTTTAAGACATAGAGCTTGTAAATATCTTTTAATATACATTTTTAAAGTCATTTTATGTTGCAAATTTACATGGTATGTGGTTTGCCACAAAACAAAAACCTTTTATTGCAATGTTATAAAAAAGTTTGTTTTATTAAGAAGTAAATATATTATTGCAGTGTTTTGTGGCCTGTTTAAAGGCTTTTATTTAGTAGTGCAGTGAATGTAAAAGATAGTAAAATGGTAAAGAAATATCTTGCCCTTTGTATGAAGTGCATCAGCTCTGCAAACACAGCTCTGATGACAAAAGGTGAGAAGCAGGGAGTCAGTAAACAATGTTCCTTTACTTTTTGTGGTATAAGTACATACCAAAGGGGTTTCACGTTGGCCGTATTTTGACAGCTGAACCACTTCCAGACTGCAGCTCAGTTAAGTGACTTTTTTAATACACTTTTTGCTTCCCTCAAAATTGAGTGGTTGTATTTTAGGTGCTCTTGCTCAGACAAACTGAGCTCCCCTTGACCCTGTTGACCCATTAGCAAAAGCACTATGAGGTTACCCATTAGGCCGGACTCTGCCCCTCCACGCCCCTTCCCAGGAAACTTTATTGTCTGTACCTGCACATCTGAAAGCACACCCAGACCTCAGCCCCAAGGTCCTGCCGTTGTGTAGGGTGAGAGAGAGGAGGAGATCTGGGCAAATCCCGAGGGGGAAGCCCCAGACAGAGGTCAGCATTGCCTCCTCCAGTCCTCCAGCCTAAGGCCTTACGTGGCTCAACACTAAATGCCAGCGTGGGTCCTTGGGCCGTGCACAAACATCCCTGTGGCCAGGAAAAGGCAGTCTAGTGGTCTGGGCCTCTGCTGGCCCACTTCCAGCCCTGCGCCATGGCTGACCGACAGAGGAGAGAGGTGATGGCTCCCTTCCCACTAATCCTCTCCCGGACAACAGGACAAGGGACCTGTTACTCACAGAGGTGGCAGGAAGAGAAAGGAGTCAATGAGGGAAGACTGTGAGGTGCCCCCGGCCACCAGTGGTGCTGCCTGTGCCAGGGCAGTAGCAGGCAGTACCCAGGGATGCAGGCAGGACCCAGGCAGGCAGGCAGCCAGGTCATGCTGAGCCTCCCTCCCATACCTGTCTTGACACTTGCTTCTAAACCATTTCATGTACACTACTACTGAGGTAAGTCTAATAACTTGAAATGTGAACATCTTTAGGTTAAGAACAAACTACTTTAAGAAAAAAAAGTATATATAAAAAAAACAAAGCTAGTGTGCCTTATTCTCAAAAGAGCTGGTATTTTAGATATTTTATTGTATCTCTCTTCTCTGTATTGTCAGAAGCCTCTGAGTTTATTTAGTTCCTGCTCCATTTACGGTACATTTCTAGGATGTAGTGAATAAAGCATTCTTTAAAAACAGAGACTGTTACTTCATTGCGACATCCCACTCTGCCAAGGCTGTGCTCCCCTCCAAGCTGGGAAGAGGGTGTTTGGAGCAGGAAGGGAGCAGGGCAGTGTAGCCAGCATCCCTGCAGACTCCTGTGGGGAGGGAAGACGAACTGTCCCACTAACTCCTCTGTCCCACCACCTGCAAAGGACCTTCCCAGCACTCATATTGGGCATCTCTTCATTCTTCCAGCATCCTCTGAACAGCCTAAATCTCTCTTTGCATGCAGTTTAGAATCGGTGCCTAGATGCAGATGGAGCTGGAGCTAACACCTCTCTGTGCTTTCCATCCACCCAGTGCACAAATTCCTGTGTCTCTGTTGTATGTCTTCACTGACAGACAGGAGCACTGGGAACTGGTTCATCCTTTTCATTTCAGCAGGCTTCATGCTTCAAACACACAGAAAGCTACGGTGCACTTCATTTGCAGTGCTCTAGACTGCCTGGCTGTTTCCATGGTGTAAGTACACCTGGAGAAAATTTGCTGCAAATGCAAACTTTGTGGAGAAGAGCAATCTGAGGGAGTAGTCCTGGCTAACCAGAGAGGTCCCAGTTGCTGGAAGGTATCAAATCTGACATCCATCTACAAGAAGCAGGGGAAGGAGAAACCAGGGAACTATCAGGAGTCACCCACTTAGCTGGTGAGGGAAAGGCTGTGGATGTTGTCTAACTTTATTTTAGTAAAGCCTTTGACACTGTCTCCCACAACATTCTCGTGGAGAAACTGGTTTCCCATGGCATGAAGAAACATACTGTTCACTGGGTAAAATCTGTCTGAATGGCCCAGAGTGTGGTGGTGCATGGAGTTACATCCAGCTGACAGCCAGTCACGAGCAGTGTTCTCCAGGGCTCAGTACTGGGGCCAGTCCTGTTTAATGTCTTTGCTGACAACCTGAAAGAGGGCATTGAGTACCCCCTTGGTCAGTTCACAGACGACACCAAGTCAGGTGGGAGGGTTGATCTGTTGGAGGGCAGAAGGCTCTGCAGAGGGATCTGGACAGGATGGATCAATGGGCCAAAGCCAAAGTTATGGGGTTCAACAAGGCCCACTGCCAGGTCCTGCACTTGGGTCACAACAACCCCAGGCAGTGCTACAGACTGGGGCAGAGTGGCTGGAATGTGGCCCAGAGGAAAAGGACCTGGGGGTGCTGGTGAACAGCTGCTGAACATGAGCCAGCTGTGCCCAGGTGGCCAAGAAGGCCAATGGCACCTGGCCTGTGTCAGCAATAGTGTGGCCAGCAGGACCAGGGCAGTGACTGTCCCCCTGTACCCAGCACTGGCGAGGCCACACCTTGAATTCTGTTTCTGATTCTGGGCCACTCAGTTCCAGGAAGGACATTGAGGGGCTGAAGCATGTCCAAAGAAGGGCAACGGAGCTGGTGAAGGGTCTGTAGCACAAGGCTTATGAGGAGCACCTGAGGAAGATGGAGTTGTTTAGCCTGAGGAAAAGAAGGCTCACAGGAGACCTGATCACTCTCTACAACTGCCTGAGAGGGTGTAACCAGGTGAGGGTTGGTCTCTTCTCCCAAGTAACAAGTGACAGGACAAGAGGAAATGGCCTGAAGATGTGCCAGGTGAGATTTAGATAGGATATCAGGAAAACTTTCCTCGCTGGAAGGGTGGTGAAGCATAGGAAAGACTGCCCAAGGAAGTGGTGGAACCACCATTCCCTGGAAGTGTTAAAAAAGCATATGAGTGTGGCAGCCGGGGGCATGGTTTACCAGTGAATATTGCAGTGCTAGGTTAGTGGGATTCAATGATTTTTAAAAGTATTTTCCAACCTTAATGATTCTATAATTCACTTGGATGAGAAAGAAACCACCAGCAAACCACAGCCCTTTACAGATGTTTAAATGTGAGGCATGACCTTCACAAAAAGCAGCGTTGTCCAATGAGATGAACTGTGCCACAATGGAATGTGTTTCTGCTCTTCCCTTTTTCCCTTTATCTAAGCTATCCCAAATTAAAATTAACCTACACAGCTTTTTCTAAACATACACTTTACAAGATAATTTCTTTCTTTTTCTAGATTGCTGATTTCTGACTTCAGTTTTGTAAGATCTTAATTAATGATTAACTCATCGTAAGGTTGAAATATGCAAGTCATTCCCAGGATATTAACATAAACAAAGCCGGAGAAATGCAATTGTACTTTCAAGATGACCTTGCTGCCTTGAGAATGTCAGGAGCTCTGCTGAGCCCTTGGGCACTGTGACAACTCAAAATGCTGCCAAGGTGATCCCATTCCCTTTCTGAATGTCTTTCTTGATGATCTCGAAGAGCAGACAGGCCCTTCCCTGGCTGGTATCATCCTGAAAAGCATGCTAAAAAACAGCTTTAGCTTTCTTTGGGAAACACCATCCAGTAGCACAACTGTGATACAAGAATTATGTGAAGAGATTTAGAAGAAACTCAAGTGCACCACTCTGATATGGCAACATCTCATTTATAAAAACACTAGAGCTCAGAGTATATGCAAAATGCATTTTTCATACATACGAAAAGGTAGACACAGTACTTCATCTCCTTCTCTGTGGCTCGTGTTACACCCCTAACACTTCTGGTCTGAATGAGACCTGAGCACTTACAGAACTCTCTGCTCCCCGGATGCCAGTCAGCCACAAAACTGGCCCATCATGCTGACCTGTAAAATAAATAAACTCAAGACCTACATTGTAACAAGAGAAACTACCTCTGCTGTGCATCTAAAACCAGCAAAAGTCAGGTTTTATGCTCCAGTGTGTCAATTAAATGCTGAATCATACTTGACTGAGTTTTAAAGCCAAGTCCTGCCTGGCAACAAAATGGTCAGAACAGTGTTGCAGGGAGAAGCTGCAAGCTAGGGAATAAAAAAAGGTAGTTTCGTGGCACCAAGTCCTTCCCTTTCGGCACAAAGACAGGCTATGCCATGCAATTATGATTGTTCAAGTTGCCAAAGAGGAAAGAGATTGTGAAAAGTTTTAGAAATTTGGTACTGTATAAGTACTTCCACATGAATTATTTTCTGTCAAGCTGATGAATAGATCAGATTTTTTTTCCTCCAGCCAGAAGACCAGAGCTGGAGTTCACTTCCTAATCAAAGAAGACAGAAGCTCTGTCTCACAGTCCTCACTCAGGCAAAACTGCAAATCCTGAATGTGGGAGGTGACTAGTCTGCACCAGAAAACTTTACAGGGAAAAATGCTCAGGTGTGCTCAGGTTTGTCCCACATATACCACATGCCTGTGTCTTCCCAACATATTGTCACGTCTTTGTGTCTTTGTCTAAACAAGCTGTGTCTGTTGTCAGACATCTCCATCTAACATACTGTGAAAGCTAAAACTCTGCCCCACAGTGGGCCCTGGGGCTTCACCTCCATCTGCCCAGGGCTCCCCACAGCCGCCTATCCCCAGGGAATTTGGAGACATACAAGCACAAACCTCGGCTGTGGGCTGGTGCCCACCCTGGCTGTTCCTGTGCTTCTGCATGCAAGCTGATTTGTAGCATGGTGGCTGCCCTGGAGGAAGCTGGGTCACTTCTCCTGTTTTGGCTGACGCCATGGTACTTCTACTGTGACAAAAAATATGCTTCTGTTCTTTACTTTTTTTACCTCTTTCCAAGCACACACATGTAATTTTTGCCAGCCAGGTTGCACTCTGAAACCATCCTTGCATGTTTTTGCAATATCACAGAAGTTCAGCATTAGCTCAGCCACTGCCTGCAATCTGTGCACTGGTGGGAAGCAGGAAGCCACAGGTAAACCCAAAGACCTTCATGAAGCATGAAATAAACCCCTGCAAACAGCCTACACAAGCCACAGGAGTGACCTCAAGTTAACCAGCAGAAAGAAAAATGCATTTAAGTAAGTCAGAGCAAAACAGCCTACCCTTAGAGCAGGTCCTTTGTTCCAAAACTTTGAAGCAATAACTACAATAAGCAATTCTCACTCGTGTAACAAATCCATAGGTTATGGACCAAGGTGTCTTACTCAAAAGGGCATGCAATGACAGGAGATTACTTACTAAACTTGTTATGCATGCACTGGCTGTACACAGGGCGTCCTTAGTTTCCGGAGTCTTTGACTTTTCAGATGCTGACCCTTGCAGGAGGCTTTCTGGCCACATGGATAAGCTAAGTATTCTCTTAAAGCTTGGCTTCACTCCAGTAGATGGATCCCTTGGCTCACCAGCCTTTGTGCAGGACACAGAGGGACATAATCCTAATCTGCAGCTGCAATGTTGGCATCCAAGCAGCAATGGGGCAGCTGCCGGGAGCTTGGCAGAGCACTGAAGCTGCTTCCACCACAGCAAACATAAGCTGCTGCTCATGGAAAAAGAAATCATGGAAGTCTGCTACAATTTGTAGCTGAGAAGAAAAATTGAGCCTTGTATGGCACCGTACTGTCTCTGAGTCCCAAATTCCTTTACACCCATCACCCTTAGGAGCCAAATTCCCAAATGCTGATTCAAACCACCAATTTCCTCAGTGTTCCTGCCAGGCAGGTGTTCACCAGGTTCAGCCACCTCACCTTTGCCTGAGCCCCCTGCCTGGCTGTGTAGACACCCAAAAAACACAGGGACCTGCACTGCTCTCTTCACAAAAATCTGCATGGTGCATGAGGGTCTCACCTCGCATTTCTGGACCCACTCCTTGCATCCTGCGTGGGGTTTTGAGACACTCTCTCATTAAGTGACTTTGTTACACGCTTTGGCTTTTGTACCAGTTTTTTTGAGGCTGTTCCTTTTGGATTTGGGACTAGGACAGAACCATGGTCTAAAAGGATTGGATTTAAGGATAATAAATGGTACTTTAAATTTACGTTTTAAAAAAAAAAATCTGCTTCCTGAGAAAATGAACTTCCTTGTCTTTCTGTGACATCTTTGTGAGCAATAGGAGGGGAGGGAGAACACGGAAATGTACAGCACTTGGCACTGGCTACACCTCAAACTAGTATTTCAACATTTTACAATCAGTTTTGGCCATGTGACCTATGTGGAAAGATAAACTGAGACATTTAATCCTATTTTTCTAGTCTCTTTTTTTTTTTTCAACACAAGGAAGTGAATTTCATGTGGTTGTGATCATTAAATTACCGTAAATGATTTGCCCACAAGAGAGAAAAAAAAACATTATAGAGTGGTTTAACACGGGTAAGGCTGGGACCGGGCAGCTGTTTGTGACCAAATACTTGGTCACAAAGTTTGTCCTAGCTTGAAAACTCTCAGTGAGCTTCACTATTTCTCCCTGGTTGTGGCATTTAGGGACATGTCAGCTCATTGCAGGTGAGAATTGCCCACCGTTTGCTTTTGCAACCAGAGTATGAATAACAACTTCCGAAAAGCCAATTGCATTTTGAGATAAAGCAGCAGCAATTACTACAATTTGTGCTTTGTCTCCAGAATATCATCAACTGTTGAAATGACAGCTGGGTCTTTGGTGAGCTGCACACTCTGTTGTACTGTGATAGAGAAAGCTGATTCAGACCAACCAGAGGCATAGGTTTGCCACCACCCTGGATCAGGAGCATGCTCCAAGAATGTGTGGAGATGCCAGGGTACACTCAGCAAGTCCCTCCTGATGGAGCATCCCCAGGGACCAGCATGCAGCCCTGAAGGGACAAGGGCAGTCTTGGCCCCTGAGACACAGCAGATGAGGTCATGAGTAGGGTACCATCCTTGGCAAGGCAGTGCTTAGTCAGCATTGTCAGCTGAGATGAGGACACGGGCTGGGAAAATCTTAATGGGGACAGAAGATGTTCAAGAAACTGCAGACTGTGCCCATGACCTGCTCCTGGCGCAGTCCGGAGGGTACACACTGATTTTCCTGTTAGCACAGAGAACTGACCGCAAATGACTGACGGGTGCAATAGCAGTTGTCAGAGTGCCAGGCGCTGGAGATTGTCTTCTTCAGCACCAAGGGTGGCATGTCTGCTGACTCCTGAGAACTGCAGCTTTTTGCTTTTGGTTTTTTGTTTGTTTGTTTGTTTGGCTTCACTCCCACATGCTAACACATACCAATATCTTCTTTAGGGCGACATTAGTCCCATTATTTAAACAGCTTTTTGTTGCAGTCTGCTCAATCCATGGAAATGTTGGCCTAAGCACGATAACAGCTAAAGATGAAAAGTACCTTTGTAAAGGCACTGCTGCAGTCTCCTGGAACATGCCAGCTGGAGAGGCTAAGCAGAGCTTTTAATCTCAGGTGCTGTGAGGGAATGACAGGTTTCCAGACTGGAGCTGGCTCAGCTTTGACCAGCCCAGAGCAGTGGCAGGTGAGCCACACACCCCAAGTACCTGTAACCATCCCTGGAGAACCGCTGCTGCCAGCCCCAGTCTGGCTCCACCAGCCCCCACCGGCTAGGACAGACAAAGGAGAGGAGCGAGGGCTTGTGTTTAACCAGGCTCAGCTTCCTGGTGCAGTCTGCCACGTCCCCACAGGAACCTTTGCACTGGCACAGGCAGGAGGCAGGGGGGTGAGCTGTGCAGCCCAAGGCAGTTGTGCAGGATCAGCCCAGCAGCTGCTCCCGTCTCAGCCTGCCTGCATCCACAGGGCGATGGTGAGGGCACAGCAGCAGAAGCACACCTAGCAATGCCCTGGCAGGTAAGCACGGCACAGCAGAGCAATGTGAAAGCCCCACCTTTGGCACAGAAAACATCTTGTACATGAAATTGGGCAGTGCCACAATGCACTGTGACTCTGGCTGTCAGGCTGCTTCTGATGCTCAGCCCTCATTTTCTGCTATGAGCCATTTTTTATTAACTGGCAGCTCTCCTGTTCCCATTTATTCTTGTGAGTAGGTTTATTACTAAGATAATTCTTGGGCCCAACACACCCCCATTCCCTGACAACTGTGTTTTCCCGGGGGCTTACTCCACCAGCCTCCTCTCATCTCTTCTCCCGACTCTCTCCCGCTGCTTGCACAATGGCATTACGCATCTCCTCAGGGCTTAGGAGGGGCCAGCAGCAAGAGCCATCAGTGAGAGAAGGATCAGGCACCAGTAGCTTTTCCACACGTGAGCGCTGCCCCGGCTGCTACTCTCCCCAGCTTACTCCTGCCATGGTCTCAGCAAGCTAACGATGGCAGTGCTCCCACACACACCACAATCACCACGCACCTTTAGAGGTTCACCTCCGGTTCGCTTGAGAAATGGATTTTCATGTCTGCAAACATGGAAAGCTGTGGGGAGAGCTGACCTGGCTGTTGTGAGCCACAGAGGCTGCATTCCCTGTAATAGGGAACAGACAAAAATGTTAATGAAAAATAAAGGATGAACAGGCTTCCTGTGGCATCACTCCTCTGTGGGTCTGATTTGACTGGTATATCAGACTGCACCTGCACAGAGGTGTATTCTTCTCATCTTACCACAACCATGGAAAATTCCTACCAAGAAGCATTTCAGGATTTGACTTTGACAAAACTTAGGAACACCCTGAAACAGACTGTATGAGATAAGGGATCACATGTAACAGTCTTATATACTCATAACTCAGTGACTTTGTTTATTTCATGACAATTCTTTAGGAAGAGATTACTAAGACATCCTAGCACCACATTATTCTGGGAAAAAAAGAGAACATGCCTGCCAGAAAGATATTTCAGAACAGCTTTCTGATACTTCAATTATAAACTTAAAAGCATTATTATAAATTAAGCTTGACAAGCTTTCTTAGAGACTCTCCATATTTTCCCATTGTCGATTCCAGTCTTACCAGAGCAGTCATTTTTCTTTTTTTTTTTAATTAGTTGTTACCTGGCTATTTATTAATTGGCTAATCAATAAGCCCCAAAATGAGTAGAAGAGATGGGATTATAGTCATCATTTGACAAAATTGTATCTATGTGCACTTCCAGAATGCTTTTCCTTGCAGTCTGACATTACAACTTCAGCGCAATGAGCAGGACAATGTCATGGGGTTGGATGGGGCTTGGAGGTCTCAGGTCTTGCTCCCTGTAAGTTTTCCACTTTTGTTGAGTTTGATGTGAAAGCAGCACAAAAGGGCCAGCACATGAGTGTGCATGGAAACACACACCTCCCAAAACAAAAAATGAAAGCTACTCTTTTAATGAAATCAGAAGGGGGAAGAAAAAAAGTGAAGGCAGAGTGGAAAAACCTGCAAGAGGTCAACAAGGAAAACAAAGAGCAGCTTTATGCAAGCAGCTATTTTACTCCAGAAATGGCAGGGCCGGCTAGGGAACAGCTACCCAGTGTTTATAATATAGAAATTCAGGGTAATTAGGGCTTTGCTTGTTCCAAGAAGATAATAGCAACCCAAAATATAAGATTTAATAGTAGATGAGGCTTAAGAGGGTGGAGAAGAGAGAAAATAGACATGGAATAAGGCTCTTCTCAAAAAGCAGAGGAATGCTAAGGAAAATGGAGGTGATTCTTTACATTTTACTTTTCCACTTTGATCAGACGGAACAAAAGCTTTTGGTGACTGTTATAGGGTCTATTGATCAAAGATAAAAAACAGGTCCAAATGAGTTAATATTAACTCATTTGGACCTGTTTTTTATCTTTGATTGAAGGGTAAATATAGCAGATCACAATTTTCTAGTAAGAAAGCAACTTTTGGACATCTAGCAGATGGCATAAGAGGCTCAAACTGATGAAAGCTAGAAATAGATACTTCTAAATTGACATAAAAAGCTCAATAACAAGGATGAGCTGATACAGGAACTATGATACAAATGATAAAGCTGGGCAAATAATTGTAAAATTTCTGCCAAAAAGCTGTTCAGAAGCATTTGAGCTGCATCCCAAACAGGACAGATACACACAGGATGAGTGAGCAGTGCTGCATTGGGCAGCCGTAGTGTCAGCCCCCGTACTGCAGCCCTGACCCATCACTTCTGCTCCCATGGGTTTCAGCTGCCAACACCTCCCCACTTGGTAAAGACTTACCCTGGCAGATTGCTAGATGACAGCTTGCTAGCAGGCTGTTGCCAAAACATGTGAAATTTTGATTTTTGGTTGGACATTCCCACTATAAGGAGCCCCATGCAATGGCTGTTCTGGTCCAGTGTGCTATGGGGGTTCTCTGTCAGAACAGAGACAACTGTGACTACTTTAAACTCTCATTTCTACACTTGCTCAGGCCAAATTGCAAAGCCAAATTGAATTTACTCCGCGTGCTTGATACTAAAAGGAATGCTAAGAGAGAAGATGATATTTCAAAGCAGCCCAAGATGAATGGTGGAGAAGAAGCAGAGTGATGGATTTGCTTCCACACCATTTACAACCTAAGAGGAAATACATTCATTCCCCGGGAAGATCTTTCCATCTCTTTAGCACCTGCACAGTTAGAATTTACAGGTGTCTGTGCTGAGTCTGATGCAGGATCCATTTAGCCCAAGATTTAGTGTCCAGCACTGGCAGAAGTCAATAACCAGGGAAAAGAAAGAACAGGACAAGATTATCTACTGTTCCCCAGCATCCCTTCAGCCTCCAGGCAGTTCCAGCTTAGATTTCTGCAGATGAACATGTTTTCTGTTTTTTTAGTAACTGTCGACACACAAGTACTCTGCCTCTCAAGTAAAACGGATGGAAGCTCAACCAGATATTGTTTCTTTTTATTTTGCATAGGTACTTTGTACACTCCCTCTACCATCCTGTCATAGTTTCCATTTAAGCTATGCACGACTTTCCTGGGCCTGAGATATAGAAGGAGAATAATGTCTCATTGTGGAGAAGGTGGGAAGGAACATTCACCTTTTGAGACTATGGTAGTTACTCTGACATGCTTACCCATCTAGCAGCAGTTCCTCTGCAGTTCTGAATATTTAGCCCTCATTCTGTCTTGGTTTTTGAGACACTAAACTCAGTTTAGAGCAATGTGCCCTTGAAAATCTCATCTTGAGCTTTTCTGAAAATGTTGGTATTTGCTATAATTGATTTTAAGGAAGGAGTTATGGATGAAGGAGTTATGGATGAAAGAGCTACTTTCCACAAGGCAATTCAAGATAAGCATATTGAGAAATAGCAGACACACTCTGTCCACAAGAACAAATACAACATCCCCAATATTGCAGAAAGCAATTTGTGTTGGCAGGTAGGTGGCAGCTTCAGTGCCAGGGGTTGCCATAGGTGTTCAGGCTATTCAGATCATGCCCAAACACTGTAATGGTTAGGAATATGGCCAGACATCTGGCAGAAATGCAGATGTAATGGACATACAGGGCATAGTACTCATGTATCAAGTATGTCCTGTGCACAAGGGGCAACAAAGACTGGCTCCAGCTGGGAGTCTCATATATCCAAATACAAGGACATGCTGCAAATTATTTCCAAGTTGGGAAGTGATGGAGCACAGAAGCTGTGAAGGTTGGCTTTGGAAAAATGATGTGCAGTGACTAAGTAAAAAAGGAGGAGACATGAGGACTGGATGTTCTGGAAAGAGAAGGCAAATGCCTCTTAAGAATTATTTTGAATGTTGCCTTTAGATCTTGCTTGGAGAGCCTTTTTTCCTAAAGCTGCCCTTACTTTCACTACATGCTGCCTGAAAAGCTGCTTCAAAAGTACATTTAATCATTGCATTCATAAATACTGTGTTAAAGCATAATCCAGCAAAGGCACTGGAAACAGCTGAAATCAGTTTTTCCCCAGCACAACAGGACACATGTTGGGGTCCCTCCCCCGCCGTGTAGCCCTGGGAGAGGGGCCCTGAGGGCACAGACACGGGGCTTCCCTGCCCCTGCTCAGCCTCGTTCCCATGGGTTGGTTTGTGTTCCCTGCGCGGGCAGAAGGACCCTTGGTCCGGTGACTGGAACAGTTCCTCGGCACAGCCCCGGCCATGCGGCTGGAGAAATAAACATCTCTCTGAAACAGCTATCAAGAATCTGTCTGTCCGTATATATTTCCTTTCCACGGGACTCCTGGTTTGATATATGCGTGTTGCAGTATCCCCACTGCAACAAATGGTGGAGAATGCGGGCAGAACGATCCCCGATCCCTAAGCGACTGATTTGTGTGAGTAAACTCTGGAAACTTTGGATTCCTCTTCTTGGTTTTGCTTTGCTATTCCATATCTAAACTATGGAGGAACAGTGGGAAGACTCTTGGCTCTCCGAGCCGCATATGGACATTTATCTTAAACTTAAAATGATTCTTGAACAACGATTTGTAAATTTTAGCTTGATTCAAGCTCAAAAAGAACTGAAACACTTCCTGGCATGGTTGTTTAAGAACTTTTTCTATGTTTCTTGGGATTTAATTCTTACCAAGGGCTTTTGGAAAACCGTTTGGACACGGTTAATACTGGAGTCAAAATATATGCCGATGGAAGAATATTTTCGTGAATATTATTTAATTATCGAGACTGTTGAGCAGTGTCAGCTGTGTCCTGGCGAAGGGAAGCCTGGCGCAGGGACCGTGCGGCCCAGGCCACGTGCACCGAGCGCTCTGCGAGCAGCAGCGAGGCAGTTCCCGCGCGCGGGCGGAGCCACGCGAGCCGCAGTGTCGGCGGCGGAGCGAGGAGCGGCGGGAGCGGCGGGACCCGGCAGTGTCTGCCCGGCCCTGCGCAGCGCGTGGTGGAGCGAGCCCCGGGAACGCCCGACCGAGAGGGGCGGCGCACGGGCGGCAGCGGCGGTGGAACGGAGCCGCGCCGAACCGAAACACGCGCTGGAGCAGGGCGCGGGGGGGTCGTCGCCCGGGGGCCTGGCCGAGACGTGGATGCAGCGCCCGGCATCGGCAGCGAAGCTGCGACCAGAGGAGGCGACGCACGGAGAACTGAGCGGCGCGGCCCGGCCCGGCCCGCGCAGCCCCGAACGCGACCCCGGGAAGAGCGCGCAGGCACCAGCAGCCCCGACAATTCCAACACGGGAGCGACCGAAGGAGAGAGCAAAGACGCAGCGAGACAGAAAACAACAGCCACTCGGAAAAAGGAAAAGATCATAGAAACTAAGATCTTAGGGATAGTAAAATGGTATAATGTTAAGCAAAATTATGGTTTTATAACAAGGTGTGACAACCAGCAAGACATATTCGTGCATAGAACTGCTATTAAAAAGAATAACCCTGAAAAATGCATCCCAAGCTTGGGAGATGGAGAGGTGGTGCAATTCAAAATTACACAAGGGAGAAAAGGGTTACAAGCATCGCAGGTCACTGGGCCTGATGGTGTTCCTGTAAAAGGCAGTATATATGCTAAAAACCGTAGTCATGTTAGACAATATCTCCATTGTAAGCCCCCCCTACAGTCTCCCTTTCCTAATCCCACCTTTCCTTTTTACCCTATGTCCTATTACCCCCAGTGTATTCCCAATCCGTTTTTTCATCCATGGTTTCCCTCACAAAACCATGCTTTTGCCAATTGTTTCCCCAAAAATCCCTTTCCAATGCCGAGTGGGGGATGAAAAGGGGAAGGGAAGAAGTTAAACCCTCTCCTGCCTCAGTTTCCCCACAAAGCATGCTCAGAGAATTCTGTCTCCCTTCTGTCAGCCCTAAGATGTTCCAGAGAATCTGTTTGGACATTTAAAGACTCAGGAGGGTGGCTTGTTTTGTTTTGAAACTGTTCTTGTTATGTTTATCCAGTTGTTGTCATTCTCCTTTTATTAAAATAAAACGGGTGAGGTGTTGGGGTCCCTCCCCCGCCGTGTAGCCCTGGGAGAGGGGCCCTGAGGGCACAGACACGGGGCTTCCCTGCCCCTGCTCAGCCTCGTTCCCATGGGTTGGTTTGTGTTCCCTGCGCGGGCAGAAGGACCCTTGGTCCTGTGACTGGAACAGTTCCTCGGCACAGCCCCGGCCATGCGGCTGGAGAAATAAACATCTCTCTGAAACAGCTATCAAGAATCTGTCTGTCCGTATATATTTCCTTTCCACGGGACTCCTGGTTTGATATATGCGTGTTGCAGTATCCCCACTGCAACAGACACAGATGTTATACTCTATGTTTCTTCTCCAAACACTTTGCAAAACCCCCAAAGGCTTGGACTTGCATGGAGAAGAGCAGCCAGGGGTGGTCAGGCAGCTGCAGCACCCTGACCCCAGCCCCACTGCCTGAGCTGGGGTTCAGCACTGGGAATCAGATGAGTCTCTAGCTGATTCACTAACACAGGTACAGAAGTACCTACAAAGTGCTTTGAAGGTCAAAAAATTCATGTTACTTATTTTCTATGAACTCCCATAAGCATTTCAGGATTCTCCTATTTAATGTACTGCATCCACCTCTATAGCCCCCAAAATAAGAAGGCCGTGGACCTGCTGGAGCAAGTCCAGAGGAGAGCCACTGACATGAACAGAAGGCTAGAGCACCTCTCCTGTGAAGACAGTCTGTGAGAGATGAGGTTGTTCAGCCTGGAGAAGAGAAGGTTCCCAGGAGACCTTATAACACCTTCCAGTACCTACCGGGGGCCTGCAAGAGGGCTGGAGAGGGACTTCTCACAAGGGCTTGTAGTGACAGGAAAAGAGGGAATGGCTTTGAACTGAGAAAGGGCAGATTTAAATAAGGTATTGGGAAGAAATTCTTCACTGGGAGGGTGGTGAGGCACTGAAACAGGTTCCCCAGGGAACTTGTGAATGACCCATCCCAGGAAATGTTCAAGGACAGGTCGGATAGGGACTTGAGCAACCTAGTCTAGGGGAAGGTACCTCTACCCATGACAGGGTCTTGGAACTAGATGATCTTTATGTCCTTTCCAACCCAAACCATTCTATAATTCTATAAATGCAATGATTACACCTTGCCTTGTGATTCATATAACCACAACTATACTTTATTGCCTATTTTTAAACTTACCATGTACATTTTACAGGTACCACAGTAGCTTTGCTGGAACTGCCTTGGAGATGAACTTGGCTGGAAAGGCAAGGCTCCAATGCTAGCCCATAGGGACCCCAGACCATAACAAAGAGTTATTTGAGATGTCCCTGGGCTGATTACCTCTGCAGGTAGTGTCCCTCTGCTGCAGTGGCTCTGGGGAGCTTTCTAAGCTTCAGTAAGTGTCAGCGCATCACCACAATCAGCTATACTCCAACAACTCCAGAAAAGCTGTGATGCCACTTTTGCAGTGCTGTACCCAGTGATAAAAAACAGTAAGGACCACCTCAGCAAAGAAAAGTGGGAGGGGACAGCATGCAGAAGGGACAGGGGCATTCACTCCTACACATCCTCCCCAACAGCTCACATCAAGGGCCATTCTGCATGATTTGGTATTAACTCAGCTGTACCTGCCCTGCTGGACTCTGGCAGTGCGACTGTCAGGAACAGCAGTGCAGATGGCCCTGTGCGTTTCAGTGCAAGAGAGCAAAGGCTAAGCAGGAGTGCTGGCTGCAAGGAACAGGGAGAGACCAGCTTTCTATGAAGACATCCTGGTACTAGCTTGCTCCTGGTCCCCTCAAACAAGAATAGGTTAGTTTAGGGCACTGGATCCCCTATTTGCACTCAGGCATAGCTTTGGAATGTGTATCTTACCCTCAGAAGCACACACTTCCATGAGTGAGTTTTCTGCAGGGGCTAGAGTGAACATTGAGTGCTGGTTTGTGTGCCTTTAGACACCAAAACACTGTTGTTTTATTCTCAGGCTTTGTTCCAGTTTCATCAGCCTGGGGATGATCCTAGCAAAGGCAGAAAGTTTAGAGGGAAAACAAAACCAGCAGCATGCCTTCCAGTCTCATGAAGCAGAGGAAAGCATCTCTGCAACACAGTTCAGGATCAGGTTTATGTTTGACAAACATAAACTCCTCCTACCATCTGATTGTGCTCCAGTAAAATTAGAGGTTCCTAACTCAACTCTATGATGCAAAAATTTGATGGAAGTGAACTACAAAGGCAAAAGAGGCTTTTTTTATTATTAAACCTAAGAAGAGTAATTAATTTAATCAGCGGACTTCAACACCACCTTTCATAACCTGAGATGTGCCAAGAGGTTAAGCTATGGGGACCAAGTTATCTTTGTGACCTTTACCACCAGGAAAATTTACAAATGGCAATTAGTAGATTCAGAGGCCAAAAAAATTAACCCTGATAGAGAGCATGCAATAAACCTCTGGCATTTAACTCAGTGAGGTTGAAGCAAAAAAGCCAAGACAGAAGCTAGGCTGTGCTACAGCCACCAACAGCAGTAAAAGGAATTAGCATTGATCTTCTCAGGAGAGGTATGCAAAACATCAGTTGTTATATACAGAGGTCATAAAAGTAAACCCACTTATTTCACATGGGATCCAGAGTTGTTGGACAGTGTTTAAGAGAACAAAAGCAAATTACAAGTGATTGTATAGATCCTTGATAAGATATTTTTTCTCTTAGTTTTGCAATGAACCTTGGAACTTCTAGCTCCCTACCGAAGTAAAACCCTATTCTTTCAATAGCATGCAATTAGGTGAATTACCTGGTATAGATAAAGCTGCTCTTTGGAGAGATCTTACTTACAGTGAGACACCTTGATCCATAGGAGCAATAAAAAGAAGGGAGGCTCACGTACCAGGTAAAAAAGCCAGAAAATTCTAACAAAGCTGTGTTTTGTTGAGCACACCCTCCCTACCACAGCTCTTCCTGGATTAAATGAAGTCTCTATTCCCTTTCCCTACAGATTTAATCCATTTTAAGAGTAATCTTTATCTCTGTAATAGAAATTGCCTGTGTTTGTTTATTCAGCAATAATGCTGGGTGCACCTGAAGGGTCAACGCTGAGAACTGCAGAGCTGTAGGTAAGCCTGACACACTTGTGGGATACCTTCAAAGTGATGGTCCTGCTACCAGGGCATGAAGCACCTCAGCAGGACCCAGAGCTTAACCAAAGCAGCTATTCTAGCATGATGCTCTATTTCTACAAATGTGATCTCTAAACTTGTCAAGAGATGCTTAATCTTGAAAGAAAAAAAGCTGTGGTTGTTAAGTAAAAGGAGTTGGGAAATCACTGCCAATACACAGTGTCCTAGCTAAGTACCTCCACTAAACACAGTGAAGCAGGAAATGAAAAAAAAACAGTATCATTCTGTTCTGTCCTGTATTCACCCCCATCTAGAGCAATTTATTCATACATCCTGCTAAAGAAAAAACTTTGGGTGCTTGCTGCTACACAAGCCACAAGAGCAGGCCTCAGTCACAGCAAGGCCAGCAGCAGCAGGACCATGGCCCAGAGCTATAATCATACTTTGATGTCTCATCTTTAAATAAGCATCTCATTAGAACTAGGTGCCATACCACTGCAGATCTGCCCATTGGTTCTCTCCAGTCTGTGATAAAGCCCCATCACCTACGTACAAAACCTGCAATTTTAGGTCCCACTGCACCCCCACAAGGTTTCCTTCATTTGAGCTCATTGCTTGTAACTTTTCTGATGTCCTGTAAGGACAGGAATTTCTGAAATCAATAATTGTGCCATGCTCCTTCTCTATAGGCAGGGCTTTGTGTAATTAATGGATTTAAGACAATATTGATACAGATCTGATTAACATTTACTTTCTTGTTCCAGCTATTTTTTCTGTTTGTGGGTTTTTAAAAGAAAATACAAGTTACAGAAGAGCAATGTAACAGTCACAGCTGCAGCACAGTGGAAGTGATGTTTTGCTGCTGCACAAGATTAAGTCCTTCCCCCCAAGCAGGTCATATCACCATTCAAGCAAATACAGCTAGACTGATGACAGAGTCTGGTAGTGTCTGCAGCCATCCTGCCTGCTCAGCAGCACTGCCTCCTCCCCTCTGCCATGTGCAGGGAAAGCTTCAGATATGAGTCCCTCTGGGATGGAGAGGGAAGGGGAAGGAGTCACCTGCCTGGCTGGGCTCAGGAGGACCACCTACAAAGCACATAAGCAGCTACAATGGAAACAGCATCATGGGGGAAGGTTAGAGAATAAACCAGGCACCAGTTAAAGTGCTCTGGGTCTCTTGAACTGGACCAAATTACCTCCAACGCTGTCTTATTACATTTATTACCTCACAAGAGCAGTTGCAGAGTCTCTACACTCCAGGAATCCTCCGGAGGATGGTAGTCTGATGCAACAGTGAAAGTTTAAGTTGGTATGGTGGATTGACCCTTGCCCACTAAGTGCCCACTAAGTCACTCTTATCATTCCCCTCCTCAGCAGAACAGGGAGGGAGAAAATAAGATGGAAACAAAACCCCCCATAGACCAGGATAACAGCCGGTTAATAAGGCTATGCATGGAAGCAAAGGAGAAAAAAGATTTATCCACTACGTCCCATCAGGAGGTGATGTCCAGCTTTTTCCTGGGAAGTAAGGCTTCAGTGCGTGTAGCAGTTGCTATGGAAGAAAAATCCCCCACCCCCTCCCAACCATCACCCTGCCTTCCTCCTTTCTCATTGCTTTTATAGATGAGCAGATGTCTTACATTATGGAATATCCTTTGGTCAGTAGGTCAGCGGCCCTGGCTTTGTCCTTTCCAAAATCATGCCCAGCTCCAGCCTCCTGGGCAAGGTGAATGTTGGAGAGACGGCCTTGATGCAGTGAAGTGCTGCTCAGCAGCAGCCAAAACTCTGGGGTGTTATCCACACTTTTCTAGCTACCAATGCAAAGCACAGCTTTGTGAGGAAAATTAATTTCATATGGGGAAAATTAACTCCACAACCTTGCCAGGGGCTCAGGTTCCTCCTGCCATAGCTCCCAATGCCTCCAGCAGCCATTCTCCCTTGGTCCCAGCAATATACCAGACTATTCTGACCAACCTCCACTGCTCATGAGACCTTCAACCTGCAGTACTTCGAGGACTAACAGCCTGCCTCAAATCAGATCTATTCCTAAGGCTATTAGCCCCTGAATCGCACTATAAATTAAAGCATGGCTTCTGAGGAAGTAATGAAGCAGCCTTCCAGAATAGCAGTCTTTGCACTTGCCCATAGGCTAGAATTCTCCATTTACTTAGTCCTCAATAAAGGATTAACAGGGTCAGCTGTGCTAACAAGGCTACCTCACTTGCTGCGTCTCGGAGAAAACAGCACATTCAGGGTTAAGAGCGGCACCCCAGCAACAAGAACAGCACTTGTATGACCCCTAGAGGTCTCAGAATTTAGGTAAGGAACTAAGTCCTCAGAAGGAACTTTTGCAAGGTGCTTTCACAGCTGAGGTACTTGGGCCCTGGACTCATTCTTTCCAACACGCTTCACCTCTCCACCATTCCCCTGAGGGCAGGACCCCCAGACTGGTTTGCTGCTGGTGCCTCAAGAATCTAGGGTCCCAGTATAATGCTCCTAGAGACACAAAACTTGCTTGCTTGAAGCACTGCTGAGAATTCATGGAGCTCAAGGGTACTGACCCCAAGTAACACACTTACCCAGCCCACTCCACTTCAAACCATGGTGCTGAGAATACTATTTGTTGCAGTTCAAACAACCTCTGCAGGGTAGTGAACATGGCATTCCAAAGCAGAACTGAGGCAGTGTACCCTAAAGGTGGCTGAGTTTTGCCCATACCTGAGCAACATACCCCTGAGGTCATTTGCACTCCACTAGTGTTTCAGTGCAAGGGGGGGAGAAGCCAGTTCACCCTTGGGTTTGGGATGTTTGTGTTACGTCTTTTTCATAAAGTTTTTCATAAACTCTCATCCTTTATCTATGAGGAAAGAGATTATATAGTGACCACCATTCTGTTTTCAGCTATGTTAAAAACAGTAGATAAAAGCAACAGAAATTTAATTCACCACAGATACCTTGCTGGCATTCACCTAGAATATTAAAATGCTAATCAAAAGTCGGCACAACCTGCAAGACAGGACAATACAGTTAAAGCAGCTGTGAACCATGTCAGGCCTCCTGTGGAGGAAGCTAGCAACTTTCTGTGAGAAAGTGGGTGAGCTGGACAGAAAATTATTTGAATAATCATGGTGCCAGAAGGAACTTAGTGCTATGAAGTAGCCCAGAGAAAGCCAAGATCCCGGACCATGCAAGTCATAATCTTCATACTGAAGGCCACCAGACACTTACCTTTGGGAACTGAGCAGGGAGATGAAGTGGAACCACTTTACCAGTAGGTGATGACAGTGGGTCCTCAGGGTCCCACCTATTCATCAAGCTAGTGAAGGCTTGGACACATCATTGCAATTCAGGATAAGCTGGCACTCTTGTCCTTGACTGAGACAGTAACCCCCTACCCCACAACAGACCCACTGCTGCGGTACAACCCACGGGTTGCTGACAGTCCACCCCTGGACACAGGCTGGCCAGTGAATGGGATGTAAAATGAAAGTAGCTATCCCACAGCTTGAGCATGCTCTAGTGAACTCACAGGTGCTGAACAATAGTCTCAGTGGTTTTATATTTTCCACCTCATGTTTAGTGATTTTTTCCCGTGTCTTTTGTCACCTTCATTTTGCTATCATTATGTAGCATTATTTTGCAACACAGCTGTGTCTGCTGCCATCCTCTAAACAGCTGTGGCCCTATGGAAGTCAAACCATCCCTTTCATCCCCATTGAACATGGACTCTACATTCTAGCCAAATGCTTTATCTGTAAAGGTCTTTTCTAACTTCTGGAGGCTACTTCAGATGACTTTACCATCTATTGAACTTTATTGTTAGAGTCCACTTCTGCTACAGTGAAACACTAACAAAAGGCACTCCTATCACTGAAATGTAGTGAGCAGCTTGGTAGGGCTCAGCTAGAACTGAAAATACAGAATGAATAAAAGAGCCAGATCTATTAGTTATCTATGGCACGCTAACAACAGAACCATGCAGATGTGCACATTAATGATGCTATCATTCTTTACTTGTTCACATTATATTGTCTCAAAAATTTTCTGCTAACTTGTTGTTAAGCATGCTAATGGAGAATTCAAAAGCAAACAAAACCAGAACATGATGTGATTATACAGTATTTAAGACCACTATTAATCAACTTGTCTGTTAGTGGTGACAGACACATAACAAGCAAACACCCAGTGAATCCCAGTCTAATCATTTTATTCACTGAAACACTCTGCCTACAATAATCTGGGTTAGGTTTAAGTAATTTTTTTAGAAGCATGTGATTTTTTGCTCAACTTTTGCCATCTCTGTCACTGCATTTAAATTAATCAAAACTAGTGCATTCCTCAAACCAAAGTGAAAACGAGGAAAGACTGTGGTGTGCAGTCTCCCCAGCAATTCCCAACACCATAGATAAAATCTTGTTCGATGAAGAGTGATAGGAATAAAAATAATGACATATAAATATGTTTCAAGTTCTTTTAAAATAAAGGTAAAGATTTATTGTGAGTAGCTGTGTGAATGTCAAGACACAGAACACGATAATGGTAGAGGAAACAAACAGCAATACCTGCTCCCCAGAAAAACCCATAATCCTACATGGGTTACTTACAAGGCAGTACTGAATCACATTTTAAATAAATGTCTTCAGAAAGTAGAATAAAAACCCTATTTGAAATTGCAGATGCCCCTTTTTTAATCTCGATTTGCGTTTCTGGAAGTTCACTAGATGGACTTATACTCTGAAGCAGGAGTACCCAAGAAGAGACCAAGGCAGTTCCAGATGCCAGCTTTTGCACAGACCATGTTCTCCACCCTGCTATGCTCCCCATCAGCTTACATCCCACCCTCTACAGTTAGATTTGTATTTCATCCTGCTGCAAAGGTACCTCAGGATTGCCTTCTCAAACACAATGGCCAGAACTACACCTGACAGAACATACAGCACTGTCATGGGCAGACAAAGAAACTCATGTGACTTAGGCATGTCTTAGTTCACTACCAAGGTCCATCCCTGCACCCCAGGTAACCAGAAGGCACCACCCGAGACACTCACCTTTGTGGTGCAGTGTATTCCTGGTGGCCTTGCAGATCTTCAGAGGTCTGTGGCCTACAGACTAGGAATCAAATGCACAGAAGTATTTAGAAAGACAGACATAAGAACAAAACTGAGCTAGGTACTTGCTATCTCTGTCATTCCTTACTGCAAGGGTAAGAATGGAGCTCTTACAAGGTGTCTGGAGACAATGAAGCCCTAATTTGCACAGCACAAACTGAATACAAACACCTCCACTACCTCTGGTCCCTACCACAGAGTTGGACTTGTCTCTAACACAGAAGAAAGATTTCTCCTTTTTAGTAGACTTCAGAGAACAGTGAGAAAAGAGATGTTCAGCTTTCTCTCCTCCTTTAATTGAGCTCTAGTTCACTCACTCTGCCTGCAAGTACAATGGAGGTGGCTGCACACAAACTCCAAAGGTCACCTTTGGTCCTATATACTGTCACTGATGAAAAGATTTTAAGAAAGAAAACAAGAGTCAATATATTCTTTTCCTCAAAGAGTAACAGAACTTTGTAAGAAAAGATGGATTCTTCCCAGTTCTATAAACAGAATGAGAGGAGTTGCCTTTCACCCCATAGTCTCCTTTTTCCGTCTCCAAAACAATCACATTCAGGTCTTCAGCTTCTCATATTGGGACTGATGCACAATCAGGAATTCTTGCCACACTCCTGCATTTCTTGGGAAATGACTCTTGAAACACTTACCATAATCCTGGCAGTGTCAGAGAACCAAGCATTGCTAACCAGTGGACAAAACATGTAGATGCTCAGAATGTGACATCTGAATTCTTGAAACATTGGAAAAACCTCTTCTGTGTCTCAGGATGTCATTTATGGTTCAGGATGATCCTTTTTGGTTTAGTCTGAATCCTCACACTTCAATTTCCATGAACACAATGGTGTTTCCTAGGTTAGGAAAGGCCATCTTCTACCTTTCTGCACCACTGAAAATTCAACATCCCAACACCCCATTACACTTCAGCTCTGCAATTCTGCTTGTGAAAAGAGCAGTGAAGGCATCACAAGAGACAGCTTATATTTTTTCCTCATTTCAACACTGCAGCGACTCAATACAAGAAAGGAGAGTTGATCTCTCTGCCAAGAGGTGGTGCAACAAAAGAATCTGTCAGCTCATCCCTGAAAGGCCTCTGCAGCACACAGATCAAAAACAGTATTTTTGCAGAATCATTGTCTTCCTCAGTAAATATAAAGTCACCCCACTGCCTTCATGGTAAGCAGAGTTACTCTGCATAAATAGCTAATTTTCTATTACTATAATCATAGTTATTAATAATTTCTGGATTTAATCTTCCTCAAAAATTACTGGATCTAAGCACTAGGCACACAAAGGAAAGAGGAAGAGACAAAGACAAATAGATTAAACACTCCTGCCTCACTTAGCACTAGAGCTGTCATGTACAGTTCTGCCTACTAACACACAAGGTTGATTTAGAGCAAGTTTTTTCTTGACAAAATTTCTTCATGGAAAGGGTTGCCAAGCACTGACATGAACTGCCCTGGGAGGTGGCGCAGTCACCCTCTCTGGAGGTGTTCAACCACTGTACATTACACTTGGTGCCATGGAGTAGTTGACAAGGCTGGTGATCAGTCAAAGGTTGGACTCGATGATCTCAGAGGTCTTTTCCAACCTAAATGATTCTGTGATTCTGCAAACATTAAGACCTAAGCTACTGTCCCTACCATTTAGCTGGAAACTCCTGAGCTAGCTTTAAACAGGTAGCCCTTGTATGGCAGTAGCATGGGCCTTGGGTCAGCCCTGTCACCAGAATCATGGCCATGCAGTGTCACATTTTGCTTTTTACCCTGAAATATGATCAAGTCCAAAGATGTGACTCGAAGGTCCTAGCATCACAAAAATTCAAGGACCAGCTTCTACTGGCACTCATCATCTGTTGCTCACAATCTTTATCAAATCCAGGGCTCTTATGAACTAAAAATGGAAAAGTTTTTCTTACAAGATCAAGAAAAATCACCATATGTAAATAAAGGGCAGAAAACCCACTTGAGAATGTCTGGTGATCCAAAGAAAAAGATAACAACTAAAAAGAAAGTTTAATAGTTAATTGGTTCAAATAGTTAGAACTATTTTTCAAATCATATTTGTGCAAGAAAGATATTTCTTCAATACCATCACATATTCACATAAAAATACTAGGGAATTGCAAATCATGATTTCAACATCATCATCCAAGCGTGCAGAGTACTGAAAAGCACCAGCATGATAGACTCCCACAATCCACCTATGATTGCAAATTTTCCATTACACATGGGAAGCCCACAACTGCGGCAGCTTGTTTTGAACAGAATGACATGGACAATACCTGAATTTCTAAGAAAGATACTCTGAGTCAGACTAAAGAGCTGTCTAAACCCCGAGGCTGCCTCCAGTGGGTGCCACCAGCAGGATGAAGAGCAGTGAAGAGCTTGTAGTCATGAATTCCTAAAACATTGCTCTTCCTTTCAACACTTGGTGACTGTATTTAGAAGTATGCCAATAGATTTTTCTACTTTTTCCCTTAAGTCTTTAAATCCATATGATCTTTTGGCATTCACCAATCCTGTTGCAAAGAGCTCCTCAGCCTTCTCATATGTTGTACAGACTCCTCCACTGCCACACACTGTGTACATTTCATGTACCCAGTTCCTGTGAACAGTAACTCTTTATGCCACCCATAAGCCTTAAAAAAACCCTTGGTCGTCAGTTTTCCGTGCTGAAGACTCTTGTTCTGAATATTTTACCCTTATCTTTAAATACCTTGCTCCCTCAGCTTTACAGACAATAATTTTTCCACAACAATGAGCAAACCAGTTTCCTCAAGCAGGCAGTGTAAGTGCCAAACCCTGAACTACGTGGCAAATTGATGCAATCTTTTTTCTGCACAGTGAATGAAAATGAACAGCTTGTCTTCTAAAGGAGCTACTCAAAGTTACCCTGGTTGAGTGGGAACTGATAATACACGGGGAACACACTTGAGACTTTTTCCACATACTGAGTTTATTCTTGGCTAGACAACCAGTTTAGCTTTACACTAAAACCTGGACTTTAAGGCTTGCATTATGTATGAGAATCCAGATAAGTTTACAGTGTTAATTATTCCACACAAAAGAAAACCTGCCATTAGCAATTCAATGCATCATTTACATCATCAAAATTAAAAGAACAATTCCCTCTCTTCCAGTAAATTTGGGCATAACAACTGCATCACTTTACCAGTTCAGCTCCTTGCTCTTAAGTTATTGATTCACAGGTATGCTCCTGTTAACTCCAACAATTATGAAAGTGAGTTTTATCACATGAACTTTTGACTGGGATCCATTACAATGCCATTCTGCCTCTCCCACTGCATCTAGAATATCATGGTTTCAAAGTTCAGGGTGCTTTGCAAAAGCAATTTATTTGCCATGGGCATGCCCGGGATACTGGTTTCTTACTTTACTACAAGAGACATCCTCCAGAGCTCTATCAGTGTGAGAGGGTTAACAGAAATTAACACACAGAAGAGGGGTTTTTGGTGTTGTAAGCAACAAACGTTTTCCCATACATGTAAGTACTAAGGGGTTGAGCAAGGAGTGTTGATTATGGCACTACTTTAATTAGTCTGTAAGATCATGATTTTGTGCTAAGTAATGCACAGAGCAACCTTGGCATTCCTGTAAACTGTTTAAAATTTAAGTATTAAGGAGCATGTAAGAGTGGACAAGGGACACAAAGGGTGAACACTGGTAGTAAATACAATGAGCGAAGACAGAAGTCACAGCCTCCTATTTTAGCAGTCTCAAGTAACATTTAAAGGCACATCTTACACAAGTGCCCAGGGCAATGAGACATGTAGGAAGGATGGGAGAAGTTCTTCCAATTATTAGGCTCAAGAGAAAGAATTGAAGAGAGGCCCTCTGACTCAGTGAGCAGAAACCCTGGCTCTCTGGCTTACTGAAGCCATGGTGACAATACAGTAACACTCAGCAGCAGGAAACGAAAAAGAGGAAGGTCATATTCAGTTAAGCTCAACCATATTGGAAGCTAAAGGCACAGCAGATAGACGTAGAGCCTATGAAATGATAGGAACAGTGATCAGTGAGCTGTAACAAAAAATGTAAGTTTTCAAGACAAACTAAAAACAAAAGGAAAAAAGGTAATGCCATGAAGGGATGATCTCCAGAAAATGTCACCATGTCACAAATACACTTTTTTTTCCCCCCTGGAAGAGAGAAAGGGCTGATCAAATTACAAGGTGCAGAGATGCAGCCCTGTGAATACAGTGCTCCCTGCTAGGCTGTCTGCTCCACTGCTGCAATGCTCTGGCCTAGACAGCCTGAAGTCATGGCCACCGCTCACCAAGGTGGAACACTGACAGCTTATCCTGCAGCCTCATCAGCACACCCATGCTAAAAGGCAAGGACAGTCACCAGCAAAGTCCTCAGTTATGCAGTGTCTGGACTCACTGTCACAGCCTACAGAATCAATTTCTTTATTGTTACAGAATGCAAGACAAAGATCTCAGAAGCACCCCTGTCACAGAACTCCACCTAAACAAACAGAGAATATTCAGATTTACAAAAGGAACATATTCATTTTCAGTTAAGCAGCCTTCCCAATGATCAGCACACTCATAAAGAACACCATGATAAAGAAAATCCACATGAAAAACCTATCCATCACTTTTGCAACTTTTTTCCACTCAATTCCTTTGGCCCGGTTTGCTTTATGGTCTCTAACACAATTAGCAATATACTCGATATTTTTAATCAGCATTTTGTAACAAGAACAGCAATTAACAGTCTCCCTAACATTTTCATCATGAACTCCATAGCTTTTATTCCAATTTCCATTGAGCTTCTCCTTGAGATTACAGTCATCATTCCTATTGGAAAGAGGACTCCTTACCTCTTTGTGCCTCCTCTGACACCCATCATCCTCCTCTAACCTACGTTCTTCTTCCTCCTCTCTTTTTGGACTTGTGCAATTTTCACCCACATCATAAACAAAAAAGATTTTTGACATATAGTCCAAAATAACCACCTTGGCCCATTGTGGAACAGGCTTTGCTTCTGAGCCACAATGATGGAGATTCATTATAATGATTGTCAATGCAGTGGAAGCTGTGATCATGGTCATGGTTGCTATGTAGTACTTTCCTGGAACACAAAATAAAATCATATTAAAGATGCTACCCTAATAAAAAAATTCAATGAGAAGTAACAGTGTGACAACTTAGTGTTAAGCATAAATGCAAGTGAAACATTTTTAATCACCCCAATTCTCTTAGATCATAATTTACCATTTAAAAGCAAAGATCAAAGCCATTAAAATAAAATCTCATTCTCATTACTGGCTTGTCTTTATCAGATGAGTAAGTGACTACTGCATGAGCATGATAAATATTTGCAACTAAACCCTCTGATTTCTTGAAACACATCCATTCAGAAAGCAGCTCAAAAATGTTTCTCAAGAGCCTTGCTCTTTTCCTAGTGTCTGCAAAATCCCCATGCCAATGGCTTCACATGGCACCTTGGAAATCCCACTTCCTCATGTATTAACAACAGTGATGACAACACTTTGTTTGAGCTATTGGTGCACCCCACACCAGCAGATCCATTCTTCCACACTCACACACATCAGTGAATATCCAGACCTTGCTGGTATCCACAACCAGTGTGCTGCCAGCTCAGAGGTCAGAGCTGAAGGGTGGCAAGCTGAAGTGAATACAAGCTGTGCTCCTCTGCCCTTGCTTTTGGCAACTGAAGTACACAGCTGACCACCCAGCCAACCTACGCAGAGAGGCAGCTCCCCGCCCTGCTCTGCAGCCTCCACAGGAAAAGCGAGGGCTGACAGCAATGACACAGGACATGACACAGACAAGTGTGATCTGAGCCCATTTTCGAAGGGATTGGAAAGGATGGCAAGGGAGAGTGTGAGAATAGAGAAAACAGACTGAAGCTAGGTGCCTTTCATTACACATGAAGTTTTCTGAACTCCTAGACATAAATTAAATTTCAGCATAATGGATTACCAGGAACTATAATCCAATGTAGCAATTGTCAGATATTAAGTCAACTGTGAATATGCCAGTTAGGCCATCCAACCATCTGGATCTGACAGAAACATATCTTGAAACAGTCTGACCTCATGCTTATAGGTCTTGATTACATTTAATGTGTTAGTTCTAAAATTGTCTTCCATTACTAGCTTTATTTCAAGATGTGATACCATAATTCTAAACATCTAGCTATATTTAATAAATATAAAATAGCTAGTTAATGTATAATTTAAAATAAACACAAAATAACTTTTAAAAACTGCAGCATACGTATACAAATTCCACACACATTTTAAGTACTTCACTATGTTTCAAAAATCTTCCCAGAAATCACAAATTACATACAGATTCCCTGACGTACAGCCCTGCTGTTAGTGAGTCATGCTTAAAGACAAAGCTTGTAAAGCTCACCTATCAAAGGTACATTTTCAGATGGGGGCATGATCTCTGCAACCATCAGCTGGAACACAGTCAGAGCAAGAAGAACTGTAACACCCAGAGACACTTTCTCACCAGAGTCTGCAGGGAGATAAAATCCCAGTGGGGCCAGGAAAGAGATCAAAATACAGGGAAGCAACAGATTAAATATATAGAAAGAGGACTTCCTTTTCAAAATCAGTGTGAAGGTCACATCTGGATAAGGCTCAGAGCAGCAGCCATAAGTGATAACATTCTTAACTGCTGGCATACCATGAATCTCCCATTCCACATCTTCTATGAAGTCAGAGAGGTCACCACTATCAAGAGAATTGATGATGTCTACCTGATTACCATTATAGGTCCAGGACCCAAAGGTAAGGTTGCACTGCTGGCTGTCAAAAGGAAAATAAGACACATCCACTACACATGAACTCTTTGTGATAGCAGGTGCATCCCAAGTGATTTTTCCATCATATCTCAGCACTACATTAGTATTTACTGGTTCTGAAAAGTCATCATCAGCCCTAAAAGACAGAAAAATGACAATCAGGATTGAGACACAACAACTTAAGAGTGTGGGCCAGAGAAGGTGAGCAAGGGGGAAGACCCTCCTTTCGCACCATTAAAAGCATGCTTCTGAAATCATATTTACACTGAATTTTAGTAGGAACCTACTATTAACGATTATTTACAGATATGAGTGACCATGAATGCCAAACGTCAGTGCTGCTAAATTATGTTGTATTCGTTGGCCATAGCTTCTTCCAACTTGACCTCAAACGGGATACAGTAGGATAAGAGTCCATTAAAAATGAAAACAATCTGCTGGTCATTATTGGCCTGGGAGAGCAGACAAGGAGTGCAGCCTTTGTGTATCAGTTTTTTGTGGACAATCTTCCAGAACTTCCTAGGAGCCTCAGCAGAAAGCACCACAGACAGCCAGGGTATTCAATTCTCAGTGCAGAGAAATTCAGAATAGCTTTGTTGTGTAGCATAATTTTCAGATCTTGTCTATAGCTTTATTGCAAAATATTTAGATTATCAACAACAAGTGTTAAGGCAACAAACATACCCCTTGCTAAGGTAAGGTAGTGATGAAAGTTTAGACCCTGTGGGCCAGTTGCTCCTTTAACCCCCTCCCTCCCTCAAATATGCAAGCTGATTTTCTCCAGCCACACTCACTTGTTATATAGGACAATATCTGGTCTCCAAACCAAATTGCTTGGAATCCTGATAGAATCCAACCCATCATATTTATCTTTGTCCCATCTGAGGTATGCATCATACCAGCTTTGTCGAATCCATAAGTAAGCTGACAAAATCTGGTTCCTTTCATCCTGCATAAGAATGTAGAGATATTTCTAGCTGAAGGTGACAAAATGACATCTTAGACGCAGACAGCATTTGTGATATGGCTTTGATGTAGTGCTCAAAACAGGCCAGAATACTGACAGGCCACAAAATAATTCTCAGACAGGCATCTAGGCCCATACACTGTACAGGGAAATCACTGGTTTGGACTTTTGCTTGTGCAAACCTTCTTCCCTCAGCACCCTCCCTAGTTTTAATCAGTGTCTAAGGCTCCCAGTATCTTCCTAATTTCCTTTTGCAAGTTTCAGAATAGCAAACATCTAACAGATTCAGGCTAAGAAATCCTTTGAAAGCTTGGCGAGGCCTTGAAATTATAATTCCGAAGTCACAAAAATAATCTTCCCTTCTCCCTGCAGACACATTTTTTTTGCCTTAAAAGTATATCTAGAGAACCATATTTATAAAAATTACTGAAGGCTAATTTTAGGGATTTTATGAAGAAATTAATTGCGTCTTAGAAAAAGCATTTGCTGTATTTAAAACTCAGCAATGGTTGCCTGGAGGGTGTGATACCAGCACCTAACTACAAAAGAAGTCTTAAAAATTCAGCAGCTCTAAGTTTCCAGACTTATAATGGAAGCCTTAAGTGTTGCAACCAGAGTGGAATCTACAAAAAAACGGGGAACAGGACACACCCCCCTCCCCCGCCCGTGAGGAAGCATTTCTGAAGCTGTGACAACAAAATGAAGGCTGCTCTTCCTATTCCAAACAAAAGGCTTACACCTAGTATATTTCTGCATAATTTTAGAAAAACAGAACTGTGCTTTTACTCACCATGTCTTTAATTTGGGACAATGTGATCTGAAGGGTGACATTCAGTACTTTATCTGTGTCTTCCACTGGTCTCAGAGCATTGGAGTAGTCTTCAAACAGTTCATTAAACAGCATGTGAGCATATTTTCCTTTGGCTGATTCTACAGCTAGATAACATGGACTTGTTCAGTACAATAGATTAAGCACCGAGCAGCATCAGAAAACACCCTCTTTCTACTGCTTCAAGCAGTATTTGCTATAAATATATTTATCATTCATATATTGTAGAATACCATGAGTTCAGCTACAGAAGTGCACCTGATGAAGCTATTCAAATAAAGACAGCATTCACCTGGAGTAAATGAACAGCTAATTCAAGCTTTTCACTGAAAAACACTCTGTATACACCAATTCCTACATTTTTTGAAAGTAAATATAATTACTTTTATTTTACCAATGACTTTCACAGGCAGAGTTTACTGACTTCCAGTCAGCAAGGTCTGAAATCACACCTACTCACAGGATAATGGCTTCTGGTATCTCCTCAAATCCAGCACTGGTAAGATTCCTGCTACTTCCAGAATTCAGTCTTTTTCTTTTCAAACTACCACCTGTAAAAATCTGAGCTGCTTTTCTTCACAAGCTGGCAATTGCATGATGTGTGAATACATCTTAGCACCAACATCTTTTCCAAACCATGTATTTGGAGATGCTTCTTGCTATCCAGACTTAGATACTAAGGATAATTCACTGAAACTTGAGGTTTTAAATGGTATTTTTGCTGTTTCATACTGTTTTGTATGTCACAGTTTCTCTAGGCAGCCTCTGTATCATCTTTATATAGATTCACAAATTTCTTAAAGCAAAGGGCAAGGACAACAGGACCACTCTGTTACAACCCACCCCTGAAGGTGAGGTAACTGAGGTTCTTGTTAATAGATCCCTTGGGACGGATTAGAGTGAAATGACACCGAATGACTGGTTATGTATAAATACATATATTTATGTGTGGCAGGTTTATTTTAGAACAATTTGGTTGCAGTGGTGTCACTGAAACTATGGGAAAACCAGAAACTCTCCAACAACATCTTTTCAGTGTTAGAGAATTAGGCATTACTTTATTCTGGGCAGGGTGTTATTCTGAGTCAGATGTGCAATAGAAATTATTTCATCCACACATGTCCGGGTTGTGCAGTGAAAATCATTCCATCATATACGGTTCTTTACCAGACTTTTCACCTATTTACACAGAAAAAAAACCCAAAGAAATTCACATTCACTCAAATTACACAGTTCTCAGTGCTCAATCTCCTATTGGTTATTGATCCCTTCCCCTTCGATGCTAATCAGGTCCTCATTCCTTGGTTCTCTTATCAATCTTTTCCCAGACCAGGTGTCTCCGACAGCACCAGGGGGGTAATGCCCCTTAATGTTCGTTTATTTCCTGTGCATCTTCTGGCTACTCCCAATCTGTAGATGTTAAACTCATCAGACCTCAGCCGGTGAACAGGGTCTTTTGAAGAGAAACTTCAATTCCCCTCCCCCTGGGCAAAGGCGAACAAACCCCTGACCAAAGCTACAAAAAAATTTTTTAAAGTTGTATCAATTTCAACAGTGGGAAAGAGGTATGTAGCCGTATCGGTTATTATCTATAGGAATGAAACAATATAAAAGCATCAAGATTACACGAAAGAAAATACAGAAGAAAAAGAAAGAAAGAGGAATAAAGGATAAGAGTAGAAAATGGAGAGGACAGGTATCACCATACAGGATAAAAAGTATTATCCCATCTCACAAGATCTGCTTCTTATCGGTCTTCTCCCTTATCTGGTTCAAAACTCATCTTGTTGCTAAACAAAGGTTGATTTGTCGTGGTGATCTCTGGTGATGGGTGCTCACCCCCTCTGCACCTGGCGCGATCTTACGCAGCTTCAAAAGCTCTCCCCCTCCCCTTCGGTCGTGGGGCACAAATCCGGCCTCATCAGAGCACCCGCTGCTTTTGCAAATGGCCAATTGTTTGAGTCATTATCACTTCAGCATTTCAGCCCCTCACACACTCGCAGCACTTGCGCAAATGCCAGGCGGCAATACGTAGGGAACAAGTGCTTTGGAGTACATCTCTCCCTGGTGATTCACACCGATTTCCTGGACTAATTAAGAGTTCAAAACAAATCTTCCTGACTAAAAAGGTATTCCCGAAGAGCACTGCAGTTCTGGTCGTACCTGATCATTTTGTCAATGCATCAGTGAGACAACGTAAAACTAAAGAGATTAAATACTTCTGGGGCTCAGCCATGTAGGGTACATCAGGTCACAAGATCCTATCTGAATAAAATAAACCTCAATGCAACATTTAGCTAGCAAGCAGGATTCTCACCTTTGAGTCTCACTGCTGTGAACAGCAACCATAGAGAGACGTAAAAGGAAGAGAGGCTCCTTATCTTCATTTCTGGACCTTAAATAAAACTGTTCACCCAAGGTCACAGAACTGTTTACCACTATCCAAAACTATCCAAAAACGTAAATCAAGGTGCACAGCAGCATCAAGGTTCTGACACACTGATGCGCTTCTAGAAGCAGCTCGGTCCTCCCTCCGCAGCTGTCAGAGTCCTGCAGCGATCGATGGGCTTTGTCCGTGCCACCGCCTGGGGCTCTGCTGAACCCTCCCTGTCTTGGTAACCTGAGCGCTGCCTGGTCTCAAGCTGATGCTGAGACAGAAAACCAACAGATTGGGTATCAGTGCGAAAATGGTATTCCATTCCGTTTTTTGCTACAAATGTAAGATTTCGTCCAATTTATGACAAATCCTTTTACAGTTTTTTTGAGGGCTATGCTTTACTGCACTTATATTCTGCAATGGCCTGCTCAGAACCGGTCCTATGGAATTTGTGGACCTTCACAAAAAAGTGATCTGACTCAGTACTTTAATAGGAATAGTTACACTGTACATCACACAGCCAATATCACACGGAAAAAATCCAATAACCACAGCCACAGCCTACTTACTTCCATGCTGACAAAACAAGGTTTTCATTACCAAGGTGTTGCCACATGGAAGAGATGCAGTTGCACCAGTCAGACAACAAATCCAATATTTGCTCAATATCACTGTGCAAACAAGAACTTCAGCAGGTGTAGACAACTTGGAGACCAGTACTCAGCACAGTAAACCAGGAGCAAAACTGCACTTTGCAGGTAAAATGCCATTTCCCTTATACAGTACAATTTTTCACAGGTGAACTTGACAAAAAAATTACAGTTACTGGACAGCACTTACATTCAGCCAAAAGAGTTTCAGGAAAAAATATGAACATGAAACAACACCTCACCTGGCCTTCCATCTCAGCCCGATGGTCAGAACTTGAATAGCTCTGTCTATATTGCTCATGCTGTCAAGTTAGCTTCCTAGTACCACAGACATTCTCTTTCAAGTTTCTCAGGCAAGAGGAGATTACTTCCTCCTCCCCACAGTCCAATCCATCCTTTCTGATATACTGCAGTCCCTTTTGCCATCCTTTTGGAACAGATAACAGAGAACAGTCACTAAAACAGAAAGTGAAAATGCAGAGTGAACTACTAGGGGAAAAAAATCGGTCCTGATCCACAGAAAACATAAAACACTGTTGCTTTACTCTTGCACTGTCTTTTGGCTAGAAGAAAAATTATCCCTCCATACACATAATTTCTACACGGCAGCACTACAAGCAGCCACTGGCTAATGTTTGTGCTTTTTGTGGGATGTATAAATCAATTACATTTATGGTCAGGTTTACTAGGTAAGCAATAAATAGTTTTGGTCAAAGCTCCTGTAATGAAATCCATCTCTGTCATTTCATTTGCTGAATTGTCAAATTGTAAAAAAGTGGAAAACAGTTTAGAAGTCAAAAAGGTCAGAACAGCCCCTAGACAGTATATAATAACCTGCTTTCTCTGTGGGATGAAGTTATATGATGCTAGAGACAACAAAAATCGGAGAGGAAAGATTTTTGGATACAGTCAGATCACTGCATTCTCAGGGGATAATTTTAGTCTACAATAAATTGCCATTCTGTCAGCAAGGAGCTACTGCATCACATCTCTTACTGCAATTACAAGAGTGATCAGGGGTACTGCTTTAAGAGACCTGCTATAAACACTACTGGAACCAGGACTAGCCTTGCTCTGCCACAGGCTTGAGACAACGGTGTGACCTGTTACACCAGCAATACACACATGTCAAGTAGTGTGGACTGATGTACTTTAATTTGCATAAGATCACATATATTAAAGAACTATGCACATTTATTGTCACAAAGTCTTCTTGAAGGGAAACTGCAGGTTCTCAAAAGACAAAACCATAAAGCATGTTTACATGTTGCTTACCCAATTTATTCTTATATGCATATACAATTCCATGATACTAATTATCAACTTGCAAAGGGATAGATCATAAGCTCTGATTTATTACCTATAATATTTTCAGTCATCACACTAGACATACAGACAGGTAAACATGAGCATACATGTATTAGACATGCTTGTTATGTTTGAGATGCTGCATTGATTGCACGGTGCTTGCAAAAGTAAAATGAAAATACATCCAAAAGTCTTTTCAATATGGAAGACACAAGAAATTTAACAATGTTAGTATGACAGACCATTTGGCTTCTTTCTATTTCTTCACAAGATATCTGATTTGTATTTTTAATCAAAATGTCCCTAATGTAGACATTTTATGTGAAGACTGAGCATTAACATTAATTTCTCATTGATCTGAGATATTAATCTACAAACCCGCACTTCCTCAGAATATAGTTTTAAATTTCGGCATAATCTATGGTAATACTGGTCCCAGATCAAACATCCCATTTAATTTTTGAATGCAGGCTAAATTTACAGTTAAAGAGTTTTCTTTCTTTACAGTAAAAAGTTCTGCTACCAAGTCAGAAATTAATATATAAGATACTAAGCCGCTTACAAAAGATAATTTAAGAAGAGTCACGGGTGCTGGGAAGTTAGAATGAAGCTGTTAACCACTCCCAGAACTAGAGTCGTTCCCAGCGGAATTCACAGGGATGCTGTCGGAGTCCCGCTGCCAGCAGATGGCCCTGTCACCCAGCCTCCTGATCCACCCGCAGAGACGAGGCGCTTTATCACACAAAAATCGCATCGCATTATAGTCTACTTCGATCAGTTTCGCAGATTATTCGCCTTACCTTTGATGTAAGACATGGTGAAACAAGATGTTCTTTTAAAGAGAAAGATAAGCAGAAGGAACAAAAGCGTTTCGTGGCCGAATCCGGGGTCTTTCCGGGCTTCCTTCTCGGACAGGACCTACAGACCTGAGACCAGTCACGGGGTGGTTTCAAGGGAGCGAATTCAAGCCATTGTCGTCAACTGTGAGGCGATACAAAACCGTGTTTGGAGCACAGACGGCTTCTGTTGATGCGGAGAGTGATTAAGGCCCATGGCACAATATCCAACCCGGCTTCCACGTATTTTGTTCAGACATTTGACTTCGTGGGAATGAGTATGGGCTGTTAACACAGCAGAACACTGTGTTTATGTGCACATTCAGCGGGACAAGAGTGGACCATTCATTGGAGCACTGAGCTTGTACACCGCTCACATAACACATGTAACCTTTTATGGTTCTAGACACACACATACACTATTACCAAGGCATCATAAAAAAAACTAAATTCAGTGTACTGCCCTGTAAGGGAAGTTTGACTCTGCATGTGCTCTAAGGACAGACTGAAGTGCAGATGACATAGATCTCTTTTGTATTAAAACTTCCAAAGTTAGATAATTATCTTAGCCAAACTATAAGCATTGTAGGTAAGAAGTGTAAAAACATATTTAGAATATTGTTGTTTCAATCTTTCTTCTGCATAAAATAATAATTTTATGAGCCTGAGCCTAAGGTTTTTTATATGTACATTTTCAGAATTTTTTAATAGATTCTTACCCTTTTTTGCATAAAAAACATTAAGAGTTTTTAAACCTTCAACTGGAAAAGCTGCAGATACTGTACTATCACAGGCCTCAAGGCTTTATAGACAGATTTATAATCCATCCCTTCATCAGAGAACAATAAAGAAGAACAGATTGGTTTCTAAGCACAGTTTGTAAGAAGTGTCTCACAGTCTGCTTCTAGTTGCCTTCCTGCCAATTTTTCCCCACAGAAGCTGTTACATTCACTTTCTTCACAGCATTTGCTACTGAATATTATCTCGTGATAGGGTCAAGCAGCACACTAACTGTTCAGAGTCAAACTTCTCTCCTTAGACTAACTGGTCATAACAGCACGGGTAACAGCAGCTCTTGTTGCCAGCAGAACAGCCTCACCGTGCCTGCTCTAGAGAGCACAGCACTTCATTTAGATGCAACATGTTTCTCTCCACCTCATTTTTTCTTACCCACCTACTGCCTCTTCCTTCCTTCTCTCTAAAAATCCCCTACCACCCAAAACCAACATACTCATTCATATTTTCTTCCACCCTGCTGTACACACAGAAGATAGGAAATACATCAGGAAGTGTTCACAATTCTATGTCATGAGATAATGTGGAATGTTAGCCACATTTTCCACAGGTGGGAAATCCTCATTTGCACGTTACAGTTGTGGAGTTTTCTGAATATAAATTATTTGGGTGCACTTACACAGGCAGCTCGGCTGACCACCTCCCAGCCCCTGAAGAGAAACTTTTTGAATCTAGAAGTCTGGCATTATTTAATGTGGTCTAAAATGCAGCAGGTTACTCCTTTTTCACCACAATGCTTACAAGCTCATTAGCATTTTGTTCATCAGTACCTGGCAGGGTTAAGGACAAAGCTAGTTTATAATTTTAGGTATCAGAAAGCTATTTTATACACATCTCTTTCTCATTGGGATAATGTCCGGATTCGTAGCATGCCTTTGAATGGCCAATTGCAGAATCTGTGCTCTACAAAAAGACTACCTTTGGGCCTAGACACAAATCACTACTTTGCTCTGATAGGCAGCCTGATGCTCCAAAATAAACTGAATTAGAGAAGACTTCCTACGCACAGTTACAAGTGTGCTGACAGAGTCAAACATCTTCCTCTTGATGATCACTTTTGAGCCATGGAAGGCAGCACCGCTACCTCAGCTTTTGGAGTAGAGGGAAGCCTCCCAGCTACCACTGCAGACTGAAGACAGCTCTAGGTGCCCCAGCTTGTATGCATATCACAAAAAACCCCAGAGATTAAACCACTATCTGAAGAGGAAAGATTGAAAGGCAACAGTTTAGACACTAACTCAAAACTAAAGTTTCATCTCTCTCCAAAATTTAGAGGTGGATGGGAACATCTCTTTAAAACTCATCACATCCACAGGAGTATCTGCATAGAGGGTTTAGCACTTCCAGAAAACATATGCTTTCCTGGTAAGCTCACATCCACCCTGCAACACAAAATATGGCACAACTACGTGGCGGGGGTCACAACTCTAAATTAGCACAATGCATTTAGGCCCAAATAAACCTCCCTGTGGGATAAAGCCAGCAGCAACTACTCATCTCTGAGGGAAAAGAACTTTTGATGAATCATGGGTTTAGCTACTGACACATCTTATGGCACATGGGTACTGACATTCCTTAAAATGTCCTAGCATGAACACACCTACATTACGCTGTGGTTTAAGCAAAAATACTTCCTCTTGAGCAAAATATTGTAGTAAATCTCTGATTTGTTCAAACTCTGCAGCTACACTCACTCTGGCACAGGAGTGTCATTTATATCTTGGGAACAAAGCACCGTCATTTCAGCTGAAGACAGCAACCCTTTTCTTAAGTCTATGTAAACACAGTGGCTCAGTGAAGAGAGGCTGTATTCATACTGTTGGTTTTAACTTGCAAAATTCCAAGCAATAGTCCAAAGACATGATATTGTTTTCTTCTTTTCAACTCATAACGAATGTATTGAAATTAAGTTCTTCCAAGGGAAAAAAAGAAGCTAAAGTGGTAATACAGGGAGCCACCATCAAGGAACATCTTTTCATTGGTTGAGTGGGCTGAAAAAAATTATTTTGCCAATAAAGACATAAGATTTGCCATCTACAAGTGTTAGCCTACAACACTGACCTGAATCTTACAGGCTTAAGTAGCTGCTATTTTTCAAGTACTGTGGAAGGTGATATGAGGTATAAAAGATGTTAAGGCCAAAAAAAAGTGCTTTAACATTAAATTACTACTGTAACTACATATTATCTGATTGGTTTGTGTGCTTTGGAAAACATTTGCTCCTTGCCTGCCAACAATTGGCAGGGGGCTGTGAAGTAGTTTTGCCAATTGCTCAGCTGCCTTTAGCTTAAGGAAGTGCATTTTATTCTGAAACAGAACCAAGATGTTGGACAAAATGCAAGAGGGATTAGTGTAGTTTATAGCTATAACAGAACTATGAGAAGTCAGACTATCCTACAGTCATCCTGCAGTTATTGCAGCTTTTGGGAAATGTATATAAAAGTACAAGAACCAGTTCCTCAAGCCAGTAGAAAAGAGCTAGTATAAGAGCATTGCTAGAACATGGAACAATTATAACAACAAATTCCATATTGGCTTTACTCCTGGGCTCTAACAAAAGGAGCATATTACATTGCCATGCAAGACAGCTGCTCCTTATCCAGTGGTTGTAATGACTGAGGTACAGTCTACGCTGGACTGATGGATAATTGACTTGTTCTTTGTGGGAAGCTATACATAAGGAAAAAAGCATGGGACTTGTGACACACATAGTTCTATCATTCTTTCTCTTCTGCCAGTATTTCAAGGCAATATATTGGGGTTGCTGGTGGGTGAGAGGCTGGACATGGTCCAGCCATGTGCACTCACAGCCCAGAAAGCCAAACATGTCCTGGGCTGCATCCAGAGCACCGTGGGCAGCAGGGCCAGGGAGGGGATTCTGTCCCTCTGCTCTGCTCTGGTGAGACCCCACCTGGAACCCTGCATCAAGCTCTGGGGTCCCAGCACAGGAAGGACATGGACCTGTTGGAGTGAGTCCAGAGGAGGCTACCAAGTTGATTAGAGGGATGGAGCACGTCTCCTGTGAGGAAAGGCTGAGAGAACTGGGTTTGTTGAGCCTGGAAAAGAGAAGGCTTAGGGGTGACCTAATTGTGTCCTTCCAGTACCCAGATGGAGGCTAAAATAAAGATTGAGAGGGATTTTTTACAGGAGCATGTAGTGACAGGACAATGGGGAATGGATCCAAACTAAAAGACAGTAGGTTTAGATTAGATATTAGGAAAAAATTGTTTACTTTGAGAGTGGTAAGGTACTCCCAGAGTTTCACCAGAGAAGTTGTGGATGCCCCATTCCTGGATGTGTTCAAGGCCAGGCTGGATGGAGCTCTGAGTAACCTGGTCAAGTGAAAGGTGTCCCTGCCCATGGCAGGCGGGTTGGAACAAGAGGGTCTTTAAGGTCTCAACACAAACAGTTCTGTGATTCTATGATTCTATTGCTTCCCCTTTATTCTTGAAGAGTCTAACTACTTAAATTCAACAATTATAAATTCTAGAAATTTTAAGAGTTCAAGCTTCCATATGAATGATTCACCAGTATCTGCATGTAATACAGTGAATTCCCACAGCAGAGAGTCATCAGTATTACTGGAGTTTTTCAGCTCTTTCTGGAGTAAGTATGCTTAGCTTTTCACTGCTAACATGATAAAAATGCATGAAACCATTAACTAACATGTTAGGCAAAAATGTGAGTTGGAATAGTTCCCCATTTTACAACTTAAAGTATAATACCCTTCTTATTATCTATTCTGTTTCTATTCTTTAGAACAGCTAAATGAAAACAACTAGTATATTGGGTTTGCATGGACAGGTTTTGGTAGCAGGGGGCTAAAGGTGTGGCTTCTGTGAGAAGCTGCCAGAAGCTTCCCCCATGTCCAGCAGAGCCAATGCCAAATGGCTCCAGGACAGCCGTGCTGCTGGCCAAGCCTGGGCCAATTAGAAATGACGGTAACGACTCTGTGATAACATATCTAAGAAGGAAGAAAGTTATTGTGCAGATGTAATTGCAGCCAGAGAAAAGAAGGGTGAGAATACGTGAAAGGAACAACTCTGCAGACACCCAGGACAGTGGAGGAGGGGCAGGAGGTGCTACTTCTGAGGTTTTACTTCCACATAGGAGGGGTACAAGATCAAAAGCTCTGGCTATAGCTACAGAATGTAGGCAGAAATAAGAACAAAGGTAATTCTCTTTTCTGCTTCATGTATCAGAGACATAGAAATTACAGATAAGACAGGCATTCGTTTTCCCGGTATTCCTGATCATCATGGCATTTATTTGCCAAATACCAGCTTCCCCAGAAGACAGACTTACCTAAAAGCTTTCAAAACAGCACCTATGTTAAAGGTGCAAGCACTAATACAGCCATTCCTGTCTGCTAGGACAACTATTTGCACTCCTAAAATACTTGCAAAAAAACTTTCCTGTATCCCCATTTGGGAAGCACAATTTATTGCTGAAATCAATTAAATTGAATAGTCCTAGCAGGTAGTTAAATGGTCAGGCACATTCACTGTTAAAATATTTGGGTACTGGGAAACAAAAATATGAACGGGCCAGCCCCTTTTACCTCTTTCTACAGAGGCCACCCTCGTAGTGCCCCCTCCCACCAGTACTAAACCCGTGCCACATACAGCCAATACACAGACCTTTCACAGAAGGCAACAGACAGTGCTAGAAACTGGCCTGCCTAGATACAGCACAAGCCAGTGAGCAGACACATCACAAACACGTGGGACAGCAAAAACCCAGGTTCCACAGAGCACAAAACACTTCTTTCTGTAGGTATGTTCTAAGTATCGGCTCAGTCTAACAAGCAGCAGCAGCTGGTGGGCACCTCAGAATAACTCCTGGGGAGATGCGACATTTGCATTACTTTAGCTCTATTTACACTTAGAATTCATGCACAGAAATAGAAATTACTGTACAAGCAAGCAATTCAAGTGAACAAAGCGAAGTAATGAAAAAGATAGATTTTAGCTGACCTTTTAGCTGATATCTCTGATATCAGCATAACCACAGAAGTGTTGCTGCACTGTAGTTAACTCCCACAGTGAACTCAACACCATGCACAGTAGTCAGTAGTAGATAGGTGCTGCCCTGCATGGACAGGGTGTATTTCAACTAAAACAAGAAGTCTCAGACATCATGGCTAATTATCCACATGGAGGTCAAGCTAGCATTAAATTTCATCTAGGTCCCATCTTTCTGTTGCCCAGAATTTTGTTAGAAAAGGGTATAGGGCAGAGCAAGACACAAAACCAGCCTGTTGAGTGATAATCATAGTCCAGGTTTGAAGCAGCGGTAGTAATAAGGGTGATCAAAAAAGGCTTGCTCACCACAGTCTTCAGAGAGAGGACTGACTGACTGACTCACCAACTCCTGTCCCAGTCCAGCCATACGGTGAAAAATATATTCCACCACAGGCTATCAAAGTGTTACAAATGCTATTAACACCAAAATTAGAAATACTCAAGCCATTGTACTTTATGGTTATGGCTGAAAATTCAATTTTAAAAAGTAACTTTAAATTCAGGAAAAAAGAAGGTCAAATTAAAGACAGTAAGTATCACATCCTAAGGAAATCATTAACTGTTAGGTGAACCATGTGCTATTTTTGTTATTTAAAATACTGATTAAGCTAATTATGCTCAGAGGGAATTGAGTCTAGAGGATTAAATGAAATCTTTTCAGAGGCAGAGTTTGATTAGAAGTTGCTGTCATCCATTTAAACAGTAAAAGGTATCATTTTGAACATCTTATGATGATCAACATTTTAAAAAGATCATCTTTTGGTGTCTGTTATTTGGCTAATAATGTAGCTTTCCTTTGACCTAAGTGTCATGTTAGTGTTAAAAATGTACAGCTATGCCAAAAGATAACACCATTTAACTATTTCTTCTTTACAACTATTACCTTAAAAGCTCAGAAGTTTTTCTTCAAAACTTCAGAGTCTGCTTGACATTCTTTGCTCTCAAAGCCAAGATTATGATTTCCTCTGAGTAAAGAGCAACAATAGTACTAGTAGGCAGAAACTGTTTTTTAAAAGGCAGTATTTTATTATCTCATACCATACAAGACAAAAATGCAGTCTATGCACAAAGGTTTGACACTCTCCCCCACCTTAAAATACAGACAGAACAAGCAAGTTCTGAGTGAACTTAGGATCACCCAACTGTGAGGTACAAAATTAATTTCAGGTGTTAATATTAAAGTCCTGTCAAAGGCTAGAAACTATATAACTAAAAGCTGACTCTACATAAAGGAGACGATTTAGAAGATAAGCTTCTATCTTCCTGTTGGTCTCCACGGTTAGAATCTTCCTGGGGTCATACAGGGCCATCTTGCCAGGCGAGTGACATCTTCCCCGCGATACCCGCAGCGCGCAGCAGTGACAGCAGTCCCCAGCCAGAAGGAATGCACGCCGTACTGCTCCGGACACAGCCCCAGCAGGCGCAGGGCACATCGGAGAACGGCCAGGAACTCTCTCTTCGTTACAGTCCTAAAGCTGGAGTGCACAAAGAGTGGCCCTTCCAGCTGTGAACGAGCTGTCAAATAGCTCCGGAGGGCCAAAACAGGGCACACCCATGGCTCTCCAGACAGCGCCAGGCTGATGACATGTCTCTCCTGATCCACAGGAGAATAAGGCAGAAAAAGCAACACTTTCCTCTCCATCAGCTGGAGATCACTCAGGTACAACAGCTCAGGCTGTAGTACATTACGGTGCTTTGCCACCATCTCTCCTATTCGAAGTGCTCCAAAAAAAGCTACAGTAAATAAAGCACGAAACAGTAAGCATTCATAATGAGTTATGCACACAGACTCCAGAGCTCCTAAGAGAGATCGCAACATCTCAATTGTTACAGGCAAGTATTTATCCCTCAGGATACCCGCTCGACGTTTCAACCCTGTCACCATGCAACAGGTTATAGGATCTTCCAGAGGATCAGAGTTACCGGTCAATTTTGATAAATAAGAGAGTGCTGCCATGTATATGAGTGTCTTCGAAGAGGAATAATTAGATTCCACAGCCAAAAATCCTCTAATTTGCTCCGTTGGAATTGGCCAGGCTGCAGGCATTCCCATGCTTTCCCTAAAGACGAGGAATTTCTTCAGTCCTTCGAGGTAGTCCTGCCAAAGCCTATTATCCCCTGAGTGCTCCAGCAACGACAAAGTCTTCAGAGGACAAGGTCCCAATAAATGCTTTTGATGACAACTGATCTCGCTTCCTACAAGAGAAGATCCACATTAGCATATGGTGACAAGAGGCACAAGCACACTACTTAAGCAGCAATAAAGACAGTACTCCTGAGCGCATTACACCTCCAGACAATGCTGTGAGTTTATCTGATAGACAACTCACACACAGCTGCACCGGAGATATTTTTCAAATGAGAAGCAAGCAAGATATCAGGCACTGGATGTGGTAACACTCCGTGGTTGCAGAGTAGTAATAGAGAAGACAAATAAAAATCAGTTTTTAAACCAAGAGACGGCTCACAGAAATTACAACAACAAAGCTCACACAGCACACTCCCGCCAGTAGGTAACATTATTTCCCAGCCCAGGAGGGAAAACTCCCCTGAGACATCCTTCCCTGCCCGGTAGCAGGCACGGCCGCCGGCGATGCGGTGCCCCTCGGCAGCGGCCCGGCCCCGGCCCGCACCTACCGGCCCCCGCCGCTCCGCCCCCGCCGCTCCGCGGTGCTTCCCGTCTGCGAGGCGGGGAGGTGACTACCTGCCCAGCAAGGCTCAGCTCCAGCCACTCCATACCCGGCTCCCGGGCCAGCAGCGCCAGCATCTCCCAGAAGAGCGCGGGCGGCAGGCCGCGGCCGGAGCGCGGGCAGCGCAGGCCATGGCAGGAGGACGAGCAGCGGCTGCCCCGAACGAGGACTGCCAGAGCTGAGCCCTACGGGCCCTTTCAAGGCCCGGGGCCGCCCGCAGCGTCCTCCTCTGAGAACAGCCCCGGAGGTCCGGAGCGCTGCCCTGGGCGATGCGAGAAGAGGGTGCGAAGCCGGGAGTGGCCTGAGAACTGGAAGGTGTGAAACGTCCAGTCGTTTATTACGTCTTCCGCCAGAGTCTGGAATGTGACTGGATTTAGAGATAAGGAAAGAGGAGAGATAAGTACTTGTGTTACCTCCCAGTTGTTCTCCTGGACTCAGCAAGACTTGGTTTCAAGCTTTGGTAGAGAACAGCTCAGGGCAGCTGGCTCCGTTCTGATTTACTCATCAGCCCTCCTTCGCTGAGAAGTACAGGCAATGCACTGAGATGCTTCTGCACAGTTTAACGAGACAGCTGTCTTTCCACAGTAGCTATCCCTGAAAAATCCTAAGATTTTTCAAGCCGACAGCTTGAGCTTTTGGTCTCCCTCTGAAGACAGCTGTACAGGGACCCCAGCAACCGCCTTTCCGGGGAGCTCCCGCTCCCTCAGGATTTGACCATTACTCCTGGCCATCATAGAGACCTGTAATGTGTTTGTACCTTCCCCTGCTGCCAGCTCTCTCATTTTAGTAACAAAATGGCACAGGTTTTTGGCAGGGGAGAAGAACAGGGCCAAGGACAAACAGACCCTCTGCAGACACACCCTCTACTCCTTCCTTAGCCCTCAGCTGCAGCACAGTGGAGGCGATAACAGGCCACTTAGGCAGTGTCCAGCTATTGGACGCCCCATCTTCCAGGTAACTCCCCCGCACACCTGTGGGCAGAGAGTGGAGGAAGCAGGATAGGAGGACCCCTGCATGGACCCTCAGGCACAGGCTCGGGGTGAGTCGCAGAAGGGCACATAAAGGGGGCGTTCCAATTTGGATAAAAAGGCCAAGGTATAAAAGGGCAGCACAGTGGCACCACTGAGGAGTTGCTGTTTTGTGCTTCTCACTGCGTGGCTGCTGTTTTGTTCATGATGCAGAGAAGAAGGATCGATCTGCTTGCTTCCCCTTCACCCTTCTGGGCACTGCTGGCACTGCTGCGGCAGGAGCCCGGTATGGGGTGGCTGCCGTGTGGTCCAGATGGCTGCACCACGTCACGGGGTCCCAGTAGACTGGAGGCTGGCGGTGGGGAAGGAGCTGGTGAGTGTGCCCTTGGCAGGGCAGGGAGGGCCGGGGGGCGGCTGAGTGGTGGAGGAGGTGGGTAGAGTCCTGCCAGGTTCTTCCATGGGGTCTGACCACACTGTTGGAAGACTTCTGAGACCTCTGTGCACTCCTGAATATATTGTTACCTTGCGGTGGCTTTGTCACTCCCAGCCACTTGCGCCCACTGATGGAGGTCTGAGGTCACAGAAACCTTGCAACAGGGTGTCAGATCTGTCACCAGGCTTGAGATGTTCCTATAAAGAGACAAATGGGTGGGGGTTTATGGGTTTTGAGAATGTAATCCTTCTGTGCTCTGGCTCTGGAAACTGCTCATGAGAGTCATAAGAATGCATGGGCAGGCTTTTTTCAGAAAAGTTCAAGTAAAGGCTGAAGCATGTTGAAAGGGAGGGAACTTCTATCTGCTTCTGTTTGCCATTGTTAACATGGTTTTCTTTCAGCAGATAAGCTCAGCCAGGTTCCTGATAAGCATTCCTTTGGCCCTTGGCCCCTGAAGGCTCTGCTGTTACTGGAGGATTCGGGAGACAACCACTTATGGCAAGTCTACCATGAAGGCCTGAAAAACTTTCTTTCTTTTAGAGAAGGCATGGCTCTGTCTGCAGTCTGGCCAATTCCAGTCGAACAACTGAGAGAGTTTCTGGTTGCCATGGAGTCCCAGAATGTGCCTCCCACAAAAATAATAATGTACATGAAAGGACTGTCTTTCATCTCCAGAATGGTAGATCATCCTGATCCTCTTCCAGATCCTGTTATCTGTTCCATGATGTCAAGGTTGAAACGCAGGACTCGCTGTTCAAATGATGAATACTCTCCTGTAACAGTTGAAGTGTTACGATTTCTCCTGGGAACTCTGGAGTCTGTGTGTAGCTCTCCTTATGAGTGTATGTTGTTCCGTGCCATTTTTACTGTAGCTTTTTTTGGTGTACTCCATATAGAAGAGATGGTGGCAAATCAGCAAAACATAGCACAGCCAGAGCTCCTGTACTTGAGTGACCTCCAGCTGATGGAAGGGAGTGCAAACCTTTTTCTGCATACATCTCAAATGGGCCAGCAGAGGTATTTGGTCCAACTAAGATTATGTAAAGAGATGTGGTTATGTCCCGTTGAAGCTCTCCGTATCTATGTGGCAGCACGGCCACAGGGAGAGGGCCCTCTCTTTGTGCACTCAAATAGTCTGGCTGTGACAAAGAGGGAGTTCCTCGCTGTCTTCCGCCGTGGTCTTAGGGTTGCTGGACTTCCTCCAAACCAGTATGGCGTGCATTCCTTCTGGCTGGGGAACCATAACAGCAGTATCTCATGGGCATCCCCACAAAGTGATTAATAGAATGGCAAGGTGGTGGTGAAGATTCTGAAAAAGACATACTTCTGTCTATCTGTTGCACTTTCATAGTAGGGGGTATCTTCTGCAATTCACAAATTTTATGCTTTTCACAGACTAAATTTTCAGTGCTCTGTAAAGTTAGAGAGAAGGGGAGGAATAAGTGGAGGGTGACTTCACACCTGTGGTGGTATTGAGAATGAAGTGTCATGGTTCTAAAACTGGGACTTATGGGGCAGTGCATATGGTATTCAGCATGTTTGTTCTGATTGAATTTTGACCTTGTGTAATCTTACATTAAATGGTGTTTTCTTTCAAGAACTTCTCTAGGTTGGTTTTTTTTTTTTACCCCCTGGTCAAAGGCCATTCATTGCAGTGGTGACAATGTAACTTGCTACAACCCTGCACTCTTTTTACTGTCTAGTGTGATGAGAAGTAAAGCTAACTGACAGCTGGTGATAATGTGACACCAGCAGTGAACTCTGTTGTCCAAATTGCAGCTCCATAGCAGCTGCATCCAACCTCACCTGTTGCTGCTGCAGTCTCAGTCTCCTTACCTACAGAAGCCTTCCCCTTGACAATTGTTAGGATCCTTCACTAATCCCTCTTGAAAGGATGTATCAAACCTGGATACTGATCAAAAGTAGCCTTTAATTGAAGCATGGCTAACATATCAAAGTTGGCCCTTCTCAGTTCAAAAGTGGCAGAGGACATAAAGACATAGCTAACACAAAAAACCCTCACTCTGTAATTGATGCATTTGCTAGACTTTTAACACTGATTAAATGACTAGTATCTGAGAAGCACAATCATAACAAGGTTGAGTGTCACCTTTCATACATAAGGGTGTTTGAAGTAATGGCATCCTGTGTAGTGCTTCACATCAGCATGTTCAGGAGCTACCTAGGTGACAACTAGGTATTCAGAAAACAGCCAGCATCATACTGCACTCCTCAGTCCTCCAGCTAGTTTCCAAGAGGATCTTTACTTAGAGGAAGCTCACTCTGCAGAAACAGAGCTGTGACAGTAGACAACAATCTGTTAATTCCCTGGCATACATTTGGTAGCTCCCCTTCTACAGCTTTACTACAAGCTGTTGCAGAATTAGCACACTGTGATGCTGAGTCTCAGTCATCTCGCTCATATTCATGAATGTGATTCTGGATCCACCAGTACGGTCATCAGGGAGCCTTGATCAGGTTCCAGAATGTGTTGATGCACTACTGGGGGACCAGCAGCCTTTTGTACACTTTCAGTCAACTGATCCTTAGAAGTTACTATGGCAATTGGATCGCCTGTCTCCAGGGGACTCAACCCCACAGACCAATAGGTGGCTTTTTGGGTGAGGGACCAGGGAGCTCTTACTTCCTGTGGTTAAGAAAACCCCACCCAGGTCCCCAGTTACCCTCAGGTTCTGTTTCTGTTAGCATAAATCACTCTCCTCATGTAAGGGAGACTCTCCACACATATTTAGTTTCTCTAAATATGAGAGATAATAAATATGTACTCTTTCTGAGTGCAACGGTATTCTTTTGTAATTTAGCCAATTCAGTAAGAGTAAAGGGTATTTCTTTGGTAATTATGCAAAGGAAAGCATCAATAGCTCCTTTATATTGATATTCTGTTTTAATTAACAGCCATAATTTTTTCATATCCAGCTGGCACAGTGAGATGCTTTGACCTTAAACCAGTGTACTGAGTATCACCTCCTGACCTGTTGCTATAAGGCTGGAAGTTTCATTTGGGGCTTTTCTTTGTACAGCCCAAGTGAACACAGCCTTTTTGGCAGGTGTTTCCGGCAGAGAAAGAAAACAGGTCCCTGTGGTTAAGCCACATAGTATACTTGAGTTTATTCACCAATCGGCACCGAACACAAGAAACTCACCCACCTTATCTGAGCCCCTGTGAAAAAGCTCCAGAACCAGGAGAGTATTTTAACACCCACCACTAACCCCTGTATTTAATGTCACCCAAAGAAGGTAGCTGAAAAAAACCCAAACCCACAATTCATTTACTTAGTTTTCTGTGACAGTGGCTGCAAAAGCTGGGCTAGGGCGGTGGTGCATCGGGTGCTGCCAGCAGCTCTCATTAACCAGGAAAAGCTTCCCAGCCTTCCTCAGCCCCTTGAGCACATCCCCATTGCTGGGCTTGCTCATACTAACCTGAGCAGAAGTGTCACTACCTGTCTCGTTTCAATCAGGGAGTCAGGAAAAATTAAGATTTCTGAAGACTGCTGGAGGAAAACTAAGCAGCAAAATTAAGCTGAAAAATCTAGTGTTGCAACACATGGTAATACTCCCACAGGCAGAGCACAGCCAAGCCCAGTGTGAGTGCAGAAAACAAAGAAAGAATCTTTCCTGGCCCAAAGATTCAGGAGCATGCCTACCACTACACCTTTAACCATACTGTAAGCACTGATGTGAGCCCAGATTTTTTCTTTTTTCACAAGATTTCCCCACCTTGTCCTGCAGAAGCCAGCAATAATATTTTTTATTGTTCTTTTTGTGTTTACAAACCCTGAAGAAGGGATCCGGGTGTCTATCAATTTTAATTGGGGTGTTGGCACCTGAATTGAAGATATCACCTTGAACACCTGATCTCCCATTTCTGCCAGCAGTCTCTTCCCTTTCCCGTTCTCCTTGGCTGACCCCACGTGCTGCCTTTGAGGCAGACTGAGACAGCCAAGACCATGGGGAAGCCTGCAGGCACACGATTTGTGACCATAATGTTTCAAACCCACTTGATTTTCCTAGTACGTGTGCACAGAAGCAGCTTTGTTTTGACAAGGCATCTTCCTCACACCTCTCCTCACCCACCATCCAGAAACAGGGTGTTTCTCTGGCTAAAAGCATGGGCATGTAAATAAATTTAATTGACAGTGTGACTTTACAGCATGTCATTTATTCCATGGTAACTACCCATGCATACACACTCCTACTCAGCAAAATATAGGGCAAAAAGGTGTAAATGATTTCACACTTCATCAAAGAGCAAGAGCATTTACCCAGAGGTTTGTAACCAAGCAGTTTACTCCAAAGTAAACTTTGTTTTACTAGTGGTCTAATCCAATGGAGATTGAGTCCTTTGAGGCGGTTAGCTCCCTGGCAAAGATAAAACTTTCACACATCCTTTAATCGAATTACCTGTCTCTATTTTGGGGTACCTTATCTCTGTTCTGTGGTATAGAATAATACCTTAACTCCTTTTTAAATGGTCAGGCTCCCACTGAATAGGATCTATTATCTCCTGTTAAGTGGGAGATAAAAGGACCCAGTAGCCAACTATTTTTTAGTGCAGAACTCAGACTTTCACAGAGCTATCCATTTATATGATATCCATTTATATGATGGTGTTTCTTCTCATCCTAGGTAAGAACCAGCACTTAAAATTCAAACGAGGAGTAAGATTACACAGTCTTGGCTCTTGAGCCAAGAGTCTTATCTTCAGACTTGGAGATGTACACTTGCAATTGATCAGGCTAAGTCAGAAACTTCCAGGTCACTTTAATTTATGTCAAACAGATGATTTTTCATCACCTTGAACCCAGTGACATCTCACCACCTTCCCAATGGTATTTATCTGTGAAGGAGGGGTGACACATGCTGAGAATGGCAACAAAAAATTTTTCAGTGAAATACTTTTTGTTCTGAAATTATCATCCAGGAAATACTCCAGGAGAAGGTTAATGTAAGGACTAGTGAATGTTAAAGTGGAGAATACAATTTGCAGTAAGAGGATATGCTGGAGACCACAGAACAGGGAAGCTGTTCAGCAGCCAGAGTCCTGTGACTGCTGTTAGTAACTTTTAGTATAGGTAAGAAAGATGCCAAAATTAATATAATTTATAAGTGCATACTAGGCATACTTATAATAAAAACCATTCTCACATCCTAGCAGCAGCTCAGCATAATGGTTTACAGATGCACACAGTAAGGGAAAGGGAAGTTCCTCTGCTATCAAAAGAGGGACTCTGCATCTGAGAGCTGCCCCTTCTTCTCTCATTATAGCCTTCTGATAAAAGCATAGAAGCACACCCTAATCTCGCCGAAGATTTTATATAGCAAACATTATCTGGCACACAGACTGCAGAGGCCTCCCTATTTCACTGCAGTTTCTTATGTGTGTGGACCACAGAGGACAAGACCTAGTCCTTCCTAAATCTAGGTCTTGTCCTCTCTTTCTCCACCACGAAGGGGATAAGGACACCAGGTGCAAGACCTCAGCTCCTCCGTGAAGGTACTATGGACTAAAGTACTGCTTGAACTGTGGGTATCATGCCCACTGCAGCAGCTTCAGCTGTCCTCCCTCAGAACTTCAAGTAAAATTACCAAGTGCTTAGCCAGGTAAAAGGAATAGTATTTCATTTTGATATTTCAGCTGGCACACTCTTCTGTAATGAGACCACATCAAAAAGTGAAACTGCAGTCTCATGCGGTTGTTTGCAGAGTAGATGTGTCAGAGCCTCTCTCTTTCCATGCTGCAGCTCACTAAACCTGTGCCGAGTTTAATAATTTCCATTCCCTTTGAGAGAGAAGGACATACTCAAGGGTGATTGCCCAAACACTCCGCACCATGTAGTGAAAGATTTTAAAGTCTTAACCTTAATGAGTAATTGATGAACAATTCTTCATTTAAATGGTTAGACTTATAACACATCTGCTTTGGCAGAAAAACATCATGGCTAAAAATCCAAGAGCAGACAAATGTCACTGTTAATTCAGTGCTAAAATGAACTCTGGGTTTCTCTCTAGGTGTAATTCCAGCTGCAAAGTTAACAGGGACCATTTTATGAGGGAGAATAGCTAAATAGGGAGGGCTCTACTCATTGCATTAGCATCAGGCTGTGCCTTCACACTGCACATCTCTCACACCCCATCCCTGTCTCACTAAATCGTAAATCTGACATCAAGTCATCACAACTAGCTTTATACCCCGTGTGACAGGAAAGCTCTGAAGTGGCTGCTGTGAGATTAAATGCCTCAAATCTACAGGGCAGAATATCCCTGTTGTGATCTTGATGCAGAAGTTGAACTCCAAAGATTTATACTCCAAAGGCCCACATACATATCTTTGTCTCTAATTCCTCTGAGTTTTGTACTAGGTTGAAAACAAACCAATGGGAGATCGCAAATCAGAATTATAATTTAATAGGAAAATTAAAATAAATGCAATAGTTCAAGAACACTGACAGAATCAGGATAAAAGCTGACACCCCATTAGTCAAGGTGGTGGTAGCAGTGCAGATGAAGTGGTCCCTGTTGAAAGCAGTGATCCTGTAGAAGGCTCTGGTCTTCACTTGAAGGTCCAGTGGTAGCTCTTGCCCTCTAGGAATGCAGCAGGTAAGGGCTACTTGGGCTGTTCCAAAACCCCGGATTATATCCAGGTGGGAATGCTTGGCTGCTCCCCCTGGGCACAGTATCCCACAGTGGGATGATGCAATTCTATGAATCCTGCAGTGGGGCCTTGATTGCCCATTAAACAGAGACAGCCCCCCTGGAGGGAGTTATCAGGGATGAGTCATGGTGAGAGATAACAAACGCTGCCCCACCTGCTTTAACAGCTTGTGAAGATGATCATAGAATACATACTATTGGTTACATCTTACTTTGTAACCTAGGACAAGTTTTATTTGATCCTACATCAAATACAGATGATCATACCTTTATGCTGCTTTCTTTCACAAAGTCATTCCTGGCAGGTTATAGTTCTGCCTCTGGTGGGGAAAAAAAACCCTTTAAAGCGCAATTAACTTCAGAAAGACAAACAGTAACTGACGAGTGCCTCCATTCCTCTTGATGGCATTGTAACATAAAATAAGGTGTAAATGCAAGCAGAAATCTGTTATATGTCTGCTCACAGTTTCAATAGCAGTGTCTCAATCATGTATTATGTTGCAGAATAATGTGTTTGAAAAGATTTTTCCCTAGGGATCAGACTAAGCACAAAAATAAGGTGATCACTCTACTCACCTCAATTCATAGGAAAACAAGGCTGATGTAATTGCTTTCTGCTTGTTTTCTCTCCAATAACCTGTTCATGCGTTGGCAAATTTCAATTAAATTCAACGGAGCAACAAAAAGACCTCAGAGATACTCAGATCTTTAAAATATAATGGAAATGTGAAAAGCTATGATCTGAGTTGGACTCATCCACCTCTGAGACACTTATCCCTGGGAAACACAGCTTCACTCATTCTACTGCAACACAGAGGCACCACAGCAGCAGTAGCTGTGGTCAGGACTCACCAGACCCATGTCAGAAAAGGCAGGGAGGGTCCCAGAAGCTGTGCTGTGGTCTGTGCACCAGTGTCCTGTAGACAAGGGTGGAATGAATCTCCCCACCTTCAGATATCACAGTATGGACACCGATGTGCTGAGCAAGTTGTTAGACTCTTTTTACAGCTGAGCAGCATGCTTTTCTGGGGCATGGTTCACCTTACCAATGTCTGGAACAGACCAAAGGAATCGTATGTCAGAAAGTACCTATTTATCTCTGCTACTCCTCTGGGTTTGCTTTTTGGAGGAGTGGTGGGAGGCAGAAGCAGACTCCTGCCCACGCTGCTGCACATCTGCAAACGGCTGGTGTTGATAGAGCCCATGAGACCACTTCTGCAAGCCGAGGATAGAACACTAGCCCATGACCACGTTGCCTACAGCTGCTGATTGCTAATCTTACGTTTCTTCAATTCTGCAAATGCTTCTTTCCTGACAATACTTCTGCAGTGCTACACAGTTGGGCACATGGATCTGAAACATGCTGAAACACCACCTGTTGGGCCAGCAGCTCTGCTCTAAGCTATGCTCAGAGTAATGTTGTGCCAAAGCAAACCCTGCAAAAACCCCATTGGTATGTAGAGCTCATATTCCAAGGGGACCCTGTGCCACCACAAGCCACTTGGTCACTTTAACATCTGCAGGACTTCATAGGAGAGTGCCAGTCCTACAGCACATGCTCTGAAGGCTTGCTTTCTGTGTCACTTTATGTTAGGCACAAGGTGATTTTTAGTCTGATCACTCAACAAATGAGATGGTTGCATGCTTGGCAGGCTGCTCCTCAGCAAACCCAGGCAGCAAACCCGTAGCTCCAGTCCCAGCAGAGTGAAAAGCTTCTAAGTAAGATGTAAGCAAGTAAAACTTGCTTTGGGTGAGGTTGTATCTTGGAGACCTTTCCTTTAGCAACCCAAGGCCACTAAGCCTTGGGCTTCCCTATCAGTTCCATAATGTTTGTATTAAATACGCAGGCTCCAAAGCACCAAGGAAAATATCAGCAATTTCACGGCCACAAACACAACTGTGCTGTGGCTGCTGCCACTTGGTGTCACTGGCTGTCATAGCTCTGGCACCTCCCCACATCCCAGGGCATTCACAGATGTTCTTCTGTCCTCTCTCTACAGCCCTCCTGACCCAGCACCACCGAAACAGCCACCCCACACGCTCCTGAGCTCAGTCTTTCTTCTTGTGGGCACAGGTCCAAGCTCCTGGCCCCCGGGCAGAGCTGCACAGGGCAAGGGGCGCTTCCTCCCATCCCCTGTACCACAGTCCCCTGAGCCAAGGCCACGTGCCCTGAGCCTAGACAAGGTTTGGGAGAGGAGCAGGTAGGGAGGTCAGCATAGGGGCCATGCATGAGTGTCTCAGCCTGCTGCAGTGCAGGTAAAAAGCAAATTTTGCTTTTTTAAGGGAGCATATTAAACTTTGCCTTTAACTCTGCCTGGGAGTGCTGGGTTGGGGGTGGCCTTAGATGTCCTTCTGCACTCTCCTGCGTGGCAGACTGACCTCACTGAAGAGTCCTTCAAATTGACCAGCAAATGCAGGTTGTTCCTTATGTTGCCCCTTTTTTTCAAATGTTTTCCTAGTTGGGATATCACATTGGTCTTCTCCTAGCAGGAACATCATAATAAATTGGCTCAAATACCTTCTTGCGCTGCAAGCCACACCATGACACACCTTGTTGAAACAGGACTGCAGGGCTGAGGAAAAGATCCCTTCAGCCCACATGGTTTCTTCTCTGCTTTCTTCAGTTCTCAGTAACTTTTTTCACTTCTTACAGCCTCAGCTATTTCCTTTCGCTACACTTTAGCTCCTACCATTCTGCTTACAGCAGCCCACCTTTCTCCTCTCCTTCCCTCTCCTACCTTCTTTGAAGACCTTCTTGAGAGCAAACCACATCCTTACATTCCTCTCATTGTTAGAGCCTTCACCCACTGCTGCTGTTATTGTTTCTTCACTACTTTTTGATAAAGTGGTCTTGGCACAGCTATGAACCTAATGCTCTTCAGATGTTCCCATCTGCAGGGTGTGCTAGACAATCCCAGTAAGCTTATTTTACATATGTTTGAACTAAGTTCCCCTTAAGTACACCATATACACCTCAAAACTCTAAATTATTCCTTGCAATAAGTGCAAGCTGTCCATGAATTTGAAACTCAGTGCAGGTTAAAAGTACTCAGTCCCAGTAAAAACAGTTTGCTAAACAAACTGCTGGACACTTCAATGAAAGAAAAAATTATTATTCCTGTTTGTGCCATTTACTCTGGGCTTAATTTTGTGGCCATTGATGCTAAATCTGTGCATTGTTGGATCATCCAGGAATTGACTCAGACTTGAGCTCCCAGAAGCACAGGTAGGTGACTGAATTCTCATTACACTGCCAGCGGTATTGCAGTTTCCCTACAAAGGGCGTGGAGAAGGATCACAAAATCCATCTTGTGTCAGCTTAAGCAGACTGCATCATCTCTATCCTTCAGCTTGATGATATTTTTCATTCTGTGACCCTAACCCTCTTTGCACTGTAGAAGTGTCTGAGTTTATATTTGTCTTAAGGGAGTAGCCTTGCTATGTCCAAGCAGCACCTCTGACAGATTAAATTGGTTTTGCAATTTGATCAATATTTGCTACATCAAGAGGGAGCTTTCTCACTGACCTGGAGCACACTGAGGCACAAGATGCAGGCCTGCTTCTTAGTGATCTGTTTCACACATTCAGCCTGCGAAGGGAAAATGTTTTTGCAAGGGTTGTACTGCACATGTTGGAAGATCAACAGCGGAGGCCTCTGGACTGAAACAGATGGGGGAACCTGCTGTGCTTAACTGGCCAGACAGGGAGCAAGAAGAAAGGCATATTGCTCTTTTGACATTATGTTGCTAATGGGTTCAAACCCAGAATGTTGTCACCACATAAGCAGGAGACACCTCAGTCCTGTAGGTCTTTGTCCCAAACAAACCTTCAGGAGTTGAATGCAGAGGAAATTCATAAGGGAGTGTTTGGCTCTCCAAGCATCTTGGCCATGGTCAGTGGGAAGCATGGTATTACAGGCTGGCTCCCTAGGCCAAGCTTCATTCCTCACAGAGAAGCAGCAATATGACTGCGTTGTCCAATGCAATGGATGTTTTCACACTCCAGCTGGTGTGATGAGGCACATGACAACTTTCCACATCTCCGCTTCTTAGCTGAGTACAAATAGGTCTGGCACGAGCCACCGTGCCCTGGTCCTCAATCCACAGAGAAAAACGGAGTTCCTGCACTGCTCTCCATAAGTGACAATCCTATCTACCTAGCTGATGTTTTGACGCTGTTTCCAGTTCCCTTCAGTTACACAGCCAGTAAATAAAAGTAGTGACAGAAAACCTATTTGTGCAGACTTGAGTCTGACCCTGCTGGTCTTTGATTCTGTCTCTCGTTTTTCCCTCTGTCCTGCACAATACCTGTGAGGACAAGGATTGAACAGACTTCAGTCCACCACAGTCACTGCCTGATCCAGCTGTGGCTCCTTCACTCACATCCCAATGGGAAGCACCAAATCATTAAGATGCTTGCAGGGATGCAAAGTTCCTCACAGCTGCTTGCTTTCATGTAAAGGTGTGCACACAATGGAGGCACGCAATGAACTTGTCATTATTTTACTTCAATTTTTTTTTTTTTTACCTCTTGTTGTGATTGCTGTATTATCCTGGCAAGCTTCTCTTGAAAATTTTGGTGCTCCAGCCACACTCCACTGAGTGCAGCCCAGTCCCAAAGCCCATCGTACCCTGTTAAAACCAGGTCAAAGTGGGACCTGCTACTGAGGTGAACCCATCTCTTAGTACCATATAATAGAGGCACAAGCTTCCTGCTTCAGGACTAGTGGCTTTAGCTCAGGCACCCTCTGTCCACATGGGCCACATGATGTCCCTCAAAGGCCTGTAATTCTACACCCCTCATTCTCAGCCCACTCCCACCATCCCAGCCAAGACAGGGAACAGTAAGCTGTTAGCCTTGCCATCAGACATGGTCTTGCCACAGGCCCCTGGGATGTCACAAGGCCTTGTGGACCCATTGCTGCCGCCTTGGATATTGACACAGTTCCTCTACTTTGTTTTTGGTTGTAGCTTGGCTTTCTCAGGCTGCTGCTTCTGGGAGACCTTTCCAGCAAAATGGCTGATTTATCACCTCCTTCTCTTTGGGCTTCAGAGAAAGTGTGGCTCCATTCTCCGTAAACCTGTGTCTGCTCAAGGGCAAGACCAGAAACAGGGTCGTGCTTCAGAGTCTCGCTGTCCATATTTCCCACCAGAAAATACAAGCATCACTTTAACAGAGCACTAGCAGCTCTGGACCCCCATATCCAGTCAAAGACTTTTATTTCCTATATTCTTAGCACCTGCAAGTCCTCAGAGGCCCTGGCATAACACTTTTTTCCACAGGCCAGGGATTTTTTCAGGGGTTACTTTAGCACTACAGTTGCTTACATACCTCTGCACTGTACAGAAATGAATGTAATTTCCATTCACATTCATGCTGACTCAGCCCATCTCCCTGCCTGCAGCTTTGTTCACTGCTCTTGTGAAAGCATCTCTGAGCTCCAGGCTTTTGCTTTCCTCCTCTTCCCATGCCAGGGTCTCTCTCTCAGTGCTTGCAGACTCCAATGACATGACATGGTTCACTGCTGTCCTATATTTCACTCATCGTGCCTGGCAATTCCAATAGTCTTCTCATGTTTGTCATGGTACATGCAGCTCGGCAGACTGCTTTTGTGAAGTTAAAGGCAGGGGTTTTTCATGCATCCTGTCTCAGCTTCAGTTTTCCTATTGTTTTGATTCTTCTGTCATAGGCACCATACAGAGCACTACCTTGCACACATCTAAGATTCTATGCTTGGTGAATGCCCTGTTAATTCTGGATTGTTCAATTGCATTCCCTGAGTGATTTGTCCCAGATCCACAGTCAGGGCTTAGTCTTTTTAACTCAGTTAACCGACCCCTTCTGGCTTGGATCTTTCCTAACGTTCTCTCTTTTGCTATTTGTTATAGCAAATGCTATACATATGCTATTTCTGCTCTCAGCTCAAAGTCATTTCACTCATATATTTAATATACAATGCAGTGATATTCCTCCAGTCTCTTCTGTGCAGTTTTCACAAAGACTTAACTCACCAGCATTGGCTGTCACCTATCGCAAAGATCAACTGCACCAGAAGTAGCTATTCTTCATGGGGTGTGGTTGGGAAAGTTGCAATTTTTTGCTAGGCAAGACTCATGGGATTTCTTCATCGGTAAACTAAAAGTTTACATTGTGACATATCTGTAGTGGAGCCAAAAGCATGTGTCAGCTATGAAAGAGGGAAATATCTGCAGTAAAGATGCCCCATTTATTTGAATGTCTGTGGATATTCAGGGAAAAATAACAGCGATATATTTGCTGCACAATAGAGAGCCAAAAGCTTGAGAATGCTCCAAATCAAGGGCAGTGCATCGGTTTTTCTTGGCAGCCAGGTGGAAAGTTGTGGAAGGACATGGAGCAGACTCACATGCTCCTCTCCTTGAGTTAATCTCCTTAAGTTGTGTCTTGTACTGCATTGTAAGCCTGAGACTGTTATGAGTACCCTTGACTGCTCCCTCTACAGAAAAAAATCTTTACCATCACAAAGGGCTGTAAGAATTGTTCCTGTTGCACACACTGAGATCAATCCAGCCCAGAGTCCAGTCACTACAGGGAATGTAAGAGCATGCTCCAAAAGAGGGATAGGAATAACTGTGGAGGGACATTCTCTCTACTTACCTTCCCAGCATTCAGCACAACTCCTCTCAGGAAGAATTTGAATTTCTAAACATATCACTGATGAATGAGATGTTAGCTCATCCCATACTGATGTTCTGTAAAATTAAAAAGGGCATTATGTTAATTACAAGCTGTTAAAGTAGTAAAGCAATTACTTCTTTGTTATATCTTGTCCCTTCTCCTTCTGTCCCTTATGCTTACCTGCTCCCTGTGGCTTCAGTGAACTGAAATGCTGGAAAGCCCTAGTCCCGTAACATGCATTACAGACCCATTCAGAGCAAACTCTGCAGGTCAAACCTGCCAGCAGGAACATCTGACAAGCCTGACAAATGCAAAAGTACCCACCAGCACCACAATCTGAAAGCACTTTAAAAAAAGGTCACTGCCATGTGTCCATCTCATGCAGGGGACCACTGGAGCTGTTGGCTTGCCCAGATGTCACCCAGCTGCAGACACAGGCTTGGCCCAGAGCCTGGTTAAATTTACAAGCTCCCCACTGACCTGATCGTGCTTTGGCCAAACACTGCCCAAATGGGGTGGGACTGAACAGCAAAGTTCATTGTCTAAGCCAAAGCCCTAATTATGAGCCAAGGCTGCAGCTCTGGTTTAGTTGGTCAATAATTCTATGATGGATTAGATACCAGCACTAATTCCACATACAAGATAATAATTTAAAATATCTGTATACATTTTAATGCCCAGGATTCATAAGAAGTTCTAGATTAGGCTCTTGTGGAATCCTGTGACCTTTAATGCTTCCTCAGACATATGCTGTGTTGAACACTGCAACACTGGCCTTTAAGCAGCAGATCTGGCGTCACAGTGACAGATAAATGGAAGTGATAAGGTAATAGCCAGAAAGACACTAAGCATTTTATATATTAAAAAAACCTGAGTTTTCGAAGAAAGAGAAAATGCAGCAGTGCTTATGTGTTACAAGAGGTTTGGCATATAAGACACATCTCCCTCCAGCTGCTTCTACTTAATTCATCCGCCAGGTTGAGAAGTATCAGCCTTGGGTCTCTCCTTTCACACCCTGAGACTGGCTGTGCAGCTTCGGCCACCACTGCCCTGTCTATGGCTAGCAGACAGCTAGCAGACACAGCCACATCCTGGGCAGCTGACATTTGCAAGGGATCTTGGTTTTCAAAGCAAAGCTGTCTCTTTTGAAAGTCTCACCCTTCTGTGGTACCTGAACAGCAATGGAGCATTTTGGGAAGGCAGCCAAGGGGGCGAGGGAAGATGCCCAGGTCTTGGCGTGAGAGTTGTCCCAGATCAGCTTGCATCCTCTGAGGCACAGTCCAGAGCTGCTGGGGTGCCTGTGGGAGCCGGTGCCCACTGGAGACTTCTCAGAAACATTGCGGACGCAGGCAAGTGAGCACCTCACACCAAGTGAAGACACCAATCGTCGTTTCCTTCCTCTTTTCCAGAGACAGAAACAACTACCACCACACAGAGGCCCCTGCCCTGCTGCTCCGCCCCTGTATGAATCATACCCAGGGTGAGAGGAGCAACGACAGAAACCCCCCTGCCAGCCTTGTAGGGCGGTTGTGAAAGACCTGAGACAGATGTGTCGCTCATTCCCTTCATAACCAGAAAGGCAGCAATAGCTATTATTTTGTTCACTAGTAACTGACTCACAGCTCATGCAAGGCTGGAGGCCAGCTACCCACACTCAGGAAGGCAAGTGCCATAGGGTTTAGCGCAGTGCTTTGAGACATCCCCCCTCCTCCCCCCTCCAAACTACCAGCCCAGCTACCAGTCCAACAGTGGCTGCAGAAACCAGGCCTCAGCAATGACTTGGACACTGACACTGACTTTAGAAATGGCACATAAAATAAATGTGTTACTGCAAGGCCACCTGCAAGTGAGAGAAGTCTGACTGAGGCAGGGCCAGGTCTGTTTGCAGAGCAAGGCAATTGCCTATGATGCAGGTAAAACGAGTCCCGAGGAGCATCTCTTCTGTCCTGCTGAAAACACAGGGCAGCTTCGTGGTGATGCTCTCCTGCCTCACAAGTGACACGGACCTCGCTGACACACAGCAGCTGCAGTGTCACATCACAATGGAGCGAGAGGTCCACGCCAGTGGAAAGGCCACCACAGCTGTTGTTAAGCAGCTATATAATATAAACACCTAGATACACACAAAAGTTGTTTTCTCTCTGAATTTTGTTTTCAATAGCTGGCTGCTTAGAGCACAAGGTAAAGGGCATATAGGTCATCTAGGACAGGTACACACTGGTAACTAGTCAGGATGTTTTGCTCTTACCATTGTAAAGGAAATCTCTGAGACATAAAATATGTTTCCTAACATCCAGAGACAAAAATTCATTACTGTCGTTTCAGAGCAAGGCAGTTTGGCTAACCCAGTGTGGTCATATCTGGCTTGTTGAAGAGGCTGATCTGACTTTTAATTAAGTTAATTAAGGTAGTTAACTTGCTCACAAAGGCAAGAGCAGACAAGTGTTCTGATGTTATGAAATGAAGCTTTTTATTTCTTTTATAGTAACCTGAGCTGTGTGCAACCAAAGCACTATGAGAAAAGTGCTAAAAAGACATGGATTGCCCCATTTATTAGAAATTATTCTAATGGCTGTATTCACTCAAATGCCATAGTAACACAGGAAAGGCTGAGATATCAAGAGTGCTGACATTTCCTTTTCCTTCATGTCTGATCCCTCTGGTGGCTTCCTTCATAATGGTGCCATATATAGAGTCCCTTAAACACATTTTCTTTATTAACACAAGCATCAGCTAGTCTGTGTTCACAGACTTTAGTAATCGCAGAGTACCCACAAAAATTGCACAAAAAATTGCGAACTGTTAATTGCAAAAATCAGGAAAAACAATATCAATTATATCTAGTAAGCTTGAATAATTTTCCATCTGAAAAATTAGAGGGGCAAGAGTAATGATTTGAAACATATTTTTTCTATTTACTTGTAGAAAGTATTTATATTGTATGTTACGTATCAAGTAAGTTTAAAAGCCTGGGAAATCTGTGTTTAAAATAATCCTTCTTTTAAAAAAACATCTATTTTAATAGCAAGCAAAAATAAGATTAGCAACAGAATAACAAACTGGAAGGGACCAGTTTGAGAAGATAGAAGGACAATATTTGAACAAGGTCTCTTCCCTCAGCTGAAAGCTTGACCCAACTGAGACAAGGCTGTACACTTTTTAGTTTTGCTGTTTTTCAGAGCAGAAGAAGTTGAAATTTCACATGTGTCATTTTTAATGTACTTTAAATACCAGAACCAGGTTTTAACCTTTAAACAGTACCCAGGGACCCTGTTACCCAAGTAAACACAAGGAAAACCACTCTGGAAGGGTTTCACAGGAGACCTCGGCAGTCCCTCATTTTTCCCACTACAGACAACAGGACTGCAGTTGTGCAAGCTGCAAACCCCAATATACCATTTGGCCAAATCTTCATCTGAGTTCTGGTGTGTCTAGATTTCAACCTCTGTATTGGGGTTGCCACACTTTTTGAGCACATCAGTTCTATAGCTCAGGGGAAACTGCATAATTACAGACACTAAAATATCTGTGCTTCACAGTTTGTTCCTAGTGAAAAGTGCCTTTTAGCGTTGAGAGTCTGAAAATAACCACGCTGTGAAAATCTGAACCCTTTTTTCACAGAGCACCAAACCAAAATCCCCATTACTTTATACTCTTTCCAAATTGATTTTAAAAATCAGCTGGCTTTCAGTGGCCTCACACCTTGCACTGGCTCTAGAATGAACAATCAAGAATATATCAAGCCATCCCTAAATTTCATGTGTGCCCTGTATTGTCAGTTCAGGCATCTCAAGGAAGCCTATCCACTTGGCTTCATTGAATTGCAGCAGACATCGATTTCTTCATTTTGTAACATACAGTAACAAGCTTCGGGAATCTAAGACAGATGAGATGAGATTTTCAGTTACAGTGTGATTCTGGAGCACATCTTTATCTGGCTTCGTCTGTGATAACAATTCTGTGGAGCCTTTTGGTGCCTGAATGTGGCACTTTGTGGCAAATACCACAACACAGCATTCTCATCTGGAGATTACTGCTCTTCAGCACATAAAAATGTCAGCATGAGCTGCTGTAAACAAACTTTAACCCACTGAGGGAAAAAAAAGACAATTGAATAGAGCATTCTGGAAAAAATATGGCTTAAAAATAGTTGAAACCAGGTATTAAATCCATTAGTGGAGTGGGGAACATAACAAAAATGTCTCCAGTTGTAACAGATCGGAAAATTCATAACATGACATTTGCATGCAATCTTTAATGTTCAAACAGTAACAATAGCTACTTTTAAATAGGGTTACAAAACCCAAGACTTCCAGAGAAGAGGCGCTGCAAGAGTTGACATGTAGAAGCATTTCTCCCAAAAGCCAAAAGATTTTTAACCGAGGACCGCAAACACCTGGCCACTTGCGTAACTCTGCACAAGTACAATGCCATTCAGATTCTTTTACAAATATGTCAGTTTTAGTGTTTCAGGAACAAATCAACACTTGAGCAGAAAGAGAAGTAGGAAAGAGAAGAATTCAGGAAAGATGGATGATGACAGAAGTCCTTGTCTTGTGTGCTCAGGTACAGAAGTTTGTAAAGATTTAAGGCTAGATTTAAATAAATAAAGATTTAAAGATATAAAAACTTCATATGAGACCAGGATATTTTTATGATCAGAAGCCTCCCTTACAATCAGGTCGATGAGTGGTAAATATTCAACAGTCTAGAAGCTGGTGGAACAATCACAGCACCAGGTATTCCATGCCCCACTGGTATTCAAGGTGCCCACAATGTAAATACTTGCTCACTACATCACAGGTGAGATAATCCTACTGTGCTATGTGGCATCTTTTATGGCACCACGCTATAAGCCCCTCAAAGGTTATTTACGAGCTAGCTGAAGGACAGGGAAAGGGACAAAGGAAATCCTGCTGGACTAAGAAATTCTCTTGGGATGAGACAGATCTGCAAGACCTGAGAGAGGGTGCAGGACAGAGGGGACAGATAATCCAAGGAAGAGGGAACCGCCGCAATTCACAAAGAATGTACAGCATTGTGTCTTGAGCCCACTACATCTTCTAGCAGAGTTCTCCTACACACCTGAAGTTCACATCTCCTTAGCCTGCCTTTCTGTGCAGGAGGGTAACTTGGCCCCAGTACATACATCAGGATTTGACTCTTAGACGTGACAGGCTCCCCAGGATGTAAAACCTGTTTCAGTCTTACTTGGATACAACCTAGGCAGTTATACTTAGCATGCAAACTCAAAAAAAAAAAGTCATTTAGCTATTCTAAAGACACCCATGCAACCTTGTTCTGTATACAATCTTTTACGAATGTAGGTGACTGGTTTCACTAAAACCACTGCTTCAAAAAAAAGTGGGCTAAAAATATGTGAGAATTTAAGTGCTCATGAAAAAATACCTTCCATCTCTGGAGACTGAAATCTTTTGCCTCCAGAATTACAGCAGGGACAACAGAGGTGATGGTAGCACAGATTAATTCCTGCCAGCCCAACCATATGTCTAAACCAACCCTGTCTGCAAGCCCTGCGGAGGATGCAACCCACTGAAGTCTAGGAAGAATCAGATTAATTTCCCATCTTTGAGCACGTTGGTGAGGAACATACTAAGGTAACAGATCTCACAAAACTGCAGGACAGCTGTCAAAAGTCATTAAGTTTTGATCACTCCTATGCTGGACATACTGATGGCTGTTACACAATGACCGACGCATGTCTAAGAAGTGCTAGGCTTGCCTGCAGGCCATTTATTACATGGATAGCACAATTCATTTCTGTGGTTAGCTAAAGGGAGAACCTCCAAAATATTAAACCAAACTTTTGGGATTTTACAACAATATATACAAGAGTCGTCTAAATAAAATACACATTGGTTAGGTTTTATATACGAAGTTCTTAAGTAAAAAAAATCCACATGGACAGAGGTGGGGGTTGATTCAGGCAGAAGTTTGTCATTAAATAAATGCAGATGCAGACAAATCAACAACTGAGGAACACTGACAGAAACAAAAACAAAATCAGTACAGCTGTTATCTGCAGATCTCCAGACTAGGCCTGCTCCAGTCCAGGCTAGCAAAGTCCAAACACAGGCTTGTGAATAAGGATATGCACCTTTCATTTTTCAAGATAGCGCCCATGTGTTTTGGAGGGGAGAGGATCAGATAAAGAGCACATCTGTCTCACAAGAGGCACCTGCACTGTGGTCCTGCCAGAAGCCCTCCTTTGATTCACCTCCCATTCTCTCTGCTGCAGTATCTTTGTGAGAAAACAGAAAGAACAAACATAAGCAAAACCACTGCTGACAGTCCTCAAAAGATCTTGCACTCATTAAAGGAGAAGAGCTTCCGCCTGTTCTGCCTTTTGGCTTGATTGACCGCTGTCCGCACAGCATATTCAAACACCTGCTGCACCCCCCTGTTGCTGAGGGCAGAGCACTCCAAATAGCCTTTGGCTCGCACGTCCTGGGCGAGCCGCTTTCCATCTATCGGGCTGATGCAGGAGGAACGGTAGGGACCCGTGTCACGCTGGTCAGTCTGAGTGGCCACCACCAAGACGGGGATGCGGGGCAAATGGCTGCGGATCTCGCTGATCCATTTGTTCCTCAGGTTCAGAAAGGAATTGTGGTTTGCTACCGAGTAGCACATTAATACCACATCTGCCTGTTGGTAGGAGAGGGGGCGAATGCCTTTAAAGGCATCACTGCCAGATGTGTCCCAAAGACCTAAGCTAATCTGTACACCATCCATGAAGACATCCACTCCGGTATTTTCATACACGGTGGGTCTGTAGTCATCTGGAAAAGTCTCAGAGGTGAAACGTACCAAGAGAGATGTTTTCCCAACTGCAGAGTCTCCCACCAGAACACACTTGATTGAATCCAGCATTTTATTAACGTCCAAGGCCAAGAGCACCGTCTCTGTGCAGCAGGAGTGGGATGAAGAGATGCAGTGGTCTTAGAGGCCTTCTATATAACTTCCATTTAGTGAGAAACCATACAAATCTCTTTGCTTCTTATGACTTGATTCTGTCACTTGAGACTAAAATTCCATTTTCTCCCACATGACTCTGTTGGTTTCAAATCTTCAGTAAGTCAAATGATGTTTCTGGAAGAGTAAAAATAAAATATAACATTTATAACCCACAGAGAATAAACCATTCCTCATCAAGATAAAGATGCCTGGACACATCTTTGGACAGCCATGGCAAGTGTCCCTTACTGAGGATGATGAACTTTGCCATTTCCTCCCAGATGGCTGTGTGTGCAACAGCCATTCATGTAAATAACCTTCTTGCTGCTCTACAGGAGCTAACAGTCTTACCACCACTGCCATTTTCCACTGACACAAACTATTTTTTCCCTCCAATTGTCTAAAGACTGATAAAATTAATTTAACTTTGGTATAACCGCTACTAATATGCTGTGAGATATTCCCTGCCTCTGACTTTCACGAAGACTGACAGAATCCTGAATCCTTAAATGATCAGTTCAGATTCCCTTGAAAATATACCCATGCTCTCTAGAGGTACTCAAGAGAAAAAAAGCTCTTTGCTAACCAATTTGACTATTTAAACAATCCTATATGGAACAGTAACACAGAACCACTTGTGACAACGAGAAAGCAAAGACTTCAGGTGTGAATCTCAAGTCAGCTGAACCCGAACAATTTTCAAAAGCAATGAAGGGATTCACAGCAAAAATACCCAAAAAGAGTTTAATTTAATTTTTTCCTTACAAATTGCTTTCAACAATCGAGAAGCACAAGCCAAAGAAAGCCCCACTACTGATGCTTGCCCCAGTCAAAATTTCATTTGAAGGGGATATAACTGTCCTGGCATTTACTCTCTTGTAAAACTGAACCAAGAGTACTCTTCAGAGTATGTAATTGCTTTTGAGCTCCTGCCAGCATTCAGTCAAATTTTCCTATTTTGAAAGCATTTGTTTCTTCCCCACTAGCTGTGTGCAAGATTCACTGCTCACACAGGGTGACACACAAGATGCTCCGAAAATCACTAACGGCAAAACTGAAGACAAATTAGTTCTGATGAACAAGAGTAATTAAAAAAAAGTATCACTGCATAATATCAAAATGTCATGTGTTTGTTACATAAATAATATATTTCTGTTTCCTTCATATATGTAGGGAGACATCACAGCTGAAGGCTATTTGCACAGAAATTAATGATGGCCACAAAACACATGTACTATATTTTACTGTAACACTCTCCACTTTCAGTACCCTAACACACCACAAACACCGCCCCCCCCCCCCTTTATTTCTAGTACACTCCAAGCTTTGGCTTACTCCACAAAGGGGGGAAAACAAAGGAAAAGTGCTAGCTGAGCTTAGAGAGAACATTTTACAGGCACTGACAACTGCTATTTGCCCTGCTTTCATTTTGTAGTGAGGCCGTGCCCTACCTCCTCTTGTGCTGCTGGCACACCTGCATCTCTCCCACCAGATGCCCGGCTGAAAGAACATGTGTGGCCGGAGCACGCTGCTTTATAGAGGTGGCCCTGAGTCTGCAGGGCCGGGCCTGTGCGTACTTGAGTTACGGTATCTACGGGAGTCATTGCAACAGACGGCGCTTCCTGGCCTGCCAGCGAGACCGCGCTCTCACCATCACCGCTCACTTCTAGGAAGTGGGATGGAGGCTAAGCTGCTTCACAACATTCCTGGCTGCCGGGAAACAAGCTGTTCCATTAATTTAAGTTTTAGTGGCAGCAGCTGAAAATTTGCTTTTAAAGATTCATTAGGTCTAACTCCACTCTCTCGCCTTCTCTGTTCTCCAAACAAGCTCTCAAGGGAATTAAATGAGACATTTACAAAACACATCTATGAAAAATTAAAAAAGCATATGTATGATGAACATTCCTATTACTTATATGAATCCTAATCTCTCTTTCAGAGTATTCTACTTCAAAATTGGGTCAGCAATACATTTTGAAAACACCTCAATTCACCAAAAGACAATAGCACCCTATTCAGATAAAGCTGCATACTCTCAGGAGAAAGTTTCCATGTACCAAGCATCTTTTTAAGAACAAACATTTCTTTGGTGCAAGCAGTCCTTAGTGCCTTCAGGTTCATTATTTTGTGCATATTGGAATGTGGGAGAAAATAAGGATGTCCAAAGCATGACTTCTGCAATTTCATCAATGCCAAAAACAAAGAAAAATGGATAAAAGGATTGTTCTGGCACTCAACTTGTTGATTACCAGGTCCAATTATACTTGCTATTTTGAAAGAAAGAATATAAATGATTAAAGACTGAAAGAGATATTAAGGACTAGTGAATATGGCTAGTTGACAGACAGTAACAAAAGCTGAAATATTCCATTGTGACAGTGCAGAATTGTTTTCAAAGCAAATGATATTGTTCTACATTCCACCAATGAATAATAAAAAAACCCTGGTATATAACAAGGCCCATATTGTGATCCTGTGGACAAATTGCCCTCAGTGGCCTTGATCTTGCATTTGTTCACAACCATTCGTGTGTCTCCATATACAAGTGGGACTAAATATGTGCCTTTAATTAGGCACATAGCTGGTCCTTGTGGCAGCCTCACAGTAAGAGCAGTATTATAGTATTAAAATAATTATGCAAGTTCACCTCAATGGACAGAAAAAGCTTGATTAAACATCAACAAAAAGCAGTGTCCTATAAAGACAGTACTGGGCACTTCTGTGCTGCAGCATACAACCAGTTTTATAAATATTTGCAAAAGTTTTGGTCCCTTTCTCTCATATTCTGTCTTGGTCCAACAGTGCAGTGTGCTACACCCATTACAAGACTGCAGAAAACCTTCTGATCACAGATCAGAGATGGAGTCTAAGCTGCTGAGGGATTGTTTTTTTCTTCCAACAATTTGATTTTCAAAAATTTACCGACTTTATTAAGTTCAATTTGTATCTGGAATTCAATATATAAACCTGTATCTTCTTTTATGCTTTTTTTGGTTTATGCTTTCATCATTCATAACAACTTTATTTGAATTTTTGAATATTTGAAGATATTATTTGAATAATGAGGTAAGACCTTTTATAAAATCATTAGGTGTAAGAATGTATGTCTTATTCTTGTGTGGTCATGCTGAATAGTGATCTTTAGCAAACTGCAGGTTTGGTTCCCTCTGTCTTTGGAATACAGAACCCTGGCACTAGTGTGTGGTTACAGAGTGTGGATTCACTGATGATGCTAGCACAAGAAGCCCTACAACAGTCACTCTCTGGCAGTGTCTGACCTGCACCTCAGCAATCTTCAGGCAGGTAAAATGCCTCACACTTGATCATGGCTGAATACAATACGGAGAAGGTGAGTGAGGTTACCAACCCGCAATGTGATGGGATGGGAAGTAGGGCACAGCAGCACTGAGCCCTTTCCAGGTAGAGGATTCAAGTGAATATACATCCCATGAAAAACTAGTATGGTATTTGCTGAAAGAGCTCTACCAACAAAGGAAAGCCAGACTGGTGTATCAAAAAGGGTAAGTTTATCAACTGAACCAAATGGGATTTTCATTTATGCCAAGAATATCTCTGGCATCTACTATAAAATCATTGTGAGCATGACTCACTATGGCTAAAGATCTCCAGAGGATGGACAGTGTCTTATGATAGGGGAAAATAAAAACAGTCAGGAACTTCTAATTTCAAAACCTATCTTAGATACTGATAGTGCACCCTTAGGTAGGCTGGAATTTGAACAGAATTAGCTCATATGTAAACAAACCATGCAGGCAAACAGCCATCTTTTTAGATCAGGCAATCACAAAAAGCTTCAGAGAGTTAAAGCAGTTAGCATGCTAACTATTATTGCTATTATCCACTCCCTACCTCAGTTACATCTCAGTGGAGTTCCTGTTTATATTAGGATAACAGCAGGCTAGTATTTCAGTTTGAGCACTGTGTATACTAGTTCTTGAAGAGATCTGACATGGCGAGGAAACAAAAACATTTATACTAATAGAAAAGGTTGAAAACCACTGGAGAGACTTCCACTTGCTGTGCAATGCTTGAATGTACATGCTGTCTTTGCCTACCTACTCTTCTAAGTCCCACCTCACACAGAAGTGGGGTCTGCAAAACAGTGCCTACAGTTCTTCTCCAGTGTGCTGATTGTAATCACTGCTCCTTCCAATTGCATCACAGATACATAAGAACTCTCCTTGCATCCCTTAGTTATAGGCCCTCGAGGAGAGGAAGGAGGCACAAAGACTACCCTCACTGACCAGAACAGTGTGCAGCTTTACACCTTCACCTCCATGGGCACAGTGGGCACTGCAGGGCACAGACAGGGCCTGGGAACAACTCCTGCAAGCAGAAGGAGAGGGAGGAGGAGGAAAGCTGGCAGGAATCAAGACAGGGCAGAGATGCTGTTGCCTGGTTAGTGACAGCACCCAGAAGATACAGCCGCTGTGACACAGAAACCATGACTGTTGTGACTCCAGTCTGGACGCTCTGCTAGATCACCAGGTTGTCAAGGTCACACTACCTTGTTTTCAGCTCTGTGGATGAGGTGTACTTGCTCCATTCAGATACAAACCTCCAGACTACTTCCAAAGCATAGGTCTCCTGAAAATTAATCCATCAGCTGCAGTCCGGCTGGAGACTACAGCTGGTCTGCAAGCAAATGGCCCCTTGCTGTACCCGTCATGCATCCATTAAGCTGATTCTCTGACATTTGCATTAGCTGTCTCTTGGTTTTTAACTTCTTTTAAGACAAATTTGATCTATAGCCCTGTCTTGACAATCAGCCTCCCACCACCTCAGAGACTGTCAGCTTTCCAGTCCATAGTGGCATTCAGTGGTGGTACCACTGCCATGAAGGAGAACTGGCTCACAGCCTGTACCTTTGCAAGGTGCTGCATCTTTTCCCCAAACTACTCCACCAAAAAATCTCCATTCAACTCATTCACTTCCCAAGCCAGCTACCACAGGGGCCATCTCTATTCCTTGGCCCAAGAGCAAGATGGCAGGTTACTCACTGGCAGAATACTTCAGCTGACTGATATATTTATAATACTGACAGATTAACTGCCAGATTATCTTTCAATGTGCTTTTATATTTAAAAGAATTGAAAGGATGCTCAGAAGCTTGGATGAGAGCTTTTACATGGATGTTTTATCCTTAAGTACAATAATTTCTGCAATGCCCTTCTAAAGTTAGAAAAGCAAACAACATCAAAGCCAGGATGTCTCGTCATCTCAAAAACAATCTCCTTCCACAATTTAAAAAAAAAAAATTTGCAGACATAAAAACTTGGAATTCTTTTCTTTCACTCCCTTATTCACAAAACTGAAATCCTGTCCATGTTTTCAAATTTCTGCATTTTGTTTTGAAAAAAATACAAAACTAAATTTTGGGTTTAATTTCTAATTTATGAAATTTTGAGAAAATGGAGAACCACTTTCTTAGAAGCCTTTGCAAAAAATCACTTCAGGATCAAGACAACACCTGAAAATACCTCAGTTTCTTTCTCTGGCAGTTTTAATAACTGCAAATGAAGAGAAGGATTTATGATCAAATATTCAGTAATCTTGTCGACTTTATTATTAGCAAGGGAACTCACGTTATCAGATTTAAAGGAAATTCCCTCATATTGAGAATGTGAAATCTTGATATAAAACAACAACAAACACAGACCAATGTTATTTACAAGATTAAATGAGATGTGAAGTCCTAGTAAAGGGATGAAAGCTTTTCATATATCAAAATGTACATATTTACACACATGCTCACACACTGCACATTTATTTATACTGCATATTTATTTATACACAGAAAACTGCTTAATGAGCTATCTTAAATTTTAAAAAATTGCTTTCATTGCTTCAGTAATAGTACCTATAATAATATCTATATATAAACAATGGATTATGACACAACTAAAGATCTATTCAATTTACTATAGTCGCTGAGAAAAACTATTTAACTCTCATTCTAATTATCCAGTTAGACAAAAGAAATATTTATTTTATCTTCAAGAACCCTCTTGCTGTGGCTAATCACACCTTGATTCAGCAATTTACAAATTAAACATGAGCACAGATTATCAGAACCACTCCAAAAATCAACGAGAAGCCTGTAAGACTCTCATGTACTGATCTGAGATCCTAAATCTCTAAATAGAACTCAGTGAGATCTGGCAATGCTAAGTACCCACTTTAAGATTCAAGCCATTAGTCTGAAGTAATTTTTCTTCATATGTTTATGGAGTGACATGGTAAATTACAGACTTCGTGGCATTCATGGCATTATGGGGCATTTTCAAAAGGGATCCATGTATAAATATTATCTCCAAATTAAAATTTGGGTAAATCAAGTGTAGGAAAGTAATCCTTTCACAGAGGAACCAGCTCATAAAACATTCTCAGTCTGATCCAATATCCTCAAAGTCATCAGAAATGGAGTGGCATGTCATGCCTGAAGTTAGGTAAGCCTAGTGTTTTCCTTCTGCAAGATACTGGATACGTCACCTCTCTTTCCCACCCTTTTCTGTGCTAATTTTTCTCCTCTGCTCTTAAACAGAGAAGAAATTCTTGAGTTTCCCTACAGATACAGCCATACACGGAGCAGCTGGTGTGCAAATGTCACACGTGTACGTTCGAGCACAGAAGTTCATCAACCATCTGTCCATCTGCCTTCCCTCATAGTAGCTGTTTCCGTACACACACATATACACACACACATACACACACACATATATATGTACATATATATTCACCACTGACATAGAACTGCTTCTGGGTCCAGATGGGGATACAGATACACTTGCAGATGAACATGGATAAAGTGCTGGGTGCTGACTGCAGTGCTATCACACGTACCTATGAACAGTTTTTCTATTAAGAATAACTTAGAGGTCAAAAGCAAATTTTCAGCAAGTCTAACTGCATTGTAGCCAAACTGAAGCCTTGATAATACAAAATACAAAATTTCATTAATTGACTTCAATCAGACTACTGTGTGTGTAGAATTACTGACATGGGGAAATGTTTGCAGCTTTGGGCCTCAAACCGCTTCAAATTTTTCATGCCACATCCTCTTTTAAAACAGTTTGAGACAAATCAAAAACACATTTACAACATATTTTTGTAGGATTTTTTTTTACAGATTTAGCTCTTCGAAATCTCCCAAAATGTTTTTTGGTGTTGAAATACTCTTTGGCTGTTGAAGTACTCTTTTATTTACAACCTTCAACAATGATTGTGATTTCTTTCCAGAAACTCTCTATTTCTGCTTGTTCTTGTTTTACCATCTGCAGACATGGGCATAATCATCATGAAGTATCCATTTCTCTTTCATACACAACTAACATCTCTTAGTTTTAAATAATAATTTGTAATTTCTCAGAGAATGATGCATTATTTGCTAGACTGGATGCATAGAACTGTATATGTACACATATAGATACACAAAAATATTGAAAATATATCAGTGTATATTTAAAATCTAACTATTTCAATAATGAATCGATACATCCATGTACAAAAAAAATTGCATCCTTACGTACATGCATGTATGTCCATATACATATATATATGGACACATTGATACTAATTCATTGCAAAACACATTGCTACAGATTGCTGTAGGAAACAACAAATTGTGGGCAAGATATGTTACCATCATTTGAAAACCTGCATACGTATTTTGCATCAAACGGATGCATTATTGAATTGACCGCGGTCTACATACAGGTATACGTGTATTTGTACGCACATAAGCAGAGATTACTGCTGCGCTAAATGGGGATTTGCAATAACCTAAGTATCTAGTGGATAAGAGTTTTACATACAAAATTACATAGTCACCCATTGTAAACTATTACATTTCTGCTGTGTATGCAGCCATTACATTTATTAGACATACCTTTGCAATATGTTACAGTGCTTTGCCGTTAAGGAGATGCGTGGATTTATATTAAATCCTGCAGATGTGTAACATAATAAATTGTTAAAATAAACTGGCAACTCTATATATGCACTTGCATTTGCAGGCAAAAAGGCTTCCCCTCTTTCAGAGCCTGTGCCGAGCCCATTGCAGAGGAGAAGGCTGACTTCTGTGTGCTTTGGCTCTAACCTGGGGTAGGACTGCACTTCTCTCCCTTGTTTGCACACTACCTGATCATCTTGACTGGCTCTCTTAAACACTTCAAAGTAATCAATAGTAACAGTCCCGCTAAAAGCTAATACATGAATGATACAGGCGATGTAACATTCTCCTCAGTGTTAAAAGGTCTTTAAAAAATTGGCCTACCACTTGTACATTTTCTTCAACAGACCCCTTGCAAGATCTCCAACATTACTTTCAGAAGTCTCTTCAGGTTTAACTTTGCTCTGATTTTCTAAAATACCTAGCACAAAATAAGGAGATTCTCAAGTCTAGATCTTCTCCCCCTAGTATCAGTGGGAGAAGAAGGAGGTTCTCCATGTTAATCATTAGGTTATGTATTTGCACAGGTTTGATTTCAGTGGGAGGTAAAGGTGGAGGAGGAAAATGTTAGTTAGAATAGAATTAGCCAGTGTTCCATGGAAGATTATTTTTGTATATTTTGTGATAAGAATAAAGTGTTGGATGTACAGGTGTTTTGAGTAGTAATAATGATATTTCAGTTGATCAAACAGTTCACAATAATGACCTCTTGCTAAAACGTACTGATTTATTTTTAATTTAGGAAGAACTCATATTTACTGCATGTCGCTGTTTGTTTTGCTGTGACGAATATTAAACTTCTGAAGTTAATGAGCAAAGCTAGCAAAGGAAGCAACAATAATTTGGTTGGTTATTTATTTTATAACACAGAAACTCCCTGATAATTTTAGCTTTTCCCCCTTAAGACTGCCAGCAACAAACCCCTTTTTCTTATCTCTGTATATATCCAAGTGTTTAAAATCATAGTCTAGATTTCACACAGTGGAAAACTGCCATCTTTAATATCATCCTTAAATTTTGTATGCACACATGTACATTAAAATGTTAAAAATTTGAAGAGCTTGCTTAGAAATAATTTCAATTACTTTTCAAGTAGCAGGTGCGACATAAAACATAAAATGATCATAACTTATCCTGCATTTGTTGATTTATGATTTTTATCTTTTTGTTTTATAAATTAAAAAAAAAGGAGTTGCTTTTCACAATCTATGCCATGACTCAGTATTCATGCACTATATCCAGCACACAGATAAAATAAGAGATAATACATATCTACAGTACAAGCAGGAATTTTTTTTTCTCACCATGCAGCCTCTCTAGAATTCCTTAATTGTAGCAGATTAAATTAGATAAAATAAATGGGCATGCATACTTGCCTTCATCAAACTGCCTACGTTCCATGCATAGTTATGATTAAAAGCCAATTTCAAAGGAACATGCTTTCTTCCCTTTTATTTTTTCTAGAATTAGCACAAGTTACACCTGGTAGCTCAGATTTTACACTGGTTTATATCTTACACCAACCACATGCCAGAGCAGAATATATATTTTAGTGCCTGTTTTTCTTTACTTTTCTCTGATTCCATTACGACCTTGATCTCTTGCCACCTTTATATAAAACATATAATACTGCAGACAGCAGCGGGTCATATGGAATAGGTTAAGAGGAGAAAAGACTGTACAACCAAAACTAATACATAAATCCTTCTCACTCATTCTTCAGCTGAGTATTTTGAGAAGCCATTTCATATATTTATAGCTGACATCTACTTGGCTTTCAGTTGGTTTAAAGATCATGCAAATCCCCACAATACGGTAAATCTTAATGCAGAATTCTTCAGTGGGAAGCATAGAAAGCTTTCCTTGATTTTCTTGATTTTTACATATTTTGAATGAAAATGATCACACATATGAAAAGAAAGATATTTTAGGAGAAAGATGTTTGAACATTATGAGAACATTTCCCATGCTTTATTTTTGAATCCTGGTGGACTTGATTCAAACTCAGAGATAATTTATCCAACAGGTTTTCATCCAGAATTAAAACTCCACTGAAAGAGATGGGAATTTAAAAACTTGCATTTAAATTGATGGAAACTAAAGAAATAACATGCAGGGTTTTTATGACAGCTGTTTCATAATATATGTTTATATTGAGAAAAATGAAAGCCCATAGATAATTAGATATATAATTAATAGATAAATTAATTTAAGTATATCAGTACCTCAGTAATTTTGAACTCCAAAGTCTTTACCAGTTTTTACGCACAGTCATTTGATGGAAAAAAAAAAGGCAAGCTGAAGACTGTGTGTCCACTGGCATGCGTATCAATGAAAGGAAAGAACAGTTTTCCTGTAAGTTTGAGAGGTTTCATATTTTTTCAATGACCATGGCACAGGAGACAACCAAAAGAGATGCCTACCTACCATGGGGTCTTGGTCTCACGCTTTTATATTAGGAGATCCAGTTCTATCTATATTTTGACTTAAATCAGTCTAACTTTCAAAAGCAACACATTGTCACTCATGAGGAGAAGAGCTGTGACCAGATGGTACAACAACCTCAAGCTGGCAAGTGTCAGTTACTGGTACTCCACGCTCACACTTGTGTGTGAGAAGCGAAATCATGCACAGTACGTAACCACAGCCCACTGTGCCAGCTTCTGCCAGGAGAGGTGTTTGCTCCTTTTCCAGCACATGCTGTGTCTTTCCCATGTGACAGGTCACCATGGCTCCCCGTAGGGAAATCTCCAAACCATAGCAGAATCCTTGTGTGGTTTCCAGCAGATTCATGCATTTTGTCAGGTAAAGACAAGCATGTCAAGTTCAGCCCCACCCTCATCCCTCAGGAATTTACACTTCTCCTTGCCTTCTGTAACCAAAGACCAAATGCAATTCCTCGTGTGAAAGCAATACAGCACAGACACAGCAGCAGGCAACTGTGCAGGAGGGGAATGATAAGGGTCTGTGATAAACACAGCGCACGGCCACAAGCAAGGCTGGGCACAAACCATTCCTGTATCTGCTCTGTCAGGAATACATGCATGCACTAAGTGCTCAGACCATGTTCCCAGCTAACCTTCAGCCACCCTGTCAGCAGTGATAGACTGGGACTGCTGGGATTATTGCTCCTTGACACTTTGCCAGCTGCTCATATTAGACCTGATATGCCAAGCTTTTATAGCCATGACTTCCAGTACTCTCACTGCTGCATTACAGAGGTTTCACAAGCTCCAAAAGTCTCCCCCTTCCACTGTCCACTGATCCTTCTGCTGGATTGGGAACCTTTTCTAGTCCTTCACTGACATAAAAACTGAAGGACAACTAACTTCTGCTAAGCAAATATGAAATTCTACTTGGTTTTGTGGAGAAGAGCTAATGGTAGGCTACAGCACAAAAATTTTGTTGCTACATTGCTTTGTTGTGTTTGTGTGATCCTGTCCAGTATTTTAAGGCCATAATGCTTTAATAGTGGGCTTGAGACAGCTGCAGCCAACTTCCTTTCTTAATTGGTATGCTGGGGTTATCTCAAAATATCTTTCAGCTATAAGCTGTATCATAGCTTGGAAACATTTGAAAACCGTGAATTTAATAAAACCACACACCACTAGCCAGAAAGTGAGAACCTAATTTGGGAATGATGTTAAGCTGTGTGGTGTGATGTCTAAAATGTTACATCAAGACTTTGAAAAAGCTACGTTTTACAGTTACTTCTTTTATCTCTTTTCAAACAATAATCAAAAGCACTATAGAAAAAGCTGCAATTTTTCATTTTATGGTCAATGTCAAATTAATCACTTGAATGGTGCATTCAGTAACATTCTACTGTTTCTTAGGGAAAACTATAGAATCACAGCATCAACATTTCACAAAGAAAAAGGGGGGTGAAGAGGTAATTTTCACAGAAAATCGTTAACACTAAAGTGCCTAATCCACCTACTGCTATACATCTAGAACTGCACAGCAAAAGCAAGAGGAGAAACAGCAGAATTTCATCTCCTTGCCTGGGTATCCTCCTGGCTGATTATCAGAAAGCATCACTGAGAAAAGCTCCTCAGGAGCTTCCGCTGGTGCAGACCCACTGCTGTACAAAACGGGCACAGCCTGCGAGACCGCCACCATGCTGGCTGCTCATTTCCTGTGTGCTCTGGGTATGCTGCAGATCACCCACTTACCTCTTTGAGGATTTATATGGCTCGCCCCTCACTGTAGAAGCGATCACTTCCCTAAAATCACTGGCACTAGCAGCCATTACCAGCAATGAGACTTTACCATCAATTTTGAGGCCTGATGCTCTTCTGCTATGAGTTGATTTCACACTGCTTTGGCACAGTAAATTTATCTTAAAATGGGATTAAATGACAGTAATTTACAGCCATGTTGCCTTGCTGATGGGCTATGAATTTCTGTCTTGCTATACATGAAAATCAAACACATTTTAAAATTTAATTCTTTGCTCTGGAACTTAGTGAGTACAGATTACTTATAAAAACACCAATTCTCTATAACTACAAACCTACAGTTTTTCCTGGTTTGCAGCACCTAATCTAGGGAATGTAAAACCTGGTATTATGCCTCACTAAGGCCTGCTCTCTAAACTTAGCCGGAAGCAAGTGCACACGTGGCTTTTCGACCCCGCGGTTACTGCCCAAGTCTCAAACGTGGTATTCACATGAAGTCAGTACCCACTTTCTCCAGTAGATTTGACTTCATTTGTATGATAGATCTTCAGATCGATCTCTGAAAAATTACATCGAACCCCATTCTAAAGTCAAGTAAGTGTACACATATGGTCCTTCCTACTGGAAAATCACAAACACACCACACACTGATCTAAATGGTGGGGTTGAAAATGTGAAATTTGAAGCAGGAACATATAAAGCACTATCCCACCTTATTCCAACAGCAACAGACACCAAAATTTGCTGACATATGTGCCTGTTCACAACTAACTTATCTCATTTACCCTACCTTTTTCTTCTGCAAGTATTTTCTTCAGGATAAACCCCTCATTAAAGCTGGCCTCTGCCAGATGCCACAGCTCAACTCCTGTCCTATCCACAGGTAGAAACACAGCTTAAAGGAGAAGTTAGAAAATCTTAAATCCACATTCAGATTTTTTTGCGGGGACCTGTGTCAGAGAGACTGTTCCAGCCTCAGCGTGCTCTATCCTCATTCACCTTTCAGATTAACTGCATCTCATGGGCAATGTGACAAGACCATTCCATCACCACAAGAACATCATAAGATGCAGGTTTTGTGAGCAGAATCTGGAAATGGGTGTGCAGAAATGTGCACGCATGCACACACACACACACACACACACTGCTCTGTAAGGGGACCCCACACCATAAGCATGCCACAGTAGGCTCAGAAAGCAAAGAAGCCGTGGGAGTGACCTGAACACAAGTTGTTACAGACGTGGCCATTTAGATGGAAACCTTCCATCTCAGAATGTGGCACAGTCATTTACTAGACCTAGCAGGACCAGGCAGCTGCTGGAGCCAGAGCCAGCCACAGATATGTCAGCAAATTAAAAATATTTTTAATCTCACTCCAGTCCTAAAAACCTATTTCTCAAATTTTCACAATAAAGTCTTCACCTAAATTTGCTTGGGAATATTTAAGATGAAGCAGAACAGTTTCCTCATAAGCATGATGTACTTCACAGAAGTGGAAGAAGACCATCCCTTGAAGTGCTGCAGATTTACACATCTATCACTCCTGGGTTCATAGTTCGTACAACAGAAAAGAGCATCAGAATCAGATCCACCATCTTGAGAGCAATTCCGATTTTTTCTTTTTTCTTATATCAGTTAACATGGAAGAAACTGTCATGGCACAGCCCATCACACCCCTCTTTCTACTTTATATAAGGCCTTTTTACGCTGGAGTGAAGAAAAACCTCGGGAACAAATGAAAATCCACAAAATGCAAGATCTAGACCAGGGTTTAATTGTTTATCTCAATACGAGCATTTAACAGATGGTATTTAACAGAAAAGTAAAACTGATTATGTAAACCAATTTCACAAACTTATTAATAAAAGCAATTAACAAAAGTAAAAAAAAGTATACTGAATTTGATTCAGAATATCAATTCACATTAAGACTCCTAGAAAAAAAGAAAATGCAATGAACTCACCAGAGGCAGGAAGCTGAAAGAGGCTGTTGAAAATAAACGTTACGAAAGTCAACTATCCTGGATGAGACAGGGGAAGAAAAAAAGAAGAGTGGTATTCTGTGTTCTTGGCTTTTTCAGATAGACTTCTTTTTTAGCAGATTAGAACAACTGTATTATTGAGAGGACAAAAAACCCAAAAGCTCTCGAGGCAACCAGAGACCCCTGTGCATACAGGCCAGAGTAGTCCTGGCAACTGGGTCTAGCTCATCTGGAGGCAGCAGTGACAGCAGACCCAGATGCAGCGTGACGAGAAAGAGTGAAGAGGTTTAGCGTAAGTCAGCTTCCTGGTGAGAGCTTCGCAGCTCTGCCTGTGTGGGTTTGTTGTGGGTTGGTGTATGAGTTGGTATATCTTTCTCTCTTTGGTGACTATGGGAGCAGATGTAAAAACCTTGAAGACGGGGGAGGGAGGCAAACCCTCCAGGCTGCAGGAAGCTTTCTCTTTGCACTCCGCTGCTCCTCCAGCTCCCTCCTCCCTGCTTCAGGGAATAATGGCACAGCACAGCCCAGCAGCTCAATACATGCGAGCAGAAAAGGAGATCAACAACGGCCCAGCACGGCTACGTGCAATTTACTCTCCGGTAGCAGGAACAACACCTGGGATATTCTTCTGGAGCCTGGAATACGGCCCTGCCTGCAGAGTATGCATGTTTAGCTGACTTTGTGCAAAAACCCAAGGCAGGCACTTTGGGCTACTTCAACATAGGTGTACACGGTTTTGTTGTCATTCAATGAGGATTCCTCTGAAGCACTGGTCAAGACTGATCAGTAATATCATTTTATCAGCATATATGTCCTCTTTTTTACCAGCATAAGGAGGCTGAGCAGGTGGAGGGACCACAGACATTGAGACTTCCACCTTTCCCAGCACAGACAAACTGAGCTGGCCAGATTCTCACCACTTCCAGTTACCACAACTACTACCACAACACTGAAAGCAAAGCTGTGATGGTAGTTTCAGGATTTCAAGAGTCTATGGTCTATACTTTAGGAGCCATCAGCAGAAGAGGTTGTCCACTGTGTATGATCAGGCAATCAGAATGCAGGGAGGGCACTCCTGTCCCATTCTGCTGAAGCAGCCCAAGCTCACCGGCATAGCAGGAGAGCTCGGGGGCAGAGGCATGAGCACTGGCTTCCCAAGCAGCCTTGAAACCCAGAAGCACAGAAGTGGAAACCAAGTCCTTTTCAGCAAATATTTTGGGCTCAGTGAAGTTATCTCAGACCATCTCCAGCCATGAATCAGTAGGAACAGACTGCCTGATCCAGATCTAAAGCCATGCATTTTATGTTCCTTGCAGGCTGGAAACTCTCTGAAGACAGCTAATTAATTGGTCCACATTAACATTATGACAGTACAATGCATTCCAAGATGAAGTCATATTGCTTCCAAGAAAGATTAAAAACCAACAGAATAATTTACAAGATAAAGCAAAAAGGAAACAAAAAGATAATTTATGTGTAGATGAAAGGCAGTTTGTGCCAAAAATATAAAAAGAATATAGCCTGTGTAAACATGCTGTAAACCTGCTGATGCAAAGCTTGCAGAGCAGTGCTGCACAGTTAGGCTGGGGAATCACTTTGTTTCATTTCCCTATAAAATGAAATTAATTCAGTTAATTATCAACAGTGATGAAGGTAAGGAAGGCTCACAGAAGGCATTTTGGGAATCCTATCTTCTTAAAATCTTCAAACTTCCTTTTAGTTTGAGACAGGATTTTGAATAAGGGGCTTCAGTGCATCACCAGTTTATGTGAGAACTTCTGTTTCTTCATTTTCACATTAAATATGTATTTGTCCGTTTTTAACAGGGTTTGGGTTTCCCAATACCAGCGTAAGCAATCAGGCAGTAAGTTTCCATTGCAATTGTGATAAAGCAAATGAGACACCCAAACATTTTTAAATGTTTCCATCAGAAACATTCAGAACTGTCAGAAGTAGAGAAATAAATACTATTTGCAAATTATACCGATATAAATGCCTTTCATGATCATCACCAATTTTAGGTCTGCTACAGAGAGCAGATACTTAAAAATGCAACTACTCTTCTCTGTTTTGTGCTGAGATTAATCCAGATGTGAAGCCATCTGGCTAAGTAGTTTGCATTTTGGAAAAAGAGTGCATCCATCTGTAAAATACTTCATAAACAACTATTGAACTGAGTGAACTCAGCAAAGAAACAAAACCATACAGTAAGAAACATGTTCTAACATGTCTTGATTTCCACCCATGTCCCTCCAGTACATTTTCTGAATGATCTTGACCCAATAACTTCCCAAAAATAGTTGAATTTTATTTATTTGAGACCTTTCTTAGTAATACACATGCTTCACGCATTTGATCCATCATTTCACTTCCAAGAGACCTGGAACTCCAACAAAAGACCCTCAGCTCCATGCACTCTGCACATGTAGGTAATTCCAAAGTTAGGTGTAAAATTGACACCTGACCTGTTTCTCTTGATATTTGGTTATTTGTTGGGTTGGCTTTTGGGGATTTTTTTTGTCTTTCTTACTGCAGTTTTTCTGCTTCTTTTCACCTCTTCATGCTGTGCAATGAAGGGGAACATCTGGCTATGAGAGAATAGTTAATACATTAAAAAATACATTGCTTCTCCTTTTTAAAAAACTCATTATGAGTCATTATCTGGGACTTCCAGAAACAAGCACTTTGTTGTGGAAAATATTTATGGGGGCGGAATTAAGGCTTGCAATTTATTTTTGCATTGAGAAGTAGGCTGACAGCAAAAAATAAAGTCTCAAACCACAGGTAACTAAGGGTTTATAAGAAATTATAAAATGACATTACCCAGGGTCTTGACATGGGTTAATCTTCAATGAAAGGTCGTATTTCTTCTTAATCCACTGCTTTCTGTCCCTCTTGGAGAAACAAGACAGCTGCTGATGGTAGGAAGGGAGTTGAGATTAAGGAAGGAAGCTGTTCCTGTCCCCACTGCCTGATTTCCTTTTTGTTCTCAGATTCGTTCAGCTCTGATTTTGGTCTGCCTCAAATAGTATGGTATGTGCAGTGCTCAGGAAGTAAACCATGGCACTCTTGATACCCACTGTATTTAACCCCACAAACCTTTCTCCTGTTATAGATGATCATTAAATTACACAAAATAAAGTTAATCATTGCTTATATCTTGCCACTGCTCCAGATATATAAACAACACACAAGAAGAAGTATGCTTATTTTGTGAAAAAAGAGCCTAATTCCTTTTTGGTATCATTTTCAAACAGAAGCAGGAAAAATCTATGCGGTCAAGATGCCAGCTGTGTGTTAGGAAAACGGGGATGTGCCTATTTGCTTTGCCCCAAGTTCCTAGGCAGTACAGGGGAAATCAGGTAGGTTGCCCAGACACATTTCAACCTGGAGGTGAAGCCATTCCCTTCCCAGGAACAGATACCTGAGCAAAAAGGAGGCTTCCTCACAGCATGGCAGAGAGCATGGCTAAGAGAGTCTCTAAAGCAGACCAGGCACAGTAACTTCTGCAGCATTACTCATTGCAAGAGCACTCAATCTGAAAGAGGAAATGAAAACGCAGTCTCACAAGCACTTCCTATATGGATTTTGGTAAAACTCTCACACACTATTTACTACGCCTTGATGAGCTTAGGCTTTGGTTCCTCAGCAACCTAATGCTGTGGGTTAGATACTCCTCAGGTTTGGTAGTGAAGTGGCACAAACTGAAGTCTGTGGTAATAAAACAGAACTCAAAATCTAGCATGAGGCAGGTTCCTGACACATTGTGTGGGCAGGACTAGAGGCCTTCAGAGGGTGAGTCAAAGCCCTCCAGAATACTCACAGTGGAGCAGGCCTGACACGGAAGCCTAAATGAAGAAACATGCCTGAAATGCCACCCTCTCCCTGTGGACTCTCCTGCCTCCCTCCTGAGTTACAAAGTTCAACTTCCAACTCAGCTCAGCTCTTGAGCCCCTTCCCGCACCATTGCCTCTTCCCCTTCAGTGACAGGCTTGCCCTAGGCTTCAGGTGGCCACAGAGCAGCCCTCCAGCTACTAGTCCTCTGCGGGATTTGGCCCTGAGCTGCCCAGCTTCTGGGTGCAGCGCTGAGGTGGGTGCAAGGCATGGGGCGACTCAGACCTGGGCATGCCTGAGCAGCACAGACCTCTCAGGCCTAAAATAGAGAACCCTGAGTTGTGCAAACAATGATCAAACATGGGTTTGGCACCAAGATTTGGGTGTGGTCATCACCATTCTTTCAGCCTCTTTTCAAGACTGATGCAGCTCCATACATTAAACCCATACACTTCTGAGGGAAGGCAGGCAGAGATTTCCCCACTTTCTGAGACCACAGCTTTCTGCTATCTCAACTACAGAACTATTCTTTATTACTTTTATGTTTCCCCACTGTGTAGAGGTTACTAATTAGCTCTTTCTCTGGGATATTTCTCTTGAGATTAGGTTGTCAGCAACATGTGCTCTGTGACAAAACTAACACTTACATACTTTATGATTTCTTGGAATCTGATACACAGAATCCAGTGTCCTAACTTCCTAGTACAATTCCTCCTGTGATGTCAGCGCAGAACAGGTGGACAATGTACAGGAAGAGCTTTCCTCCAGAGCAACATGAAAACCTACATCCCCTTTCTTGAAAGTGAAGCGTGCTTAGGAACTGCACTGAGGGTTACTTAACTACCCTGTTTCTCATTCTGGGACAGCCTAGCATAAAAGCAGTCACATCATATAATCATAGAATGTTTAAGGGTTGGAATGGACCTTAAAGATCATCCAGTCCCAACCCCCCAGCCCATGAGGAGGGACACCTCCCACTAGACCAGCTTGCTCCAGGCCTTAGCCAACCTGGCTTTGAACAGTGCCAGTGTTGGGGTGTCCACAGCCTCCCTGGCAACCTGTTTCAACGTCTAAGAACTAATTCATTCTTCTTCCCCCAAATCAGGTCCTAATTCCAAAACACCCATCTGCCCTACTGAAGGAACAAGATTCTTTCTGTGTTTGCCTGGTTGTGGTTTTTTTTTGCTGGCACTTTAGGAAGACATTTGCCACCTCACAGGGCAGCCCTGGGGTTGAGGGCAGACCTCTCCAATTGGCAGAAGCTGTTCCTGTCCCCACTGCCTGATTTCCTTTTTGTTCTCAGATTCGCTCAGCTCTGATTTTGGTCTGCCTCAAATAGTATGGTGTGTGCAGTGCTCAGAAAGTAAACCATGACACTCTTGATACCCACTGTTCCTTTTTGTTCTCAGATTCGCTCAGCTCTGATTTTGGTCTGCCTCAAATAGTATGGTGTGTGCAGTGCTCAGAAAGTAAACCATGACACTCTTGATACCCACTGTATTTAACCCTACAAGCCCTTCTCCTGTCCTAGATGATAATTATAAAGATAATTGTTGCTTATGTCTAGCACCAGAGTTATAAACAACACATAGGAAGTGTGCTTACTTTGTGAAAAAAAAAGCCTAATTTTTAATATTTATTTTATTTTTAAAGGGAGAACATGCAGAACATGCAAACCCACATGTGTTTCTCTAAACTGTCTAACTTTTGCAGTTCTCTCTCTCCCGGGGGACATTCACACTTCCTTCCCCCACCTGGATCTAATGCAAAACTAACGCCAATGGCTTTGCTGTAACCGTGGAGGAGGCTCCAGTTGTTTTCTCTGTGAAGCCACCCTCCACCTGAGGCTGCCCCGGCTGCAGGACCAGCCTGCGGCCTGGCCCAGGGCTCAGAGCCGCCAAGGGGCTCCCAGGGCGGCTGCCCGGGCCAGCAGACGCTGGCGCCGGGAACCAGCGCCGAGGGAAACGCAGGTTCCTCCTTTGGCTCTGCCCAGGAGACGCCGGGCTGCGCTGTGTCGCAGCAGGGAAGTGGCGGAGGGAGCCTCTTCTCTCAGCAGCCCCGCTGCAGCCGCCCCGAGGCTCCCTCTCCCCTGCTCCCGCAGCCCCCGCTCAGCGCCGGTGGCTCCGCGCCCCGGGAAGCGGCCGCTCCGGACAGCTCCCGGCTCCGGGCCCGGAGGAATCGCCAAGCACACACCGCCCACACCCACGGCGGGAGCGGACACCCTGCTCCCCGCTGCCTGCTCCCCAGCGCCTGCTCCAGCCCCAGCCCCGCGCCCGCGGCCTCGCCCTGCCCATTGGTGCTGCTGAGTGTGCAATCGTCTTGTCAGGAAAGAAAACAAACCAGGCCTCCTGGCCCAGCTATGGCAGAAGCCATTTGAGTTCCCCTTGGAAAACTCAGCAATCTGAAGGTAGCAGCCAGTTTTGTTTTGAATGTGCTTTTCACACTTGCTCCTGCTTCGAAGAAGGAGATAGGGATACTTATACTGCTCAGTCTCAGGCTCTCTGCTTCACCAGCCAGTTTCTCCTTTCCAGTCCATAAACATGAAAATGTCACCCCAAAATAAGGCTCAGAATAAGGCCTGACATAGGTGCCCTGACCTGCTCCCAAAGCACTGTCTTGGGGAAGCCCCCCTGCCAGGCAGAGTTCATCATCCCTCCGAGGATGTTCTTCTCTCTACAGCATATCAAAGTAGCTACTTTACATGGCTATCTTGATAAATGCCCAAACTTGTCTATATGGCACTGCAAGACAGTAAAAGGAGATAATCTGAAAAGGCAAGAAGGGGCACACGGGAAGGAAGACTACTATTACCCTGATTTTAGAGGCAGGAATCCAAGCAAATGCCTTGTGAGTTAGCTGACATGGAGCAAACACTATTATGGAGAGCTTCCCCACAGACCAACTTCATGGAGCTACCATTTCTCTATTTACAGACCAAACTGATTAAATCTGTGGCATTGGCAGAGGATTCCACTGCTTGCTTTCCTGGCCAGTGTGTATGACTAGCCACAGATGTCTATGAAGGAGAGTCCTGTTTCTCAAGATAACACAAAAATAACACCAATCCATGCAGTTGCTTATCAAGCTTGTAGAAAGAACAACTATCATTGCAGCACTGCCACACTCAAATGTTTTACTGCCCCAAAAAATTAGAGATATCACATCCTAATCACACCAAGGAAATGCATCAGCATTTAATATTTTGCTATTACTTTAGCATTCCTCAAGTCATGTAAGTTTTTTTCTGGGCCATATGAAAAAATGTTCCCTACTCACAAGGAGTACCAAATCAAGTTTTAGACCCAACACAACACAGAAGACACAAAGCAGCTTAAGACAATAGGAAGGAAAGAAAGCAAGTTGGTGGCTTTTATCCTGTGGTCCTCCTCCGCCACAGCTTGAGTTAAAGATCACACAGCATGATAGCATAAGAGTCTCAGGCCTCTGGTGGCACTGGGCATATGTAGCTGCTTTTCTCAGCCTTTGAAGAGGCAGGGATTTTCAGAATGTCCATTGTGGAATGGATGTTAAAAGTCCCTTATTTGTTCACCAAAAATCACCAAAACTGCAAGTCTTCCTCACCCCACCCACAAAGTCTGCAACAGAGTTTTTTTCTCAGTCAAGACAAAGATCTGCATAGCACTCTTAAAATATGAAAGCTACATAAGTAAAGCTAAAAGAACTGAACGGTACAAAACAAGGATGCTGAGCCCTATCTACTACATTTAATTCAGCAAGACCTCTGAATGGTGTATGCCAGTGACAGGCTGCTTTGAGAGGCTGGTTCGGATAGATAGCACTGCCCTGCTGGAGCTGAGGGAAACGGGCTGCCCCAGCAGTAGGGCCCCACCCATGCAGGGCTCCTTGTAACATGGTCCTGCAGCCCTTCAGGGTCTCTGGACACCTCTGCACTACCCACTCACCACTCAACAACTTTTCCTATCAGGTTTTGCAGCTCCATTCTACTGTTTGCCATCCTCTCAATTCACTGCCAGGCCCTTACTCTGTGCTACCGTCCATCCTCCAGCATAAAGTCCCTCATGCTATAACAGGCCTTTCTTCTTCATCACAGCAGTCTCTTGGCACTGCCTGGATCCAGCAGCCAGCCTCCCCCACAGCTCTTTCAGGGCCTGTGCCTGCACCTGGCAGTATGGCCTCTCAGGCATGGCCCATCCACATGCCTCCATAGATCTTCCCAATGTTCTTACAGTTTACAGATTATCTTCATGCTCTCTAGGCTCCCTCACCATCTCTCCCTAATGAATTTTCAGTTGAGGTGTGGGAGAGGAAGGCTGCAGACCAGATTCAGCACCTAAAGGCTCTCCAGCAGTCCCGGACACAGGGCAGGCTGGCCCAGAGTGATGAAGACTCTTGGATCCTCTGAAGTTCCTAACTGTCATTCAGGACAAACACAGGCAGTGTTCATCAGAAAGGTTCTCTGAGCTTCTCCTCAAAGACACTGCTTCCCTGATCCTTGCCATGTAGAAGCCACTTAAGTCAGTAGGAAAAAGGAAACTTAATCATGGCAACTAATGAAAAGCCACTGCTAGCACAGCCAGGCCCCCATGATGAGAAAGTCAACCAACATCAAGGGGGTCCTTCCCCATCAGGGTTTTCAAGAAGACTGTGCCACCAGCAACATCCACGGTGGCAGTGAACTTCACCAGACAGCACAATGCCTTTGTGTCAGTCTTTGAACAGACTGATCTGTCCAAGCATCCAATCTACAAAAAACAACCCAGGGTAGCTGATGGAGAAACCTCGACATACCATCTTCAAACCTGTGTGCAAAAATGAACTTGTCTTGCCCATCTCTAGCACAGAGCAGTAAGTACATTTTGAAAACTTACTCTACCCCACCCATCTGTAAAGAAGAAAAAAATCACCAAAATAATACTCCAAATACAGTATTTTCCCTCTGAGGAAGAAACGAACAGCACGTGATGTGTAATAACATCCTTTAGCACCTGTCATACAGAGAAACAACTCTGCTCTGGTAGGGGCACAGTAAGAATTGCTGCCACTATCACTCTGTGCCATTGGCAAGGGCACCACCTAATGTCAAGCTACCTGACATGTTCCACCAGCAGACACATTTAATTATGCTTGATTAATTTGAGCTAAAAACCTGTTAGTCTCAAGCCATATTTTTATTTTACCACACTACAGTTTTCGGTCTTAAATTAAAATAATCTTCCTAAGTAAGGACAGACTACAGTATCCTATTGCTCTTATTTAAATAGGGAGAAATCCCCAGGGTGCTTTTGAAGAGCAAACTCCCAGCTAAAAGCAGAAGGGTGCTCAAGACTATCCCAGCACTCAGGAAAAAAGGGCATGAACTGAAACAGAAGCTGGTAAGTCAGGATGGATTGTTTAGCAAGGGTAGGAGTTAAGCTGCACCAGACAGAAGGCAAGTCCAGCAATGGCACCTCCACTTTAAAACATCACAATTTGAGAGACCAATCTGGTCCAAGCTGGACCTTCAGCCACACTGCCAGAGCAGGCAGTCCTCTACGTAAGGAGCACACAACCAACCAGACATTTACCAGTGCTGTGGCCTAATAACTGTGGTTCAGGATTAGCCATGTCAGATCTAAACCAGCATCTGCCAAGCTTTCATGTGTTCCCAAAACCTGTTTTCCCTGCTCTCTTGAACAGCTTATGAGTTACGGCTTTGCTGTGGAAATGCACAAGCCTGACTTGTTTCTGCAGTCAAGCCAAGCTGCAAGGCAATGAAGCCACAGGAATGATTTTGCCCGAGTCATCTCGGGTCACAGCAAGTTGTCCTGAAACTGAGCTAATAAAATAGGTTAGACTTCAGCCAGCACTTTGGTCTTGGGTGTCATTCCACACTTCCAGGACAATGCACAGGAAACAACCCGCACCTGACCAGAACAGGGCAGGCTTAGGAAAAGCCAGGATTCCTAGCTCTGTATCCACCACGGTACAACACTGTGCTTCCTCAGGATCTGGCCTCTAACTGCCCCTGACCTAAGGGCTCTTGCTAAATGAGGTCTATCCAGAACACTTCCCTCCCCCAAACTCCCATTGTTCCAGTGGTCAGACTGGCCCCTCCCCTTGACATACACCACTGCTCTCACTCTCTCACGAGTAAGCTGGCCTAGAAGAGCATCTCTTCAGCTACTTCAGGCCAAAAAAAATCTGAAACCATGACCCTCATTTTCAGTAATTTGAGCATTCAGCTCCCACTTGCAACACTGAAATTCAGGCCACAAATCTGTTCCTTTTTATGCTTGCAGATGGTTGCTTCATCTCCCTACAGATGGTATCCTGAAGCCAAGCAAGTGGCTTTCATGCAAAACTCAAGACTACTATTTGAAAAAATTTGATACAAGCTGAAACATAATTTTCCAAGGAAAGACAGAAGGCTATACTTGTGGCAAAAGTCCTTTATTAAACTAGATTTTGTAAATTCCTTTTCACATTAGAAATTCTAAATGCAAATTACAAAACTATTTCAGTAAAAAACAAAATTATAGTTAACAGCAAAAGTACAACTTTATACAAATAAAAAATCATTTTTAAATTTTAATTTAAAAATAGAAATTTGTATCTTCCAATGTACTGGTCCTAACAGCTTTTACAATTGGTAGGTGCAATACTAGGTTTTTTCACATGCATATTCACATATAGTAATTTAATCCTCTGCAGTTTATTTAGCTGAAATAGCATGAACAGTTGGCCTTTGGTTGGGTTTTGAGGGGGGATGTACCACATGATATTAAAAGCAAAAGCCAAAGTCATTAAGCTATTGTTAAGGTATCCTGAAATATTTTTGAAAATAACATTTTTGCCCTACTACTTTCACAATCAACTGAAATGCTTTTCAGCAGTCACATTACTTCAGACAACTTTCTTCATTGCACCTCTGGCCTTTTTTTTACTCTAAGATCACTCATCGATGTTACACAAGCATTAATTTTGTACATTAAAAAATGATAATTCTCCTAAATTAAAACCTGGGATAACTATTAAAATGTTTTGTAAAAGAAGACACCAAAAGTCACATATTAAAGGCTACCATTTGTCACAAATCACATGCTGTTGAAGAATAGAATAGAATAGAATAGAAAGTGGTACACAAAATAGGTATTTTAAGAGTTGCACATTATTTCAGAGTGCTGGTGGCAATACTGCTATTTTAAGTATCTTAAAATACAGAATTTACACGATACCTCAAGATTCTCATGGATTCTCACCAATGTAACTGCAAGAGACAACAGAAGGCTGGAACTTCTAAAATGTAACCTACTTCGAAATACCATTTTGAAGTAATTATATTTCAAAGAATTAATCCCAGAATACATTATAAAACCAGTCAGAGAAATACAAGAACTCCAGTGTTGTTTTTCTGGAATACTGGCAAGTAGCTGAAGGCATGAAGATCCTTACTAATAAAACTCTACTTATTTCCACTCTGTGCACTGATCTTCTGATCTATTCTGTATCCAGCTCAGCACAGCTTTTAAGCACATGCTTGAGATCCTTCAGAGGATCATTCTATTTTTCTGAGTTGGAACTGCAATGCCTCATTTTGAGTTGCTGAAACTGATAGAGGCTCTGTCACTATTTTCAATAGAGGCAAGATTGGTTCTGCCAGCGTTATGATTTTAAGCCACCATCGCCATCAAAGTTCAGCTGGTAGTCAAACAATGTATGCTAGGTGAATGACCAATCTATACCAGGCAGGGTATTCAGACTGTGTTTGTGAACCTCAACCTGTACCCCAAAGGTGAATGAAATGGAGAAGAGAGAAAAGTATTCCAAACTGCTCTTGAGCTGTGTATTTCTCTGCTGACTTTGACAGAGTGAAGAAAATTCTCCTAGCACTGGGTAGAGCCGATTTTACCCTGAACATTTTTAATGTATTTATCCAAACAGGACTAAGAGATGAAAAAATAATACAGAAGGACACTGAAGCTCACCAGGAACAGCTCCTTTCTGAAAAGTCCTAGCCTACTTCCAGAGACTGTTTATGCATTTTGAATTCTTTAATCTCTTTTGTCCCTTTAAGCTTGCACTTTTAGCTTGCAGTGGTAATTTTGACAGAGGCTCAGGAAGTGGCGACTTCAAAAATACTCCTGTGCACATTGGTCAGAACATTTTCTGGGAAGTGAGAGTCAAGTGCCATCATCAACATCATCCACTTGCTAAGCCAGAAGAAGGCAAAAAGCTGTGTTTCATATCTCCAGGGTAAAGCTGTCAACTAGATTATGATGAACAGATGGGCAAGGCGACAACTTTTTCTGCTTGTCTTTTGAACTAAAACGTAAGCTGTCTTTGTCCATGTTGGGAATGGTGTGAATATGCTGAGTGAATCAGGCTGCCTCCCAAAACAACCAGAAGTGTTGGCACTTCCTTGTTTACAGGCACATCTCTGTAGGGCTTGGGCACCCAAGCAGCTCAATACACAACAGCCACTCACGCCAACCAACAGGGATGATACTGCAAAGAGCTGTCCCAGAGAGCTGTAACTCCATTTGTTACAAACAGCAGCACTAAGGAAAACCTGTTCAGGAGCAGAAGGAAGTTCCTTGGTCCAAAACAAAGATCTTGGCTCCGCTGAGACAATTCTAGCATTTGCAACCCTGTACAGCTGATAGTCTGAACTACTGTCTTGAGGTCAAGTGCCTAAATGGCATCTCGGCCCACTGTAGGCACTGTCACAGAGGATGGAGTGTGGGCTTCACCACACAGGACATCATGCAGTAGCAGAAACAGCTCTGCTAGTGCTGTTTGGGGACCACAGATCTTTTGTATTTCACCCAGTGGTTACCAGAGCAGCGCAGAGAGAAGGAAACAGAGAAAGGACACAATTCAGATGAGCTAACTATTTAAAAATATAAAACTTATTATGGCAGTCTATTATTATAGAAAGAGTCCCTTTGATTAAGTATTATTCAAGCTATTCTTCCACTTGAAATCACCAGGAAATGATTGTTGTATCTGTTGAAGCATGACAAACTCATTTTTAAGTCTACCATGCATCATAGTCACTGTATATGTATTAAGAGTAAATACAGATACATTCAGGAAACATCATGTCTTTCAGCTTGTCAGCAACTTATACGGACACATTTTCATGTGAAACCTATTTCTGTGGACAGCTTTTCTCACAGAAGTTCTTTGTTTATTAGTATTCATGCATACAAATTGCAGAACTTGCACACACATATGGATTCATAAACAAACTCTATGTGCATGTAGTTCCTGGATTAAATTTACTGAAAAGTGGTTAAAAATTAAAAAACTTCTCACATTAATCCTTAATCTATTAATATTATTCCTAATACACAACTCACACCTGTTCTGAAAAATTCTTACAACAAAAATTCATATGCCTTTCAGGAGGCAAAGATGTAAATAAAAATAGCAATGCATTCTAGAAGATAATTTCTATTAAAAATGTGTTCTGATTGTTTACTGGAAACACTTGCCTAAATACAGATGTTTATATTTCGTTTTTGAAGGGTTTTGTTTGGGGTTTTTTTAGTGTTGTTTTGGTTTTTTACACAGATATTTCTAGATGGCGATGCAACACCACCAAAATCAGAGTAACTTTTGTACTCCCAGATTGTCCAGTTAGGAAATTACTACGGCAATATTAGCATTCACTTTGATATTAAAAATACATTAGAAATGTCTCATGATCGTATTTTCTACAAGGAAATCACCAAACAATACACAGAGAATGAAAACATCACTATTAGACATTTGTAAAGTGAAACGGTACTGCATTTGCTGCATTTAAAAAGCCACAAAGTAAGCAACTATTTTAATCCAGTAGGTGGATCTCCAAGAGACTGAACTACAGTATTGTGTCTTTCCCTTTAACTGATCACACTTAATCTGCCAAATTACCAAACACACAGCTGGCCCTAATGCACAGGCCTTACATGCACCTTCCTTCAATGTCTGGAGAAGTTTAGAATGGAGTAAGGATAATAGAACTGGTCAACCTATCATAACATAACCACTAAAAAGACACCAGAAGAAGAAACCTGCAAATACTCAGCACTCAGATGTTGCCCAGTTTCAACGTCTCTTTTGCTCTTCTGAAGGGTTTAGCACAAAGTTCTGAATTACAAAATAACTTTGTACAAGTTATATGTTTTAAAAATACAGAAGCCACAGCAGTCAAAATGTCTGAAGGTCAGAAGACAGATTGGGTATGCTAAGAAGACAGTTATACTAAAAACTGTACCCTAACTTCCCTTAAAAACATCAGTATTTCTCAGTGAAATTCTTAATCTGCATTTCTGAGACTTCAAATCCTTTCAAGTGTCTTCCTTTTGCAGGTTCAAAAAAGGATCTATTCCACACAAAAATTTATTGGAAACGTACTGACAAAACCACTTGCTGTAAATTGAGACTACTTCTAATAAAATAGCATCCTTTAAAACAGATTACAAAATACCAGTGCAGTTGTTCAAAACGTGGGGTTTTTCTGTTATCTGGCAGTCATCTGACACCTCAGTTTCTATATTCCTCTTTCCACAACTCCTCAATTCAGCATGACTTTCAAGCAGCCTGGTTTTATTTCTGTGAACCTATGAAACAAGAAAAGGAAGCTTGAACACGTAAACTATATGCAATTCCATCACCTTCAATTCTCATCAAACTTATGGAAAATGGTAAGGTTCTCAGTCAAGTATGTGTGCATGTGAGAGTCAGGGAATCAGCATTATGTCCTCGGATGTGACTCTGAAGGAGGATTTTACAGGGTCTGGAGTTACGAAGATCTGACAACAGGTGATGAAGATGAAGATTTGAGAAAAAAAAAAAGCTGCTCAATATTCTTGGTTATATTCATTCTGTTCCTCTACTCCTGCTCCCCTTTCATTCCCTCTTGTTTCAAAATGGATTTTCACCCTTGTATTCTGTAGAAGGTAACAAGGAAATGGGAAGTCATTGCTATTTCTGAGTCTCACCTTCATGCTCACCTTCCTACACTGCTCTATATAAAAAGCAGCAAACACACTGATGCCAGCCTAGATGTGCTAAATTGCTATCCCTCATAAACTGAGCACAAATGCAAGTATTGGGAACCAACAAAAAGCAGGATTAACAACTTTTCACAGTAAAGCTAGCCATCTTGAATGGAAATAATTAATTAAATAATATAATTAAATAAATAATTAAACTATCTCAGAGGAAAAGATCTAACCTTTAATAGGTGCTACACAACTGCAGTGGATTTGCGAAACAACGGACCTGCCCTAATCTATGTAGTAGTTTAACAGTATTCTAAAACTAAACTTCAATTTTCAGTTAGTTAAATGTGGGTTAAGAAAAAAATTTATCAGTAACAAAAATCTAAACTCACCTGAAGTTGTGGCTTGTGAGGTATCTGATAGCTGCTGGTCTGATGCGAGCGACTCCTCCCTGACTATGGCTTCCTCTTCCCGTGATAACACTGAGATAGGGTTTACCACCAGTCTGCTGGTACTCTGCAACAGCAGGAATTGTAACGGTTAAAATTTTCCTCAGCAGAGACTTGGCATTCAGTATAACCCTTCCATGCATTCTTCTGAAAACTCTCACTAGTCATTTAGAGCTTTGTTTTCCTGTGCTGGTATGTATATTTTAGAGACAAATAGCAATTTTCCCCCATTTTGAAAAAGTCAAACTCTTCAAATCTAGATTGCTTGCAATACACATATTGTGATCATCACAAAATCCTTCTAATTTCATAGAAGCTTTACTGTTTCTGTCATCTAATATTCAATTGGAATTTACATCCTGTGATATAAATTGCAAAATTAAAAGAGGTGGGTGTAATATACTGAATTTTTAAGTGGTATTTCTGTATTGTTTCATGTTTTATCTTAAATTAATGTGAATAAAGAAATAAGATTTTATTGAATAAAGAAATGAACAAGAAAGAAAATATAAATCCAGTTTTTGACACTTATGTCACATTGTTTGGACTATCTTCTGCTATGCTGAAGCATGGAAATCAACAGATCAACACATTCCATGAGTTTTATTAGAGCACCTAGCCCTGCTAACAAAAGAAACAGCTATCTTCCCAGAGATAACAGCAACCTAAACTGATGAAGAGTTTGAAAAAGAGGAAAAAAATAAACTAAATTGAATTCTCACAACAAGTCAAGATTTGCCAGTTTGGAATTATCAGTTCACATGACATCTTTCTTCAACTACTCTCCCCCCACCATAACTTTATTTAGGTTTTATATTTATTTACTTTTAATTCTGCCTGCAAAAAAGTTCCCAGTATTGATCCTTTTCCCATGTATGTACAGTGACATTAACTTAATTTTTTTTAAATTTAGGTGAATGGACTAAACAGAGAGCCCCTACTATCAATTTGAGGATTCCTGCTTTAAGTGCAGCTCTGGAAATTTAGTTCTAAAAAGCATTAGGCTACAGTTTAAATTACACAAATGTCATTGTAGGAATAGCATGAGATAATGGAATTTAATTCTCTCTGATGCATATTGAAAGAAAGAGTTATCTAAGGCCTCACTGAACATTTTTATTTATACTCTGTGGAGTAGCTGATTCAAAAAATCAGGTTTGTGCAGCAGTACCTTGCATAAGAAAAATTTCTTATTAAAGCATTCCCAGTGTGCTTAAATTTAGAGGGTAAACTAGTAATGCAGAAAATGTCTCTTTTTACAGCATGAACAGTCATGAAGTACTTGAACACTACACTATGAGAAAAAATGAGCCCTCAAGCAAAACTGCATGAAGTGACATTTCTGGAAGCAGCAGTATTCTGATCTCAAGAGATGTTGTGAACAAACTGATACTGAAGTTTCTGCAAGGTAGCTCAAATCACACACTTTCATGTAGAAGTTGAAGACAATATCATTGTGGTTAAAATTCCAACACAGTAAATTTTCTTTTAAGATTATAAAAGCAACACAGTTGTGACAAAGCAGTGCAATGGTGACACATATGTTTGCATCATTACCTCAGTTAAAAATGTTTGGAAGGATAGCCCAAGTATTCAATAAGAATAATAATAATAAAAAAGATAAAACAGAAGGAAGAAGACGACTTACAAAGAAGTAGGGGGAGAGGGGAGGACAGAAAGCAACAAGAATCATTGTCATGTCAAAGAAAAATAATTCCACTGGGGTACTTTGAAAACAAGACAACACAAAGCCTAGTTGTTTTTAACATACATGTTATTAAAGTACATTCATTCCCTCTAATATTGCCATGTATCATGATTTCTTAATAGAAAATGAGAATAATTTTTAGGAGGCAAGAATTATTACCTAAACCCTACCTTCACTTTTTTCCTGCAGCACTCTGGACAACTGATTCACAGCTTCATCCACGTGGAGACCATGCAAATCCAGCACATTCATAGGCAGCAAGGAAGTATTTATTCTCTCAAAAATTTGCACAGCAGCAGCATGGTTGGCTTCTTTCATCTTCTGCTCATGAAGCCGACCCTTTATTCATAAGCACAGTGACTATTATACACCGAGAAATAATCTAAGCTCCACACTGGTTTCAAAATGACAGCACTGGCAGGGTGCTTTTAGTTCAAGTTTGAAGCAGTAAAATTTATAATTCTAGCAGAACTTCTGCAAGAGGCTCAGTAAGACCTACTCACAAGAAGATTTCATGAAATCTGTTTGTGAGAAACTACTCAAAGCTGGCACAAAGACGACATTTTAACAAAAGCCTTACAAGGAGAAACAAAAGGCAGAAAAGGCAAAAAAATCGTAAGGTCTTTACAAAAGCTAAAAAGTTACACTCCATGCTGACTTGCAGATTTATTTTCCTAACAATATATTTATTTTCTGCAAGTATTTTGCTAAAATTATCGTGAAACAGTGTCAGAGAAACTGCCCAACAGATAAACCTGCTGACTGTTTTATTTGAGGTTAATTCTCCCGAATGCATTCCCGAAATTTCAGTCAAGACAAGGGTAAACATTTTTAATAGTTGCCTATAATCTCTTCTAATACTTTCGGCATCTTTTATGACTGACAAGGTCAGTAAGTCCATTCTGGAATGAGGGCAAAGAGCAGTACGGTCACCTTACAGAGTGAACAAGTACCAACTCCTTCCTGTGAACCTTGCAATGATAGTATCTGAGAGACTGAAGCAACAAATTATGTCGTTGAAGATCTGTAGGCACAGTCTGAAAAGGAATGGAAGTTTTAACTCCAGGTATTGGACTGACAAAGGCTCAAGAGAACAAAAGTGACAGTCTGTCTTAAACTTTCTTAAAATGGATTATCTGAAGTGCATTAGTGTCAGACCAAAGACAGCAGCTCTGTAACTCACTTGCAAAGGATTCCCAAGACAAAGGCCATCAAGCATAAAGTATTTTTTATGAATAAAGGTAGCTTGGTTTGCCTTTTTATTACCTAAAAGAAAGTATATAATAAATAAATTTCAATTTATTTACAATAGATTGTATTTGTTCTTATGGATAAGAACAAAAGTAAGACAGGACTTGAAATTATATTTCTATTTAAAATCCTGCACACCTTTGTTTTGAATCTCTCAAAACCTCAAGAATATATGAATATAGAACATAAAAGGTTCATTATAAAGATTGATAATCAGTATTTCCTACATGCACAGTAACAATCTAAACATTTAGAGTTATACCACTTGCAAGAAAACTTTTTTAATAAGCAAATTCAAGTTATTTATTATTACATTTTTGTTCTGTCATAATACAATTCAAGTTTAGAATTAGATGCTTCTACAATGTGAATTCTTATGAAATTTTTATATGCTATTAGATCAGGGAAAAACTACAGCCTTTGAAGATATTTGTAACAGAATTTTTAAGAGTGGTGTCAATGGAGGAGTCTCCTGTGAAGGCACCAAGAAACCAATGTAGAGGAACTTTGATTACAAGAACAGTTGATACTTAAAACCAAGAGTATGATCAACAGCAGTGATCAGCAGTATTCAAACGGGTACATACTAAGAAATGTGCCTGAATGCAGACCAGAGAGCCTGTGCTCCAAGGCCAGAGCACACAAGACTGATCAGCAGCACATCTACACTCCATAACCAGATGTATCGTGAAAAGCATGACATACACACCTCATTTATCCCAACCCAAGACAGACTGTAGCCATAAAGATAGTCAGAATGAAGAAGCGAAGACAGCAGGCAGCAATCTTGCCCAAGATTTATGGAGGATGAAGCAAAAGATGACATCTTAATACCTGTCTGACTCCTATAAAGTACAGAAGATGTGTCTAAAAACAGTTCAGCACCAACATACACAGATGATTCAAAAAAAACGTTGTTTGTAGCAGTGCATGTTACACTCCAGTGAACCTGGCCAGACCACTTGGACACAAATCTTGGTGTTTACAAGTATGTGATGTGATGTGAGAGAGATCTAGGACAAAGGAGCATGTGTGACTAAGCACTAGACCTTTCATGACATCTTGCACCAAATTTGGTTATGTTAGCTTCCTGTGCCAATATCATTACTAGTGAAAGAGAATTTACTTGTGGTTATTTACAGTGTAACACACAGGGAACAGCGACCAAATTCAGCAACTCTAGTAGGCATGATGTTTTCCTTATCAGTTCCAATTCAGTGTTTAAGCACCTCCCTAAATTCAGACAAAAAGCACAGTATTATTGTTTACCTGATGCGCATAAAATGCTGCCACAGGCTTCATACCCATGCGATAGGCCTCCCCAGCCTTCTTCAAACATTCCTGTCTCTTTTGCTGGTGACAAAAAGCTTCTGCTCTTAAATCATCATATTGTGGATACTCAAAGTCTTGAAACATTTCATTTAAAGGCTCATCCTCTTCCTTACTTTTTGCCTGTAGGAATTTGCATTGTTGATGTTACGGATGCATTGTAGGGTGTTTTCATTAGCACAGTTTTGGCTATGTTTGTAACTATGGCTTAAAAAAATATATCAATACCTTCTTCTCACGGTTCTTTGCAGCATTGTTGGAAGAAACAATTTCATTTTGCTGAACATTTTCTTGAGCTATAACTGTTTTTACAGGATCTGCCTCCAGAACGCAGTTCAGAAACTGTTCAGTTTGTTCTAAAGAGTAGCTGTAAGGGATAAATAAAATCTGTGACTTTAGAAATATATTAACAGCTGCTATATTTATCTAAATTATTACAAACCTTGATATTGTTACAGAAATAGATTACAATGAAAATAAACACTGGAATGGAATATTTCAGCTTATTGCAGAAAGGCTTGCAGACTCCTTGCAGTAGGGCATTACCGGCATCAACACACATGCAGTCTTGGTTGACTGAAACATAACTGAGGAGCACTTGAACATTAAAAGCAAGATGACATACTAAAGTAAATTGCATCCTACCTTAATCAAAGACACATTAATAAATGCTGCTCTTTGGGCTGGATAATACAGTTCATCTTAAATCTTCTCTGGTCAGGGTTAGATAGTTCAAACTAATTTAAAGCTAGCTCAGTTTCCTGAAACCCTAATGAATCCTTGTATTTTTACTCAAATTTTGTTATCAAATTTAATTAAGTAAGACATCAGCTGCCATCACCTTTCTAATAAGCCCTTTTTCTTCTTTATCCTTGCTGTTTAGTCAGGTAACAAGAGGAGACTGATCAAAAGTAAAGACAGACTTTGGGAAAGGCAATACTATGAAGACAATTTATAATGTGAAAAACGAGATGGTTAAATGTTTGAGTTATAGAAATGGATGAAGGATATATTTAAAACAGGAAAGATTTTTATAACAACTTGAACAAGCAGCATGACTGACAAGTAGGTAGGCAAACCCGCATGTAGAGACTGGCATTCAAATGGCCAAGGATGAAAAAAGATGTTTCTCTCGAAAAAAAAAGTTCACTTCTCAGAAACTTGGATTTAAGAAGGCAGACAAATATCCCAGAAATATAATTCAGGAGAGAGAAGGAGAAAGTCAGCAGGAAGAGATGGAGAGATGGCTCATTCCTTCAGAGCTGCTGTAGTAATCAGGAAAGTACTCACAGGTAACATCAGGTGATGGTAGTGTTTTCCTCTTGGGCAGATGCCATTTTCTGTGAATTGACTATTACCACACCCACTAATTTCTCCCACTAGATTTAAACCTCAGCTCTAGAGAAAATACGCAGTTCCACTGACAGTGAGTCAGTGGTCAGTAGCCAGAGATATTCTTCTCCCAGTGAAAGACAATGCCTATTCCCCTTTAAAAAGAAATGAGTCTAAACTGAGAGTTTTTATACCCTTTTTACCTTTAAGACCAGCTAGTTTTGCCTTTATTTAGGCTAACAAAAAGTGCTAGTTTGGAAAAAGCCATTTTTTAGTAGTATCTTAACTCTCAATATTTACGACTGTAACTGTTACTGAGTACCATTTTTACAAAGAAGTAAAAAGATTTCTTACTTGTTGTCCCTGAAGACATCCATTAAGAAATTTTGATTAATAGTTGGAAACATCTCAAAAAGTTGCTTCTCCTTTAGTTTAGCAGCACAGTCTTTTCTAGCTGTAGAAGGAACACGATTCTACCCAGAAGACAAAAGAAATATATTACAAGTTCTCTATTAAAACAAAATACAGTAAAGGTGGAGCCAATCTAACTTTACCATTATTTGTTACGATTTAAAAAGTATCTACTCAGTATGCACCCACAGCAATGACAACATGCCATATCAGCCTGCCACACTGATCAGCATAAAGTACGGACAGGTGACTTGTATTATACGCCACTGCAGTACTCTGCAGTCTTTTGAAGTAATGCAGCTGGAGCTCCCTCATAACTTGGACAAAGTAAAAGAAGAAGTTTTTAGGAGGGATTTAAGTTTTGGAATTTATTCCCTGCTAGTCCATCTAGTCCAGTACTAAGCTTGTGCAAAGTCCACCTCTTTTCTCTATACTGAGGGCCAGGGTTTGAAACAACACTTTATTATTAAGCAGCATAAACAATTTTGGTCTGGTGTATCTGAAGCTGTGTCTGTAATAACTATTCTAATTTGTGAAGTCATCTGAGAAGATGACATAATTATAGCTTAGAATAAATTGGACTGATCATTCAAATTATTTAGATTTTTTTTAAAAAAGGAAAAAAGTGGTCAAAATACAGTCAAGCTCCATCAATCGAAATTGAAAATAAAGCTGTGGACATGACAGTAGTTGTTATCAGTAGGGCACATACATGCAGTTCAAAGAAAGAATCCACAAGCCATTTTCAAAGTACAGGCTAATGCATCCAACTTTCTACACCAGTTCAAAGCTCTTCTACTTTAGGACAGCTGCTTATCGGAGACTTTTACAAATAAGAACGCCTGTTCTGAACATCGGTGGGGCAGTATAGGGAAGTATCAGGCACAAGCCAAACAGGCAGGGTATGGGAACTCTGTGTGGAAAACAAAGAACTAGTAAAAGTCTATTAAAGATTTACTGTTTTCTGAGAAGTGGGTACAGAGACTTGTTTGAGATTAACCTCCAGTACTTATTTTAATGTCTCATCTCTTAGGCATGTTGTGGGTTCTCCTTACAAAAAAAAATATTAAAACCAATTCAGTACACTTCTAAACAAACAAGGCATGAAACCAAGAACTTTTTTTTGGTATTGCAGTCACAATAAAAAGCATGGAAGATCACACTGATCTTTGGTTTTAGCTGAGCAATCAAAAAACAATTCAACCAAACACAAATGCTAACCTGCATAGTGAAATGCAGCACAGTCTGTTTGTGAAACAATCAAAAGGACCATCAACCACAAGCAAACTCCTGTATCACAGTAATCAACAATACTAACTGGCATGCATTTGTCTCACAAATTCAAGCTCTTATTAGCAGCACAGGGTTGAGTCACCAAATAAGACATACTCTATTTCACTAACAGTAATCAATCTAAACAACAATAACAAACTGGTGCTATCCATACCAGGTCCTGTCTCTCCTGCATCGCCATTTCTTCAGAAATTATTTGCCTGAGAGAAACTTTCTGAATCTGAGCATTCCAATGATCCATAAACGGAAAAACGTCTGATGCTGCTGTGGTTTTCGTCTGTATATCATCAGATGTGTCTGCAGCCCAGCTCGTTTTTTTCTTCTGTATTTTACTGTCTGCATTCTGAGATAACAGCGCTTCTGAGTCATCTGTATCTATCTGCTGAATCACTGTAGGACATTCAAAAGCAATAAAAGTAGGGTGACAAAACATTTATTAGCATATATATACATGTAATGCCAAAATAATTAAGACAAGTTCTTCAACCTATACAGTTTGAGTTTTGTTAAAACAAGATTATTAATGCTAAAACAGAAACCAACACATTGCTTTCACCTTCTTCACTTCCATTTTCCAAAGACTGTCTGATCATCTTTATCTATTTTGTGAAACAAAACGATCAGACTTCCTCACCAAATTTTCAAGTGCTAAGACATTCCTTACAGCTGTAAACTACCTTGCACATACATTAAGTGGGGGGGTGTTTGCCTTCATAAAAGAATCATTGACTCATATTATGTTTACCTGCCTTTCTTCTACAACTTAAGGACAGATGCTGAACAGTCTGGTTCTGTGCCTCTACGAGTTAATGGCAACAGCACTGTTTGGTCACTGAGTGAAGAGTTTGCACCCACATTGCAATCCAAATCTGCAGTGGGGTTCTGCCAGAGGGTCATTTCTTCTGGGAGCCGAATGAAAACCAGACTGCGAAAGATGTTAACACTTTTTGAACAAGGCCTCCACCTTCCTGCTAAAATAATCTCTGACAAGACCAACATGTGAATGTTGTATTCTTGACCTCCCTTATTCACCTGCAGAAATCTTACTCTGCTAGTAATTTCCTGCCTGCTCCTTTTCTTGCCACAAAGATTACAGAAGTCCTACCAAACAGCTGTCTGCTTCAGCTAGAGCTTCTCTTAAATTTTCTGAATGACACAAAATTATAGGCTTTATCTGGAACTAGTGAGTCTGCTTATAATTAACTTCCCTCCCCTCCCCCACACCTCCATAAGAGATTGGTAAATGGATCCAAAGGCAATAAAGTTTAGCTTAATAAATAAGTCCATAATTTTTCAACAGATGGAGTATTTGCAACCTTAAGTTTCAAATAATTAAATATTTTTATAATGGAAAATTAAGTATTTTTACAATTAAGAGAAATACACAACATACCTTCTGCAGACAACTTACATGATTCATCTCTCCTCTGACGCTTCTAAATAAAAACAGTAAAATCATGAATGTTGTACGTTTTGAATTTTGCAGGAAAACTTTGCAAATGTTAGCATCTAATTAAAGCAGTTTCAAAATAAGGTCTCATAGCACTTCTCAAAGATTAAATATTTTAAAAGAAATATATTTAGGAAAAATAATTATGAAGTGAAATATGTAAGGTAGAATTATGCCAGATTAAAACACATCAAACCAGAGAAACGTGCCCCGCTGCTAAGACTTCATAGCCTTAATTATATAAACCAAACAAAAATTTTGCCAAAAGGCATTCCAAATTTCAGAAAGCTGTGAAGGGAAGGAACACAGGTTAGAGAACTCATCTCAATTACTGCACACGGAGATGTTTTGTATAGAGAATAATTCATAAACTAATTCTTTTTACAGGTTAACAAAACAATAAGGATTTTTGGCCAGTGGAATTTTTCATCAATCTTGTAGTGAAATTGTGCACTACGATCCCTCTTTTTAAAGAATCTTGTTTCCAAGATGAGGCACTCATGACATCTCTTAAAATGTCTTTCAATAGCTCCAATGTTTACAACATACCGATATATTCCACACATTTTACAAACTACTATTATATTTTATCATTGTTCTTGCAAAGATAACATCTTTAGACCAAGACATACAGAGACAAATGGTCTGACAAAATACAGGCATGCCACACCATATCATAAGCAAGAAATCTACTGACCAGAATAGATTCTTTCCATTTTTCATGAATCACTTTTGCCAAATTCAGATCAATATGAACCACACAATCCTCAACAGTTAGTGATCCTTGTGGAACAAAGAGAATATATTCATTAAAAGCATTCTATAAAACTGATGTAAGCAATTAAAGTACAGTAGCCTAGACTCATTAATTTTAACTCTGGAGATTCTACATAAACTTGTCATGCGTGAAAAAAAAATTCTGAACAAAAAAAGCATTCTACAGAAATTGTTTTTGGGTGTTCAGATGCTCCGAAAACATAGGAAAGAAACAAGTTAACATTAACCGTATATTCTTGAAATATGACTACCTGGATGACTGTATTTTTCCTCCAGTTTTCTGTTTTTCTAGCAGACCCTTCTTTTACAAAGCCATTGTTAATTGAAAACAACAGGTTCATCCACAAACTTGTGATTCCCCCTATTCCATTGCAATCCACACGGCAACTGCTTTCCTTTACAACATACCCACCATAGCCCAACAACAGTCACATCCCTCCTTTCCAACACACAGACTCAGAGAAACAAACTCCAAGCATCCCCCTAACTCTAAAGGAAAGGGCAAAAATTATGATGGTATCATAATAAAAGCTCTTTTTCCTAAAAAGGGTGTTTCTCACCCTTTCAAAAATAAAAAAAGCAAGAAGTATGTACACATCAAATAAAAATATAGGGCATATTTCAGACACAATATAACACTTTCCTGCTATAAAACCCACACTTTTCTTGAGGAGGTAGGCATGTAAGGCAAAGAGGCCTGCAGTCAAACCCACCAATAAGTCAGGTATCCAGGGTTTCACCTCAAGTAATCTTCAAGATCAAAGATGGAAACAAGAAAAAAAGGGAAAAGTGTGGGGAAAAATAGAAAAAACATCAAGCTGTATATTCCTTCTATTTTCTTTTTTCCTTTTTCTATCATTCTTTAACTTCTGAGATGCATATTCAAGCTGCTTATGGCTTCCTTAACCATAATTTGGCAGCAGACTGGTCTGTTGTCATCTTTTAAGTATACAGCCACACTTCATCTCCCTTAACCATTCATTTTCTTGTTCCCCAACTTAACTGATGCCAAAAGGTTTTCTCCCCTTTCTTCTTTCCTAATCAGCCACAATTGGCATATTCCTTATTACATAAATATCTCTTCAGAGTTTGACTATAAGCTCAAAGGCCTGTTGCTCAGAATGCAAGTAAGTCAACATATCTTCTTTTTATTTTGAAGTATGTGCATGTACAAAAAGACAAAGGCAGAAGGTAGCACTACTGCACTTATATTTTATGCCATGTTCAATTTCACTTCTGCCTTTACAACAACAACCAAGAATACCATAAAGAATTATGAGAATCTATTCCCTAAAAATCAAGCATGAAGGGAAAAAAGCACAGGCAAAGAAAGAAAGGCTTCCTACCCAAATAAGTTTTTTTTCATAAAAACATGTATATAACTACATCATACCTGCATCAATGCCAACAGGTCCAAATATCTCTTTCAGCTGGAGTGCCAGTTCAGGAGGCAGTGTTAGTTCTAGGCAATCTATACTTAAGGCTGCATGTGATGCTGGTATAGGGCTTTGTCTCTTGGCTTTAGTTGCAGCCCAACTTGGAGTTTCAATTTCTTCTGTATCACATATCTCCCTGGAACTCTCCTGAGTTTCTTTATCAGTCTCCAGTTCTTTATTGCTTCTAGGACCAACCAGAGGTGCACAATCCATTTCCAGTAACAAACCAGTCCCTTTGGAATTTTCTGCATTGCTTTCTGAAGGGTTATTGTCACTTTCATTATTTAATTCAAATTTTAAATTGGTAGAAGTTGTGTTAGGATCAAGAGGCAAACCTGCATCAAGTTGTGAAAGTGATGGCTTATTTTCAAGAGGACTCTCACTCTCTCCCTTTTGCTTTCCTGAAATGGACAGCTCAATGACACCTGCTGCTGAGTTGCTCGTGTCAGTTCTAGGGGCTGAATCCACAGAATTTTTCAGTTCCGCTGAATTATCCAATGAGGTTGCAGTGAATGACTCAGATGCACCAGCACTTGTCACAGTTGTCTTGGTAGCCCTACTTTCTGCAGTGCTGAGTGATGAGTTCTTGCCTTCTGAAACCTCAAAGCTATCACCAGTCCCAAGTACTTGTGGGGTTTGCTTGCAGTCTTTGAGATTCTCATCATCATTTGTACCTGCCTTGAAATCAAGGTCTGCAACCACTGGCTCAGCTTCACTTACCTGAAAGCATTCAGTATCAACAGCTTTACGTAACTTTTCATCAGAGTCTAACAGCAGACCTGTGGCCCAGTCTATGTCTTTGTTACATCTTTCATACAGATCTTTCAGAGCTTCAAATGAAACAGACTCAAAGAGCTTACAGAGCGTATCTAGTTCTTCAGACTCATCAATATTGATAAGCTCACTTTCCTCCACGAATGTACTTTTATCATATGTAACTCGATAGGGTATTTTTTCCTGGGAATCTGAGGCATTATCTATGTCTTTGGGTTTGAAACCATCTAGCCTGCCATGCAACACTTTTGCTGTCTCAGGAAAAAGCATTTTATTTTCTAATCTCCACAGGAGAGCAAAGTCCTGCGATTCAGTCTGTGAATGGCTACTTTTTTGCCTACGTAAGTTTGTGTCCTGTTTTTCTTCTGCTGCATCAAGTTTAGACAAGTGGTCCTCTTCTCTGGGATGTGGCAAGCTGCTGTTTGTAAAAGTGAGGGCTAATTTGTGATGTTTCCTTGTTCTCTTACTTTCCTGGGTTTTTTCCTCACTTACTGTTTCACTAGCTACTCTTTCCTCTTGGTGCATAGGCAAACTCCTTGTATCTTGTTGCTCTTCAGTGTTCACAGGTGACCCATGAATCACATGAACAGTTTCAAGAGCATTCATATTAATGTCACCTTCAGTATTTCTATCTTCATCAGACTGATTTAAATGTGTCTTTCTCATTCTCCTTGACCTTTGTTGTCTCTGTTCTAATGAGGCTGAGACAGGCCAATGTCCTAACATTTGCAATTCTGGTGTAACTTTATCTGAACTAACAGAGTCACAGCTATAGGGCGGATTTTCTTCCTCATGTCCTTTCTCAACAGCACGTGTCTTAGGGAGGCTTACTTGCTCTTTACCTATCTCAGAATGCTGCTGACTGGGAGTTTCACCTCCCTTATCACTCTTCAGAGGAGATTTTTCTAGTCTTCTAGATCTTTTGACTCTCTGTCCCATTGTTTGTTCCACAGGCCAGTCACCCAGGAAGTTTAGTAGTTCTGGTTTTCCTGATGTGTCAAAAGCCAAACTGCTTGGTTCCACTGTGTTAGTAGTTTGTGTTGGTTCTGGTTCCGTACATATTTTGCCCGACTGTTCAACTGCAGTTTGAACTTTGAGAATGTTGTTATCACTGTGTTCCTCAGCTCCACCTGTGTGTAAGTTCACAGTCTCTTCAACTGGGATCACATCAACCTCATCCATTTCTGTTTCAGTATTTTTTTCTGTTTTGAATCCCTTTTCTTCTTTCTTCTCCAAGGGCAGCTCTTTTTTGATGCAATCTGATAAATTAACTTCCAAGTCATCTTGAACAGTGCTGTTCTCAGAATTATGTTCCACTGAGTTGTTTTCCATTTCTTTTTCCTCTTTCTGAAAATGCTCAGGATCAGAACTACTTTCTAATGTTACAGAAGTACTGGGAGAAGTTTTATCAACTTCAGCTAACTCAAAAGGCTCCACCTCAGAAGCAAAACATTCTTCTTCCTTTACATCAGAATGTCCCTCTCTCTTTCTGAAAGACAAATTGGAATGAAAAATAAACCCATTTCAAACCTTCTTAAAGCATTTGTCCACATTTTTAACTCCAGTTAGAACTAGAGAGCTTAATCTCGTTACTTCTAGTTACTTCTAGTGAGAGAAAAACAAATTTATGACTTAGCTGTAACTCCAACACTCCTCAATAAAAAAAGGAGAGAAGATGAACTTTCTTTCGTAAGTATCCCTTCTTACTAGAGCAAAGGGCTAAGAACACTTTCTCTGGAATCAATCTCCCCCCTCATCCCATTTCCAGGGTTTTGTATGAAAGCCGTCTGCTGCCAGACATTTCCTCATTCAGATCAGCAAGTCTGGTAAATATACTTCTATCTAATGACTGCTGCTCTCTCCTGTTGGCTTGATGCTAAAGACACTCTAGACATTAACTAGGAGAGAATGTGCCTTTTCTTGTCAAACCGTTTTTCACAATCAACTACGTTCCATTAATTATCATTTCAAATACATCACACATGCAAAACCCAAATGAAATAATAACTGAAATAAAATCTGACTTCCTATGTGCCCTAGTTTTGGCCAGAACCCGGAGGTTATTCTATACTACCTCATGTCTTTGCTGAAGCAGGAATGGGAAGAGGAAGGGGGCGCGAACGAGCAGCGTGTGGTTTGGGAGAGTCTCAGTGGGAGCACTGAACTGGGGAGTACCATTCCTGAGCCACAACACTGCATTACAATACACAGCACGATCCAGACTGGCAACTACAAAACAGTTGTGGATACAACCAACGGAAACCTAGACAAGTTTAAATTGAAGACTGAAGAGCAAGTAGGTAACCTGTTACTACTGCACAAAGAATCCACCTTCAACCACAAAGATATAATCTAGTATCAACATAGAAATTTGGAAACAGTAATTTGCTTTTATTTGGGACTACATTTTTTTAAAAAGCAACTTATAGATTTTAGTGCTTTGTATCCATAACACACATCCAACAACACATTTCTAAAACAACAGAAAGTAAGTCAAGATTGGCTTCTTGAAAAGTAACACAGCCATAATGGGAGGCTTTCAAAAGCATTGGAAAGTTGACTAGATCCCTTGACTGCTCATTTCTGAAAATCCTGAAATTCTTAAAAATTAAGAAAACTATGTAGGGATTTTTTTGTTACTTAACTATCTTTTTTAATGCATTCACAGTCTGACACTATTACCCAGGTTTTGTTTCTAAGAAGCTAAAAGGCTAAATATTTACCCTTTTATTTGATGCTACAAAGCCAGTGAAAGAATCTAACCTTTGGCTTTCCTCCTGACAAGGATCTTCACTCCAACCAGCAGCTTCTGATTTGTCTGGAACTGAAGAATCCAATATTGTTCTAACAGTAAGGCAGCGCTCATACCGTTCCAACATTCTTATGATCTTTTCTTTAGACACACCATGAATGTTTCTCCTATGAATTGAAAACAAAAAAAAAAAAAAAAAAAGGAAAAAAAAAAGAAGAGACATCTCAGTTTTGTGTAGTACAATGACAAAAGAGAATAATTTAATAATAATGTAATAATAATTTAATACATTTATAGCAAGACTAACCAAAGAATTCAGGGAGCCAGAAGAGAAGCTCTGAAACAGCAATTCTTTCTGAATCAGTGCACTAAGGAGTTCCAAACAGGATACATCAGAAAAATTGCTGCTCCACTTCTCCACCCCACCTGGTCTCCCTGTACTGCAGTTGGATGTTTTGCATAATACTAAAATCTAAGTGTTCTTAACGTATCTTCTTCAAGTAAGTTTCAGAAAACACACTGTATCAGATCCTGACAGCGACGCAGGATATTTAACTGGGTACAGAAGGCTTCTGAATTCAGTCTTCTTTCTTTGATTTTGCTAAACTAAGAACTCGTTGAGCCTTGAAGAAAACCTATTTACCTATTATTCCTGACACCCTTTGGCCAGAAACTTTCACTAACTCTGTTAAGCACCAGTTAGCACTGTGTTCTGCTGCAGTTCCACCTAGAACAAGTGAATCCTGCTAAGCATAGTGAAACAGAAATTGAAAATACAGAAGAAAAGGTTTGACTTTTATTTTAAGAAGGAAAATAATCTACCTTACCTCACTTAAAAAGCAGCCAACCTTAAACTAAACATGCAAATTCAGATGACAACAGATACTATAAAAGCACAAAATAACTTCTGTTGAAAGGGACAACTGGAAGTCACATACTTCAGTCTCCTACTCAGAGGAAGTACAGCCAGATCAGGTTGCCCAGAGCTTTGTCATGTCCGATTCTGAATATCCAAAATGACTGAAAGTCTACAAGCTCCCTGGGCAAACTCTTGCAGTACCTAACCACTTCAAAGTAAATGCTGGGTTTTTTTCTTTTATATAATCAAAAGTTCCAACTTGATGATGTTTGTCTTGTCCTATCCCTGCACAATTCTTTTTAATCTTCTCTATAACCTTTCAAAAGGTAGCTGAAAACAACAGTATCATTCTTCTTCAATTATCTCTTCTTAAGCCTGAATAAACTACTCTTGCTCAGTTCTGTATCACATGCAAATTTGATACGAGTGCACTCTGTCCCAGCATCCAAGTCATAAAAAGGACATTAAATAGCTGCAGTCCCTCCCCAGAGAGACATAAACCTTCACTTTGGACAGTGATCATAACATTTGAACCTGGCATCTAGCCAATTTTCTCATTCTATTTTCCTGTGTTTTATTATTCACTTACGTAGAGTTTATGTCTTGCCTATTTCAGTCCTACGTAATAAAAGGTCCTGCTAAAGAAGAGCTAAGCAACAATGATGATGCACAGAGGTTTGTCTCTCTCAGGCCATGAGGTATTGATTGCCCTAAATTCAGAGACAGGAGAAACACTTCAACTAAAGCAACAGACCGGGATGCAAAACCAGCCCCAGCCTGACATAATTTTTGCAACCTCAGGAACCCAAAGGAGCAGTCACTATACTTTAAATGCAAAGAACTCTAATAATGAAAATGTCACAATGTCTATTGCTAACAGCACCTTTTGCATGTAACTAAAGTGACAAAAGATCTTGTAATACATACGAAAGTCCGCAAAATATCATCAAAAAAACCAAACTCAGAAGCTACTTATTATCACAAAAATTTTGACAGATATCTTGCTACTTCACTAGCCGTTGTAATAAGCGATACCTTTTTTAAAATCATAGCTTATACTGTCTCATATATTATTTTCCTTTACATTCTTACCTTTCAAGTTCTTTTGGTTTGAACTTCCACCATGTGTCTGGTTCTCGGAACATTACTTTGTATTTGAACTGCTGAGCCTGAGTAAAAGAGACACGAAACAGAACAAGCCACATCACCCATTTCTTATTTCTATGACAAAGCACACAATATGCATAGCTTGCTTCTTCAAAGCTGTTTTTTGTATTTTTTGATACCTATTAAGCATTTGGAATAACATTTTTGTTCAGTGTTTAATTTAGTTTATATAAACTGAGATTTTTTAAAACATGTATATGTATCTCTTACTGTAAAATTAAATATGTGTGCCATGATGTGTCTTCTCTGTAGAGTATCTGCTCAAAAGCTGTCAGTTATATGTACTACACTCTCTGCTGTGTTTCTTTAACAGGTAAGGAGAAGTCCCAGATCTACATTATAATACTTTTTCCAACATATTATTTCAGTTAATCAGAACCAATTTCATGAAATAATGCTGCTCTAACAACCAACCAATATGGTCAATGATCAATAGCAAAATATGCTCTAGACTCTGAAAGTGCTGATGCCCATTTAGAAACTATTAAGTGAAAAGCTGTGATCACTTCAACAAAAAGTATTAAGTAAATCTGCAGAACTTCAAGCAAGCTAGCAATATTCGGTAACTCTAGCCTCCAACTGGTATGGGCCTCTACGTCATATTTAGGATGAAGCTGAATTTTTGAGTTTCACAGAGCATCACACATCACTCATTCATTAGCGTTGATTACATTTTTTAAATAGTTTCTAATATAACTGATCATATAGAAGAGGAACAAAATTCCGTTTGCTCAACAGTATTAACTTTTGGCTCCAAGGACAAAAAACTTGGCTTTGGCTTTTGGTAACTAGGCCAGGTTAATGCTCAGATACCCACACAACATGACACTGGGTAACATGATTCCATGAAACACTTTTTTTTTTTTACTCCAGACTTCCTTCTGGAATAGCAGCTAGACTGAGACAGACATTCCCATTTTAAAACATATGTTGTTGCCATGCCAAGCCAATAATCTCTTCACATTGGTCAAATTGTAATACTAACCAGAGTAACATAAGGCTTCATCTCCCATGCTTGTATGTTTGTGTTGTCTATTATTATAGGAGAGATTCTCATTTCAAATGCTTCTTTGGCTGAAAAATATACATGTACAAAACAGTGTGATACAATTAATTTCATTACAATAGGATGAACATAATATTAATACTCATTCTCTGAATTTGTTATATTTTTACATAGATAATCCATAATGATTAACCACTGTGTGAAGAACTCTTGCCATAGCTTGATCTCTTTCAAGGCCCTCTATTTCAGAAATCCCCCCCTCACATGTAAAGCTACTGAGGTATGGCATTAGCTTTTGAATTAATGTATGTATGATAATCAAGGAATGAAAATGCAGATGTAAAATGCACCAAGATGACTAATCAATCAGTAAATTAAACTAAAAAAACTACATGATCACCTTAAAGTGGACTTCTTTGTTGCATACAAAATTCTTGGCTTTATAACAGTCTTAAGATTAGTCCACTCTGTAAACTGTATAAAATATGAAAAACCGAAAGAATTATTGTAATTTAAATACACAGTAATGAAATGTATAGAATCACTAGCTTTGAGACACAGCACCATGTTTCTGTAGCCATGTTACAATGTGTCTGAACAATCACAGTTCTTGTTGAATCCCACATTTATTAATTCATTTCTCCACTGGTAGGAATTTGACAGCAGAAAAGGGATCATGGTTCAAATTTAGCAAGTAAAAGCTTAAAAAGAATTGTTCTATGGTGAGTTTAGCACAAGTCACTGTCAAAAAAAACCCCACCTGATTTTGAAAAGGGGAAAAAAATCATTTATTCTATTCTGCATTTTGTTTAAATTCAACAACAATTTAGTGTACAAGAGAAAAAAAAGATAATGAAGAGCAGGAAGTTATCTGTGTATTATCTGTTTACTGCATATGCATATTATGGATCATCTCAGAAGAAGTATTTCTGGGAGATGGTGTAGGTAACCACTCCAGAAATGGGTCACTACCCAAAATACATACCATGATAAAACCTGAGGACAAAACATACTCTTAACAAAGACACTGGCATTTCTAATTGCAAAACACACAATGAACAGATGACTTCTGAGTTTATGCACATATTCTTTTTCCATACATATTAAAAACTACTTCAGTGATGGCATAAATGCGTATCATGTAACACAGGCATTACAAGACAGGCAGATTTTTAAACAGCACACAAGCACTGAACTGTACATTATTTGTATCTCACCTCGTTTCCTGTTCCAGTCATGTGCTTCCCCTAAGCAATCAGGATCATAATGGTATTGTCCATGTTTGTAAAAGTAATCATCAGTACTGAGAATGATTCCACCTGGATTATCCTCAAGCAAATTCCTGTGAAAGATCAAGAAATAAACAGCTTTTTCCCCTTCTCATCCCAGGCTCCAATATCTACTACCATACATACTTTTTTTTAGTCTCTTGCACAAAACCAAAATTATTTAGAATGGAAGCAGCAAATTTAGGTAAGAGAAAATAAAAATCAACCTCCAAGCAAATATGATCTATAATAATCTCCTTCCTTTTTTTCCAAAGGCTGAAGATTATCTAGAGGAGAGACCTGATATAGTTTCCCTACAAGTCTCTCATTTCAAAACAAGGGAGGTATTTTTCCATCTACATGTAGTGACATACTTTCTCACTGACAAATACCCTGTTTTAGTCGCATCAAATGTTTCAGGTGTCAGTCAAAGGAGTCAAAGTTCAGTTTAGACTTTTAGAGAGTAAGGAAAGAAATCAAGAATTCCCCCCAAGAAGCTTCACATATACAAAAGAAGTCACACAGTGAAAGGGGAATTTCTGCCTGTAAAGAGCTGGCATATTTCCATTAATGTTATTCAGAGGAAACAGTAGAAATGAACTGTGACTGAATACAGCAGACCTAACACTACAGCAATGATGCTCTGCTGACAAACTCCTTTGTTCAGTGATAGAAGTTAAAGCTCATCACTTCTATTTCAATTTCCACTAGAGGTCAAGGACCTGCAAGCAGCTCGGCTCTTAGCAATTATTATTACTCATTACACTGCATGTACTGTGTACCTGGCAATTTGGGTTTACACTAACTATTTACAAGTGTCAGAAAATTCTCTGCCTGTGCTAAATCCTGTACATGATTAATTTTTTTAGAAGCTCACAATATAAATGTTCTACCTTGCCAAATATGATTTTCCTGATCCTGGAACACCTCTGAGAAGAACAAGTACTTGACCTATAAGATGCATCTTTTTTCTCATCATGTGACAAACACGTGGTTGCTGTGCTTGCGAGAGGCTCAATTTTGAGTTTCTATCTTGATTTCCCCATACCTTCAGAGAAGGGTTGCCATCCCAGGCATTTGCAACCACTGGGGAGGAAAGAAAAAGTCCTTTTTCCGAAGTTCTACAGTCAGAAATAGGTCTCCACTGCCCTGGACTGGCAGCCACAGGAATTACAAAGCTGTGACTTCCACTGGATGGATAAAACACAGGAGCCATGAGATTCCAGTGTCGCTGAGATTGACCTGATGGTGTAGAAAAATTTAATTTATAACCCTGCTGAGTTTGCTGAGTATCTGCAGGTTTTTGTGTTTTGAAACTGGATGTTTCAGGAGAGATATATGCCTCTGGAAGAGAAGCAGTCTGGTAGCTGCTAAAGGCAGTCACTGCATCTTCGTGTTGCTCCATGCACCTTGAATTAGAATCTCCTGTAACAGCTACTCCAAGTTCCATAGATCTTTGGGAGGACCCACCAAAAGCAGCAGTCACACTACTTTGATCTAAAACAGTATCTTGTGTCTGATCAGAATTTTCACATGATATTTCTCCATTTGATTGTTTATATACTTCTGAAGCTACATCATGTTCAGCATGTATTTCCAACAAACCAGGATCTTCCAGTATCTGTGCAAAAGTGTCTGATGCAGATGGTGAGCTTGTCTGGATGCTCAGCTGCCTCACTGGCAGCTGGGAACAGCAGAAGTTTTCTAAAACCTCATTATTTGTCTCTGCTTGCTGTGGAAAAAGTAGGACATTGCAAACCGAATCAGATTTTTCCCACTCGGGAAATTCGGTAAAACCATCATGTTCCACAGGGTGCTCATGTACTATTTGGTCATTTGCAGAATTAGGCAATTCATTGCTCAAACTGTAACTCTGAAAGGCAGTTTCTATTAAGGAATTCAGTTCTTCAGTCAGCTGCACACCAGGTGACAGAATAGTTTCTATTGCTGCTCCAGAACTACTATGTGCTGCAGTACTTTCCCCCATTCTTTCATTTGCAACAGATCTTTGCTGATTTACAAGAGGTAATGATGATGATGCTAAATCAAAACCCAAGGTTTTTGAAGATGCTACTCCTTTGGCGTGGGTGGACAGCTCTAGAAGATGATCCATAGCATTTTCTACTGTTGGGTAAGATAAACAGAATACAGCATGGTCAGCTAATGACATACATGCAATTTTTTTACTTGAAAAGCATTTATTACAACTAAAGAAACAACCAAAAACAGTTCAGCAATTCATCTTTAAACACAGCTTCTGAAACTCCCTTGATCCATTTCTCATTAGAAGTAAGGGCAGAACTCAATACAGACATATTGAAAAATAACAACCTAGTAAACTTAAAAATTACTAAGGAAATACTGTCTAATACTAATTTTAACTGGAAAAGATATCAGAACTGCATGTTTAAATGGATACTTATTTCTAATCTATCTCATATAGGTGAAATAGTGTAAAATGAACAAAAAACTCTACAAAGGATGAGAGATAGAAGTATGCAAAGTATGTTCACTAGGGCCCACTAAAAAATGTCCTATCTAATAGAGCCTGAAAAATCCAGTATCTGCATTAATTCTTCGTAAAGCCACTAAATGGAGCAGAGGGTACCAGGGATCAACTTGAAAAAAATGAAAAGCTGGCAGAAACATCATCTGAGCCCTAAAGCTAAGCTTGTTTTCCTCAAAGACAGTGTACCAAAAAATTCATTTAAGTATGACTCTGTCTGCACGTATTAAACAAAACCTTTGTCATCCTTCCAGCTTCTCTACTGTATGAAAACAACTTACTAGCACTCAAACATGCTAACTTTCCCATTTTTAAACTACTGTTAACAGTACAAGACTATGAACTCTACCTGTTTACTGAATTCTCCAATAAGCTTTAGATAAAACTGTTATGATGATAAAGGTGAATCTTATTAAGAGTTTGAAGCATGAATCAGTAATTCCATCAAATTTAATTTCAAAATGAGCAACAATCGTAACAGCACTTCCACATTTGTTATGAAGTTATAAACTCTGTACAATTTAGGCAATAAAAAGAGTCCTTTTAATGGCTACCTAGCTTTCATACATATAAAAAAATGCCAAAATCTACCTTCTTCGCAAATATTCTTACAATAATCTCAATTAATCACACCTGATCATATGAATACAGATTGGTTAAAATGCTCCATATATGGCTTATTCCCCGACAAGTAACTCCTCAGACACTGCTATCCAGTACCTCATGCGGTACTTTTATCATAAGCAAGTGAACTTGCATATAGAAGAATTTTAAAACCACAAAAGAATGGGAGGGACTGGGCATAAATATGAAAATAGTCTGCCAGCAGAGGTGGATATGTAGGTCAGCAGAATGCAGAGAAAGAAACACAGTTCAAGCAAGCCTGCAGAGAAGTCAATACGGCAAACAGAATTTATCCTGCAGAAACTAATCCTCAGTGGACACGACAAGATGACAATGCAAAATAAAAGCGAAACAAAAGCTCAGTTCAAGTATTTAAGGAAAAGCAAATGCTGCCAGGGCCATATACGGCATACCATCAAAAAATTGTGATCTAGAACATAAAATACCCTCCTGCAGAAACAGCTTAGGTATCTTGCAGATATGGCACAGAAACTAATTGGAAAAACCAGATTCTCCTCACAACTCCACCACTACCTGCTCTGTGTCACAGAACAATCCACTCTAAACAGCACCTCCATGTATGGAGCACACTTCTCCATTTACCAGCCTCACAGAAACATTGTTAAACTTGGAGAATCTTACATGGTTGTAAAATTTCAAAATGTTATTACTCACCTACTCATTAAACTCACAAATATGCTTGCAACACCCACACCAACTTTCCTGGAGTTACACTAGTTAAGAACTATCTGCACATGAAACAAAACTTAACTGTCAGCTGTACATTATTTACCTTTAAAATCACATTCAGACAGAACCATATAAACCACACTAGGATCTAGGTCAGAAAACATCTCTGACATGTTATTGAAGAGCTCTTCCTTATTGACATAATGCACTGCTTGTGCCACTAAGTGGCTTGGGTCCCCTTGGGATACAGCAACAGCAGCAGTTCCGTCAGAATTGCCATTCTTCTGAGAAGGACTCCCACCAGTTTTCCTTTTCCGTGGCATTTTGTTTTCTAATACCCAGCGTGCTTTTGTTCTGGTTTGTTCACATGGGGCTGACAGCACCAAGCTTAAAAATCACAAAAAAAAGCTCTCCTGACTGGGGTAGACCAAACAGAAATAGCAGACCTGGAATAAAAAAGAAACAACAAAATTTTAATAAAATACACAACCACATTTTTGTGTCTTCTATTTAGATAGCTGAAAGATAAAAAAAAAACCCAGAAGCATACAGGAAAGCATTTTCTAGATGTCTGTCTTTTATCTTTTCAAATGGCTGACAGCTAGAGCAGCCTTATTTTCCAGTTAACTAGACACTGAATCTGCATCTGGAAGAGAGGACAAATAAAATGTAGCTTAAAAGAGAAATCCAGAAAGGTAAAGTTTGCAGTGCCAGGCAGCCAGTTCACAAATAATTCTCTGCTACTGATGACCAGTTAACATTATGGACCATTGACATTCTGTTAACATTCAGAAAGGACTCCTCTTACAAAAGTACTGGAAGACATTAACAGTTGCCAAATCTTCCAAGTCTTTCATGACTTCCCCCCATCCACAATATTTTAAGAATAAACAGGAGTTCTTCAGTGTTCAAACACTGGCAGAGAGGTTGTGGAGTCTGCAACCCCACATATTCTCAAAACCTGGTCAAACAGCCCTGCTTGAACCGGGCTGTTTCGGAGCTTGGGTAACCTACTTCAGGCACTCCTGCGTGACTTGATTGCTGGGTTGAACCAAGTGACATCCAGAAGTGCCTCAGCTTGTGTGGAGTTTTTTTTAATTGTTAAAAACATTTTACAGCTGTATAAACCATAAAGCAAGAAGAGGCTTCTGTCCAGAAGTGTCCACACTTACGCCATGAAGCCTTTGAATACATTGAGTTGAAACATTATGCCACTTACAATAACTGCATTAATCTTTTAGAGAATTAATACTGCATTAATCTTGTAGAGAAAAGGAAAGAAATTATTAATTGAAATACAGGCATGGAGTGGGGCATGGTCTCCCTTTTTTCCTTATATCAATATCAAAGCTCTGTTGAGTTCTAGTGATGATCATAATAAACCAAATTATATTTCTTACCAATAATTATTCAGAAGACTAGAAAACCTTAGTAAGGCTCAGAAATCTGGAATTAATTACAGCAAAGAGTCACTATTTACCAATAACAGTTACTGAGCAGGCCATAAAATACCTGTTTTTACGTAAAACAGGTATTGTGCCAGTGATGATCAATTCAACGTGTGCAGATAGATCAATGGCAGCACTTCCATTTTCACTTACTCCTTCCCTCCCTGGATCACTGGCACACAAACGACAATGCCAGATTCAAACAGCACTTCTCCATTATCCTCTATCAATCTCTTCCAGCAAGCAAGAGATGGAACATTCAGCAGAATGTGGATTGTTATGTTCTCAAGTCATAGAAATTTATGAAAGCAAATCAGACAACTCTAGGATCCCAGGAGTTTCTATCATGTGTATATGTACTTTAAACAGACAAACGAGACGGATGTCTGAAACAATGAAGAGGTCAAGGAAGTCTGAAATGCATGACTATGAAAACAATACACAGGAAAAGGAAGAAGCAGACTTCCAAAAATAAAGGAGAAAACATAGTGGAAAATGCAGACTGACAAGTGCAGCTGGTTTTTTCTTCACACTTATTTTGGTTCACCTCTCTGATTAGCCATCCTTACATCATTCTTTACTGTCATGAAGTATTATCCAACAATCAAAATAAAAGTTACAGCAAGTCTTGTTTTTCAAACTTCTGTATCTAATTGATTCATCCTCTAGCCAGTAGAAAAGGTTGTCCTAACTTAAACAATGTTGACAGTGCTAAAAACTGTGATTGTTCCTCAGTAAAAGAGGTTCAGTGACAAAGGAAAAATCCTGCAAGAGAGAAAAGTTGTTCATGCACCTTGACATTACCGTGCAGCAATAGACTTTAAGCAGAACACTTCGAGTGTTGTCAGTGTTTGAATCCAGCTCTCTTATAATGATCAATCCTGTAAGGACATGCTGAAATATGTGGTCTGACTGCAAGTCCTATTACACATAACATCTCAAGTATAGGAAGAGAAGCAAACAGGTAGTATTCAAGAGGAGGCAGAACACACATAACACTGGAAGAAAAATACTAAATGACTGTCATATTCATAATAATAAAAAAAGTATTCACAAAACTCTTTAAATCAAAGAGATTGCATTAGGAAACCATCAGCAGCAAATATAAGTTTTCCAAGTCATTACAAGGCGTTATTTTTTAAGCAAACAGACCAGAGAAGTATTCTAACCAATACTCAATGTTTACTAAAGACATTAAGCAGCGTAAGACTTCTGGTTTAACTGTGACCAAGTTCAAATGGCAAATTTGAATCAGTATTACTTCTCTTCATTTTTTTAAGGACAGAGGAAGTCTCCAGCCTTGACACAATGCAGGAGTCAAACAATATGAACAAAGCTGCCCGATCCATATATGTTTTTAAATTTCTCTGAATACTTTAAGGTAGTTAACTCCATACATATAAAAGACGTTGATTTGGTTTTGGTTGGTTGGGGGTGGCAACAGCTTTTTAGTTTAGTTTGCTTTTGGGGTTTTTGAACAATTTCTTAATTTCAAACTATATAAAATATTTATCACATAATGTCCACGAGAATCTTCTCGCTTTAAAAAAAAAACCAAACCAACACATGTACATTTATACTTACGTGCTGGGACTGGAAAAAATCTATTTGTAATACATATAAAATAGCAATGGCATAGAACTTACATTTTTAGCTTCACTGAGTTGCCCCACAGTATGTCCTTTCTCATCTTTCCAAAACCACCACTGATGGCATATTTAATAAAGATCTGCTGTTAAAAACTATAATACACTCTTCTGTCAGGAAACCATACTTTCTAACATACAGACTGGATGTCAGCAGAAGTGGATGTGTCCTCCTGACAAAGGAATAACCAGAATACAAATCAAAATTTGTATTTTGCTTACTTTAAGCAAAGTTTTAACACTGAGTAATACATTTAATTGGTTTGAGTAGATTAAGGACAGCTAACATCTTAAATAAGTACCCAACATATCAAGCTAAGCACAACTGTAAATTTTCCTAAGGATAAGAACACCTACTTGATTTCAGTTTTAGATGATTTCCTATCTAAAAAAGCTGACTTCATCAGGTAAAGAAATAACACAGCAGCAGAATTAGTTAGAAATAAACATAAATTTCCTCACTTGTCATTCCACTTGGTTCTTCACCACAGTTCTTAACCATCTTGAAAAGGTCTACATATCCATGCTGGTCAAGACTAGATTCATTCCATCATGTGGGAAATTAGGCAAATAAAACCTGGTACATCAAAATAAGATTATGTTACTTACACCACTTATTTGTAATGCTCTACTGATGCTAAAGAACTGCACTTCCGTTCATCAAACCATCTGCCAACTCCTAACCCATTGTGTACATACCAAAGATGTTAGTTCTACTCAGTGTGACTTAATTCCAGTGTACATATTAACCTACAGCTCACTCTCCACAAGTCTTGTGCTTCCAAACAAACTTAAATCCCAAACAAACAGCAATAAAACCACTAAACAAAATAAAACAACAACAACAACGAAAACCCCCCCACAAAAAACCACCAAAACCAAAACCAAAAGGAACATGTACACCTAAATTACGTAAAGAATTTGGAACAACTATTCTGTCACATTCCTAACATGACAAGTTGATGGTTCAAATAATCTTCAAAAGAAATGGAGATACCCATCTCACATTTTACATCTAACCTCATTCCACTGCTCCAAAGCATTAAAAACTGTCAAAATATACAAACCACACTTCACTTAAGCAAGAACTTGATAGTGAGAAACCAAATTTACAAAATAAAGGACATGCTGCAGACATAGAAAATTATTCACCTGAAAAAAAGTGACTTCAGAAAAACCATGCCAAAAAAACCTGAAAAGCCATTCAATGATTTTAGAGAACAACCTTTTAAAGGTCATTTCCACATTTGTTCATTTGCACTTTGAGGTTTCCTGAACAGAGGAAAACAAGTATTTAAATACAAGCACAAGAGGAAAAGCAGCCAATGAAATCAAACTGAGACCAATTCATTTGACTTTCTAGCTGCATTTATAAAACAAGAAGCTTTTCTTTTTTGGACAATGTTTGAGTCCCCCTTCTAAAAACCAGAAGGTAAAAAAGGAAATGTCTTCTAGCAGATTTTTCTTAGTAAGTGTAGGAGTAGCAAAGGAGATGGTTTGGGAGCCTTTTGCATTCTTCCATTTCTGCCAGCAGTCAACAATGAACAGGGCACTTTGTTATTCAAAGTGAAAATCTATAGCCAGCTAAAGACAGTGCTTCTGGAAATACTTCAAGGATCTCTTCTACTCTTTCCTTCTTCCACTCCATGTTATTCCTACTGGTTGCTCCAAGGTCTTGTGCTAGTTCAACAGCTTTAACACAGGTCCTCCTTTTTCATATCAAATTCAGCTGAAGTGCAAAACACTGACAAATAGGTCTGATTCCTAATTAACTTGCATATGGTTGCTTTATTCAATCTGTTCTGCCAGGATTTTTTTCCACTTTTGTGATTTTTAAGTCTGGCCCAGGTCATACAGACACTTTTGAAGCTGCTGCAAAAAGTAAGTATTCCTTTGAGTACAAAACAAAAACTTCATCCAACTACACACACCACTCAAGAGCACAAAACCAGCACAAATTCATCTGAAGTAGATGCTTATGAAGCAAACACAACCTGCAGGAAGAAGAGAGCCCTGTTTGCTAGGAAGGACTCAAAACCTGTTCTGCACATGCCACGTCAGGAGGAGAAGTCAACCTGCAGTGGCAGTCAGCTAGTGCTTGACAGGTGACAGAAGCTGTCAAACTCCACATCACGGAGTTTCCTTTCAAGCCATGAAGCTGATCTTGCTAGAGGCCCTCCACAGAGCACAACCTCCCAGAAACAGACAGGCAAATCTGCTGGATGTACATGATTAAAGCAGTGATGCAGGAGGAGGAAAGCCACCAGTGAGTGCATTCTCCACCACCAGGTCTGCTTGAAAGGAACTACTTTTGTAGCCACCTTCCTTTTGCTGTGTGCTGAAGGACAAAGCTTGGATTTTGGCAAAAAAACCCAAGAGGACATAGTATTATGAAGAGTGTGATATGCAGCATGACAAACTAGAAAAAAAATAAACAACCAGTTTTTCTCCTTGTTTAGGTGGAAAGGTTGTTGCTTGGGTGTTTTCTGGTTTTTTGTTTGTTTTTGTTTGGGGGGTTTTGGGGTTTTTTTGTTTTGCATTTGTGGGCTTTTTTCAGAACAGTATCTGCAAAATGTCTTTCCACCTCTAGGGAAGTTTAGAGATATTTGATCCTTTAATAGCTTCCCTCCTACATCCTTCTCCCATACAACTCACAGCCCTCTAAAGCATGCTGAAGAAAGGGTTTCCCATGGCAAATTCAGCTTTGAGGAGAGACCTTCCAGGATGCAGAGCTCTTGGGCTACCTGGGCTGTCCCCCAGTGAAGACTCCACACAGCCCAGCTGTGTTGCTGTGACCTATGCCCGACCTCCAGAGCAATGCCGCAGGCTGAAACGAAGATGAAACTTGTGGTAATGCTGAAGCTTCTGCAATTCCACACCTAACATTAGTACTACTGCTTAAGATTTTATTCATACTCCGCATTATAAATCACAGAGAGGTATTTGGAAAGAGGAAAGAAAAGTCCGGCAGCCCTGGAGCTGCAACTTGCCCACACCATGCTTCCAGAGACTACTCAAAACTCAGCCCTACTCAATTCTGACAGGCAGGATAACTGACAGCTAATTAATGCCCTACTGACGCTTTTAGAGTAGCAGAGCCTCTGTGATGAAAAACAAAGGCAGCAACTTCTTAAAATTAAAGGACTATTATTTTTAATGGAGTTCTTCTGCATGTGAATTTAGCTCTGTAAACATTCCTGAAATAATAATTTGACTATGTCAGCCACTTAGCACAGACTACAGATCAGTACACAGGTAGGAGTGAAAGACAACAGACTGCGCAACACCTCAGACCAACAACCCCCTAAGTCCCTAATGCAACATTTTTATATTCCCTCTGTATCAGTGGCTTCCCCAGATGAAATGCATTAATCTTAAAGTTTTTTTTTTTAAAGTGCAAACAAGGCAACAAGAAATAGAGGGCAACTCCACAGCTAAAACGAAACAAAAACCAAGACACAGTAAGAAAAAGCCTATTAAAAAATAAAATACAGGATTTTAAGATGTGCTCTGATGCTGTTAAATTTCCCTCACTAGCTCTTCACATAGTCTAGAGGAACCCAAACTGCTAACACGTGCTGCAACCATGTGACACTGGTTGTGACACAGCAAGCCCTGTCCTAGTCAGGGTGACTGTGCCGGGAAGAATGAGGGTTAAAACTTTCAACGTTACAAGCCTATACCATATTTAACTTTTCTGCCTTTCTGTAATTTTCTCCGTTTATATTTCAATCGTTGGCTCTCAAATCACAACTAAAGACAAGTTATCTAAAATTTTGCTCCTTTTGGAGTTCTTTTGATTAAGTTCTATATGAGTTATTCTCAACTTTTCACTGTAAGGTTCTACTGCAAGACTAAGATACAGACTAAACTTTGTCAAGGCACTGTATAAAACAGCATTTAAGTATCTCTTAACAGTCACACCATCCTTAGTCTTTCAGTACAGGAGTTAAGAAAAGTACTAGTAAATATGTACTTTTTTGCCCGCTTTTGAAGTCAGGCTCCTCCAAAGCCCCAGTGACCTTATGGTACTTGATCAACAAAACTGCAAATCCTGTCCAAAGAACGAAGAGATACTATGCTTCAGGAGATCACAAACAACCTCACGATAAACACGTTTCAGCGGTTCTCGGCTGTTAAGAACGAACAAGCTCTTAGAGTACTTAGAATCTTTTGACTTCATTTTGAACGGGGCGAATTTATCTCGCGGGGCTCTATTCTTCACGAGATGAAGCTCACGAGCACTCCACACTGTCTGCTGCAGGGCAGGCGGCCGAAGCATTTCCACCGACTCGCTAGCCCTGACCCTTCCTTCAGCGGCCACAGCTGCCGGCAGGGCAGAAGTTGGGATTTCTGCAGAAGGCCGGCCACCAATTCGGTGACGGGCGAGGAGGCGCCGCGGGTGGAGGGGACAGGCCGCCAGCACCGCGGCGCTCATCACAGCGGCGGGGAAGGCCACAGGAAGAGCAGGCCCGAGCGGCGGCACCAGCCCGGCGGCGGAGGGGCCCGCCCGCGACCACACTGCCCCGGCCGCTTCTCGCCAGCGACAACCCGAGCCCACGGCCCGGCCGCGGGCGGGCGGTCAAGCCGCGCAGCCCCCTCCCCGCCGCCTCCCCTCCGACCCGCAGGCAACTCCTCTGCAGTGACGCCGGGGACGGGCCCCCCGGCCCCGCTGCCATACGGGACGCGCCGCGGGGGCCGCCCGCTTCCCGCCCCCGGGAGACCGCGGCGAACAGGTCCGCGCCCTATCGGCAGCGGGGGGAGGGCGAAGCTCCTCCCCAGCCCCGCCGCCAGACCCCGCCGGCCGTTACCTCGCTCGGCTCGGCTCGGCTCGCTCGCTGCCGCCGGCGGCGGGCGCGGGGCTGCGGCCGCGGGGCTGTGGGCGCGGGAAGGGGAGGCTCGGGTGGGGCGTGCGCCGCGGGCACACAGCGCCGCTCACCGGCCGTCCAAGGGAGCGCAGCCCGGGAGGAGGTGCCGCACCGCCCCCACCCCTTCCCCTGCCCGCCCGGGGCCCACGGTCCCGCCCCAGCCGGCTGAGGGCTGAGGGCTGAGGGCTGAGGGCTGAGGGCAGCTCCGCCCCGGAAGCCGGCTGGAAACTAGCGTGGGAGGGAGGGCAGAGCGGCGGTGGGAGCTGCAGTGCTGGATATGGTACGGGGGGTGAGGTCAGGAACAGCGGGGGGTCCCCGAAAGCTAGCAGGGTGATGTGTCTCAGCTGTGTAGTGAGAGGTTTCACACTTGTAACAGAAAGCATCAGTGTTTAGTTTCTGCTGCTGCTGCCCTGTTTTACTAAGCAATTTTTAGCGTTGAGGAGAGATAGGTCCCATAGTCTGGAATGATCCCGTGGGTCTGTAGGCTGATACTGAAGGGGAACTGGCATGTAAACGGCGGACGAGACTGAGAGTTTTAAGGAAACTGAGGACTGTCTGCTGGGATCTGGCATCAATGATTGCTGTGGAAGTTATTAACTGCAACGGAGCAGCTGATTAGGAGGAGAGGTCTTCATTATCTGCAACAAGCAATGGACACTTGATGTGGAGATGGACAGTGGAAGATTATAGGCAGAAAGAAAAGAGATCTGCTCTTGACGGACTGAGATGATGATAAGTAGCCCTGAATTAGAACTGCTGTGAAGTCACCATGAAAGGTGACTAAGTATCTGAACAAGAGTTTTGAATTTATTGACACGTGTTGATACACAAGGTGCAAAAGAGTTTTAGGGGCAGAGCTCTTCAAATAAAATTATTAAAAATAACAAAAAACCCAAACAACACTCAAGATGGTTCTAACTGGGAGAATTTTTCTGTAGTTTTTATAGAAGTTCGTTGATCTGAGAAATTTCACAGTCACCAAATGGGCTTTAGAATATAGTTGGAAAATTACATATGAAGTTTATGCGTTACTGGTGTCTGAGAATAGGACTTCATTACATTGCCATAGGCATCCTTGTCAGCTCTGTCTCCCTGCCTGTCCCAGCAAGATAAGAGGCAGGGTCTCCACTACTTCATGCTTGTACATCCAATTCTCAGGAGATGGACTTCTATGCCCCATTGTCTTGAGATACCTCCCTGCCAGATGGAGGCAGCCACCTCCCATCAGGGCACAACGCCTCAGAAGGACATTTGCTGGGGGTGTCCTGCTGTGAACCTCCTAGGGAACAGAAATGGGACACTCCCGTGAAAGGGGAGAAGCATTTTCCCTCCTGACAGGATGTCATGACCCACTTGGAAAAGTTCTTTATAACTTCTCATCACGATGAACAAATTCATCACCAAATTCAAACACCAATTCATGTGTCAGGGAACTCTTATGTCTTATTGTATAATCATCTTAACTCCATCAAATAGTCCACTATTTAGTCTCAAAAGTGTCGGCTAACGAGTCCTTTACTTTTACAACAAACTTCAACAAGCTGCTAACTCCCACAACAAACTTCAGGGCTAACAAGGTCACAATTTAATATGCTCCCAGTCCTAACAACATTTCAGGTTCCCTGGTAAGAGAGGGGAAAGAGTTCCCTGGGGGTAAGAGAGGAGGGAGAGACAGACTAATCCACTTCTTTTTATAGTTTATCTTGTACACATGTCTTATGTAAAACAGATTTTTGCACCATTTCGTTCATGCATGCAATAGTCAGCCCTTTAGAGCCCTCCAGGAAATGAGGTCTGTGGTGATCCTGGAGCTCCTTGTAGTGAGGTGCCCTGTAGTGAGATACTCAACCCCCGTCTTGATGCAGGCACACTGAGCATGAGTCTCAAGTCAGAAAAGAAAGTTGTCTCTGTACAGCACAGCCCCACCTCCAAAGGACCCTCTTTTATAGTCATAACTTTCCTGTCAAAACAGTCAGAATGTTTGAGGCAAAACATGCTTACATGCTTATGTCTGGTCCTCCACAAGGGGAGCAAGGTTGTCTCCCATCCCACAGATCCCTCATAGTGTGATTCATCCCATTCAGAGGAGGTGGCATCCCTGAGACTCATTTGTCCTTCATTTTCTTTCAAAGAGGGAAACATGGAAGACGTGGCCTTCAGCAGACTAGTAAAGTTCTGCTTATTTAGCACCTTATCTTAGATGCTTCACAAGAAAGACCAAGAAGTCACAGCCAGCTTGGTGTCTCAATTACAGGTATTCCCATTCTGGTTTCTTAAGGGCCTGGAAAGCCTCCTCCTGCCACCAGGACCTAACTGTTTCCATTATAGATGTAATTTTTAATTTTAATGCCAATAATGAATAAGCAGGTGCAAAAATAATAGCTAGTTTTAGGGTGAGCTACGTACGTATGGGTAGCCCACCATAGTTGTCCTGTGAAAACTGCAGAAGGCTGCTTGGGGTAATTTGTCTAGAGCTCGTAGCGATCACAATCCCAAAGTGCTGGCTATTTGGTAGCACAGCAACAGAAAGGTAAATTAGTTTTTTATGTAGGATTACTCAATGTATGTATTCCTCAATAAAAGTAATGTAAAAAAATTTGAAATTCGTATTCAAAACATTTAATGTTTTAGGAAATAAATTGATCTAGGCATGGCTAGTTTGCCTGTGACTTTGCCACTTCAGTACTTACCTTGTAGCTATATAGTGTGCAATATTTAAATAAACAAGAACATTTATACTTCTAATACAATACATAAAGCCTATACATACTCATCCAAAGGATGTGCTCGTAAGCCTCAAAAAAGCTGTCTCTTGCCATGGCTCACAAAAGCAAAAGAAAGAATTACTCACTACACTGCTATTGTACGTGTCAAAAAGTCTGGAGGAAAATTTGCCTTGATTGGAATTTGTGTGTGCGTGTGGTGTCAAGTGACAGTTCAAGGAGCTGTTTCCTTACTTCATGTGTTCAGTGTCTGGACAAGTATCAGAAACAAAATAGTTTTTCTTTAAGGGTGTGATGCTGGTAATGTGTTAATCATACATTTGGAAAAATAGGTCATGTAAATGCCAGTGTAATGACTGTGTCTTTATATTTTTAAGGTTGCCAAAAAAAGAGGAAGAGAGAGGTTTGCAGTATGCTCTAGTGTGATAGCCTCCATTAAACTGCACTGCTAGAGGGGTGTTGCTGCTGGCACTTGATGCATGAAACTATGTTGTTGTTTGGCAGTTGTACATATTACAGTATTTGACACCATGAAAATACCGATACTAATTTGGGCACTGGCAGATTTCTCACTACCACAGTTAACACTGTAAATAGGAGGGATTTCATTTAAATAGGAGGGATTTTTGATTAGAAAATCATAATCACTGTAGTAGAGGCTCTTTCAAGTATTTGTGTCCTTTTTTTTTGATTTTTCACACAACTTTTTCAAACAACACCATAATCACCTATTATATATGCTGTTGGTTTGGGTTGGGTTTTTTTTTTTTCCATTCCTTTGCCTCTCCTTATGTCTACACTTGGCTTGTTTTTACTTGGAGTGGCTTGAACATACAGCATGTAATCTGTGCTGTTTGGCTAAAGTGTTCAGTCTGGTCTTCGCTGAATACTTTAACAACAGATTTTCCATTTTAGTTTTTTCAGTGCTGCCTTCTTAAAGTAAAAATACTTTAGTATGTTTTTGCTTTTATTATAAATCACATTAAAATATTAATATTACTGGAGTTGAGCCATAAAACAAGGAAATGTCAGACCCTTATAATGTTTCTAATTATATACAGCCTACGTCTACTCAGAAAATTGTGATTTCCTTTCTTGTACATTCAAAGTGTCTTTATAGTTAAAAAAAAAAAAAAGGTTTTGATTTGCAAGAACAATTTGCCACTAAACTTTTGGCTTGAAGAGTGTAGTGGTGTGGCAAGAAAGATGTTTAACTTTGCCAGGTTTAAAGGTTTGTTATTACTTACAGTAATATGTTGAATATACAATAATAAATACTGTAGGAAAAGGCCTGAGGAATAAGTGTGCATTAAAAATTAATGCCTGCTGCAGTAAATCTGAAATAAGTTATCTTTCCAGGAGCTAAAGTTTTTATCATTATTCAGAACTTTACTTTGGACCGTTAATATATGTAATTAAAGCCCCAAACCGTCACAGATTTTTCCTTCCTTCAGAAAGGAGAGATGAAAATAGCCCTCATCTAGTCACTGCAGAAATCATTTTCATAAAAGTTGATCCAGTCCCTCCATGCTGTAACCCTCTTCCTAAGGAGCCTTCCACAATCTGCTGCCAGCTTTAGGTTGCATTTACCATTGCAGAAACTAAAGAGTGTTAGCTACTCCTCCCAGTTTTTAAAATTGATTTACCTTAATGCTGATTTAAGATGTTTAACTTGGCTTCTTGGAATGCCTGTGTCTCCTGTTAATATTACTTTGTCCATGATCTTAGAGTTTGTGTTTCTACAGAAGATAACTCTTCTCTGCTAGGATGTGATTTCTGAAGTAGAAATTTAATTTCTTAAGGAAAAAAAAAAAAAAAAGGGAGGGAGAAATTTTATAAAAAGAAATGTGTGCCGAGTAACTCACATACCTATCTCTTCTCCTCCTCAAGTCAAATGCATAGTGAATACTGGTTTTTATCTCCATTAAGAAGCTCCATATCTGGCTTCTATACTTGCAGGATATTGATCTTCTGTTCCATATAGCTATCGATTCCATAGTTAACTGAAATAACAGGTTGGTATCACTGCAGTAATGTTAGTTATTTCACACATTCATTTTTTAATTCCAAGAAGTACAGATTTATTATATCTATATTAAAATAATGCCTTAATTCCCTTTATACAGGGTTCTATTTCAGCATTATTTTAAACAGGAAAAAAACCCAGTATTTAGAAGCAGCAGAAATCTAGATCATTAAGGCAATTTTTGCCCCATTGAAGACAATAGCAAAAATTCTGCTAATATCAATAAGATTCCATTTTTAAGCAAACAGGTCACTCTTATTCCAGCATTACCACTAATGAATACTAAAGAAGTCACTTAACAAATCAGTACTTTGGTTCACCTATCCATCAGTAAACTATCAAAGGAGTTTATAATGTTACCACTCAATGTTAATAGTTGCAAATTTTCAAATTCTTGTTTAAACACATTCTAAAGCAGCATATTACTATTCTTCATTTAAAGTACCTGTGCTTTTAATGAGGTACTCCAGATATATTGCAAAACAGAAATAAAATTTGCTCATTATACCTGCTATGCTAAACATCTCTGGAATATATGAACTGTAAAGATGCTTGGGTTTTAGGAAAGGAGGTGCAGAGAGATAATGACAGTAAGTGCTATTATCAAAGAACTGAAGAATTATACTTCATTGTATTTTCTCTGCAGGTACAGAATGAGGTCATGCTTATACAGCTGACAGAATCCTCACTGCTACAAGGACCTTCTGAATTTGGAATAAGCTCACACTTCAGATTTGATTTGTGGTGAATCTGATTCCTGTATTGGATGTTCTCTGCTCTGCTGTTTTTATTAATCTGATATGTCAAATACAATAGATACCAAAAGTCCAACCTAATCTGTTTAAACTGCAGAAATGTAGAACAAACAATCCTTAACATGCCACCTTGGCGTATGATAAAAAGTAATAAGCTGACTTTCATTGTATCTGTCATGTTTTTATCTCTTGAATATCACTTAATTTTTAAAAACTGCATTGATCCTATCCTATGGTAAATTTAATATCAGATATCTTAGAGATCAGCATATTTAAGTGGCCTAAGAACAAGGTTAGCAGTAAAATTGCGTATTTGTGTTATTTTTTAAAAAACAGATTTCATGTATATCACTGCAGGAATTAGACTTAACAGGAACAAAATCAATAATGGTTGACACTTCTGCAACTTATACCATTGCCAACATGTTCTGTTAAAAGAAACAAAACAACAAAAACACGGGGGATTCACTTAATACATCTACATCAAACAAAATACAACAGCTGTTTAACTATGCCATGCAATACCACAGAGTAGGTTAATAGGCAGTTACTATCCGTCTGAAATCGTAGGAACTTAGTAAGCAAGGTGCTGTTATCTAAACTGGAATTTGACCAGGATGTGAAAGTTTACTTACTGTTTTTTACAAAACAATTATTGTATGCTGATTAAGATAGAGGATGTTTCCATGGAACAGTATCGTTAACGGCCTCCATTCATTGTAAAGCCAGAGTTGTAAGAACAAAACTGCCACAGGACAGAAAACCTCCAGGTTTCCAATCTGCAAGGTATCTGCCTTCAGGACAGGCAAGAGGACAGGCAGAGTTGTAGAAGAAATGTCACTGATGTTGAACTGGGCTAAAATATTCTAGGTTAAGACAGAACTAACATAATTCAAGAATTTGCAGTGACACTTCAGCATTTTATGTTCTTGGGCAGCTGAGCTTCTCCTGGGATATCTTACTCAGAGTCAAATCCCTAGCATAAGTGGTAGCAACTAAATCCAAAGAATTCCATGTTGGACTTTGTCTTCACGAAGGAAAAATTAGGGCAGAAGCAGCAAGGAAAACAAGTTTGTTTCATTTAGTTAGAACAGTATCTCATTATATGTATTAGATGGTTAAAATAATCTTATGCTCCTACCCGTTTACCTTCATCAGGATAGCATGTAATAACTACAAGCTACCTTGCTCATATTAGGATTTTATCACGTTAAGGTACTCTATATCTCCTAAAGTAAACGTTTTCCGTAGAGCAAAAGAGATGCATTTCCTCAAATATATTATTACCCAAGTTTATTTAATGAGACCACATCATACTGAGATTCAGAAATAAACACTTGGAAACAAACCATTTAAAATATCAATTTGAAAGAAAAGGGAAAAAACCAAAAAAGCTATCAGTTATTATTTTCTTTTGACTATGTAATAGTATAAGCAAAAATTAGTTTATATATTTTTGTATTTTATGGGTTTTGTGATAATAAGTTATCAATCCATTTCACCTTACTAAGTTCTGGGGAAAAAAATCATTAAGACTCGTCAGTGATTCTAAATAAAAACCAGTACTTCCACTCTCCTGAAAATTTTGAGATGTCTTGTTTGCGCTGCTTCAGAAATTTTAAATGTTAAAATATTGGACCTTGTTGCAGGATGAAATTTCTAAGTAGATCTAACGTTAAGTACAAGCCTGAATTTTAGGCAAGTTTCAATCATTTATTAATGTTACTCAAATGAAAAAATGCTTTTACCTGTCAAGACAGACTGTACTCCATTGCCCATGCAATTCATTTACCAGAAGTTAATTGCTTGCCAATCACAATTGATTTACAAACCTGTTTTCCTCCAAGTGACTGACCTTCAATTAATATAAGATTAAAACAATATAAACATCTATTTTCTTTCTTTCCCAAAATAGTTTCACGGAGGCCTTATTCTCAAGTACAGATATGTACAATACATGTCCTATCCAGACATGAATATTTTACAGAATTTTCTGATACCACAACTCAATGGCTTCAAAATTCTACAATATCTTGCAGGTATCCTGCTTAATGTCAGTTTTCCTCACTTACCATTTGTTACACAAAAGCTGCTAGTTACAGCAATCCTTGTGCTTGACATCTGTCATGAACATCTGTGGATTACTCCAACTGCTTGTAAAAATAAATTAGGGAACTTGTTATGGTCTAAACCCACTAACACTCATTTATTAATTAGATTTCAGTAACTAGTTTCTGAACTTGAATAACTTGTATGCCAGATGTCTTATGCTGAAACAAGAAGCCAAGGAGTTGGGGGAAGGGAGCAGGGAGTGAGTGATGTGCATTTAAAAACAGCTGTGTAGACTACAATTTTTTAAGAAAATCCTTTGTTCATTATGTGCTTCTTTGTAACTGTTACATGATAGAATCTAATTATTTAGATAGGAAATTAACTCCATAGCTATTTGGTTGTTGCTGAATGGGGAAGAAAGCCTTCTTTTGCTTTCCTGTAAGTTCTGATGTCTTGGGGTTTTTCTTTTTAGTCTCTTTAAAATCCACCTATCATTTCTATTTTTTAACATTTCATACCCTCTCTCACTGCAAATGGGGCCACATTTTTTTCCAGTGAATAACATCAGCAACAAAAGAAACTCAAATTTAGAAAGCCACAGGCAGCTAAGGACCATCTTACAGTTTCAGAGACATAAAAGGACACTCACTCCTTTTAACAGGACAGTCTACAGCTTCCAATTTATTTAAGGACTAGGCAAAAATTAGCTAGCTTATACCTGTCAAATTCATGACAATTCCAAGTTCAAAGAATGAGGGAATCATATCTTAAGACAAGCTCCATTCCACCCTGCACTAGCTCATGACATTCAGATTGGTATCTGCAACCTGATACACGCAGTTCAGGATGGAGCAGAGGTGGTGTCATTTGGATCTGGGCCCATCTGTAATAGACAACTTATTAAAAACCCAGACAAACAAACCAACCCCCAAACCAAAACAGTTGATACAACCAGCATGAAAACATGTTTAAGCTTTTTTCAAATAGATGATCAAACATAGAACTCTTTCAACTGCTTTATTCCTCTGATTACATTCCCCAAAATCTGGAAGAAAGAATACACAAAAGAACATTTAAATGGGAGTAGTTCATATTTTCTGTGTAGTTCTTCAATTTCTGAGTATTTCTTCTTCTGTGCAGTGGTGATGGTTAGGAGACAAAAATGTGTACCTCAAAACTTAAGTTAGAGTCTTATCTTTATATCAGTTTTTATTACGAACTTGCCTATTTTCCATGTACAAAAAATAAATATACTACACAGTAGAAGAGTAGAAAAAGAAAAGATTACATATTCAGCAGAACAAATTGCCAATTTCCCCCTCATCCACTGTGCTGGGTTTGGGTGGGGTAGAGTTAATATTCTTTACAGTGTATGGGGCTGTGTTTCGGATTTGTGCTGAAAGCAGGAGTACAACAGAGCTGTTTTTATTATTGGTGAGCAGCCCTTACACAGAGTCAAGGCATCTTCTGTGGGGAGGCTGGGGGTGCACAAGGAGGTGGGAAGGGATACAGCTGGAGCAGCTGACCCAAACTGGCCAATACACACCATACAGTGTCATCCTCAGTATTTAAAGCTGGGGGAAGAATGAGAAAGGAGGGGGACGTTTTCAGTGATGGCGCTTGTACTTCCCAAATACACGTGATGAAGCCTTGCTTTCCTGGGGATGGCTGAACACCTGCCTACCCACGGGAAGTGGTAAATGGATTCCTTGGTTTTCTTCGTGTGTGAGGTTTTTGCTTTACTTAGTAAACTGTCTTTACCTCAACCCATGAGTTTTCTCACTTTTACCATTCCAATTCTCTTTCCCATTCCACTGTGAGAGAATGATTGAGTGGCTGTGTGGGACTTGTTTGCTGGCTGGGGTTAAACCACAACATCCATACATGTGTTGGTACTTACTTTCCTCAGCAGCATTATGCAGTTTGTGCACTTTGATGACTCTTAAAGACACATGTTTTTGGACCTTCCTAATTTTTTCTGGTTATACATGTACTTTTCAAATTCAGGAATTATAAAAGGCATGTACAAGTAAATCCGTATCTAGATTATGTTTAAACCCATTAATGGGATGAAATAGAAAACAAACATTTCCATCATTTAAGCCTGTTTCCTTTACTTTTCCAAACTCTGCACTGTCAGGTTCACCACTTTGGGGATGGCAGGTTGTGCCACTCCCAAGTGTGACTGCAGCCACTATCACACATACATTCTTCCCAGGTCTCAGCAAGAAGACTAACCAGCAGCATCAAAACAGCAAGCAGGATATATGCACACAGAAATAAAAGCTCCCAGTATATTCTGATGTAGCTCTCCAGTTGACCTGAAACTCCTCTTCATATGTAAACAAGGGGCAAGAGAAATCCACAACCATCTCCTTTTTGAGTTTTAATAGTATGCTCTGTTTTTAAAAATCTTCTTGCAAGTTTGTTCAGCTAGTTTCCAAAGAGATTATTTTAGTGGCTGCTAAGTATGCAAAGCCAAAATCAAAATTGAAAGGAGCCTTTATATTAAGTAAATAGAACTATAGGTGTAACTCATTTTAAGATATATAACAGAACATTTAATTATATTGTTCTGAAAATGTGGCTTCTCCAGTTCATCTTGAATTTGGCAAAATTGTACTTACAGTCCACAAATAATATTTAAAAGATACTTACAATTCACTCAGTGCTATTTATTTCACCTTCTGTCTCTGCATATTTTGTTTGCTCATGTGAAGCTCCTACTGCCCAGCCAGCTGCAGATTTTTTTCCTACATCTCTGCTCATCCCATTTCTCCTGTTCATTCATACCTTTTCTTGTGTTCCCATTTCCCACGTCCAGCAGCAGGTCAAGGGACAAATCTTTTGGAAAGGAACAGAGAGACAAACACCAAAATAAGGCTGTGGTAAGACAAACAAAATATTACTGCAAGTTTGCTTAAATTCAGGAAACTGTAGAGGCTTTGGGGTTTTTTTTGCTCACAGATTATGTCAGCATTTGTGTACTTCTTTTGGTGTTATTTCATACTTGCTGTATGAAGCTGCTTCCTTAGGGGATTTAAGAATCTATTGCTTTTCTCCGCGAGAAGTAACATTATTCTGTTCTGTCTTACTATATCCAGAATCTGATAGACTTGTCAACATATTTTTTCATTTAAATCTTTTTTTTTTTACTGTGAAGCTGTATAAGAGAACATACTGTTACAGTTTTTTGAAGAAAAATTAATGCCTAACAGAGTGCATCCAGGCAGCTGAATGATACTGAAAATGGATGAAAAATATGATTCATTCCAGTTTTCTTCTGGATTGGAGGTGCCTGCTGAGCAGATCTAGAAGGTTTAAAAATTATTGATTAAATATAGGTCAATGGCATCTCATAAACAAAACCTGACTACATCTAAAATAGTGACTTAAATGTTCATGTGGTGGCTAAAAGTCTTTTTCTGCCTTATTAAAGGACTTAGATGAAGGAAGTTTACAATTTTAGGTGGTGCTTCCCTGAAAATATAAATGATTAGGTATAAGTATGCTGTGTCTGGAAGATAAAAAGCACAGTACAGAGATATACTTAAAAAAGCAAGTGTTTATGTGCTTGATATAGTGTAGTTATAGTATATTACACAGAGTATACATGAGCTGCCTTGCTCAATTCACATAGGATATAAATAGTGGTATTAGATGTCGGTGAAATTCTAAGTGGATACATACCACTCTACAAGCAGTAATCCCTCTGCTAGTATTAGGATCACCTTCATTGATCACTCCACCATCATGGACTTTTTTATATTGCATCATGAAGAATTTTTGGCTAAAAATCTGAATATTGTTAACACAGTTTTTGTATTACTAAGCCTTTTTGTCAAGACTATACTTTTCTCATTTCTATATTTGCTCTTGCCTTGTCTAGGCTACTTCTGGCTTTGTCTACTTGATACTCTGTGCTCTCTTTAGGTAACAATTCGATGTTTGCTTTGTCAAGCATCCATGCAAGTACTGGCTCAAATAACCTTATTTAGCTTCTCTGCTGCCACATATCCCAAATTTAGGAAAATTTTCTTCCATTGATACTCAGTATTCCCTGCTGCTGGATCACTACGTTGTCAGTGTGCTGCTACTGTCATGCTGGCTAATGACCTGGATGCAAACGTCCAGGGCATTAACTGAAGTGGAATTGTAAGGATGAAGTGATTGGAGCAGCACAAACCAAACAAGTAATTTTATTTTATAAATTCAAATGCAACTTGTTCTTTATGAGAGTTTGAAATCCAATTTTCATATTCAGGTTCCAAAATGGTGTAGTGGTGTAATGTTTTAATGATTATCCCCTTGAGCTGTCCACAGATCATCATTAGTTGCTCCCCTAGTGCATAAACCTATATGATCAATATATTTCCTCACTTTGTTCAAAGGCAAACTATAATGATTCTGTTGCTCACACAGTCATACCCACACCCTTTGATGCTTCCCCAGGCTTGATAAATGCAACCCTTTTTTAAGCCTCTGAATAATACACCACGTAACCTATCCATCAACGTGAAATGACCCTGTCATTACAGTACAGCTCTGAGGCTGCACATCCATTCATCAAACATCCTTCTTTGACCATAATGGTAAATTTCAAGTTCATATTCATTTGTAAAGTTTCATATCATTGTTTTCTTTACTGCAAGCAGCAGACATTATATTTGTGGAAGAATTAGCAACAGCAGCATCATAAATACAGTTGATACTTTTCACAAATGAGCCTCTTAATCAGAACTTGTTAGTACCACACGTTCTCATTTTTTAATAGATCATAGGACAGTTCTTATTTAATGGGGCACAGGGAGAGATTCATTGTCTTGCCTCCAAAAAACAGCTGCCATGGGCTAAACATACTGCCAAACTTTCCCAATTTCCCCAGCAGTATTTCCTCTAAGCAGTCCCAAACACTCAGAATTTCCCAAATATGCCTTGTTATTTGGAAAATATCAAGTGAATATAAAGAACCATGTGCTACTATTAAAACTACAGGTAATTGCAAATTTCCTTGTAGCCCAGCTGGGACCAAAAAAAAAAAAAAAAAAATCTCAGAAGGACTTCACAGAATGGAAAAGTTGAAATTTGAAATTGACTTCTTTTAAATGACCTTCAGCTGATGACATAGCACTGTCACAACTGCTTCTGCTGTACACCAAGTATTAGAGAGATAATAAAAGGCTAATGAAAAACACAGGGTATTCTTGAGTATGCCATAAATAAAATAACTTTACTTAATTAATAAAAATAGTGTATTAGCTAGCTTCATGATTAGTGGTCTAGCTATAGAGACTGTTCATAAATTCAGTTACCTGGGATCAAATCTACTCAATCAGAATCTGTCCAATAGAAACTGGAAAATTTTGAAGAATAGTTGATCCATCCATGGCTTCCCTTATAAAAGCCTGGGAAAAAAATTTCACCATGAAAGTAGAAAGATTTGACTGGTAAAGTGGCTAATTTTTTGCTGTAGCAACTTATGAATGTGACTTTTGAGAAATTATTGATAGTGACAAAGAAAATTGAAGCTTTTGCGATATGGTGCAAGCAAAGACATCTTCTGGACAGAAAAGATGATAAATGCACATATTAAATATATTATTGGAGAAAAGTAGACTTGGTTGTCAGAAATGAATAGGTGTAAATGTATGTGCTTTGGACACATCAGGAGCAGAGATGGAAATAACCTTGAGAATGTAATTATGGAGAGAATGGTGACAAGTCATCATAATTGAGAGCAGCTAGAAAGGAGGTGGATAGATGACATGCAGTAGGCTGCTGTAACTTCAGTTTCTGAATGTTCAAAACTAGCAAGGGATCATGGAGGCTTCTAAAAATTCTCCTGTGAAATCGCCAATCTGCAGGTGCCAATAAATTGATTTGACTTCACTTGCAGGGAAATGAAAGAAGTGCAATCATTCTGTCAATAGAGTGGTTTGTAAATTACAAATGTATTCATAAATATACACCTTTTCACAATGGCCTAAATGTTATGTAGTGACAATCCTTGTCATTTCTGAATGCACCAGGACACTACAAAAGTTCAGTGGCTATATATATATATATACACACACACAAACACACAGGCTGGGGAGCTAACGAATCAAGAGCAATCAAGAGCAGCCCTGTACAAAAAGCATTTGGGGTTGCTGGTGGGTGAGAGGCTGGACATGGCCCAGCCATGTGCACTCACAGCCCAGAAAGCCAAACGTGTCCTGGGCTGCATCCAGAGCACCGTGGGCAGCAGGGCCAGGGAGGGGATTCTGCCCCTCTGCTCTGCTCTGGTGAGACCCCACCTGGAACCCTGCATCCAGCTCTGGGGTCCCAGCACAGGAAGGACATGGACCTGCTGGAACTGGTCCAGAGAAAGGCCATGAAGATGATCAGACGGCTGGAGCATCTTTCCTATGAGGAAAGGCTGAAAGAGCTGGGGTTGTTCAGCCTGGAAAATAGTAACTCCAGGGTGACGATACAACAGCCTTCCAGTACCTAAAGGGGACTTACAAGAATGATGTTCATTTTTGCAGATAAGACAAGAGGTAATGGTTTTAAACCAAAAGAATGTAGATTTAGACCAGATATAAGGCAAATATTTTTTACCAGGAGGGTGCTAAAGCACTGGAACAGGTTGCTCAGAGAGGTTATGGATGCCCCATCTGTGGAAACATTCAAGGTCACACTAGACAGGGCTTTGAGGAACCTGATCTAGTTGGAGATGTCCCTGCTTACTGCGGGCGAGCTGGACTGGCTAGATGACCTTTAAAGGTCCCTTTCTACCCAAACTATTCTACGGTTCTATGATAACTGCCCTATTTCCAAACATGGTTCAGAATAAGGCATTTTTAGGCAGCACAGGGGGAAGTCCTCCTTACCAAAACCAGAACAAAAATAACATTTAGATAAATCATGGCTAGGGAGCAATTTCAAAAGAGTTTATAATCCATACAGTATTTGGTCCTTCCCTAAATTCAGAACTCGTACTACTCCATGAAGACTCAGTGAGTTGTGGGACTCTCCAACAGAAGCACTTTGTGTCTCCATCTAATTATCTTTATGATGTAATCCACATAAGTCCTCCTGCACCCTTTTACAGATTTTATCCTGTCAATGTAGAAAATGGGAGATACACAAGTCCCTGGTTTTTGGACAAAGCTCGCTTCCTGGTCTGTTCTAAGAATAATTTCACTGTAATTCCCTCTGGAATGGAACACTTTTTGGAGCTTTTTCATTATGGCAATGCACATTGTCAAGAAACTCATCTCTGACCCACCTCAATTTACAGCAGATGTAAAATACATCAACTATTAAAATACGCAGTTAAAACAATTAGATGATGTTATCAAAGATATGTTATACTGAAACATTTAATTAGAAACATCAGAGAGAACTCTGAAGGTCCAGTGCAGCAAACTTAGAGGCTATAATTTTAACTGGACGAGCTGCACTTAACTGCATGTGTGAGAGAATAAACAAATGGACAAGAGGAAAGACAGCCAGAAACAAGGACTAATACCACAGTCAAAGAGCTGTAAGAAAAAGCCTCTGAGCAAAACTGAGGACAAAAAATTATTTTCCAGAGTTTGTTTTTTACTGAGTGCAGAGGAACTGGAGTATTGCAGGAAAAAATGTTTATCATTGAAAAAGAAATAGTCTTTCAAAAGGAGAGGAAAAAAACCCAGCATTCATGATTAGGAAGCAACCTGACAGAGATACCTGTCAAGATATCTGTCAAGAACTGGCAGATACTACAGTAGAAAACAAGCAATTTAAGCATTTTTTTTGTTTGCCTCTTGACCTGTTTGATCGTGATTTTAAAAATTTAATACTGAAGGACCACACTCCACCACCTGGTTCTGCAAAACAGGGAGCTTTCAAGAGCATAGTTATTATTAGGAGGACAAGTGCTTTCCTAACCCACTAGATAGTATTTCTAACTTGTCTGCCCAGCTGAATGACAGATATTACTGCAGTTCACAACACACTGTCATGTCTTAATGTGACTGTTTACTTCTTAGTCATTGTTACTATCCATGTTTACTGTATTAACAAAGACCTGAGGACAACCACTACACAGTTCCTGGAAACATATGAGCGTAGCTTAATTTAATCAACATGAATTAAAGGATTTTCTGTGCTTGAAGTAATCACTCCATACTTCCTTCTGTTTCACCTGAAAGACGTTTTGTTCTGAAAATCCTGTGCTGCAGTATTTCCCCCACCAGTAAAAACACCACATTTTTCCTTTCTTGATCCTTTCCTCGAACCTGTCCTATCACAATACAGAGAAAGAAGCATCTCACAAGGCTGCCCCACAGCTGTTCAGCACCCTCTCAGTCTGCTTATGAATAACACTTGCAACCATAGTCTAAAATATAATAAAAAAAACCAAGAGCAGATCAGAGTAAATACATTCCAATAAAAATAATGTGAGTAAAGGTAATAAAATTCCAGTGGAAACAGTAAAATCTGGGTAAAGACTAAGGGACTCAGTCATATTATTAGAGCCAACCAGTAAAACCCAAGGGATCATGTGAACCCAGCTACAGCTGTACAAGTGCAGTCCAAGTCAGATCTCAGCTGCTTGCTGAAATTAGAAGGGTGAAGGTCAAACAAGCAAAAGCAACAAACCAGACACTAGCAGCTGTAATCATATCTGATGAGAGCAGATTTCAGGACAATTCAGATTACAGAGTACCACAGGTCAGATTATCTGAAGCTTTTATGTTTTTACATTCTGAAAATACCATGCATATATTCAAGCTAATTGGCAGTTCAGTGTTCATTCATACCTCCCTTAATTGGGTGTGGTATCAGAACCACGTGCTCTGTTTTAGTCCTTTAGAATTTCAAATGGCGCAGAAGTACGAATCCCACTGCTTCTCTTCTGAGAAAAGATAGGACCATTGCCTAATCAGCCCATGATTTCAGAATTAGCACCTATTCCTCTCAGCCACTTTGCTGATATGATTTGTCCAAAACTCATTCAAAACACCACATATCTGGCTAACATACTGCTGACTAATCACCCATTACCCGTAAAAACAGGAATCTTGTGTGAACTCCTTGATAGTCAACCTTCCACTGATGCCTTTCAAGACTTTTTGTTATTCTAACTTCACTATTTATCCGAAATCCGCAAGAAGACAGAGAAACTTTGGTCCATGACCAAGAGTACTTCAGTGTGGGGATTCACAAAGAACTTGCATAAGATGAAACAGAATTTTAATTGAATGAACAAATCTTGCCTGGCACTCTCAAGTCAAATCTTTGAATTCCCGTGTCTAACTACATGCTACTTTCAATGTACATATTCCTTACAATGCAAGACTTTATTTTACTCTTTGGTGAAAAATAAAAGCGATTAGAAGTGCATACTAGAGGCTTTGCACCGTGTTTCTCCTCAACTTAGACTAAAAGCAAGTTGTTGGAGCATAGCCCTTTACCATTACATTCTTAGTCCTACTTCACAACCCATTGTATAAACATTTCTAAGTAAAGATGGTGTCAGTTTGTGAAAGAAAAAATCTTGTAACTACAAGATTACAACAAGAAGTTATAACATTGTAGATCACACTAATGATATACATAAAACAGTGCTTTTCAATAAAATTAAAGAATATTTGAAAATAAATATTAAAACCCAGGAAGTTCAGAGACTTAGGTGAAATTTCTGGAACGCCAACACCCATAATACTTCAATTCTGCCCAAAGAGAAGTCTGCCTAACATCTTTCTAGCTTTATGTTTAGTTCATGAAAAAAAAACCTTAGCAACAGACACTTCAAATTTATTTCTTGCATCATTTTTACTAACTTAGATTCTGTCTTTTTCTATTTAAACTGAAACCAGCTCATAAAGGTTTTTGATATATACTTTATTTAGTTACAGAATAGTCTTCTAGGATTTGTTTCTAATTTACTGTGCTAATACAAGTGTATTAAAAATAAGGAACCTACACCAAATGGTTTATATTAGTAATTTGATTTGAGAAGAAAGTACTTTATGTAACAAATATAAGGATAGAAGACCCACATATGTTCAATGTATATTAGTTCTGACAGTACATTTTATTTGATTGACAACAAATTAAAGTTGATAGCTAGTCTGAGTCCTTCAACACTAAGGCAAATCTAAACGGCCCTTTTAGTTTGGATTAGGAAAAAAGATTACATGTACTGGCTTTATTTATTTACTAAAATCAGTACAACTTTAGGGTCACTTGTCCATTGTGAATGCCCAAATCCATTGATCCTTAAGCGTGGAGAGAATTATTTCACCTAAGTCTGGATTCACAACCAGATTTAAATGCCTGGCCTGATGACACTCTTCTAAATTTCAAAATCAGTGTCTGAGATCCTCCAAGTGTTCCTTGCAACTCTCAGTCATTTTCACCATAATCCTAAACTGGTTTCATAGAGGCTGTGGACATTCAAGGCTTTAACTCCCCTAGAACAACACTGCAGGGAGACTACGAACACAAGTGTAGGAGAGTAATTTCCTACCCACATGCTATTACACCACAAGTTCCAGAGAGCTTCTCAAGTCTTTGTACATTTTCCACCCACACCTTGTAAAGCTGGAATTTGGCATACTTCTCCATAATCTTACTTACTCACCCCTTTCCCCTCCCCTCACCCTCCTGCATCTTTCCGTTGCCACTGCCAGGCCATGCCAGCCACTCCGCTGTGCCGAGCAAGGCTCCGCTCATACCTGTGCAACCCCCACGGAGAAAAACGTCCCTCCATGGAGACTGGTCCTGACCTCCTGCCTTCAGTTTGCTCTACGGAAAACTCATTAGAGATTTTCAGAATTAGGAAAAATAATACTTTTAGCTGGTTTGAATGACAAAAATAACCAGCTGAAGACCGGAAATTAGTCTTGATGGGTTAAAAGTCCTCTTTCAGCTGTCACACACCTTCTCTCAGCAGCACGGGCATCTAGAAAACACTCCATAGCCACTACACTTCCAACAGGCAGGGTACGTTCTGCAGATTCAAAACAGACAGATATATCCCACTTTGCTAGTGAGTTTCCAGACATACCCCATCCCTTGGAAATATGAATATTAAATTACAAAGACATTTTGAAGGGAAGGATTTCCTGAGTTGGCTGGCGAGGGCTCCTTTGGTCTGCATATTCAATTTTCTCCCTAAGATTTATAACCAAAATGTGGCTTCTCCTCATCTGTCTGAAGAAGGACTGTTCACTCTCGCCTACCACCGCACTCACCGTGCCACCCCACACACCGTTTCCCCACACTTTCTTCTCTATCACGCTGATCAGGCCCCATATGTCTGAGGGACCGGCCAGACGAGCCCGTGCAGCCATGAGCGGCCCCGGCTCTGCAAGGAAGCACTAACGTAACTCTCGCCTTCCCGCCCTGCAGCCGGGAACCCGCCGCTCGCTCGCTGACACTGGCGGCAGCCGGGCATGCCCGCTCGGCGCCCGCCGTGCCCCTGCCGCCCCGGAGGAGCCCGCCCGGCCCGGCCGCTCCGGAGCTTTTGGCGCCAAGCTGAGGCAGCGCTGCGCCGGTCGGGCCCGGCACTGCCCGCCCAGCGCGGGGCTCCGCGCGGTGCGAGACTTACTGGGCGGCCTCGCCCCTACTCCGGGGCGGGGGCTGGGGGCTCCTGGCGGGGCGTCACCGCGGGCCGCGGGCGGGCAGGGGAAGGGGAAGAGAAGGGGCGGGGGCGGCGGCGGCGCGGAGGCTCCTCCCGGGCTGCGCTTCCCTGGGCGGGCGGAGAGCGGCGCTGGGTGCCCGCGGCGCACGCTCCGCCCGAGCCTCCCCTTCTCCGGGCCGCCGCCGCCGCTGCCGCTGCTGCCGCCACCGAGCCGCTCCCCCTCCCCCAGCCAGCGCTCCCGAGCAGGAGCTGCCGCGCCGCGGAGCAGGAGGCGGTGGGAGCCCCCAGGGCAGCGGCCGGCGGGGTGGCGGCGGAGCGGCGAGCACCACCCGGCACGGAGGCTGCTCAATGCTGCACCTTCCGGAGCTGCATGAGGTAAAGGCGGCTCCGGGTCCCGCTTTCCCCCGTGCTCTCTCCCCGCTCCCCGCGGCCGCGGGGGTGTATGCGCGGAGCTGGGGCTGCGGGGGGCTCTTTGTGGGCCCGGCTGAGTGCGGGGCAGCGGGGCGGGAGGGGGGGGTGCGGGGCGAGGGCTGAGGGGACATGAAGTTGCGGGAACAAATGGAAAGTGGTGAGTGGCCGGGCCCCCTCCCCGGGGGGGCTCCTGGAGGCGCAGGAGGGCGGGCGGGGGGCTCTGAGAGGACGGGGTGGTCGCGGGGGGGTTTTGTTTGCTCTCGCCGCCGCCTCCCTCCCTTCCTCCCTCCCTCCCCCTCTCCTGTTGGCTTCTCTGCCTCCCGATAGTTTTGAGGCCTAACTGTTTAGGCCTCGTCTCCTGGCTCTGGGGCCGGTGTGCCGGCTCTGAACCACCCCCTGGGGCCGGGAACGTCGCCCCGGCCCACCCCCCAGGCCGTAAGGGGCCCTCGGCCGCGGGGTACCCCTCGATTGGGCCCCAAATTTCATTGTAAAACCGTCGGCTGCGAACTAACAGTGTTGGGCTGGAGCAGCCCCGCAATGAAAGGAGGCGCCGGAGGGGAGCGGAGGGGCCCGAGTCGCGGGGAGCGGCGGCGGGCCGGGCCTCGCTCCCGCCGGGATGCGGCGGGGACAGCGCTGGGGGGCGCGGCCAGCGGGGCGGTAGCCGGGGCCTTCAGCGAATTGAGGGTGAGGAATGGAAAAAGAGGGTTAGAAAGTCGTTTCCATTCTGCTGAACTTTTGTTTTCTGACCGATAGAGGCCGGTAGAGGACTGTGGAGAAGGAAAGTTTGTAACCAGCAGCGCCAGGATGGACTTCCCTGCTACCCAACCAAAACCTGCTGCCGACGGTAAAATCATCTACTATCCTCCTGGAGTGAAGGAGATTACGGACAAAATTACCAACGATGAAGTGGTTAAACGGTTAAAGGTGAGCAGTTCTGACCGCCACCCCCTTCCCTGCAACTTTTGCTTGTTAAGGTAAACATTTTATCACTGGAATGGAGAACTGCCAGAGTTTTGTTGTCCTTCCTGCCTGCAGACATTTAAGGGATTATGACTTCATTGCTTTTCCTTAAAAGAGGAGGACCCATTTTTGTAATTCATTACTGTTCTCTTGCGAGTTCTCTCAATGCCAGAGTTGATACATTAAGTGCTAATTTGTACATGAAACATATCCACAGTTTAGAGGAGAAGTCTGAAGTGGAATCACAAGTAATAATTACAGGATATGTTAGCAAAATTTTTTGGCAAGCTAGGTGGTTTTATGGGTTCCGGCATTTGAAGAAAGTATAGTTGAGCAGGGGAGACAAGTAGATCTGCATAAGGCTGTTCTTGATTGAAAAGATCACACTGTTGGCGAAATGCAAAGCTTAATTTCTGGAGTTTATGGATGGCCTTTTGAAATTGTTTCAAAACCTACCTCAGATTTTTCAATTTTGTGTAATACATATCTGTTTTTTCCTATTTAGTATAAGTGACAAAATTGCTGAATTTTCATAAGCAAAAGGGGTTATTAGAAAAGTATCTTCTCTGCTTGTTTCACAGCATCCTGGGGGACTGTGAGTCTTGCCTCTCTTTTTTATTTTGTTAATCCCTTTTTCCACTGGAAAAAATCCCGAAATGCTACTGTGATTCATTAGTATTATTTCATAAGTCCGTGCTGAAAATAGAGAATTAAGCTGAGCATTGATCAAATATTGACATAGCTCGTTTGTTAACACCGTGGTCTTTGGACCAAAGGTTTTTGTAACCTGGGATTTGGTCTTGTGCCCCGGGTGGAGATGCAGTAATAATTTATAGCGATCAGAAATATCCTGTCATCTGATGATCTGTTTCCCATGACAGCAGTGACCCCACAAGGACTGAAAAATAGCAGTCGTGGTCTTGACTAGTCAGTTAGTACATTGAAAAGTTTTCTTGGCTATAAATGTGAAGAGAACGTAGGCTTTGTGCTTTGCTTTTTAAGCAGCAAGGCTCATAGTGGTTTTTCTGAAAATTAGCCTTTTTGTCCATTTACAGTTTTGAAAATTATTGAATGGACAAGTCCAGCCTAGTATTTTCAAAACTGCAGTGGAGTATTTCCAGTTACAGGAGAAGATACTAGAGTTGTGATTGTTTAGACAGATACCTTGGATCGAAGTCTGTGGAGTGTAGAGGAATGCAGTTTTGAGGTGATCCTTGAAACAGGTATTTTATTTTGTCCCAGCTGGTGGACTTGCAGTGGTGAACTGTGTCATTCCTATATAATAGAGATAATAGAACTTCAAAATCATGTATATGTGTTTTGCTGAATTCACGTGTGTGTGTATTAGACATAATCTTCAGGCTACGAGCCGACTTTTTTTTGTTGTTTTCTAATGAATTATTGTTACAGAATTCAGACAGCCGAAAGATTTGAGACTAACTTTAAATGGGAGCAAATACTTTGCTACTGCACCCAGCATCACTGAAAAGACAGAGAAAGATTTTTCTTACTGTATTGGTACTGTTTAATCTGAGTTAGAGGAATTTTTTTTTGTCAGGTATTGGCTTTACTGAAGGATCAAGAGAATGGGAAGTATTGTGCACTATAGAACTAAACCAACAAGTATATTTTTCTTCGTGCATTTGTATAACGTATATGTTCTTTATGAAGTCCGTGCTTCCTTGTATTGACTTAGTTTATAAAAGCAAATTCATTTTGAAATGTGGAATATTATGATGACGCTTTGCTTGGGATGGAAATACTTGAAAAAGTTTAGTTCAATTTCTTCAAGTTTTCTTCAAAAGATAGCCTTCCAGAACTTTAAATATGACTTAATGATAAAAGCTAGCTTTAACAGAATGTATAAGCTCAGGCATGAATCAGTTCATGAAATTGTAGATTTTTTTGTCTTCTTGGCCAAGTGTCAGCCAAAAGTGCTCTTACAGAAGATAGTTCTTACAGAAAATGTTCAACTTAGAGTTTTGGCCATCAGGCTGTGGGCCAGTTCCTGCAAGTTTTTGCTCTTTTAGCTTGGTGAAGTCATGGTCAACTTAATTGGTTACAAATTTGGGTCCTTATTAGCAAGTTTTCTGATATTGCATCTATATTTTTGTGTCCAGACCTCTTCTCCTAATGAAAGCCTTTCTTATTATTGGAACTTGAGACGTTCTGGGCACCTGTCCCAGAGTGCCTGAGCAGCAGCTTTTATGCCAAGGACTTTGAAAAAGAATGTTTTTATATCCTTTCCCTCCTTCTGCTTGGGGTTGTGGGTAATAAAATGTAGGCCAGATACTTTTAAAGTGTTTTGATATATCTGTATGATAACATCATTACTGTTCCGAAAATGAAAACATTGAGAATTTTAAAATTAACATGCATCTTTTGAGGGACGTAGAAAGGAAATGCCTCAGGATTGCATATGTATGGCAGATGAAGCACAAGTTCAGGTGCTTAATTGAGTCAAAGGTAGTTTCTGGTACGCTAGATTATATTGATGGTTTGGTGCTGTAGAGTGGCATGTGTTATATAGTTTCAGCTGTTGAGGAAGTGATTTTAACTGGTGTACTGTGGCTGGGGTCAAGTGTCCGTTCAATAGATCCAATTAAGTTTAAGCAAACTAGGCAGCTAGCATGTAGCGGAGTGTTGAGGTTTACTGTACTTTTGACTACAAAATATATAATTTTTTTAGGTCAGTCTTTCTCTTTACAGGGCAGTTTTTCACAATATAATGATTGGTTTCAGGGCTGCAAGTCAGCTGCTTGACACTTTGGGTAAGGCTTGTGGAAGAGGAATAGTAACTTTGACTTAAACAAGTGATAGAAGGGGAAAGCAAACAATTCTAAGGCACCCAAGAAGCCTTCCTTCTGTTCCAAGATCAAGCCAGAGACTAAATAAAACTTGAGAGCAATTGTGTTAGCAATATTATATTTTTTTCAATAAGATAGTTGAAGGTTTTGAAAGAAGTTTTAGAAACCTGGCATCTGCTTTGCTGCAAAGCTTCTTTATGGCTATTGAAATTTTTTCAAGATTGACTGTATTTTACTGCCTCGTTAAACTCCAGACTTGTATATTGCTGTCAGTAAACTATTAAATCTCAGATATAACTTTGATCACAAGAGAATATTTAAGTGTCATTTATATAAAACAGTCATTATGAGTAAGATTAATAGTAGTGTACTTAATTGTCAGCTACGTTACAAATAGCCCCATCAATCCAAAATGCATAGAGACTGATTTTCTCAGTCACTGACATACACAGCCCTTGTAGGCAAAGCCAGAACTCCCACCAAAATATGTGGGGCTCTCACGTGCTTGTCCCAGCTTCTGTTCTGTACTCTCTTTACAAGCATTTTGTTTTGCTACGCACCAGAATGGAAGGGTTGACAGATCTGGGTTTAAACTTAGCAGGAAAAAAAACCAAACCAACCAACACCAGAACACCCACCCCTCCCCAACTATGTTAATTTTAACCTGAACCGTTTTCTTGTGTAATTTATCACAAGAACTCACAAACAATTGGGCAGGCACAGGGGAAAAACTAACTTCTTTTTGTGGCAATCTTTCCTTAGAATGTTGAAGGAACTTCAGAGTCAATTTGAATGTGAAAGTTAGCAAATGGTTTTTTTTGAGATAGAGATGGGGACATTTGCATTGTTTCTGGAAAGCTATCACGCCTGCTAGGGTTTTTAATGTTAAAGAAATAATGCATGATGGTGAGTTCAGATACAGCTTTATACTAAAAACTGTACAGTTTGGTAGTGTAAGACAGGTTTGTAGAAAAAAAGAAAACACTTACAGTGCACATTTTCTTTTACCTGGAGATATCAGTGTAAGCAACACTAATTGATAAAATCTGTAAAAAGCACATTTAATCAGATGCTAAATATACAAAAGTAAAAGAAAAGTTTCTGAAACTTTTCAAAGGAAAGGAAGTGATAAATTAATTTCAGCATGGAGATTTTTAACACGGGTTTAAGGCAATGTTTAAATATGTTTCTGTGAAATTAAGTTTTATCGGTTAGAATTTAATGAGGGAGATAGAGTTCTTTATCATAGCTGGGTTAGGGTTCTGGTTTTTGTTTTGTGGGGGTTTGGGTTTTTTTAAAGAGTTATTGTCCTTTCGTTTTTCAATCAGTCCAATAGTCTTGTTCCTTTTCTCATGGTGACAGTTTGGCAAGGCATTTGCTGTGAAAGTTGCTTTTGATTTCAATGACCACCACACCCTTTCATCCTCTCTCCAGTTCTCCCCCTGCCATCCCCACGCCAAGGCCTAGCTTGTGATCATCTGGAGAGGTTAGCAATCCAGGTGTGCCTTGAAGTCTTCCCTATCTTGTCCCTTGGCATTTCTTAGTTATCTTATATGTATTTGTCCCAGAACGAAACAAACACTCTCCCTCTCCTTTTTTCCATTGTCTTTTTGCACATTCCTCTGGTTATTAGGTATTGGCTCCTTTGTAGTTTGGCCTGTTGTGTCTCTATCTTCATACCACTAGAAATAACTAATGCTGATAATTTGTCATTTCATGCACGGATGTCTTTTAGGCATCTGTTACACCATGTTAAAACTGAGAAAGGTTGCTTGTTGCTACTTCAATGTTTTTGAGTAGGCTGTAGTTATGTGAGAGGAAAAGAAAGTTACTCTTAACTAACCCTGGTATTTCTGCATAAGTTAATGGCCGCTCTCTGTGGTCATGTAGTTAGATGGACCTTTGATCTGACCTGGCTTTTACCTATGCAGTTGATTTAAACAAGACTAAAAAATGCAAATTAAAATGTCATCTAGTAGAAGAAAATCTGTTGTGTCACCCACAAGAATTTGGTATGTTTGAGGAGAAAAGGTATATACATAATAAGTGGGTTGGATAGTATATTAACTAATAAGTGCTCTTTGCTGGCAAGATTTAGATGACATGGGTGACTTGCATGTATTTACATGCTTATATTTAAGAATTATAAGTAATTCTCTGGAGGTCATATACCCAGGTTACAGAAATGATCCACAGTTAATTATTCTAACAATTTAAAAACCTGTCATTAATTGTACTTAACTGCAGATTGCAGTTGCAATGTTCTTGAGCTATTGGTGGCCACATAAGCCTAAAGCCAAATTTTTAATTTGATTTTGCTCATAGTTTAATCTTTTTAATTAGTTTGAGTCTTGTAACAATCAAGTTTTTCATTAACTAGGACAGGCCACTAGTCGGAGAAGAAGAAATTGTGTTCTGATTTTTTTTTTGCCAATGGAATATTAACCAACTGCTTTGTAAATGTCCCAGTTTTGTCAGTCCTTAGAGGAACAAACCATCTAGCCTTACCAAGTTTGCCCAGATGTTACTGAATTTCAAACTGATTGACGATGACACCCTTTGTTTTTGTATCTGATAATTTTCTTTTGTTAAAAGTGCGTCAGTAATTAATGGCAATTTCACATGTACAGTATTATTCGAATGGTTTCCCAGCAACACTAAGATAAACGTATTTTGAAAGGGAAAAAAGCCCCCATTTGAAAGGGGGGAAAAACCCAAAAGGTTGCTGAATTAGAAGTGATAACTTCTGATGTCTGACCACTGAAATGGACAGACTAGTTCAGAAGTCTTTATGGCCTCATTTATTCTACTATAAACCTCAAAGAATTTTTAATCTTATTCTTTGCTAATACTTTTTTGTGAGGTAACATTATGTTAATCACAGTTAAAAGATGGGGAGCTGATGAGCTACTGAAAGGAAAAAAAACAGACCCCAATACCAGAGAGACGAGTTGACTTCATGTGTCTGATTTGGTATTTCTGAATTGTGACTTCTGAAGTGAAGTGCATTCTGTTGCGCTTCATTTGTTCAAGTTTCTTTGATTTCAGTTACATTTCTGAGTACCCAGGGTTTCTGTAAATCGGGCCTCATCATCTCTCCTGAAAAACCCAGAAAATGACTAATGTTTTCTGTGAAAACTGTGTTACAGGCTGTTTAACAGGCATTGTATAGAAACTTTGTAATAGGTGTGAGGCTGGCATGCAAGTCTTCAGACTTTACTGTTTCAAAATACGGCATGGAATAGTCCTTTTCTTCACGTATTTTCCTTCAGTTATAGTATTACATCTTCAGTAAATAAGAAAGATGGTCTTTGAGCAAGATGCTTCTCTATCAAACAATCTTGATTAACTCCAGAACAAGTTTCGTGATGTGAACGGAACCAAGTAATGGCTTCAAGATTTTGATTGTGGTGTTTCCTTTTGTGAGTGTGTGTGTGTAATCACTTACCAACTACTGTATTAACATTAGTATTACAAAGACTGATTAGAAGTTTGAGAAATACAGGATTATTTACCTTGGAAAAGAGGTGAGTAAGAGTTGTGCTAATACTAAATTACAGATTTCTGGGTTTGTCCCCCTCTTCTAAAATGGAAACAAACTGATGAAGGCTAAATATTATTTAGGGGCGTACTGGAAGCCTGTGGCAGACCAGAGCTCTACTGATGTTGTATTCAGTATAAGTGACGTGGTTTAGTCATATAAATCACTTCAGGTGGATATACAAGTCAGTCTGTATTTTTATGTGTATAATGTGGGAGTGTTTTTGTTAATTCAAGTGTTTTAAATAAAGTTTGGATACAAAATCCTTGACAGTGCATTCTTATAAGGAGTTCGTATGCCTAAGTTTGCAAAACAGCAGGAGCCTTAGCTGTGCTCAAAGACTCAAAAAGGAAGTGTTAATCTCTTACCAGCAATATGAAGTGAAAGAAAAACTGTCCTTGGGCTTGCAAACAGTAATATGGAGATGATTGATAGAAAGGGAAATCAAACATAAATGTGGTTACTTTTCTTCCTTGTCTACTTGAATCAATTCATGCTATTTTGTCTGCTTAATGTCAATGCGCATCTTCTGCTATGAAAAGGAAAAACAAAAGACAAAATAGCAAATCCTTGGTTCACAGTATATATTTTAGCCATTTTTGGAGTTAAAGAAACCAAACTTTTGTCTAGTCCCCAGTCTATGTTAAACATTCTTCATATCTGAGGGTTTTTTCCCAGGCTTCAATATCTTGTTAATCCCCACTGTCACCTAGAAATCTAAAACATGTGCTTATTGTGGTGTCGCTCAAAGCAATGTGTGTTTGCTGGCTTTGCAGCTGCCGTAAGCTAATGAACTGTATTCCCACTGCTGTGCTGACATGAGAATTTGGCTGTTTTAAAGATCTTTTAGGCATGATGAAATACTGCTAAGGATAAACAAAGATAAAACTGGCACAAGGTAGTTTCTGCTCAGGAGTGAAGATTGAAAACTTTCTGGTACCTGGATAGCATGGGGATATTCTAAACATACATTTTATTTATGTGAGACAGAAGATACATACTTACCTGATGGAGGGGTCAGAGCTTCAGTGTTGGGATGAGTTTTGCAGCCACAGTGGGGGAAAAATTCTTTCAAATTTACTGTGAAGGCTGATCAGCCTTTTTAATGTCTTACTCTCAAGTGAGTTCCTGTTTCTTTCTAGTTGTTCAGTTATATTACCTAATCTTAATGGTACTCTATTGTCTTCTGTGAGTACAGCCTGTCACGTTTAGCTGGAATACATTTTGGAAGTCATTAGCATTTTAGGCCTCATGTCTTTAGTTTCTAATGCTAGAAGTTATGACATCTATCTCCATGAGATTTATCAAAACTTTCCAAACTACTGAAACAGAGAAGAAGTTTTGGACTGGCAAAATACATTCATAAGCATTAAAGAGACATGTCTTTTCTATTTACCAGTAATTTTTGAACAGATACAGATATTGAAGATGAAAGAGAAGAAGAAAGAACAGTTTTTAAAAGGATTTTGGAGAAGTCAGATACTTCTGACTGATGGTGTGTGAGTTTTCCCGCACACCATTTTTTGGTGTCTACAGTACCTGAAAAATGCACATGCTTAAAAAAAAGTAGCCAGATTAGTTAGTACTTAGTAGTATTAGAATTTGCTTGTGGTCATTAAAGAATTGCCCTTTCCTCTGCAGTTGCTGTCTTTCTCTTTCTTGTGGCTCTCTATGGAAATAGCCTAATTGACCATGAGGAAATAGCTTAACATCTGCAGGTTTACAATATTTTAAAAATATTATGTAACTTACTGATCTTAAAACTGTTTTATCAGTGCATCTAATATGAAAGCCCATCGAAAGACCAGCTGTAAACTTGTGCTTACTATGAAAATCTTTTTACTGTTGTTCTAAGTACTCAAAAATCAATCTCTCAAAAACTGGAAGAAAATATTTGTGGGCCCAGTTTACTTTGTATATGTAATAGAACTTTGCCTGGAAAAATGTTTTCATCTTGCTTTACTAATGAAATAAGTTTAATTTCTTTGTTACTGATCTTTCCTGAAGTTACATTAGTTCAGAACTTCCTGGCAGTTGGACAGAAGTTTCAGAGATGGAACACTTGTCTAGTTGGTGCTGAGCAGAATAGAGACATCCGAATTCTGTTTACACAAAGGAACATGGACACAGCACTTCAGACATTTCAAAAGGCAGCCTATGTGCTAGCTGGAATAAATGCAACTAATTATTTCATGGGTGTTTCAAATGTTTTAGGGGATCTGCTGCTCCCTCCCCAGCTTCCTGGACACAGCACCCAAAGGAGAGTGGGCAAGTAATGCAGGAGGATGAGGGATGCAGCAGCTCTCTGAGAGGAGAGCAATGGAGATGAGATCTGTTGGAAACCCACCAGTGGCAATTTTACTGCCTATGATAAAATCAATTTCACATAGCAGCAGTGCAGGAGATAAACAAGTAAAATAAAGCACAAAAACTTATTAATACTCTCTTAACCCACAAACTGGTAGTGTGTGGTTCATGGCATTCAAGAATATTACTAGTTTTTAAACTTAAAAGTGGTGGTTTTTAACAACTGAATATGATACCTGTATTCCGTGAACATCTTGATGAAAGTCGCTTATGCAATATGGTATTATTGAAAGGATAAAGCAATAATAGAAACAGCCAACCTAAAAACCCAGCAAAACCCAAATCACTGAAAAGTAGCTTAAAATCTCAAAAGACAAACAGTAGGTTCTTTAGTTGATGTTTTCTATAGTGGTTTTTTTACATAATTAGCTTTTTCGAGTTTTTCTGGCTACTTAGAATCAAGATTGTGGTACAAATGCTGAAGCAGAATGTGTGCAATGAAACTATAGTTGAACTTAGGAAGTGATTAATATAAAGAAATTTTGCAAAATGAGTGTTATGATGATGCCAATAGTGATGTGGATGTGAAAAGGTATTTGTTATAAGTTGTTCCTTGAAAAAATAAGCTAATTGACTTCTGTTACAAATTCAATGTAAGGAAGATGTGGTTGGTTATTTCACCTTAAAATTTTTACTGTCTTTTAGTCCACAGGATAGTCAAAGTGTGGTAAATCCTGTTATTTTAATATAATTGTGTGTTTTAACTGTGCTTTTCTTCTGGTACCATTTGAAAATACATGCATGTACTTAATTATCCAAATGCAGTAATGGTTCTCTGTAATAAACTCATTACTGAAATTCAATCAAGCTATTCATAATTTAGTAGGGAATTACTTGAAAGTAGATTTTGTAGAATATAAAAATTGTTTTTTCATGTGATTTAAGAGTCTAAAACCTGATATTCAGTCACTTAAATCTGACTGCAGTGCCTTTCTGTGGGCCTTACTCCTGTCAGTCATAAAGGAAATAATTTTTCTTTTAAAAACTTTGATTTCATGGAGTAGCGAAGAGGAATAATTCAGAAATTATGCTGCTTTGTTTTCACAATGGCACAATATATTGTGGAGTACATGAAGGGAAGTTTAATTCTTAAGGTGTTGCAGTAATAAGAATAAAGCAAGTAAACTCAATACTTTGTTATGATGGTAAAAACTATTCAGTGATCTGGGAGAGATAGAAAAAGTGGCCCTGCATGTATGGGTTTTGACAGGTGTTTCTTTCTCATCACTGACGTGTTGCAGAGTTAACATTCATTCACCTAGAAAACAAATGAAGAAATGCAAAGTAGCTTTGAAGCTTTTTTCCCTGAAAATACATGCTTACTTAAATGCCTAATTCAGTCATCCTTTGTAAATGTAGTTGGCATGTGCCATTATTCCAGAAAAATTCTAATCCTTCTCTTCTCAAAAGCTCCGACTTCTGCTATTGCCAGTAGAATGTCAGTGGCAAGAGGTACTATTTTTGCTCATGTGAAATCACTAAATGAAGGTCTAGGAGTTGCATTTGTGAGCTGTTAGTAACATTTTTTTCTTAGAAAATATATGTAGAATATGAAAATAGGCATATTTTTGTAGCCAAAGGGAAATTGGGAAATCTGGCAATAAGATTTCAGCTTTGTTCCACTTGAAACTAGTAGTCTAGACTGCTGTAAAATCATGAGAATTTTGCTTGAGGAAATGGAGGATTCACCAAGTACAAAAACTGTATCTTTGTAGAATATATACACATTAATAGAACTGGAAGTAGGTCAGTAGAAAACTTAATAAGCCGTTAAAAAAATCACTTCGAAATGGGAGGAAAAACCGAGTTTAATGTCTATGTATCTAAAGCTCAGCTGGGAAAGCGGGGGTGGTGTGTAATGCTTTCCAAAGTTACAGTCTTTCAGTACCAGCCTATGCTTCCCTTTAAAGGTTAAATCACCTTCAGTCAGGTTACAGTTTAAAAAGCTGCTATTTAATTTTGTTTCACTTTGACATTTTTAGATGCTGTTCTTAGTTTAGGTTCTTGTGCAAATTGGAGCATTCTGGTCCGAGTTGGATACGCTACATAGATTAAAGAATACTCATCTTAGAGTTGAAGCTCTGTATGTCACTCCATGTCTGATGCTAAAATTGGTTTCCGATACCTGTGTATGTCTGTGAGGATGGAGCTCTCCATTAGATTTTTATCTAGCAGTGAAGCTGGTTGAGAAATGCCTTGAGGGACTCTCTCTCACAGGCTCTGTCTCCTGAGAACACATACTGTGGAGCTGTGCCCTAATTCACACTGTCTTGAGACTCCTCAGAGTTACAACAATTTCAGTCTGTGTGAGGGCTGTCATGCATTCATTTCTGTACAGTATCTGAATTGATGCCTCTCAACATTCCAGTTAAAAGCCTGGCATCATGCAACATCCCCAGAAAATTAATTTTAAAACTAGCCTCAAAATTTTAGAGATTAAGACAATATTAGTTGGTGTTTTTAGAAGATTTGTTGAGAGTTTTCTCATTATTTTTCATCATCTTTATCAATCTTCTGTTGAAAAACAAAGATGTGGGCAAAAATAATTTCATCAGGAAGGTAAAAAGGTGAAGGAGTAAGTAATGACAGGTTGGTTCCGTAGAGTATTGCAAGTCAGTTTAGTAATCTGAGCTGACCTGCATAGTGGGTATTCTAACACAGTCAAAATCAATTTAGTTTATCTTAAAAATAAAATCTTAAAAAAAAAAAATCATCTAGTTCTCTTTATAGTCTGCCAGAATTGTGTTCTGGAAGCTTGTAATCCTGGCATTGTTGTATCTGACTACTTTTGAGTACTTTTAGGTTGATGCTGCTACTGAAGAAACAGTTGCTCATTTTCACTGCTGCTGCCACTGCTGTTCAGGAAGAGTAATGGTTCAAAGTAATTTTCCTTATTTGCATCACCAGCACTCTTAAAGTCATAGAAATAAATCAAGTTTGTGAAGAGTAATACAAGAAAAAGTAAAGAATAGAGGCACATAGTGACTGTAGGGAAAGAGGGAAAACTAGTATAGTTGGAAAGGATGGAGTTGCTATACCAGTAGGTAGAGCATTGCCCTGAATCAGACCCTGGCATATGGAAGCACAAACACCAAAGCGAGCATTTTGAACCAGTTAAATACTCTTGCTACTTGTGTGCCGTAGTTTTTCCCCTGCCAATCCAGATGTATCTGTGGCTTGCAGGATGCTGGATTGTGGAAGTCATCCTATTCAAAAGCACTTACCTTTTTCCAGGTAAGTTTTAATTTGGATCAGCGTGCACAGTCACCTATTACCCCCTCCTTGCTTTGGCAGAAGCTCTATGACAATATCAGGGTGAACTGTTGTTTGCAGTGACAGCTTAATTTGGAGCACTGTGTTCATAGGGTTTGACCTTACTAAATCAACTTTTAAGTCATTAAACTGCACCCTGAGATTGGGCTGAAGTACTCTCACTCTCTCCTGTCATTTTTACAGCCGTGTAATGAGCTGCAAGAAGCAGATATATCTGAAAAATAACCTGGGCAGAAAAAGGGAATTTTCAGTAGTGTCACTTATCAGCCACATATGTGCTGGCATAATAGAGGGACAGATCTGGCAGATTTGGGTTGACTCACACACCCATGAAACTGCGCCCTAAGAAATTCTACAAATGCCCCTCCACCTGCTCTGTTTTTGAGGCAGTATCTAAACAAAATGAAGTATGTCCCTTGTTTCAGGGAGCTGCAAATGTCAGTGCAGTGAGTGATGTACTGACGTTCCATGTCTGAAAAAAGAAGCTAAGAAACAGAGGAGAATGTTCTGTGGTTACAAACAGTTGAAATCAATGCTGCGTATACACAAATGTGTGGATTTTGCTGGTGCCAGTAATTTTGAACAAACATTCATGTTGGGGAATCCACGATGAATTTTCTAATGTTTAGCTGACTAACTGCAGTTATAAATACCATTCATCCTAATACATAATTGCTTTCAAAATAAATTGATTTTATATTTGAGTTCAGAATTGATGTAGTAATAAGTAGAGAGAAGAAGATAACACCTCTCCTTTCTCTAGGATTGTTTAGTTTTCTCTTTTTCTGCTTATTGTCTGTCCTGTTTGTACAAAAGAAGGAATTTGAGGTTTCAATGTTTTTCAGGCATATCTAAGCATGATGGCTCACAGTTCTGTACCAGTATTAGGGTTATGAGATGCAGTCTAATGTTAAGACTGATCTTTTCCTGTTCTGCGGTCCAAACTACTGAGTCTTGTGCTGTGACTTGAACTAGAGTAGGCGGTACAGGCCAGTGCTTACAAACAGATTTATCTTCATGCTGGCTCTCATTCTTACTGTTTTTTCCCCTTCCTAATGCCTCCTGTAGTTGATTGTTCTTTAAACAAAGATGTGTGTTAACTTACAGGATATGTATCTGTCTGTAGGGGAGTAACTGTATACATACGTGCACATAGACAGAGATGAAGCTTTTATTTTCAGATAATCACAAGTGCAAAAAAAAAAATTGTACTATCCAGCAGATAGGCCCATAAATAGCTTTCTCCCCCAAGCATGAACTGATAAAATGCAAGTAGGAGACTCTTTTTTTGTGTGTGTCTCATTTCAAAGCCAGTTATTAACACTCCATGGGGCTTATAGCAGGAATAGACCCCAAGTTTACTCTTGCACATGAAGTGCTTCCAGAAGTATTCATAGAAAGTGAAAACCCTTCTTCTGTAGCTCATTTACGTAATATTTTTTACACTTTGGGACCTGAGAGTTGTGCAGAACATACTAAGGACTCCTCAATAGGCCAAAAATCCAGCTGATGTTGAAATATGTTTGAATATAATTTTGTTTGTTCTTCTTAGATAGTGTTTACAAGGAATTTGCACTTATTTAGAGGTTTGTATGCATTGAAATTCTGTAGTTGCCAAACTTCAACTAATCTTAGACCTGAATTTTGCCTGCTTTTCTAGTAGTAATTTGTTTGTATATGGAAACTTCTATGAAAATAGCAGTGTAGGAATGTGGCCAGAAACTTTTGGATGAAGTTATATAGATAATTTTGATTATACAAATCCTTACTTTGAAATAATTTGATTTCAGCTCTTATCATTTAGTTTGTGGCTTGTTGGGTTTAGTTGTTTCATTTTGTATTATTATTGAAGTAAGCCTTTACTGTTACTCTTCAATTCAGAAAACTTCAAAATAATGCTTAAGAAATGAATGTGTGGATATGCTTTGCATATATTCACATCTGAGGAATATATTGGTATTCCTGGGGTTCAGTCTTTTTGTTTGTGTACAAATTTTGGAGACCTTAAGTGTCTCTTGATTCAAAAATCTGTAATTACCTGGCATGCCTTTGATAGTGTATGAAAAAAAAACTGCAAGTAACTGATACCATTCAGAGATTTGACCAACACAAAGAAATTCGGATACATTTATGGGAAGCTAGACGGAAGCTAATACCTATTTAACTATAAACTGACTTTGTGCTGTCTTAATCCTGACCAGAATGCTTGCAAAGCCATCATACTGAAAATGAGGGGGGAAGATGTTCTGGGTTTCCTGGGCTTCTCTAAGACTGCTGACTAGGAGATACTGCTTTCTCACCCAAGAGAAGTGATGAGCACATAGGATACAAAATGCTTAAATTGGAAGACTATATTCAGTGATGGAAAACTACTTTCCTACCGCTTGGGTTCTCAATACCTCACACAAGGTATGATTCACACAAGAATCAGCCGTCTTTTGACCTCTAAGTCAGCTCCTAGGCAAATTCAAAATAAATACTGTAGACATGGTGTCAACAACATGCAGGTGGCCCCATGATTTTACCATTTTTAACCCTATATGTGAGCAGTCAGGGCTCTGGCAAAAGAAAGATGCTGAAGTTAAAGCAGAACAAGGGGATGGTTTCAGGCGGGCAATAGGAAGCATTTCCCTCTATCCGTCAGTTTTCTTTGCTGGATGTTTCCGTTTGGTACTTCTTTTTGGTCCTTAGTACAGGCAGTACTTACCTTTAATGAAACTGCCAATAGTGGAATCTGGGAGTAACATCTTTTCGCCTCTCTCCTTGGTTAGGAATTTGAGCCCCATCTGGATTAAGGTTATTTGCTCTACTCTCAACATCTGGAACCGAGTTCTGTAATTAATCTCATGAATGTATCATGAGATTGGGACTGTTGAATAAAAATACTGAAGCATTTTCCTCAAGATCAGTTACTTGGTCAGCATCTGCTTGTCTCCTCATCCACTACTCTCCAATAAAATTCATAGTAAAATATTAGGTCTCAGCCATTTTCTTTAAGGTGCTAAGTGGCTTCAGTTTAATGTCTGAGTTTTAGGTGCTAAAGGCTGTAGTTGACAGCTTTTGTTTCCTGACCATAAATCTTAGCCAACAGTATTTTTAGGATGTCCAGTGAACTCTTGCAGCTCTTGACGACTATTGCAAACCTCTACAATTTGCATTCTGAAGTTCATTCTGAAGTTTTCTTCCTTGCTATGAAGATGAATTGTGAAATGTGTTGATTTTGAATTTAAAAAAAACCAAAACAAGACCACCAGTTCAATCAGGATAAAATACTGCAGTGTTACAGTTTTCTTTTTAGGATGGGAAGATGAGAAAGCAAACACAGCAAAGTACATTCCACAGGGGTTTTTTTGTGAATGGGTTCAGTATACCAGTACATGATCTACATGCTATAATCATGAGAGTGATTAAAAATATATATATTCAAAAACCTGCAGAAAAAAACAACTTACGAAACATGAACGAAAAGGTTTCATGGTTTCAAAAGCCGTTAATGAGTAATGAGAGTAAGAGCAATGGAGCTTCATGTATTTAAAGTCTTGTATATGGAAACTTAAGACGTAATACTTTTGTATAGGATTCAGGACCTGAAGGCAATAACTATATAGTCTAGAATGGTTTTAGATAAGAAAAGTTAAATTTTGTGCCTATGTGTAATGCCTTATGTATGCTTAAGAAAGACCAAGTGATTTACTTTGACAGTCATCTAGTCAACTAGTTGTCATTCTCCTGCAGAGTTTGTATATGAAAGAGATTGTTCTGTCCTACAGGTAATATTTCCCCTCCTTTTTTAGTTTTCCCAATCATTGGGTTTTTTATGATACATTTAACCTGCAGCACATGCATGTGGGCTACTGTTCTGAGATCACTGCAGCTGAGCAAGTGAAGTGAAATCTCTGTAATTTTTGAGTCAGAGAAACAAAGATAATTTTTAAATAAGATGTTATTTTGGCTTCAGGCCTCTTCAGTCCAGTACTGTTGGTGAAGTGGATGCTTTCTTACGTGTTCTGGGCAATCATAATTTTTTGGGCTGAGGCTTGGTGCATTCTTCGCAAGCTTCTCAAATTTCTCTTTGATGCTGTGTCATGGATGCAGATATTTATGAAGTGACCAAATCCCATCCACTGGGTACCAAATTTATGTTTGTGCGTGGGGTACAGATTGACATTGTTTCAACTGTCTGATCTTAGAAAGGGAATCAGATTAATTTTCCAGCTATTTCAAGTGAAGGAAAAAGTTACTCATTGTTGCAGTGCATGCACTGTCTTGAGACACTGGTTCTGTTGTAGTGCTGGAATTTACTGAATGAGTTTAAATAACTCACTCAGAAACTGTAAACTCAGTGGATAACAAAACATTTCTAATGAAGGACTAAACTAGATGTTAAAGTAATTTAAGGGGTATAACCTTAAGAACCTCTTCAAGTCTCTTCTCCTGTGTGGTTTTGTACTTTTGGCATTGAAATTTCTCAAATTTTGTCATGGTGAGGATAAGTGATTTTTCTGGATGAACATGCCAAAGTGTTTTGCAAATACAGAGCGACTATGCCTCAAGTGCTTTCTTGAAGTATGCTGGACCTTCAGAAATTTTGTGTGACTTCTGTTTTAGGCATTCTTTGAGGATATTGCTGGCAGCTATTTAAATTGTATTTGGTACTTGCAGGTTGCTGATTCCAGCAAAGTAGTTTAGTTAAATGTTATTTTCAGCTAAATTCAGCATTATCAATTCTGAGACTGGACTTGAATGATGTATTTAAATATATAAATTAAGCATTAAATACATAATGTGTATTTTTTAATAAAAAATGTTAAATACTTTCCAGACTAACTTTGAGAAGTTTGCCAGATGTGAGTTCTTCCTTGCATAGTTATGTGAATTTTTTTTTTCAGAAAATTTATTCACAGATAATGAAAATGTTATACTAATTGGAGAGCATTCAAGTAAAGCAGAAATTAATGTAGAGGTTAAAGTGAGTAAATACTGCACAACACAGGTGATATGAGTAGGTTCACCAAGAATAGTCTGGGGAAACTGTCTAATAATGGATATACCTGATGTCTGCAGTGACAGTGGTTATACTGTCACTATATATATAGTCTTTATCTGAAGTCTCTTTCTAGGAGAGCAAGGAAATGGTAGTGCTGTCTGATTCTGGGGACCTCAGTGAGCTTTACATATTTCATAAATGAAGTTTTAGTAGAAGACACTCCTTACTGGAACTTCTTAAAAAATGTCAGTCAGTTTTTGAAAATATTCTTAAAAAAAAAAGTCTTGCATTAACACTTTAGATCTGATATACTGCCTGCTTCTTATCTTAACAAAATCAGTAGCTGTAAAACTGTGATTACATGCGAGGAATGTTGAGGGACAGGTACAGCAGTTACGGTCATATTCTAGCTACCTACAAGGAAGGAATTTGATGGAACTGATAGGCAAAATAGTTACAGAACTCTTATGATGGAAACAAGGAGTTACTTAAGTTCTCAAAATACTAGAGAAAAATTCCTGGACAAGACTTTATTAGCCTGACATTAAAATAACTGCAGAAAATCAGAGCAAAGCCACCACTGCTCTGGGATATGTGACATAACATCCTCTAAAACAATATTGCTAGTCCAGAAATGTATATTAGAGCTCTCTAGAAGCAGGAATTGTATTTTTTTTTCTTTAACTAGGTTAGAAAAAGTCATGGTTTTATAAACAGTAAATATTCTGGATTTGAGATAATTTTCAATCAGCTCAAGGTAGCTGTATTGCTTGAAAATACTATTAAAATGTTTTAAAAAGTTAGAAACAAGTGAAAACAAGTGAAACCCTGTTACTGGTGATTGGGTGTAAATGTCAAGACCCAGCAAATAAAAATAGGTATGATACAGAGACACAAATGGGAATACCTGAGTTTTTCTGTCTTTTTTTTGTTGTTGTTGCTCTCCTGTCCTTGCCCTTTCATTTTTACTTTTCACTGAACATACAAATGCACATTACTCCCATATTCAAAATGGAAAAGTCTACATAGTGTATCATAAAATGAACAGTAAAAACATTAAACCCAACATTTTAAGTACTGGCCTGTAAAGTCTTGGAAAATCCTTTCTGTAAATAATATATTCTATTTGAAATATTTCCATGCTTTTAATATTGGCAATTATGATGGTAATATGAATTTCTTGAAGACTTTTCTTATTGTTCTTTGCTACCTACATTAGAATCACATACATAGATGTATTATATTGATTTTACAGGCTTATTTCTCAGAAACTGAATATCCTACACATAATCATTATGTCTTTAGCATCATCCTTTTGCTGAGCACTGTGGATTTGACTTTCCTGTCTTTATATCAGCAATATCAGTGCCTTTTATTTTTCGTTTAGTCCCCCACTCCATTTTAATGACAATTTTTAAAGGGAAAATTTCTTAAAAATATTATTAATTTCACATATATCGGAAGTCAGTCTATTACTTAGGGTTGTCATTATGCACAGTAAAATAATTTAAGCTTGCTAAATAAATTCTACAAATACAATACTTTCCATACATTTATTAGAAATAATTTTCTTCCTCCTTATTAAAAAATTAAGACTTAAAGCCAGGAAACCACTCCAGGTAAGTTTCAGGTGCAATTTTTTTGCATCAGTTTTTTCCTGTGCTTTAAGAATTTTCAGAAACTTTTTTTTTGATGGGACTAGTTAAAAATAAAATCAAACCACCAGACACACACAAAGTAAGAAAATTCTTGCATTTTGCATTCAGTCCATTTTGTAGTGCCTTAGTTTTGAGCTTGGTACCTGCCTAAAGACAAAGCTGGCAGAGGGGGGAGGAGTGGGTGTTGTGTTTCTGATACAGGTAATAGTGCTCAACAGGTAGCAAAATTATCTGGTAAAATAGTGCTTTGTTGGAGAAAGATAATTTATCTGAACAGAAATTCTTTGTAGCAGTGCCTCTCACTTGGTAAGCGTGGTAGCTGGCACCTCACCAGCTGCTGGCAGAGAACATCCATGTCAGCCAGTTCCTTCTGAGGAGCTGTTTTGATGTGCTGGTTTGTTAGGGGTTTGTTTTTGTTGTTACTGGTTGGTAGTATAAGTTTTGATTGTGAAAGATCAAAGATTTTTACAGTTTTACAATTCAGATTTTTGTCCAGCCTTTTGCACTGAGAGTGGAGCTCTCAGCTTCTGCATTCTATATAATTATCGTTAATATGACAGTCTTGTACTATGACTCCAGTAGATGACAAGAGACAAAATTCTTCAGTGAAGTTTTGTCACTCTAGATATGGTTCATGCTAGGGTCTCACATGATTTGCCCCCTGATTTTCAATTCTAAGGCACAGTGGAATCTGGCTCTTAAACAAACCAGAAAATTCACATCATGGCTAAAGAGTTTTCTTGTTGACCCATGGTACCTTTGTTTTGATACTGCATATGATGGCATTATGTGCAGTTGCCAGTCATTCAGTTCCATGAAAGAAATTCTAATTTATTTCTTCTCTTACTGTCACAGATGAAAGGAATTTTAATTTTTTTCTTTTACTGTCACAGACTGTGCAATCATTTAAAGATCAAGGTACAAATATTTCACATAATTTTCTGCTTTAGGAGGTGTTCAGCTCACCACAGCTTACAAGATTGCTGAAATAGAAAAAACACTTTTCTTGGAAGAAACATTTTTTTATTAGTCTCATTTATTGATTGTGTTAAAACATATATTGGGTTTGCGTGGCCAAGCTTTCATGGAGGGAGTGGGGGGGCAGGGGTGGGCTAAAGGGGTAGCTTCTGTGAGAAGCTGCCAGAAACTTCCTCCATGTCTGGCAGAGCCAATCCCTGGCAGCTCCAAAGATGGACGTGCCGCTGGCCAGGGCTGGGCCAGATAGAAATGGTGGTAACAACTCTGTCATAAGAGATTTAGGAAGATTAAAAAAAAGGACTTACTTGCGCAGATGGAAGCCAGGAAAAGAGAGGGTTGAGGATATCTGAGAGGAACAACTGTGCAGAAACCCAGGTCAGTGGAGAAGGAGGAGGAGGAGGTGCTCCAGGCACCGGAGCTGAGATTCCCCTGCAGCCCATGGTGCAGACCATGGTGAAGCAGCTGTGCCCCTGCAGCCCATGGAGGACCACGGGGATGCTGAGATCCACCTGCAGCCCGTGGAAGAGTCCCACACTGGAGCAGGTGGATGCCTGAGACAAGACTGTGACCCCCATGGGAGACTTGTCCTGGAGCAGGGTCCTGTCAGGGACCTGCAGACCCATGGAGAGAGGAGCCCATGCTGGGTCAGGTTTGCTGGTAGGACTTGGAACCCCTTGGGGGACCCACGCTAGAACAGCCTGTCCTAGAAGGACTGCACCCCGTGGAAGAGTGACCTGTGTTGCAGCAGCCTGTGGAGAACTGTTGCCTGTGAGATGGACTCCTGTTGGAGAAGTTCATGGAGAACTGTCTCTCGTGGGAGAGACCCCACATTGGAGCGGGGGGACTCCTCCTCTGCTGAGCAGTGGGACTAGCAACATGTGACAAACTGACCATAATCCCCATTCCCTGTCTCTCTGTGCTGCTGGGGGAGGAGGTAGAGCTGGGAAGGAGGGAGGGATAGGAGGGAAGGCATTTTTAAGGTTTTGTTTCTCATTATCTTGCTCTGATTTTGTTAGTAGGAAATTCAGTTAATACTTCTAGTTTGAGCCTGTTTAGCCTGTGGCAGTATTTGGTGACTGATCTCTCCCTGTCGGTGTCTCAACTTGTGAACCCTGTGCTATGTTTTCTCTCTCCTCTCCAGCTGTGGCGGGGAGTGATAGGCTTTGGTGGATGTCTGGCATTCAGCCAGGATGAACCTGCTGCAGAACACCAGCAGGAAAAAGCATGGTGTTCTTTATATATGCCCTGCTTCTGGATGACAGTCAGAAGACTGTGTGATGTACCAGGGGATGCACCTGCACCATAGTGTAGAAATAGATGTGGATATAGTATTTACAACATCAGTATTGTTAGCAGCATAGCTCTCTAGGTGTGTTTTAATGCGAAACCCTAACACATGATTGTGTTGTAGGAATTGATCTTAAATAATCACTTCAAAATGAGTCCTTACAGTCAATTCACAGTAGAAAAGCGAAGCCATTGTTTTGTCTAGCACCACCTTCTCTTTGGCAGAGGAAATGAATTAGCACACAGCACTGAGCTGGTTATGAAGAATCCTCTCTGTCACATCTGGAGGCTATTATCAAAGTATTTGCAAAACTTCATATGGAAACCCCTTCACCATGGGGAATACGGTTTGAAGATTTTTTTGGTTTTGCCCCAGCCTTATATAACACTTTCCAGTATACATAGGGGAGGAGGACTTCTTAATGAAATGCTTCTAACTGATAATGTCTTGAATTATCATTAGAACATCTGAAAAATAAGCTCTTTTTAGTCCCCCTGCAAAACTCTTCTGTTATGTATCTATGTGGAAGCAAAGTTTCTGATAATTTAGATGACTTTATGAACCTTCTTAGGGTATTCAAACAATTATTAGTCTTTGGCAGGAAAATTGGAAAGAATACCATTACAAATCTTTCCAGTAATAAAGACTAGATACTGCTGAAGACTGCATTACTTGATAAAATGAAAATTAGTGCTGTGACACCACACTTAAATCACAGATGTGTAAGAGATGGTGAGTAGTGTGAGTATGAAAAGATAATGTGCTGATGAATATGTGGACTCTCATTTCATTATTTGAGAGGAAGTATACATCCATTGTTAAAACGTGGGATTTAATTGTGACTATAGTTTGTGTCATAGAGAAATTGTGTGAACCAGTTTAAAACTGGGATAACAATACCTCAGGGATTGCAATGTTGGTGCAGCCAAACTAACAATATTTCTCAATGTTTCTTGCATTAAAATAATTTTAAAAGGTCTTGGATTGACTAACCAAGTATTGTCATGCATCAAAAGCTGCTTGTAAATAAAAAGCAGATATCAAGAAATAATTTTTGTTGGTGACAAACCGTACAGTGACCTATGTTAGGTAGAACTTTGCACACTTGAAAACCTTTTAGCTGTTTGGGAAATGTGATGAGGTGAGTTGGTTTTCTTCGTCACAGCCAAGGAGAATTTCACAGAGTATGTATTAAGTCAAATAATTTGAGCGGAATTGATTCAGTGGGAGCTTCTAGGCTTGATTAAGGCGCGGTGAGGAATAATGAGAGAAAATAAAACTATGACTTCATGGGGTTGTAAAGGACTATGTGAGGGAATTCTGATGTGTCAGTTGAGGCTACTCAATGAAATCTTTGACTGAACAGCTTCTGTTGAAAAACCTTATAGAATTTAGAGCTGGGTAAGGAGCCAGATGGTGAATACTATCTTATGCTTCCCTTTTATGAATCATATGTGTATGCTCGCTTGCATACTATGTGAATGTACTCTGTGCAATACTGAAGTTGGAGTGAACCTTTGCATCCAAAGGCACGAGATGAGGATATGATGAGAATAGTGTGAACCTGGAAGGCAAAAAAAGTGGTGGCCCAAAAGGGTAAATGGGAAACCTCTGCTGTGTCAGGTCATGATAAAAACCCAGGAAACAGATTATTAAATTAAAATGAGTAAGTTAATTGATACATTGGATACAAGTTCTGAAAATTACTGTGGCAACACATTTCTGAGACCTTGAATTTAAAATGATCATTGATCACATCTTATGCCAGTTTTTACTAAAGAGAGGTAAAGGTAAATTTTCTGGGGATCTAATAGGATTTGCCTATCTGTAGCTGCCCATATCAGGCTTCCTGAGCTTGCCACTTGTAAGGTTAAGAATTTGTGCCACTATTGGGTTGTTTGTTAAAAGTTTATGCACTGGCAGACTAAGTTCTTCTCTTCCTGGTTTTGGCCATTGAAGTCTAACTACCTTCCTGCTGCTGGTTCTGGAATGTATCAGATCTGTCTGTGATCTAACTATGCCTGTCAGAAAACTATCCAGGACTTTTCCCAGGAGTCTTTTCAGACAGATCAGTAAACTAAATTTAATCACGGAGTTGTTCAACAGGTGCACTTGCACTGCATGGCCAGAAGTAGGGCAGGGTGAGTAATAGGAAAGGGAGAAGGAGATGGTGGCTGCAAGTGGTTAAACGGGATCTCCATGTCACGTGGAGCCAAAACCAGACAGAAATTCAAACCTGTTTGCCAACCAGTGGTCAGAGCAGTATGCAGTTCAAACCTGTCTCCGGATAGCTACGATTTTGGTTGCATGCGATCACTTCAAATAGTCCTCATTTCAAAAGAAAGAAGAGATTATAAAGATTGCATATTGTTGCACTAATGTGAATATATATGAACTTACAGGTTGTTCTGACATAAAGCATAGTGGTACCTGCTTAAACACAAGAGAAATGGACTTGGATTTAAAGTACCATTTACTTGGAGGAAAAAGGACATTACTGTTGCATATAGTGGTGAAGGAACTGAGGGTGTACAAAAATGGTTTTGAATCTTCCAAATCCTGCTTTAATAAAAATATTAAATCATTGTTATTGTCTAAAATACTCAGTTCTGAGCAAAATATATTTTGACAAGGTTGTAGTGATAAGAAAAGGCATGTAGTATTTTCTTTGCACCTCATGAGTCTGATTTTTCCCATGGGGTTGTTCACGGCCAAAGAGTACAAGATTTATTACATGCAGTGATTAACAGCATTAAGATTATCTTCTGCTGGGCAGGAAGGACAGAGTTTTGCTTCCTTTTGCACTATTGTAATCTTGGGATGCGTACTTTCTTGGAACTTTTCCTTTCAGCAGTCCATATGAGTTGCTGTAACCAAGATGTCAATGTTACATGACTAATTTTTGCAGAGCAAAATATTCAAGCGTTATTTAAAAAGCATGTTCTAATTTGTGCCATGAAAATTACTTTGGATTAAGGGATCTGATTTTTCTCATTTTATTTGCCTTGTTCCCCCCTTCTGTTGCATTCATGTTACTATGAGGAATCTTACAGCTTTACTACAGAACTGTAATTCTACTGTGTGTTGATTATGAAGATATGTGGGTAATTGTACAACCCCTCTCCCAACTTGGTAACAATACTTGTCCCATTTATGTGATGCTTGAATTCATTTTGTAGTTACTTCAAATGTATATCAAGGAAGTTAATTCAAGTAATCCATGAACTATCTGCTCCATATGCTGCTTTTATTACAAGTAGTAGTCACTCTTTCTGCTTTTTCATATGTCAGATCAATTTAATATCTAGGCTCTTGGAAAATAGACTGACTTGCTTGATGTAAGTAAAATAATACAGAATATGCTGTTTCACCAATGTGAATGTAGTGGTAAATTACCAATCTGTGATTTCTTTGCTTGTGATTGCTTTGGAGTTCTGGCCAACCGACCAAAGCCCTAGTGTAGGTCAGTCCCCAGGGGAAGAATAGCCAGTTACCCCTCCGATTGGGGAAGGTGTTTATCACTTGGTTATATTGCTGTTGCTGCATTAACTTTACAAATGTATCATATGAGATGTAATCACATCTGGAAACCCTTGTTCATTGGCTTCACGTGGTGGGCAGGATATAAAGAAGAAAGCAAATAGTCTTTGCCGTATAGAGTGTACAATATGCTTTATATCATCTTTTGTTCAACTTTTCTTTTTTCCCTTCCCCAGGTTATCCAAAGCCAGTTAAATGTCTTGTCAGAGAGTATAGATTAAAGAATTTGTAGTGAAAGTGAGGCATTGTCCTTCTCTCAACTTGCTCCAGCACTTTGTCTTTCCAGAACTGAGTGGCCCAGAATCAGAAACAGAATTCAAGGTGTGGCCTCACCAGTGCCAAGTATAGCGGGACAGTCACTGCCCTGGTCCTGCTGGCCACACTGTTGCTGACGCAGGCCAGGTGCCATTGGCCTTCTTGGCCACCTGGGCACAGCTGGCTCATGTTCAGCAGCTGTTCACCAGCACCCCCAGGTCCTTTTCCTCTGGGCCACATTCCAGCCACTCTGCCCCAGTCTGTAGCACTGCCTGGGGTTGTTGTGACCCAAGTGCAGGACCTGGCAGTGGGCCTTGTTGAACCTCATAGCACTGGCCTTGGCCCATCAGTCTGTCCTGTCCAGGTCCTTCTGCAGAGCCTTCTGCCCTCCAGCAGACAACACTCCCATCCAACTTGGTGTCATCTGTGAATTTCCTGAAGGTGCACCCAATCCCTTAGTCCAGATCATCAGTAGAGGTATTAAACAGGACTGGCCCCAAAGAGAGGTTTTCAGCTGTTGTTTTTAATTAGCACAGTCTGGTAAATGTCTCCTTACAAGAAAAGGCATTTAAGACTCCTTTTGCAGATACCTTCTGTACCTAATTTTTAAATTTTTTTTTTTAATTAATGAGGGTAATCAGGATTAAGTAATGTGTTTACAGTCAGCATTTAGTATTTTTAGCAGTTCATGAGTTGTATTGCTGTTTTTTCCTTTCTTCTGTCATTTCCTGCAATTGCATTTTCATTGTTTTCAGGTACATAGCCTGTTGTTGGCTCATAAATTCTTTACAACTGCTTACTAAATGTCCATCTTTCTCCTGTTATTTACAGCAGATAAGCTCTTAATAGCATAAGGTCTTGGATTTAAGCACTAAGCATATGAGGATTTACCAGCGGTGATTTTTTGGTATTTCTGTTCTTCTCATAGAGTATTCTGTCCTTTACTGCCATTCTGTAACTGTGTCAACACCATCAATTCCTACTCCTTGTACCACAGTTTTTTATGGAAATAGGGTCACTTATAACACCGTTGTCCACCAATAAATTCATTCAGTTTCAAAAGGTTCTTTAAGTTTATCACTTAAGGAAGGGGCTAAGGAGACAATATTGGCCTAATTTTCATCTCTTTCAAGCTCCTCATTTTCCATGTGGCTCAGTGTGATGTGACTCAGTGTGATGCTGTTCTTGACACTCAAACTAAGTTTCTGGTTGTGGTCGGTCTTGTGTAGAGTATTGATTATCTTTATTAAAGGCATGAGCTGTTTTGAAATGAGGGTTATCAAAGTAATTTGCTTTTTATGTGTTATCCTGTTTTTCTTGATTTCTGGGTTTATTTACCCTTTCCAGGTTTGATTCGTATTATAAAATTCTATTGGTGTCCTCCTGTTGGATGTATTGGCAGGATGTCATTTCTTGATTATTACATCAATATTTGGTGCTCTCTGCTTAGTTGGTATCTCTCTTGTTTGGGTTTTAGCTTGTGGGGAGGGTGGTGATGGTGGGGGTGTGTGTGTATAGTTTGTTGTTTGGTATTATTTTGCTTGTTGTTTAAAGAAAAGCCAACAAAACCTGACTTACTACATTTGTGATTTCATTTGTAAGGAATTTAAAGATTTTGAAATAACAATCATCTGGTCCTCCTGATTTGGATGTTTTTATTTATTTTCTTTTTCTCCACACTTTAAAGTCTCTTTTTTTCATGTTCGTTTGATGCTTCTGGCTAATAGATAGGAGGTAGGACTGTATCTGAGGCCAGCGAAGACTTCTCATCCTAAATTTGCACCACATAGAAGTATTTTTTTCAGAGACACGTCTGTGAAACATTTTGCTATGTTTTACTGTAAGATCTGAGACAAAATTTTAATTTATTATTAATAGTTAATGGCAAGAATCACCTATAGTGCTGCATAAATCATGTGAGGAAAAATGTAAAAACATTCTGATGGCAGAGTTGCATTATTTGGGTGTGCTGTGTTTTCAGTGTTTTCTTGGCATCTCCCCTTGAATTGTCCTAGCTCTTGAATTGTCATCTGGGTTCACATCCCTTTGGTTAAGTTTTACTTTCAAATATCTTTTGTATTTAATGCTAGTACTGAAGTTAATTTAAAATATCATCCCTTTTACAATAAATGGTGTAAAATTCTCTCAATTGTTGAATTTCTTCTTTCAGTGATTGCAAAGGGATCTTTTAAATACTGAGTATCTTTCCCTGGTCTTTTTAGAAGACAAGGGTTGTTAGACATTACTGCTTTGGAACCCTATGAATAAGATGGTGTAAGAACAGTAAAACAAATGCAACGTCCACACACCTTCCCCCTGCTGTGAGGGGGTTTGTGCTTGTCCTGCCAACTGCAGCTAGGCTTTCTGAGATCTCCCTGCTTCTTCCTCTCTCCAGGTGCTGGTTTGAGTCTTTTCGCTGTCTATACTGATTACCCTGTCCTCTCTTGGTGTTTATATAGCTCCCCTCTCTATAGTACTGAAGTCATCAGTGTGTTTCAGCAGTAGATGGGCTTCCTGATCCAACAAACCATTTTCCTAAATCCTGCAGATCTGAACAGCAGAAGTTAGTATTCCTGTCTGAGGCATAGGGTCTTGCACAAGAGCCACAGCTGAGTCACATAAGGGCAAGCTACCATGCTGATTTTGTCTTTGAAAACAGGCCCCATGTAAGCTGCATGTGAGACATGGGCAGTGTATGAACAGCCTTTTGGCAACCTCTCATGTATGTTTCAATGCTGTTGAAAGGTTGACAGTCTCACAAGAAGCTGCAGGTATTGTTCCTCTCGCCTCATTTCAGGCCTCTAGTCACACTGAGCTGCTTTCATGGTTGGTGGAGAGTTCCAGGGCAAAACTGGGCCACCATCTGTAGATGTCATCATAGACATCTGTGCTTGAACTCAGGGTCTGTGTATTTCTCTCCGATGGGTGAAAGGGTAACCAAGAGTGACTGGCTTCTCACTGCATGGTTGATAAAATCAGATGAACACCTTCCTGAAAGCTTTAACTTTCCACTTTTCAGTACATTCATAACGTGCTGAGGGTGATTTCAGCAGTCTTCATTTAGCTGTTCTTGCTAGTTTGAATGAAGGCATTTGCATTTCTTCAACGTTATAATCCAATCATTTCACTTACATGTTTGCAGAGCCTGCGAGAGTAAAATCTTTCTCTGATAATTAGAATTTCAGGGCAGTGTGGTAAAAATGGCAATAAAGTCAATTTCTAGAATAGTTACAATACTTTCATTTTTTTCAAGCTAACTAAAGTACCAGTATCTGACAAATTAATGGACATGCATTCAATCAAGAGCAATGCAGAACGAATTTAATCATAAATGTGCATAGCTGTATTCTGTTTACATTTGCTAGAATTAGTGTTTAAATTGACTGCTTTGTTGTTTGGAAAAGAATGGATGATGTTACATTAATATTGTTACATTCATATTGTTAAAGAATACTTTTTTGTCGCCTGCTTTTTGCACAGAGTACAGTAACAGGTTTTGTGATGAAAGCTGCGAAGTCTGTATGTTTTTATATAAATGAACATTAATTAGTGTTCTAGATAGTTTCAACTGTACAGCCAGATTTCAGTTAGACAGTGCTACTGTAATTTGAAAAATTAGTGAGTTCCTGTTACAGTTTGATCACATTTTTCAGGAATAAAAACTGTCTTAGCATGATAATGAGTGGTTTCCAGTTTGGACATTAAAAACCTTAAATTATTTGGCTTTTTAGCCTTTTGTATCTAGAGTTTATTTTAGATTTTCATTTTCATTAGCAGATTGTTTTAGCAGGTCAATTTTTAGCTGTCCAGGACTCCAGGTGATGCCACACCAGTGCAGAGCAGGACAATCCCCTCCCTTGACCAGCTGGCAGTGCTGTGCCTGATGCACCCCAGGACACAGTGGCAAATGGCCCTGTAACAGGCAGACCTGAGTTGTCAGTAGAAGGATGGTTTTAAAACATAGCTTAAGAATATTTTTAAGGAAATGGACCAATAAGATACAAATTGTATCTTTCTGGGCTGTAGATGTAAAGTTCTCTTTTTTTCTGTTTGTTGCTGTGTAGGGGTTTTTCTCCTCTGTGTTCTTGTCTCCTCTTTTTTGTCTTTGTGGCAAATTGGATTATACTTGTACATTTATAGAAATGGAGGAGGATTTTTAAGTAATGTACTATAGGAAAGGTTGTTGTCAAACATTTATTTTAATTTATAAGATCTACTGGATTTAAAACTATATTTCAAAACTCAGGAAGGAGAGAAAGCTTAAAGACATCACTTTCATGTTGGAGGCAGGGACATGATTAATAATGGAGAAGCAACCCTAGAGTCATTTGTATGACACCATAACAAAAAAAATCTGGTTAGAGTAAGAGATGTATTTATTAGCTGTGTGAGCTCAGTCTTCTTTTGTGTTTTAGTGTTATTATTTTAGAGGTGAATTTGACCCATCAAGGTTTATCATTCTGTGTTCTCTCTTGTATCTCTATTGTGTGTACTTTGTATACTGTGTCTGTAGTGGGCATATCAAATCCTGTTGGTATGCAGTGTGGCTGTCCTTCACAGTTTTAAAAACTCTGAGGATGCTCAAGTGACATGGAGGAATGGAACAAAGACTGATTTCACTAAGGTGCTACTAAGAGTCTCTGGCACATCTGCCTATTCTGTGCTGACATCCTAGAAGTCATTCTCATCCTTTAACAGACACTATTCCAAAAGTTAAATCTGCAACTTTTTATTCCTTCAAACTTAATTCTTACTTTCCGTTTTGCCGAATCATTGTGTTGAGAAGCTTCAATTAACTGGGGTTGTGTAATAATTAAAAATAAACTATTTTGGTGGCATTTCATAGCAATTATTAGTTCTTAGCTGTGCTAGAAGAAACAAGAAAACCATGTGGTTAGATTTTAACATAGTGTTGATAAGGCTAAAGATGCAGCTCTGAGTATGCAGAAGGAGTAGATCTGTAGTGTTAAGACTTACTCTACATGAGGGATTAAATTATCCAGTATCTAGTTTGTTTAAACTAGATAAAAAGGTTGTGCATATATAAAGTACTTTGTGAGGTCTGTGCCTCAATAGAGGCAGAGTGTTGAGTGGCTTCTTAGGCTCCTCTAGTCCTGGCACAGCTCTAAAGCAGCTGCATTGTACTGTAGCCATGTGTATAGCCCCTTGCACTATTCATACTGAGGTGAGTCCTCACTTGGAATTGCAGTGGGACTGCTTTGAGGAAGAGATTCTGCCATCTCCAACCTCGATCTGTGCACAGCAGTTTCTGAGCTGTACTCCAGGTCAAGATTGACAAAATAAGCAGAACTGCAGAGTGGTTCTCAGTGTCTTAATCTAAAATATCAATAAACCTTTAAGTATCAGATTAACACTTCCCTTTTTCTCATATTTATCCTAACTGTACAAGTACTAACTGTGATTATGCAGCAGAACATACATTGATAGCACTTCATCCTTTCAAAAAGTCTTGTTTAGTAATAAGGAATAAAAGCAGAAAGAACTCAATTTTTTTTTTCTGATGTTTTTCAGATGGTGGTAAAAACCTTCATGGATATGGACCAGGACTCAGAAGATGAGAAGCAGCAGTATCTCCCATTAGCCTTGCACCTTGCATCTGAATTCTTCCTCAGGAATCCCAATAAAGATGTGCGCCTCCTTGTAGCTTGTTGCTTGGCTGATATCTTTCGTATCTATGCTCCTGAAGCTCCATATACTTCCCATGACAAACTTAAGGTAAAATGCTTCATAAACTAAAGGCTTTTCTCCTACCTTACTCTTACTGAGAAAAATATAAACCACCCCCTCCCCGAAAAAACCCCAAATGAACCAAACAGTCCACCCGCCCCAACAAAAAACCCAAAAAACCAACAGAAAAAAATGTTTTTATTCCCATGTATACTGATTTTCAGTTTTATTAAAGAGACGTTTCTTTAATCCTGTAAGTCAGTGTAATACTAAAGGGCCAGAGATGTGTAAAGGAATGCTAGATGGCCAGTATCTGTCTTGGTGATAGATTTCTGTCAGTGCCTAAAGAAGACAATTTAATGTTCTCATGAGTTTGAAAATGTAGGTAGATGTCACTAGTAAAGGATTGTATTTTTACTTTCTGCTGAATCAAGCTTGTAAACTTTGTTTTTTGACAGGACATATTCTTGTTTATTACAAGACAATTAAAAGGCTTGGAGGACACGAAGAGCCCTCAATTTAACAGATACTTTTACTTATTAGAGGTAACACAATAGTTGTAACTTTCAGTAGATGGTATTAGCTCTGTAAGCCTAACAAGTGTAATCAGTCTTTCTCCTGATGTGCCAGTATGCCTGGCAAATTTCTTTTATTCTGTAAATCACACCAGTCTCATTAAAGTTCAGTGAATTGCTTCTTTTAATACTTATAATGCTGTTGGCATTTAATTAGTTCATCAGTCTGTAGTTGAGGACATGTTAAAACAATTGGTATTTATTAACATTTAGCCTTTATCCTACAATTCCATACATTGAGGGTTTTTTATTAAGAGAGAAAATTTCAAATGCTGGTTAAAATGCAAATGTGTCTATATTGGGGATGGGAGAAGGAATGTAAGGTTTTTGCTTTAAAAACATTGCAAAACCATACTCTTGACAATAACTGAGTGGTGGGGTTCCATGTGCTTTTAGAAATAATATCTCATTTCTAAACAAGATATTTGATGTTTAAAACATGATGTTTTAAGTTGTATTGTTTCACAGCATGAAGAAAAAATAGGGTCTTACTATATTGCCATTCTGTCAATCAGCTTTTATACTTAAGAAATCAGATTATTCTGTATTTAGTTTTTTCTGGATATATCTTGCAAAGCCCCTCTGTGTTAGGTGCTCTTTATATGCAAAGCAAATATCCAGTCTCTTTCCCCAAAGCATTTGCATCTATTGTATATTATTTTTCCTTAAATAGAAAAAAAAATGTAACTAACATGATTATATTTTTGTGACTTAATGTGAAGTTGTACTAGCCTGAATATCCTAATTTTTGTTCTAGAATTTAGCTTGGGTCAAATCTTACAACATCTGCTTTGAGTTGGAAGATTGCAATGAAATTTTTATTCAGCTTTTTAGGACTCTTTTTTCAGTTATCAAGTAAGTTGAATCACTTCCATTATATTGAACTGTCAAAATAACATCAGGTTTGGGGGTAGACTGAATCATAGCATAGTCTACAGATAAATATGTCTGAGCAGAAGTCTTTATTTTTCTAAATAAAGAGCTACAGGGAAAGAAAATCAATGTGAACTGCTGACATTATGGAGGGGTGTGTGTCTGAAAGTAAATGTGTTTTAAAATTTGTTGTCCATGTTACAACAGTACACTTCATTCTGATTAGTTTATCTACATTTTTGTATTGGTTGTTACTGTCCTTTTTTTATTTTGATTCTCTTTAAGCAGAGCTAGGTTGTTCTAGGTTTTTGAACCTTTCCATAAGAGAGGAAAGGCACATAAAATAGTTTTGAGATGTGGAGAATGTAAGGGAGAGCAAACTGGACATATATTTGTGGCATTAGATATTGTTTCTTGATTGTACTGTTAGTATTTGTCAGAGTCTGAGAATTTCATATTGGTAATATTTTTTATGATCTTAGTAATAGCCACAACCAGAAGGTACAAATGCATATGCTGGATTTGATGAGTTCTATCATCATGGAAGGCGATGGAGTAACTCAGGAGCTGCTGGACTCAATTTTGATTAACCTCATTCCTGCACACAAGGTCTGCCAAGTAAAACATTCTCATAGTATACTGTTATAATAACAATAAGTCTTACTACCTTTTGCATGTTTATCTCTTATACACTTTAGCTATCATGACTGTTTTATTTTCTCACATTCATTTGGGAATTGCCTGGTGCTGTTCATTAGCTGTGTCTAGATATGGACACAAAGAGATTGTGCCACCTCAGGATCTCTGTACTGAAACATAAATAAAGTGTTTTCAAGCAAATATAATAGGTAAACATTGTATCTTGAGGATATGTGCATAGTTGGTTGTTTTGCTTTTGGGATATGTTGGAGTTTTTTTAATAGAGAAGATGTGAAGTATTTTTTAATTAGAAAAAAGGGCAATGGGGAAGATATCCCCAAGACTTCTGTGGTGCCTTGCTGTTCTCCTCAGCTTGCCAGTCAAGCTTTGCTCCACCTTCCTAGTTATGCTGCCCACCCCTTCCATTGTCTTTCTCCATTTAATTCACTTATAAAGGGACAAAGTGACACATAATACACACACACACTCTCCCCTTCCTAGAGGAATTTTATACAAGCTCTTCCTCAGAGAGGGTGTCACTGAGTCTGCACTTGAGCTTTTAAAGTACCATCTCTGTAATGCCTTAATAGATTTGAAAAGAGAATAAACAGAACTCCTTCAGCTGTGAAATAAGGGAAAATGAGATGCAGGCTGGTGATGCCTTACATTGACCAAGAAAATTCCCTTCCTAAAACACTTGTGCTCACCAAAAATAGTATGGAGTATTGTAAGTTTCAGTTATTAGTTATAGCAGATGAACTGTGCTCTGATTACCAAGTATGTGTTTCTGTTTGTTCATTTGTTAATTTAAAATAGCAACAAAAATTAAGGCAGGTCCATCCATGACTACATAATTAAAGTTAAATTAGTACATAAAAGCAGGGATTATTCCTTTGGTTGCATAAAGAGGGAGAATTCGTGGAAATGTGTAGCATGGGATTGACTAAGCTGTGGCCATTGTCATTTACCTGCGAAATCTCATCAGGCATATAAAAGTATCTATTGTCTGAGATGAGTTTGCATTCCTTCTGTCATAATCATGAGACAGGAATGCCATTCTATCAAATCATTTTTATTGACAGCAGTGAGATAATGTCTTTTGAAACTGCTGACACAGAGAGGCCTCTTGTAACAAGAGTCCTTCTGAAAGTACACTGTTCTTTGTAAGTTGCTTCTAATGAATTATAGGCATTAGATACCAGGAATGGGAGCAGAGAGTGGCAATATGTATGTCAGGTGATGCTATTAACAATGGTGGAAGCTGCTCTGAGGGTACAAAGGCCAAGTAAAACCTTGTACAACCTAACAGTGTGTTGTGACTACTTGGTTTAGGCAAAGTAAAAGTGAATGTGATCTTTTAGCATTAACATTGTTATAGTTTTGCCTCATGAAGAAAATTCTCAAGCAAGGCTCTGATAAAGATGGAGATAAAAACTTGGTGTAAATATTGGGTTGTAAGGCATATATAGTATCACTTAGAGGACTGGTGCCACTCTTACCGGCTCTTGGTCATGGACTGAGCAAGTAAGTCAGTGCTCAGTATTGTAATTTGGTCAGTATGTTGGTCTGTGTTACTTTGTTTCCTCTAACAACAGCACTTAAAATACTGTTTTACTATGTTAGTTCAAATCCAAAAAAACAAACAGTTCTTTTGTCTAATCTGCCTAGTAGAGTTTGACTGTTGTAACTATGTTCTCCTTTCATGAACAGATCCCCTAGAAAATTCTGTGATTATATTGCTTGTCTTTAGATATGTAAATCAGAAGCCCTGTAGCCTTAAGAGCACAGTTTATTCTCTTGTAGAATGCATTCAGTAGCAGTGCTTTTAGGTCTGTGTAAAGCAGTCAAATACCAGTCATTCTCTGCTATGATGCAAGAAAAGTATCAGTCTGGCAAGACTTGATGGAAGTTTCTTTGTAAAGAAGCTGAAATAATGCGTTTTGGATAATGCAGTCTGGTTTTGGTTTTTAGTTAGACATGATATACAGTCTACCTCAGAATCTAGATTATATTAATTTGTATGTCCATTCTTAGTAAAGCGATGGTGGTGTACATTGTTCTCTATGTGTGCTAATGGGACTCTCATCTAGTAAATCCAGGTTTTCAATAGCAGTAGCATATGTCACATTTTGCTCAGACCTTTGGCCTCAGACTGTAGTCCTTTCTAGTAACTTCAAAAGCAGTGCTATTCAGTGAATATTTTTCTTCACACTTTTACTTAAGTTATTCCTTAAAAACATGTGTTAAAAATCTGCATTTTCTTCTGCATGTTCTACAGCATGGCTAATCCAGACCCACAAGGTTTCTCTTCTCCCAACAGATTATTTGTTTATTATTTATTAGTAGCTGTTTATTTGATCAAGATATACATTACTTTTCTAGGCTGTTTTGGTTCTTTGGTATTGTGGTGTTTTGTGTTTGGGTGTGTATTTGGGTTGTTGGTTTGGTTGTGTGGAAGATCCATAGAAAATGTATTTTAAAGTTTGAGGTTGGCAGTCCTTTAGTTTAATACCAGCATACCAGTCAACAAGATTTTAATCATGGCCTGATTTGGAGAGAAAGTGTTGGGATATTTTTTGAGAAGAGTTTATACATATCTGTCTTCTATAATGAGCCATCAGTTTAGCGCTTCAGAGACTGAGGAGATACTTATTTGAGCCTTTGGCCACTTGTTTCTCTTTACTGTCTGTTGGTGAACTGTATTTGTAATCTCATTAGTTATAAGAACAAGAGGGAGTTGTTCTTAATGTAGACTTGCCAAATACCGTCTTTCCAAGAATCAGTCATCCCTAGGCTTTACCTGCATTTTGTCTGCAGTGATTTGTAATTTTCAGGGCAATCAGCTCATCTGTTCCTATTTTTTCTCCCTCCAAGCTGCATTAATCCTTAGATGATATGAGATACTGCATATGGGATTTGTGCAGACTTGGACAGTCAAATTTTTCAGATCTGCGGTTACCTTATTTTTCTTGCTCAAGAGTAATATAAACAATGTTCAGGTTTGTCATGTTACAATCAAATGCTTACTTGGAAAGTTAATTGCTAACTCTGCCCAAGTGTAGGTGCTTTCTGTAGTCTCACTGTGGGCTGTCTCAGAGCATATGGTACAGTCTGTGGAGAGGTCAGTGCAGTTTTACCCTCTAGACAAGGCTGAACTTGCTACAGAGTGTAACCCTAATGAGTATGAGGGGCAAACAAAACCACATTTAAATACTAATTTAAATTCATTCATTTTTCAGTTCCAAATTTGGTGTACATTAATTTTCAGAGTATGGAGGTATGGTAATGTTTCTTCAAAATTTGTTATTGCATGTGAAAATGTAAGATTTTATTATATTTTCTTTATTTCAGAACCTTAACAAACAAGCGTTTGATCTTGCAAAAGTCCTGTTGAAAAGGACTGTCCAGACCATTGAACCATGTATTGCCAATGTATGTAAATTAATTAATCCACATTACCTGCAAGTATTCTTGTTACTGTCTTGAATTATTGGAATTGTGGTAGGGGTTTTTATTCTTTTAAGTACTGTTTATGGAAGCTACATTTTGTAATGCAACTACAAGAATACCGTTTCCAAATAGGATGTTGTTGGCTTGGTTGTTAAGTATGTGGAGTGTTTCAAATAAATGAAGAGGAAATTAATTTTTGTCCATCTCAGTCTAATGTTCAGCCTAAATCCAGGCTGTGAAAATAGGTGACCACCAAAAATCCTATTAAAACTAAAAGAATTACTAATACTTCGTATGTCCAGCAACCAGACAGCCTCATTTCATACCAAGCTTTAGGATGAAGCATTTCAAACTAGTCTCTTTGCTAGCTTTTTTTTCCCTTCCTAAACTTCCTATGACTTGTAGTCATAAAGAGTAAAAGAACTATGCTTTTTACAAAGCTTCCTTCAAATTATAATTCCTTCTTGTTGAATGTGAGTGTTGTATGTTCTGCCTATTAATACAGCAGTCTTTGGTGGGTGTGGTCTGATCCATTCTGTTGCCTTTCCTTGGTTCTGAAACCAATAGAATTCATAAAATTCAGAGTAGTTTAAAAGGGAATTAGGCAAGTTCATAAATCAGTAAGTATTTAAAAGCTCAGGAGTCTCACTAACAGTTACATTCCAGTTCTCCTGGTTTTTTAAGCTTTTTAATTAGTCATATCTGGAAGCAGGATAGTACATAAAGTAACCTTTAAGTTGGTTTTATACTATTCTCCTTACTTTCTTTTTCAAGTGTGTAATATTTTTTTTGCTATTGCATTTGCACTGCTTAAATAATATTAACCCACAGTATCTAATAGGAAGTATTAAATTTTAATATACCTTATATAAATAAAAAAATAAACAATTCACAATTTAGGCTACTTTGGTTTGTTTCTGTTTGATCACTAATGACCCTGATACATTACTTGTCAAATGTTGCAAGACATAACATAAAGACCTCTGACATTCTTTAAAATGGAGTTGAAGCAGAGAACCTTCTTTTTCAGCATTTGATGATCTTCAGTTGGAATGGGTTTCAATTACAACAAAATTCCTTAAAAGTACTTTTTTTTTTTGTCAATGTTCTACTGGATGAATATGCATTTTAAGTTAACAATTCTGTATTACCTGTTAATTTTGCTTGGGAGATAGTTATTGAGATTTGAAATGATCAAATTGTCATGTATTAAACTATCTTGATAGAATTAATAGAACTGAACTGAGAAGGATGTTGGTAATTTGCTTGAGCCAAAATTGTAAGGGTGAAATACTTTGATATAATGAAAAAATTGTGCATTGAGTGTCTTCCATTAGTATAAAACCATTAACGATACTACATTAAAATAATTTTTTAAAATAATGTTTGCATTAATGAAGGAAAATACACTACATAATATTGTTTGTATTTTAGTTTTTTAACCAGGTTCTGGTACTGGGAAAGTCTTCAGTAAGTGACTTATCAGAACATGTGTTTGACTTGATCCAAGAGCTTTTTGCCATAGATCCTCACTTACTACTGTCTGTCATGCCACAGCTGGAATTCAAGCTGAAGGTGAGTTACAATGTAGCTTTGGACAATCAGTAAAATTTCTGGAGATATTAGAAGTGCAGGACTGTAGATTTAATAAGTGTTCTACTAGAGGGATAAAACTTCTGTATTTATTGCTTTTTTTTGAAGATAAACGTAATACTAAAGAAGTGATACTGGAAATCTGTATACAATTATGTGCTTATTGTGCTTGCAAATGTATTATGCACACAAAATGTATATAATCATTATAATGATAAATTAATGCAGTCTCATGCAAAAGCTTTATGTACTTAATCTTTGGATTACACCCAAAATTTATAAAGTAATTAGGCTGTGGTTGGCTTATCTTATGAAATGCAAATGTGTCAGCTTCAGTATTGATTTGCAGAATTTTCTTCTATGAAATAATGTTTTAATAATAAGGGGAAGTATTTCCTAATATTTTATCAGATTTGTTATTGTCAGCTGACTGCTTTTGAATCCTTGAAGATACTTAATTTATCCTGATTTGGAGGTTTGTGGGAGTTTTAACTAAAAAGCTGTTTGTATTTCCTTAGATTGTAAGTGGACAAGAGAAATAATTTTGTATGTATGGATGTACATGTAGGCTATGGCTGCAACATACACAAGTAACCAAGAAATGGGTATTTGGTGAAGTTATGTGTAGCTTTCATTAGTGCACATCTATTTATAACATCTTAATTGGTGTCTTTTCCACACACATTAAATAGTCTTAAAGAATGTCTTAAATCATTAATTGTTGAAGTTGTCAAATATGTTAGTCAGAGTATTGTGTATGGGTTTTTGCTCCTGAAAAAGAAGGCACTTTCCAAGCACAGCCATCTATTCAGTGTCTGTAATATATCAGCTTAATAGGTATTTGTATATCTTGCTTCATATTAATCCAATAAGATAATTAAAGAGAATGAGGATTATGAGAAATATTTTCAAACTCAGTTTTAAATCTATCTGTTCAAAAAACAGAAATAAAAGGAAGCCAGAAATTATTATTAAGATATTACAGATAATTATTTACAGTTCCTTTTTCATGTTTTGATTTTTAGAGCAATGATGGAGAAGAACGTTTGGCTGTTGTTCGACTTCTGGCTAAACTCTTTGGCTCCAAAGATTCTGATCTGGCCACACAAAATCGACCTCTTTGGCAGTGCTTTCTTGGGCGGTAAGAGAAATGGGATAGAATTCCAAATTTCAGTTCTTTTTGTTGTGAATTTTCTTACAGTATTGCATTTTTCATTGTGTTTTTAGAAGATGTAACTGTTTGTATTTGAACAAGTTACTTTGTTAGACCTGCAAAACAGAAAACTGCATACAGTTTTATTTTAGAAGGAAGAAGCCTGAAGGACTGCGGCTATATTGCTATCAGCTATGGGGCATATAAATTAGATAGACAGCACATTATATGCATAACAGAAATTACACAATAGTTATACCAGCACTGCCTGAAATTTCATACTGTGCAACTGTATCTATCTGTTTTGCTTGGCATTTACCTTTCTGAGTGAAGAGATACATCCATTTAAGTAAATGTAGAAGTTTCTATTTTTTTAAAAAGTGAGTGTTTTCAAATGGTACGTGTTAGATGCCAATTTACATTTCTATAATTTTTATACATACACACAATTGACATTGCATGGAGAATTGTGTTCAGAAGTCAGTGGGCAAAATCCACTGGGTCAGCGTTTTATCCACATACAGCGTATTCATTCTTTGATTTTAGTCCTGAATTTATTAGAAATAATATTTGTATGAGGTACATTATGGAGATAAATTCAGAACATTTATATTCTATAATTTTGCCATATAAAAGTATTCTAATTGTTAATAGGACATACTATCAACACATGTTACTACATAGAGAATAGTACTGATTTGCAAAGCTAATTAAAAATTAACATTCGTCATCTTCTATCCCTCTAGGTTCAATGATATCCATGTCCCTGTGAGATTAGAGAGTGTGAAATTCGCCAGTCACTGTTTAATGAACCATCCAGACTTAGCAAAAGACCTCACTGGTGAGATGCTCATACAGGGGTTTAGAGTAATGTACAAAATGAACAAGGAACTGTATAATTATTTTTGTGCATAGCAGTGTAGTTCTGAAATGTATCAAGTCCAGTGCTTGATGCTGGATGGAAGAGGTATCTGCTGAGTAATTGATTTCTGTTGAAGACAAGTGCTAGTTACTAGAAAGAGAGGAGTGTGTGATTTTGTGTGGACTTAGTCAGAGTGAGCGGTTAAGAAGCTACCCATTGCAGAATGAATTTTAAAGTAATTTCAAGTTCTAAAGAAACTTTGGTGAGGCAAAGCAAATATTGGTGCAACATCCTGACTTTACGTTCAAAACCAGTCACTGTGTTCCCCACGACTCTCTTCCACTGAGTTTAGAAAATGCCTTTTTGCTGATGAAAACTATGAAGTTTCCTCTTTCACTACAGTATCATTTTAACTATGAGAAGATTTTCAGGCTTAACTGAAAATACTGTTGCTTTTTGATGCAAGCTATTCTACAACAATTGTCAGTATTTTTCATTTATGATTTACTCTGGCAATGAGAATTTCTTCTCTTTTTATTTCTTTTTATTCCCTCACCCCCTTTACTTAGAATATATTCTAGTCAACTTTATTTCACTTTATTGCTTCTTGCAAATGAGGTTATCATAAAAGCTATTCTATATTCTTCTGATACTTACAGTTATCTAATTGTTTTATATTTAACATAGAAAACATCAGAACAGATGTTTCCTGTGGGTAGCTCTGTATTTTATAGATTACATGGTTGTGATATATGACTGACATTTAATTGTTTTAACATTATTAATAAATCAGAATACATCACACCTATGTAAAAAAGCCAAGATTTTTCTTGTTTCTGCTCATAACAGAATATTTGAAGGTTAGATCACATGACCCAGAAGAAGCCATTCGACATGATGTTATTGTTACAATTATTACTGCGGGCAAGAGAGATCTCTCTTTAGTCAATGACCAGCTGCTTGGCTTTGTAAGGGAAAGAACGCTAGACAAACGGGTAAGTGTTAATATTGTATTTTCAGCAACTACCTGCTTCTAATATACTTTAGTAAAACTAAAATAAAAAAAAAACAAAGCCACAGAATCAGAGAATCTTAAGAGTTGACTATTAACAAGAATGCTGTAGGGAAAAAAATTATTTTCTTACAAGAACATCGTAATGAAAATTCCCTATTATGGTGGCATCAATCAAGTGCTGTCAAGCAAATAGGGTCACTGACTTGTGATAAACACAGTCATATTGTAAGAACATAAGAATGGTCAGACATGTTTAGACCAACGGTCCCTATAAACCATTATAATTCTAACAGTGGTCAATTTTGGCTTCCAGCAAGTTGTGATTTAAGGATTTCTTAAGTCCACTGGCCCACATTCATAATAAATTTCAACAGAACTTTATTCCGTGTATTTATCAAGTTCTTTCTTGAATTTATTAGTACTTCATAAGCCTCTGGCACATGTATCAGTAAATTCAAGTTTAAAGCATGTTTGGGAAAAGTAGCTTCACTTGTTTGTTTTTAAACTTGTCTGGTAATTAGACTGGGTATCTGAGTTCTTGGACCACATAAAATAATAGACAGTCTTTGACTCATTTGTTTTTAATAAATGTGAATACCATATCTTCTCCAGTTCTTTGTTTTCCATTCTAAAGAATCACCTGGTTAACTTCCCCACAAATTGATTATTGCATACCTTCTGATCATTCTTGGCTGCATGTTCTATAGCCTGTTGGGACTAAGGTGACCAGACTTGGTAATGGCATTCACAGTTCACACCATGTGGTATACACACTTGATGATAAGTTTTTTCCTTATTCTGAAACATTCTATCTGTCTCATACACTCTCTCCCAGCACTGAGCTGATGGTTTTGGAAAACATTCACGTTGACTTCAGTGTTTTGCTTGAATAAGTTTAGATGATATACTGCCAAATACTGTACATGCAGAGTTAATGCTGGTGGGCAAACCTATCCTTAATCTGAATTTCTTACATTTCATATTGTAACAATTCAGTAACATGACATTTTTCTGCAATTCTTCCTTATAATGTTACATCTGACTACCTCATTAAATTTTATACACACTATTCAGTTCATTTTCTAATAATTTTTCATATGTTAAGTGTCAGAGATTCCTTTCTGACTCTGTTGATAGGTTCCTTTTGTCTCCTCCTTTGTGAAAATTGGTCATTTTTTTCCACCCCTTGTCCTCTATGTTTTAGTTAATAATAATTTACAACAGAATTTTTATTCTAAGGCCCTCTGGTATGAGACTTTGTTGGAAATTTTTTTGGGATCCTAATGCATTTTACTGATGTACTTCTCTGTTTGCTAAAAGTTGGGGGTTTTTTTAAGATAAAACTTCCCATTATATAAAGTTCAATGACATATTTCCATAACTTATTTTTCAGTAGTGTCAGCTCTTTGTTGTTCTGTTACTGTTCTATTTCAACCTATTTGCCCATTCAAAATTAGATGTTCTGATGAGTGGCACATTGTTCCTCTTCAGACCCTTTGGTTTCTTTCATATTTGCTGTCTTCAATCTGTTCATTGGTAAATTGCAATAATAGAATAATAGGTATTCGGTATATAACGTCTAAATTCCTGTAAAAGTCATAGATGGGATACCACCTGGTCTTAATGATTTTGTTCCTGCTTGCTTTATTAATTTTTTTTAAATGTCTCTTAATGATACTTTAGGAAACCTCTTCAGACCTCTCTCCTGGAGCAAATCTGTTTGTCTTTCAGCCATTCAGAAAGGGTCTGGAAGGCTTCCTGCTTCTGGAAGCTTTGATGAAGATGTTTAGTTAGTATGCTTTTAATAACTTCATTTTGAAGCTGTTGCCCATGCTTCATCAAGGATTTACTTTCAACTTGCCAGAGCTTATACTGTTTCCTGTTAACATTTTTTTGGATGTGGCTCCTTGCTCTTTGAAGGGTGATGTTTAATAGCAGACTTCTCTGTGCTATGTAGCCATGTAGGTTTTTTTTTCCTTACTATTGTTCTTTTTTAATAGGCTATAGAAAGGATGCCCCTATGTCATTCTAGCTAGTTAGTTTAATTATTTCAAAATAATTTTACATTGCTTTGTTCCCCTTTTAAGTGAGAATGTTACTATAATGGATTTTGGGAAAAGGATGTCATCTTTACAGAGAAATACTGATTTTGAGTATGTTCGCTATTATAAAGCAGCTCTTCAATTAGTTGTACTTGCAGCTTGACATTGCATGTTTCTCAGGAGTGATCAAGATCACCTTCCTTCTTTTTCAGCTACTAAACATGCCTAAAAGGTCAACTATGAGATTTAAAAACTTTTAGTATAACCACCACTTCCCACTGGGACTTCCACCTAGTGAGAATGGGATAATTGTTATTGTGTCTTCAACACAGTGTCTCTGTTCTGCTCTCCTTTAGCATGTTGCTGTCAGTAAGAGGCAGTCAGCTATTACTGCACAGCTGTAATACTGATTTCTACAGAGCTAGGTCTTTTTTGTGTGGCTTTAAATCCAGTGTGGCGGCACTTAATGTTCCTCATATGTTTGACTAAGTCATTTCACACCAGTGATAGGTTTGATATATTGCATTTCAAGGTTAGGTGCTTTTTCAGGCAATCAGTGAAGAATAACTTCATCTGTACATGATGTTTCTCTTATAAAAATCTCTGGAGAGAGCTTCAATGAAAATACAACCTGAGGAGAAAATAAAATTGAGCACTGAAATGAGACTAGAAATGACTACAACAAATACTTAGTATTTGAAGTAGGCCTTAGCAATATAGGATGTCTTTGTATATGTAATTAGTGTTATGAAATTAGGATCAAGGACTTGTAAACTTTCATCTGTTTTGTTTTTAGGATTTTTCTCCAGTTTGGGAGAGGAGCATTGTTAATGTCCATGTAACTATCTTTATGTTTTCTGCGTAGGATTTTCTCAGATCTGGGAAGAGTGCATTATACCTATTTTAATAATTCTTTTTCTTCAAAAGAACTCTTTATTCTGCTGGCTGCATTTACCCTTCGTAGCTGGGTTTCTTTTGGACACATCTACTGCAGACTCCTAGATGATTGTTCATCTGTTTGACTTCATCTTTTTAGACCTGTAATCACCTATCAAATGAGTATCGTTATTACTACGAAAAGAATTCTTGTCCAACAGGCTGAAGTAAACTGCCAACCTGTCATTTCAATTCTACCTTTTATCTTTCTAAAACAGGGAAAAAATTTAAGTTGTGCTAACTGGTACACCATTTAAGTGATCTGTTTTTTCTCCTGACCATATTCTAATTGACGCAGTATTAGTAAGGATAGTCTTAACACTTTCTAGAGTAAACGTTTCTGGCTAAAAGACACTACTTAATTTTTTAAGGAGTGTACTTAGCTGACTTGATCTGTATAGACATCTGCATGATAGTTGCAGTTTTCAAATCACCGGTAGTTTTCAACTCCATTTGTATTGCTCCAGATGGAAAAGTAACTCTGGTAACAGATGTTTCCCAAAAACTGAAATCTAGTCTTTGGTAATAATTGTTCTGAGCAAAGCTCCCTTGGAACACTGTCTCAAGGGTCTTTCCAGCATCTTCACTTTTCAGAATAACTAGGAGACATTTTAAAAACAAGTAACAAAAACATTGTTTTCTGTTATACTGGAATAATCTTAAGAACCTGAAAAGTTAAGAAGAGAGTTTTGACATCTGACTTCATTGGCATTTCTCCCAACAGCCTTTATGGAGTAGAGACTTTGGCCCTTCATGAGAAGTGACTTGCACATCATCAGCTTGAAGTCAAAAGCTATAGATTGAGGAGCCATAGAAACAGACTCACATTTTTGGTTCCTCTTTACGCATTTTTCTGCATGTGTGTTAGTTTTAACTGTACTGAAAACCATTGTGGCTTTTTCCAGATGATGGAGAACAATTGTAAGATGTTTATGAAGGGAATAGGTTAGTTATTCTAATCGGTAAGGGATTGTATTGAACTTTCAATAACAATTTTTTTCAAAAATCAATCCAACAGTCATCAGTGGAGGAATTTAATTATGTTGGTCAACCAAGGAAGCTAAGGTTATCAAAATTATTTTGTTAATTAAATCAGGGTAGTAATTGTGTTAGCTGTGTTTATTCATATGCTGCCTTTGAAATTGATTATTACATTCCTCTTTCTGTTTATTTGCTGTTTTGGCTTTAATTCTCAGAAGCATCTTACTCTTTTTATTCCCTACATGTATCTCCTGTTCAGTGACTTACTTCCGTGGTGTCTCAAAGCATTTTCTAAGGGGTTTTGTCCAGTGTCTCCTATTGTCAGTCTGAAACTGCCTTTCTACGTGCTCTGAGGTCTACTCTACAGCAATTTCAGTAATCAGAATTCTATTGGCAATCCAAACCTCCTTTCCTTTGTAACCCCTTGTTATTCCTTCATTTTAGGCTTAAATTTTCTGGAATTATTTCTAGGATTTTTTTTTTTTTTATCGTTTTCTGACAAGTTTTGCCATCCTTCCTGTCTCTTATAGGAGATCTGATGAAGCTATCACCTGCATTGGAAGGGTATATCTGAATGCAGAAGAGTATTAATACTTTTCTGAAAATGTTTCCCTTTTAGGCCTTTGTAGCGGGTTGGGTTTGTAACCGGGCGGAAACACCAATTTAGTGTAGTGGTTTGGTCCAAGATATTCATTACTGTTTATCTTCTGTGAGATAAGAATTAGGAGAAACGCAAAGCAGGCACCAAACTTGAAAGAATATAAAGAAGTTTATTAACAGACCTAAAAGAAGAAAAAAAAAATACCACACCTTCAGGACTCTTCTCCTCCCCCCACCTTCCTCCCTTCTCCCACTGACAATGTAAAAAGACAACCCTTAAGATGTTCAGTCTGTTTACCACTTCCATAATAACCTTGTTCAGTCCATTTAGGAAGAGGAGTCTCTCTGCTCATGCTATGAAAACATTATCACAACGAGACAGCCGCCCACTTCCAAATATTGTTCAGTCCATTTAGGAGGAGGAGTCTCTCTGCTCGCATGTGAGTCCCTTCCCCCAACTTGCAGCTTTTCCCACAACTGCTTTCAGGGGTCCACTCTTGAAGTTTTTTGGGGTACAATTTTAAGGTTGAGCCGTTCAGAAACAAAAGTTCTTTTCACCCATCTCTGGGAGCATTTCATCTCTAAGAAATCTTTGGGAGCATCTCTAGGAATTGAGGTTTTCTCCTTTCCCATTTGGAGCAAAAGTCCTCATCGCTTCCATCTCTCCCTGTTCAAATTTCTCATGAAATTACAGCTGCGTCAGCATCTGCCTATCTCAGGGCAGGTGCTTTTGCTCACAAGTACAAGTTGAACACTCCACCCCCCATATCTTCATGAAATTACAACGGGTACTCTGATATATCATAGCTTCACAACAGAATTTCAGCTTTAAGCATCTCCTCTTTCTCTTCCCTAGTTTTTCAGCTCTTCACAGCAAGAAAAGCATTAATCTCACCTAGGCCTTGCAGCTGGAATGTGGCTTATCGCAATGGAGAGGGGGCAGAGCCGAGCCACTCTGGCTGCCCACAGCAGGGCTGTGGGAGGGTTCCGCGGGTGGAACAGGGCCCATCGACTCCAGAATGGCTGGGCCCGCTGTTTTGGCTTTAATTCTTAGAAGCATCTTACTCTTTTTATTCCCCATGGGGCCTGCAGCCACCTGTCCCAGCACTGGAAACGAGAGAGAGCTCTGCCTCAGGGTTTCTGTTCTTAAGTGTGCATCTCAGAGGCGGTCACAACTTTAAGTGGCTTGAAGAATTGTCCATATTCAAACTGGCCAGCTGATAGGTTCTGTCAGGTCACAGAGGAAGCTGTAAACACCCCTTTGCACTTCCGGGGCTATGCTTTGCCAACCCATGACAGCCTTTCTTTTCGTTGAAGTGTGCTTTAGATCACAGTGGGAGTGAACAAATTCCTGCAGAAAAGTTAAACAATAACATCTATTTATAGTTAAAGTTTTTCTCTTTTGTGAAAACGAATTACTATGTAATGTTCTAGCAAAGTCATTACTATCTTGACCTGTCATTTACAGTTTCAATAGTTAAGAAATACGTAACAAAATACAAGTTCATTTTTCCCATCTTACTGTTATAACCTACTCCCAACAGCCAGTGGTGTCTTGTGATGACATAAGCCATATTATCTTCAAGATTTGTCTTTTCTTTTCCCTTCAAGCAAAGGAATTCATTTAGCAAAACTATTAAGAAATTAAATGTGCAGTACTTCGGTGTTATTGAGACAAGCCTTCCATTTAACAAGATTGAGGAAGTTATACACAGTATGAATAATACTATCTACGTTTATGCTTCTTAGGGTGAAATGATCTCAGCATTGTTAGTCCTTGGGAGTTCAAGGCCAAAAGTGGTATCTAGTGTGTTCTGGAAGAAATTATCTCTTTCAGTTTGAATTTCATGCATTTCTTTTAAATGATGTGGGAAAACAAGTATCTTCAGAGGTTTTCTGTGTAAATCATTCAGCATGAGACACTATGCTGTCTAAATTAATCCTCAAATCAGTTCTTGTATGATTCCGTACACAGGTCAGCATAGGAGAGCTTATGGATCTTGTCTGGTAAATTGTTTAATAATGGGATATTTGTTGTTTACTTGAGTGGATAAAGTATGATCACCAAAAGCAAGGGTGAGAACCCATGAACTCCTCCTGTAGCTGTTGTACTCTGGGGGTTTTTTTCCTTAATCCCTGGAGTCTTAGAGCAATTGCTTCAAGGCTTCAGCAAAATGGGCCACTCCCACTGTCCTGGAAAGTGGCCTAAGAGTTCAAGCCCTAGCAGGTTTGGCTCGGCCTAGGCTCCAGATCTCCCATTTCTAGGCAAGGCTGCTATAAGATGGGAAGAAAGAAGTCTGCCACCTCTTGTGCCTGTCTCTGAATAGATAAGCCTTCCAAATCCTGACTCAGTAAGACACTTATTCAGGCGTACATGTTAAGCTGTACTTAACTTCTTTTCTGCTGGCTAGCTCCCAGATGTTCTTTGCTCAGCACAGAGAAGTACTGGATTCTGGGTTACTGACAATATTTAATCTGCACAGTACTGGGAACAAAACCCTTACATAGGCTTTGCAAATTCTCATCTAGAGGTTTTAAACAGCATTTTTCAGCTTTTGAAGTGTCTAAATATAGATCAGAAAGTGGCTATTTTGTCTTTCATGTTTCTACATCTTTACTGTTTTGTATGTGTGATTTATTTATTTATTTACCAAAATCAATTCCCCAACTTCTTTTCATTTCTTCCCTCTCAAGTGGCGAGTAAGAAAAGAAGCTATGATGGGTCTTGCGCAGCTGTACAAGAAGTATTGTCTTCATGCGGAGGCTGGAAAAGATGCTGCAGAGAAAGTGAGCTGGATAAAGGATAAACTTTTGCACATATATTATCAAAATAGCATTGATGACAAGTGAGTCAATCTAAGTCTTTCTAATTTTAATTGTATCGTGATGCGAGATACTCTGAAAATATGTCTTTATGTTGTGAAAGCTGTTGTATTCTGTATTTGTGGGTTGATGTATGGTGTATTTAATAATCATGAAGATATATATGCAGATACTCAGAGTTGTTGCATTGTTTTTTCATGGATTCATTTTTATATATTGGTGGGACTAGATCTATGATGGTAGTAGATTTTCATTAACTAAGTACTGTGTAAAAAAAAAAATTGTCAGATTTGGCATTTACTATGCCAGTTCTTGTTTGCCTCACTGCTTTCCAGAGGCCAGGCTATTAAAATCCATGATCTGTGAGTGTTACGTGTGTGCACACCACAGTACATGCACAAACCTCTCCTTTTGGTATGGACCCTTTAGGTAGACCAAAAGCTGAAGAAACATCACCGGAGCTTTCACAGTTGTTTCATCTTCTGTATATTGTCACTCAGTCCCTTTGACTTTTTGAAACACCATTTTGGTGTTGGAAAACATATTTTGGCCAAGGTTTTGGACGATTATTAATAGTCTTTCAGAAAGAAACTCTGAGATCCCACAAAGGTAGAATTTCAGCCTAGATTTTTAGTATGGTAGACTCAAAATTGTTTATAGTGTTTCTTAGCACCTTCCTTACACAGTCTACTATTTCAGTATGTTTTGTTATCTTGGTGGTTAGTCTGAATGAGCTAACAGCCTCCTTCGGTTGCCAGTTATGATACTAAATTTTTAGCCACTGCAGTGGTGAAGGCTCTTGTTTTGTTCATCTGGCTGATCATAAGTGGGCAAGAGTTACATATTTGATTAGTTGGCACCATTTTTGAAACTCGGGAGATCTTCACATAGTTTATACAAAGCTAGTTCAGCACGTACATAAAAATATACTGTAGTTTGCATTGAGAGGTTTCTGGTTTTTCTACCTTGTTCACATCTTGTTGTCAGTACACAGGTTTGATAGTGGACAGAGAATGAATCAAAGTTGTATAGTGAATGAGGCAGATGTTTTCTGTATTTCTGCTCACAGCAAATGCAGAACACTGTTGGAAACGAGGCAAGGAAATTTAAGGACAGTGTCATCAAAGCTGAGTTTCTTTTCTCTGACATGACTTCTGAAAGTCTGATTACACCATTGAAACTAGCTTTTTCATGAGGAGGCATGGATTGTATCCTGTTTGTTTTCTGGGTATCCACACAGAAAGATTGGTGGCTTGATTTTTAATGTTCTTCTAGGTACCCTGAATTTTAATTCAAATTCTACTAGTTTTTAAGGCTGACAATGAAGTTCTTGCTCAGTCACGCCATTGGGTTGGTTTCCTGATCTCAGTGGGAGGGATAAATGTATTTCTGTTATTGTCAGGATTTTAAAGATTTAACACCTGAAGAGCTATAGAAATGCTATGATCTTTTAAGACAGAGTCTATCCAATCCTTCAAACACATAAGCAAGCATGAGACAAAATCAGCTGACTCTGGCCTATTTTCCTTTAGTAATTCGGCAGAGAGGATAAAAAGTAGCAGTGGACAGTTCTGAGCCTTGGAGTATTTTCCAGAGGCTGCATGGATAACACAGTTCTTTCAGAAGATAATAGTGCAGTATCACACAGAGTTCAGGCATGAAGTGGAATAGAATAGATGTTTTTTCCACAAATTGATAATTTGGTCACTTGTTAATGTTTTTGTTGTGGCTTGACTGTTGATGTACACAGCTACTCAAGACTGAAGACTTGTAACTGTAAGAGCTGCCTCTCATGTGTTCTCTGAGCTTCTCTGTTTTACAATTAATACATAAAGAATGGAGTGAAATGACCACATCTGTAACAGTGCCCTGTTACCAACTATTGTTATGCTAGCCAATCATTTTCCTCACAGGAGAGAAGTGTGGCTTGGAGTTATGCCCGCTTTGTAAATCTTGACCCTGCGCAACAGGGACCAGGGAAGGGCTGGTACAGTCTCTCCATTCGTATTGACAGCTTTTCTAGAACATGTATCTATAGAGGCATGGGCTTGAGCAATGTTCATAAATTGATAAGAACTCTGATGCCTCCAATCTCCTAGTGTGTTAAACAGATAGTCCCTTGAGATCTGAAGATCTTGTTCCCCAAACAATTTAGTTCTTGGAGTTACCAGTGGGAAAGTGTACATTTAAAGAGACAAAGCCAAGTTTTCTTTAATACTAATGAGCTGTCTTGAAATAGTTGTATACATATTCATGGTCATCCTTTTATTTCTCTGCCTTGCCATCATGTCTATTGGAATTTTCTTTGAACAGAAATAAGCTGTGTGAGCAGAAATAAGGTGTGTTTGATCTGTGCAGCTGTGGTCTCTGTACAAGGTACTCCCGGAGTACTTGCTAGTACTAGTACATAGTGAAAAAGTTTTAAAATTCAAGCACACACAGTATTTGTCCATAAATATCAAACTCTGTAGCTGAACATTGTGCACAGCTTTCAGTAGGATGAAGTAAATTAATGTTTGAATGTTCTTTCATTTGGAGGAGCTATGATTAGATGAACTACTACTCACTTGTATTTTGTAGTTCAAAGTTGGTATTTAGTGTAAAACTTTAAATGTGTATTTAAGAAAGATAATTGGAGAATGCTTTTGCTGGTTTGGTTTGTTCTCACTTAGTTTTCCTTTTGCCCCTTTAGTTGTGTATGTTTTGGTGTTCCTTCATCTCCACCTTTTTACTCCTGATTTTTAGCTTGTGTATAAGAATAATGAGTAGTTTCTCGGGTACAACAGTCAATCTTAACCATTCCCTTGAGGATACTTCAGATTTTTTCTTTTTCTCCCCTTTGAGTTCTATTCTTTCTCCTTTATTTGAGTTTTTTACTGTGTTCCTTCCTTCTAAATATTAGAATAAACAAAGGGAAATTCTCAGATCATAAAGACAGGGAGAATTTGGATGGTGAGAGATTACTCCCTCTTAGAGGTAAAAGAACGTGGAAAAGCTCTCAAGGAGCAGTTCTTGCTAATCTTTCTATCAGCAGTGGAAGGAATCTTTACAGCTGAGAAAAAGGCCACTACTATTTTGTCTTCTTTGTTGAAAAATCTGGTTTTAATGACTTGCACTATTTCTTGCTTTTTTAGCTTGTCTGAAAGGTATCACTGCTGTTCAGCATGTAGAGTTTTTTTCTTCTTTTTGTGCAGATTACTGGTAGAGAAAATCTTTGCTCAGTATCTTGTTCCACACAATTTGGAAACAGAAGAGCGAATGAAGTGTTTGTACTATTTGTATGCTAGCTTGGATCCAAATGCTGTCAAGTGAGTATAGTTTGTATTCAACAAATACTTGCTTCCTCAGGCTTTTCTAACATCTGTTATCTTACTTGTATTATATAATAAAAATAAAAATAACGGATGCTTAGCATTATTTGCAAGTAGCATAGTATTTCAAAACATTTTCCTATTATATACAAACTCAATACATCCATTAGACAAAAAGATCCCATGATATTTGAGAAGAGTGGTTTTATCCATTCTTTTTCATCAAATAAGAACAATGCAGACTTAAAAGTGTGCAAGTGATGACTTCTAGGTTTGCTCTATATTAGGGACCATGATGAAAATACCTGTAACTGAATTCAGGTTGATGGTGGCCCGTTTTTTATTTGTGTGGTTTTAAGAAATACTGTGGGTGTCCTGCATATGTTGCATTGTTGCAAGAGAGATGCTATTCAGTAAAAAGAGAAAATCAGTTCCACCTTATTTTGAACAGTTATTTTTAATACTCACTAAGTTTTGATTGTACCTAGCAGGCGTTGCACTTCTAAGGTAAATAAACAATCTTGTTTATTAAAACATCCAGCATGTTCTTGTCATGAAGAAGCTTTTCTTTTCTGGTTTCCCGTTTTTTCAGAGCACTGAATGAGATGTGGAAGTGCCAGAACATGCTAAGGAGTCATGTACGAGAATTGCTGGATTTGCATAAGCAGCCCACTGTACGGTTTTGAAAATATTTATACTTTATCAAGTGGACCTCTTGGACTAATTTACTGGGGTGTTTTAATACTGTATTATTTGTTCAGTGTAACTTTGTTATTCGCTGATTTCTGTATGTAGACAACGTTCCATTCTCATTGAGTAAAGTTGCTTTCTGTAATACTTGAAGGTATATGACCTCCTTCTGTTGAACATCCTTTCGTAGTACTACTGAAGAACTTCGGAAGAAGTTTAAAAAGTTTCAAAGCTTTTTTGTTTGCTTTTGACAGACCTTTTTTCTTTTTCACTTTCTAACAGGTTTTGAAAATGGAATGTATTGTAGCATAAAGCAGTGGTTTCTTTGTTGCTTAGAAAAAACAAGTTTTTAAGTATTTTTACTGGAATTTTACTAGTAGAAATTTTAGGTAGAAGGAGTAGAAGGGCATTGCTTTGGGGTTTTGGTGAGGGAGTGGGCTTGTGGAAATTTCCTGTTTTGGGGGCTAATGGGGTCTTTTTCCAACAATTGATTTTGACCCGTTATGTGAATTAATTAATTTTTGCGTTTTTTTGATGTTACAAGATTTTTCCCCTTTCTGTGTGTAGTAGCTGCTAATCGTAGTTACACTATTCTAGTATCTATTCTTAAAACAAAAACATAAGATTCAGGAGTAGAAAGTAGTGCTGCAGAAGAACTAACAGACCAGCTTAAAGGTGTATTTTATAAAGGAGAAATGGCTGATTTGTTTGTCTGTTTTTGCTGTTGTCCTCAGTCAGAAGCAAACAGTGCCGCCATGTTTGGAAAGCTGATGACCATAGCAAGTAAGTGTTACTAACTTTCTGTAAACATTCTATAAACTACTGCAGCATTCCTGGAAACTATTTCTGTGAGTCTTGGCATGCTGAAGTGGCAAATTTATCTCATGTTAAACTGTTTTTAATCATACAGAAAACCTTCCAGATCCTGGAAAGGCACAAGATTTTGTGAAGAAATTCAATCAGGTTTTGGGTGATGATGAGAAACTTCGGTCCCAGCTTGAACTGTTAATTAGCCCTACGTGTTCTTGTAAACAGGCAGATGTCTGTGTGGTAAGGAAATGGAAAAGCAGACTTTTATACAATAAGTATTTGTGCTTAAAATAGCTACCTGGAATTAAAGGTTTCCTTAATTACCTAAACATGGTTTTTACACGTTTCCAATTTTCATAAAATGCCTTTTTGGTTAACCTGTAGAGATTAGGAAAAAGATAATTAGGATCACCATCTTAAGAAAACATTAGTTTTATTCCTTCCTGGGATTATGAGCAACAAGCATAATGTCTAAAAGACTAATTTATTTCTTTAAAATATTTTATTTTGAGTGCCTCTTTCGTGGTAGGGTTCCCAAACTGTCTTCTCACCCTGATTCAGCTTCCAAGTACCAGCAAGTTATCTATTACCATCTATATATTATTAATTTATTTTTCATCCTATATGATGAATCCTATATCCTCTTCCTATATCCTCAAAATAATATTTTGAGGTCAGTCTTTCTCATGGTTTTTAACCTCTTTGAGGAAAATACACACCTTAGTATTAAATTGTACTTTTCCAGACTCTGCCAACCACCACATTTTTTTTTTATGTGGTCCAAAGCAAAGTAAGCAATTTCATTGACAGAAATTACAGTGATCACAAGGAGTATCTACAAACAAATATAGACTTCTTGGGTTTTGTCTAATAGCCTAGAAATTGTGCAGGGAAGGGAGCAGGACAACTTTTTCATTCCTGTGAGGTTTCACGTACTACGGGATTACCCACAGTTTTCTGGATTACACTTGACAACAAACACACATTCTGTGCACTGCACTCTTCCTTGATTGTGTTCTGGATCTGGGCTGCAATTCTTAAGAACCCCTGAAGAACTCTTAACTAGAAACCTATTTAAATAGTTTTGTAAAGTATTGATCCTTTGAATATAACATGATAAAGAGCGGTGTGGAGATACCACCCCCACCCCCACCCCCCCCCCAAAATATGTTTCACTATATGGACTGTGGTAAAAAGAAGTGACTATATTTAGCTTACTCAACATACTTAAGAAGTAAGTAAAATGAGTATAATTCTTGTTTGTATCTAACATTCTTGTAGAGGGAGATAGCCCGGAAACTTGCAAATCCTAAGCAGCCAACAAATCCTTTTCTGGAAATGGTCAAATTTCTTTTGGAAAGAATTGCCCCTGTACATATTGACTCAGAAGCCATTAGGTAAGTTTGAAAGATCATGAGCAATTGACTTGTGGATGATTATAAAGGTGGTAGAAATGGCAAAAGAAAAAATAGTTTTCTTGGGGTTTGAATTGGTCTGTCGTAGCACTGAATGTGTGGGTGAGTTTCTAATTAAATTATGTAGATGTATTCATTCCCAGCAACCTAGAGGATGCAGCTTTTTTTGATGCTGTTTTGTGGTGCTGTCTGCAAAATTATTTTAAAAATTCAGTAGTTCATGGTGAAAATTCTATTTGTGTGGCTTCAGGTGAAAACTATGAACATAATTTTCACATAGTTAACTGCAACAGTCTTCCATATAGCATCTGAATTAATTAGCTTTTGTGGGATTGTGTAAGAGAATGTTTTGATTCCTTTTGAGACTTGTCTGGTAACCTAATTACATTCTGAAACTTGTGCAAGTATGTGTTGATCTAATGCCACCAGCATGGTGGGGGGGTTTGGGATGGATTTTTTTCCCCCTAAAGAATTAGTTTTGCAGAAAGTGAAATTAGAAGGAAAAGGACTAATGTAATAACCCAAATAAAAATAGCAAAAACGAAACAGCAATGCCAACACCACCCCCAAAGGACTTTTGCCTTCTCTTTATATGTTGTGAAAACCAAGTAATCTTGCTTATATCTCCAACCTTTAACACTGTCATACTTGTTTGTTTCTTTTTGTATCTCTCATTTCAGTGCACTAGTAAAACTAATGAATAAATCCATAGAGGGGACAGCTGATGATGAAGAGGAGGGTGTAAGTCCTGATACTGCTATTCGTGCAGGACTTGAACTTCTCAAGGTAATCTACATTAATGCAGCTGTAATCTATAATGGACGGAACAAAAGTGGTATGAGTAAGAATTAATGTTAGCATGGCTTTAATAGTTATTACTTAGATAATTACTTTTTTAATGTATGAAACTGGTTATTAATACTCACTTGAAAGAAGAAGAATGAAAAAGATGGTTTGTTGGAAGAAGTATGTTTTGAAAAGGGTGCCAAGAGTTGAAATGTACATGTTAAAGCAGAAATTGTTTCCTGCTTAGGGAAGTAGTAGAGAAGATGGTGTAGAGGTGAAGTGAAAGGAAGAGAACAGGGAAACTGGGAGAGACCTTCTTTGGGGCATGTATGACACTGGAAGGAAAGCAAGCAGTTAGCTCAAGAGCCTCATCATGTAGCAAAAGAAAGGGAACTTGTGTTTTCAGTGGTGCTGAGAAGTGGAAGGGGGAGAAAGAAGGATTTGAAATAGCTGTAAAACAGTATCCCATGTTTTGTTTGTAGATATCTTAACCTTCTTGGTTTCTTTTCTGCTCAGGGACTATAGATTCTGGGGAAATTAAAATTTCAGTTCAGTTACTGAATGTAATAGTTTCATATGGGCATCTAACAGCTATTTATATTGATGGTAATGTTAATAAACAGCTATCATTTAGTTTTTCTGATTATTAATTTACTATGAATAAATATACCTTTGTTTTAATGTGTATCTGCAGGTTCTGTCCTTTACACATCCTACCTCGTTTCACTCTGCAGAGACCTATGAGTCTCTACTGCAGTGCCTCAGGATGGAAGATGATAAGGTAGCTGAGGCAGCCATACAGATTTTCAGAAACACGGGTCACAAAATAGAAACAGACTTGCCACAGATACGATCGTGAGTATTCTGTTACGTGCTGCTTTTCATATCTGGAATTCTCCCTCTTGATGGTTTATTCAGTGTGTTGCCCCTGTATAGTCTTGTTAATATGAACAGCTTCTCTTGGTTTTGATTTCCTTCAGTATCTTTCTGTCCCCATCCCTTCGTTTTTAAATTCTGTGCTCTCGCAGTTTTTGCATATTTACTGAACATCTTAGGAACTTCTTAAAAATCTTCTTATAATAGACACATTAAAACCAGTGCATAGCAAATTTCCTAGCTTACAAAATAAGAAACAGCAAAAATACAGCAGATATAATTCCTTGGCATAATTTCTACTCATATCTGTCCTTCACACAATTTTTCTATCTTTGTAAGGAATGCAGATATAATCTCTGATATGGTTAACAGCTCTGTTTGTTATTAAACAAGATGGGAAACAAAGTCTAAAAGCAGGCATGAATTTCTAGCAAGGAATAATTGGTTGTCTGTAAGTTGTCATGCAATTCATGCTGTGCTGCTGATTAAAGCTGCATAATGTACTATTCACAGACTATTAAATACCTTGTGAGTAACATCTGAAACCTTAAAATCAGCCTGTAAGTAATTTAACGTGTCCAGATTATAAATCATGGGTTTCAAGTTCTCATATATTGAAATAGCATTTTGGATATTGCCATGCTAAAATGCATACCAATCTCCACTTCTAAGTTTGCTGTAAATTAAAGCCATAACCTCAGCGATTCTTTGGAATGTGGATCAGATTTTGGACAAAAGGAAAATACTACAAATTCAGGTATATGAGATAGGTTTTAAGACATCTGTAGGGGTAAAGAGAAGGAAAAGCCCAGTAGTCCCCATTGTCAGTACAGTTCCCAGTATAGTCCCAAGTGTCTTTGGTTCCCTGCCAGAATTGAATCAAGACTCTGTATTGCTGGGCTATATCATGTTTTCTCAAAGGATCTAGTGTTGCTGTCTTTTTCTTTGACTTTGTGCCTTAACCAGGTATTGGTGAAGTTTAGTCTGGGAGGTCTCAACTTAAAAATGTAACTGTCAAAGTGGACGTAGCATGGTTTCCAGGCAAGTTAGGTTGGCGTTCTGAAAGCCAAAAGCCATGTCAGTGTTTACACTTGACACAAAGAAAAAGAAGACTGAGGACAAGAAGATGTTCCAGATTTCATGTATTCAGAAATCTTTATCATAAATGAAAGATTTGATACAATCAACAAGATAGTTTGTTTCAAGTGACCTGTTTGTGGCTTGGGGTTTTTTTAAAGGCTGCTGTGAGCAGGCTACTTGCTGTCCTTTGAAGCAGTGTTCACCTGTGGCTGCTCAAGTTCTTGCTTGTACAGGAAATGAATAGGGCTTTTGTACTGGTTCATGGACAAAGACTACCCGTATGACTCGGGAGCCTGATGGAAGCACTGGCCATGCTCAAAGAGAGCCTATGGACCATGTGTAAACTTGTAGATGTAAACATGTAAAGGTGCATGTCAATGTGTCAGGTTTCACCTTTTGCAGATTTGTGTGAGTTGGGATGTGCTGAGGTGTGGTTTGTAACTGCTGCACCAGGGCCTGGCAAAGACACTTTAATGTACGTGTACTTTTAACACCATGAAAACTGTAGATTAGGCATTGAAGCTTACTTAAACTCTGTAGGTTTTACTGAATTCTTTACTATTTTGGTTCTTAATCCAATTTGTGGAATCTTGGCATGTTTGGGAAGAGATTTTCTACTTCACAATACTGTTAACATGTTTCTGAGGGTCTTTGGTTTAGTTTTGGATTTTGTGGGGGTTTTGAGGAAAATGTTTGAGGTTTGATTCTTTCAACCTGGCAAGTTGCTCTTTAGCCTGTGGTTGCTGATTTTCATTATGTAGAATGTGTCAGTGAATGGTGGATGCTGAATAATCCATATACTGAATACTGTATTGTGAAAGAGCTTTTCAGGAAAGCAGGGAAAATTTTGGGGATGTTTCTGTGTCAGACTTCCTGGGCAATTTTGTTTTTTCTGTCAGTTGCTGGGTGAGGTGCAGGGTGAGCTTCCCGAGTTAGTGTCTCGGCTGCTGAGCTCCGAGGGGACAGGCCTGCCTTCCAGCACTGCCTGGGGAGGGAAACTGAACCATCTGACCAGCCTGGACCTGGTCTCTGGAGTGGCTTCTGCCTTGCACTTTCCTTTGGTGCCTTCTGATCAGCAGAGAGATTTCAGGAGATTCAAATTCAAAATCTCACAACAAAGCAGTTGTTTACTTGGGTATACATTGCAATTAAAAGTTCCAGTTGTAAAAGCCTGTAAACACACTGATGTTTAGTGGTTATTCTTAGCTTTCACAGATTTTCTTCAGCCCTGTCGTTCCCAGGCTCAGATAATAAGTCCAGGAATTCACCCAAACTGAAATTGTCATATTGCCCCCACCTTCTATTTGTCTTCCTAAACAGCTTTATTTTGACCATTAATTTCTTTCATGTTTGATTTTTTTTTTTTTCCGGTGAGCTGTTTTCTTCTTGTATGTGTGTGGTCAGATATTCAACAAGTATTACTAAATACAATTCTGTCCTGCTTTTTAGTTTGTGATTGTGATCTTTCCTGAACAGACTTCAAAGGAATGCTTGATTTATAAGACAGTGAGGATAGATTTGTATGTGTGAAGATATTTTTTTGTAGATTGCAAATTGCATTTTGAAGTATTCTATTTAATGTTCACAGAACACTAATTCCAATTTTGCATCAGAAAGCAAAAAGAGGCACTCCTCATCAGGCAAAACAAGCTGTTCACTGTATACATGCCATATTTTCAAATAAAGAAGTACAACTTGCACAGATCTTTGAGGTATGTCTTGCCTTTGTTTTTAAGATTTGTTTGTTATTAATTGGTACTGGTCATTAAAATGAATTCCTACTGTTTATTAACAGATAAACCGTAGGAATTTATAACATGTTTATGAGGTCAGGAAGCCTACAGGTGTATGGTAATTGAGATAAGTCATTAATTTTACAATAGCAAGTTATTAATATTTGTGTCTTAAAGTCATGATTTACTAATATTCTCATGTCTGATAGAGAAAGGTTTTCCTTTTTGTCTACATGGGAGAAGTTTGGGGGAAGTAAGCTGAAAATGCTGGACTGATCCACGGCAAATCCCATGGGGACACATTTAGCAGATACTAAATGAGAGATAACATCCCCTACTTTCCACCTGTATTGAATTACCTTGCCTTAAGGTCTTTGCACATACAGCCTTGCCTCACTAAGGCAGTTAGTGCAGACCAACTTGACTGTAAGCTCAGACATCAGTTTACTGCTCACTTACTGTTTCCTCAGACAAGTAATTAAGCAAAAAGACTTTCTATACAGAGCAGGGAGTTTATTATTATCTTTCAAATAATAATGTTATTAATCTGCTCTTGTAAAATATTTTAGGTTCTTAATCTTGGCTGTCTTTGAACCTGTGCGTCATTTGTAAGTGTGAAAAGCTTGCAGAGTTCGATCTCTGCTTAGACTTCTGTGAGAGTGCTTGTTCCCCCCCAGTACCAGAATAATGATGCAATGGTTGTGGGGTGATACAGGAAGTGTCTTGGTGACTGTTACCTGGAAGGTAAATGCTGATGGCTAGTAGAAATGTCCCCGGTGGTTTCCAAGGTTTTGGCTGCTGTTTTTGACCATTGGCAGCTGGGATTCAGGTTTTCACAAATTCTGAACAGAACTGAGTCAAAGTTTTTTCCCACGTCTCTCAGGTTTGAATGTGTTTCACGTTAAAATAAGAAGAGAATACAGTATTTGTTTTGCACTTAACTTACATGAGATTTTTGTTTACTCTGTTGAATAGGGAATGGTATTCTTTATACTTTTGATTGTTAATTTTATTCATTCTTTTGGAAAAACAGTGAAATGCACCAGCAATCCAGCAGTAAAATAAACTATTTTAAGACATGCTAGCTTATTAACTGAAGTTGAATTTTGAATATTTTTTTATTTTTCCTTCCTCAGCCTCTTAGTAGAAGTTTGAATGCTGATGTACCAGAACAGCTTATAACTCCCTTGGTCTCTTTGGGTCATATTTCTATGTTGGCTCCAGACCAGTTTGCTTCTCCAATGAAATCTGTTGTTGCAAATTTCATTGTGAAAGATCTCCTAATGAATGACAGGGTAAGATTATCTTTTTTTTTTTTTTTTTTTTTTTTTAAGTGCTTATTATGCTCTTTGCCTGTTATGAACTCTGTGGGGAATAGAGCTTTTTTTGTCAAATGAGTCCATAAAGTAATGCACTGTAAGTGGTTAGTACAGTGATAATTGCATTCTAAAAGGTATTTTGGTGAAAGAAAGCCTAATCCGTGACTTTTTTCTATTTTTGCATCTTTATTTTTCGTATGAATTGAACCAGTTTGTAAACTTACATGAATTTCTATAGTCAACAGGTGAGAAAAATGGAAAATTGTGGTCTCCAGATGAAGAAGTCTCTCCAGAAGTACTAGCAAAGGTGTGTTATCTGCTGTCAGTAATAATGTGTATATCTGCAATTAAAGTTTACTTTTCTTCAAGTTGCACAATGGGAAATAATAGAATAAATCCCTTCAAATGTTTTTGTATTAGTCCTATTAGAATATTATTGGTTTTCTGGGTTATACACAGAACTGATAAAACTGGTAGAAACTATGCATTCTGTTGTCTTCACTTACTGATATTAATTATTCTGAGTGTTGAGAAAACAAGAGATTCAAAAATTTTAGTTTTCCTTACAATGAAGGTAACTTTCCTTTGACTTTACTGACTTGTAAACAAATAAATAAAATAAATGAAATAAATTGAGACCCTAACAAATATGAATCTAATTATGGCCATTTCTAGGAATTTTTATCTAGTTGCTCTTACTTTTAATCATATAGCAAGTATCCTGCATCCTCTAGATGCACTTCTGCAAAGACAGTGGACCATAGTTGAAGTGTCCTGAGATCACAAAAACTGCTTCTTCCTTCATCACTCTAAATATTTACTGCTTCATTCTGTTCCTTTCAAAATCTCTAATACACAAGAATCTATGGGAGTTTCAATTTGACAACAGTAGGTTTTAGTAACTTACCAGCTTTGGCAAGTAAGTTGATTGTTGATTTGTTTGTGTGTGATAGGTGCAAGCAATTAAACTTTTGGTACGCTGGTTGTTGGGTATGAAAAACAACCAGTCAAAATCTGCAAATTCCACACTCCGGTTATTGTCAGCCATGCTCGTCAGTGAAGGAGACTTGACAGAACAGAAGCGAATCAGGTCAGATTTTGTTCCTTTCAGGCTTCCATAAATTTTGTTGTAGAATTTCAAAGAATGTCGGTTCTTTTAGAGTGCTTTTCGAATATTAAGGTCAGCACAATGTTGGCTGCAGATACGATCAGAGTATATTAGGAGTGGAATGGCAGCATAAAATTATATTAGATACTCCTTCTTTCTTGCAATTTGCTAATGCCTACAGAGTTCCGAATTAGATTATTTTCCTAGTAAAAGACATTGTAGAGAATAAAACACCTGCAGAGGTACCTTTGAAAACAATTGAGTGTTAACCAACTCCCAAGCATGTTAGATTTTATCTTGAGTGGAGCTTCTTCATTCCAGCTAATGAGGTAACTGCTCCTCAACTTCATTGTGAGGGTGAAGGAAAGAAAGAAAAACTGTGGCAAAAGCGTTGCTTTCATTTAGACAGTGATAGGAAAACAAGAAACTTGACTCATCTCATTTCATTGTTTTACTGGAAATAGGGGTTTTTTGTGGGGAAAGGAGAGCACTTTATTTTTCACAAATTTGGTAAGGTTAGTTTGGCTTGAGGTAAAGCTATATTACTGCAACCTCATTGATTGGTCATTGATCTTGTAAAAAGAAATTGAGACATGCAGGTAATTTAAGGATAGTTGTGGTGAACTGTGATTAATTTTTTGGGGTTTTTTTCTCTGGTATGTGTAGTAAATCAGATATGTCTCGACTGAGATTAGCTGCTGGTAGTGCAATAATGAAGCTTGCACAGGAACCCTGTTACCATGAAATAATTACCCCAGAACAGTTCCAGCTCTGTGCTCTCGTCATTAATGTAAGTAACTGCATTAGAATTGAAGTGACCCTTAATTGAATTCTGAGTCCTTACATCTGAGCTTTTGTTGCTTCTACACAGTATATTGTGTTCCTCACCGCAGCTTTCACAAGAGTTATTGAAATCTCAATTTCAAATGTTTATTGTGCTGCTCCTGTTTGTATTTTTAAAATACCTCCTCATAATTCCACCTTGAGTGCTTTTTTTTTTTTTTTTTAAGACCAGCATTTTGATGGTTGCACTTTTATGGTTTGTGTTGCTGTAGGATGAGTGCTACCAAGTGAGGCAGATATTCGCTCAGAAGCTGCATAAGGCACTTGTGAAATTACTTCTCCCTCTGGAATATATGGCAATCTTTGCTTTGTGTGCCAAAGACCCTGTGAAGGAGAGAAGAGCACATGCCAGACAGTGCTTGCTCAAAAACATCAGTATACGAAGAGAATATATTAAGCAGAATCCTATGGCTAACGGTTAGTATTTCAGTAAAATTGTTAATAATACAATAATACTAAACTGGAAGGAATAAATATTAAACCTTAAGCAATTGGCTTTTGTAAAGAAACACCAGATAAGTTTAATCTGTTTCTCATCTTTGTATTAGACACATTCAAACCTAAATTTACTTAGTTCAGTATTGGCATAAACCATAAAATACTCCGCTGTACATTGCTGATAATTACAGATGTAAAATACAGTGCTCTTATGGTTGTAGTTATTGTGCTCAAAAAAAAATTTGTGTCCTGATATTTTTAGGCTTTATGACCTTCTTCCTGAAGCAAGACCAAGTTGTTTTGTAGTAGTAAAACCTGTTCATTTATTTTTAATGATTCATTAAAAATAAAATTTGTAGGAAGAAAATGCACATCAAAATTTTACATTTAGTGTTTGAAAAAGTTATACTTTGAAAAAGTTTTTCTTATGATGTATGTGTGTAATATAGAAGCGATTTTTTGTTGTCTTTGTCACTGTAGAAAAATTGCTGTCCTTGCTGCCTGAATATGTGGTACCATATATGATTCACTTACTGGCACATGATCCAGATTTCACAAAACCTCAGGATGTTGATCAGCTTCGTGATGTCAAAGAGTAAGTGTCAAGTGATTCTAGAATTCTTATGCTGAGAATTTTCTGCACTTGGAAAGAAAGTGATTAGGAAGAGGAAAAAACTAATTAGGAAGAAGAAAAATTTGTTTTATCAACAGTATCTTGCAAACCAATAAATGGAAAAAATGGAAATATGGAACACTTTAATCATGGGAAGAAGGCATCAACAACTGCTTAGCAGTATACTCTGAAAGCCCAAATGGTAACCTGTAGGTCATACTGTAGTATACCAAATTAGTGAGTTGTGTATGCTTCTTTTGAAGTAAGTAAGGATTTTAGAGTCTTGTCTTTGTGCCTCGGAATATTTATAGGATGTCAAGTAATGTTAGTTCAAATATTTTGGAACTTGTAAAATAGAGCATTTCTCCAAGGCTCGAAAACAGTGAGGCTGGGTAAGTCCTGCCTCACTGGAAACTTATTTTCCCCTTCCTATGCAAGCCTACTAGAATTCATTCTAAGTTTGCTGCTGACTTACCATTTGCACTGTACATCAGCGGTGCAGGCTTAGTACTTGTTAATGTATTCAGCACAGATTACTGTACACAATATTGTCATACTTGGCAGGAGCTTGTTTCCAGATTCAGACCTTCTTCTGTGCCTCAAATAATATTTCACATCTTAATTATAACGTCTTTTTCTCCTTACATCTTGCAATGAATTTAAAAATTTTAAAATATAGTTAACACTTAAAAATTGTTCAAGCATGTTGTCTCTCCCACCACACAGCTCTGGTTTTAGTATTTTGGTTTTTCGTTGTATTAATTTTTGATGAAACTGAGCTTTGTTGGTTTTGTATTAGGCATTTATAACCACATACTGCAACATACATCATCCAAAAAGCACTTCTTTTTTGGCACCAATAAGCTGGTTCAGATCTTAATTCTTTTTGCACCTTCACTTACGACAGTCCAAGTCTGATTCTTTCTCTAAATGTAAAGCGTGGTGTGCTCTGATTTCTGAATTACTTGATTCACACCTGGTCAGACCTGAAGTCAGTGAAGATTTTTTACCTGATCAACAAATCTACATTTTGTCCCAGGACTTCCTGTTCCTGGCAACATCTGAAAGCATTCTACAGCATGTGCTTTATCCAAAATGCATGGGAACAAGTTCTGATTTTCAGTCACTGAGTTAATACTTTCTTTGAGAAGCACTTTCTAGTGTGCAGAGCTTTTTTGGACGCTCCTTGTATAGCTTTTCTTTGTTGTCGAATTTCCTCCCTCATGTTTGTCACAGACTGGCTGAACTAGCCAGAAAGGACTGCTCCAAACAAAGAAATACTCTGTAGGGGAATTTTGGCAGGAATACTTCTCTGAAGAGTCTCCTGAGATATGAGATTTTCTATTCAATGTGATTCAGTGTTTCTTCTAACAGCTCTGAGTGTCTTAGTGTTCACTTTAAAGTGTTAACAGAGATGCTTGCAAAGTTGGAAAAACAGGCTTTGCAGTGTGTTTTGTAGGTTTCTCCCTAGTTCGTTTTGGTTCACGTGGCCTAGATACAGTGATGTGCAGTAAATGCATACTTAACAGTTCCTGAACCATAATCTGTGATACTTACTGATGAAGTTTTTTAAGCTTATCCTGCAGAGGTATGTTTGGGGTTGGTTGTTTTTTATCTTGATACTGTCTCAAGTGTGTCTCTCTTCCTAATTCATATTCTGAAATTACTGAAATGGATACAAAGAGTGATTTTATGTGACTGTGTTCCTCTAGGTGCATATTATTTTTTTTTATATAAAATCCCACTGCTGTTTTGGGCAGGTCTTGTTCAGAGTTGATAATTATTTATGTAATTTGCTGATTTAATGAGAAAGTCAAGATACTGAATATGAGTTAACTGGAATTACCAGAGTATAATGTGTTCTAAGTAGTAATCTTTGGGTGACGCTGGATTTTGCAGAACTTGGGCCAGGGTGGTATGTTACTTGTCCTGCATTCATCCTATTCAAGTTCTTGAAAATAGTGGATAGATGGATGTAAATCTGTCTAACAGATTGATTTACTATAGCCTTTGTAGCTCTTGGATGCAAGTCAGATTAGTGACAGTTTCTTGAACATCAGATAGCTTTTTAAGTATTTTGATGCACGAGCCTCTGAGCTTTTGAGAGAAATGTCCCTTCATCTCTTTCATTACAGTTTGGATCAGCTAAGAAGATTGGGGCTTTTGTGAACAGGGAATTCTAATGTTCAGTCATCCTGTTTTTCTTGAGTTTTATTATCTCTTTCTATGAAATAATCTCTCTTCCAAAGCTTCAGAATTAAATTAGCTACTGGCAAAGCCTGCATTTCTCAGAGCCACCCATATGTCTTTACAACTAAGTACTATTTTATCATATTGTGACTGTTAACCCTCTAACCATATGCAGCTGTGGATCTTGATAGCAGGTGACAGCATGGATGAACCAGTTGTGCTTTATATCATAATTGAAAAAATTTTAAAACAAACTTTCAGTCAAAATAAAATGTATTCTCACTATAAATAAGCTAGATTTAAAGAAAGAAACCTAGGAAAGCTAATTTCATTATGTTTTACCTGGGAGAATTTTTGTCTGAATCTGACCTGCTTTTTGGATCTCCTCTCCTATTTGAACTGCAGTATTAATCCATCTTGTGTGGGTAACTGTCTAGCAGCAGCATGATTTGTTTAAGCCTGCCTTGAGTGTGCTCATGGTACATTGTTGACAGGGACATAGTGCCTTAGTGATTACAGAATTTCATTTGGGTGATGATAGCACCAGAATTCCTGCTTCTATTCATGTATGGGAGAGAAAAAGTTGATTGGCTGGGCAGTATTTACAGATGTAATAATAAGCACACTAATTTGGCAGGTTTACTCCAAGGAGTACAGTTAAGACTCTGTGTTGTAAAGCTCTAGACTCTGTTTACACCATTATATGATGTTACCTGTTTATGTCTTCAAATTGATTTTGGTTTCTTAAGAAAAAGCTAGTACAGTTAAGAAAATTTCGTAAAGCTTTGCTGTATGTAGGAGCTGTAGTATGAAAGCTGGAGTGTAATTGCTTGTGGTTTTATGGCTTTTTAGGTGCCTGTGGTTCATGCTTGAAGTTTTAATGACAAAGAACGAAAACAATAGCCATGCCTTCATGAAAAAGATGTCAGAAAACATCAAGCTTACCCGAGATGCTCAGTCTCCTGATGAGCCAAAGGCCAATGAAGTAAGAAATGCAGTTGAGATTAGTGCTGGGTGATGAGCTGAGGGTTTCACAAGCAGGATTTGCAGAAAGTCTGAAAGAACTAGCTCTGACATTTTTATGGTTTTTTAGAGAGACTGCTAATTGCAAGCACTGTCTGTGCGTTTCCAATCTCATTCTTACAAAACCTTGCTGACCTCAGCCAGTACATAATACCTACAATTTTAAAAAATATTCCTGTTACTGCCTGCCTTATTTTAACAACTCCTGCCTAGTTTCCTGACATAAGTATCTTCTGCTGTTGGGGGTGGAAATACTGCATTATACAGCTGCTGTTAAACCCATTAGTTTCTAGCAGAGATGAGAAACCATTTAAGGTGATTTGATTGAGCAAGAGGTTGAATTGTACAGCATAGTCATGTAAAGTATTACTAGTTTTTATAAATAGTATCATATGAAAAATGAGGACTTCTCTGTGTGTTTTAAGACCCAGCAGTATGGTTAATGATATAATTACAAAGTATGTCCTTAGTGGTGGTTATTTAAATGCATAGTTTAAACTTTCTAAAGTACTGCGTTCTTTCTACGCTGTAAAAACAGTAATTACTAAAGCATGCTTTTCTTTTTTTTTTCTCTAGAAACTTTACACAGTATGTGATGTAGCACTATGTGTAATCAACAGCAAAAGTGCTTTGTGCAATGCAGATTCACCCAAGGACCCTGTATTGCCAACCAAATTTTTTACACAACCTGAAAAGGTAAATTTGTTAATTTTATTCCCAAAGTAGTAAGGGGAAATGCATTTTTTTTTTGATTGAGAGCTGGTTATCTCCGTAAGATAATGAGTGGGAAAATGCATCTTTTATTGTCAGCAATTAATTTTTGTCAGCTCTATGCTGTGCTATCTATGTATTATGAACACGTGACAGGAGTGCTTGTAACAAGGTGAGAGCTAATTGAAATTAATACTGATATGCTAGCATGTATTGCTGAATTATTTCTTTAGTGTGTTTTACAAGTGCATCTGAATATATGAGAATATGTATATATATTTTCTGACTGTATTTCTGTATTAGAATGCAAATCAGACCAAAAAAAGGGAACATTATTTTACGTTACCTGTGGTATGTTTCTGTCTGTCAGTAGTTGTTCAGCTGTTCTGCTGGCTGTACAAGCTGGTCCTCTTATTGCCTAGTAATCGCCTTGGTGAGTACAGCTCTGCTGTCAGCAGTGGCACTACTGCTCTCCAAGAGACAAAGTTCTGAAAAGTGTAAAGGGAGCACAAGTAATTCTCTGGACCAGACCTGATGTTTTGGTTGTCCTGGAGAATGTACTGGCTGACATTTTTTCAGTACCTTAGAGTGTTAATTGCCTTTCCAGAGTTTGTTTAAGCAAGATTTGGTTTCCTATTTAATTGTGAAATGGCAGATGCCATGTAACAGTGAGCTGGTGTCTGTGGTAGCTACCTTTTTCAGTTACAGGATTTCAGCCTGTGTAAATTCTAATACTCTGAGTGGCAAAGGTAGCAACTTTCAACTTGTTTAGAGAAAATGGCACCTCCTTTCCTTTGTTAAGATTTCCCATTAAAAATGTGCAAGTGAACAAATAGGGAGAGCAGTTTTGCATCATTTTGAAACAATTCATGTCACAATAGAAGGAAAAATGTTCATCCCAATTTCAGGTATGGCATACTGTCATTCAGTAATGCTCACTGCAGATCTCCACCAAAATACTAGTTTCACCTATCTTTATTAGATTGACTCCTTGGTCAGCAGGTTGCATGGTGTGAAATATGTGTAACACTTAATAGTTGCATCTAATTTGAGAAGTTGGTTGCATATAAGAAAAAAGGTGAGATTGAGACATCAAACACAAACTAATTTTTACTTTTATACAGGATTTCTGCAATGACAGGAATTACATTTCAGAAGAGACAAGGGTTCTTCTTTTGACAGGAAAGGTACTGTATTTTGACAAGTTGCAAGTCTTTGAATATTACTTGTGATTTTTAAAATGTTCTGGACTGTCATGGTTTAAAAATTATATTAAGAGCTCATGTACAGTAATTTTTGACTCTTTTATTTGATGACATATAATTAATTCCTTGAACATACTACCTGATGAATACACAACACCAATATTGTTATCTGTACAGGTTCTTGATTACAGTTTCTTCCATTACTGAAATAAGCTTGGCATAAAGTTATGATGCATATAGAGAATTGTGGCAACACTAGCATTGGAGATCTTAAATTTTCAGTTGTGACATTTTTAATATTGCTGGTAATGCTGTTAAATTCAGCTGCAAATGTCTATGTTCTTTTGAACATCTCATTCTATTTCAGGGAGTCCCTTCCAACTGGAGATATTCTATGATTCTAACATCCTGTATTTGCAAAGCAAAGCACCTCTGGGAGAGGCTTTCCAAAATGTAATGCAGAGTTAGGTTCAATACAACAGTAGGAAATATCACAGAATCATTAAGGCTGGAAAAGACCTCCAAAATCATCGATTACAGCCATTGACCAAATACCGCCATAGCAGCTAACCACAGCACTAAATGCCATGTTGAGTATTTCTTGAATACTTCCAGTGATGGTGACTCCACCATGTCCCTGGCCAGTCTATTCCAATGCCTAACAGTCCTTCCAGTGAAGAAATTCTTCCTGATTTTCAGCCTGAACCTTCCCTGGCACAGCTTGAGGCCATTTCCTCTTCCCTGTCTTTTGCTGCCTGGGAGAAGAGGCCAATCCCCACCTGGCTACAATCTCCATTCAGGCAGTTGTAGAGAGTTTTAAACACCCCCAGCTCCCTCAGCTGCTCTTCATAAGACTTTTGCTGCAGATCTTTCCCCAGCTCTGTTGCCCTTCTCTGGACCCACTCCAGCACCTCAGTGTCCCTGCAGTGAGGGACCCAGAATCCGAAACAGAATTCAAGGTGTGGCCTCGCCAGTGCTGAGTAGAGAGAGACAGTCACTGCCCTGGTCCTGCTGGCCACACTATTGCTGACACAGGCCAGGTGCCATTGGCCTTCTTGGCCACCTGGGCACAGCTGGCTCATGTTCAGCAGCTGTTCACCAGCACTCCCAGGTCCTTTTCTGCTGAGCAGCTTTCCAGCCACTCTGCCCCAGTCTGTAGCACTGCCTGGGGTTGTTGTGACCCAAGTGCAGGACCTGGCAGTGGGCCTTGTTGAACCTCATAGCACTGGCCTTGGCCCATCAGTCTGTCCTGTCCAGGTCCTTCTGTAGAGCCTTCTGCCCTCCAGCAGAGAGTACTGCCACCCACTTGGTATCATCTATGAATGGACTGAGGGGGCACTGAATCCCCTCCTCTAGATCATCAGTAGAGATACTAAACAGGACTGGCCCTAACACTGCTCCCTTGGGAACACCAATGGTGACCAGCCACTGCTGGATGTGGCACCCTTTACCACCACTCTCTGGACCTGACCACCCAGCCACTTCTTAACCCAGTGAAGAGTGCAAACCATGTGCTGCAAGCTTCTCTGAGAGGATGCCTTGGGGGACAATATTAAAAGCTTTAGTGAAGTCCAGGTAGGCTACATCCACAGCCTTTCCCTCCTCCACTAGGTGGGTCATCTGGTCATAAAAGGAGATCAGGTTGGTCAAGCAGGACCCATCTTTCCTAAATCCATGCTGTTTGGGCCTGATACCCTGGTTGTCCTGTACACGCCATGTGATCTCACTCAACCAACAGATTAACCATAACCTTCCTGGCCACCAAGGTCAGGCTGACAGCCCTGTAGATCTCCCAGATCCTCCTTCTGGCCTTTTTGTAGATTGGCATTGCAGTGGCCAACCTCCAGTCATCTGAGACCTCTGCAGTTAACCAGGAAAATGATGGAGTGGCTTGGTGAGCTCTTCCACCAGCCCCCCTCAGCACCCTCAGGGGGATCCCATCCAGCCCCATAGACTTGTGAGTGTCTGAGTGGCTCATCAGGCCACTTACTACTTCCTCTGGGATTGCAGCAGATCCATTCTGCTCCATGTCCCTGTCTATGACTTCAGGGGCTGGGTAGCCTGAGTGTAACTGACCTTTCTGTTAAAGAAGAGACAAGGAAGGCATTAAGTCTTTCAGCTTTTTCCTTGTCCTTGGTTACAATGTTCCCCTCCATGCCCAGTAAAGCATTGAGATTTTCCTTGGCCCTCCATTTGTTGTCAGTGTATTTGTAAAAACACTTTTTATTATCTTCCTTTGCAGTGGCCAGATTGAGTTTTAAATGAACTGTTATATATTTATTACGTATTTTTATATTATATTTATATAGTTATATGCAGAAAGGTGGTTTAGAAGTAAACATATCTCTTCGGGGTTCTCTGATACAGTTACAACATTTTAGATCTTGCTGTGGCTGATGACTTGACCTATGTGCTCAGGCTGAGTAGGCAACAGGAAGTTTTTTATTTTGTCACTGGAGAGCAGTCAAGGAAGTTTTTGTAGCTGGCATGTCACATTTTTCATGTAATTTTACATTTCCTTAGAGGCCAAGTTAACAAATTAAGACATTCTCAAGAAGAAAAAATAATTCCCATGTGTGGAAGCTATGATGGAGCAGGCAGGAGAAAGATATTACAGATGCTGGAAAATATTGGCCAGCAAAAAAAAGCAACAATCTCTGTAGAAATGGCTTGTTACTGGACAAATGTTCAGTGACTGCATCATCCTAGTGCTATTCTGCATAGCATTTACTTAAACATATTATTCTTTTAATATAACAATTTGTTTAGTTTACTGAGTAGCTGAGTTTACTGCATGTCCAAAGAAGGAAAACTAAATGAGTGATGAGTCGGGTCTGGAGGACAAGTCTTAAGAGGAGCAGCTGAGGAAAATGGGGTTATCATTCCCCCCAGACATAGTGTTCTAACACAGGGCTCTGGGGGTCCCAGGGCCCATCACTGGGGTTGAAGACAGAGAAAAAGATGGGGTTAAATGTTTCTGCTTTGTCACCTCCTGATTGTGAGGTGACCAGCCTCATCAAGTAACAGCCCAGTGTTATCTCTGATCCTCCTTTTGCTTTTGACGTATCTTAAAAAGCCCTTTTTGTGACCTTTATAGTGCTGGCCAACTTGAACTCTAATCAAGCTTCGGCCACATGAATTTTCTCCCTGCAGTGGTGAACACCGTTCCTGTAGCCCTGCCATGTTGTCTGTTGTTGCTTCCAAATACTGTATACTTTCCTTTTCTGCCTAAGTTCCAGAAGAAGATCCCTGCTCAGCCAGGCTGGACTTCTGTCTCACTTGTGTGACATCTTACTCTTTGCGATTGCCTGCTCCTGTGCTTTTAAGAGATGGTTCTTAAAAAGTGACCAGCGTTCATAGATTGCAGTACGTTCAAAAGTAGATTCCCAGAGCATCCAAAAGTATTACAGCATCTAAAGTCTGCTGTCCCCATATACAGGGCCAGAGTTGTCCATAAGGCCAAGGGCAGTTGATCCAGAAAGATCCTGTAATTTCTTGTAGAATTATTCATTGCTGGTAGTGTCCTGGCTGGGTGGTCAATAGTAGACTCCCACAACAATATCTGCTTTATTTGCTTTCCCATTCATCCTTACCCAGAGGCTCTCAACTCTAATATTGCCTAACGTTTTGGCTTTTGTTGAGACTTCTCCAGCTAGTGTGCCTTCAAAGCATGAGAGAGAGAGAGAAGGGCAGTTGATGAAGTGCTCTTAAATGACAAGAAGTAAAAGGATTAAACAGTGTTTTTTAAGTAAAGATAAGGTTTGTTGCTCTAAACTGATGGCATTGTGATCAAGACTGTTAATCCAGAAAAAGTATTTTAAAATACTCAAGAAAATATTTGTAAAATTATGTATCTGAAGTTTGCATTTTTTAAGATGTAAACATTTTTTTCTAGCCAAAACCAACCGGTGTATTAGGTACAGTAAACAAACCATTATCTGCAACTGGAAGGAGACCATATATTAGAACTACAGGATCAGAGACTGGAAGCAGTGTAAACTCTGAGTTGAGCTCTTCTGCAGGAAACAGATCAAGGTACGGCAGTTCAAAATACCTTTCATCAGCTCTTTACTTCATGTTCTCCACTGTGCTTGCAAGTTTTAGGACAGGAGATGATTTAGTCTGTGTGCTTATGTGTTTGAGGAGTGTCCTTACTTTGTCTGGTTTTAAAAAATGTAGTAGTTCTCAATAGGTAAAATCTCCATACTTGCTTTTTGGTTCAGTTTGTGCAGTTGATGTTTTGATGTATATTAGGATGTATAAATTAGGATTAATCCTGATTGGAAACAAGAAACTTTTTTGATGTAGATGTAATATTCTGATCTACATAAGATTAAGAATGATAAAAAAAGCTTGTTGAAGCAGGCCAGGGTCTCAATGGAAAGGTGGACCATATGATTATAATATTCAATGATTCTTCTAGCAAGCATTATTTTTACATGGATCCAGAGTTTTAAAATTTGTTGTAAATCTGGAGAAACAGTTTACACTTTCAGATTTTAGTATTGTTTAATTTGGTTTAGAATTGATTATGTGACTAAAATAAAGGGTTAAAGAAAGCAGAGAAAGTTAACTCTAGTTGCTAAATTTCATAAGGCCAAAAGGAAGTATAACTGTTGAGAATTTGTTCTGTAAGTGTGCATGATACAAGTTGTAATAATCTTGGCTTTTTCTTTTTTGTTACTTTGTTTTTAAAACTATGAAGATTGGTCATTATTGGTGTTTACTATTCTTCACCACATTTTCCAGTATTGGCTCGTTCTATCTGGAAAAAGAACACAGCCTATTTTACAGCTCTGGTCTTAAGTTTGCAAAAGGCATTATATGGTGATGTGACTGTGGTAAGGGATTTGGCTCAATGACCAGCCAATTCCTTTCAGACCTTTCCCAGTTCTGGGAAAGAAAATATAAGTGTGGACTCTGCCAAATTCAAATGTTTTTAAACTAATTTAGCCTATTGTGTTGATTCCCACCCCCCCCCCCCCTCCCCCCAGCTTCTTCCCCCCCCCCCCCCCCCCCCCCAATAATTCCAAACATTTTTCTTATTTTCTGTATATTTTTGTTTTATTATGTCTTCCATGATGCTCCCAGGGAACAAAGTTCAGATATATCAGAAACCGGAGTCAGTGAAAATGATGAAAATCCTGTGAGGATTATTTCAGTCACGCCAGCAAAGACAGAACCTGTGAAAAACAAGGTATGTCCAGGGATTTTATGGACTGTGTGTCTATAATAAACTTGGCATTGGGCCTTTTTTCAGTCCACATCACTGCGGGCAGTCTCTGAGGAAATGGTAACATCCAGTTTCATTTCATACAGTTCTATCAGCTTCCTAGCCTAACAGAAGACCCTTTAATTTCAAAACTGCTGTTTATTTTATCCAGAGTAATTTATAGAGCTCATTTGAATGGCCTTCGTCCTTCTTTTTTAAAATTCCAAGGTTACTCCCACCTTTATTCCACGTTTTCTAAAATAAGTAACAGTGAGGCTGGGATTTAGAGTGGAAGTTCACACCTGTAAAAAGCTTTAATGGAAGTTACTGCCAAGAAAATGTCAAGTGGTCCTATAGCATGAAATAAACATCTAATTTTTGGATTTTTGTCACAACTAAAATCTTAATTAAACTATTAAAAATATATTTTACGGTTCTCCCCTCTTTCATTAAAGAGAGAACACCATGTGTAAATCATAATGATTTTTTAACTTACAAAACATACGATGGCATGAATTTTAACACAGTTGAGTCCTGCCCATGGGATAGATTAAACTCAAACAGCTGTACAGCACGCTGGGCTTTGCCTGGCTGGGAAGGACCTGTGGGACCATCCCCGGTGAACAACCAACAGAGCATGAGCTGGCTGTGTGTCTTGGCAGCAGTGAGGGCAGCAAGCTGTGTCCTGAGTAGTCAGCAGATTGAGGGATGTGTTTATTCCAGCCTATTTGGCATTCATTAGGCTATGCCTGGAATACTGTGTCCTCCCCAGTTTCATGCAGATACTGAAAAACTGGAGAGAGCCTTGCAGGAGGCACCAAGATTATAAAGGTGTGGAGAAGTTGTTGTGTGAAGAAAGGTTTGAAGTATTGGGTTTGTTCAGCTTAGAGAAGAGAAGCCTTGGAGAGGATCATTCAGTCTTTCAGTATCTAAAAGGTATTTATGGAAAAGATGGATGGAAGGAAGTATTCTCAAGGCTGCTTGCTGGAAGGAAAAAAGGCTAGTGGGAGAAGTTGCTTCAGGGGAAATTCTGTTTGGATGCAAGCAGAAAAAAATACTAAAAAAAGAAAAATCTACATTGTGAAGAAATTTAAACACTGGAACAGGCTGTCCAGAAAAGTGGTGGAATATCACTGTTGATGGCTTGACTTTTCAAGGCCCTGGATAACCACTGAGGCCCTACTGCCAACAGAAGATTTGACAGAATGATTTTCAAAGATCACTGCCAACCTAGATGATTCTGTGATTCAAAACAGATTTTTGTAATAATGTAGGGATACATAGACGGTTTAGGCTGTATGATTTTTAAAAAGTTAAGTATCTGCTTAATCTCTTTTTATTAGATGAAATCAGAGTAATAAGCAGGTGTTTTGTATTTGTATTGTGACATAGAAAAGTTAGGCAAAGCACATAAAAAGTAAATTTTAAAAAAATGCTTTCTAGGTTCTTGAAGTTGAAATTTCAGAGTGGATATCTGTAAAGTTCATATGAATAGCACGTGTGTCTGCTATGAAGCTGCTAGAACAGTAGTAAAGATTACAGAGATTGCCTGACTCATTTGAACACATAAGAAATAATAGTAGAGTATTTAACAAAATAAGTCTTTGGTTCAGATACAGCACTTAGTATAGTGACATTGGTTTGTTTGAAATTACTAAGTCATCCCAGCCATGCTTCTTCAGTATCCTTTTCTCTACCCCTTCTCCCAACTGCTTTGGAAGTCAGTGATGAAATGAAGGCTTAGCATCCAATTGCTTCCTCTTTGATTCCATATGAATACTGCTCTGTGTAGAGAAGTACACTGCTGACCTTTCTGTTTCACATATACAGACACCTCTTCATGGTATTTAATCACTTCTTTACCTTGTTCAGGGTATTGAGAAAAACATGCATGTAGGCCATACCTATTTAGACATGACAAAGAATTTAAAAAACCAGCAAGTTTCATCTTTGGTGTGGTCTTACTTCTTTATTCCCTACAAGCCTTGGGTTTTTCTTTACTGGGACTTAGGACTTTGGTAAACAGCACCTTCGCTGAATGTTGGTCTCAAGATTTGCATGTGTGGAAGTAAATAGTAAATATTGCTGTATAGGAATAGCTCTTCTGCTCCTCTCCTGTCATTTGACAAAGAGACAGTAAAAGGAGCTTGTCCAGAAAAACCATCATGGGAGGAGCTGAAATAATTAGTCTTACTGTAATCTCTGTCCCACACAACTAAAAGATACATTGGGTGCAGATATTAACATTACACACAATGTAGAAAATATTTTTGCAAGGATGAGGTTCAAAATCCCATTTAGTAAAACTTATTACTAGGTTTAAGACCACGTGATGTGTTTTCGTAACAATACTTAGAGTTTTAAAAACTCGTATTTCTCTTGAAGGAAGGTAACCGTTTGAGATTGCCTTTGGGAATCTTTTTTTCTTCACATTCATGATTTTTATTTTCTAGGAGATTAATTCTGATCAGACTACACAAGGAAATAGCACTGAACGTGGGAAAAAAAGAACAGCAACAGCATCTGGAACTGAGAATATTCATCAAAAAACAGAAGAAAAAAGTGTAGAAGAAACAGGCCCATCGCTGGCAGCAAAAACCAGAAGAGGGCGACCAACCAAACCGGAACCTCAGGGTACCACTGCAAAAAACGAGGAAACAAATAAACCACCTGTCAGGGGAAGGAAGAGGGCAGCAGCCAATCAAGAAAGTCCAGGGAGTTTAGAGGCAGGTAATGCCAAAGCAGCAAAACAGCAAGACACAGCAAAAAAGCCAGCAGCAGCACAGAGACAAATTGATCTACAGAGGTAAAAATAAATAAATAAATAATAAAATATGGGGGGGGAGGCGGTGGTCCTTTCCTATCTAAAGTCAGACCCTGAATTTGCAATTACAACAGACCTAGCATAGTTAAGGGCACAACTAAACCACAGTGGATGCCATGGTCCACCATATGTTGCATTGAGTTCTATTTTTCAAAGTGAATACCTGGGTAGCTGGTGTTGGAGAAATGAATTTCTTTGGTCAGAACAGGATAAACTTTACCTGTTTTCGCCAAATGTTACTTTATGTCTGTTGCCTCTTCATTTCCCTTCCTGGCATTGCTGTGTAAAACAACTAAGAGTTGAGGTTGTTTCAGTGCATTCATTAATCCCAGGCACACAGGCATTTGGGTTCTGTGCTGTGCTTCACTTCATTGGTAGCAAAGGCTTGGAAACTGACTATCTTTAATTAAGAGGAAAAATTGTAATTCTGACTATTTTCGGTTATTTTGGGTCTGTGTTTGTTTTAATATTAGCAGTACTGTAATCTATTTTAAGTAACTGAAAAATAACATTTGGAACTTCGTAAACTACAGAACAGCTTTTGGATGATAATCCGGGCTACTTTAGTGTTTAAACGTGCTGACTTGGTTTGCAATATAAGCAATTCATAATGCACATAAACACGAGATGTCTGTTTTGCTGGACCTGGTACCTAATTAATGCAAAAGTGTCCAAAGTCGTAGAGCAATAAGGTCTGCAGACCAGTGTGCTCTAAGGAATCACAAATTAATCTAAAGGAAGAAAGAATCATTGGAATAGTTTTTCTGGAGATTTGTAAGTTGAAGATCTTGCAAAGAACTTTGAACAAAAATAGTTACCTTCTTAGAGCAAGGTTTATAGACCAGTAAAATGTTCTGTCTGTCAAGAGTGTAATACTTGTGTACTGCTTTGCAATGCTTGTTTAAGTCTTCAGAACAAATTGCACTATCCATATCCTTTAATAAGCTACTGTATCAGATAGCATCTTTAAAATATGTAATATCTCAGTGTTTCTTGGACAAAATACCAAAACATTGTTAACGTTTTTCAGAAGCCAGGTGCTTGGAAGTGATGGAGATTCACTGTTGGAGATAGACTCAAGTTCAGAATACTCTCAGAATGCAATGGATCTTTTTAAGGCCTGTGGGAGCAGCCAGGAAGATACTGAGGATACAGAGATAGCAGAGGGAGGCTTCCTTAAGGTGTAGCAGGCATCTTGTATAGGACAATTCTCTCTTTTTACTTCTTTATTGCAGTTTATACAGTAAGGAATCAAAGAAATTTGTGTGTAAAAAACACTGTGTCTGATAGGTTTTTTGCTTCTAAGTAGACATGTACAAGTTACTGTAAGTACTTGGAAAATATTTGAAGTAATGCCTATTCTAAAGTAAAATGGGCTGTTTTTATAAACCTGGGTAATTCCAGTTAACTAGATCAAGTTACTGTTCTTAATCTCTGATTCCAGTGAAAGCAGGGGATAACTGTTTATATTTATGCTGAAAAAACATTACTCAGTTATGGAATTATGAAATGCACAACTCAAGTTGTGTTACTTTCAAGTTTTTCAGGAAGTTGTGCTATACAGTAAGGAAATTCAGTTGTATTCAATTAATTATGTAATTGTTGAGAAGATATGAGATGGAGATGGAGTTGGAAAAATCACAGTATAAAGAGTGTAAAAGCTGAAATGTAAACAATATTTAATAGGATTTTGATTCAGAATCACTTGGAATTTCCATGTCCTTACGATTAACTTTCATTTCCTTTTTTCCCCCCATAAAGGTAAAAAGAAAACTTGCTCGAAAAGGGAGGAAATGATGGCCAAATAAAGGCATGCTCCAAGCTTCTGCAAAAACTAGGATTCAGAAATTTCCTGTACAGGAACTGAAATTACTTCAAAACACACAGCTTTCAGCTCTGAAACCAGAAGGAAAACTATGCTTCCCTTTCACATGAAATTAATCCTTCTCAATGGAAATGTAAAGCAGAAACTCTTGAGAAAGAGGCTAAAAGCATCTGTACTTATTTCCCCAGAGACTTTTTTTATGAAAAGTCAATAATTAAGCAAATTGCTTAACACTTGGTTCCAGTTCCTGCATTCTGGAGTTTAAAAGTGTATTTACACCATTAACTTTCATGCTGCATTTTTTTTTAAAGAAAGTCAGAGAAGGTCCTTACACTGACATTTAAAATTCATGATCCTAGAGCCAGGTATTCCCATGTTTCACAGAAAAGGTAGAAGTCTACTGAATGGATTTTAAACAAGACTAGAGGAAAAAAAAAACACAAAAAAAATTTTTTGCTTTACTTTTGGAGACTGTTTTATGTATAATTCTTTCTGCCTGCCTACTTTTCTGCAAAAATAAGATGTACAGATTTCAGTTCCCTGCTATGAAAAGTCATGTGGTGGCAATTTTATAAATGTTGCTTTCTGATTTTTATCAGAGTGGGAAAGTAATCACTTAAAATTATTATTAATTTGCAAGTAGACATTTCATTTTTTAATTTTCTCTCCATTTTAGTTTAATATAATTTGCAATAAATGTACATATTGATGTTTGTTTTATAAAAACATATATCACTTTTAAGTGTTTTTACTCCTGCGGTTCTGTTGGAATATTCTAAATTTTAAAGGAGTAAAGACAGTCCAGCATTTGATTTTATAATGTTTGTCACCAGATTTTTATTATTGATGTAAAGAAAAAAAAATCAGTTTTTAAAAATAGTTGGACTTTGGCAGCTTTGTAAGGAAAGTTGGAAATGTTTAGGATTGCTCTCAATTTTAAGCATTGTGCTGATTGGAAGTAAGTCTGTTTTGCATTTTGTCTTCCTGTCCAGGCTCATTTTTTAATGTTTATTTTAGAAGATTGTTGCATCAATATTATGTTTCCTGGCATTGTTCAGCATAGATACAGTGTACACTTTTATGTACACATGATCATATTTAAGTTCGTTGCATAAAATAAACGCTTCTAGGTGTCATATGGTGGTCCTTTTTTTGATTTTTTTTTTTTTTCTTTCACAGAATACTAATTGCTATATCTGTATATGGGCTTGGACGTTCACAGAAGTATTGTACAGAGCGAAGGAGTTGTAATGCAGACAGTAACGTAGTTTAAAAGTTAAGTTTTTTTGGTAAAGTTACAGTGCTTTATCTCGTGAAGGGGGTTGGGTTGGTCTGCAGAGTGACAGTGAAGAGTTTGCTTTGTTTCCCACTGCCTCAGTTCCCTATTTCTCTTCTGCAGATTTTGAAATCCCTTGATTCATATAGAAGAGCTGGATACTGGTGGCATTAGTTAAGGATTGCTTGTGCTCCTGAAATGGGTAGGGTGCGGTTGTGTGCTCTCGAACATGAGTTAAGTCTCTCTTAGCAAGCATACAGCTGATGTTATTTTTCTTCTGTGCATAAAGCAGTGTGTGCAGCTCCCCTTCTAAAGCAACCTGCAGTGCTTTGACCTGAAGGATTTGAAATGCTTTTGACAGAGGGAGGCCGGGAGTTTTTAAAATCATTTAATTACGCATCTGTCAGGGGTTTGATTTCTAAAACTGAAATAATTTCACAAGGTGGATTTACTGATGAGAATGCAGTTTCTTTTTGGTGCTCTGGTCAAATACTTCCCTCTCACAAAAGTTAGAGTATTTTGGTTTAAACTAATTTTAAAGTGTTTTAGTGCTACCTGAAAAAGATACTTGCTTTTAAAAATGAGTTCTGGTACTTAGTTGTGTGCCTTTAACAGTGATCTGAAATCTGGACTTGACAAATCCTGCAAGCAATTCAGATTTGTTTCCAAAAGCTTTGCTTTTTTTGGAGTGGATAATTATTGGATTTTTTCCTTTTTACCTCTTTTGGTCAGTTTTTAATTAGTTACAATGTCAAATTACTCAAGGAATCATCACAGAATAATTTAGGTTAGAAGGGGTTTCTGGAGGTTCAGTGCCATGCTCAGGGCATGGTTTTCAATTGTCTTTCTTCAGATGGGATTATGTTGAGTTTCTTTCTCTGGTTTTTTTTAATGTGGACATTTGAGTTACTTTGATATGTTGATTATCAGTAGAGTCAATTGGTACATTCATGGAGCAAATTTATTCTGGGCATAATTGGCTGAGCCAAAATGCAGCATACAAGAATTACCAGAGGGGTCTAGCGGTGGCCCCCACTGACTCTTCTCAGAACTTGCCCCAGACAAGGCTGCACTCGGAATTTCCCTGCCTGCCCGCACTGTTCCCGTTCAAGCCCTCGGGGCAGCTGTGGTGCTGTCACGAGCTGCCTCAGTGATGGGTGGGCACCTTGGTGTCAGAGCTGCACCCAGGGGCCCTGAGTGCTGACCGCACACAGGAGGCAGCCTGGAGAACCAGGACAGAAGGCACAGCCACCGTTTTAACAACAGACATAATTTATGCATTGCCAGTGCTGCTGAGGCCTTAAAAATAAGATCTATTAAAGAGTAATGAGTATAAAACTCTGGAATTGAAGGCAAAGTATTTTGAAGAAAATGGAGGGTGGTAGGGTGTGTGTGTGTCTACTTGGCCATATATCAGTTTTCAAATCTTGTACATGAGTGGGGATTCTCCCATTATAATAAGGAAACTGATGCTCAGAGTTCTTCACTTGTTAATGTGTGATTAAGAATAATAGGAAGCCCAATAAAACACAGTATTTATGGCTTTTTACCAGTGTAGGATTTAAAGATGCTGAGGTTTCACATTTAGTTACATAGTTAGAGCAAAGTTCTTACCATCTTTTAAGTTCCCATCTTCATAAAAGTCTGGCTGTGTTTCTTAGCAGACATACATTTATTTCTGTTTCTTTCTGTCTTCCGATGCCTGGATTGCATGGTTTTCATCACAGTAAGACAGGAAAGCTGTTCTGAGAACATACTTTGTAATGTTCTAAATTAAAGCTCTACCACTCAACAAAACTAAATTTGAATAGTTCTTTTGGATGAAATAATGTTGTCTAGAGCAATCTTAAACAGGAGAAATAATATGCATTACAAACCTTTTCTGCACATGCTGACAAGCCCTGTTAATTTTAGTATTGATAAATAACAAAAAAATGTTACCTAAAATGTACTTCTAGCTGTTAGATACTTAGCTCACATTGTTGGACCAAGTGCAGCATCAGACTGGTTATTGAGTGTCAAGTTCACTGGTGGGGCTGTCACAGCTGAACTGTTTCCTCTAAAGATGAAGTAAGATGCAGGATCACCAAACATTTACAATACATGGGAAACTTGCTTCTTAAAGAAATCATCCATGCAGATTCTAGTTCTCTTGCATGTGTGCGTTGTTACTGTCTTTATCAGCAGTAATAGCTCTGTTTGTGCCTGGAAATCAAATCTCAAATTGATGCTCAGGGAAATAGCCCAAACTGAAGAAGCCTGGCTGCAGATGCACAGAGCTGGTAACCAAGCATTAGTCACAGAGTGGCTGGTTTCAGCCCATGGCATTGTATCTCAGTGCAGGAACAGATTTGCACAAGGAGCAGCAAGGTGTTAAAAAGCAGGGAGCAAAGTCCTTCTGTACAGCAGCACTTTTTGTGTCCCTTGAAGCCTTTCTCTTCTTGAATTTCTGACAGGAGGGAATCATCGGCTGATGAGTATCCTGGGTATTCAGATGGCCAGAAGGAAACTCAAATAATACTGTAAAATACTCTTAAACTTCAAAGACCGACAGTAGCTTCCATTCCTTAAGAGATTTTAATCCAGACATTCTGTGGATTGATTTGCCTCAGTTCCTCGAAGGCAGAGAACAAGACCGGACTTCCTCAGGAGCAGAACTTGGAAGTGGTTGCTGATAACCTGTCCCTTCCCAGCTGCACAGCCTGAGTCAGGAGAGTGGATCCAGGATGTCCTTTTATTTCTTATTTCTAAATGAGAAACCAAAGGGGGCAAATGACCCAGTTGCTCCCATTAGAGATTCCTTAGCACCAAGTCAGTGTGGTGACCCACAGGATGACTACTTCCACAAATCACACCCTAGTATACTTCAGATTCAGAATAGGAACATCTCTGACTCCAGGGAACTTCCCAGCACTATTTTTTGCAGTCTGAAAGGAGATGAGCAAGTTTCTGGCATGTGCACCTGCTTGTAAAGAAACTAGTGGGACCACAGCCAAAGGCTTGTTGCAGTTGAGACCTCCTGCTCGCTCAGGCCCGAAGAGCTGAAGGCATAGCCCCATGTGCTGCGGTGAGTGGTAGGAGCAGCTCTGCAGCCGAACTCGGTCAGCATCACCTGTGCTGGGAGATGCTGTGAGCGTGTTCCTCAGAGCCCTGGTGCCATGTCAGGCAAAGGGCAGTCGTCATACCATTGGAACAAATCCTCCTGTTACCTGATGGAAAGACGTTTCCAACCTGCACCAGAGCCACTTCTCTCTGCCTAGGAAAAGTCCTGACCCTGACACTTTTATCAGGACTGTGGGCCTGTAGTGGCTGGGTGTTGTGAGCCAACAGGAGGAAAGTCAGGCTTGTGGTGACCTCTTCAGCTTTGGCAAGAAATTACTAAGGAGCCATTCAACTTTGAACCTGGGGGATTTGTCACCAACTGTGCAGCTCTATCCATGGTCAGCAGAGCCAAGACATCTATGGGCAATGCAAGTGGGTGGTGCAGTTGAGTCTTGTGTTACTTGGTGAGGAGGGACAGCCAGCAGGAGACATCTGCTTTTCACTGGGAGCACAGGTTATCCAAGCTAATTTGTAAACTCACTTAGGTCATGCTGGCAGCCTTGTAGTCTCAGCAATGTGCCAGCTCAGGCAAAAAGCTTGACCAAATAGCTCTGGAATACTGAGCATCCTCCTACAGCCCTACCAGCTGCAAGAGCTCAAATCATAATGCTGCAGGTTGGGCATGCTCCAGAACAAGAAATACATGTTCTGCTCCTTGGTTCAAGCATTTAATTCTCTCATTGCCCTGGAAGCAGAAATTGATGTGTTGACTCTGATGCCCCAAGGAGCTCTTGAAGCAAGAGATGGAAGGTGATTATGGCTGTTTCTTTGGTGTTGGGTCCAATGGCTGTAAAGCAAGTGGGAAGTCACTGTGTGCCCCAACTGTCCCCAAACCAGAGACAAGCTGGGTTTATGCTGGTGGCAGAGGTCTGAGCCATCAGTCTCCTCTCAGGAGGTTTATGTGCTGTCTCCAGAGCACATGCAGGGTCCCCTGTGCAGCTCACTGCTCCTTGCTGCCCACACATAAGCTCTTCTCCACTTCCTACGAAATTAGGAGAGACTGTCACTGCCCACATAATTCAAGCCATCACCTGCTTCCATCCCTGAGTGTTCCCAGGAAAGGAGAGAGTAATCTGTAACCTGGATAAATTATTCTGGATGGTGGTGCAGCAAACACTGTTCATCCTTCCTCATGCTGGTAGGACAGGACAGGATTCAGGCTCGGGCATGGACAAGGGAGCTGCTCTGCACACCTGCTGTGTGAGCTTGACAGAGTACCTTGGTGCCTTTCCTTAGTGCCCTTTCCAGTCACCTTTTCTCAGCCTTGCAGTACATTGGTTCCCAGCTATTCAAAGCCCTCTTTGCTGTATCCATCCATGCCTGCACATTGTGTCTTCTGCATTACCTTCTCACTTGAATCTTATATAAGCTTAGCTTTGAGCATAAAAGGATTTGGGAAGAAAGCAGACTCTGCCTTGATTAATTTCTGAGGCTTGTGGGGGGCGTGCACATTGCAGTTTATCAGGCTCTGCTTTAGTAACGAGCTTCTAAGGTCTGGTTTTCCCACAAGGACCCCATGTTCAGCACTGCTATCCTCCATCCTCCCTCAGTCAGCACCTGGTTCCTGTTGTTACCACTCCCTTTGTCAGGAGGGTTGTTACTCACAGTGCACTTGCCATGCAGGTTCTGGAGCTGCCTCAGTCTGTCAAAGTATACTAAATGGCCAAATCTCCAATGCTCTAGGGAAGTTTTCTAGTCATCTGGACTATTACAAGACATGACAGAAGATCCAGCATTCCCTCACACAGAAACAGGGTGTATTTTTAATCCTTTGTAGCTTCCACACGTTTAAGAAACACCAACCCCCCACAGACTGCACGCAGAAGATCATGGTGGCATTCACAGCAGTCCTGGTGTGTTGGCCATGAGGTAGATGTGGTTGTATCTCTGGCTCTCCAAGTTTCAGGTACCTTCCTGGTAAGATCATCCTTCAGAGTGTATCAATGTGTATAAATACCTGAATGGGAGAGTGTAAACAAATAGAGCCAGAGGTACAGCCCTAGAGAAATGAATGGAAATAGAAAAATTTTCCTATTTCCTGGCCAAACTTACTCCCAACCAATTAATACCAACCTGAGATCACGTCTCTTGTAGGTGACTGGTCACAGCCAAACACCCAGCACTGCATCCACTCCCTTGACTCATCACCCCCCCGGCTGGCTGTAGGCTTCTGCTCCTTGGAACTTTTCTTGTGCCTGTGGACAGGGGGATGGGCACTGCCAGTGCTGTGGCACCACTTCTTCCCCACTGCCTTCCTCCATCTCCTTACACACTTTCTCCAAGAATGTTGTGTCTGACCAACACAATATTTTCCCACATAACCACCGTATATTAGATGCTGTTTGGCCATTTTTGAGGGCACCTCTACCCCCAGAGCTACAGTCAGAGGCATAGGGGCTTTCTGTTAAATTTACTAGGACAGATCTGCCATCTTCCTCAGACCTCAAGAGCTCAAGTCTATTTTTTATTTGGTCACTCTTCAGCCCTGAAATGGTAATGTGTTTCTCCTCCAGAAGACCACTTACCCTGCTGTGCCCAAGCCCCCTCCTGCTGCCTCATGGGAGCTGCACCACATGCCAGGGGGGTGGGTAGTCACTGCCTTTGGCCGGGGAGCAGGGCGGGGTTCCTGCTCTAAGCATTTCCCTTGCACACATTGTTTCATGAGGGTGGTTTTGGAAGCTGCCCAAAGCAGTTGGCCAAAATGATAACAGAATTTCATTTGATTCTGCATCATTGAGCTGCTTTCTTTCCAAAACATACCTTTAAGCCAAAACATGGGTTGTTTCTTCTTTTGGGTTGATGGTGGGTTTTTTTAACCTTTTTGCTATTAAGAGAGCTTTTTCATTTCACACTTGCAGGATGTGGCCCCTTTTGTGTATTTGCTTCTTTTGCAGTCACATCGAACAGATCCAGGCCCCCTGAGTTCACAGTCTCTTATGTGGACAGCTGGCTCCCTCCAGCCCATCTCAGCAGAGCGGGACGTGGCTTCCCACTGGATATGGCCTCCCCAGGGCTGTGCAGAGAGGCAGGATCATCTCCCTCAGCCTGCTGCTGACACTGCCTCATGCAGCCCAAGATACACTTTGCTGCCTTTGCCATGAGCACAGGTTGGTGGCTCACGTTCAGCTTGGTCCACATCCCAAACCCCCAGGTCCTTTTCTGCCAAGCTGCTTTCCAGTTATCCCAGCCTGTATTGGTGCCTGGGTTTTATCTCCCCAGGTTCAGGACTCTGCACTTCCCCTTCCTGAATTCCTCACAGATAAGAACCATTCACAGGTGAAAAGAATGGCACACAAACAATAAATACAAAGAATGACTCTCCCTTAGTTTTTAAGAAATTTTGGGGGTTTGGTTTGTGCTTTGTTTTTTTTCTCCTCCACCTCAGCATTGTCTGACCCAGTGAATTTTGGTAACTACTTTGTTTATACATGTTTTCTTCCCAACAGTTCCCTCTCCTGATAACTATGGCCTGGAGACAGTTTATCCCAGCACTTTTGATGTAGTTCAGACCATTAAAGGATTGGAATGTGGAATAAGCTATAGTGGGCAACACATATGCCAAAGCAAAGAGTGAGAACATGCCCCCATCCCAGCAGGTCATTCACCTATAGCAAGTTCATATGCAGGATTCATTTCTTGGAGTTGCCTCTTTAAAAGTCATAAACATCAAGTGCTTTCTTTCCATTTGCACTGACGGCTTTGGATCCTTTAAGCCACTATCTACACAAACTGCTTCACACCCAACAGCTTCTTGCAGCAAGGTGAAGATGTGATGGCCACCACTTCCAGAAACACCCAGGACCAACTCTGTGTTTGGTGTTTGTTCTCCAGCCTTGTGTTGATGGAAATTTAAAGCTGTGACGCCATTTCCAGTGCCTGCTCTTTGTTATGACTGCAGTGTGAAATGGGACCAGCCAGTTGTAGGTGTGCTTTTGAACCAAAATCCATCTTGGTGTGTAACTGGCTCCTATTTTTTGGGGCTGTAACCAGCAAAAGGTTCCTCCTTCAAGAAAGACACCCTCCCACCCACCTCTGAACCTAGGCAGCAGGTAAATGTACAAAAATGGGGATAGCAGGCTTTGCCCTGATACAGCAATGTGGCTCAGCTGCAGGAACTTCCCAAACCTCTCAGGGTCAGCAGGAGCTTTGACTATTCACCATCATCATGTTTTTAAACTGCCAATTTTGAGAAGAGGTTTCAGGAAAGACAAAGGAAAGTGACCAGGGCACTGTCCCTCTCCCCACCCTGCAGGAGCAGGGGGCCACAAGCCCATGCCCCGCACCACTTGCAGGCAAAGGCAGCTGTACACAGAGGACTTGGGAGTGCTAAAGGGGTCTGGTGGCTCAGGTATCATCAGCACAAAACAGGTTCTCTCCCACCTCCCCTCTCCCCCCCACCATATTTTCCTCACCAGCCCAGCTTATTACCCTTTATGTTATACCAGGCTGTCATAAACCCACCTAAAGAATTCATGTATTTCAACACAAAGCAGCCACTAAGTGAAGCAATGTAATTTATTTGACATTATACCAGACACGGGTGCTCCAGATCCAGACTTGACCTTAAAAACAATTTAAAATCCTGGATTTGCTGTATTGGAGGTATCAGTTACCCGTCTGAGAGCCAAATGTGTCAGTATTACAGCCACTGAAACAGAAAACTAAGTACAGGACAAGTCAAGCTAGCAAGCACCATCAGTCCATTTCAGCTGTGAACTCGCTTCCAGTTTTGGGGTGCTGGAAGGAATGACAAGGCTGTTGGACAACTTCACAAGTATTTCAGTATAAAGCAGCTCTCAGTTACTCATGTCAGTGTCTAACTACACAAACTGGGGAATATGGACCTTTTTTTTTTCTCTGAATTAGTATCAGGCTAAGACCTGCAGGAGAGGGACTGAGGAGTGCTCCCTCTCCCTCACCCCGTTAAAGAATGAGGTACCACAGAACGACACAGCTCCTGATGACAGTAAAATGAAACAAAAAACCCAAACAACATCTTACATCATAAAACTGTGCAGTACTATCCCAGCTGGTAGAGCCTGCCCAGAAACCTGCAAAACCTGCCCAGGGATAAACATGCACCTGAAGATGGGACGCAGATTTGAAACAGAGTACTACAACCAGCTCCACAGCAAACTCACTGCTCATTACTTCAGCTGTGCAGCTGCTGCCTTCAAACTGCTTTACTCCATTTAACAAATGTGGACAAATGCCAAAAAAGTGAAGTTTGTACTGGTAGTAAATCCATAGTCATCATCTCTCCTAGGTTCTTCCAGAGCTGGACAACAGGGCAGTGTCATTAGCCACCAGGCTGTCACCTCCCTGTGCATGAACCAACTGCAGTTTGAAGTACATAGTTTAAAATGTGATGACATGAACATAAGCGGTGCACGAAAATCCAGAGAGAACTTTTCCTCTGTGAGTTACCGGCTTTGTTTCTTCAGATGCAGCCTTTGAAAGGAGACAAGTGGTGGTGCGGCTGTACATGTAGTTTTCAGGCCATCACGTGAGGCAGTCCTTGTTGAAATAACACATGCTTCCATTACACAACTTCTATTTACACAATTTTCTTCTTCAAAATTTTCTAATGTGCACCTTGAAAATGATCATCCCTTTCGCTCTTGTTACTGACATGGAGGCAGTAGACCCTATAATCTTAGAACAATCAGAATTGCCAGAAATAAAATGAAAACTGTTTTCAGGGAAACGTGCATTTATTGTTAAGCATTCCCAGTGAAAAATCAACATCTTTTAAAATGTGTGTTTATTTAAAAAATCATTTGTGTACAAAAGTGTTTGTGTAGTTTTTATTTGCAAGACAAAAAATACTGATGCTGCATTCCAGCCTCCCCACCCCCGTTCCTCCTCCACAGGAAGGCTGATGCTCAGGAACCAACCTTCTGCAGTATTTATTGGTAAATACTCATTTACTAGGAAAGTCAGAATTTAGGATGGAAAAGGTAAGTGAAAAGCAGGACTCTTCAGCAGTTGACATCAGCATTCCTATGATGGCAGCCTTCTTCAGACACTGCACCAGAGCAGCAGCAGGTGCTGCAGATAGTACACCACACAAGCACAGCACTGTCACAGTACAGTTCCTCGTCTGTCGAGCCGTGGATCTGAAATTACACTATCGATGAAGGGCTCAGCACCATGAGTGATCCTGGAGCCAGTTTGATGCCTACAAAGCAGGTAACAGCACAGATCGAACATCACAGCACAGTACAGGGCAAATGATTTGCAAGGGTTTGTCCAGTGAGAACAAATCCAAAGTCAGGTTGCTGCCAACAGAGCACTGCAGCTGGAATAACCAAGCCAGAAGCCAAATGCATTGACGACAGTTGGTCTTGTGAGTCCGATGATGAATCAGCTGATGACACAAACACCACAAGCAGGAAGAGCTACCTACATCATTCACAGATAGGTTTGGAACAGATCAGAAAACTAGCAAGAAAGAAGTAATTGCCCCTTTGCCTAGCCCTAGGAGAAAGCTGTGCCTGGAAAACGAGGATGGTTAACACTGAAAACACCTATTTGGTCTTCCCAGAAGAGGCTTTAGGCACCCACAAGCATCTTGACTTTCATGCTTTAGTTCTGTGATGCAACAGACACTGATGAAATGCACTTTTGCTACCTCTTGTTGAGCCAGCTGCTCATCAAAACCATACAAAACTATGCACCTGGTCACAAATCAGTGCCCCCTACTCATCAACTCCATCAACAAAACCGAGCAGGAGAGGACACCTCATCTTCTCATTGCTCATCAGCCTTTAAATAAAAGCAATTTTTTTGCTAAATAATTTAAGGTTTTCCACTTCAGGCAAGCCTCCAAGTCTAAGCCAGCTTCTGGTGGTTATTCAGAAGGGAACAAGGGACATGCACAGTTGACTTCCCCTGTGCTAAAAATGGAACTTCCTGACACAGTGCATGACCAATGCAGTAAACAAGAATTTGCGCTTGAATCTGTGTTTTGATTTGCCCCCGCTCCCCTTCTCCCTTCCCCAATGACACAAGCAATCCATAAGCTCTGAAGTGCCTAGTCTGAGTCACAGCTGTTAGGCTTAAATTTGCATAGTTTAAATGTTTCTGTTACCCACACCATCTAATGCAGATCTGGTGTTACAAGGTAAGATTCTTTCTGGCTATTTAATTCCTCCTTTCAGACAACAACGAAAAAAGTTTCTATATTCCTTATGTCAGTGTTCCAATACCAATTTACATGGAAAACAGTTGAATACAGTGATAATTAGAAAAAGAACTAAGACATATTCATACACCAATAGTACTTAATTGCTCATAAATACTACCGAACCAATTATAGTCAAGGCCCCATGTACTCTGTTGCAAGCTTCAAACAAAATAATCCAGTTTGGAGTATGCAGAATGCACTAAATGACACATCTTTCCAGGATATGTTTCTAAGGTTTTTTGTCTCCAAAATGCACCAATTTGTCACACTGAGAACACAGCTTGTTCACAGAAGGAATGGGAGGAAGCTGTGAATTTGGCAAGGGGGTGGAATACAGTCAGGGCTTTTGGTACTCATGGGAAAATGGAGGCTTTTGGCAACAGGAAAGGGCATTTCTCTACCTCTGAACAAAGCTGTACTTTGCTCTTGGAGGAACTGGGTAATATGGATAAACCTTTTTGCTGGATGCATGTTAAAATGTTCAGCAGTGAAATCCAAAGAATGCTCTGACAATCCGTGTTATTACCAATACCTTGTTTAGAAAAATGGGGCCATTTGGACTTCAAAATGACTGTTTGAAGCCATCTTCTGGCACAATAGAGGAAGACAACGCATGGTTTCTTTGTACTTAGGAAGCCACTGTACCCATGTTTCATGTCTTGTTGCAAGGAGTGGTAAATGTGCAGCCTGAGTCCACAGCTGGAGTGGGCTGCACAGCAACTCCACGTCTGTGAATGCACAGGGCCCTGAATATAGCGATGTTCAGCAATACAGAAAACGGAACTACCATTTGTATGTACAATGTCTCACAAGGATAAGCTGAACACTAACAGCAAAATTCCTAGGGCTCAGCCCCAGCTGCAGTTAAACTAACCTCGTACAACATTATCCCTATATTCAACTCTGATAATTACCAAGAATACAAAAACATTCCTTATAAAGGAGTGACATGTCAAAATTCAGAGGGACGTCAGACCAAAGACGTCTCCTTAATGCTGGGTCATGCTTCCTTCCCAGCTTCCTTCCTGCCAGCACGTGAGCTAGCATTAAGCTACCAAGCACATGGATGGAGAGCAAAACCCAGAATCCAACATTTATACATAAGGGGGAAGGGGAAGACAACTGTTTTGCAGTAGAGAAGAAAATGAGGTAACTTTGTGAGAGAAGTAAAACTTAACAGGGCATTCTTTCAGAGGTGACCATGCTCACTTAAGAACCTCTTTTTTGCCTCTCCCCCTTTCCCTGGCTTCCTTTATCACTTCACATACTGTTGGAGAAGCCTGCTGTTCTTAGGAGACTGGTCTTATCAAAAGACATGCTCAGAAGCCCGTAACTGAGTAGTTTTATGTCCCCGACAATGATTTCCAAGTTCTTTCTTTTGATAAATAGCAGCGAAGAACAAGGGAAAGTAGTCAGCAATTTGTATTTACCACCAGGGTAAAAAAAAAAAAAAAGGTGTTGATGTAATCAATAAGTTCTTAGCCTGTATAACAGAAAAGACAGCAACTTGAGATTAACACAAGTAGCATTTTGCCAGTTTACTACCGTCCCTGGTTTTCATCTAGCAAACCAGCTGAACAGTAGCAGCTTCTTGTTAAAAAAATAAATAAATATACGGAAAGTCAAAACAACTCTTTTCCTTTGGCATCATTGCAAATGATTTACACTAACTCAAGAAAGCCCAAGAAAACTGATCACTGACTACACCTTAAAAAGCAGTAAGTATAAAGACTAAGCAAATGCATTTAGTATTGCACTGATATGAGTTCAAAGTATTTACTGTCTGTGCCCTGTTTTAAGTTTGGACACATCAGACAGAGCAGTACGGGGAACATCCCAGAACTAGCCAGGTCTCGACAGCTCTGTTTTCTGGTTCTGTTCCCCACTACTATGCTCCAGGTATTTAACAGATACCATAATGTTCCTGATTTCATCTAGTGTGAGTTATAAACAGACTATGAAGTACAAAACTATTTCTATTTGTACTTCATAGCTCTAGAAAAACCCCAAGCAGGCATATATTTCCCCACCCTATTAATCCACAGCTTAGGAGGAAAAAAAAAACAGAACAAAATATAAGAGTAATAGAAAAGATGACTGATACAGTACTCCATTATCCACAATCCCCACTCTCTAGTCTCAGGATTTCTCTGAACTTCCTTGTCAGATATACTCTCAAAAGTTTGCATCATATTCACAAAGATATTACAGCTCTCTTTAAATAGATGTACTAGTGTTTGAAGTTGCAAGACTAATAATTTTCAAGCTTTTGCACTCAGGATGAAATGTCATTTTAATACAAATAAAAAGACTGACTGTATGTACAAGCCAAGGTAAGATTTCAGTTCTCGTTTATCAGAAACATCAATCCAAAAAAAAGCTAAATTGAGAACACACTTCTACTTCTATGTGCATTTGAAGTATGTACAGTAAAAACACCAACACAGCCTCCATGTGTTAACCAGAGAAAAATGCAAGCAAGGATGAATTTTAAAGTACCTGGTAAGCAATCCTTAAACTGAAGCCCAAAATAAAGCTAGAAAACCGCTGCAAAAAACAGCTGATTGCATCATATAAAGTACTCAAAAAAATTTTTTTTCATTCTCAGTACACTGGAGAATCAGCTTTGTCTTCCTTCGAACTGCGTGAAATCATATTATCCAGAATGTACTGATGAACACTTTACAGCTATTTAAAACAAAAAAAAGGAAATGAAACCAGCTCCATCTTTTTGTGCTGTATCAAAGCATACTCCTTACATGATTGTGTAGAAAACATGATGCATGAAAATCACTACTGATAAATCAAAATCTGTATTTTTAAAGGGGAGCCTAGACTACTGCAATGGCACACATAATACCCACAGATGATGAAACATAATCAACAGTATGATGTAAGGGAGAGGAGAATCAGGTTTCCCAATTATTAAGGTAGAAAGAAAATGGTTCTGAATAGGTCACCATTTGGAACTTTGGGTAAGTCTTGAAAGTCTGTCAGGAAAAAAATTACAAAAGCAATTGAGTATTTCAATGGTGCTCTCTTCAGCGACCCTACCTAATATGTCTATTAAGTACAAGCATGCAAATATAGGTCAATCCACAGGCACATAGGATCCATGTTAAAAACAGTAAGATAACTGTGATGAGTGGCACCAACAATTTTGATGACTAACACTCAAAATGTTGCTTTCTGAATTACTAAATCAAAATCCTGAAGCAAGTTCCTGCTAGTCTTTGTCACACTGCTAAACACTAAAGTAGGCATGGTTTTCCCCCATTATCTTAGCTGAGCTCAAAGAATTTTTACAATATTTAGTAAGAAAAAAAATTAAAGTATTTCCCCTTTTTAAATTTACACAGACGTTTAATTAGCTTTATTTACAGAGCGCTTTTTTTCAGTCTCCAATAGTGCCTAGATAGCATCATCAGGCAAGAGTGCCAGTTTTGAAAGAGAATCTATATAGAATCCTAGGAATAACAGATGGTGATGCTCCTCCAGAAGGGGCAAGCTGGACTACAGAAGCAGCTCTCTCTATATGGCTCAGTTACTCAGGAGTAATTCTGTTGCAGTCTCTACATCCCATGATTTTGAAGACAAGGCCACTATTACTGCATTCTGCAATGAGAAAACAAAAGCAATAATATTTTCAGTGCGTGAACCTGCAGCTCCAGAAGGTGGAATGAAAAGTTCACAGATTAATCAAAACACATGAGTTTACCATTTCTTAAATACCAAATAATAATTTATAGAATAATTGTTTCAAAAAGACAGGGGTAGCTCGCAAGATTTATCTGTAACGTAGTATTTTAAAACTCCAATTCTTAAAAATAATAAGCAAAATAGAATAATTAGACCTACACAACATCATGGAAGTAGCAAATCTACTTCAGTAGATTCTGATGCTATTGATGACTTCCTGTATTTATACACATATACTTGGCCTGCCCTTAGTGAAAAATATTTTAAGTTATTTATACTTACCCTATCAAAGCCCATAGCACAAAGGTTTTCTATTTTTTTGGTGTATTCTGGACTAGAAACTGGTGCTCCAGCATACACATGTGCCCAAAGTCGAGCTGTCTGTTTAAACATTTCTGGATTTTGTTTGTACTACACAAAAGAGAGAGGGGGGAAAAGGTGAAAGTTAAATCTCAGCAATCCAACCACACAGCAAGACAATATGGCAAACTGCAATCCATCATTCTTCCTACAATATCTTCCACAGTGTTTCATACTGATCATGCTGCTATTTTTGAAGTAAATTTAGAGGTGAGGATTACACAAAGAGTAAACCTATGCAAGCATTTGATATAATGAGTTTGTCTTCAGGTCAAATTTTGCACTATGGGTATTTGATGTGTACAACCAGGTATTGCTCTCAATTGCACCGACCCAAGCGAAGTAGCTATATTTAGCACAGCTGCTGAAAATTTATATTCAGTGTGACAGAGTACAAATTATCCCTATGTTAACATCTCCTGAACATGGTACTGCGTACTACTCTAATGCATTTCTCTAATCACTAAAAAAATATATGGTTTTACGCACTGCAAGTAGGTCTGCAGTTTTTCAGTCTGGACTAACATTCTACTACCAGACTTCTTCCTGAGAGCGAAGATCTTGATCACACAGGTGACAGAAGAAGGGCTGAAAAATGGGTGAGCAAGTGCAAAAAGCAAGGAATCATGCCAGTATGTAACTATATTATTTAGACCAATCTCGTCACTAACTAGTTTTCCAAGAAACAACAGACTGGACCATATCACAGAGAATTTTTAGTGTGTGCCAAGAACTCAACTGCCAAGAAAGTGGGTCATCTGTCATAAACTGTACTCAGAAAAGTTAAATAATTTTCCCATTTTAACAACTTTGGTATGCAGTATCAAGTTTTTTGTCTTAAAAAAAAAAATCCCTCTTCCCTTAAATCATCACTTTAATAAAACAAGATATTAGCAAATATGTTTTTCAAATATTTAGGTACATTTTAAGGACAGAAACATGGCTGATTATCATTCTTAGACATTTCATTCATACATGAAAATAATAATTAGATCTATAAAGCATGTAAAATGCAGTACATTTCATTTTGCCTCTCCTACAACAACCCACACCAACTACACTGCTTTGCGTGCCTTGCCCACTTCCCTCTAATTCTGATCCACGGGTCATAATTTGTGTATTTACTATCTGGTGGCATTAATGGCACTAAAACAAACATGGGAGGCAATCTATTGTTGGAAATAAATCACTGTTATGAATACAGTGGTCTGTAATAAATTTCTTTTGGTGTAATGACTAAAAAAGAGGAAGGATTAAGGTAAACACCAGTAGCATACTGAAGTACTATTTTCTTCTGCTCTTAAGTGGTCTTCCCCCAATTAATTTTTTTAAAATATTTTTGAGAACACTGCCAAGCCTAAAAAGCAACTAGCTTTCTAGTCCAAAGGATTAGTCGTAATTGCATTTTACTCAGAACTAGGTTTCAGTGCTCTATTAATAGAATTCCTTTACTTGGGTATCTGTAAATAATCCTGAATTTTCTCACTGAATTGAGAAAAGCCTAAAGCCAACTTTTGCTGATGTTTTGGTATCAGGAATCTGAGGCAGCTCATGTTGCTGTACTGAAAAAAAAACAGCAACCAGAGCAACTAGCACACCAGACAGCTGGTGTCTGAAAATACTGCTCTTACTCAAACAGGAGCTCTCCCTGGGATTCAGCTCAAGAGCTTGTACAACACTGCCATTTACCTGGATGACACACAGTTTAGTAAAATAGCGCAAGTGTGGAGAATAAATTCATGTCTTGGGAATTTTTGTTTTGGAAAACACAATCAAACCCTAACAAAGTAAAAGAGACCCCAACACCAAATAAACACATGAAGGAAACAGGTGTTTACCAACATATCTCTCAAAACCATTATAATCACTTCCTACTTACACATGCCTGTAACTCAAGGCCAAACCCCAGTATAGTTTTCATGCAGATATTTGCAGGAAACAGGGTAAACAGAATCCTCTCCACATCAGCCATGCCACAGTCCCACAGTCACACTGGACACACCCCCACAAGCACCTGAGGGGCAGCCTGGAAAATTGCTCTTTGGAATCTAGAAAGTTTCATGAAGTTTTTTGCCTGAGAAAAAACTCTTACCAGCTCAAGTGCTTCTACTGTTATGATTCCCACACAAAATTCTACCATCAGAGCCAGAACAGGAAACACTACCTTTGTGGAAAAGGATATAGTGTTTTTTTTTAATGAAGAGGGAGTGTGACAGCAAGGGCATACATCCAGAAAAAAAACAGTGCAGGGATATGCCTGGTGGCCTTTCTGGCCTTTACAACACTTCTCCCTGGGCAGAGCAATTCAGCCTGACAGAACTGTTCATGGACATTTATTCAGAGCAGCCTTACTGCAGAATCCCACAAGCAAGCCTTCTGTACTTACTGAGTAGAGTGGTAGCACACAGCTCTCACGCACCCAGCAGTGCAATGGACTACCTCTAATCTCCACGTTTCCCCCAAATCCCGACAGGTCTGAAAAATGCTTATCTATCATCCTGCACTGAGTTTTAGAGGAAGGAGTGCACACCTTGTCACCCTATCCTGGAGGGTTCTGACTTACAGAAGACACAGGTGAGATAGAAGGTTCTTCCAGCATCAACTTGCTTTGTTCTTCTTTTACTGAAATACACCCTGACTGCCAGTCAGTGGGGAAGCCAGGCTGCCTCTCTCTCTTGCCCCAGAGTAGAAAGGAGAACACACACATACTTAGGACCTTGTTCAGAATCGCCAGAGGAATGACTGTTTCTATCCTTCATCAACAATTTAAACAGAATCATGGCAGTCCAGGTATGGCCTAAGATCCCACTGACATTTATTTATTGGTATTAAAAGTTATCACTAATGTCTGAAAGGTAACAAACCTTGTTGACTACAAAATTTTACTGATAGCAATTCAACCAGTGATTAAAACAGTTATCCCCAAGTTATTACTCATAATATTTTGACATTAAACAAATACAGTGCTCAACAATATTCATATTAATCCAGAAGAGGAGCTTCATACCAAGCCAAATACAACTAACACAACCAAGTTAAAACTCATTTTAAACCAACAGCATATTGCTTTTCTTATACTGGAAGCCTTAGATTTTAAAAGGCAAGGTATACTGGAATTCATTTTACTATGCTGTTATCTCCTGATATTTCTCACAAGGTGATAAAAATAAAGGACAAAACCTTCTGACACTGTAGAGTAACTAATACTCACTCTAGAATTCAAAAAGAGCACAAAACACTGTAGCAGCTCACATTTACTATATGCAATTTTATGATAAATTGTTTAAAATCTTTTATCTCCTGTAAGCCTTGGGACCTCACCTGACTCAGCAAAGATTACAGAAGTGTTTAAAAATCACAGTCAGCTGAGTATCTTACCTGGTTTGCCACTACCGCATCTTGTGGATCATCTGGTTCTGCAGCTGCCAACAATGCTTGCAGTGATAACAACACTGTTCTTAGAGTCATTGCTGCTGCCCTGAAATTGAAAATTTAAAAAAATCCTTTACCATATCCCATGTCTGTATTCACCCTTCTGACTGTACTACTATCATAGAAGATATGGGATCGTCTACAGATTGTAAGTCCAAGGAACATAATTTTAAACTGCTGCAGCTTATAGTTATCAAAATACTGCTTTGTATATATATTTAAATAAGGTTTTATACATGGACTTTCCTATCAACAGTGCTTTCTGAAGTTTTTGGAAAGTACCTTGACCTACACATTTCACTATGCCCACTTAATGTAATTAATTTCATCTGGGGAAAAAAAAACCGCAAAAAACCAACGCCGAAATGGCTTGTGTCATTCTCCCTCACTGCCGGTAGCAGCACCTCCTCCTGGGGCGGGGCGGGGCCGGCAGGCTGCGGATGCTCCCTCTGCCGGCACTCCTCGTGCAGGAGCAGTGACCTACATTTTAAACGTGTAACAGGTAAGGAACTCTACACATTAGATCTCTTTGCACCAGTTTTAATATGACATTTTTCAACAAAGTTGAAGCATTTACATAGTTAATTACTACTACAATAATAAAATGGTTAGGCTAATTATGGAATGTGCTATCAAAATACTTCCTTGGCTTCCTCTCACTCCGACCTGACATGACTGTCGGCAGCCAGAAACATTCTGCAGTCACAATGGTCCTGTAAAGTCACTCTTTGCCCCTGTGAAAGAATCCTGTTGAAGGTAGCACAGTTCTGGAGTTGGAACTTCTAAGGTTTTAGGTTCTTATCATTTATCCTGATCTCCAAGTGTATTTAGAATAAGACACTTCAATAATTTAGTACGGGAAAATCCAGTATGCTCAGAGAAGTCAATAAACCCTTAAAAGCAATTGTATGAAATTCTTACACACCAGAAGTATGGAAAGTTGTAACACTTACACAGTTTCACTAGATTTTAATCATAAATAAAACCTCTGATCTACCATTTCAGTTGGCGTACACTGGAAACCAAGTAAGAACCCCACAGACTCTGAGAAAGTTGAGTATTTCTGATTTGAAGAGTTAACTGAACTCTTAAATCATTGTGGCAATGGCACAGACGTTCAAACCAATACAAAGATCTGTTTACTCTGCTTAAGAACTAGTAGCAAGGTGAGTAGGGAAAATGCAACATTTTAGATTTGAACAAAGTGATTATGCCACATGAATGCCAGAGCGAAGTTGTGAAACACAGACATCCAATTTCTTACAAACAAAGCTCAATTTTCAATCAAGAGAAAACAGTTTCTTTTTTTCAGAAGGTTGCAAATAAATGTAAAGAGTTTGTTAGAATAGGTGGGGAACAGTTTGACCTGATACAGTTTGATCCAGCTACAAAGGAAACAGTGTGCAAATCCCTTTCCAGGCTTAGGTTTCAGAAATTTATGTATTTTCCAGTACTGAGTCACTGTATTAAGGTACTTGAGCAGTGTGTACCAATGAACAAAGAATAGATGCTGGTAAAATGTCAGAGGTACATTTGTGGCACCCAAATATTATGTTCCTAGATGCTTACATTCACACCTTTCTTGCTGTGTCACTAACCATTCAAACATGCCATTCTCCCCTAATTGTTTCTAATTCTAGAAGATTTTTCTCAGTAACTTATTTTTTAGCTTGATAATTATTGCTGAGCTTTCGCAGTGCAGTGTTCTACATCAAACTGCAAGTGAGAAACATCCCAAATGACAGAGATTTTAATTAGCACATAGTATCTCATTCCAACTGCCACACTGGCTTCAAGTCCCTTAAGCTGAACTTCGTAGACTTAAATCTTAAAAAAAATCCTTATGCTTTTAAATCTGAGTTCTGAAAAATCACAAAACCATCACAACATAAAATTCTCCTCATCCAAATCTATTCCTCAGTAATTTTCTTTTCTTTACATGTACCTGATGCTATTTTGCTCTTATCATTTCCTTGGGTTTGTAATCTCTACTGGTTTATACTATCTTGAAATTAACCTATTTAATGTACACATTGATGACATAATTCACAGTCTCATCTGCTAGTATTACCGGAATGTAATAAAACATATTTACTATTCCAGCATTCAGGTGTCATGGGACACCAAGTCATTCAGGCCTTACTATGCTCAAATGGATTTAATAATTTTTATTTTTATGCAGTGAATTTCAGGTACTATAGTATCTACCACACCCACTATAAAATCTAAAGTCTTTTTTCCCAGTTAAGTAATTTTATTATGTTAGTTACTGTAGTTTTAAAGACAGACTTCCCATGAAATATCTATCAACAATAACTAATGTTATAGTTATTTTCTCCAAATAAAAGCTGTTCTGCCCTTTCCTTTGCAGAAATCCTTCTACTTTAGATACATCTGAAAATGTAGACAAGATGACATAAAAAGGATTGCAGCCTCTTGTGCCACTTTTACATGCAATTTACTTCCACTTCCACTGTACCTTCTAGGAGTATAAAATACACTTTGGGGAGCAGGGGGCATCACTAAGAACCAAAGGTGCCATGGACACCAGCTGTCTCCAGCTGTCTCTGCCTTTCAAGACTGCCAGGTCCTTTCAATCCCTGTTCATCTGTTATATTTGTAGATTTTTATACAAAGCATACTGGCACTTCTCACAGTCCAATTTCAAAATAACAATAAAAAGCAACAACTTATCCATTTAGATATACAGATGACTGTATGATCAGAGAATTTAAACTCTGAAATCGTAAGTTTCAGACAAGATTGGTTTAGCTACATTTGTAAAAAGTCTTAAAAATGTAGCTTACAACTTATTTTCAAGTCTCGTATCTCAAAACGGCTTTCCCATCTCATGCATCATAACACAGTTTTTATTGGACATAAACATTGAAAGAAGTATCCTTAAATCATAAAAGAAAATCCATTACAGCTTCAATTGCTGTAAAAGAAGAAATTAAAAGTTTGTGATTAATGGTAAAGAAAAACTGACATATTTTGTGTAACTATCATACAACCATCTAAAATCTTCTACATTTAGAACACCAATTAGCTTTCCTGATCAAAGAAAGTAAAAAAAGCTTATTATTTTCTACAATAGCTTAGTCGAATTTTTCAGATATATATTAAGATTCACAGAAGAAACTGAAGGGACAGCTAAAAATAGATTCTGATTTCCCATGAACTTAAAAGCTCTTCTTTTTTCACTTCTCCCAAAGAAGTGTTACCTTCTTTTGGGAGAACACAGTGAATGGAAATGACTGCCTAGAATTGTATTTACAGATACCAGTAGGGCAGGACCTGTTCCTCATCAGCAAAAAGCAAAAACAATTCCGATCATCAATTCTGAAAGAAAATCTATACTGATAGTCCCACAAAGCTAAAAATCCCAACACACACACACACAAACACACACATCCCCTCCCCTACATCTTCACAAGCTAGAGAAGAATGTCCAGGGGAAGAAAAAAAAAATAAGCAAGCTGTATTTTCCTTAAAACGAATTTCCAGTGCAAAGATACAGGTCTTCTGAATTTTCCAACGTACCTTGAAGGTTTATTGATCCAGAATAGAACCCTGAAAAAATTAGGTATTTCCAACTCTTCTTACATTTGAAGTTTACTTCCAGGTGTGGGTGGATTTATGCGCAACAGCTCATGGAGTTCAAGCAATTCTCTTTGGTAACTCAAGTGAGCTTCATGGCTGCGTTTTACATTTGTTCTCTCCTCCTTGCCAAAGGCAAGGTTTTGTATCACTCCTGACAGACTTCTGTCTGATCTGTTCTTAACCAAAGCCTTAGAAGGCTCTTGGAAAATTTACTTCAGTTTTTCACCATGCTTGATACTCTGCACACTGAGATGGCTTCCCCATCTTTCACTGTACATTGTTTTTGCTTAGACCATTATTCTTGCGTACTTCGCTCTGGATTTTTCCTATGGTTCCCATCTTTCTTGTACAACAACTCTCTAAGCGGGTACACTACTTCAATGAAAGCCTGACCAATCACCAGGAACAAGCAGCCAGCTTGTAGAATGAATTTTAAAGGTAAAATTTCCTATTTGCCTTTGTCCCATGACATTACTGGATCCTGTTTGCTCCTAAAGCTTACAATAACTCTTGACTCCCACTCCCATCCCAAAATGTTGCTTAGCTATCATGCAAGCTTGCAGGTTTGCCATCTGCAAAACGGGAGTAGGCCACTATCATGCACCATGCAGAGAGCTCCCTACAGGGGCACTGTCCCCTCAGAGAACTTGAAACTAAAAGCTTCCACTCTGGACATCCAAACCAAAAGCTTGGCTTTCTATTGGCATTGCATTTGCTAAACCACAAGGAAAATCTGGATTGAAACAGAACAAAGAGAGCTGATATACATTTTGTTCACTTACACATTTTTCCTCTTTTTTTAGATAATATCTTAGGGCATTTCCATTAAAAAAGAGCACCCCTAATTTGGGTGACTATAGTGTTAACATTAAAAGGCACAGCAAGCCAGCTGTACTCAGCATGCCCGAGGAAAGAAATCTCTTTTACCTTCTGATGGGCTGAGAGAGTCCTAAGAGGATTACAAAACACTGCCAGGTTTTATTTTTCTTCTTCAGTTTTAAAGGCGAACTAATTCTCCATTTAGGAAGTTTTTACTTATGTTCTTTACATTCTTCTCTAGGAAACAATCTCTTTCATTATTCCAAGAGGTAACCCAGCAGAATGCCGGGAACAGCTGCAGCCAGCAGATTGCTACTCTACTCTGTCAACCAAACATGGCTACAGGAACATTTTTTTCCAAATAATCTGCAATATTTGTTCCATTTGTGAAATAAATAAGCTTGTTAATCCAAGCAAAAATCTCTGGCACCTTGTTCCAATGGCTTATGGAATCTGGAAGGAAATTAATAAGGCCTTTGAGTAGAAGCCTGTTGCATATTTACAGGACAAATACAAGACCAGGCACGCATCAGAGAAAATTTTTTAAAAAGCATAATAGAATAGCTTTCACACAGCACAGAGGGGAAAGCCTGCTTGCTGAAGGGTTCCCTCAAACCATGTTAATATTCTCTGCAATTTTCTCAAAGCTTTAAGAAGCTTCAGTGCTCCTCAAACACCCTGAACAAAATCCAGCAGTTCTGGGTGCCCAGGAAGATGATTACAAGCTGGCTGCTGCTTATTTATCTATTAAAATTGTATTATCTCTTATAATGATTTCTGCATCCCAACTAAAACTGAAGCATGAATCCTCCAGTAGAGTCACTACAACAAAAAATTATTTATTACTGACTGTCAAAACCACAAAAGCCAAGAGATTTTTTGTAGCCATATACGCAGCCACAACACATTCACTTAATAATCTCTGCTCAAGGGATTTATGCGGAACAGCTTTCAAGTAATTTAGTTCTCAGGTTTCAATGAACTGTGTTAGATACATTGTATATTTAAAATTAAAACCTTGAGACCAAGTACTGGCCTGGAAGATAAATACAGGCCATAGTAAGCGAAACCACATAACGAAAATTATGTCAGATAAGCATAAACAGTATTCCTTTTACAAAATCATACCCCTATTTTAATTCTACCAGCAAACAGTTGCTGCTTTGCAAACAAACTGGCATAACAGGTACTTAAAAATCTAAACATGAAGAAAATCCACAGCTGCAAAGAATTTCAGCATCAAGCATGCAATGTGGAGAAAGAATTGCATTAAACTCATCAAAAATAACTTATAGACATTACTTTGCAAACTGATAAAACCTCCTGCCAATATGCAGAGTATCATCTCAACTATACTCATTAGAACAGAAAATCATTATCAGAGGATGGGAGAGTAGGGAAGAGACTTTTTAAAACTATACAAACTATTAAATTCTTTTAATAGTATTAGTATCTACCATCTATAAACGAGTATTTTATCCGCTTATTAATTCTTTCAGAAATCCTGCTAAGGCCCATAGGCCAAACTTCTCCAGTCCTTTAATTCTCAAACCTCACTGAAAAAGATAGGCAGTGAAATTTGAGACTTATATTAAAACACAGCAACAAGAGGAGCATTGAAAGCCAGTGAAGTGGCACTTCAAAAACAGATCTTGTTGCTAAAAGATTTGACAAGAGGCATTGTGGAACTAAATATATTTTCTAGAATACTTCTACAGGTGTATTTCAGAATTGCATTTGTCCAATTTACCTTTGAATGCTTGATAAAACAATGTAAAGATTAAATTATTAATCAGGGGGGTGTATTGCTTATTTTTTGTTTCTTTTCTAATGAAGCTATTTTGTTCAAACCACTTTTCAACCTAGACATGCAGAAAACTTAAATATGGTGGTGTGTGGTGGTACATCCTCCCCCTGGCTCCCTCCTTAGGCCAGCTGTGGTCTCACGAATGCTTGTTAGGTCTCGGCCTGGATTAATGGCATCTGGACAGTTAGGTTCCCTTCAGTTTATCAAAAACACCATCTGCTCCCAGAACTTCTGGTGTCTCACAAGCCCCTGTTTTCCAATAAATAGCCTTGAGACTTCTTCCTTGTGTCTGAACAACAGACCAAGTGGAATAGTACTTTTGTTGTTGGACTTTTCAAAGATTATTCCAGTAACTACCAACTCATCCTTGTGGCCAGGATGGAAATTTACTGATGATTTAAGATAGTCATCCTGTGACCCTATCTATGAACAGTGGTACTGAGACCCTTTGAGCTCTCCTGGACCACAGCAGGCTGTGACCAGCATTTCCTTGAATAGGATGACTCTCAGATCCAGCAAACTCTCAAGTTAGTGAGACTCTGAGCATTGTGATGGAAAGCCTATGAAGCCTGGGCTAATACCCTCACCATTCCTGAAAGCTTAATCCTTTGCCCACTGAGAAGATCCAAAGGCTTCTGCAAGTATTTCACTGAACTCAAGAGTAATTTTTCTCGAGTGTAACTTTGTACATATTTCTTTTTGTCTGTGTGCACACATATTATGAATGATGCCACTTCAGATTTAACCTGGTCTAGTGGAAAGTGTCCCTTTCCATGGCAGGGAGGTTGGAACTAGATGATCTTTAGGGTCTCTTCCAACCCAAACCATTCTATGATTCTATGATGTAGGCATTTCTTAATTAACTAAAGCTGCATATATTGAAGAACAATAAACAACTTGTTTCAACAATATTAACCATTCATATTGCTTAGTGAGTTTTAGGAAGCTACTCAGGAAAAAAGCAGTCTTATCTATCACAATACAGAAATGCTTCAAAGTACGCAACAGAGGCAGCTGTAAGTCTGTTCTTATCAAAGGATCAGAGGCTTTGATAAGCACTTCAACAATGCTCAAGTGATTTTCATTTACCATTCTATGATTTGAAAAGAAACAAAAATTACAAATAGCACCACTAGAAAATGAAGGGATCACACTACATTAAGAATCATCTGAAGAGGGATTAATAGTATATAGGAAATCTCCCCCTGTCACCACCAGGTTCTGTGAAATTCTCTCCTTAGTGCTTCCAAATGAAGACAGTGTTTCAAAGGAAGACTTTATACAACTGGAATAATACTGGTGCTTCTTGTGTGAGCTGGTTTAAATATACAGAAGTCAAATTCTTGGTCCAATACTCCTATTTCATATACATCCTGGCAAAGGAAGACATGAATGTTTGAGGATTTTTTATCAAGCAGAAATAACAGAAATAAGACACAGATCAAATTATCTGTGCTAGACATAACTCAAAGATTACAAGAACACAGGTCAACTCTTCTCTCCTGTCCTTCCTTCTCAAATATCAAAGGTTTAGACTAAAAACCCCAAAAGTACATAAATTAAGTAGAAGCTCATGACTTTTTTAGGTCTTTGTTGCCTTTTGATACTCACTGACAACCTCATGGCAATTCACTAACCTGCTTCAGAGCGTGACCTCTCAGGAGACTGTACTTGGACAGTGTCTTGGGGTGACTTTATGATGTGTATCCTTATCACTGCTCTATGCCCAGAAAATCAATCCTGTGCCTTTCTGTGCCTTTAAACTGAATCTGATGGAGTTCTCTTTAACTAAAATCCAAGCTGTGCTACACCATGACAGACAGTTAAAGAGTCATTAATCTCCAATAAAACTGGAGGGTGGTATGAATACTTAAGAGGCAGGTACAAAAGTGCACTGGCTTTACTGATAAGAAAAACTATACCAGGTACCATGGCATGCATATTGGAAGATTCTATTGCCTGAAAGAACATCAAGTGTTCTAAGATGGTAAGAAAAAATATGCCATTCCAGAAGTTAGACAAGAACTTATCATCATTATCATTTCATTTCAGTAATTTACACTATCGTGTGCCAGATGATTTCTATAATCTTGTACATCTGCAAAAGATTAATACACTCGATGTGTCACCTGCAAGACTCCAGCATTCTCCTCTAAAGTTTCTCTTTCAAACCCAACTGACGTCTGCTTGGCCAACAGCACTCTTGACAAAGTTGTTGACGTTACAAGTATTTGAAGTTTGTATGGATTAGATACTGGTATGATCTGCTGGGCAATTACAGTCCTATTCTTTTGGGGCAGACATGGAGGAAAATAACCATCTGTATTAGGTATCACATCTATCATACAACTGTTACACACAATCTTCAAACCACATGAAATCAATTACTTTGAAAAACGAAATGAACAATGAGTGCAGCTGTTAGTTTGGACACAAGTCTATTCCACAGATTTTCACTATTAAAACTTCTGCAGTAACATTAACTGATCAAAGGAAGCAATAGGTAGTATTTGTTAACAGTAAAGAACTAAAATTAAAAATTAACTTATGCAAAAACACCCAAAATGTCAACAATGAAATGTTCATCCTAGTGCAAAAATTTTTGGAAGAGCTCTCTGTGTATATAATATGTACTTAGTACTTTCCAAAATGATCACCCAAGCATTTCATTTGCATATTTGCACCTCAGAATACTATACCAAAATGTGTGCTTTAAGGACATCTCAAATTATAAGCACAAGGTTAAAAGCAAGGTGAGCTGTTGTCTCCTATCCAGGACACCAGTATACTTGATTTTGCACATTTAAACCCACATGGAATCTTACCATTGATCTTTCAGAATATCCAAACAAATGGCCCCAGTGACTGAGCTAATATTAGGATGCCATATTTTGGTGATAAACCGCACCTAAAAAACAAGACAGTTTTTAAAAACAAGAACAGCAATTAAAACCAGTATACTAAGTAAACATTTTAAATCCACCATTTTAAATAATATTATGAAGAAATACTAATTTAGAAAATGTAATACTAAAAATGGAAGTAAGATGTGATACTGCTTATTTCAGGAGGCTTGAAGTTTGTAAGGCTGTTTGTTAGAGCCTTGCCTTACTCAGAACAGGCAACTGCCTATTCCAGCTCACCAAACTCATCCCTAACTGCTTTTTCACATGTCATGTGTTTACATCCCTGCATGACACAAAGCTAGTTAGAAATATCCTCCAGCAGTACAAGTGTTTTGACAAGTAGATGGTCAAATACAGACCTAAAACTTCCAACATTATTAAAAGTGGGCTTTCTAGCTTTCACAAAGTTAAACAAAGTCCTGAACTCTTAACATAGGAATTGGATATCACTCACTGTTGAGCTAAATGGTTGGCTACAGAAGCATTACAAAAATTTCTGTGCTGGATGCTACTACTTCTACAGCCATTCTGTCTCACTACCCCATATACAGAAAGCTGTTCACCAACCCAAAACTTAACTAGATTACTATTATTTATCTTTGCTATTGAAAGGATCTAGTCCCAGCATTCACTCATTGATCATGTCCATATTTCACACTAAAGTGTATGCACACTCACAAAGCATTATTAATTTCAGGTTTTGGTGGTTTGGGTTTCCCAGGTTTTTTTAGACACTGAGGAAGGTAAAAGCAGCATTTTCTCTTAAAGGTCTTGGAGACCAAAGCTGTCCTCAGAAAGGACATACATGCCTTTGGAAATTCCCCCTTCATTTTCTTCAAACCCCTGATTTCAGATTGCACCTTAACTGCTTTCTAGTGATTTTGACCTGTCTTGTTTCTCATCTCCTCCTCACCCCAAACTCCTGAAAAACATTTTATGTATAGCACAGATCTTTCAACTTTTGCCCCTGACCTGCAAGCAAATCAGTGAAGAGAACACATCATCTGTCAAGCATCACAGCAAAAGACTGTATATACAGGGCTAAAATCCTGGTGTCTAAACAGGCAAGACCAGAACAGTTCTGCTTTCCTGGACAAAAATAAGCTATCATGTCAGCTGAGGCACTTACTAACTACCTCAACTCTATAAATCACTTGGAAAATGTAAAAAGCAATGTAAATACTAGATAATTTCTCACAGTGAATGACTGCTAACAATGGCTGTCAAAGCACATACTGAACAAGCTAAAGAAATCTTTCAGATGAAAGGCAGGGCCCGACACAAGCAAAAGAGCTTCCAATTCAAGACTCCAGAACAAGCAGTACTATGCTACAGTGCACTGAGTTTCTAACAGCTGCCTACGAACTCCGGAAATGAAGACCACTAAGCCCTAAAGCAGCAACTAAATCATGGTATACAGACCCATCTTTCAGTGTCTGCAACCTGCTTCAGCTCTCCTTTTTTTAGCTCCCACCAGAACACATGCAGATTAAAGAACTGAGACCAACAGACATTTCATTAAGATTTTCTGAGTCTTTTGCTCCAACCTCAAGGAAGTAATTCAAAGAGCCTATGAGCTACTGGCACCTCTCTCTTCCTCCTCTTCCCCAGTTACGTATCAGGGTGAAAATAATAAGGATCTAGGACATGTTCTTGGTTCAAAGACATCTTTCAGACAAACAGAAAACCAATCAAGAAGTTGAGTCAGACAACTGAGGTGTCTACTGATTCATAAGCCACCGAAGAGTGGACTAAATCAGGGCACAGGAATGTACAGCTGCCACTGCACATGACTAGGGAGAACATTATTCAGAGTGGAATCTCAAATCTGAAGTTCTAGAAAGATGCAGTAAAGTTAAAAGGTCAATAAGTTGTGAAAAACATATGAGTGACTTTACCACAGCCATCTCCTATCTGTGTGCATGTTATCTAGTCCTTCAACAGAGTTGCAGTAAGACTTCTATTTCTCTGTTGTTTCTTCGAGACACACTGTACATGCCACTGTTTAATTATGACTAGAAAGTTGGTAGGTTAGATTCAAGAACTTTTTAAGTATACTTACGGAGTTCAAGAAATTAAAAGAACCAATAACTACCTATTACGACATTTCTTCAACAATGCTGACAGGGAGGAAAGACAGCTGTACTCTCTGCAACATTTAAAACTACGTGAAAACTGTATTTATCTGGTCAAAAAGATATTACATTAGGGTCATTAATAATACACAAGCTTCTCTCCAGGATTTGCCAGTTTGTACTTTTAGGAACAATCAGAGTATACTTCTGACTGGATACAGCTTTGCATCCTGCTTTATTTCTACCTAAAGATAATAGTTCCAATCCTTGTCTAGAAGAGAATTAAAAAAAAAAATAAATAAGAAGAGACTACACATGCAAACAAGGAAATAAGAATACTCAAACCCAACTTGTTAGCCAAACTGTATTTTCCAAAAATATGCATTTGCAGTACCTTAGGAGGATTAAATGGATATGTTTCTGGGATTTTTATCTCTAGCTGATACCTTCCACCTGTAAAGACAAGAACAAGTTGGAAATTAAACCAGAAGAAAATTAGTCAAGTTTAGTCTTTCATGACACTAAAGCTTACACATCTAGATGGACAGATTTTCAAGTAATTCAAATTTACTCAGAAATATTAGTTAGGGGATACATATAGATTTCATCTATTTCATAAATAAATGCATATAAAGTCAGTTAGTAAAGCTGTGTTTGCTTATGCAAATCAATATCTATACTTCTTAGGTATATTTAATGTGTACATTCTCATTCCCAATCTTATAATTTCCATGCTTTATTTTAGTAAAATATACCAAAATATGAACCAAACATCTCCCAACAGATGAAAAAAGAGGCCACAGGAATATTCAGGCTGAACATAGGATATTACATTATTTTGACTTTTTTCTGATACCTCATGACAAATTTTCTTCAAATTACACAATTTAAATTACCTGTTATTTTATTTTAAACTTTCTGGAATTCAAATATATTCAAGTAACTCTTTAAGAAAAGCTCCCAGACTTTGGGAATAAAACAATAAAGGAGGCACCAGTGTAACTTTTATTATGTTCTACATTACTCCCTCAAGTAGTTACTTCTGTTCCAATTCTGCAAACAATTGACCCACCAGTACCATTAATATAATAAGAAGGACCAGAGCATACAATAAAGGATAATATGAGCTTGGCAGACAGAACCCCTCCTACTGCTCAGTTTTAAACATTTCTCAGGTTTATCTGTTTGTCACAGTATCATTCTCTATCCTATTTCCATTATAGTTCTGTTAACATTCAAGTTCACTACCAATACTTTTGTCTTCTGGAGCAATCTCAAACTATCTCTGCCTGCCCAGTGAAGGCCATTTGCCAGGCAGCAGTTCAATGACAAAAAGAACAGGGTATAAAAAAACATATGCACCAAATTAGACATTTAGTTTTTATAAAAGCTGAAAGCATTTATCCTCACTTGCAATTTTTTTCTTCAACCTGCTGCTCTTCTTTCAGAAACCTTTTCCCTCTGTCAGCATACTGTGTTACAATTTATACATTTTCTTGAATCAAAGCTGAAGTATTTGCAATCTATTTTCTTTGAGATTTCCAGAGCAATTTACTCTGCAAATCAGGCTACACAAAACCAACTCTCAAGTAGTTACAATACTGGCACCAAGATGCACAGGGGAAAAAAGCCTCAAAGCAATCCTCTCCGCAGTTACAGTATGTGGCATCTCTTTATCTGTGCCAAAAAGCACATTAGTAGCTACTAAGAGCTCTCACTTTTGAAATGTAATTCAGTCTAATACACTCCACCTGAAACTATTTAGTATCAGTTTGATATTTTACACTATTGTCTACAGCTGGTTTTTTCTCACTTAACAGTAATTTGAGAAGTTTTAACAGAAAATACTATATAAGAAAGGCAAATAAATCCAAAATTATAATAGTCAATGTCTATATTGATTGCTTGTCTACTTACAGGACAGTACAGGAGAAAGAGTTTAGAAGACACATACACCAATAAGAGACCTTAAAGAAGTTTCTTTCTCCTTTTCTCTAAATTGAAGCATAATTCAGCAACTGTTTTTAAGAAACGAAACAGCTACACTGTGCCTGGATTACAAAAATTAATCAGTCCTTCTATGATTTTACTGCTACACCATTTTGTAAGGTAATATGAAATGTATGCTTAGGTATTACCATTTCTTCTGCTTACCATAAACTATTACAGTCTTCTGCCTAGCAGAATATTCAGCCAGCAATATTTTTCACCAGAAACTGATGAGCTGGTAGTATTATTTATATAGTATTGTTTCACACTGAAGTTTGCGGTTAAAAATATAGGCTTAAAGAGGTAACCTAAACAAATCTGTAATTTTCTTAATACTACATTTAAAATGCAAATGACTAATATATTGACTTCTGCATACGAACATTTCTGCAATTTTTTTAAAGAGTATGCATATGTATGGCTTTTTTGTAGCTATTTAATGCTTGAAACCGAATTAAACAGTAATGGCAGAATACTCCTTCTGTAGTCCTACTGGAACAGGTCTCACAAGATTTAGAGCAATTTTTAGCTATTTCCCTTGAAGAAATACCCTATTATAAATTTTGGAGTTACTGTGGCTCACATGCAAGCTTGGATTGAAATTAACACCAATATTATACAGGCTTTAAAAAAAAAAAAAAAATCCAAACCCACAAAACCCCAACCTATCTACTGAGAAGCTCTTGAATCAAGTAAAACCCAGCAGCCATTATCGAGTCTCTCAAAGGTCCTCTCTCCAAACACGTTTTAACATGGGGTGTAAACGCATTTCAATTGAAGTTGTGTCTTGCAATATTCTGATAATTGATCAGTATGAGTTGACACTCATAGAGAAAAATAAAGAAGAAATATAAGAAAGAATAAGAAAAATAAAAGCTGTAAATTTTGCCAATAGACGGCATTCTCCCTCTCAGTCATTCTTAACTTATGTTCCAACATCACCTATAAAAAATTTTGCAGCAGCAGTTTGGTTTCAGATACCTCACCAGCTATGGTCAACAACTGTTCTTTCACTTCCCAATGATTCTAGAATTCCCTCATGTATCACAGGGACTGTCTGACCAGAACTACTGCATTAGTAAGTTCTTCTTCATAAATCACTACTTGCCGTGTCACTGTTCAGATTACAGATGACAAAACATCAGTCAGTAATTATGCAGCATGCATTACTGCAATAGTCATAAAATGCAGACAACACACAATGGCATGCCCTTCATAATTACGTAAGGGAATAAATGCATATAACTATATAACAGAAATATTAACATTCCAAAGCAAATTATTAAAATGTCAGGAAACACCAGAAATTGGGCTGGCAGTAACTCTCATTTTGCTCCTCAATGCATATGCCTTCTAGATTAAAGTAAACATACAATCACATTACTCTTCCATGAGATCCCTGCCATAATCACAATAAAAAATAAGCTTAGCCCCCCCAAAAGGGGTATTTACTATATCCTCATAATTAAATGTACTCAAAGGTATGTAAGTATGCATGCATTTCACATCAACAAATTCTGCACTAAACATATTGCTGTTTTTCACTAGCAGGATATGCTGAGTATGTGAGCAGACACTGCCCAGCTTTTGAAATTCTTGTCTACCTGAAGCATTTAGCAACACACAGAACCCAGTTCTGCAGACAGACATTTCAATCTTTTTTTACCCTCTTCATAACCTGCTGTACAGCTTTTAACTTTTGTGACACATACATCTTTAATTTCAAATAATTCTCCAAAAAAGGCCTATTTTATAAGCTGAGTTAATAATGACCTTGAGGGGGAAAAATGTCAAGACCTCAAAAACCAACTCACTCAAGGAGGTTAAATTCTCTCTGGATGGAAAACAAACACCAAAACCAACACCCTCCTACCACCATTCAGATGTTTCCCAGTATCCAATTTCTTACGTATAGATGTTAAATTATTACAATACTAAGTCTTGGTTTTACAAGACAAACCATACTATCGCACAATAACAATTATACTAAATTCTAAATAGAATTATTCACTTCCAAATAGATCACTAGCACAAGTCTGTATTTCAGGTGGAGTAGTTCTCCTTTTAAATTGAAGGCACATATTACAACCAGAATAAATTGTTTCCAGACATTATCTTTTGTCAACTGTATATCAGCAGCTGATGAGATGCAGTCACATGGGGGAAGAGAGGAAGAGGGGAAAACCACCATTATTTACTAGACTGTTGAGGAACTCTGGAAATAAAGTTCTGCAGGGCAGCACCCCTACCATTACAACCGCTTCTGTTTTCTACTTGCTTTCTTCCAGACTCATTTCCCCTCTTGTCAGCTTCTGACATCTACCCCTGCCCAATATTCTTCCATGTCAACCAATGTTGGCTATTTCCTCTTTTTTTTTTTTCTGTCTTGGGCCCCAAAGGTAGAGGAGTGGAGACTCTCCCTGCTCTCAAGTCCAATGCTGCTGCACCAGCCTCTAGTCCAGAAAAGCAAATCACAAGGGATGTCCTCCATTAGGGAAGATGTGACAACCAGATTTTCACATGTAATGCTTTCATGTGCATATACTTCTATATCTACAAAACAACTTTCAGATATTTTCCCTACCTGGTGAGAATTTATTTTTTCAAAATAATGACAAATGGCAATGTGTCCAGTCTCAGGGGAATACTGAAGTCCCACTCTTAGCTCAAAGGCACAGAGCAACTAGAGCAACTGAAAAACTTGCAAAACTGTTTCATATTCCAACAAAACAATTTATTTGCCTGTAACACTCCTTGATACTTTTTTTATTGAAAGTACAAATTCAAATCAAAGTAGATATCTGGCATGGGAAATTTGAGTAAAACAACAATTTAAAGCTATCCAAAAACTCTAAAAATTAAATTAAAAATCCTTACTTACCATGAAAGAACTTTAAAGAGAAGTGTGTCTGCCAGTTCCACATACACTGTACACAAACAAAGTTTACAACTACCAGCACTACTGAGTAATTTTGTATCTCTGAAGAAGCATGCTATATTAGCCTCTGTTAAAGCTTCTTTATCAAAGTTACTTTGCTTTTACCAGACTGTAAGAGATGCATAATTACTGATACCAACTTTAATAAACTAGAAAGTCAGTAAGGTGTAATTTTTGAAGAGAGCTAAAGATACGAAGTTCTACTAGAGAGTCCCCCACATCAGTATAAATTAAGTATTGGGACACATGGATGCCCAAGATCAATCCCAAATGTAACTTGCAATAGCATCTCTGCTTGAGATAGGAGAAATGCAACGTTTATGAATGATCACCACTCTTGATCACAGAAATACATGTACAGTGTGAAGCTCAGTTTCTTGATGCTTAATGGTTAAGGAGCTTAAACTGTTGAGACAGTAAACAAACAACTACAAGTCAGAATTATACCAATTAAACCACACAGCTTATATTTCTAAATTAATCTTGATATGGAACAGTCTACCTTACTGTAGAACAGATCTCTTCAGGCAACACAGAAGCTGACCTGAAATAGTTTTTTAAGCTTAAAATCTGTATTTAAAAAAAAAAAAAAATCAGACCATTTTAAAACATATACGTCTACATTTTATACTGTAATTATTTTTGCAAACAAAGCATCTCAAGACATATGACTTGAAGTGTACAGTGATTGCATTCACAAAAACTTTACTTGCCTTCATATGGTGTGTCCGGAGGTCCTGCTATTTCTCCTCTTAATTCTGTAAAATTCTCATCTACAAGATCTACTTTAATTTGATTTTTGCTCGTCTTAAAAATAAACAGAGAAACAAAGAATCATAAGTAAGCATTTGACATACAAATTTCCCCCAAAATATGTTGTTTTAAATTTTTAGAACAGTACTTTAAAGTAAGTAAGCATTTAAAAATATAGTAGCCTGAAGTTAATAGCTATCTTCCAGTTGAAATTTTACTTCACTAAAAATAGACTACTTGTGAACAATTAGAAACTTCAATATTATTTATACTATCACTAGAATATGCAAAGCAATCCAGCAACGTGTATCTATAATTGTACTTCTAAGTTGACTATATTTTAAAAGGACCATGATCTTTCAAATTAGCTATTAATTCTACATGTCTTAAACTATAAAATTAAATTGACCAAATTACACATTAGTTCTTTTCATATTTAGACCAGTTTATTTAAAAATAGACACGTTTGTCACTTTCAACGGAATACAGAAAGACTTCCCCAAATGGAGTAGTATTTTAAACATTACAATGATCTAAACAGGATATTGTAGTTTTAATATCACGTATATATTTAATATTTAGGCATAAGATACAATTTACTTATACAGTTGAATTTCATTGTCACCTCCTCAACATTTTCACACCCCGTATCAACTTCCCTACAAAATAAAAACACTGTACTTTGATACTGGAGAAAACATATGTTTTCCAGAAACAGATTCTCAGAAGTGTTCAGCCAGAGCTACTCATTCCACTGAATTTGCTTTCCAGGTCCAGAGAGCAGTGTTAGTGAAAGTCCTATAAATCTCCCAGCTGTTCACTTTTATTGGGGGGTCACAAAGCCAAATCTCCTTTTAGAAAGATGTACCATCAAGTTTTTCGAGTTAAGTAATCACAGGTTTTTCCATTCTGCTACCTCTGCATACGGTGCTCACTGACTGCAATACAGATTTCTTGATTCCTGTGTTATTTTTTGCAAGAACTCTTAGCAACTTCCCTTTTAAAATTGTTCCAACTAGTTATATACAGCTGTGCTTCTTTTCACCCTCAGAGTAAATGTGGGTGCTGGAAGCTATTAGAGAAGGGTTAAGTCATATGAAGCTGATGGGTGCCATCAACTGGTTCTTGAATCCATCAGTGATGTGAACCATTAAGGACACAGAATTCTGACTGGACAACAGCTGGGAAATCACCTGTTTCTTTCCTCCAAGTGTTCTACAGAATCAATCCCTCCAGACAAAGAGTGCTCTTCTGACCAGAGATGCTCAGAGATATAAAGAAAAATCAAACATTAGGTAAAAGTTTCACCATGTAAAAATCCTAATTCACTAAATTAATCCAATGGTGAACTGGGAGCTTTTAACATCTGTAGTTACATACATTTGTCTTTAGAACTTGAAATCCCTTCAACCCACACAAATGAGGCAGCACCTGCAGCTCTCCACAACAGCCAGGCACTGTAAAAAAATTCCTCTCTGAATTCAAACTTGATCTTACATGACATATCTTCTTGCAAGCTTTCCAACATGCCTTTTAATTTTTTTGCTCTCACACTTCCAACTGGCAACTTGTTCCAACACCTCACAGTTTTTAAAAGCTTTCCAAAGTACAATTAGGTAAAGTTACAATCTATTTATGCCCACTTGTGACAGCTTTGTTTCCCAGCTTCAACAAGTTTTTAATATATCTAGCATTTATTCCCCTTGCAAAATAATATGGCATTTACACTGATTTTCCAGCCTTAATTTTGCTCTAAACAAGTTGAAATTCTAATCTCAGCATACTGATGCTTTTAAAAAAAATTCTCTATGTCCCATGATCACCTAACCAGCCCTGCATAAACAAATTTAGATGATGTCCTAGAATCTGTGCCACAAGCACTCTGTTGCACTCACTGAAGATACATCACAACTAAGATACATCACATCTAAGAAAAGATGAAATCTGTCTTTTTCATGGCAGCATGACACGAGGCTCAGATTAAGAGACAAGAGTCCCAGCAAGGATTCCTGCAGAAGTTTCTGTCCTCTCCAGTGACTGCACAGTGCTTTCTCAGAGGTACTGCCCCTGTGCATGGCCTCTTTGTTCCCAAAGCAGCACACTGGTTTAACTAACCCATACAGATGAGTGACCGTAACTATTTGTGCAGGTACTGCAGTCACTCGGACGTCAGCTGAGCTTCTCCTGCTCTCCCTCTGCCAACATCACCAGGCAAGCTCCACCTTGGCAGGAGGAGTTCTCGTTCTTTGCAGATAACTTAATTTAGAGGACTGTGGTAATAGCAAATGGGATGAATTTCAGTGATACAATCTACGGTTAATCTATGCTGCAGCTTGCTTCATTTTCTACTTAGCATTCTACATTTCTTCAGTGACCTGCACACTCTTGTAGCAGCCTGGATATTCTCCTCCATATTCAGTTTCAATTAGTACCACACTAGCTGTTTTTCACAACAAATCCTTCCCAACTCCATAAATTTGTTAAAAAGCAATCAAACACAGCCTATCACTAATTAGGATAGCTTCTTTCAAGAGTCAGTGATCCTGGTTCCCCCCTCCGAGATGACTGCTTTTATTACTACAGCTGTAGCTGCCTCCATGCCCTTATTTGCTTTGCCCAGAACCTCAAAGAAAAACAGAAGGTTATACTGCACTGCGTTATTGCAGGGATTAACTTAATTTTGCATTTATGCTTAAATTCTCCCATGTCCTCTATATACCAAATTAATTTTTTCTTTACATAGCTGAAGATCCTTTTTTTTATGTTATTCTGACACTCCCCAAGGTTCAGCTCAGCTCCACCTTGACAAGTATTGCTTTATCCTTCATGCCTGGAAAAACAGCACCAAAGCGATTACTAGCCAAATTAAATCTGGAGTGTTTTCCTACAATATTTCTCTTTAATGAGGATCATGTAGGATAAAATTACTTAATTTTAGCAGTTCTAACAGAATAAATCCCTGGCCTCCACCTCTACCAACAACAGTGGTCTTCAAAAGTTCTGCAATACCAATGATCTTAGCACAGAATTTATGAATCAACTTGTGATCTCAGACCCCAAGTTGATTTTCCAGAAGCAGTTCTACAAAGACCTCAATACACTTCCATACCACATCTAAAACAGCATCACCTCCTGTTGATTCAGTAACAATTCACTGGGCTAGCAATTCCTGAAATACGAGCCATGCCATTTCTTGCAGCATTTATTTCCACAGTTTCAGAGCTAAATTCTGTAACAACACAATGCCCAAAAACCCAACAGCAAAATCCTTTTCTAGAAATCTGCAAGTCCAACACTAGCAGAACTTTCTATTATCACATCCGAAAATTATTTTTATCAAGACTGACCAAAAAAACGCAAACAACAAACAAACAGAACACAAGACAGAGAGAAAGGAAATTGATGCAACCTACTACACAAAGCATGATGCCATTCCCTCTTCTTTTCTTGATTATGCATAGCCATTTTTATTTTTAAATGCATCCTTTAATTCATACTAGGGTCTAGTCAAAAGATTGTCTTTTAGACCAACTCAACTGCCAAGATTCCTTCTGCACTGCTAGAGTCATGCTTAACCAATTTTATTCTGCCTTGTGGAAACTAAACCCAAGCATAAAGAGTAAACTAAAAGTATGATGCAGCCAAGTTGGGGAAGATTCATATTATGCTTTTATTCATTACTAAAAGCTTTATCTCTAAAAAGAAACCCAAATGAACCAATCCTTCATGAAGTGTCATTCTGTGAGCATCTTCCAAAGACAGGAAACTCAATCACATTTATCACAGTAACCATTGATTGATAATATTTTGACTTGTCTTCACCTGCTTCCTCTTAAAAAAAAAAAAAAATCCAGAATTATACTGTCTAGTTTTATATTTGAGTAACTTCCTTGCAGAGGAACGCAATCCACTCCAGAAGAAAATTTGAAGAGTAAGTTGTGCCACTGTGAAGACTTTAGCACACATCTTCACTTCTACTAAAATCATTTTAGAGAGCAGCTCTCGACTCTGTAATATTACTCTCAGCAGACAAGAAGCTCGTCTGTTCTCTTTATCCACCGTAGTCTACAGGCCTTAATAAAGAGGGCCTGTCCAATATGAGGGCCAGTCTTGTTTCTGCAGTAAATCCAACCTTTTTCCTGAGCCTTCCGTACCACTTCCTTCTCTCTTCTTCAACCAGCCTTTAAAAACCTCTTTCATTTCTTCATGGCCTATTATCCTCTTCACTAGTCCAGTACCTCTACTCTTAAAAATCCAAAGTTTTCCTTCATATAAAATAAGCAGACAAAACCATTACATACCAACACAAAGGAGCACACTAAGACAAGTTATTAAAAACTGCATTGTTCTTCTAAATTTTATTTCTCACAAACAAAATACTATTTACTATATTTACTAAAAGCAAAAAAAATTTATATATTCAAAGTTTGATCCTGGTATAAGTCTACTTCATAATGACTGAAGTAGAGGAAATTCCTTTTTTTAGAAATAGGAATTACAAGTGCATCAGGATTTTTTTTGTTTTCTAAAAAAGCCTCCAAATTCTTCAGTTACTTTGATAAGGAGACTACCAGAGAATCAGTCTCAAGCAATCAGCATAATAATGCCTATTATCAGAGCTGGTGATGTATGGACAGATACTGGTATGTTGAACTAAAAATGCAAGAATAAGATGTTTCTAATTAATTTTTCTTTAATTACATGGCCAGCAGTCTTGACATGTGTTGAACCCTCTTGAGTAGAAACAAAAAAACACAACCAACAAACCAACCAAACCCAAATCCCAAATAAATCCCTCACATTTCCATGTCAGCCATGGCTACCAAACATTATAAACTTAATACTGGATGATGATGATGACATACAAAAAAAGCTGTGAGTGAGGTTTTCCTAGAACTACCCATCTCTGCTTACTTCCCCCATGACAATATCTTCACATTAGATTGTTAATCCCTGTATAATAAATTACTCTACAGAAATGTAAATGCATCCATTTACAAACAAGTATGTTTTTAATTATTGGTGTCAAAACTGAAAAAGGAAATCATGTTTATTAACAATATTAATAACTCAGCATGTTATTCTAAAAATAATAAAGTCGTGTCAAACTGAATTATTATTTTCATGTTCTAGGTCTGTCTCTCTTTACATCATGTGCAAATTCCTATCAAGTGTCTTTGGGTATAAAGGCCAAGGTGGAAAATAGGATTTACAAAAACAAAAAGCAACACACACAAAACCACCTTAAACAAAATTCGATCTGGAATTAAAAACTCAGTGGCTGCTTCTGAATTATGTTGTATGGGGAAAAACAAAAAACCTACAACAACAAGAACAAACAAAACCAAACAAAATCACAGAACCCTGCTCTTCCATACAGCAATTAACTACCTGCAGTCTGTGATTTTACTTGTTTTATAAAATTATTTTCTTCTCTCTCAAAGGGAACTTACTCTATATTGGATCGAGTACTATTATTTTTTGTTAATTTACTTTGTTTTACAGAAGAGAAATCACAGAAAACTCTAGAAACAAATGTGTATGTATACATATATAAACACAACTAAACCAGGAAAAAACTAACCTGAAAAGACATGTATATGTGATAAATGATGCATATAAATAAACACGTCTAATTGCACTAAAAGCAGCTAAGTATCAAAATTCTGTAATCATTCAGGGCTTTAAGACTAGCCCCTTACACTTTAAGAAAGTGACAAAAATCTTGAAGTCTATACATGCAAAAATTTCAGCGAAGATTAAGGAATAAACTTGAAAAATTTCTCTGGAATTTTCTCAACCAAGGACAAAGTTTGTGAAGGAGGTTTTGTACATGCAAAATGTTTGCAATCACTAATGGTTTCCCCAGTCACAACAACAAAATAAAATTACTTTATCTTTCAGACAGGATCTTAAAATTATTGATTCATCTACGAGGTAAATTGGCAATAACTACTTTTGAACTACCTAAAATCTAATAAAAATTTAGTTACTTCTTTATTACAACCATGACTTAAAAATGTGAAGTAGGTACTTTTGAACATCCAAACATTTTATACTGACATTATAAGGTTCAATATTTAATAAGCCAAATTAAGTGAGAAATCCTTCACCCTAGTCTGAAGCCACGCTAGGAAAATTGAACTGTTATACTATAAAGTTACTAGTGCTTTATAAACTCTTCTTACCCTCCCACCCATTTTATATTCTACCACAACAGTCTTATTCTACACCAAAATCTGGCATGAACATATCTCAACAGGCTTACAGAAAAGGATCACCTGACTATCACAGTGAAATCCGTAACACAATTTTGAAAAAGGCCATAAGTACTGAGTCAACATGTATTGAGCAAAAGACTCCAATATTTCAGTAGCAGTTTACTCCATCAAACATTTATTTAAATAAATTAAGAAACAAAACCAAGTTCATTCTTACACTTTTTACCAACTCTTTTCAATTCTGTGGATAAATATTCAAAGGAATTTTGTTTTGCAATATTTCTCTTGTTATTTTCTTATGCTCTTTTGCTAAGGTACCATTCTCAACTTAGTCCAAATGGTTCAGCTCTTCCTCCTTCACTGATATGCCAGAAAGGAAGATTCCTAATAAAAGCTCACCTCTTCAGCTGCTGTCTAAGAAGTCAATACCAGCCTCTCATCTCCCTTCTTTTCAAACTAACACTCTTTCCTTCTCAACCCCCTTGCTATCCCAGAGTAAGCCAGAGTAAGTACACTGCACCCACTCAGTTCACTCTTTCACAAGAAATGGGAAAACATAAAAAAAGCAGGAGGCAGCACTCAACTAGGAAACGAAGTGCAGTGCACTGTCCTGCAGCAAAATGGAAAATTCAATTTACCAAAAAAAGTTTTATAATCCCACTGCCACCCCCTCAAAGAGCTACCAAAGCAAGAGAGAGAGTAGTCCAAGACTTCCAAAATATTACTCCAGACTCACTCCAGCTTAAAAGCCAAAATCAAGTGCATATCCAAAGCCTGAGCTTGTTATTAAGAGAAGCATAAATGCCACATAATTACCACAGGGCTATGAAGTACACACGCTGCACTACCAGCTGAGATCAGCAGATCACGTCCGCATTCTCAGAGCAAGCACCTGCTGACCTTCAAAGCACAGAGCAACACTATAGTGAAACAATCCAACGTCTGGGGCAAGGCAAAGAGAAAAGAGGAAACACTTCTGTCCAAAGCACATTAAAGAGCAGTTTTCCTAGGTAAGAAAGGGTCAATACCGAGAAATGCAAATTCTTAAAATGCTCCCATGTTCTTTAAACCTATTAACAATGTCAGTCATGGAAGTTCTACCACATTTCACATTCTATTTCATCCCCCTGTATTAACATATATTTTCTAGAGTTACATCTGTTCTAGTAAAAGTAGGTGACATTATTTTTGCATGCTATTTGTTTCATTTACTGATCAAAATACTATGTTACTAACAAGTAACTTGTATTTTAATGTATCTAAGGAGCTACAAGTATGAATACTGTGTGAGTTCCGCATTACTGGTGGTTAGACAGTCTAGAATTTTTGCATTTATTACAATTTTACTTATTAAATCCATCTTGTTGAAGTATTTTATTAAAGATTATCAAGAGATTAAATCTGTACCAACCTTAAAATTTTCTATTACATGTTTTATTTACAAGTACAATACTGAGAGATATTCTTTTCCTGTCAGAACACAAAATACCTCAAATATTAAAACCATCTTCATTTTGCAAGAGTTAGACCTGGAGCACCATGAAGTTTTAGTAGAATTTTTTTTGATTCAAGGTAAGTAAATACCTACTCCTGCTAATGTTCAGCTGTTAAAACATCACTCTACCAAAACACAAAAGAGACTGTACTTCCACAGCACCTTAAACCAGTCTAACAGTGGCCACGGTCCTACTTCCCTTCTGATCACAGAATTAATGTAAAGGAGGGGGTAAGATTTTGTGTAAGTATTTACACAACTGCACAGCAAACATCTGACGTAAACACATATTAGCAAGACAGTTCTTTCATTTTAACCCAACCCCTGATTTGAATCACCACGAACACTGCAAGCAAGAGAAGGAGAACAAAAGCAGGAAGAAGAGATGAGTCTGGAAGAGGAACGTGACACTACTTCCTGGAACTGCCTTAGGACAAGTTAAAAGAATTTTGAAACTTCAGCTTTAGTGTCTGTCTAAACTATTTCCGACAAAACCATCGCATCAGTCACAGAGACCAGAGGTGTAACTGACACGGCTCTCCTGGCACAAGCCCTAAGTGCAGTTACACAATCATTGCTTGTCTCACTAAGGGATAGTGTGGTTAAACTGGTAAAGTTGTGCCATGAGAGGTGTGTACATAACTGCACACGTACACTCCTGTACTGCTTATTAAGGGCCCCTGCACAGGCTGTGTCGAGCTATGCAAGATATTTACAGCATCTCAGAGCATAAATCATGCACAGGTCTTACACAAATGGGATCTGAGCCCACTAAGATACTCGACATCAGTGTGGGCAGAGTGCAAAGGACTCCTCTTCCCTTCAGGAAAGTAAGGGAGGAAAAGAAAAGATGTGGTTTTCCTATCTTTTTATGCATGGTTCTGTTTTTGATGCAGAACAACTGAAATACACTGCAGATAAAGCGTGCTTTAATAATAAGTTTGAACCATCCTTTGAATTAGCCATTTCATGAACATACAAAACAATCTGATGTAGACTCTGCAGTCAATTCCGTCTATCTACCCTACTTAGGCTGTTAGCAATTCTACGTATAAAGGAATCACAGGATTCAGTTCATTTTAAATTGATTATGCTAATTCACTCACAGTCTCAGAGCTTGAAGACTTGCAAAAATAGCTCGGAACAGTTTTTCTGTACCAGCTTCCCACATGGACACCCTTATTCCAAAGTGGAAGGGCTTACTTAAACACCATGATGGTTCTAAGAGCTTCCAGAAAGGGAGCAAATAGAACACAGATACCATGATTTCCATTCATGTATGCTACCTTATTTCATAATAGCCTCCTGTATTTTAACACATCCTAACAAAAACTCAAAAACACTTTCTCACAGTTCCCTTTCAGGTAAAAATCAAAAGTGACATATATTCAGCTTGAGCTAAAATACCTGTTTAAGTAAAATATGGACTAATGTACTTGTGGGTTTGAGGTTTTTCCACCCTTCCTAAAACACTTTATAGAAGTATTTTAGAATCTGAAGGTATGTTACCTTAAACTTGCCTTTTTTAAAGTAACTAGACTTACAGTCTTTCATTAGTCTTTCTCCATGAACTGTTGATCATACTGACTAACAATGAATAAAAACAATGAAATAATGAACTTCAGTTAGTTTCTTACGTGTTTTGTGACAAGGTAGATAGAACAGCCCTTATTAGCAATCCAACACAAGAATGATAGACAGGATGAGCTCAGCTCTCTCAGACATTGGCATGGCCAAACTGGAGTTATACTGCAGGACTGACTTTTACAGTGTCCAATAAAGCATAAGGACTGAATGAAGCTTCTTCTGTAGCCATGGATATTCACAGTAGCTCCCTCCTGGGCAGACACTTTGAAGGATGGACAGGAGCAATCCATGACCTTAGCACAATTCTGTTGCTATATACTAGACTAACACAGATCTGGTCCCCAAACAGAGTTATTTTTGCTGCTCACAGAGAAACTTTATTTATGATGCTGATATTATTTTGTTAAATACTCAGGGCAAGCATATTCAAGTGCTCCCAACTCAAATACTACAAATATTAACACTGATATAATCTCAAGGGAGAATGCTGGATAAGTCAAGAGTGCAGAAGTGGACTACATTCATCTCAGAATATTCAGTGATTCTGTGAAACATCCCTAGAGTGCCATCTAGAATATTATTTGCCAAAATTCCTACTCTTTGCCATAAAAGAACTAAATTGATTCATTTGTATAAATCTGAATTGCAGCAGTTTTACTCAGCTTGTCAAAGACAAAAAGATAGACTGCATTTTAATGACAAACTTTACCCTTAGGCATTTTCTCAATTTAATACCAGCAGCAATTATTAGTGTAAAAGTGATGAAGTATAATAATGACAACTGTCCTTATTAGGACTGTGAAATCTAGGAAGCTAGAAAACATTTAACAGGTAAATAAATTTAAGAACTACCCTAAGTACCTGCACTAGCTTAATGCAAAATAAAGACCACTGGACTGTTAACCAGCACTTTCTTGCAATTTATATTAACATAAATTTACTACGATAAAATGTTAACTTTATTTAAATCTCATACTACGTAAAATGAACTAACCTTAGGACTCTTACACTTCTTTCCTATTAAAGCCAAACTCCTGGAAACAAGCACAGAAGAATGAATGGAATCAGTAAAGGATTGGCTAATTTCTAGCACTGCTTCAGGTCCACAAAGGGCTGTGATCAGAGGGTACCATAATCAGCTACAGTCTATCCCCTCCTGCTAAACTGACTAACCCACTCCTGTAAACAAGGACTGCTCTCTTTCCTTAGGTTTATACAACATTACCAAAGACAACCAAATGAGTCTGACTCCAATGAAGATGTAAGTTTTTCTTTTTTTGTTTTCCACTTACTCCCAATATCTTTAGGATTCTGCCAGCTGATATGTAGACCACTCACTAGAAATCTGGACCCAACCAGATACAAGTTAATATGAAAAAATGTCACTAACTGAACACAGAAAAAAACAACAGATCTTGCCTTCTCTGCACAAATATTCCCACTGCCAGTACTGGGCAAACTCATAGGTCTGGTCAAATGATCACTGACATTATATGTTATATTTTAAATCACAGATTTGAGTAGTATTCATACTAGTTCTGATTAATACCTACATAATACTGATCCTAAAAGTGCACTGAACTTGAAAAACAGCTATATGGTTCGGGTAAAGAGGCATTAAACTACAAATAACCTAATAATTCTGAAAGATCATCCCAGAAGCGAGAATAACAGGCTGTTTTCTCAACCCTTACAGACAAACTTGTTTGATGGCAAAGACCTACAGAACAATTCTCCATTATTTTCAGTACAAACTAGACGATATAACCAACACACCACAGACAGAATTAAGAAAACCAAAGACGCACAGTAATGGCATTTCACTATCCTTTTTATGTAATTACATAAAACAGGTCTAAACCTTGTCTTGCCTAAAAGTGTAGGCATGGCTAAAATCACAGTAGACAAAAATTATTTCTGGCAATGTACAAAAGATCCCACAAACAACTATTTTAAAGTTAAGAAAATCTTCACATTTCAGAAGAATGAAGCTTAAAGATGCAGTACAAATCTCACATTTGCTCCACCTTCAGGGATCCAAACCAGAACTTGTTCAACATAAAAACCCTTAAAGCTTTGCATCTACCAGAAAAGTTCAGCCTCCATTTTGAAAATGAAGAGGATTCATTATTGTCCTACAATAGAAAAAACTTTTGAACGAAAAAGAAATGGTCTACTTTAAAATTTTTCAATTTATTTACAGGGGAGGGTTTTGCCAGATGTGGTGGCAGAACTGGAACCCTTGTATGTTTTCTTTGACAAAGAGAAACAAAACAGTAATTAAAAACCAAACTTATACTAGAGATTCTGTAATTACGCAAGTTGAGACAGCTGGGTAGCTTCTAGTCCCTACCTCCTGCCCAAAGCAGGTCTAATATGAGCAGGTTGTTCAAGAATTTGTTGAATTTTGAACAACTCCAAGGACAGAGATTCTCCAATCTTGCTGATCACACTGCTTAAATGTTTGACTATTACAACTGTAATTTTTTTCCCCACTGTCTAGTCAGAAATTCCCATGTTCCAGCTTGTGTCTGTCACCCCTCACCATATTCCCATGCATTTCTGAGACAAGTCTGGCTACTCTCAAGAGCCTCTCATTAGGTATTTAGATGCAATAGGAAGATGTCCCTCTCAATAGTTCTCTCAACAACATCAACTCTTCCACCCTCGTCTCACACACCTTGTGCTCCAGTCCCCTACCCACCTTGACGGTGTTCTGCTGAGTTCATTTCGGTATGTATCTGGACACAGAACACTACACACGGTCTCACAAGCACAGAACAGAGGTGAAGAATCACTTTGCACAACCCACTGACTATATTCTTGCTAACCCACTATGTGGTTGGACTTCTTTGCCACCATCATGTTCAACTTGCTCTTCACTAGGTCATGAAGTTCTTTTCCTGCTAGACTGCTTCATTTCCAGTCAGTCTCCAGACTGCATGTATGGATGCATGGAGTTACGTTCTCCCAGGTGCAGGACTTGGCACCTACCTCAGCTGAGCTTCAAAAAGTTCCTGCCAGGACATTCGTTTCTCCGGCCTACTAAGATCCCTTTTTGCATAGCAGCCCCAAGCTCCAGTGTGCTGAAACCCCTCCTCACACACATTTTTTTAATCATACACAAGCCTTCTGAAAGACTGAGGAGAAACTGGTACCAATATAATAATGACAGTTTAAATGTTCTTATGTTTATACTTTTTTTACCTTTACACCTTCTAATAGACTAAGCACCCTCAAGCTTTATTCACACAAAGAGTTGCCCTAGTTTTGCCTGGTACAGAGTTATTTTTTTTCCTAGTAGCTTGTACAGGACTGAGCTTTGGATTTAGTCTGAGAATAATGTTGATAACACATTGATGTTGCTGACTACTGCTTACTCGAAGTCAAGGACTTTTTAGTTTCCTATGCTGTGCCAACGAGCACACGCACAGGAAGCCAGGAGGGTGCATGGCCAGGACAGCTGACCCAAACTGGCCAAAGGGATATTCCATCCCAAAGAATCAGTATAGAAACTGGGGGGGGATTGGCTGGGAGCTGCTGATTGCTGCTAAGGGATGGGCTGGGAACAGCTGATGAGCAATTGCACTGTGCATCCCTTGTCGTTCTCTGGTTTTATTCCTCTCTCTCTTTGTCATCTCCATTATTATTATTATTATTATATTTTACTTTATTTCAATTATTAAATTGCTCTTAACACATGGGTTTTACCTTTTTCCAATTCTCCTTCATAACCCATTGTGGGGAGTGGGGCATCTGATTGAGCAGCTGCACGATACCTAGCTGCCCACTGGGATTAAACAATGACAACAATCCCACTGCACTCACTAAACCTCTACCGGCTTCAATGTGACTATTCTAAACAGTTCAAAAGCTAAGCACATGTATCAGCATAAAATGGATACTGTTTAAAAAAAAATGTTGCTGACTCAGGAACCATAATAGAAGACATCTCATTCTTATAAACACCTGCATTGATCCTACATGATAAATAGGAAGAAAAACAAGAATCCTACTAACACTAAAGCACAACTACAACTAAAAGTTTCCACATTGGTGAATTCAGTATCTAGCACCCAAGACTGCCCAAATATAAGCAAACTAAAGCAGTGAAGTTTATCTGAGTCTGAAGATCAAATATCTATGGCTTTTCCAAACAGCAAGAAATTTTCAGAGATGTTACTTAGTATCTTACTATATACTGACATAAATCACAAGACCACTACAGGCAATGATAAAGCCAACACCACAGCTACTCACTAGGTTTTTACAAGTCTAAGAGAGGTATGGCAGACTACAGTTATTTTTCCCTTCTCTTTCACCTGTAAATCACTGAAACACATACAAGATTCCAAAACAAACACTCACTTCCTTCTTGGAAATTAAGTACTTGAAGTTTTTGTTATTAACCTACTATCTTCACTTGAACGCTGTTTTGGGTTCAAGCAAGTTACAAATTTCAACTGCTACTTCTTCAGATATCTGTTCATGAAGATAGTCATATTCCATAAATGCAGCTGAGTTTAATTTACTCTCAGCTTTACCTGGATTTACCTGCCATAAATGTCTGTCTTTTCTCTTTAGTAAGAGACGATGGTAGATACACCAGCAATTCTCTTCTTGCTAAAAGGAAGCTATGTTTCCCAATGTGTTACCTTCAGTATGTGATTAGAGTTTTCACGGCAAAAGGTATCAATTAGGAGAAATCACCTTATATTTCCACATGATAAAAGAAAGCGGATGGCCAGTTAAATATTGAATCCTTCAATTCTAGCATAGTATAATTTTTTTTAAGTGAAACACTGATGCTTTATTAAAATACAAAAACAAGTCACACATAATGTTTAACATACCTAATCAATTACAATACATCTGAGCATCAGTCAATGTGTTTCTATTCATTATTAAATGCCAGACAAGTTCTCCCTCTCATAAGATAGCTGGTTATAAACAGAAAACAGGTAAGGATGTGGCTACCCACTGCAGCATTCCAGTAACTTAATTTTAAAATAATACCAGCTAACCTTCACTAAAACTTTTTCCTACTTAGTATAAGCAGGATACTATTCTCCTTCCAACTCCTTATTGGTTTCTCCATCATGCTGCAGCTTCACACTTTTGTTAAAAATACACTTTGCCGCTTAGAATTTCAGCCCATAAAGTGAACAAAATAACAGATTAACGAAATGACTGAATAAGAAAAGAGATAAAGTGGAACATCTGATCCCTTGCCTACACATATTTAACCAGTCAAGTTACTACCTAGACTAACTCAACTTCATCTTTGTTACAGATGCACAATACTTCAGCTACCTCAGAATTGTAAAGCTTTCTCCACACACAAACGTAAAGTTTTTAAATCATACTTTAGAAAGCACTCCTGACAAAGAAACTTTAGTTAGTTTTATCTATTTAATTCAAATATTTAAGAGATGCAAAGTTACAAGTATCTCTCTTAAATAAACAATACCCTACTTCTTAATGCCATGTTTACAATAAAACTAGAAATAATAAAGCAAGCAGAGCAGAAACACTTTTCTCTTGCTCAAGTGTGAAAAGACTTTAAATACTTTTACAAAGCACTCAAGAAGTCCCAGACTAAACTTAAAAATATGGAAGATCCTTCATCTCTTATCTGTAAACCAGAGAGCAAGGCAGTATTTCACATTTTAGTTATTTCCCAGAAATTACATTTAAGTCAAGGAAACAAAGTGCTAAGTAATATGAAAAGTATATTTAGTCCTGAGCAGCAAGAATCATAGATCCTTATCATATCAAGGATAAACACACTTTACAGAATTCTTTCTTCATTTGGAATTTAGTGCTTCCAATACATACTTCATATGCAGAAGAAATTAACTGCCATCCAGCTGCTCCCTTTTACAAACACTTCTGGTTCCACCACTCTATTTCAGCATAAACGTGAGTAATGGAAGAAGACAGAGAACAAACTTCCTATATACTTTTCTCCCTGTGTGCCTATCCTCTTCCCAGGCATTTGTGCTCCTACTGCATCTACAATGAAACAGGGGGGGCTGCTCTTCGAGTAGTTCAAAGCATTAAATCAATAATAATTTAAGAACAGAAAATGTGAGCCACTTTGCCTTCAGAGAGGGACTTACAAACTTCTAAACAACAAATATAGCATTGCCATTCATTAAAAAGATTTATTTCTTTTTAAAGAAACCAGATTTAATAATAATTTTAGTAAATAGTAAGAAAACTCCTTTTTTTGTTTTGTGATTTGTAGTATTTAGGTGGACCTTCATTCATCATCCCACTCCGTATGTTTTTACACTCAGCGATATTGACACCAGAGTTTGACTGCCCTGGAACGTACAAACATTCAAAAAAACTTTGCTTGCAACTTTGATAACCATTGAGTAATGCTGAAATTTTGCATTCAAGACATGGGAGTTCGTATAGTCTGTAAATAGCAATTTTATACATACTCATACATCACCATGACACTCATGTAGCTTGCTAATGGCAGAAGAAAAAGAAATATCAAGAGTCTGCTGTACTATAATTTTGAAATTCCATTAATTGAATTTCATAAGAATTATGACCTTTTTTCTGGCTACCTTTAGGCAGCTCAAAGGCTATTTTATAATAATATTCATTTCCAAAATTCTGTAACTGAACCCTGCAGACTAAACAAACAGAAATGATCAAAAATGTGCACACTGGAATCAACCTTTACAGTAAGAAAATTTACTGTGGACCTCCCCCAGAACCTGTGTAAGTTAAGGCTTCTTTTTCTTCCTACATAAAGCAAAGGGAAAGGGTTTTGAAGCCTTTAGACAGCACTTCCAAATAGACTTCTTTGTTTCCACAGTATCAGCTGGTTATATGGGGTATGAGGTCTACATTCTCTAGCTTTGGTATAAAGGTATCCACCTAGAAATTTCTCTTGGTCTACATGCAATTCTGTATTGCTGTGCAATAGCTTTGCAAAACCAGCCTGGGCTCTAAAGGCAGCTGTAATACAAGGCCCTTACATTTTTCTAGGGGCTAGTTCAAGCTGCATAGCAACAATGTTGCTACCACACAATTTAAAAGTACATCAACTACTGCTACCCTAAACGTGTTTTCCTTAAGCCATTAGCACTTTTCAAAAACTATCCTCTCACTTTTTTCTCAGTGAATATGTCCAGATTTCCAAAACACCAGCTTTAAGAGTTACATATTCACATTAATATTTCACAAGCATCTAACCTGCAACATCATCCCAAGTAGGACGACAATGACGACACAACCATTAAAACCCATCTGGCTGATGTCCACCAACTCAGACACAGACATAGCAAAAGCTGTATTAATGCAACCCTGCAAACACCGCTATATATTCCCCCAAACTGATCAGAACTTCTTTACTGCTGCCCTGAAAGTAATCAGCCTCTCTTACTGACCACCATATACCTCTGAACATACTGATCAGGAAACGAGGTAACATGACTGAAATGAGTGAGGCTTTAAAAGCATTCATCTGAAGGTGAGTAACCCTGCAGTGGGATAAAGGAAGTTCTGTATACAGGGAAGCTAAATGGGGGTTTAATGGCAACCGCTAAAAAAAACCAAATATTAAACCCGTACCCTGCAGCCTCTGGCACTGGCGAGCCAAACAGGTCAGCTGAAAGGGATGTGCGGGATCACGTACCCCCACATTGCCCTCCTCAATCCACCTCATCCATCCCTCCCGGCCCTCCCGGTGCCGCGCGGGCGGACGCGAAGGGCGCGTGCCGGGGGTCCCCGCGGAGGCTGGGCCGGCCCCACCCGCCCCGCCCCGTGGCCTCCGGCCTGGCGGCGCTCCCGAGCACCGACCGCCAGGAGCCCTCGCCGGGGGCCGGCCCTCCCGGCCTCCTCGGGCCCCGCCGCCAAGCTTTCTGCGACCCCCTCCTCCTCCTCATCCCAACGGCTGACGGGCCCCGTTTCCCCGGGAATCGCCATTCCCCTCCCAGAGGCCGTGGGACGGGCCCACCTCCAGCACGGGGAGGTGGGGCCGAGGGGGGTGCGGGGTCCCCGCGAAGGCCGGCAGGGCGCCCGCACCGTCCCCCGCTGCCCACGCTCACACGGGGGAGGGTGGCGGCGCGCAGGGGGAGGGGGGAGAGGCTCTGACCTCTTCGCTCTTCAGCACCTCCTTGAACTCCCGCTTGATCCTCTGCACCGCGATGTTGGCCATCTCCGCAGCGGGCACCCCTCGCCCCCTCCGCGCCGGGCCCAGCGAGCTCCACCGCCGCTCCGCTGGAGAACTCCCGGCCCTACCAAAATGGCGCCCGCGCCGAGCATGCGCGATAGGGCCACCGCCGCTCCTCAGGAGGGGCCGCGGGAGTGTGGCCGAAGCGGCACTGGGGCGGCGGCGGCGGGGTCGTGCCGGGCCGGGCCGGGCCGGGCGTTCGCGGCTGGATGCTGTCGATGGGGTGGTTGCGGCCCGGGCGTTCTCGGCCGCCACCTCCCCGCTGACCCCGAAGAAAGGGTGCGCTGCCCACCTGTGGAGGCGCAGGGGTTCGCCCCGCTGGCCTCCCACCCGGCCGTCCCGGGAGACACCTGCCCCGAGCCGCTCGCCGTGTCACTGGCCGGGCGGGCCCGTGGCGAGAGCGTGAGGAGACACCTTGTCAGGCAGAGCCCCGCCGCGGGCGGGCCCCGGAGCAGAGCTGAGGCCATTGCGTTGTCATGGCTCCCGCCCGGCCCTTTACCCGCGGTGGGGTGAGCCCTGAGGCAGCGGGCCGGTGAAGGGGTGAAGGAGCACTCTTGGGAGGGCTGGGCCGGGTCCGCGGTAGCGGGAGAAATGTCTGAGGTGTCGCTGAGGAAACAGCTGGCTCAAGGAGCAGCTGGTATGTCTTCTGGTGAAGCCCCCGAGCAAAAAGAACCAGGGGGCTCTCATGTAACTTAAGAATCTGCCCACCTGGGCCCATAACGGCGGTTCTCTCTATTTTTTCCCCTTATGCTCGGCAGAGGAAAATGTTATTCTTTACACATCTCTCTCCCAGACCTGCTCCTCGTCCTCTTCCCCCCTCCCCCTGGAGACGCTGGTGCCTCCTCACACGGGGCCTGGGGAACTTGCAGGCCCAGGAACAGGTAACTTACGGGGAACAGTGAAAGGAACTGCTTATTTTCACGGATTCTGCTACAGTATTTTAAAAGTAGAGTAAAAGGCAAAGGTCACCCCAGTCTAATAGGCGTTTTATCGCAGAAGCAAACACGGGCACCCACAGGTGTTGCTTCTGTTCTGAAGTAGGGTAACTGACCATAACTTCTAACCTGAGGTGTGTAACATAAGGTATGCTATCGAAGAGCATAGATAGATTTTCAGAGGGGAACATGAGATTGCATTTTGAACTGTTGTTTATTCAGGAACCAGAGGCTTTCAAGACATTAAGGTTTACAGAAACATTTTATAGGGCCCCATTTTAACGGTGCAGTGCAGGACAACGTACAACATAGACATTTATCTCAACAAATGTCAGCTTCTGGTAGGGCTGCTTTCTGCAAGTGCTGTTCATTTATCTCCATTAGTATACACAGCATTTTGACTCATATGCACCATAAAGAAAGTATAGGCCCAAGCAACAAAAAAATAAATAAATTTTAAAAATCTGTCAATTATATACAGATGCATATAGTCCTTTTAATGTGTTTACTCTTCCCCTGTAGTTTGACTGGGAGAAGTTCATTTTTCTGCAAAAATGTTGTACCATGTGCATCCGTTCATCAAATTAATTCTTTTTCAGATTAAAACTTTTAAATGTATTACACAATCCAGTTTTTCAGCTGAGGTTTTCAGTACATTTATGAAAAGGACCATTTTGCAGTAGGCCTGGTTTCTTTTTAATGACTTACAGTGTGATCTTGGACCTTCATCTTGAGAATAATTTAGACATCCAAGTTCCACTGATGTGTCTTAAATTCCTTTTGAGGAGGTAGGTCACGACTTTTCTGTGCCATTGGCTCTCACCAACAAAGAAAGGATAATAACTCTTTTTTCCCTCTTAGATGAAAGTTAGGTTTATAGAGTGCTGAGCAACTATGAGTACTATAGACAAAAATAATACAGGTAGTACATAAAATCTCCAGGTTAAATCCTTCATGTCTTTTCAGGCAGCTCATAGAAAGAAGCTAAGCTCCCAATATTCAGATTTTGCTCTGAATGGAGTGGAAAACATGACCTTTATCAAGTGTCAAAATCCTTTGTGTTCCTGTGAGTATGCTTTTATGTTATAGGTAGTAGACATCCAGTAACAGCCATGGTAAAGGGCAGTGATTTTGCCTGGTTTGTACCTAGGTTCATTTCCATGTGCTCATTTGGATTACGAATGTCAGAGCCTGTTACTGCAAAAATGAAATTAATATGAATTACTGTATCTCTTTTCCTTGGTATACCGTATTCCTTTCCCTTGTCCTTAAATAGGCATTTTTCACTTACCTCACAACTGTTTCATATTCACCATATACTGTGTTAATTTTCTCTTTGCTGAAAGACAGATATAAAAAGGCTTTTTGGCTGGTAGAACAGAGTAATGGTGAGTTTTGCCAGGATCAAAATCTACATAAAAATCAGTACCTTACATAATCAGCATGCTGGGAGTATCATTTATACCTCCTATACTGTTCTGTAATTTATTATATTTTACTATTTTACAGAAGAATCTACAGGGTTTTAGGGTAGAACAGGACCATAGACTTCGAATAGGTGTTTTGGGGGTTGATTTGGCTTGGGGGGAACGGGGGTGTTGGGTTGGTTGGTTTGTCTGTTGTTTTATTTTTGCTTTATTAAAAAAGAAAATTCTTAGACAAAAAATGAGAACATAGCCTCTTTGTGTGATTTCAGTGACTTCCATGTCTGACTCCCTAATATATTTTATGGTATGTTGATAATAAACCCCTGAATTAAGTTCTCATTAGTCTTTTGCCCTTAGGAAAATCCATACACAAAATGTACAGCTGTAGTCCATTGAATATAGCTCATTTTTTGAATTTAAAAAATTTGTAGTATATATGATTTCAGGAGATAGTTCTTTCATTGATCCTATCATCATTTTAGTCTCATACTGAACAGTTCTTTCAACATCGGCTTTTACAAGCTGGCTGCAGATTGGTTTATGCTTTTGCCCATTGGTGTTGATCACAACTAATAGAGTGGGAGATACTCAGAATTGTATCTATGCATTGTTTATTATGCTTGGCATATTATTTTGAAATACTTCTGGAAGTGGGAGCAGATGATACGGTGTATTAAATGAAGTTCAAACTACGTAAGATTATTGCAGGAGGAAAGTTGAGAGGATCAGTGCCTATAATGTAAGGTCAGTGGTTGTAAGGCCTCAGCCCAAGTTCTCAATATGGAAAGACTAACAATATTCGCTAGCCAGTGCTAGGATAACCAAACATCCTAAACACCGTGTCATTTCCCATGTAAGATGGGAAGTACTGTCTGTCATGCAACCTATATGTAGGAAACAGCTCCCCACATTTTCATGGAAAAGTGGCTATGGTTCATGCAAACTTTGTGTGCATTGGACTCACTTGCTGTACATCCAGTATAGTCACCATGTGTATGGTTCTTCTCTCAGACTATGGATGCCCCTAGCCCCAGTGTACTGACGGGGGACTCCAAGATGCTTATGACAGCACTAAGTATGATTTACTTTCTGTTCAAGTTAAGATTCTTGGTGATCTTTTTCTCATTTCAATATTTTCCTAATTTTATTCTTTTCATATCAATAGGACATTTTTCTAGTAGAATTACTTAGAGAAAATTTGGAATTATTGAGATTGTCCCCTGTGATTAGAGGAAAATGAGGTTTTTGAAACAATAACTTTCCAGTATGCAGAATTCTATTCCTCTTTTACTGTTTTATGTCTTGCATAACAAAACTACCACCTCCTCATCTTGGCTTCTTTAGTTTAGAAAAATCAAAAATGTCAGGCTTGATCTTCTCTCATTGTTGCTGGAGGATTACTTATTGGAGAGGAAAGCTATCTCAAGAGATATGTATATTGATTTCAGTCCTTTTAGAAACAGGTTGAACTTGTAGCATTTTTAATTCTTATTTTATTTATTTCATGGGATATCCATATAAGGATTAACTTTACAGGCTTTGTTAGTATTAGATTATATGCACTTTGCTTTGAAATGTTTGTATGCTCATTTATAATAATGCTTTATTTTTTAAAAAGGCAACAAATAATATTCATATAACTAGGTTATTTTTAAATTTAACCTTCGTTTTCCACGAAAGGTAGACTATAGCTCTCTATGATCCCAGCTTTTAACAGAGAAATGCAGAAATTGTCTTTTTTATCTGCGTATCATTCAGCCCATTTCAGAGACTAAGAATAAATTTAGCCAGCACGTTTATTGTCTGTCATATTGTGTTCCTATTGTGGCAGCGTCTGGATGATTCAACTTATCCTGGAGATTAGCGTTATCACAAAAATAACTAACTGGTCGTGCAAGTTGACCGAGTTCTAAGATGTCATCTTAACTTTCCTGTTCCTCCTATAGGTGTCCATGTCCGGTTGCGTGGCCAGGTGTAAGAGTGCCCTCTCCTGGGTGGAACAGGGCAGTTTGCCTTGTTCGACTGAGACGGATCCCTCTGTTGGGAAGCTTTCTTTGCCTTACAAATAACTCATGTTACTGTCACTGCCTTGTCCAGCCGTACCTGTAGGAGTTCTGTAGGCAGAAATGCCAAAACCAGTAGAACAGAAATTGTTTGGTGTTCAGGAAGAGAGAGGAAGTATTCACTCAAGATGCCTGCACTTACCAAATTATAGTTTTCATGTCATTAGCAGATTAAATATATATGCATTAAAAGGCAGTAAGGGTTCTAACTAAATATTAGAGTGATGTGAAGTCACTCAGGTTGAATTCATATGATGCAATTCATCTGAATTAGTGGAGTTAGATCATAGTTTCATAGAAAGGTACAAAAGGGAGTTAGAGCTGCCTTAAAAGGCCAGCTGGATAGCTTTTCCTGGCCAGCTGGACATTATCTTCTCCTCATGGCCTTAGGATTTGTGACTGAATAAAAAATGCTACTATTTTAATGACTGTAGGGGCTAAATTCAGATCCAGACTGATACTCAGAAAACCTCTATTTTATAAAAGTCATCAGGACTGAAGTATATCAGTCTTTTAGCTAGAAGCTTAAATTTGTTGTTCAGTGCAGTGGTAGCTAGGGAAGTGCTTAAATGCAGCAAGTAAGTTAGAGAGAAGATAAAATGGCATTAATATTTTGAAGTGATTGTTTGAGGGTGGAGTTAGAGTTGCTCATTAGGAGATCTGAGTTTGGAATTAGAACTAGAGCAGCAAATAATTGTGAAGCAGTAATTGAATGAATTTGGGAATCCAGAATAAATGAAAGATAAACCCACTTCCTTTGGTAGTGGTCTTTAATTGCTAAAATATTTTCATGTTCCTAACAATGTAGATAAGCAGACTGCTGGGAAGCTCACTGTGTATAAGTGGTCCAACTGCCATCATATATATCAAATTTGTGTCTCTGGGATGGTTCCACCTGGCTTTCTGTATTTTCGTTTGAGCAGATAGGCATCACTTAATTCAGGGAGTGTATGTTGCAAACTCATCTCCTAAATCACTGCTGCATCTTCTCAGGAGAAAAGGATGAGACTGGACACCTTTCCTCTTAATGTACATAACCTGAGACATAGAGCCATCAATGCAGGCTACAGAGATGGATTAAGCTCCTGCAGGCAATAGTCTTATTAAGTACATGTGGTCCCACCTCAAAAAAGGTTTCCAGCTGTAAGAGAATATAGATTAAAGATGTATGAATAACCACAGTGTAATACAAGAATATGTGCAATAAAATGAGAAATCTACTAGAAGCCAAGCCACAGAGACAACATACTCCAGCATACTTTACATATCAATTGTTAAGAATTCCTTCAATGATCTCTCTGTTTTGTAAAGCATGAGACTTTTTAGGGATCCTGAAAGGTTGGACTAATAAAAAAACAATCTGGAGCTCTTGAATTCAGCTATTATTGCTTGGTCCAGCAATTTTTGATTCTGAGGGGTTTGGAAAATTGTATCTAGAATTTGAACTTACTTCTAATGATGGCCATTTTGCTAAACTACAGTATGATCTGTCATGATGGGCACCAAATCCACAACTGATGGAAGTCTTTTGGAACCGTCTACAACAAAAATTTACAAAATAGTGAAGTTTGTCAGAGATCATCCAGAAAGAGCTCAGCTGTGACAGATGGGTAATTTATCAGGCTCTGTTGTTGTAGATATGTTGATACCATCCTAAAATAGCTGCATTTTGGAGATTAGAACAATTTTGTATTAGGAAAAACATCCCAATTTTTCTATTGATCTTATTACAGTAGAATAATAATTTAGAGTTAAATCCTTAAGTCTAAATCCCTAGTCAGTGTTTGCACCACAGGTCTGTAAAAAAAAGTTAATTGAACAGCATTTGAAATCATAGAAACCAGTAAGGATCTGTTCAAGAATAGAAGTCAAGAGAATCTGATTTGTTATTTTCCTAACCTGATTGTCTTCAGTTTGTCCATGTGGCTAGCAAGAACAGAGCACCTGGAAACTTACTAGAGAAAACTGAGAATAAAGTTAGTTTAAACAAAAAAGGCTCAAATAGTGTTCTGTATTGAGTAATGTACAGTTTCCCTGAACACAGCAGATACAAGCCATTTCTCTGGTCTGTGGATTTCTGCCAGGCATGCAATGTTTCACAGAACAATATCTAGAAAATCCCTGCTATTCTGTGTGTCTTTCTTTTCAGTAATAGCATATGCCTTTGTTTAGGTAGAAGATCTAGTTCAGATGTAAGGGGTTTCTTGTCTTGAACATTTTTCTCAAATGAAGGCTAGTAATTATAGCTGTTTCAGTGAAGTATTATCCATCTCATAAAAATCCCTATTACAGCTTTCCCATCTTTCTGACAGTGCAAAAAGATCACATGGTGAATTGGAACTAGCTTTTAAAGGCAGTATTCTTGACTGTGTCTTTCTTTCTCCTTGCTTAGTCATACTGGGAAATATTCAGGCATGCTGTACGATTGTCTCTCAAGATTTTGCAGATTCTAATTCTTAGTCCTAGGAATGTTATGACATTACGCTGTTGGTCCCTTCCCCAAATACAGAGCAGACATAAAAGATATTAACACTTCCTGCAGACATATTTATAGGCGCCATACTATATCATATTATCACTTATTCCAAATAATTTTACTCCCACAGAAATTGCAGTGAGAATGCTTTGCAGGTGTATCTGCTCCTGGGTTCCCTCTTAAGCGGCACAGTATCACAGAATCACAGCAGGGTCAAGGTTGAAAGGGACCTTTTGAGATCGTCTAGTCCACCTTTCCTGTCAAAGCGGGGTCAGCCAGAGCAGGTTGCCTCACCAGGACCATGTCCATTTGAATATACTTATGGATATGAGACACCGCAGCCTTTGTGGGCAACCTCTACCAGTGGTCAGTTGGCATCAGAATAAAGAAATGTTTTCATATGTTTAGCTCTTGTCCTGTCACTGGGCACCATTTTGAAGGGACTGGCTCAGTATTTTCTCTACAGAGGAGTTAGGCTTCTGCTATAATACAGCTTTGGCTTCCAATCTTTCCATTCTTCTTTTTCAGTAATTACCTTCAGTTTTAGAGATGTCATCTATGTCTAATAATTACCTTAGTAGCTTAACAAAATGTAACCACAATAACCTGTTTAAACACAAAAAATGTAAATTCATATTTTCAAACACCAAAATGGTTTCCCTCAATCTGTATGGTGTTTTTGCAAAATTTATGAACTGTGAGTTCAGTTGAATTATAGAATGGTTTGGGTTGGAAGGTACCTTAAAGATCACCTACTTCCAACCCCCTATCATGGGTGACACTTTCCACTAGACCAGGTTACTCAGGGCCCTATTCAACCTGGCCTTGAGCACTTCCAGGGATGTGGCAGCCACAGCTTCTCTGGGCAACCTGTTCCAGTGCTTCACCACCCTCACAGTAAAAATTTCATCCTAATAAACCCATTGTAAAAAGTCTCTCCAGCCTTCTTGTAGGCCCCTTTTAGGTACTGGAAGGACACAATAAAGTCTCCCCCGAGCTTTCTCCAAACTGAACAGCTCTCAGCTGTTCCTCATAGGAGAGGTGCTCCATCATCTTCGTGTCTCTCCTTTGGACTCATTCCATCAGGTCCATGTCCTTCTTATGTTGGGGGACCCAAAGCTGGATGCAGCACTCCCGGTGGGGTCTCAGAAGAGCACAGTAGAGGGGATGAGTCATGTCCCTTGACCTACAGACCACACTTTTGATGCAGCCCAGGATACAATTGGCTTTATGGGCTGCAAGCACATGTTGCTGAGTCAAGTCCAGACTCTCATCCACTGGCACTCCCAAGTCCTTCTCAGCAGAGCTGCTCTCAATCCATTCTCCTCCCAGCCTATATTTGTCCCTGGGATTGCCTTAATCTATGTGCAGGACCTTGCACTCAGCCTTGTTGAACTTCATGAGGTTTGCACAGACCCACCTTTCAAGTCTCTCAAGGTCCCTCAGGATGACACCCTTTCTCTCCAGTGTGTTGTTTGCACCACTCAGTTTGGTGTTGTCAGCAAACTTGCTGAGGGTATACTACAGAATTCTTTTTTCCTGACCAGACAGTGTTGTCAAGTTCTGTAAAGCCGAATTTTCTTTCTTATACTAAACCACTTGTAGGGTTTACAACTCCTCTTCAACAGGTGTGACATACTACAGCAAACATCCAGCTGCATCATACCACATCCTCAAACAAAATTTGCTTAAGAGCAAATGGGCACAACTTAAAACCCTTGCATTTTGTCTATACAGATCTTGCCCAGCTGAGAGAGCAGTCATTTCTTGTACACTTGTCAATACTCATGTTCTCATATCCGAAGTAAAAGGTATGGTGGAATGTGCTACAGAAACCAGAGTATTGCTTACAGTGATAATAGATGGGATTCTTTTCCAACAATGTGATTTAGTTCTCTGTAGTCCATACAGAGATGCTGCCACGTTTTATGTGGTAAAATACTGATCTCCAAGCACTGACTGGCAGAGTAATGCCTTTTGATACACCTCCTCAGCAACATGTGAAATGTCTTCTCTTTTTGTCATATCTTTTTTCTTAGTAAATAATGCCTTGTTTTTTAATGGATGGTTACTCTTAAATTTCAGTCATATACCAAGTGATACTAACTGCAAACTGTGTATATCCATTTCAGATCAAAGTAATTCTCAGTTCATGACCAGAAAATTTCAACTCATTGCTGCTTCTTCATTATATGTAGTAAAGTGTTTACTTCAAAAAATCCTTTGGGACCTTGTTTTCATTTTTTCTCATATTTTTTTCTGCACCTGATATCAAATCTGCTTGCTTGCATTTTAGGTTGTGGTTTGTCTGTTAGATATGGCTTCTTCTATTAGGCATTCACTTGGAAAGAAACAGGGATTAATTTTTATTTCAAGTCTGTGAGAACTGTAACAGTTGAGGGCTCTGACTCATGTTCGGAGGCATTTTGAGACTAAATGCTGAAATGGCTCGGAACATAGAGGGTGACATGAGATGTGTTTTTCCCGAGTGGCAGCAGTTTTCAGATTAATATAGCAACGTTAGCTGCTGGTAAATTTATGGCTGCAGATAGCTTATGTGAACTACAGTTGCTTATGAAGCAGTTCATTCTGTTCTTTGTGAGGAAGCCACCACAATTTTGCAGCTGCTATTATGATTTCTGCTCCAGAGGAAAAACAATTTTTTAAGGTTATACCAGTGTTGGTTCATTTAGACCACATTTTTAGAGGGGATTGCCCAAAGTAATTGCAAAAGAATGTTCCCAACACTGATTGGATAATTATCAATGTAATTTAGTGGACTATTAACTTATGTGGTTACTGAGAACTTACTATTCTAATATTACAAAACCATTTCAGCCTAATTCAGATGGTGTATCTTTACCAGTGAGTGTTATCATTAACAGTTTGGTGGCTCAGGACTTAATCCTCTATTTCTAAATTGCTTTTTGCAAACCTGACCTTGTAAGTGTCCCAATTGACCTGCTTGCATTTCATAGTAAATCTAAATTACTAGTCGATATTCTAGTTAAGTATAACATAATCCTTGTCATCCCCTCAACTTCAGATTTCCTTCATCTGTTTCCTAGTTTGGAAAACTTCACCAGGCAGCTGTGGTCTGGCAGCATTGCAGCAATCCTTTGTGGTCATTTTCCCTGGACTGCGGCTAATTGATCACAAAAGTCTGTTGGTGTGTGGATGCTTCAGAAGCACAAATGATCCTCCATAGGTCCTCTGACAATTTCAATGGACGTTCTTGTTTACACTGAGCCATATTTTTTCTGTGAGTTTTGACGATTGTGGTTGAGTGTTCATTAAGTTTATATCTGCACATCAGCACAAAATCTGGCAGTAAAAATTTGGTTCAGTGGTGATTACATGAGAAATATCTGTTAATTTAACGTAAGTACACAATATAGACTTTGTGCCGACCAATTCACAGGCTTGCTGCCTAGTGTCCCAAAGTGTTTTTCAGTTCTCCAGAGCTTTGTGAGATGCCAGCCCAGCTGAATTCTAGGAATGCTTGCAGGCAACTTTTCTAAGAACTTGGCTTCTTTTTCCAAAATTAGATTTCCATTTCCAAAAATCCCAGTGTTGCTGCCAAAAGGCCTCTCTTACCTTGCTACAACAAGGGTAGTTAATAATCTTTTCCTTTCCACTTCCTAGGTGCCATTTTCAGACCATTTTGCAGACCTCTTCCAAATGGCTCATTGGTATCAAAATTTGCAGCAGAGTTTTCTGCAGATTTCTTCTAGGAATAGCATTATCTACTCATTATGAACTTCATACAAGAAAAGAGGGAGCAGACAGAAAAGGAGTTGCATTAAGAGAAGTTGCCCCATTTCTAGGTCATTTTTCAGATCTCCTGAAACTGCATGAATTGCAGATGAAGAATTTCCACTCCACAGAGTATCTGGATGTCAGTGATACAATGCCTAGTGACATGACTTATGCAGCAAAGATGAGAACATCAGCAGAAAAAGAACTTCAGAATAGGAAAAGTAACATTCTTCAGTGTCTGTAAACAAGCTCATTCATTATTTGGCAAGTTAGATCACCAACATGACTCCTACTTTTCCATTGCCTACTGGGGTAGAAAAGTTGAAAGCTAGCACTGTGATGTGGAATGTGACACCTGCCTGTTGCTTCACAAAATGCTCAACCCACACTACTTTGAGATGATGGACATAGAGAATGTCATAGTAAGTTTTGCTCAACTTCCACCCTCCTCCATTGTACAGGGTTTTGGTGGAAGGAATATTACCACCCTCCGCCCTTTAAGCAGAGTTGTCTTCATAGTTTTAGCTTGGCAGTGGGCATCACAATTCTTCTAGTGTGCCAAAATCAGGGGATTCACTATTCTGACCTTGTTACTAGCTGATTTTGAATGCATCTCATGCCTTTGTTCATAAAGTAGTCTAAGTCATCACTGTTTTCATCATAGTTTGACTGCCAGAACAGAGACTTCATAGAGTGAGTCTGAAAACAGCCTCCATATCAGGATCTTGTTTTACTGCTGTATTGTGCACTAAATTTGTGTGTGTAAGGGGAAGCAGATGGCTGAAGCCTGGGAGTAGGAAGCTGAGATAGAATCAGTGCCTGCAATGGCTTGTTCATTTGCCCGTGGGAACCAGGAGGGCCAAATTCTGAGGGATGCTCTGGCAGAATGTTTTATGTAAAATACCCAGCTACTTCTGCTTACGTGTACATTCTTGCTGATTTGAAAGCAATAAGCTTATGCATTGTTTCTCTTGTTCCTGGTCTCTTCTTTCTGTGGTTCCTGTTGCCTGCCCCTCTTCCTTGACAGTTCATCCTCTGAAGTTTCATACATGAGGATAACCCTTTCACAAATCCATCCTTCATTAGGCCCATCAGCTTCCCTTATTCCAAGAATGCCAGTGGAAACATATGTTGAACAAAGAAAAATAATCAGGACAATAATTGCTATTTTGCTGTCAAAAAGTGCAAATAATGCAGAATACTGAAAAACCCTCAGCTTTTCACTGAGACCAGTTATGTAAAACTATTTCCAGATATGCTGAGCTTTTCAGTAACAACATGGGGTGAAGAAATGAGAGTAGGAAGAGGTAGTTGTATCTCATCTAGGGGTGCTGGCTGGCCAGCCAGGTAGTGCTGCTTGCACACCTCTTCAAGACACAATTTCAAGACATTACCAGACATAATGCAAGTACCTGGATGGGATGATGTGAGAAATGAGCCAGAAAGATGGGATGTGCTGAGGTTTGAGGAGGCTGCATTTAATTCAAAGTGAGGAAGACATCCCAGCTCTAGTTGTAAGTGCCATCATTGCATACTGCTTTCTTGTAGATCACTCAGTTGTCATCACCATCAATTCCTGCCTCTCCTATATAGACTCTTTGCAGGCTCATATTTCTGACAAGGCATCTCATGCTGCTGGTCCAGCTCACTTAGTCTTGCCCTTCCAGTTCTAGGATTGTTCAAATTCAGTTCTCCAAGAATCAATCACTGAGATTCTCTTCTCAATTTCCATGGTTGCTCCAAGAATGCCTGCTATCATTTCAGCAATTTCTGTTTGACTTTGTCCAAGAGCTATTTGGCAAGAAAATAGATGTGTTTGGCATTCCTGCCTCAGCATGGCAGGAGAAACCTTCCTCTCTGCTATTGTGTAGTTAGCATTGCTCTCCTCTCTTGTTTGAGCCAGGACTAATGGTAAGCTGTGTCTGGTTTGGGGATTTCAGGATCTCAGATCTGTTTTCTAGAAAATCTGTGTAGGAGGTGTGGGAGACAGACATGCAAGACTGCTTAATGGTGTTGAGAAGCTGCCTTTGCTTGTTTCAAGGGTGGCTTGTTCCTGATGAAGGGTTAGGAGGATGGTTGAGGGAGAGCTGGAAGGACAGATGCAGCTAACAGTTGATCATTCTGCCTATGACTACCATCTGACACCATTGTCTGGATTAGCTTAGTGGTTGGCCAGGACAAAGTATACTTCAAGCCAAGTGTACCTTGATATTGATGATGTTCATGGTTGCAGTCCAAACTCCTGAACAGGCTGTCAAGAAACCTGTTCTCCCAAGAAACATTGTAGGGATATAGTTTCATATTTCCAAATTAAAGATAAATTTTAGCATCCCTAGTGCCTTACCAGAGGCTTAATTCCCTGGATTGAGGTAAACAAGATGATACAAACTCTGCATAGTTTAGCTTTTTTGTGTGATGGCCTGGCTTTGTGTCAGTGCCTTGCCTCCCTTTTCAGTATTGCTGCTGTTTAGTTGGGTGCTAAGACAAGAGAAAGGGCTGAAACATGGGATCCACAGCAAATCAGGACTGTGTGGCATTGCTAGACAAAGGTAGCCTACCTGCTGCCTCTCAGAAGTGGAATGGATATGTCCAGGGCCAACCCTAACTGAGCAGAGTTAGCTTACCTGCATCTTTCAGAGAGAGGTGGCTCTGCACACCAATGATGGTTGGACATGCAAGGCTGCCAACTGGCAATACATCCAAGACTTGGCAAAGCAACATAGGCTAGACACCCAAAGTTTGAAAAATACTTTCAGGAAAAAAGCTGTTGCCATGAAAGGAGGCTTGAAAACCCCATGACAACTGCAAATTGTAATGAGAACAGCTGTATGTGGGTCATATCAGACAGTACAGCAGTGGTCAGAGGTACCAACCTGAGAGCACTTGCAACTTCTATCCAACCCTCCTTTCTCACTCTAATTACAGTACTGTCCTTGTTTCCTGCCTTGGAGGAGGTAACCCAGCCTTGGAAATACTGTGGGGACAAGATTTTCTTCTCTGTATAATCCCATTCCATTATTGCATGGTATCAGTGTCCTCAAGACAGGATGTGGCCCATCTTTCTGTACTGGGAGCATGACACCCCCTCTCCTTGGCAGACTGAGAGGCCACAATCTGAAATTTTCCTTTATAACTTCATTCACAGCATTTAAATACTTATTTTGATGGATGCTTTAATTGTTCGGAAGCCCGTGAGTCACGAGCTCCTGAACAGGCTTTAGATTTCTAGATGAGAAACTACACTGTAAATTCCCTTGTACTTTGGTGGGGATGGCTGGGGCCAAGCAGCCGAAGTGACCGTGTTTGTGACGGGCCGCGGAGCCCTGGCCGCGGGGGCTGTGGCGGACCCGCAGGCACACCTGGCCCCAGAGCAGTTCTGTCCCTGCATCTCTCTGCGCTAACCTACCGGAGCTTTATTTTATGGCCGACGCGTTGCTCAGCACTGCGGCCGCCCGGCACGTCGCGCTACCGCGGCCCCCGAGCCTGGCTCGGCCCGGCCCGGCCCGGCCCGGCCGGACAGCGCAGCCCGGAACGCCACTGCCTCTGCCCGCTAGCAGGGCTCGGGCTCCCGTGCCGGGCGGAGGGGCGGGAGCGGAGGGCGGGACCACGCGGCACCGCCCCGGCCCCGCCGCCGGGATCCGGGATCCGGCAGATCCGGGTCTCGTGGCGCGGGCTGACGTGTGAGCCGGCCCGAGCCGCGGGGCCGAGCCGCGGGGCCGCCCCTGCCCGCCCGGCCGCCCTGCCCCCGCCCCCGCAGCCCTCCGCGACGGTGGCCAGAGCACGGTGAGCGGGGCCGCCGCGGCGGGGCCGGGGAGGGCGCGGGCTGGCGGCGGCCGAGGGTTTGTGCGGACACCTCCGCCTGACCCTCCGTCCGTCGGGCGCGGCGCGGGCCGGGGAGTGGCGGCGGAGCCCCTGTGGGGGCTGCGGGGTAACTTCAAGCCTGTTGAAGTGCGGAAATGTCCCCGCCGCCGGGCGCTTCGCCGGGTGCCTGGGAAGGTAAACACCGGGAGAGCCGGAGCCGCTCCGCTCAGTATTGGGCAGCTCTCCTTTTTTTTTCCCAAACCAGAAAAACGTCGGCTCGTCTTCTTAACAGCTGGTCTGGTTGTGGTTTTTCTGGTTATTGGGGGTTTTAGTGCGAAGTGCACTCTTCTGTCGATTTTCCTTTTTTTTCTTAAAGGATCTCAGTCTGATACTTTGAGCCAAAGAGGGTTAGTTTTCTCTCTTTAAAGAAGCTGGCAGTGGCATGCAGACACCAGGGTTATGTGCTCCCAGGCTGCTCCCCGCTTTAGGAACAGGGTGCAGCCGAAGGGGGAGAGATGAAACAATGTAATGTGAAAGATAAACAGTATCACACTGCCGTTAATTTATTAAAGATAGGGTTACTGCCGGGAACTCTTCATGGGTGCTCGAGTATGTGATTCCTGGGGAATCCACGGGGAAGGGGTATATTGGCCCTGGAGACCACAAGATACGGTTATTTCTCTGCTGCTGTTACTGCGCTGGGTTCCCCAACTGTCCTGCCCTGCAGCTCAGCCTCTGCCTTCCATAGCAGTTCTGAGGCCTTGGCTAACCAGCCCTTCTACAAGAATGTGGTGCAAGACCTACATCAAAAACTTTGGTTTCCTGGCGAACACCTGTTTGTCTAGTCAGGTGTCTTCAGGATTGCCTTTTAGATTGTAGACTATTTGTGTTGTATACTGTCTGAACAACCATATCTGTGCAGATATATAAGTCTTGAAAACCATCTCCAGTTTTTAGAGGCAAGGACATCTAACATTTTGGTCTTTACAGGATTTTACATTACTGTTGTTAGTGTGCTTACTGGGGATGGTGTGTATCTTTAGTGAGTAATAGTGGGTTATGTATTAGAAGTCTTTAAATGCTTGGCTGTTAGAGTGCTATCCCCCTTTACTCATTTATGTTACATTCCAAAAGCAGACATAAGCTCAAAAAATTAGAAGCGTGAGAGATCAGTTTCACTTTTTTATTTCTTCCTATATCCGTGATAAATTCATCCAGTTCCTGTGACTTGATGAGATGAAAGAAATCAGTCTTTGATTTTAAAAAGTGACCCTGTTGCTGACAGCGAGGCTTGAAATGGTAGAAGCAGTTTGCAAAATAAAAGTAATTGTAGTGTTAGCAGTACATTAGTTGGTTCACTTCTTACCACTGTTCCTTCCCCTGCCACTGTGGTGGGCGAGTCCAACATTTTTGGTTCTTTTTGCCCTTTGTAAAAGACAAGATTTACAATGTTTGTCTAACTCTTGTGTGGTACAGAGTTCTGTATTTTAAGTCGTTTAAGGTCATTTCGTATAAGGAGCTAAAAAACGGCAAAGTTTTACTGATGTGTTATTGGTAACACTGAGTTGTTGCATGTGCTTCCCTGACAGGCAGGGACATTCCTGACCCACTCGGGAGCATAAGCCCCGAGGTCTACTGTAGAACTGAGATGATGGTAGCAGCAGTTATGTAGCTCTGGGTAGATCTTTTTTTAGCCTAGTTAGATAGTATTTTGCTGACTATAGAAATAAATAGACAAGGTTCTATGAAATTCCTTATATTGTGCAGATTGTGATGGTTTTGCAACACCTTACGTAAACCACAATCAAGTCCATTAAGTTCCAAGCTGCCTGGCCCAGTTACATGACCAATATTCTGCAGTCCATATTCTTTTGTTCTAAGGCAAAAACGAGAATAATACAATTGTTGTTAAAGAAGTATTCTACATTTTTAAAATTTCATTATGTTTTAATAATTTTGAAACTATTTTACCTGCTTTCAAAAAGTTAGTATTTGGTTTTGGAGGAAGTTAGTTTCTAACTGACTTCTGGTTTTGTTATTAACTTCTCATTTCCTACCTTCATATATTTAAACTTCAGAATAAGTGGTGTGTGAATGTTATTTGCATAACAGATGTGTAATAAAACTATGTTTGTGTTTCAGAATTTTCCCTCCTAGATATTATAGGTACTTGACATACATTCTTAAAGACGAAGTTTTGTCTCTGCTGTAGCTTGTCATACCAGAATTTGACCTAACATGAGCCTTCACAGGGCCGGTGCAATGAAAGTAGCAAGATCTTCTCTTCTTATAAATGCATGTGAATGGCGAAACTGTACAGTGCCCTGACAATACCAAGTATCAAATTCTTACTCTGTATGTTTTGAGCATTTATCAGATTGTTCATCACAACAAATACGAAAATGTTTTGGCAGATGCATTTATGCATATAAAACTTTATGTCATCTGCCCATATTCTGCTTGGAACACAGCTCAGAGAGCCTGTGAGCCTACTTTGCATACGTGCTGTTAAACACTCTGCATATTTGCATTTACATACCTGATATTATACTTGATATTAAACACACTCTCTGTTTTAGCTTCCTAGGTTAGAGATTCGATTTATGAATGCATACAGATCTATCTAGTTGTTAATGAGGCCCCTGATTCTGCAAAATGCTGATACTTCTTGTAAAATCCAAGTACTCCCAAACCCTCTAGAAGTACAGTGGAAGCTAAGAAAACTTTCTAGGGCTCTATCACAGAGCTGAATCTTGCAGTCCTGGTTCAGGAAAAAAGAAAAAGGAATTTTTTTCCCAGAAGAGCTCCTTCAGCTTGGATGCCTTGACTCATCAACAGCTAGCTTCCCCAGTTCCCAATGAGCCTCATTTGAAGTAAGACTCCTTAGCTCCTCATCATGAATGAATACAGTCGGGGATATGAGAAGGATCAGCGTGTGTTAGCTGTGTTAATCTTACTTCTGCTGACAGAACAGTGGCTCTGCGAGCAGTACAGTGGAGAAATATGGTTCTATCCTCTTCCCTATTCCCACTACCTATTCCATACTACTGGCTGAGGCTGAGGCAAGAAAAAGGTCCCTTAGTGATGATTGATAGGGCTTTTCATGAAAGATTTGAAGATGCTTGGGGGAGCAGCCCCTGGCATGATTGAACAATTGTACATTTGCATTGTTGTTAATTGAACAGATATGCTTCAGAAGCTTTCATTTAAGTGTCTAACTGGTATTTTTACAGATAATGGAACAAATTAGTCCCATTTGGGTGGGAACAGTTAGAATTACGCTTGATAAAAGTTTTCCTCATTAAGATTAGTTCTGATTCTTCTGCAGCTTTGCATGCATTAAAAAGCATGGCTTTCTTGAGCTAAATATAGTTTCATTCTTACTTTATAAAGCTTCTAGACAAATGTCAGATCCAAAGCACTGAGCTGTCCTCAGAAAGAAACGATTTTTATCAGAAAAAAACCAGAAGAACTGGACAAAAATGTTGCACCAACCACTTACATGACATAAGCAGCCGCAATGTTCATTTACTTTATTTGTTGAATCTTTGTCAAATACAGACCTCTAGTATTATAGCTTTGGTCTTATTTTTTTCATACATTCACATGTGTATTTTCATATATTTCCTGTTAGTTAATAATAAAATCTTTATTTTTAGCAGGGCAATATTTTTAGACAACTTGATAAAATAATTTATGTATTTTTTTCACACATTAAGAGGTTTTTTTTTACCTAAATAACAGCTGTCTGAATGAAATTACATGACTATGTGAAGAACATTTGGGGTTCTTCAAACAGTTAAACTAAATCAAGTGTGAAAGAAGGGTTCCTGATGTGAGCAGCCTTAGTTTAACAAGAATTCCTGTGCAAGTGATTATAGTGTTGTTAGGGGTTCCTCATCCTGGTATCTAGATGAGACTGATCAGATGTCACCTGTAATTAAGCACCCCTGTTTGAAAATACTAGGTAAGCTTTTTATCAGAGAGTTCTGCGAAATCTAGAAATATTCTTCTTATTATATTTCTTATATAAAAGAGACTTTTTTGAGCCATGGAGATTGTCAGATGGTTTAGCTTCAAATTAGTATGTGGAACAAAACTGTCTAAAGATGAAAGATGCATATTTTTTGTGTGAAAACTGTGGAGCCAAAGGTAAGATGTGTGTTGTGAACTAATCCTGATCTTGTGAAACAGTACCATAGGTTTTTGTTGTGCAAATTAATATGGATTTAAAAATCTGTTGCTAGTAGGTGCAGGGGAGAGTTGTGTCATTTGCATAGCACTTTCCTTTTGATAATCTAAACTAGTCTGTGAGTCTGCTGAATTAGATGGATGATAGTCTCTGGTAAAAACTGGGTCATCTGTTAGCTAAGCATATGTAAATAACCAAGTCCAGAAATCCTGTTAATTGCTACAGATTCCCTCTGGTACAAGTACTGATTTAAAAAATTCTAATTGATAAGCTTCAAATTGTTTACTGCAGGTATGTAGAAAACTTGATTCAACTTCCATTGAAGTTGAAGACAGGCACCAGCTAGCTTCAGATAAAATTTGATCTGGCCTGAAGGTGTTAGGAGTAGGGCTGCCAGGGAATAGAGCTGCTTTCATCTGAAAATTGAAAATCCTGCTATCTTTCTCAGCATGCTGCTACCCTGTTAAATCTGTTTGCTCAGTGGCAAGTGATTAGAAACATATGTCATCCCTGGAGAAAAAAAAAAATGAAAGTATTCCAAAGAATTTCAGTATAATTTTGTGTTTGTATGTGATCAGAGTAACATTAAGGAATAGTGTGTTTTTACAGTTTTAAGGATTTAGTAAGGTATTTTGTAAAGTAAACAATTGTACTCTTAATATATTAGTATAAAAAAGCTTAATAGCTCATGGTTTAGGACTGCATTTGCTGCCTCAATATGGCGGAAAAAAATTCATTTTTATTTGTTTTGAAACAGTATGGTTTTTGTAAAGGAGTGAATAAGAGACTATTTTTCATGTTTAATTTTGCAAAGAGACAAAATGTCTAAAAATTTCTGAATTATTAACACTCAAAAAAAAAAAATTTGAAATAATGAGTTCCTGCAGGTCACCTGAGCTGCGGTAACTGCCTGGCTGCTCATGGTTAGCTCAGGGCCCCTCTGACGTGTCTCAGCATAACCTTTTTCTTTTACAGACTGGACAAAGTCATGTTTCAATGGCCAAACCGAGCACAATAGGTTATATACTTTCTTACAGGAGCATACTTTTTAAATACTTTTTAAAGTAAATTATTCGTTTTGTATTATGAAGCCCAAAAGTTAAGCGCGAAACATCTCTCAGGCGGGGTAATCAACAGCAAAGTCAGGTTCCCTGTTCTACTTCCAATGGGGGGCTGGTATGAGAGCCTCACCTCTGCCATTTTCCATCTGCAAGGAATACTCTTTTTTCTTGCTTCCCTGCAAAAGCAGGTCTGCCCCCTGGAATGTCTGCTCCTCTTCCATGTGTAGCCACTTACTCAGAATCAGGCCTGCCAAAGCAACGCAAGCCTTTGGCCCTGGCTGGCATGGCACAGCATGGGTGTCCTTGCAGGGCTGGTGCAGAAGTGCTTCCAGCAGCGTTTTGGGGTTCAATATGTGTTGCTTCCTGCAGCAGTGCATCACTCACACAGCTGCAGGGGTGCTGAATTTAGGAGATTGGCAGTTGTTTGGGAATGGGAAGAGGAATGTCAGCAAGCATTGAGGCAGTCTGTAATGCCAGATACTAACCAAAAGCAGGAGAGTAAACAAATTTGCCTAGGTTTTCTGCTTACTATTGAAGTGGAAGAACCATGAAAGGCAGTGGGAGTTCTTGCCTTACTGAAGACCACAGGAGAGGGCTCGCAGTTTGCTCTGTAAACTGGTTGAAATATAATGTGTGATTAATTTTACAGAGGATAACTCACCTTTTTGCATTAACATATGTGAAATAAAATGATTAATAGCCATTAGTCGCTCAGTGCAATAGGAATAACTTTGTTGTCCTAGACCATTGTCAGTCTCCTTCACTAGAAGAAGCTGAAGCATTTACTTAGCAGAAAGAGGGTATTATTCTTGGACAATATTCTGTGTCATTGACATCTTGTCTTAATTAGCTTTCATATTCCGAGAGCTTTCTTTCTGAAAATGTCATCATTTTAACAAAAGAATGACCAAAACTGACAGCTGGAGTTTGGTAATAACATTCTGTATCAAATATCAGTAAATGAATTCTAAAATAGCTGGACTTCTTTTTTGGTCCATGACTGTATGTGCATAATTAGCTCCTTTTCAAGTGTTGCCCAGAGGAAATGTTGAGCCACCTGCATGGGAATAAGTAAATAGCTTTTTTAAATCTTGGTGGATCTTACTTAGCTCCCTTGGGGAGTTCAGTTTTGGTCACTGACATCAGCCTTATTGCCTTTAACGCCTGAAATCTCTCTTTGTCCTGATATACTGGGATTTGGCCATGAAAGGGAAGGGGGGAAAGAGTAATGGAACAATGAGGAGTTTCAGTGTGTGGGTTCTTGTCCTCTGAGAGTTGTACTTGACACTGACAAGACTTAACTAAGCTGAAAGAAGCATCTGTATAATCTTCTGTATTTCCCTGATATGCCATTCTGTGTTGAACTGATGCACCTCAGCATACCTGTCACCTTGGTTAACTTAGCCCAAAAATAGTAAGTTTCCTGCCAGGTTCTTATTAGATCCTGCCACTCTTTGAAGGGGTGTGAACTTTTTCACATACTTCAGTTTGAGACGGGTTGCGATGCTTGGCTGTGAAAGGGCTTTGACCATTATTATAGGTAGTTGAAGTTTTTATGCTGTGATTCCTGCTTCACTGCTCTAGGTGCTAGCACTGTTGTTGTCACATTGGCTCAGAAGAATATTCTTCCCCACTCAGAGCAACTCCAATTGTCCACTTCAGGGTGAAAATGTTAGCAATGCTCAGAATGTTGTGGTGGTCACAGTAGTGAAGTTGTGCTGTGGAGACAAGGGATGTATCAGTGCTCCAGTAGTCTTGTAAGACCACTAGAAAAAAACCATCAGGGAGAGCTTTACCACTTACTTCTCACCTTCAAGTCTGTCCCTGCTCAAAAGCTCCTTCCCTGGTTTCAGATGTCACTGCAGTATCCTTTAGTGGCTGGCTCAGCATTTCTTAGTTTCTTTGGCTTTGTCCTATATTTAAGGAGCTGTTTTGTATTATATTCGCATTTTTAAGAAACACCAGATGAATGACACTGGAAAATTAATTCATTGTTTACTTACAAGGTGGTTTGTGGGAGAGTAGCAAAGTTACCCAACTACTATGCCTTGAGCAGGATGTGGCTGGGTGAGCATTTCCCTTGTGGAGCTCCTCCTGGGGTCTCCAACTCCTCCTTGACCAGTGTCAGTCAACTTGGTGTCTCTGTTGAATCCAACAAGAACTCCACTAGTTGCATCCATCTGTGTGTGTGGGTAAGCACAGACTTTTCTATGAGGAAAGGAGCTGGTTTAGCTTAATCTGCATTGAAGAGTTAATCTTAGATCTTGTTAATTATCCTGAGAAAAGTTGTGCAAGAAAATACTTGCCAACTCATTAGGCTACTGGCTGGAAGTCCAGGGAGACAGGCTGATGCTTTCAAGTACAAAACCAGCTGCTCTCCCCCCACCCCCTGGAGTTAAAAGGAGAGTGGAGATGATTGCTTTATACCATGAAAGTGTTGCTATGTCTAGGAACCCACTTTGGAATCAGCCATCAAAATCATTGCAGCTCTTTTCCCTAGAAAAGCTAAATGGATGATCTGAACTGGGACAATTAGTTGAAGAAAGCTGTAATTGGAGCCACACTTTACTGTGGCAGCTCTCCTTCTGGCAGGGCCCACAGTTATATCCTGCTCTTTTGGTTTTGCTGCCCAGTCAGCCAGTTGGTTTTCTTTTGTCCTGAAAATTCAGTTTTATGCCCAGGAGGAGGCCTAGTAAAAAAAGATCATCAGTAGTCCTCTAGAGATCTGTTGTCAAGAAGAACTACTAGATCCTGGTGCACTAAATCCTATGAGAGTCATAGTATTTGTTCCAGTAAAAACAGGGTGCAGCTGTAAGTGTGAAAGAGATGACGAGAGAGAGCTTCTCTTGGTTTGTTAATAAAATCCCTTATAATAAAAGGGATTAAAAATCAACGTTATAAAAAAGCCAGATATAATGTTGCCATGTTTTAGACTTTAGTTCTGTGAGGGAATATTTACTTGAACTATCTAAATTACAGTAATAGAGGAGAACGGATCCTTGGAATGTTTTAATTAGTATCAATTAGTATACAAGATTCTTCTTTACAGAGGCTATTTTTAGCCTTGTTTGAACAGTGGAAGTTTTCCTAGAAAACTTCAAGCTTATTTTTGCTAGTTTTATAACCCTAACAATTTAAAACTTTTGTATAAAAAATTAAGACCATTCCACTGGTTTCTTATGCCAGGCCCTTGGCTTCTGGATTAATTTCGATTTAGTGTGGTGTCTTTGTCTTTAGTGTGGGTTCTGTTGCCTTAGAATCGTGCACCCGTTAACTTCAGACAGAACACCATTTATTTATTTCAAAGTACTGCTTATTTTTCTCTTTTTTTTCTCCCTATTCTCATAGTTCCTTTTGTGAAGTTTCTTCCCTATTCAACTACTAATGCTTTTGTTTCCTTACACTGTCCTGGAGTTTTATCCAGTGTTTAGTTATTCCCTTCATTTGCTTTTTGAATGGCTCTGCTACCATTTTTGCTTTGTTCCTCCTTTATATCACTTTGGTGATAGGAAATGTGTTGCAGTAGTAGCAATTGAACTAGAAATTTCACAAAGCTGTGTGCAGGTGAAATCAGCCAGTCCTATGTACACATACATCTGTTTGACTTTTTAAAGAGAAAACTCCAAAATCCATGCATATTATTTTCCCCCTCTATGCTCCAATCCATTCTGAAGAAACACATGATGCAGAAATCAGTGGATAAAATTCTCTGCCCTGTCTTACTCCCAAAGTTTAGCTGTACGACTGAAATAATGGGAAGTTAAATAATAGTCTAGTGAGTTGGATGTAGATAGTTCATCAAAAGAGTAACAAAACACTCAGGATTCTATGGGAGGGTGGGTGTGCATGAAGTACAAATACTACAAAACATGGAAATCAACGGGAAAATGCATTATATAACAAATACAGAAAATTCCGAGTTTGTCTGGGATTCACTGTTTTTGAATATTTTGGCTTCTCTTGGTTAGCTGGTCACTAGTAAACAATGTTGCCCTACTGCAGATATCTTTATCTATTATTTTACTGTACAACTAATAGGTGTTGTGTTGGACTCTGTATGACTAGGCAGGGTTCAGTGGATCCACTCCCTAGAAGAGGCAGGATTAGACACAGACTTTGGAGTGACCAATTGTACCCAGAGGCATTTTGAAATGCCCAGTAATGAGTCAGCAGGGATGCCAGTTGCCCCATGAGTGCTAGCAGTACCTAGGGGGGCAGAGTGGCCAAGGAGAAGTGATTCCTATAAAAGCAGTGATCAGGAGACTTAGGAGGAGCTTATCACATCAGTCTCTTATTGCTTGAAGCAATTTTTCACTCCCTGAGTTAATGGGTACTATGGTCACAGAGTCTCAGTGCCTGGTAGTTTCCTGGACTTGATGTGCAGGATTGCAAGAGTGTTATGTTATGCTATATGAGGCCAACATGCAAGAGGTTTTAGATTCTAGAAGAGAATATTTGGAGGTCATTTGGAGATGGGTAAGATTATACAAAAGAACCAAACTTGGAGCATGCTGTGAAATAGAATAATTACAAAAAGGGTCAGGTATTGTAAGAAGACATGGATGCTAATGTGGCTTTGATGCAGGTAAAAAGGCAAGGGAACACATTATTTTTAAGGAAACCTGTATACTTTAGTAGATTACAGACAAGTGTAGGAGAGAGGGTTTCCACATCTGACAGATGAAAATGAGCATTTTATCTTTGAGGCAGTGAATGATTCATGTTTTGTGTATGGCTTTTGCTATTTTAGCCCTTTATAATTTTTCATAATGCCTGCAGAGGCAGAGCAATTAATTTGCTTTTTTTCTATAATTTTATATTAAATTTGATACATATTTTCATTTGTTCTGCTACACTTCTCCTGAACTGAACTCAGAAGCGAAATTAACTTGATGGCTTCTTAGCGTTATTTCACAATTGTGTTCCAAGTTATTGCAGTTGGCTGAAAAACAGTAGTGAGGATCTGAATAGGCTTTTGTTTCTCTTTAAAGTAATGTGGCAAGATTCTGTTACTTGCCTGCTGTGCTATGAGATATTTGGCTCCCAAGGATTTCTTACCCTTCAGTCTTCAGGAAAATAGCAACATAGAGAAAATAGTTCTTAGCAGGGGAATCTCCAGCCATGGTATGTATCATGTTTGTGATAGTCTACATTTTAAGTGCCTGGATCCAGCAAAGAAAAGAGTTAATGAGCTTAATGTTTTGATGCTGAAGATGCCTGGTTTAGTCCATGATAAATCTGTAGTAACTCTGATTTATTGATCATATGAAGTGAGTTTTTCTTTGAATACTGGAGTGATAAATATTTTTACGCAGTCTTTTATATGAAGGAGTAGAGATGACCAATGTGTACAGTTTGGCAATCCTGCTAATCAGCGTCATGTTAGAGTAACATTGGAGGGCATTTAGAGCATGGAAAATGGGCAAAAATTCTTGTTTGCCTTCATGATAGAAAGGAATTCAGTTTTATAATTATTACAGTGGAGCAAGGCAGAGTATAATTTCTGTCTCCTGGAGCCTGCCAGTTGCATGCTATTTACTCGGGAATGGTGTTGCAGAATTGGGAAATAATGTATGGTCATTGCAATTATTTAAAATACAGAACAGTCTCCAGGTATGAAAACCCCCCAGCCAGATTTCAGCCATAAAGACGGTGGGTTTGATAGTAGGGTATATAAAATATAACACACTACTGTAGGGCTGGGAGTGGGGAAGACAATAAAATAAACAGTTTACAATAGTTACTATAAATGAGATTGCTATTTTTTAAATCATGAGAGACTAGAAATATTTTCCATATGGCTTCATTGACTACAATTTCAAATAGGTACTCAAGTCAAAAGGAATGAGGGGCTTTTATTTCTGACTTAAATCATCAGAGACCATCCTCCACTTCACTCCGGAATTACAGTAATTCAAGCTCCGACCACAGTATTTTAATTTCAGTAGTTCTGTTTATGATTACCTCTTTGGGCCTCTTTGCACTGAAATGGTGATATTGACTTGCTGATGGTACATCATATTTGTCCATGTTTACTAATTCTCTCCTTTATTATGCTCTCTATCAGTTTGCTAGTCTGGAGGCTATAATAGATATCTTCTCAGCTGTTATTGTAGAGAGCTTTGGCATATTTACTGACTATGTCTTCCAGCTGTTTGTAAACCCTGTGATTTAAATACTGTGCTAGCAGTATGGCCAATCCAAAATATGGTAATTTTAAATTGAGTAAAAGACACTCTGCCAGTCAGAGGACTTGCAAGTATTTGACATTATAGCCTTATGAATTGCTGAGGTCCTATCAACTGATGTAAACCAACTCTATCAACTCCAAGGAAAACAAGGTGACGACAAAACAGAAAAACATACAAGAAAAAATAAGTAAAGTAAAACTACAAGCATTTTATTTCTTTCTCCAGGTCATGAGGAAAAGAACAGAGCACATACTCCTATTTTCTTTGATAGATTGTATGTAGAACAACTGTATTTGCAAAAGGTGGAGAGCTTGTGTGACACAGCAAAGAGGTCAGAGCTGGGCAGAACAAGTTAGCTGCTGACGTGAGATCAGACAATTGCAAGTACCGGGAGGCAGGCAGGAAGCACACTGCAGTTCTAGAACAGGATTTTGATACAAACAGGCTGCCTAAGAGCACTCAGTGGAGCCAAGAAATCCTGCTTTTTGGTATATAAAAGTCTTATTCTTAGACAGGGTCACAAAACGTTAATAAACTTCAAAATCTGATTACAGAGCTTAGTGCTTTGTGCATTTGAAATGTGTTACAAATAACACAGTTAAGCCAAGAATATTTTAAAGACTAATAAGGACATGAGAGTGCCATTTTACAAGTGAAAATCATCATATAGTATAGAGTGTTTCTCTCTTCTTTATAACTGGGCAGATATGTATAAAATCACTGTTTTCTTCAGTTTCGGCAAAAAATAATTGCATAAAGGGGAATTACTTACCTGGATTCTAAGCATATTAAATTAACTCAATTTTAGCATCTTTTTTAGGGGAAAACCTAGTGCTGTTCCCAAAATACATGGTCAATCTTTGGTTCTTTGCCAATGAAAGAGTTTGTTATAAGCTTGCAGGAGAGAAAGGATGATTTGTTTCAGCATTGTGTGAAGGTGGGAAAGCTTGTAAGAGATCTTTTGTTCAAAGCTTGGATGGCATTTTACTTGGTGATGCGTCTTGTGCTTTCTTTAGCTCATTGAGGTAATTTGTCATGTACAAGTGCCTTGGGGTAAATTCCTTCTAGCGCACGTCCGCTTAAATTTATGATGTTGTATGATAGATTAATTTTTCCCATTTTTGTCTAACCTTTTTCACTTGTATGTTCTATAGAGAATGTTAGCCTGTTTTCATTGGTGATGACTCTTACTTGATGTTTGGGTTTTGTGTAGTCCTCTATAATATAAACACTTGTCTGTTAGACATGATTATGTGTTACTGACCCCTAAATTATTTCAAATTACAATTAAATATTTTTTTGCAACTGCACTTGTTGAAATACCTTCTTGTGCATGTCAGCATTATATCCAGAGAAACTATTTTGCACTGTTTAGTAATCAGTGCTTTTATCTGTTCCTTATCCTAAGATAGTTTTAGAAACACCATACCAAGCAGAGGAGCTTATTATTCGGGGAGACTGTGTTGTTAAAAAATTTCTTCTATGCTATCATCTGGTTTTAGTGGTTCTGAATTAATTTCATGAAAGTTAGTCTAGTAGCCTTACAATAACTCTCAAAAAAAGTTATTAGATCATCTGCTCTGATCTCCTATATATTGGGGGACATTATATCTGACCTTGGGTGCTTCTGTACTTAGTAATATGTATTCTGCTGAAACATACTGAATGCAGTGAGTGGTGGGAAATCCACTGCTTCTTGGGCAGTTTGTTGCACAGATCAGTTACTGTGATGGTAAAAATGTATGCCTTACTTTTCTTTTTAATCTGGTTAATTACATCTTCCAATTACTGGTTCTTGATTAACTCTTCATTGAAGAATTCAATACTTGGGCCTGTTTTTCTTTTCTAAGGTACTTGTGCACTACATGATCATGTGATCTCTCAGTCATCTTCTCACTGCATAACCAGATTATGCTTTCTTAATGTCTAGGCAAAAAAAATTTCTTCCATCACTTCCTTTTTTTTTTTTTTTTCTTTTTCAGTTTTCTTTTTAAAAAATGGAGACCCTAGCAGGTTATGGGCATCAATGTTCAAACTCCATAATTAAGATACATATATCTTTCACCTTCTTTTACTCTCTGGCTTTCTCCACCATAGTAAAGGTTTATTCAGAAGAGTAGTAGACATTAACAAAGGAAGGACTTCTGAAATGCCTTTGCTTTTTTCTTCCCCTGAGATGGTAGAACTGTAATGGTGTTATATTCAGTTGAATGAAGACATACAGGTTATTCCTCTTTGTTCTAGTGACATTGAAACATTAAAATGCTCATGTGTAAAATGCTCAAGGCTGTAAGTTTTTATAGGCAATGACTGCAGAGCACATCTGTTGATTCAGCACACCCTTATCAAATGGCTGGTACCTTCATAAACTACTCGTTTTAGGAATTGGGAGGTTGTATCTGCTCTGGGCTGCTGTGTTTGTTAAGCTTGCCAGTTGTGTCACATTAGAGCCTGAGTGCCTGCAACACTAACACATGTTGAATACAGCTTTACTGATAGCAAGTTAAAAATATTTTTTAAGTATGGATTTGCAGAACTACCTAATATATCCTGAGAGTCCTCATTTGAGAGAAAGCAATCCCAGATTTGACCATAAGGGTAGAAATCCCTTGCAGTCTGCTGCATGGTTTGACCCTCAATTAAATCACTGAAAAGTTATTGGTAAAGAGTAAGTATACGTTTGAACACGCTTTACATGTCTGGTATAAGTGGTTTTAGCAGGTGAATAATCTAGAATTGATTTCCTACCATGTCCTCTCCAGTTTCTTTGAACATTCTGTATTGCTAAGTGATTAACCTAGTTCTTTGATGTAAAATTAGTGTGCCTAGCTCCATTTTTAAAGCGTTTCCAAGTTCACTTTTGTACCCCTGCTGCTTGCTTTCATTATACAACAAAGATGATTGTTTCCTTTAGCAAAGAACTTACTGAGTTTTAAATTATTTTCCTGTACCTTGATCTGGAGGGAGAATGCCAGCAGTTTATTAGGGTTTAGGAGTACAAGTTCCCCTGACCTTTCAATTTGTATATGTACACTTAAGAGTCCCGCTGTGCAGATGAGAGACAAGAATTTAATCTTTGTGCTTCGTGTTTGTTAGGATGCATTTCATTTTGGTATGTGAGAAAACCCAGGGGAGACACACACAGTCTTGCAAAAAAAATTTGTGTGAGACAGTGTTTTCAGCAACATCAAAATGTAACTGCACATACCAGACTTCTTCATTCATGCTGCCAAAGGAATAATAGGATTACCCTGCTTTGTTTTGCTTTTTTCACCCTGGCATTAAATGAACTGAAACTTCATGTGTGAGTCTCTGGAAAATAAGGTCAGTTGAAAAAGAGTTCATTGTCCTTTTATTCTTATTCTTCTTAGGTGTTAACAGACAAGTTCAGGTTTATCCAGAGAACCATGGCAGAAGGTGGATTTGATCCCTGTGAATGCATTTGCTCGCATGAACATGCAATGCGAAGACTGATTAATCTGGTAAGGATAACATGAGGATATTTGGAAGGGTGGTTATTCAGACATTACTTCAGCTCTTGCAGATTTGCAGTTACTGGTGCTTTTGAATCTGCTTATTCAGTTGCATGTACAGTTAGAATCTGTGTATCCATCTTTCTGATGAGCTTTTGAATAGCCAATACAAATTATAGCTTTCTGTTTATTTCCCAGAGCTGCATTTTGACAGCATTGACAGTGTTTCTGTTGAAATGTTTCTTTTATATGCATTTTTTTCAGTCTGCATAAAGCCAGAGAAATTACCCAGCAAAGTCTTTGTGGTCAAGGTAATTCCACACATATGAAGTTCCACGTACTCATACGGCAAGATAATGATGTCTAAATTTTTAAAACTACCCTTTAAATAGTTCTGAATTTGGGAATTCACTGATTCTGAGTTTTGAGTTCTGTTTCTTGCTATGTCATTGATAGGTTGAGCAACTTCAAGCAAGTTATGTACATTGCTCTGTGACCTGTAAAATAGCAACGTTTCTTTCTTTCTGTATTGAACTTAGTTCAATGTCTATTGAAAAAATAAGCAACAAAGTGCTTCTTTTTTTTTCTAAGTAAAAGTACATATTTTTTAAAATAACATTAACAATTATGAACTGTGAGCAATTAGGTGAACTTAATTACAACTCTAATTTGATTAAATTCTTTCCAAGATTACACTATACATCAACTTCATTTGATGTACTTCCCCTTGTTGATTTTCATAAACCTGTTTTTATCACATTTTCTTTCTTAGGGCCTAAATTAGTATAATTTTAAGTTACTGGGTACATCAGCTGTTCAAGGCAGTTGTGTGTGAAGAAGATTCTCTCTAGGATCAGGCCCTTCTTCAAGAGGTTTCTTAGCAGTATTTTGGGAAGGTTATCAGGAAAATATGACATCCACTAGCCTATGATAAGAGTAGAGTTAGTATCTAAGTCCCCAAAGAATGTATGTCTGGGTATAAGGAATCATAGAATCACATAATATTCTGAGTTAGAAGAGACCCACGGGGATCATTGAGTCCAGCTCCTGGCCCTACACAGCACCGTCCTCAAGAGTCACACCACGTGTCCCAGAGCACTGTCCAAACACTTTTTGAACTCTGTCAGGCTTGGTGCTGTGACCACTTCCCTGGGGAGCCTGTTCCAATGCCCAACTACTCTCTGGGGGAAGACTGTTTTCCTAGTATCCAACCTAAACCCCTCAACACAGCTTCATGCTGTTTCCTCAGGTCCTATCGTTGGTCACCATGGAGAAGGGGTCAGTGTTTGCCCCTCCTCTTCCCCTCACTAGGAAGTTGTAGACTGCAATGAGGTCTCCCCTCAGTCTCCTCTTCTCCAGGCTGAATAAGCCAAGTGACCTCAGCTGCTCCTTGTATGGCTTCCCCTTAATTTGTGTGGTTGTCCTTAAACCACTTCCACATGCATACATCCACAAAAGAAGAAACTTTTTTAAAATGGCACTTTTCAAGAGGTATATATAACTTGTTCATGCAAATGTGTGGGTTGCACTTGTATAGTCCTGGTTCACCCTGAATACAAAAACCAAAGTGTCCACACTTTATTAGTCTTGAAGTGTATCATTACAGTCATCTGGAATGCCAGAGGAAGAACTTAGAGCCAGGCAGATGCTGTACCAGTGTGTACTCTCAGAGAGCTTGGCTGATCTTACTTTCCAGAATGACTTTGCTCAGAGTAAGTGGAGTTCCCCACCCATGTCCATAACATAGCACTTGCAGAACTTGTGTCATCATGTTCTCGTATTGCACCCTAGGCCTGTGCACAGAGAACGCTGTCTCCAAAATACACAGGCCACACTAAGAGCCAAAATACTCCAGACCAGGCTCTTGCAGTGGGAGGGCTAGTCAGTGGCTGCAGCAGAAGGAGAGTGATACCCTACAGGACAAGAGGAAATGACAAGCACTTTCCATCTCACAGACCAGCAGACCCTTGGGCTAAGCATCAAAACTGGAGTTGCCAGCCCCAGATCTGTGTAGTGGCCAGCTGCACCAAAGTCCAAAATGACACCAGACAAATTGAGCATGTCTGTATAGCCAGTTCCATATGCTTTATAGGAAATGATACAATTTTCCTTTGGTAGTTCCCAATTGTGGTACAGCCAGTACTTTCTTGAAACTCGAGAGTCATTACAGGTTGATCCACTTTCTTACTGTCGAACAGTCAACAGGTTTGGTTGGGGACTGGAGAACTAAAAAGTGAAAAGGGATGTGTGCCCATTTATTGGTGTTACGAGAATTGTTCAGGATGGAAGGAACTTCAGTAGATGACCTAAGCCAACCTCTTGCTCAAAGCAAGGCTGATAGTGATCAGGTCATTCAGGGCTTTTATTCTAGCTGAATCTTGAAAACCTTCAAGGGATAGCAATTCCACAGCTTCTTGGGGCAACCTGCCCCAATATTTGGCAGTCTTTGTGACAGAGAATTTTTTCTATCCATGTTTTAGTTGAATGTATCATACCCTCTGCCATACAGTGCTGTAAAGAGCTGTCTCTGTCCTCTCACTAACCTCTTTGTAAGTACTGGGGACTGCTGTTAGGTCTCCCAAAACCATTTCTTCTCTGGGCCAAACAAGCCAAGCTCCCTCAGCCTCTCCTTACAGGGCAAGTGCTTCTGCCCCTGGAGACCCCACACTGAATTCACTTCAATCTGTAAATGTCTGATGTAGAAGAGCTCAAGACTGGATGCAGTATTCTAGATAAGAGTTTAAAATGAGTACAGGAGTGTAATTGCATCCTTCAGTCTGCTTATGCAGTGTTTAAAGGTTAGTGCTGCTGACACAAAGGCAGAGAGAATTGAGGCTTCTGTGGAGAATAGTTGTCCTTACTGTGGAGCCTTTACATCAGGCCTAGCCATCCTAGCTCATGCTTCCCAGTTAGAGGCACAATTTCAAAATCTTTTGAGCTCTCCCTGCTGCCCTTACATGGATGTTTGTACATATGTTCTTTCTCAAGAAGTATTTTTTTTGTTCTCAACATGATGTTTGTGCCATATCCCACAGTTGTGTTGATTCTGAACCTTGAGGCTTCTAAACACCTGCTAAAGTGGTGAGAAAGGAAGCCCCAGGACCAAGTTCAAAAGTTGGGAGGAAGAAAGGAGGATGCATGTTGGCTGCCCTTTTTCCTTAGGCTTGTTAGATGCAAATCTAAACCAGCACGGTTCAGAATTTTGACCCCTATTCAGCATTTTTTTATCTTTTCCTTTTTTGCTAGAAGATACTGATACTCAATGGCATTGGTCAGCCAGTTCCGTTTGTTGTGGCTGGAGGATTCTGGTTATGAACAGTGTAGGTGTGTCGTGTCCAAAGTTACAAGTGCCACAAACATCTGTGAGATTTTGTTCCTGGGCTGCTCCATGCAGTGTGAGGTGGGTAAAAATGGATCTTTTGGAGGAACACTAGTTCCTGTGTTATGAATGTGAACAGAGCACATAATAGGTGCATGCTCTTGGGCAGTCACCAAGAGCAGTCTAACAATGTTCTGCGTAGTTGCAGAAATGGAGTTTTTTGCTCAGTGTTCACTTTCCAAAAAGCTCATACCAATTAGTGCTTGAAACTGTGAAGAGTAAAGGGAAATTCCAGATTTCATCTCTCCTAAAAACCAAAGCAGATGCTCCTAAATATTTATAAGACCAAATCACTAGCTAGGATAATTTAGCAGAATCTAGAAAAGAAAAGTCTCAGAAATCTCAGTCAGCAGCCAGACTATCCTCAAGTAACCTGTTGTATGATCTCAGCAGGAGACTTGCTAAGCCATTTTTGCATCTTTAACTTTTATGCTTCAGTGAGAGTTCGCCTTCTAAGTTGCTGTTTTGTCACTCAGTTTTACACAACATAAGGAAACAGAAGTTTTACTATTTGTGCTAAAAAAACCACGTGGACACTGGTTGTCAAAATTGCTGAACCCCTCAGTGGAGACTGGGTGCCCACTACCTCTAAAAGTTGGATCCTCAAAACCTTAACTTCAAAATCATTGTGATAAACAAAGCTAGCAATCTGTTCTGTCTCTGGGTTAGAAAAAGACATCCAAACAGACTGTGTACCCAAAAGGGTTCCCTATATGTATTTAGTGGTTGATTCTTTTTAACCTAGATAGGTATAAAACACACCAGAGTACATTTGAATGGTGTTACAGCTGTCAGTACTCGACAAGATTTTGGAGCAAATTGTATAACAAGGTGTTTGCAATTGTCTTCAGACTGAGCATTATAAATGCAGAAGTTCAGAGATGAGATCAAATTTAACAGAATTATAGTGTAATTATAGGAGATGCCCAAATATGAAAATGTTACTTTTAGGAGTAACTTTCAATCCAGTAATGACATTGTGCAAAACCCACATGATTGATTGTAGATTTTTTAAACTTGCATTTGCGTTAAAATAAACTAATTTTTATGGACTAATTTGTTTATACCTATCTAAACAAACACTGATAAGAATTAAGGCTTCTGCTATTGAAGAAGTTATGATATATTCAGTCATGACTATTATGTGTAGAGTTAAAAAATACATAATCAAATACAGAGGATTTCTGTTAGAATTAACTGTATGGGAGATTTGAATGATACTGCTATTCCAAAATCAGAAGGAGATCCAAAAGTCTCCCTCTAGAACCTGAAGTTCTCGTTTTAATTTCCAATATGATAATTTTAACTTCTAGTTTAATTGGTATATTTACTTTGAAACTCTTAGAAAATGTATGTGGCATTCAAAGTATAATTTGTGGTTGAATACATTACTTTTGGGGTTTTATATAGCATATAGTTTAAATCTCTATTTGAAATGCAGACTTCAGTTCATCTGATAGCACAATTAATGCTTATACAATGAAAAAAAGCTATTGTCATTTAAACTCTTCTTCCTCTGTGTTGTTAGCAACACCACAGAAGATTACAAACGAGAGCTGTTAAAAAGTCCAGCTCTTAGTTATGTGGCTTGATTATTTATCTGTCTTTCATTTTGCTTGACTAAGCAGGGCTTTGTTTTGTTTGGTTTTTTCCTTCTTAATTCATAATACCATGAAGATTTTATGTCAGTGAACTGTGTATCTCTAATATGCATAATATTTTAAAAGATATTTTGCTGGTTATTAGGTTAACTTGGAGATATTGTTCACACACACAGTTCTTAGAATGTTTATGTGTATACATGCTTAAGTAGCATTGAATTATTTTATGCTAAAGGTTCTATCATTTTCCTGAAGTGGATTTTTCAGGGTTCTTCTTGGTGTCAAAATATGAACATTTCACACACGTAAATTTCTGTAATATGGCCACTGTAAATAATAAGCACATATTATGATCTCCAAATAGTCATAGGAAACACTAGAAATCTAAAATTTTTGGCTATGACTTCATAAATATCATTTCTAGTATGTAATACCCATGGCACCATCTGTTATGATTTGGTGGTGGTGTGTAACAATTTGACTATTGTATGTTAGGTTCACTATTTACTCTATGGATATAGCAGTTAATTGGGAACTTCCGTAAGAGGAAGTAAGCATAGAAGAAAAATATCACAAGGCTTTCCATCCTCTGCAGATGCACAGGAGTTGTCAAAAGACAATGACAGGTCTGTTAGCTTGCATGACTTTATCTCCTGTTCAGTCTCCTCCATCTGCAAAACTTATTTTGACAAGAAGAGCCAAAGTTCAAGAGTGAGGAACAACAAATGACAGCAAGTGGTTTTATTGGGGGGAATCTGTCAGGCAAGGGGATAGTTACTTGAAAGAATCATGGTGAAGGACATTCTTTGTACCCAGAGGAAATGCTTCCTGTCTTAGTTTTAGCAAAAGACAGCAAATCTCTAGATAAGAATGATGTTGTATTTAAACCTTTTTATTTCCCATTTTTTCACTTACTTTGTAATATAAAAATCTGATTTCCTTATGTTATTCCTCTGGGTATCGATGCTCTGTGCATAGGCATGGCTGATCTCGGCCCAAGGGTCAGTTCAAGTCTGAAAACTAGACTGAAAACACAGTTTATGTGGTGGTGAGGGATAATCATACATAGAGCATCTTCCACAAAGATTGAAACCTGCTAATGACTGCTTAGAGTGGCCAGAAATGTCAGAGCAAGCCAGTAATATGTCAAGTAAACATCCTTTTTCTGTCTCCTTCTGGTGCAGTATTATTTGCTTTACAAAAACTGACTTCAGAATTCTCTCATACTAGATTTTATGAAAATGAGCAGTATGTTTTTTAAGCCAAAACATTTCTAATTCTATAATGCAAAAGGTCCCATTTTGATGAACTGCTTACAGTTCTACTTACAAACCACTGTGGGAATTGCAAACTTGTGTTTTGTTCTTCAGTAGCTAATTGCAAAGTAATGGTCCATGCTTAGTTATGTTGCTATATCAAAACTCTGAGGGATACAGAGCAAATCATTCTTTATTTTAATCTCTCTTCTATTTTGATTTGTCACTAGATTTTTATAGCAAAAGTTGCAAATTCTCAAACTATTTCAACATAATTAGTTCAAACACTCTTTCGTCATTCAAGTTTCTGCATAATTCTCTTGACCAGGTCATTTTAGAGTCTTACTGTTTTGAACTGGCATAGTCTGAAATAGTATCCAGCATAGCCACAAGTCTTGGCTGAGGGAGACTTCGTGTAAGCGGCACAAAATAAACACAGATGACTAAAATAGATATGTGCTGCAAATGGCTGAAAAGCTCTCAAGATGTTAGCCCAGCTAAGCCCATCTTAAACAGTCAGCAAAAGTGGCTTTCCCTGTTGATGTGGGCTTTTACTGAAAGCACACCAGAACTATACCAAATACATTTTTTAAAAATGTCCTTTAAATATGAAGGTTACCCTGGAGACTTTTTACATGGTGTTTGCCCTCTAATTTTTTTATATAGCAGGTGCTACTTCTTATAGTCTGTAGTTTTTAGCCAAACATTACAAGAGCAGGAAAACTGCATTTTACCCTCACTTGCCCTTTTTGCCCTCTGCATTCAAGCTGGTTCAACGTACACCTTTCCTAACAGCTCAACTTTAGGTTGTTCATTAGGACAAAGACACTATCATTCTTCAGAGATGCAGGGGAAAAGACTTGATGCACCTCCTAAGACACCAGGCCAAAAGAATAAGACACAGGGTTGGAGTGGCAGAGGATGAGACTGTACCTGAGTGCTCTTGCTCCACTGACTTGCATTTCCCTACCTTTTGCTGAATGCTCAAGGTGCTGGTGTTGCACAGGCTAAGGCCGCAAAATTGTATTACAGAATTCATGTACTGCCAATGGGTGTCATAACCTAGAGTCTCATTCTAGATCAAACAATGTAAAAGGAGACTATTTTCTAGACATGTTAAAAAAGAAAAAAGCTGTGAAAAGTGGTGTCCACTTGGGTCTATAAGGGGTTAGGAATCAGGACTTGTTGAACATGTCTGTCATTCTTTACATTTCCCATTCCTGAAGTTTGTAGTATGCTTGAAACTGCTGCTTCTTAACCAATATATATTTAGAAAATAAAAAAAAAAAGAAAATCTCAGTCACACCTCATGATCATCTCAAGGAATGCATAGTGTATTGCAAGCAATGTAAAAAATCATGCATTGGAAATTCTTTCAGCTTGGTATTCCAGAAGTAATTAATAGCTAGAACCTGTATTATGAATGGCTGAACTCTGATGATCAGAGATGTGTTATGGCCATCTCTTTGGAGGAAAAATGAGAAAATTGCACTTTTTCTCTCAGGCCTTATGTGGACGTAATCAACACTCAGAGCAAACTACTTATCTTTTGGAACTGCGAGTTCTAAGTTTTCCTCAAGGCTGTCTATGTGGGAGTATCTTTGTCTTTTGCTAATATGCATCATTTTGCAGAAGATACTCAACTGTTTAGTCAAAAAGCCTATGTGTATTTTGGTTTTACATTTTAGATATGTTTGCAAATGTCCTCTGGGGGGAAACGTATGTTGTTTGTGCACATTTTCAGATGCCTCTGTTTTATATTCTGCCTCATGTATTTGTTGTTTAGTATTGCACATAGTCTGAGATGCTGTGAGCTCCTTGATGGTCCTGATCATCACACAGTTTCATCTTCTTTTCACTGCTAATTCATTCTGCTTTGCATGCAGTAAAAGGAGGGTGTCATTGATATCACAGGTCAGCAAAATTATAAAATGAAGTATCAGTAAGTCAGGCAATTTCAGAAAAGTGAGGGAAGTGTGAAAAAGGAGGGTCGATATGACACTAAGGTGAAACAGCAATCCCAGAACAAATGGAAAAAATGAAGGGAAGAATGTGTTCCTGTCCAGATCACAGCTCCAGACTGCAGTGGGCCCTGTGACTTCTGAGGCATTCTCCTCCATAAAACGTCATGTCTTTCATTATGAAATTAATGTTCTCCTTCTGTCATAACTGGCTGATGATTCTGGGTCTTAAGAGTTGGTTTGTGATCTAGGAATATTCTGAAATGTAGCAACCATCCTTGTCTCTCATTTGTGATGGGAGAGAAAATTACTTGCCACCTCACAGGACCAGGCTCTATATTTTTATTGCAGACTGTTATTCTCTCCTTGTATGAACAATCATTTATTTTAATTCTGCATATACACATAGAAAATGAAGGAGTGGGGAAGGGAGTGTTCCCTTTTTCCTTGTTTGTACTTCTAAGAGAAGCTAGTGTAGTTTAAGACACAATTAAATTCCATCAGTATGCCATTCTTTTCCTCTTATTTCTCTTTGCCAGCTTATAGCAGAATAATGCATGTAGGTGTCATTTTTTGCATCTTTAAATCTGAACTCTTACAGATAATGCTACAATTCAGTTTGCAACCTGGCTTGTATTCAAGACTGGCATATCCTACCATAGCAATTTATTTATCATGTTGTTTACTAGATCATTTATATAGTTTGGAGAGAACAGACGTGGCTGCCAACAAAGCTTAAATAATGATTTCATTACCCAGAAGAATGAGAATGCAATCAGGAGTATGCCATTGTATTGTCATCTTCTGGCATCGTTAAGAGAGGAAAGCGGAGCTTCCAGCTGGTCTAAATGGCAAAAGAGTATTTTCACAAGGGATGATACTTTGCCCTCATTATCACATAAAATTTTCTATCAACAGTCTTTATGATTCCATTTTAAATTTACTTATATTCATGGAATAAATGACCGTTTCAAGCTAGTCATTTGTCCTTGCTTTCCTTCTTAACTATTCTTTTAATTCCCACCATTATCCATTTTTGCTCTCTTATCTTTGTACCTGTTTCATCTATTTCTCTCACGTATCTCTCTGGGCTTTCATCCATCACAACTTCTTGTATGGAGGTCTTTTCCTGATGTGTCTCATGAACTTAGTAATCTTTCATTTCTGTCTTTTCTGGGGGCTTATATCTGCTTTGAGCTGACTCAGAAGTTATTCTGAAATGTAGTTATTTATCCCTACATAAATAATATACTTTCATCTCATCTGTCATTCACACTAGGCTGCATTGATTATTGCACTTTGTTCCTGCCACTAGTCCTGCTGTTCTTGTTTCGTTATGTCTTTAGTACAACATTTCTAGAGTTGGAAAGTGCTTTTGGACAGGGATTATGCTGCCATTTCTCCTGAAAAATGACAAACTAGTGAGCTGTCTGATCATTGGTATCTTCCTGATATTTGTATGCTCTGTCCTTTCTTTTTTTTTAACTCTTAAATAATATATTTAACACTTCAGAAAAGATGTTCACACTGGATAGAAACCCTGAATCTTTTTTCAGGCAATATGCTGTTGACTTTAATTTTTAAAAAAATTGTCAGAGCAGAGATTGCAGGATCAGTCCCAGAGATTGTGAGACTGTTGAACTCTGGCACAGCAAACTCTGAAAACTCATCTGAAGAGTTTCACTAAAGTCCTCTGAAGAGAAGACAGAGTAATTGAAGCAAGAACAAGGTACTCTATAGGTAGACAAAGTCTGAATTTCTTCTCTATAGCAGGTATCTGTAATGAGTGGTGCAAAGTAGCTTAACTTCTTTCAAGGAAGACTGAAATGGTCCTGATGGCTGAGGTCCCTGTGTTGGAAAAACAAGTTCTCTGTTTAGCTAGATGAAGCTGTTTTCACTGGGCTTACTGTTTCACTTGGACTTCAGTGATTTTGTGGAGCAGCTAAAATGCAGTAAAAGTTCACACCCTGTTTTCACCACACAGTGGCATGTTTGTGTGCATATGAAAAAAAAACCAAACCAAACTTTGCTGGTGACTTCACAAAAGAGTTTTCGGAGGCCAAGAGCAGTGTCCCTTTACTGTGTTCATGTTTTGTTCTCAGATGAGGATTTTAAAAAGTGAAGCCTCTCATTGCTAAAAACTGTGCAGACTCCTGCCATAACATGGCATCTGTTGTAAGAGGAGCAGCAGGACACAGGTTTCAGGTGTGCTTGATGGGTGGATGCCGTTGATCCACAAGATGGCATGTTAAAACTGTCCTTGTCTCAAAGGAGCAGGATCTAAACACTGTTGTGTTAGTGTGAACTGGGGCTAAAAGCTGTGTATTTTGGAAAAGGAAAAGAAGGGAAGAACTGTTTCAAATTGGAACTACGAGCCATTTGAAATGTGCCCTTTTTATTTTTGCAATGCAAAATTTGAGTGTCATGGGGAAAGAGTGAGGGAGAGCCCTTTTCTCTTACCACTGGAAGTAACTTGGTATTGTGTTGAGTTTGCATTCACAGTATGTCAGTAAGTGGGCACTGATTTGCTGTGATTCAGCCACTTGTGCTTCTTCCAAAAACTTACGAGGGGTTTCATGGAAACCATATATTCCTATTGGCCAAGAGTTCTTGTGGTTTGGGGATTATTAATTTAAATTACTTTAACTTAGGTTATTCAAGACTTTAAATGTACTTGGAGGAAATGAAAGTTCACAGTTGTATTTTAAATAATTTACATTTATAATTAGTATTTTTACTTCTATTGTTTTCAAGTTCGTACTGTCTAAAACTGAAAATTCTTGATTCTTTTTAGCTCTCTTCTAGCTTTCATGCTATTTAAAATTCATGTTTACTTCATTTTGGACGATAAAAGATAAAGTAGTTCATTGTTTGGCTCACAAGCACTAAGCCATTTATTATATTTGAATGACAAACTGCACAGAGAAGGTTAAAATTCAGATATAATCCTTTTCATTTAAATGGAATGAAATAGTATAAATATTTCATTTTGTGACATTTTTCACTCTCTTCTTCTTTTGTTGAATATGCCCTGATGTTTAACTCGCCTGATTTCTGTGTTCTTTTTAAGGGTCTGTTTTAGAATATATGGAAAAAGATGAAAAGGCTGTTGCTGACTTTAGTAGATGTCAGATCAGACAGTCAGCTATTAGTCTTCCACTAAATTCACACTTTCAACGACACAAGGATCTCTGAAATATTAATAAAATCAAAGTCATTGTTAATAATATTGTCTTTAAGAGTTAACATATTAGAAGAATTACTTCTCATTTTTCTCATCAACTCTGTAGTGTTCCCAGTCTGAAAAACATTGAGTGTATTTGAAGTCTTTTTGAGGGTTTTGTTGAGAACAGGTAAAGTCTGGTTCAAGTTTTTACCATTATTCCACAAACTTTCATCCAAACTTCCCCTCCACATTGGATTAGAAAAATCTTAATACAAAGAACTATTTATTTCCAGTCCCTGATAATTGCTCTTTTTTCAATTACCTTACTATTGAAATGTTGCACATTCAGTTTTTCCCAAGAGTTGCTATGTTCCGTAAAGGGTGTAATTGTCAAAAGAGAGTTAACTGGGAGAAGGAACATTCTTGTTCCAGCAAAAGGCATTACCTTTCCAGCCATTCAATTTACGTAAGCGTTTCATACCTGTGCCAGAATCGTTTCTCGTCCTTTCCCTAAATGAGTGACCACAAGGAATCAGATTCATATTGGGTTACACAGTTAGGAACTTGTTGACCCGAGTGAATTAAGAACAACCTCTTTTTACTGCTGCTCGTTTTTCATGAGCTGCTGTTTTTCATCACAAGATGACAATATGCAGCCTCTCACTGAGCTGTTGAAAACAGATTTGTTACCTGGCTCAGACAGCCATCCTAGAGCTTTTAAAAAGTTGTATTTGGATAGAGTGTGACTTAGAATGAGGGATAACTGATACTGTGGCTAGAACACCCCCAGGCAGTGTTGTATGTCTAGGCAAACTAGACGAGATGCTTGTACAATGTTTCTGATCATATATCTGTTGCCCATTTTAATTCTGGTCATCCTTCTCTGCTGAATATGTGTAAATTGTGTTTTAAGTAGGGATTATGAATTAAGCCCCTCTCAGAATTAAACTCCTATACAAACAGAAGATAATTATGTTGCTGATCTCTTTAAAACATGGGTATAGCAATATCCAGTTTTCCCAGTTCGGAAATCTTTTGAATATTTCAAATGGATACTATTGCTGACATAAAACCTCCCCTTTGAAAATTACTTCCAAAGTTTTAAAATAAAATGAGCTTTTATATAAGAAGAGCAGGAAATATGCATAGTTTGATAGATTTTTTTTCCTTTAGTAAGATAAAGAGAAGCATTCTGCTTGAATTTCCATCAATGCTGTTTTTAACTAGAAACAAGGTTAAATCCAGCCTTCGCAGTTCCTTCCTAAGGGACTTCTTTGTAGTCTCAGTAAATTTGCTAGTAGATCTTAATATATTAATGAAAGAATTAGTGTGATCAATCTCCAATTAAATTTTTTCCTTTCTCAAATGTGTCAGTCATTGACACTCTTTATGACAAAAGAAGGTGCTTAGACTTTCCCAGATGTCTTCCTTCTTCAGTTCTTCATCTTTCCTTGATGTGTTTTGCATAATATGACTACATACATTAAATCAGTTATGCCAATACAAGGGGAAATGGGTTTTGGGGAAATGATTCATCTATTTCTTACATAAAGAGCATCATCTTTTCTTCTCTTTAACTGGTAATAAACAGATTAGCCAGTTGTGACAAAAAGTGTTGGGATTCATGACACAACTGTATCATAAAACCTGTGAAAAAGCAAATGTCATTTCTAACCAAGGCAGTGTAACAATTCTGTACCTTTAAAAACTTTTACTAATAATCCATGTAGTTTACCTACGCAGAGGACAGAATCTATTTCCATAGTACTGCAGATTAAATCTCATCTATTTAACATCTCTGATCCTGATAAAGAACGTGATGTTTGTCTTTATTTTTTGGCTCTGTCATCTGTAAAATAGCTGTACTGATTTGCAGATTAGCCAGTGTTGACTTTTCTTGCAGTTGGCAATTTTACCTAGTCTGTAAATCAAATAGTCATTACAGTTGCTAAAAATGTTTTAAATTTTACCCATCAGTAAAGAGAAAAACCAGTAAAATACCTATTAAAACCTGCTTTTAAAAAAAAGGTCCTGGGGGGAAAAAATACTAAGTTTAAATATGAAATATTAATTCAACTTCTTTGTGCATAACCGTTATCACAGTCTGATCATTTATTGTGATGTAATCACAGAGGATTTTAATGTTACTTGATCTAGATAACAATAAGAACTGTTATCTATATCTATCTATCTATCTATCCATTATGAATCCCAAAATATGTGTAGAGAGTATATCTGTAACAGCTCCTATAGCACTACAGATTTTTTTTTTTACTTGCATTTTGGAAGTTAGTCAATGGCTGAATTGGAAGCAATAACACTGCAGTCAGGTGATTTAAAGGTATTATGTAAATAGTGTTCAGAAACTGTCTCCATACCTGGGATTCTTCACATACCATAAGCCAAGTGTGATCCAGTGAAGGATCAGTTATACATGAACTTTTACTCTGACATTATATTAAATCATGATTTCAGTAAAAGCCGACCAAGACGTATTGTTAAGTGTCATGCTTTTCTTTTTCTCTGTTTTAGCTGAGACAATCCCAGTCGTACTGCACAGACACAGAATGCCTTCAGGAATGTGAGTAACTGTTCACATCAGATTCATAAAAGTAAAATAAACAGCAGTAATTAAAATACAGTCTGCCTGGTCTTTAAAATGCAGCAGTTGATTTAATGTTATAGGAACATATTACATTAAATCAAATACTACAGTAATAAAATTGATATGCTGAGGAGGTAATTTCTGAGGATCTGGGATGCAGATTAACATTTGTACATTGGAAGCAGCATTGATGGGAAGCCTGGAGGTATCAATTCACCAGCATAACCATTAATCAGGTCCCAAGTTTTACTGAATCTGATTGTTAGCCTCCAAATAGGATGGTTTGGGGAATGAGAGGGGAAAATATGGAGGGGGCTTTATTTGTCCTCCTCAGATTCAGAGCAGCCTAACCAGTGAAGACTAGATACTGAGCACAGACACACAGACACGTGTTCACAGCTGGGGCTGGGTGATGGACTGTCAGTACTGTGACCCCTCTACTCCACTGTGAGGAAGAGGAGGCACCCCACCAGCTCCGACTCATAAGCTGACATACACCATGACTGCATCTCTGCTGATTTGGTGCCCATGTAGTTAATGAAGCAGAGGGCTGATATGTACACTTCCTTGGGATTTGCTGTGAAATGCATCAAAAAACCTCTCCCAAACAGTGAGCAGTACTAGGGCAGTCAAACATTACCAGCACCTGCAGTGAAGCATAACTGTGTGGAGGTTATGCAGTAATGTAAGCATGCCCTGAGGCGTTGAGATACTCCCTGAGATGCTTTCCGTGAGCCAGAGGGAAGATTGTCAAATGTTTACAAATAAAAATAAAATGGATCTGGTTTTCCTATATCCTTTTACCAGTTGAGCATGTGAACTCACTCAGCTTGCATCAGGACTGCTGTAATGTTTAGAGGGAGCAGCAAGCACCTGAGCAGTGTTCCTGTAAGCAAGAGCTGCTGGTGCCTGTATCTATTACAGGTCTAGGGACAGTGCAGGCAAGGTTTCCAGCATCTTGGAGAGAGTGCATGCCTTCATTCACCCTCATGTTCCTCCCTCTTCACTCCCCTGTAAAATGTTTTTAGAGATAGGCATCCAGCTCAGACTTGCACTGGGCTCTGCCAGTGTGAAACAGTCCCAGATTCAGTGCCATGCTGGGCTGAAGGGGGAAAACTGAGCTGTCCCACATAACCCCTGAGAAAAAGACAGTGTGGTGCTCATGTGCTGTACAGTGCTGCTGGTTTGCTCTTTCTTTATGGGCTTTGCAAGTTACACTGTCTGTGACTTCCATCACTCCTCTTCCAAATAAACCTGTCAAAGGGCAGACTTTTTAGTCTCCCACACCTTAGACTTCTATGCCTTTTTTTAAATAATAGGCATGTAGGAGAGGGAAAGAGGCGGTTCATGGGAGGCAGAATATTTTCTATATTAGAAGGAGGCACAGACAGGGTGTGGATCTTTCTTTTGTCCATGGTCAAAACCAAGCAGTGGTAGGTCATTCTCACTCATGCCTTGAGAGTCTTGATCATCAGTATTCATGAAGCTTTTAGACTAAAGACTGTAAGTCTGTAGTAAGTTCTAATATGTATGGGCACAAAGCTTGTGGGATGGCTTTCACGTTACCAAGCTGTAGTATAGTCGGAATTTGAATGGCTTGCAACAAATAGTTTTCCATTCTGAGATTCTTGCAAACTGTCTGTGCAGATGCAAGCAATTTGGCAGCAATTGTTCCAAAGCAGTGGTTTGTTTCAAAAACCAGAGCAAAAATTATATAGTAAATCCTTTCCTATGTTATTATCTTGCCTTAAATTTAGTTCTAGCAAAGGTATTTTTCTGCTGATGCAATGACACTGCCTGCCTATTTGTCACATTATTTTGTGATGCTTCTGTGATGCTGTGCTTGTGACAGTCTGTAAGACCCTGGGAGTCAAAGGCAAAAATAAACAGATTGAGCCTGAAGAAGCTTTCTAGGATGTTTCAGAAACATATTCAAACAATTCTGAGCCAGTCTTCTGTCCATTGCTTCATCCTGTTTTTATGAGTTGTACAGTGATGAGCTTATGTTTGAGGTGGGTCTCCTCTTCCCTAGGTCCCACAGCTCCATTTCCTGTTATTTGCTGACTTTGATTCCTCATTTCAGAATCTTGATATGAACAAGTTTGTTTCACTCCCACCAATTTGCTCATTCCTGGCATTTGGTCTTTCTTCTCGAAGCACAGCTGGGAATGTTGTCATACACAGATTCTTAAGTTGCAAGGTTGTGGAATAACTGATGAGACGTATGTGGTTTTGTTTTGGGAGACGTAGGGCTGGGGTTCAGCCAATGTCACAGCAGCATCATGTGTTGTGCTGTTGCTACCAGCTGGAAATTCTCAGAAACACCCTCTGTTGATTCTTCCTGAGCATGCTTTGTTTTTTCAACCCTTGATTTCAGCTCATTTTAGGTTTTTTGGAGCCATATCAAGGCAGTAGTACCAGGTCTCCCTTACTCACTTTTTTATTATCTATAAATTCTTACTTATGGTTGTTGGCACCATTATGTCGTAGTGACGTCTCTGCAGAGTTTCCCAGGGTCAGGACTAGTGCTTTCTGATCTAGGTACAGGAAGATATGAGCACCACTTCAACAAGCATTTGGGCACTCTGCTTGATGGCTCTTCGTCTGCTGGTTCTCCATCAGAATATCTGCTGTGACATTAAAGCATGTGTTAGAGTCTGATGACCATTCCCTCAATTTCAGTGGGTGCCTTGCAGAAAAAAACCGCTGTAAGTTTTGAATAGGCAACACATTTAATATTCTGTTGGGATTGTTAATGCTCAGCAAATCAGAAGATCTTAGAGTTTTGTGGAGATACTTACAGCTTTTTACCAGCTAGGCTCGTAGTTCAATGCCTTAGAAAGCCTCGGGCAGCCTAGAGAGGCAGCACGGGCAATCTAGCATTTCAGTAGCTCTAAAAGCGGCAAACAGTAGCTGCAAAGCTGATACAACCAGCAGAAACAAAGAGGGAGAAATAGAGCTTCCAGCTTGCCTAATTCCTGCAATTAGAAGCTTTCAAACAGAAACAGAAACACACAGATGTTCCCAGAAAGGGTGCAAGCCAAAGAGGGCAGGCCCCCTCTTGTGCCCTTCTTTTTTTCGGAGAAGGGAAAGGGGGGAACTGGGGGCGGACCCGGGGTGGCCGGCCAATCAGACACTGCTGAAGAGTTTGAGTTACATTTGGGTTTGCCCCTGCTTGGAACAAAGGAGTTCAGAGCACATGGCAGAGGCAAGTGTCTTGGGGAGGGGGAAGGGAAGCTCGGAACAGGCAGCAACAGAGTTTGCCTTGAAATGAGGAAAAAGAGTGATAATTCTTTTCTGAATTCTGTCTAATGCAAGTGGAGCACAGGAGTTCTCTGACATCTGGCAGTTGCAACATCAGCGGTTCACCCAGCCTAGGGAGGATCCCAGCTGGTACTGATCTACTCTGATGGCTCATGGTCCTTCACAGTCAGCCTTCCGTGTCAAAGGAAATGAGGGGCTACTGCCTGAGTTTTTTCTGTGTTCTAGCAATTCCCAGATGTTGTGACCTCCATTTACCACATTCATATTTTCAGCACTATTCTCAGTGTTCTGTTAGGTTGTAATGTGGTCAGAGATGACTGTCTCAGATGTTGTCTACTCTACTTCCAAATTTTTATGCAATTTAAAATGAATACATATCTGTGATTCATCTTGAGTTGTACTCATCTAGGGCAGTCACAGCAGCCTAACCAAACAGCATGAAATATCTGCCAACTCTTTCCTCCCTTTTCTGGGAATTCCCTTCTCCCTGCCTCTGCTCAAGTCCTTTTCGGCTTTCTTCAGGTTCCTTATCCCTGCCTTTGAGAGTGTCAGCTTGCAGGCATTATCTGCTGAAGGTCCCAAGGGTTCTTTGTCTTCCTTGATGATTCACTTCTAAAATACCTCTCTCCATACAGTTTCATGCCTTTCCTTCACAGAACAAGCAAGGCTTTAAGCACTGTGAAAAGAAGACACACAAGTCAGAGAGCATGATTTTGCCTTTCCACATGCAGATATTTAACAGTTTTTACCAGGGTCAATCTGTTTGTAGTCCAAAAGAAGGTATTTCTACCGTGAGAGGGCAGACAAAAAGCACCACATGGAATACACTTTTACAGTAAAAGAAATGAAATCTCTCCTTTCTTTAGAGTACAGCCTCACTCTGAAGGAAAAACTGCACTTTAGGAGGAGAACTAAGTTCATGTAAGGGTATTAACATGGGCACTTAATAGTTTTAATATTGTATTATTGAGATTTCAGTTGCACCATGAGGAAGTGTTTGACCTTTTATCTTTAAAAACTGTTTTTACCAAACTCATAATTTTAATAGCTTTGACTGCCTTCTAGGACCTCAAATGAATCTGCAAACATCTGTCACAAAAGATTTTTTTTTTCCCCTTCCCATTTTTCTCTGAGAGAAGACTAGTTTGCGTGGCGTAGTCTCTGATTCCGTGGGAAAAAGCAAGTCCAAAAACTGTATTTCCTACATGAAGCAACAGATAGGATTCACCATAGTCATTAATACCCATGGGAGCTAATCTCACAATCTCAGACCAGCTCCTCATAAAGCTTTCTTTGCACAGAGATAATTCAGCCATGCTGTAAAAAAAACTAAATTCCAGGTAACCACAGGGCCAGAACTGCTCACAGGCATCATTCAGAAGTGTGTGGATATATATGTATGCCAAACCCAGGATACCAGATACTCTGAAAATAAAGACCTTGGGCTGGATTCAGTGTTGCGTCGAAAGGTAGGTTAGAGACTGTATGTCATGTCACTTAGTGCCATGGGAATATGTACTGTTACATTCTGTACTAGTTGGTGTCTCCTGGGCACTGGAGATTAATAACCAGATCCATCCATCAAAATGCGTGGTAGCAGGATCATTGATCATTCATCTCAGACCAGGACAATCTTCTCTCCATTTGGAAATATTAGGAAATACCATCCACAGGGGCTCTTAGAGGATAACCTTTATTCTTCAAGGAATCAAAACATCACTTCTAAATTACCTGCAAAAAAAAATACCAGTTATAGATAAAGGCACTGTGGCTGTGAACTCTTAAAAACAAGATTTTTTTTTTTCTTCTGCCCATCACAATGAATTCCATTCTGCTTGGTTTTAGCTTCACTCAACTGTTCTTTATCCATAAGATGGTTTTATCAGATTATTTTATGATCTCAGGGATGGAGGTCTTTGTAGCAAGATTGTTGTCTCCTACATATAACTGCTTCCAGTAGCTGAAATGGCTTCGTCTGTTCTCTTGATTTGTGATGCAAAGTTTTGAAAAGTTGGATTCACCCCAGCTTTGTGAAACATTGCTTATCCTCTTCTCCATAAGAGATTAAAGTAACAGATTCTGAAATATCTCACGTCCTTATTAAAGCACACAGTCATTTTTGAGAGATGTGGGTTTAACGGTTCTTGAAAAGTGTAATCATGGTTGTGTCTGAGTGTCTGGCATGCCTTGAGTAGGTAGTGCAGGGCCAGTTGGATCAGCTATTGTCTTGCTTAACATAGTTCAGAACGTGTTTCAGCACGTTTGGTTCCATCTGAACCATCTTACAATGCAGGCTGGAAAAAACTGTCTCTTGCAATGAACACCTGTGGTTTCCCTCTGCGGTCCCTTCTGCTCCCTTCCCTGACCTGTAGCGTGTCCTGATCTGGCATCATTTGATTACACCAACTTTTGTTTAACCACAGACCCTAAGTGCACTAATGTTCACCAAAAATTTCACATGGCAGTTGGACAAATCCATTTCTCTGTATTCTATGGGGAGTTCTGACTAACAAGTCATCTAAATTTTCAGTCTTCTACCAAACATATTCGCCAAAGCAAGCACCTAAGGCCTTCTTACTTGTTGCTGAAGGTAGTCTCAGAGTGGCCATTAGTGTTGTCTGGAAGCCCCAAAATAAAGCAGTTGTTCTTTTCTTGCCAAATTATATGCTAGACTCCTGGACTGCATATATAAAGATTTTCCAAGATTTAAAATATTGATATATATGCTGCTGATAATAATAATATTTGGTCAACAAAACTGAAGGTCTAAAGTCTTACCTTCACAATTCCATATGCTTTCAAAATGAAATGTGTAAGAGTTTAGTGAATTAAAGGCTGTAGCATTCTTATTTATTTTCTGTGCACTATGCCTTCTCCTCATACAGAAAGCCTGTTATTCACTCAGATTTTCAAAATAATTCTCACTTAATAGCATCCCTGCTTGGCTCTGTGGGGTCCCGCGTGCACCCACAGCCGCACGGGTGGGTTCAGTATTACAGTCAGTAGCAAAGAGTCGAGAAGGGCATTTGGGTGCGTTCCGGCAGGAGCATTTATTGCTGCTACACTGTCAAAGGTTGCAGAGGCAAATACCAACATGATCCCAAAGCCCACAGCTTTATCTGGGGGCGGGGAAAAGGCGGGACTAGGGAACGGGGACCAATGGAGAAGCTTTGGGGGAGTGACGAGAGGTGGAGGCCAACAGCCAACTGGGGAATCCAAACTGGGATAGATTAACATAACAGAACAATGCATCCTGGGAGAAGCCTGTTTGGTCACCCTAACATAAAGTGGTTCTTGTGGTACTAGGGACTTGTCTTACAGAAAACTCTCTGTCCCTTGTGATGTATGTTCACTGGCCACCATACTCACTTGTAATTGCACATAATTCTAATCATAAAATTCCTCTATATTAGCAACTTCTCGAGCTTTGAAATGTCTATATTTCGGACATTTAAAAGGCAAAAGCAGTCTCATTTGCTCATACATGTTAATGGTAGTGTTTGTACTGTGAGAAGCATGAACTTCTATAATGCATGGGGTTTTTTGTTCTTTGACATTTTTGAGTGCATGTGATGTCAGTAAAGGACATCAGTCCAACAGCCCCAACTCAGGAAGCCTTATTCCCAGAGCATCAATGTGGAGAATGGCATAGCTGTAAGCTTCCCTGCAGGGCTCTTCTGCTGTGTTATGAACAAATCCTTTCCATGGAAGAGCCTCTGTTAGCAATGCTACCCAGGATGGCAACAATGAGGGTGGTTCTGTGGTATCAGCATTAATCTTCAAAGAAATGATTCCAGCAGGTATAAGTTATCAAGTAAATGTTAAATAAGAACAATCCAACCAGTGCTGAATCCAGACTTGGCTCCATAATCAGGTGATCCACATAAGACAACTGGAAAATATGACAGATATAAGTATCTCTGTGGAATTTTCTGGATGTTAAAATTTTCATCTTGAGTAATAAAGTGAACATTTTTTCTCTTTCTGAACGTTATTTATTATTATATTAGCTTTGTACTAATTGCTCTGTATTAATTGAACATCTAGATCATTAATGAAGATGTTAGGCCTTTAGACACTATGATAAATGGATTCATGTAAGTACCATAGGTAATTAGCGATACATGGGTTTACACTTCAGCTGACAAGATTAGTTACTGTTTGATTACTTGAAATTATGTTTCAGAGGAGAAAAGTTGTTTTAAAATGTGTATTTGCAAGAGTTTCTTGATCCATACAGATCAACCAGCCATTTCCAGCCTGAGGGTATTTCCTTAAATTTACTTCCGCGTGTTGATGTTTCAGGTATTCTGTATGGAAATTTGGTGTAAAATTTTTATATTGTGTTCCTGGGCTTCACTTCGTAATGTATCTCTGCAGCAGTTTTTCCCCTGCTGGCAGATATGTTGCTAGCAGAAATACCACATGACCCAGATGATCAGTCATGGAGATCTGGCATATTGACACTGAAACATCTTTAAACAAACTCTCAAGAAATAACTTAGAGTAGTCAAGAAATTGATTACCATTAGTTTGCTCCTTCTTGCTAGAATTAGCATGTTGTCTCTGTAAGGCCTAACAATGGAGCTTAAGCTTTCATCAGTTTAGCCTTATTCTTTTGTTTGTTTGAGGCAAAAAACAAAGACCAGTGTATGTATGGGGGGGTTTCCTACATAAATATATTTTGCACCAAGTTTGATTTCTTAAAAATCAGGTTTGATATCTTAAAATGTGAAGAGTATGTTTATCATCTCCAGTTCCTTAGGAGTTAATATGAACTAAGAAATATTCATGATAATTCTGAGAATGCCAGTGAAATATTATGAAATAGATGATTCTCTTTTCAAATGGATAAGAAATGTGATAAAAAACCGTATTACTGTCTCAAAGCCAAAATGAGGGACTAATCAGAACACTCCATTGAAAAATATTTCTGGGATTTTTTCTGAGATTGAATTTTTGTTTTCACTTGGCGAAAAGAACTCTGCTGTTACTCTATTATAACTTGAGTTTTCCTTGTCTGTAGTGCCAGGACCAAACTCCTCCGGTGACAATGGCATCAGCTTTGCCATGATAATGATGGCCTGGGTGGTGATTGCACTTGTCTTGTTCTTACTGAGACCTAGTAATCTAAGAGGATCAAACACAGCCGGAAAGCCAACCAGCCAACACAATGTAAGTGCATCTTCAAGTGCCCTGCAGGGAGATTCTATAATAACTTAAATCTATTTTGGTTTAATACAGACTTTCTCAAAGTAATTTTTTTCTTCTATTTTTTTCCCTATATTTTCTTGGAACTCCATTGAAAATTAGACTGAGTTAAACCAAAGTGAAAGTAGAATCATGAAGGTTGTAAGTGTGAGGCCTGCTGTGGGATGGAGCAGTTACAGGTGACTAAGTATGGGCCATAATGTCCTCTGGACATTGTCAGTCCCTGGTTGAAACTGCCTCCTGCCTTTTTAGGTGAAAGGGGACAAGCACAGCTTTAAGAGAAGTCAGTAAACAAAATTACAGCATGATACTGAGAACGGTGATCTCTGTCCTAGATGTGGGATTATGGAAAAATCTCAATCAATACAGGAAAAAGTATAGTTTTTTGATGCTCATTTACTCTAATCATTTAAGAGATATTGAAAAGCTATAAAAGAAAACACAATGTAATGCTTCTGAGTTCTTTCATTGCTAAAACCTCATATGTGAAGCACTGTTTCTAATTCTGTACCTGCTTTTTTTTAATCTTTTCTTTCTTTCTTCTCCCAAGGGACAAGAACCACCAGCCCCACCAGTAGACTAGAGCATTCAGTATTGGAAAAGTTCAGCAGCTAAAACGTTGCACGACCAAATGAACGAAGTGACCAGATTACTCCTAAACCTCACTCAATACGCTTTTGTTTTCTCATTTATATAGAGCAGAATTATCATTCAGCAGTAATTTTCATGAACTGCTTTTAGTGACTTCAATTTTAAGTTAATTTTTGCTTTGTATATTGTTACAATTCCTATTACATTGTAATTTGAATAATGGTAAGGCATTGCAGGGGTTTTTTGGTTGTTGCTGTTACTGTGGACATTCCACTCAGTCTCTTTCTGTTACAGTGATCTTAATTTCTTTGCTGTGATTTCTGATATGCATTGAAAGAAAAAGAAAATCCCACTCCATCTATAATAATGGAAGGTTACTGACCTTTCTTCAGATTAATTCATATTTCTTCTCCAGTATGATTTTGAGAGTTGTATTATGGTTGGAAGTATTAACTTAGTTATGTGCTGAAAAACAGAAATTGTTTTATATTTGCCCTGGGTTCAGAGCAGCTTTTATTCTGGTCTTTGGACCACTAACACAGTTTTCAGGGTTGCTGGCAAAAGCATGGATTGTCCACTAGAATTGTACTCTGTGTGTGTGCGTGCACATGTAAGTGAATATGACGATTGCCACTGTCAAAGCTTTGATTTATATATTGGGAACTTTGTACAAAAGATTATACCACCAAAAAAGAAGTTAATTTAGCCTTGTTCATTAATAAATTGTATGTCTTATTCAATATGTTGTCAAAAAAACATATTCGAAACCCAGATGTGCTTACTTATAGACTTTATCAAAAGAGAAATTTAGTAAGAAAAACTTGCTAGAATTTTCTGTCCTGGTATACTCTTTTCGTAATTGGTACCTTAAGTTTTTGGCTATGATGTAATGTATATTGGACAGGATGAAGTCATACCAAGAAGTTACCGTGGTTATCAACTTTTGGTATACAACATGTATTGGATTATTCAGGTTTATTCACCTGTATGTTATCAGCAATTCTTAACATTTCATCCTTATCTACTAGTTGTAATTGTAGAATAACAAACTTGCAGGTGACTACATATGGCATGTCTCCTCCCTCTAATATTTGTGTGTATGTGTGGTATGTTTAAGTGTGTGTATGTGTGGCTATGCACGCACCTGTGCACATCTCCCATTATGGCAAATGGGAATTACTTTTTTATGTACATTAATTTAAGAACATTTTAAAGATGTACAGAAAAGCAACACTGTATATTTTTCTTGTTCAATTTGAAAAATTGATGAGAATAATGTAAAGAACATTTTTATGTTACCAACATGAAGCTTCTTTTGTTAAAGGTCAGTAGAACAGACATACGGGAATTCAAAGCCTTACTGTATGAACCTTTATTTCATGAGGACTTTAGTTATGGAGATGAAGGAACTAACTGTTAAAGTTCAAAAAGGTTTGTGTTAACGGGCTCTAACAAAAATCTCACATCAGATCCCATGGTTGACAGACGCAGCATTTTGCTCTTCAGGGTAAATGGTGAGCCAGCTAAGCCTCCTTGGAAAGGTACAGTGTAGACCTGAAGAAAGGCTTCTGTAATTTGATGTAATTGACCTTTGAATTTCTATGGAATAGTATGCTCCCAAGCATGGGAGCATGTGTAAAAAAATCAAATTTAAAAAAAAAAAAGAAGAAGAAGAAGATTGGGCCAGGTGCTCTCAGTGACATCAGTGCAGTGCCAGGTAAAGCAATGAAACTACAGGAGAGAAGCTGAGAGAATTTGTCCCATTACATCTAATAATGTACAGGCCACAAACACTGTGTAAAGATGTCACTGGGACAAGCACTCTGCCTGGGCTTGCTTTTTGCCTTCCATGTACATTTATGTTTGGGATACCGTTCAGAACAAGTAATACAACATCATTTTGTTGAACCCACAAGGAAACATATATAATCTCCCACACTGACCTTTTTTCTCCAAGGATTTTTGGCCAGAATTCTTCACTAGTGGAGGCATGAAACAAGCTTCCAATTGATTAAAAAGCCAGCTGAAACAGGCTTCTATTCAGACAGAGCACTACTCCTCATCCTGTTGGAAGTTGGTGAGATTTACAGGAGCACTTTCACTTGTGAGGAGCAGTCTCACTTAAATGTCTGTTTATGTATTTATGAAACTTACCATGTGCACCCAGCTCTAAGAGTCTTGGCAAATGAACTTTTTGTTCAGAGGAATGTTGTGGTTTACCTATAAATGAACTGTCTTTGCTTGAAATTCCTCTAATTGTCCCTGTGATTTTATACATGTATGCTTTCCTCATGTAAATTGCTATTTTAAATTTTCTATGTAAAAGAAAAAAACATCGGAAATATTTTATTGTAAAATGTTTTACTAAAGAGCCAGGCCGCTATCCCACATCAAAATGTATGCTTTTTAAATTCAGATACTCTCTCCAAGATATAACCTTCAGATTAGCACTATTAATTAAAATAAAAGTAACTAACCATAGGACTGTATTTTGCCACTCTTATTTGTGTTAAATAGTGCCTTACTCATCAAGTAGTTGCACTGAAGTTTGTGGAACTACTCTGAGATAATGTACTAGTAGCAGCTTTAGTAAGGGTGGCAGAAATCTGGCCTTTAGTGATGTAATTTGTGATTAAATAATTGTATCATGGTTACAGATGTTTATGGTAAATTTTGAGGTGTGGAAGAGATTAGTGGTATGCGAAGCTCCAGGATATGATCCTTTCTGTAGTGATGGTTTTAAGCTTGGTTAGTAAGAGATGCAAGTCATAGCAACTTGGGAAATAGGGAGGGAATTTTACAATTATACCTTAACTTTGTTAAAACAATAGTCTTTTTAGAGTCTGCTTAACACAATTACTATACTCTGAAAGGAGAAGTCATATGTATTCATGCACTGTCTGCAGATCACTTAGCCTTGTAATATTCATGATTGAAAAAGGAAGAGTGATGATGTCATGTACTTGATGTAAATCGGTGGTTTAAAATATCTGAATATGCCAAACAAAAAATCATCTGTGCCATTTGCAGTTTCCTAGTAATCTTTTACTGAGTACTTGGATTGGGATAAAGGGCTTGTACTATGCACTTTTTATTGACTTAACAAAATAAATAGCAATCATTAGTAAACTTTTGTCTCTGTCTTTTAGTTTTTTATAAGATACAGGACTGCACCAACCTATCAATTTCTAAGGTAATTTGAAATCATCTAAAAATAAATGTCAGTAAAAATAGTGTGTCACCTATGTAACTTTTAAAATGTAAATTCTAACTTTTCAAATGGACACTTGTCTTCTGTATGTATCTCACACAAGTCAGAACAAATAAAAAGCAGTTTCCAAGGTCTCTGCCTTTTGCTCTTCAAAGTAGTTAGGCAACCTAGGAAGTCAGAAATAATACAGTAAGAAAAGTAGTGACAAATATGCTGATTATGTTACTTTGTTTTAGATCAAATCCTACTATTTTTGGATTTGCAGTCTATTTTCTAGTTCTAGATCTTGGCAGTGTTGGACCCAGAGCTGCTCTGAGGTAGGAAGATGCTGCAATGGATCTAAGACAGCACGTAGGAGTAGTAGAGACCTGCTGCTTCCTTACTGTTCCCATGAAGTGCAGCACTCTTCTTCCTCCAGAAACAGCACAAAATTCTGAGCACTGCCTCAACAGCAACTCTGATGCCTTGTTAGGGATTCCTGTGTTAATCTGAGAAAGAAAAGGAGAACCAGGGTTTAAAATAATACACAGCTATCCAGAGATAGTGGCAATAAATACCAGAGAATCAGAAACAAAATCCGAATAAAATAAGAAGAACAACAACAGCAAGTAACAAATGTTTTAGGCACTTGAGGTGATCTAGAAAGTACAAGATCTTAATCAGCAATCAACAGTCATTAATGTCTGCTTATCAAGATTTACCGTTTTACTCAGACATGAGATTATAAATAACCCCTAAAACTAAAGTTAAACTTCTAAGTACACTTGTTGAAATGCTTGCCAAGGATGCAAATGCCTTGAGAAAGCAATGCAGAAAGGAAATTGCCACAAATCTAAATTCACATTGTTGAATGGGTCTGTACAAGGCCTCGCTGTTCAAGATCACCATATAATTTGAGATTACTCTGCCCCAAAGCCTGAAAAAAAATTATCCTATCTAGAATGTTTGGGAAAAATACACCAAATCCTTGCAGCAAAATATTGCATTAAGTGGATCCCTTGCAAAAATGGACTACTTAAATCCTTTTCTCCTTCTCCTTAGTTGTTCAGTATCAGGCAATGGCCTACAGTGCCATTCACTGCGGAGATCTGGACCTTGGGGTGGGGGAAGAGGCAGAATATTCCATACTGAACCACATCCTCACTTGTAAAACAACAAAACTCTTACCAACAGCAACAGCAGCTGAAGATTTGTCTTTTCATATAAGAAAAGTAACTGAACACTTGTATCAAAATTGCGAACTCCCATAGCAAACATGTTGTAGTTAAATATAATAGCTAGAAGAATCTGGCTTCCACATCACCTTTTTAACATCTGCAGGTCAGAGCATTGGCCAGAGGGGGTATCTGAAACAAATGTGCTTCAATATTTGGCAATACATATTAATTCACCATATATATACAGCTTTTTAAAGGTTTCAGAAACTCTTATTGATTTTATGGAAAGTGTTACTGTAAAATATTTAATAAAATATTAATTGAACATAAAGCAGTAATTTGTAATGAAAGATCACATGTAGCAAGGTTTAAAAAAAAATTCTTTTGCATTTTACGTGTTTTGTTGTTACATCTTCCAAACTATAAATGATAAAACAGAGGAATAATGTTTGTGACTATGTGGTTTCAGACTTATAACTGGTTTAAAGTTAATTTCTTCTGCTGCAAAAACTATCCTTAAAATGTAGTAGAAGATCCTAGAGATGAGAAAATATGTTTCCTTAAGCAGACCAATGAAAAACCCCACCACTGTACAACATTCTGAAGGTCACAGCCATTGGTTTGATATAAAAAGCAAATCTTTAAAAAGGTGTTCCATTTAGGGCAGAACTTGCAATGATAAATGATAAGATAAATATGATTAGCAAGAAAACAACCCAGAGAAGCCTCCACAGGACTGGCACTACACCAAACACTGCATGTAATGCATCAAAATCTGCTTTCTTGTGATGATGAGTAAAAATTTGGTTTCTTCAACTCCCCATGTGATTTCATGCAGTCTTGTTTGAAATTGAAAATCCAAATAATCATTCCCCCACTTCATAGAATATTGCTTTCAATTTGAATCACAAATGCATCTTGTCTCTGACACCCCCTCCTGCTGTATGCTTGTGTTGGGCTTCAGTATGTAAGGGGAAGAGGTTAAGCCAAATTAGCTTTTAGCTATACTGTGAGGGTGGATCAAATCTTCACATTATTTTATGCAAACAACTGTTACGGCAACGGGACAGCTCAGCTGAGTAAAACCCTTTAAAGAAGGGATGCTACAAGACAATTTCTCTCCAATGAGGCAGTGATGAAAAGCAGTGCCTTATTTGGCTGCTCTCACTTCCATTGCACTAGTTTTAGCATGTAGTATTTCCTTACTGTTTTGTTGAGATGGCTGTTAGCCTGAAATGGCTCTCCTGGTGGGAGCTGCAGTATGCCCTGCATTCGGAAAAGCAATGCTGCTGCCCACAGCACTGCTTCTGGAGGAACAGCTTTGATGTCTAGTATGAAGTGTATGGTTTCCAGAAAAACATCAGAAGAGAATGAAAAAAAAAGAGACATTTACAAAACAACAGATAAGGCCATCAAATGCAATCATGCCTGGAAGGAAGTGTGAATAATTTCTGTGTACACTGAGAGCTTTAAATAATCTAATGAGAGGAAGGTCATATACTTGAAAACAAAACATTGTTGTGCAGTAACTTAAAGAATGGGGGTTGACAGGATGTTTTCATCAGTTTTCACGGTGGCCTTCCTCCAACTTTTAAAAGTTTTAATCCTGCATGGCTTTGGGGTTTTATTTATATGGCGATGTTGTACATGAGTCCTGATGAAGTTACTGTCCAGATGTTCCATGCCCTATGCAAACAGGCATGTTGAACCTGACCAGAAATTCACTGCATTTTGCAACAGTTTTACCAATAATTGCAGTTTGAGAGGCTGGTTGTCACCAGTAAAAAAAATACTGTATTAGATTAATCATAAGACGTTTGGGCAAACTGTCAGACTGTTTAGCAATGTCAAAGTTCTGGTGAGCCAGAGAGATGGAGATGAGGAGAGGGTGTAAGTAGGGACATGCCAAGCAGATGATGTCTCGTGTAGCAGCCCAATGTTGGCTCTGAGAACACGTAGAGCTCGGGTTCTTGTCTGCCTGTGTTCAAAAATGGCGTATGGCTGCTTTTTGCAGCTGTTGGAGCCTTTTCAACACACATGCCCAGTCCCACATGTCCTAAATAATCTCTTTAGCTGTGTCTCCTTCCTTCCTCTTAGCACTGTAAAATACAAAGCATGGATTCAAATACTGATCCAACTGATCTTCTGGGCACTTTTGTGCCTCAGCCTGGGACTGTTGCTGAGTGTCTCAGATCTCCTGGTTACAGGTGGGGTTGCCTCCCAGTTATGCTATCTCAAAAGTTAAAGAAAGCCTTGACAGACAATGGTAGTTGTTGAATCTGTGTCAGATGTTAGTGTCAGAAAGTGATTACACAAACTCAGCTGCCTTTAGTTAATGATCAGCTAAATCTGGGTGGCGATTGGTCTGACATTAAACACTCCTCAGATAGGATGCGAAACTTTAATAGCCAGGGTTCCTTGCTGGCTTTTCCTTTAACCTCCAACATCAGGGTGCCAGCCAGGAGATTATGCAATCATGCACTCACTTGCTCTTTGTCTTCCCTCTCTCCCTCATCCCCCTAATCCTTCATAAATCATGATTCCTTCCTTGTATAATGGAACAGCTTGTACATGGGAGGTGAAGAGTGGCCCCTCCACCCACCTTTGGCATTCAGATCACCCTTTGCTCAGTGGTCCCTGGAAAGGCAGAGGTGTGGCCTCAAACCTACTCCCCAGTATGCTGGAAGAGGGATTCACCTGACCTGGTCAATTGCCAATGCTAAAGAAAAACATACACCTGAAATCCCATTCCTCCTGTTACTTAGGTTACTTTCCTGCACTGCAAAAGTATTCACAGTCTACACTGAGCCTTCCAAAAAACCAGAGCAGAACTCACAACTTTTATTTTAAAAAATGGCCAGCAGTGGACCAGCCTCATCTGCTTTGCAGCAGCCTTACATAAGCTTTCTTGCCTCTGCACGCTGTTGTAAAAAATTCTACATCCTGGTAAATGATGGGTCTGCCTGAATGGAAAAACCAAGAAGATCCCACCCAATAATTCAGAATTTTTTCTGCAAGAAGAGGGGAGACCCAAACTTCACACCATTTTCATTGCAATGCCTTTGAGCCCTGCATTTTTTAATCTGCCAGCAGTGCCCTCACCACCAGAGTGTAGGCTGTAGGGAAACAAAAGCAGCCCTCATCATCCTTTCACAGAATCACTTAGGTTGGAAAAGACCTCCAAGATCATGCAGTCCAACCTTTCAGGTTCAGCTGTGCTGTTTGCAAGACAGAATTCAAGATCCACATCCCAGGCAGGGGTGTGGCTGACTGTCTCTAAGTGAAGGTCCTTTGCTACAAGAAAAGGGACTGGGGTCCATTCCCCTGTTCAGACATTTGAAACAGCTCTCAAACAATAGACTACAACCAAGACCTTTCTGCTCCCAGGAAAGGGCCATGATTACCAGATCCAAAAAATACTCCCTTTGAAGCTCCTTGGCAAAGTAGCATAGATGCAGGTGGAGTTAGATCCCCATGTTTCTTTATAATCCTCAGGACACAGCACTCTCCTGAGGTAAGTATGCCTGAACCACCCCCAGCCGAGAAAGGCTCTGAAGCTCTTGCCCTCATTCTTAGCAAACCCAGTAACTGAGAGCTGACTCTAATGAACTACTAACTACCCACACATACACTAGCAGGTAGAGGGAAGTCCTTCTCACACACACCTGGCCTTGCACACAACCACTGTACCCCTCCTGTTTCTCGAAAATCCACTCTTGTGTGCCAGACACACCCCCGGGGGACCACTTAAAGGACCTGAAGTGGGTTTGGCTCTGACTGGTACAGAGGGACTAGACAACATTCTTGCAGTACAAATGTATGGATTCATGGCTATTCTGAGACCTAAGGAGATTGACAGGGGTTTGATGAGGATGGTATAAGTGAGACTGACTTCTGAGTCACTCACTGAGCTTCTATTTGCTTTGCTTAGGTTTCCCTGGAAAAAAAACCCCAGATGTGTTCAGAACTGAGACATCTGTGCCAATAAGCAATGAGGAAAGGTATGACTTGTTTTTACTTCAGAATAAACACAGTGAACCCTGCGCCTTCGTCAGGCGGTTCTTTGGCTAACCACCCTGACTTTGCCAGGATCCTGCACTGACTGCAAACCTCAGTAGGCTCTTTCAGTAGAAACACGTATTTTACAGGCATTTCTAAAGGACCTGATTACAGTATGCACTCACTCAAGTAAGTAGAGATTCTTCTAGGGAAAGATCAGATCCTCCAAAGTAGTAACAGGGTAAAATATAGAACAGAAATAATGATTCAATTTTTAAAAATGTATTTTAACAGCTATGGCTGAAAATGCCACATAAGAACAAGGCAATTCTTTAGTGGCTTTGATAAGAATGTGCATGTATTATCCACCTAGTCTGGCAACATTTAACATAGACATTGTAATCTGTTTAAAGCATAAATCACTACAATATTGCAGATGGAGCAAAATCCCACACCCAGCTTCTAGGTGAGGCAGTGTAAGTGAATTTAAATGTACTGGAGAAGAAAAGACTGCAGATTTCTCATAATCTTTCTGCTCCCAAAGCCAGATGCAGTATAATAATATCATACCATGTTTATATAAAAGGCAGGATCAGTATCTGAGAACTTTAATACTGCTAGGCAAGAGGTCCCTGGGCAGTGCCCAGGTCACAAGGACAAGAATGAAAGCTCGTTTTTTTTTCCTTCCTCTGGGCAATGTTCACAGCCTGGACTTTAAACAATGAACTTTGCTGTAACCTATCCACGTTTCCCTTCACTTCTCTTTGTTGAGATGGTGCTACGGTACAGGAAAGAGAATGAACACCGCCTTCTTTACTTCACAGTAACCATAGCTGAAGGACAAAAAATTATTCACTTGAATATTCAACCACCACAAGTAAATTCTCTTACAAAAATACCCTGAGGCAGAAGACAGGAGCAGTTCAGCGGCCCAGCCCCGACCAGGCCCGGAGCTCCCAGCCGTGCCCGGGGGCCCTGCGGCCCCTCAGCCGCCCGCGCCCCGGCGGGGCCGGGCCCGCCCGAGGTGTCCCGCGGCCATTCGCCGGCACCGCGGCGGGCGGAGAACGCGGGGCGGGCGGGCCGGCGCCGTTCTCCGCCCCCGGGGGAAGGAGGAGGCGGGACGGCCCCACTCGGCGTCCTCGCCATGAAGCAGCCGCCTCGGGCCCGCCGCGGCCCTTTAAAAAGCGGCCGCCGCCGCTGCCGCTCCCCTCCCAGCGGAGCGTCGCGTTGAGCTCGGCGCGCATCCTCCCTGAGCATCCCCTCCGCGCATCCCCGCCGCAGCGCTCCCGCTCGATCCTCGGCGCCGGGGCCGGACCGCGCCTGCCTGCCCGCCCGCGGTAAGTCTCTGTGCTGCGGTGCCGGCGGCGAGTCCCTCCGCTGTCGTCCCGGGGGGCCCTTCCCGCCCCGGAGCGCGGGGCCGGGCGCGGCCGGTGAGCCGCTCCCTTCCCGCTGTGCTCCCGGGGATGGAGCCCGCGGGATCGGCCCGGCCCAGGGGGAGCGCGGTCAGCTCGGCCCGCACCCTTCTTCGGGGAGGAGGCGGGAGCTGCGGCCTCCCTTTCCCGGCCGAGGGGCTCCAGGGGCAGGGCGCGGCTGTGGCCGCAGCCTGGGGCCGCGCCGGTCCTCGCCGAGCGCTGTCTGCAGCGGCGGGCGCTGCTCGTGCCCGGGACTGCCGTGGCATCAGCAATTCCTCGGCCCGAGGGTGGTGTTTGGGGTGTCGGGACTCAAAGCGACCACAGAAACGCTTCCTTCATGGTCTGTGTGTGCTGGCGCTCCGGAGAGGGGCAGACTCCAAAGCCTTCCTGGGTTGGAGAGAGGAATAGCAGTTCCTTTCCAGAGATCAGCCGTAAGAAAACGTTTCTGTGGGCCGCAGCATAATAAAATCTGAAATCGCAAATGCTCTTTGTTTTCCTTGAATTGTTGGCCGGTGTTTTAATTTGTAACTCCTGATTTTCCATTTCCCCCTCCTCTTACTAGAGCAATCATGTTTGAAATTAAGAAGATTTGCTGCATTGGTGCTGGTTATGTTGGTGGGCCAACCTGTAGTGTTATTGCACAAATGTGCCCCAGTATCAAAGTTACTGTTGTGGACGTCAATGAGGCCAGAATCAATGCCTGGAATTCAGACACTCTCCCAATCTACGAGGTAAACACCACTGTTGTCTCTTCTTCCAGACAGTGTTGCCTTTGCTTGCCACCCACTACATGGCATTTCCCCATAGCCCACTTCTGAAGCTTATCAAGCTTAGCACAGTAGCGATGTCCTTCAAAAAGAGTATTCTGGAACAGCTGCTTGTCACTACCGCTCATTAAACCAGATTTTTGAAATAACTTAATGCAGCTGATGCAGATGTGTATTAATGATTATATGAAGAGCCTAATAAGGAAAATGTAGTTCTATATATATGAAGGGCCTAATAAGGAAAATGTAATTCTATATATAGTGAATTGTGCTAAATCATGCTGACTTTCTTTTGGGATGTGATTTGATCATAACATAGTCCACTTGCTCAGTTGCAGATATTACCCGCTGTGTTGTAGCACAGTATAAATGTGTAATACTGAGCTGTAAGCTTTATTTGCATTCTGAATACTGCCAAAATCCAATCTGTGCTGCCCAGCTTTAACTATATGGAAGGATGGGGACAGTCATGTTTCTGATTCAGCCGTACCCTAAATCTTCAGTCTGACCTGGGAAGACAAGGCCAAATAAATGTACCACACTGTCACTCCTTCGTTACAGAATTACTTTAATTTGAAAATACATAAAGCATTTTTCTATTTTGCTTCGCTTAGCATTTGTTGTTTTCCATTCTTTTTCATCATAAAAAAATAGGTCTCTTTTTCTTTCCTTCATTCTTTCATGAAGCACAGTTTTTATAGATTTGAATTCTTTAACTGGAGTGAAAACTTGTCTTCACTCATCTCCCAAGGACAAGGCATCTGACTGGTACTAACAGTTGCTCTTTTGCTATAAGAAGTCTTCTTCCCTCTTAAAACCAAAGCTATACTGTGACTAAGTCAAGATGAATAGACCTCCTTTGTCAAATAAATTCAAAAGAAACTGTGTATAATGTTCAGATTAGCAGGTGAGACAGGAATAAATTTTATGAAAGCAAGTACTTTGTTTTCTCTTAACACTTAGACTGAATGAGCTGAAGTAGAGCTTGCCTTGGCATGTTTTTTGGTTTGTTTTTTTTTTAAAAACCCCAAACTTGTAACATCTGTTTCCTGGAATGGTGTCCTTTGCTTACAAAGAATGTACAAAAACTGCCAAGAGTTAGTTCAGACAGTTGTAAAATTGAGTCATTGCACAGTGAGGTTTTTGTATTTTTTTTTTGGTTGGTTTTTTTTCTTTACAGTGTCAGAAGTTATCTATTGGGCTGCCTTTCTATTTACATCCCATTGTCAGACCATAGTTGGAATATTCAGTGGGTTGTAACACATGTTATTTTGCCTGTTCTGACCTTTGTTTTTCTTCTAAGTGGGTGGTATTTGATATAAAATGAGACAGTAAAAATGTCTTGCGTAAGAAAGCTTCTGCTTTGTTTTCTTCTCTCCATCTAGTGAACCTTTGCCTTTCTGGCATTTACTCAAATATCTAATGTCACGATAGGTGTCTCACATTGGAGATTTGATTGCCACGTGAAAGTGCATGACTGACTATTCAAACAAAAAGTAGAAGCTTCTTTTATCTGTGACAACTACATCTTGGTTAAATTTTTTTAGACCATTCTAATACAGAGGACTGCTCATTTGTATGTGACCTCCTGCTTCTGTTTGAGTGGAAGTGTTAAGGGAAGGGAAAGTGTTACAGCACAGTATGTGTCTCTGGAAAGAATTTCATCATATTATGGCTGTTGTGATTCTTTCGTACTGTGGGAGTGGTTCCATGATAAGTTTAATCTGGCCCAAAGATGGGTGGTTGCTAAAAGGAGTGGTCTTGATTTCCTGTCTGTCTCTGCTGCCTATCTTTCACTGTGTCTGGGCTTGCTTACTTGGTGGAAGATTTCTTTGTGGGGTGTTTTTTTGTGCTGAAGCAGTTTTAGATCTGAGATTGGGGAGATCATGGAAAGAGGGAAAAGGAGAGTTGGGACCACCTTTGTTTGCAGGCTTTGTTGTTTGTTTGTAAGACTTCTTCTTGAATCTACTTAATATCACTCTACGGGTATTTCTTTAATTGTAGTAGAATTGAGCATGGGAATAACTGAAAGCTAAAATCCGGCTGTGCAATAAGCAATTCAGTGTGGCTGAAAGTCTCAGGACAGCATTTTGAGCCTTTTGAATAAGGAAGAGCTTAACTTTTTCCACTGTGTAAATCCTCAGAAGCTTTACTTCAGTCAGACTGAAAACATGCTGCATTGATGGGGGGAGAAAAGAAAATCTTTCTGTATCTGAAATTATATGGTGTTTGGGCATAGAGTTTGCTGCTCTTCTAACTGCATTAACCTAAAGTTAATGGCATTAACTGGGGTTTTTTTCTGCTTTTTTTTCCAGCCAGGGTTACAAGAAGTAGTAGAATCCTGTCGAGGCAAAAACCTCTTCTTTTCCACCAGTATTGATGATGCCATTAGAGAAGCTGATCTTGTATTTATTTCTGTAAGTTTAGGGGGAGAAGGTGGTTGTGTTTATCTTTTTTTTTTTCTTTCTTATCAAATCATTTTGTTGCTTTTCTTCTAGGAAGATGCCTTTGTTTTGTCATGTAGATTCACTTAGCAATGTCATTGTGTCACAGATTTCTCCTTGTCGTTCTGTGTACTGTGGGAAAAGTGTTTAGTAAGCTTTTTATTTGTTTTTCTTCTAGCCAGTAGCACCTTTGACAAATGAAGAGGTTCTAAGTCAAAATGGTAATGTTGATGTTTAACTTGGTTTGGTGTACGAAGTCAGAGCAGAATGTAGTGCAGCTCTGTCATTGCAGTGTACTGATGAAATCTATGGGACCTTGATAATAATGATAAAATTCCTAGACAGATATGCAAAATCATAGGCTGGTTATTCAGTTATGAAGTTGAACTATTTCTAGAAGCTTTTAAAAACAGTGTATTAGTGGAAGTGAGGGTGGCTTTAATATTTCAAAGCTATTGACACCACTAGAAAGAGGATTCAGTCAAAGATGAACCTTTTGTGATCTAGAGGTTGTTAGTAATGCAGAATGCAAAAGAACTGATTGCTATTTGTCTTGGTAGGCCACAGTTATTTGTTAAAGTCCTTTTTTCTTGAGATCTCCTCTTTGTTAGGGCACTGTAGTATGGAGCTCCCTTTCTGAGAGTATTTTTCTTCATTCATTTGGTGTAAAATGAATGCTATGTGGCTGGATGACTGCCACTAACACAGGCCGTATATTGCCACCTGTCTTTGGTTCAAAACAAGCTGTTGTGTTTTACACATTGTTGGCATTTCTTCTTTCCATTTGTAATGAAAAGGACCCTCTGTCTTAATCTAAACGACGTGTTTTCCTTCATGTTGCCTTTTCTGTGTACGTCAGTATACTAATTTTCATCAGCCCTACACTTAGGTTTCATTGCAAAGTGAGTTTAAACTACAGTTGCCTCACTGGCCACAAGATTCTTATGTGAGCTTTTGCACTCCTAGCGTGGGACAGGTAACAAAAAGTGGCTGGCCATAATCATGAAGAAATTACTGGTGTTTCCAGAATAAGGATTGTTTCACCAAAGCCTGCAGAGCTGCTATGACTTGCCCTTGTTTAAATCCTATTTGAATAGAGGCCAGTGAGCTTTCCATAGAAAACAAAATGGGTAATTGAGACAGCTAATAGCTCATCTGATGTGGTAACCAGAATAATTCTGGGGTAGAAGCATTTTCCTTCTTGTGAGAAGGAAAATGTCCGTCAGTCTTAACAATTTCACCTTGCCTCTTAACACAAGAGATACTGACCTGGAACATTTCTTCCCCTTTCATCTGTAATTAGGTTAATACACCAACAAAGACCTATGGGATGGGAAAAGGCCGAGCAGCTGATCTGAAATACATTGAAGCTTGCGCTAGAAGAATTGTACAGAATTCAAATGGCTATAAAATTGTCACTGAGAAAAGTACAGTTCCAGTACGTGCTGCGGAGAGCATTCGTCGAATATTTGATGCCAATACTAAGCCTAACTTGGATTTGCAGGTAAACATAATCTTTGAGTTGTGTATTTCAAGGCTGGCTATTGGTTTTGGCTTTTATTTGTTGTTCTTTTTTTCCTGTGTGTGTAGGTGCTGTCTAACCCAGAGTTCCTTGCTGAAGGAACAGCCATCAAGGACCTGAAGAACCCGGACAGAGTGCTTATTGGTGGAGATGACTCTCCAGAGGGACAGAAAGCTGTCCGTGCTCTGTGTGCTGTTTATGAGCACTGGGTGCCCAAAGAAAAGATCCTTACAACCAATACCTGGTCATCAGAACTTTCTAAACTGGTTAGTGTTACTCACTGCTGTGGTCTGCAATGAGCAAGGGGTGTGAGACAAAGCTCAGAAGCAGAATTTTGTTGACACTGAGTGATGCAGCTAGGAAAGACAGGTGAGGTTGGGGGGGACCCAATGCATGTGTCAAAGGATATTGATCTTTTCCAGTTCTCAGCTGACCTAGTTAATAGATGATACCAACTTTCTGTAAAGTCCTTTTCTCACTTTTATTGCTGTTAGTTATTACTAAGAGCAAACATCCAGTGCTATAGAAACTGATTACCATCATAAAACGGTTCAAACTCTGCAAGTTAAGCATTATCTTGGTTTGCTTAAATCACATTAACTGGCATCTCTGTATTAAACTACTTATGTTACCCTTTTGTATGTCAACAGAGTTGCATAGGTACTGAAGTAATCCTTTCAGTAGCAGCTCCCTTTGGTCTGTGGACATCTTGGTGTCTGGAAAACCGAAGTTCTTTACTATGCTTTTTATTTACAGGCAGCTAATGCTTTTCTTGCCCAAAGAATCAGCAGCATTAACTCAATCAGTGCTCTGTGTGAAGCTACAGGAGCAGATGTTGAAGAAGTAGCAAGAGCTATTGGAACAGACCAAAGAATTGGAAATAAATTTCTCAAAGCCAGTGTTGGTAAATGAAAAATTCCTCCTTTCTTTTTCCCCGTTGGGCTTCTGTTTAATAGTGCAGTAGTAGTGTTTTGAAGTTACTCTGATTCTCTAAAATCTTCTACAGCATTAGAAGTACTCAATGTATGAAAATGCTGCTGTAGAATACTAGTATAAATCCATTTTTTTGGTAAAGTATGTAGAATTGAGGTTGCTGCAGACCCAGCAACCTGAAACTGGAGAGCTCCGAGTGCATGGTTTATCCTGCCTGTGACACTGGAAAGAAAAGCTGCAGCTTTATTTTTCTGAAGCATCACTGATGACAGTGCTCTCCAAGATGTCTTCCTGATTGCAACTGCTACAATTTTGTTTGGGAGCTGCTGCCAGTGCCCTGAGAGAGAGAGTACCTCTAGCTCAGAATGTGTGATGGCAGCTTGTAATTTGTAGGATGAATTCATAGGATGATAAGGTTGGAAAGACCTCAAAGATTGAGTCCAACCTTTGACCAATCACAACCTTGTCAACTAGGCCATAGCACTAAGTGCCACATACAGTTGTTTCTGGATTAGATTTATGAGAGAGTAAGATGTGATAAAGTGGTGATCAGTACATCAAACTTTCAAACTTCAGAACAAGACTAAAGCCTGTCTCTATGATTTTATGCTAGAAACTGTGACTTTAAAATAACCTTATTAAATATAACCTATCCTAGAGTCTGTGCAAGAGTGAAAAATAGATAGCAAATGCATTACCAAAATTCCTACTATGTTGTTACAATTCCTTCTACACTGTGTTGTTTCTGGGACTCTGCTTGCTGAGCAAAGTTCTAGTTTAAGGATCCCTCTAATTGTCTCAGTTTTCCCTTGGTCAGCTATGGTGATCTTTGGTTCTTGGCAATGATTAAATATCCATTTGGGGGTGCAGGAGGAAGGAACCTAATCTTAACACACTTGTTTTGAGAAGTATTAGTCCAGATCTTGAGGTGGGGGGACAACAGGCCCAGGAGCTTGTCTGCCTACTTGTAATAGTAGCCCATAGTTGCTTTTTCTCATACAGGTTCAGGTTTCTGTGTTAAAACTTCCATTGATTTCAGTGGAACATGAAGCATAATTAAGCCTTCTGTAATTGACAAAGTAGGTCCAGGAGTTGGATTTTAAGATATTAAGTTTTTTCATTTGCTAGCAGTGAAATACGGGGAAAAATTATAATGCTGACGATGCCAGTGATTGCCAAAAGCTACTTGATTCCACAGATTGTCTTGGATCAGTACCTTAGTCACCTGTAAAATAACTGCTTTCTCTTTCAGGGTTTGGAGGTAGCTGTTTTCAGAAGGATGTCTTGAATTTAGTGTACCTCTGTGAGGCACTGAACTTACCTGAGGTAGCTCGCTACTGGCAACAGGTACAAGTTCCTCACCAATTTTTTCAGAGGGTGGTGTTTCTTCAGCACTCAGCTTTCAGGCATTGAGCTTTTAAGTGTTTTCCACACAAACTGTGTTTCAGCTCTAAGGAGCAGATAACTTAGTTCTGGTCATCTTTACATTTTAGGGCACTCAGCCTAATGCTGCCATTTGATAATTACAGGTACTTAGGCTTTTTTGGGGTGAATCAAGTTACCTGGGTCAAATGGATTGGGAAGCTGTCTAGAAGCAGCACTAGGAAATGTGAAGTACAAGCGTGTGTCTCCTGTCTTTCTCTTGCAGTTTGCTGCCCACTTTGAATTCAGAACTTTTGATCTTTTCCTCAGGGTCTACTTCTACAGCTCTGAAAGAACTCAGCAGATCTTGCTATTTTTAAAAAAAACAAGGTTGCTGTTGTTGCGTGGTTTAATGTTAGGAATGGGAAGATATGGATGCTCTCAGGCCTGGCTCTAGTGCAGCAATAATACCCAGTCTGTACTAGCAAGCATTTCCCTATTAACCAGTGAAAGCACCTCACCTTTCTTCCTAGTCCTGAATGAGAAGCTTTGAGGTGTGTGGTATGGTCAAAAAACCCCTTTGGTTTTTTGCTGATTTGTCTGTGGTGGTCAAGTATAAGGCTGCCCAGCAGATGCCCCCAGAATACCAAGTACTTGATTCGCCTACCTTATTAACAGCTTTGCTTTTTTTGATCTTCATTTTGGCTAGCCTTTTTTCCCTTCACTCTTCTCTATCCCAGTCTGCTGCCAAAGAAACAACCTGCCAATAATTACTAGTACATCATTGGTCAGTTGTGCCACATCTGTACTGAAGTCTGGTGTTATATTGTTATCTAGGTCATCATGGACATATGGTGCTGTTGATGGGGTTATTTAGGCTTTGTTGGCTTTGCAAGGTTCTCCTCCCCAGGAGATCCCTAATACTTCCTTCCAAATGTCTGAAGTTTGGCTGGATCTCACTCATAATTCCCCCATAACTGCCTGTAAAACTGTGCCATCTCCAAGTACTATCTGTGGCTTTTGTCAGCTTCTTCCGTTACCTGTGATGTCCAGTGGCTCTCAATGCCCTGTTCAGAGTTTAACCTCCAGCCAGGGGCTAGTCAGCAGCCTAGTTACTTGCTTGCAACTATAACTCTTACATTAATTGCTTGGGACACGGAAGGCATGGGTTTTATGTTGTTTGCCTCTTCAGAGGTTTGGACTGACATCTTCCTTAAAAATATATTTCATTAGGATAGCCTAGTCTATGGTGGAGAGGCCTGCATCCCATCGGTGAAGAGAGACTAATATACTGAATGAGCTTTGTGCAAGCATCCAGAAGAGATTTGGTTCAGTGTAGGACGTGGATGCATCAGCGCAGCAGGGAAGAGGAGGAGCACTAGGTTCTGATATTTGCTTTATGAGCTACTGCTTTTACTCACTATAAGATGAGAGCAGACAATGGACAGTCCCTGGAGCAGCATGAGCTGCAGGAACCAACCATGTTACCTCACTGATAAGCTGATGGGTAGGGAATAATTAATACTGTCTTGAAAGAAACAAGTTGGTTTGGCTCTGTCCTGTGAGATCATAAGGACCCTTCTCAAAATGCAGGCTACTTGGTATCTTGGCAACCCAAAGGCATAGGAACACTTAGTTTGTTCTATCTGGAGGTTTATTTAACAAAAGCCTAAAAGTTTGCATTGCTGCTGTAAACAAGACAGTTAAAGTGCTTTTGATGCTTTTATGCTTTCTTTCAAGAGCAGTGTTCTTTGCAGTGTTTCTGTATGGCTTATTAAGCTGTGGACAGATCAGATAGTAAGAACAGCTGCCTGCAGAGTTAGGGTAAGGTAAAATGCCATGCTCGTACTACAGCCCTCTAGCTGCACCTTCTGCTTCCTCAGAGCCCTGTTGTCATCTCACAGGGGTCTGTCTGCCCCAGCCCACACTGCTCAAGTCATGTAATGTGCACTCCTGTGCACCCTTAAAAGCAACTGTATGCGCCCCTTCTTTGTGGCCTGAGCACTGCACTCTTGGCAGTGGGAGAGCTCAGACCAGAGGCACATTCTGGAGGATATGCTGATCAGAGCAGTCCCAGAATCCTAACTTTTGTTCTATCTGGCCTTTGGAGAGAGGAGGGCCCTCTAATACCAAAACCTTCATTCCCTGAACATTTACCTACAGAAGGAAATACATTCCTCTTGCCTTGCCAACTGTGCATTCATTGCCTGTCACTGCCCTGTTGAGTTGCATAAATCTCACTGCTTTTATTTCTTTTCCTCAAATAAATGTGGTTCACCAATATCCTTCTACTGAATAGTTTATACCTTATGTCTCAAAGGCTGCTCCTGTTAATTCTTGATTTGGGCTAAAAGTTTCAAAGCCTGGAGGGTTGTGTAGCTCTTTCCAATCCACTTTAAACACTGAAAAGGTGGGGGAACGTACCTTTACTATTTTACCAGTGGTCCAGTGTCCTCTGTGTGTGATGACTGGAGATCCAAGTGTGAAGCAGGCTGGAGGAAAGAACAGGAGCAATGGGTGATCAAACCCACTTTCATGTAATAACAAAATAACGAAAGTGAGCCATTTAAGTGTGGTTGAATTACACAAGTTTCCTGTATTGGCATCTGTTAGTGTGGATTAAAAAGGCTAATTTTTGCAGTTGTTACATGTGGCATGTAAAAAAGTGTAGGTCTGGCAATGGGATGTCCATGTGACATCAAGTACCCTAGTTCTGAAATAGGCAGAGACATGGAAAGCAGTAAGTTTTAATTTTCTTTTAAAAAGGCAATCTGGAAAAAATCCTAGTCTTTAAACTAGATAACGCATGTTAAGATGTGTGTATGTGTATCAGAATTCACTCATTAAATAGGATTTATCTCAGCATTTGGTAAATTAACTAAATTTATCTTTGGATTGCTTATGATACTGAGTATCATAATTCAAATAATCTCTCTTTTAAACCTCTATTAAATTTATGTATGGGTAGTTTGGCTTGATGGTTAATAGAATCTGTTTATAGTTTAAAATGGCTCCCTTCTGTACCATCACGGCTTGTATCTTTTCAGGTGATAGACATGAATGATTATCAGAGAAGAAGATTTGCTTCCCGCATTATTGACAGCTTGTTCAATACTGTCACTGACAAGAAGATTGCTATTTTAGGGTTTGCTTTCAAAAAGGATACTGGGGACACAAGGTAAGCAAGCAAGCTCAGTTCACCAGCAGGGATTCCCTACAGTCGTCACCAGCCACGCAGCTAATGCCCCCCACTGAATTGTATTAAGAGGCGGGATATGGGACCCTTTGTTTCTTTTGACTGAATTGGTGGGTAACAAAGATTAGTCTTTCTTAAATGGGTGAGAAAAGTTTCTTGACCCCTACGACAGACCTGAATCATGCAGAAGTTGCAGATCATTCTAGTCCTTATTAACTTACACAATCAAAGATAGATTTTAACAGACTCCTTCCATTCTCCACAGAAGAGAATGCAAACACTTCTGCAGCTGGTTCTAAATTGCTTTGTGAAATCAAAGTTTCAGCTTGGTTTCCTGAAGTGGTTAATTCTGTTTTCCTGTAAAGGTCAAACTTGATACAACTCTTCAGCTGCAGTTTGTGGGGAAAGCTTATAAACTCTAGGCCTTTATAATTTTGGTCTGTAGGAGTCCTCGGACTTACTGTCTCTCTTAATTCAGCAAAAGAGATACAGACTTCTTCATATTATTCTTCTGGGTGTCCCTCAAGATAACAGATTTCCTGCTGGCGTGGTTGTCACTAAGATATTTAATGTAAAATTGATATGAAAGCTCTGGTATTGCATATCATGATACTTGAAAACTTTCATTACTTGGAACATGCCACCTGGTTCCTTAACTGATTGATTCTCTTCCCTAGAGAGTCATCCAGTATCTACATTAGCAAGTATTTAATGGATGAAGGAGCAAAGCTCCATATCTATGACCCTAAAGTACCTAAGGAACAAATCATCTTAGATCTCTCACATCTGGGTGTCTTAGAAGATAACCAAGGTAAGAATGCTCATGTAAGGTTTATTTCCTCTTTGCATCCTATTCTCAGTATACACAGGTCTGTATAAATATTATAAATTCATTTTCGGCATGACATCGTTGTGCTGTTGGTTGCACATAGTAGAAAATTGTTATAGCTCAGAGGATTACTCTCACTCTTCTTCCTTTCCCCATAGCTTTTGTAGATAAATGCTAATTCTCAACTATTGTATATTTTTCTTTCAATAAATACTCATTTGAATAGATGCCTAAAATTTTATATTTTCGCATAATTAAAAGGAAGAGAAAGAAGACTGTCCAGAAGGAGAGACTAGTTGTTCTGATAGTTTCTTTGTGTCCAAAGTACTATCTTGTATTAGTTCTTTCTTACATAACTAAAATTAAGAAGTAATTCCAGAATGCAGTATTGAGCATTCTCCCACCCCTCATATCACTTCCAAATTACTTTGTTCCCTTACATTCAAGAACACTTTAGAGTAATCACCTATGATTATAGAGGTAGGGGGTATGTGGAACTTCTGTTTTCTTACTGGGGAGAGGGGGAATGGAGTTGATGAATGGGGAGAATAGATGAGGCTTCTAGAGGTGAAGAGAATGGAGCAAACTGAGCTGTGATGAAGAATGAAGAGTGTAGACTATTTGACATGCCCTTGAATTAGAGGGAAAGGGAAGGCTTTCCTCTAGGCAGCTGCTCAGGCAGCCCCTGGGGAGCCATGTGTCTCTTCCCCAGTGTGAACTGAGTGTTAAATAGAAACTGTGATGTGCTGCTGTTCTACAGACAATGACCTTCGTGAGAGTTGGCATTTGAGCACTCCATAGTACCCTCTAATTCTAGAGATGTCCTTGAGTGTATACATTAGATTTGAATGCTTGACTTGAAACATTTAAGTGCTGTGACTACTCAGATGCCAGGTACGAGCTGTTTTCATCGAAATGAGTAAAATCTAAATGAGTAAAATCAAAGTGGTATCTTGGTAGAAAATATCTCTAGGTGAGTGACTTGAAACCACTTGTTTGTGTAGGGCAAGGAAGGAGACTCATTTGCCAGAAATGTGTCAGATTGGTGGTAAAGGCATGTGCAGAATAAAATTATTTTCCTTTTGTTACAGTGTCTCGGTTGGTCACTATCAGTAAAGATCCCTATGAAGCCTGTGATGGAGCCCATGCCCTTGTGATTTGCACTGAATGGGACATGTTTAAGGTAAATGTTGTCTTAAACTAAAGAAAAAAAGAGGGAGTGTTATGCTACTTATTTATTCTATCTGCTTTAATTACTCTTTACAGGAGCTGGATTATGAACGTATTCATAAGAAAATGCTAAAGCCTGCATTTATCTTTGATGGTAGGAGAGTTCTAGATGATCTTCACAATGAGCTACAAGTCATTGGCTTCCAGGTAATCATCTGGGTGATGCTTTTTATGTTTCTTTCCTTCTTCTCTCTTCCCTCTTGCTCTCCCTCTTCAGTGACTGAGTAGCAAGGGAAAAAAAAAGACCTCTGCAGGTGAGGATTTAAATGTACACCTGTCTGTTCTTAAGTGTTCACTAGTGCTGTCTTCCTCTACTATCTTAATACTTTCACAGACTGATGCTCTTTTAAAGTTGAGACTACATCAGACTATGCCATCAACGTTCTGCAGTATAAGCCTGCCTTAGAATTTAGGTAGGAAGAGACTTCTGAGATCATAGAGTGCAACCATAAATACAACATCTGAATGCTGTTCTGCCCTTCTTTGCAGCACAGCATATATATAAATAATGGACAGTTAGGAGGTAAACATGAAAAACTGCTAAATCTCATGCCTGAATTAATTCTAGGCATGATATTTGACTCCAAAACCAGCTCCTTCACTGTTTCTTCCAGACCTGCAGTCTTTGCTGCTACCACACAGCAGAAGGGCTGAGTTTGAATGTTATAACCTATGCCATAGCCCCTACTTGGAATCTTATTTTAATACCCCAAAAAAAAAAAAAAAGACGCTTTTGAAATTGACAGTAACAGGATAGCAAAACACACTTCCTGCAGAAGTAAATGTAAGCTGTAAGTACCATTTTTGCTCCTCACAAAAGACATAAGCAGGTTTACTGGAGACATGAGACTTAAACACTGGACACTGGACAAGATGTCATGTGGGTAACAAATGTTTATCAGCTGTGAGATCTTCACTTGGACAAACTATTAACGGAAGTTTTGGACTCTTCTCCCTGAAGTTTGTGTAACAAAGCTGGCTGATCCTGGAGGTGAAAGCAGTGAATGCAAAAATGTATCTGAAGATAGTCAGTGAAACACCCAAGTGTTACATGGGAGGCTGGAGGAGATGACTAATTAGTCCTTTTAGTCCTTTGTGTTTGATTAAGATTAGCCAGAAGATCCAAACAATGGTGTTTGTTTACACCAGAGAGAGGGCCCAGAAGCAAATGCTTCACTTTTTAGCTAAGTGCTTTGCCAAGCTAATAGCTAATTCTATATCAAATTCTAATCTGTGTGATATTTCTCCTAGGAATTTCTCTTCTGAAGTCTTCTGTGGCTTAAAGACTTTCTAGATCAGAGACTGTACTTTTGTGTTTCTTGTATGAAATTCTTGTTGAATTTTTAACCAGTTTGTGAGTTTGCTGACCAGAATGCAGTTGGTCATCCAGGTTTATTATCCAGATTTTTCATCCAGAATATCATTGCAAAGGCATTTAACAATTGACCTATAGTCTCTGCATAAAATAATAAAAAGGATTTTGTCTTAAACGGACAATCCCAAAATTTAAGTTTTTAGGGCTCTAGTCTTGTAACTTCCCTTGTTAAAAGTTGTTTCACTAGAGAGCCTTATAGCTACATTAGATGCTAAAAGCAATTCCATTGTATACAATCGAAATCTATGAATTTGAGTAGTTCTAATATTTTTTTTCTCAAACTGGAGTTTAAATAACTTTGAACACACCTACCATTTCAATTATAACCTGTTTCCACAGTAGAAGCTTAATTCAGGACATACAAATGTGAAGCTCTGATTTTAGGCAAAGTAATTTCTGATTTGAGAAAAAAAATCTGCTCAGGTCTCAAGCAGGGAAAGTAGAGTAAGCCTTGACTGAAGGGCTTGAAGCACTTTCAGCATAGATGGAATTTGACTAGTACCAAAGTCACCAAATCCTGGAACAATCTGACAGAAGCATCTCAGCCAGATACAATAAGAACAAAATCTACAAGCCAGATCAGATGCATGTTTCAGTTATTTTTCGTTCCCTGTACTTCTGAGTACTGTACTTACTCTCATAATGGCTGTAGGATTTCTCTCTTGATATTTTTTCCCTGTTTAAGCTACAGTTATGTACACTGTTTGAGTCAGCTTGTATAGATTCATTCAACTAGGCAGTTGAAGCTGTTAAAGGGCAACTACAGTACATACAGCTCTCTTGACTGTTTAAACAACTCTCTTCAGTGTTAGCTCAGATATCTGCCTAGAATATATTCATCAAAATTTTATTAAAATAGAATAGTTGAAGTATTTTGTTTTTCGGAGCTTTGCTTTTGACCTGCATTACTTAAGAGGAAAGCTACAGTTCTGCTTATTTATTGAATGCCTGAACTGTCCTACTAGTTAGTGTTTTGTCTTCTACAAGCTCTGTCCTTAGTGATTTACATTAGTCTGAACTAGAAATTAGGGGAATTTGCCTTGCTCTTTGAATTTTGCCATACCTGGCTTGTGTGTGTTGCCTTTGTCACATGCTTTCACTTGTAGTGTTGGCTGCCTTTACCCTTTCAGAGTTGTGTTGCTTCAAAAACAGCCTACTGCATTACAGAGGGAAAAACTTTTTCTATGTTAATTTAGTATAAATTTTTAGGAAAAGGAGTCTGAACCCACATGTTAAGAATATCCAGAAACATTTTATGGTATTTGTATTGGTAGTTCTATGGAAAGTGAGGCAGATGGATGTTCAGATTGTCAAGATGCAGCTTAAGTAGGCAAAGCAGCCACCTGTGAAAGGCTGGCTGGTTGGTTGTTTTGTTTTTTCAACAAACTCTTCGCAATTCCAGTCACAGAAACTGTCCTTGGGCACACTGTTCTTTGTGGCTTGTGCTACTCTAATGTTCATAAAATGTGTTCTTTATGGATTCCTCATAGGTTGACATGATTGTTAGCTTGCCACACTCACTTGTGAAATGTGTTTTCTCTTTCAGATTGAAACAATTGGGAAGAAGGTGTCAGCCAAAAGAATTCCTTTTGCTTCTTCATGTGAAATTCCTAAATTCAGTCTGCAGGATCCACCTGTCAAAAAGCCTAGGGTATAATGTTTAATAGATACTGAAGGAATTCTGTGGATCTTCTTAGTGATAATACTGTAAGCCTATGCTTTTTTTAAGGAAATATATTTTTCATAAACTAAACCAATTTTACACTAGAAATGGTACCTGGTACATGTGAATTCAGTCTATTTTCAAATCTCTATTTTTATAGCAATTTTTTTTTTGGTTACTGAAGATGGTACAAACCTGTTTTTAATAATGAATCATCTTTTAAGTGCAAAAGTTACCTTCAAACTGCAGATTTCTGCTTCCAGAAGTGTTGCTAAACGGCACTTTAAATATTTCAAGTGATATGAAAGCAAAAGAAATAGAATATCTTTCTACCGTAGTCCAGTTATAGACTGTAATCAGTCTATATAAACTGTCATCTATAGACTGGAACTTTGGTCTCAGCAATTTTTAATTTTCTTTTGGGGTGATTCTTTGCCCGGTTAAATGCCTGCTCTACCTGGCATTCAAGTCAAAAGATCATTTCTAAGTAAATTGGTAGGCTTTAGGTCCAGCCCTAAGGTAGAGCTGACTTCAACAATAACGCCCCAGTCGTGGTTGGGATCCATTGGCGCTGATACAGTCTGAACTTCCTCTCTTGGGAGACCAGATAGTTCTGCAGGCATCGATCATGTAATTAGTGCCAGTGGACAGCAGCTACAAACTGATCCACTGGCAGGTTTGCAGTTTTCATTTTTTGGTTGTCTTGCCTACATTCCATGTGCAGCCACACATTTTTGATTTAATCAGATTCCTGGGGCAAGTATTCCCTAAGTTACAGCAATACAACCTGTCTTCAGCAGAGGAGCATTCTGCTTGTTTGAACACTGGATTTAAGCAGAATTACCTTAATTTGGTATCAGCCCAAGTAGAAAACAAATATTGGCTTCAGTGTTACCTGGTAGTTATCTTTTTCCTTTCTTACATACATCTGAAAGCAGCTTTTTTAATGAATCTGCAAAAACATAATCTCTGCTGTGAAGAAATTATTAAAAATTAATTCAGGCCCATAAATTCAGCCCCAAAAATCAGCTTGCTACCTCATTTGACTAGCAGGAATGAATACTTCCAATGTTCTCTTGATATTTTTGCCTTTATTGTTACTTTGTTTCTACTTGTTTTTTATTATTCTCAATTGGCCAGTGCTATTAAAATCCTTGAGATTACAGTGTTGTCAGTATTTGGCTTGTTGCATGGGGTTGTGAAATGGAGGGGAGGATAGAGAAGGATGACCATAAACAGGTTTCAGACTTGAAGGTGTAGACATACTAGCTGAATAACAGTGTTGGGATAGTAGAAAATTATCCTGCAACTGGTCACGTAATAACTTCAGAATTATTCAACTTGTGTGCCTTCAAGCATGGTGTATCAATAGTTAAACAGGAGGTAAGATCAGTGTCTTGGTAATGAGTGCTATTACTGTAACTGTGTACCCACGGAAATGTAGGGACAGTTTAAGCTTTAGGACAGATCCTTGAAGATTTAAGGAACTTGGATAATAATTTGGATAGACAATACAAGACACTGTTACACTGAAATAGCTGTATCCTTGAACCAGATGCTTTCAGATTCTGCGTGTTAATGGCTTCCACATAGGGACTTACTCTGTAACAATCTGGCACTTCGGGCAAATATGCCTAAGGCTTTTTGTCCTACTGTAAGATTTTTCTCAGAGAAGTGCATCAAAAGCCAAGCAAAGTGAGTGGGAATTATGGGGGCTTAAAATCAAACTGTCATCTTTCATCATGCCATTTCCTCCTCCCTATTGACTAGTGCTGCTTTCATGTGACAACCCTGAGATGCAGTCAGGGTTGCAACACAACCTTTGTTAAGCGGTTGATCACCCTGTCTTTGCAAGGTGATCACCCTGTCTTTGCAGGTGCGTGTCCTCTTAGCTACCTCTGGCCCTGTAGTACCTGAGAGGGCAGGCTGGTCACTGCTCCTTTGGGATTAAGAAGAGGGTGCTGACAAGTTGTACTCAAAGGATCTCTTGTCCTTGACTGTTCAGGTTAGCACAGCACTGCTTCAGGCTGTTTTAATCAGGAGGGTGAGTAGAGGTGTCAGAAAATCAGGATGCCTTTCTGAAACTTGCACACACCTGTAATAGTAGTGCCTCTATATGGGACCTGTCTTCACCAGTTTGAAGCCGATGATGAACTGTTACTCATGTGTGAAGTATTGCTCCTTTTAGGAATGTGCAAGTGTTCATGAGATGCCAGTGGCTTTTCACAAGCCATCCCAAAGAGATGGAGAAGCTAAGTGCTGTACCCCTGTTGCTACCCTGTTTCTCCTGCAGACTTAATCAAAGCCTGAATAGTGTCTTGGGGCTTAGTCATAAAGATATTAGAGAATGGCCGAGTTCATTACAGTGGCATCATTCTAACTTCCCTCTCTTAGCAAAGGGGGAGCAGCAGATCCTGAGGAGCAACAAGAGGTAAAACTAGTACGGGCATTTTCCTTGCTTTCTTCAAGTCAACTTACTTTCTTGGTGGCTGCATTCTTTTAGTGGGAGAACTGGGATTGGGGGATGAATCCAGTGGGACATTCCTTCAGGATACAGCAACACATACCTTGCATATATGCCGGAGAACCTTACCACAGGCCAAAAGGAAGAGCTTCAAAAGCTTGTGCAGCACCATGAATCATAAGCCGTTGTCTTCAGAGTACATGTGTCTGGGAAATAACAACGGGAGATGACCTGTGTTCTGTTTTGAAGGCTTGAGTAGTGCACATAAGAGATGGGGTTTAGTGCTATTGAGTCTTCGTGTATGGATGTTACAGCAGGTAATTCTGGATGAGAATTGTGTAATGTAACCAGTGGACTCTTGTGCTCTGAAATTCCTTTTACAGGGCTCTTAAAATGCAATCCCATGGTAACACTGTGTTGCACTGCAAAAATGTGAATACAACAGCTGAAGCAAAGCCAGATTTAATACAAGTCAAGAAAGAGTTTGAAACAGAATGCATAAATTGGGTCTTACCCAAGATGTACACAGACAAATTCTAAGTGCCAGGCAAGATGTGCTGGTTTTCTTCTGAGTATGTGTGGTCACATTTTTGTGCAGCTAAAACTTGTCTGCTTCCAGGAATACAACAGCCAAGAATATTCCAAGTGAATAGAACACATATATTTGACCAAGACTAGTTACTATAGGGGTGAGGAGGAGCAGTTGGGGTGAGATTTTGTACTGGCCAAAAAGTTTACACTTCTCATTTGAGGTTCTTCTAGTGCTATAATCTTGTTCAACAGCTAAACTTGGAAGTTAATTGTAAAACAATGCAGGAAGGCATAATGGAGATCTGATTTAGGAATGGTGGAGTCAAGCTAAAATTTCTGGTCCAAGTTGAACATCTGCAATAAGTTACCATGTTGTAGTAAGGAAGCATAAATGCTTGACACTTACTTTTTAAATGAAGGGGACACCAATATTAATTATTCATCAAGTAGGGAAAAAAATATAAAACTGTTTTTAAATTGACAAAGCCAGAGTGTTCAGTTCACCTAAGGACTTGAAGTTACTGGAATATGCAATTCTCTATGAATAACATTTGATTATGTTTCAGTGTAGTAGATTGATGTGATGATGCTTAAAAAGACTATTCATTCTTTTAAAGTATCTATTTCAACTTTAAATCTTATTCCCCAAACTCAGTTAGTTGTTTTCCTGGTTGCAAGGATGATTAATGTTTCTTAAAATATTTTATAGCTGCTTTGTGAAACAAACTGACAGAATGATGTGATTGACATACAGAATGAAAATGTCACCAAACATGAAACTTCACCAAACCCGAGTCATGAAACCTGTGCTGAATTACAACAAGGATGTTTGTGAGAGTTTGGTGCCTTAACACAGCTATGGAAAAACTGAATGGGCAATAGGGGAAGTAAGATGGCTGTAAACGCAGGAATTTGTAACTAGGAAAAGAACTTTAGGGCTTGTCTTCAAACACTGTTAAAAAAAAAAAAAAAACAAACAGGCACAGACCCTCTCCAGTCTATGAAGTCAAAGTGTGACTTTGACTAGAATCCACAGCAAAACATGCAGCTAGAAAATCTTGTGTAGCTTCTGACACTTGGTACCAGACAGTTGGCAGACAGCTGTGTAAGAGCATGAGATCATCTTCTGAACCACCCAGCAGCGACTCATAAGATAATTCTAAAATGAAGTAATATTGGACTGTGCTTCAAGAAGCATTATTTTTCTCAATGTAAAGAAGTCACTGTGCAATGTTCTGTTGTTCCAGTTTGATAATGGCTTTATGGCTCAGAATTCCTTTTTTCTGTATTTTGGTGTTGATATGCTGAAAGAGCAGTAACTTGGCAGAAGCTACAGTCATATTCTGTTACATCTGCTCTGTAGGCAAGTCAGAACTGTTCTTTACAGTAGGACCCCTAATAAGGGCTGGCAGCTGTTAAATGTGTGGGTATCCTGGGGTTGATGTTGCAACCCTCTCCATCTGCTGCAGTGGAGGGAATGTTGAATTTTCTTGCAATGGTTGATAACCTTTCCCTGCTCTAGTACTCAAGTGTACTTCAGCTGAAGCAGGGCATTTTTGGCTCAAAATATACTTGGGCTTTCTATGACTAGCAATCAGACCTTTTAATTTAATTTTTAAATGTATTAATATTAAAAAAAAGAAACCAGCCTTGTCTCTCTGCCCTTAAAAAATAGTTATTCTTTTGTTTATCCCTTCTTCCCCTTTGTTCCTCATGGCTCACGTCTCTCATCCCCTTACACTGGTGAATTAGTACATTCCTTCTTGGTAAAGTTTTGTCCTCATAATGCTTTAATATTGCTGTACTTCATTTTGTGAAGTGTCAACTGTGCATCACCGGCCTTGGTTGTATAATCTTATGTTCATACAAGTTTCTCCTATATATTATCTTGCTAGGTAGCTGTCTTCCTTCTGGCATCTTGCTGAGTTGGTGGGGTGTGCAGGGTCCACTCTCCTTCTACAGACTGCAGTTTAGAAAAGTAGTAGGGCCAGTCAGAGAATTAACTGCATGATGAGAGTTTAGGACCAGATAGCAAAGTCCTGGAATCTTTCCCAAATAACTTCACAAAGATACAGGTGAAGCTAGTTCAGAGATGGTATCTAATGTCCACAGCTGAGCATTAGGGAGAGACAGTCATCAGTATTATTGCTGTACAGAGAGGCAAGTAGAGCTGTTAATGTACCATGCGCCATGTTTTTATTTCTGCTTGAGCTTAGTGTGATATGCAGTGGATTTCATGTTTCACCCACAATGTAGTTCACTTCTCTGCATTCAGATTTACCAGCCAGACCAAGCCTCAAGGGGCAGGCAACCAAACCCACCACACACAACCACTGAGGTTTTAACTTTCCTTTAATGACAAGACAATAGCCATGCAATAGGAGCACAGTACAGAATAGCAGCAGTTCTGCATACTCAATACTAAAGAAGCATCTGTGCAGCTTAGTGGGGTTTGTTACAGTCATGTACATAAGTTAGGGACAGCTCCATTTATGCTCTTACACCAACTCTGATTTTCCAAATGGTTTAAATTAATGGTATCTACACAAGGTTAATTGTCTTGCCAGAAAGGACATTTTGTTTTCTTTAGCTTGATACCTTGTATATACCAAGGTTCACACTTGGAGACATGCAAGCTCTGGAAAAGCTTTAGCTATCAGAATGGTACAGCTCATTTTCTCAAGATGCAGGTAAGAGATAGCATCTTTTGAAGGAGTATCACTACACTTTCTCTGGTGCGGTTCAAGATAGCCCTAATCTGGTGCATTATCATGTACAGTGTCTTTCTTTAGAACTCCTTTAGTTCCCAGAGCCCCTGCAAGCTTATGTTACATAGTAGTAAGATACACCAAAGTATCAGTACCTTTCAAATTACTATCAGCACCTTCACAGGTAACAACTGCATCAATGCTGCTTGTTGTTGCAGATCTATAAATCTGTCTAATCTTTGTTCCCAGCTTACATTTATTTCTTCCACCTCAGTTCCACTACTCTTTCAAAATCGGTTCTATCTTCTGTCTTTTTGCTGAACACTAGAAGTACGCTGTTGTTGTAGCCTTGCCAGGAGAAATGAGGTAAAATAATGTGTTTTGATAAGAAAAAAGTGTTCTGGAAAGATAGTAAGTTTATTCATATAGCCACCATCTGTTCTGCATTTCTGGAACTGAGTATAATTATGCACTGAAAAAAGGATCTTTAAAACTGGCTGCTTTAAATAGGTTCACTCTCATTTTCAGATGGCTTTTGTCTTTCTTTTTTCTACTAAGTTCTTCAAGAAGAATTCACCTAATTAAAAGGAAAAAAATAAACACCAAAATGATTTGTAGGTATTTCAATACAAGAAGGCAAAATAACACATTCTTGTTTAACATGAGTGTTCAATTCTACAATATAAGTGGTTTTGCCACTTATTTTATAGGAATTCAATTCTATATAACAGCACTTCCAATACACACAGTAGGGATCTAAAAAAACTCTCAAAACTATAACCCAACAAAAACCCCTCCACTCCCAAAATCCTGATTTTCCTCCTGTCCAGTTTTGTGAAATAGCTCTGTTGCTTTGTGCATTCCAACAGGCAGAAGTGAATTGATTTAATTAAAATTTAATTCCTGTTTCATAAAGTATCAGCAAGTTATAGTGAAACCTGCTATAAATCGTGTTTGAGCTTGCATTAAACGACTGAGCAGCAAAGTACCCCAAATGAGTCTTCTCTGCTCTTTCCTTAGGACACAGCACGATGTTGTACCTACGCAACAGTTCCATTAATATCAGCTGCTACTTAATACCCAGTGCTCTGTCAGAAAAAGCACTGCCATAATTGTCTCTAATTATTTTTAAAGCACTATAAATAAATACTGCCTAAAGCAACAAAATTGCATCACAAACAACCAAGGACCTCGTTGAACCCAGAAGTATCCAAGAGGCAGAATGTGAAGGAAAACTTGCAAATTCGGTACCCTTTATCCTGCCTCACATATTAAGATAGTGCAGAATAGGTTTGACAAAAAAATTAGGTTAAGCAGCAATGCAATTGTACAAATACTAATTACTGTCACACTGATACATTTGGATGACCTATAAGAGATAATGTAAATAAATTTTTAAAAAGGGCTGACTATAGGAGGTGTTCTTGAACTAAGGTGAGCTTTGTTGGACATTACTTCACTGCTTTAGTTTTGTATAATAAAATGTTACATGCTTGTCCTGGGTTGCAGTGTATTCTATTACCATCCCCATCAGCTGTTGAAATCAGGTGGGGCAGTGTTTCCTTGCCTCCTCCCCCCAGACTATCTTTCTGTTAATTGCCCATCATTGTCCTGCCGCCTGACTCAGAGATAACTCCCTCCGGACTATCTTCTGTTAATAAGCCTAATCAACACTTTGCCTCATGACTCGTTACCCCATTGTGAGATGCTCCACCCAGAGGGAGGAACCAAGCATCCCATCGTGGATATAAGCGGAGGCTGAACACCAGAGAGACGGGCTTCCCACTGGATTTCCAGAGGACAGGAGCTACACAGCCACCACTGGACTTCCAGAGGAAGAGCAGACTGTTTCACTACAGGATCACTGCTTCAGAGGACTGCAGCCACCATTCTACCAGACTGCTACCACCACCCTGCCTAACAGGGTGTCAGGTTGTACCTTGACTCTGTCAGTTTGATAGTGTTTTCTTTTACCTTTTTTTTCTCCTTTTCTTTAATTTCCATTAAATTGTTATTCTGACTTGGTGCCTCCCACTGGTTTGTTTTCAAACTAGCACATAATTTGGCGCCCAACGTGGGGCAGCTCTGAGAGAAAGTCAGAATTACAATTTTGTGTTAACGGAAACCTATTCACCATGGTGCTCAGCTTGTCTATGTGGGTACTGTATCTTGCTCTCTATATTTTTCCTCACATGGGGAACTACCTGCCTGTAGTATTACTCCTGTTAAAACCAGGGAATGGTATGAGAATTGCTTTAATGGTTTATTATGTCTACAGCATAATAACCTGTGAGGCGATGAATACCATTCGGAGTATATACTCAGTTTTGTTTGGCTGTCCTAGTCTGGGCTCCTATGTCTGGGATCTCCTCAACAATCGCACCCAGCCCCTGGTGGGAGGAGTAGAGAGTGGTTTCTTCCAGCCTTTCAGGCCAGGCACAGCAGTTTTTGAAAATATTGAATTCCCTCTGGATGTCAAAGACGGCATAAACTTGCTGTCAGTTCTGCTTTGTCTTCTCTGTACAGCCTGCACCATGTACACCATGCTTAGAATCAGAGCTATGGCACAGCATCCTCAGGATGAGGGAGGGAAAAAGAGCAGAGCAACAAACACCATGCCTACGCAGACTGACACAGAGGAGAAAGGAACCAAATGCAAAGCAACAGCGTCCATGTCTACGCAGACTGTCACCGAGGAGAAAGAACCCAGATGCAAGACAACAGCGTCCATGTCTACGCAGACTGACACAGAGGAGAAAGAAACCAAATGCAAAACAACAGCGTCCATGTCCACGCAGACTGACACAGAGGAGAAAGAACCCAGACACAAGACAACAGCGTCCATGTCCACGCAGACTGACACAGAGGAGAAAGAACCCAGACGCAAGAAAACAGCGTCCATGTCCACGCAGACTGACACAGAGGAGAAGGGAACCAAAAGCACTGTCAGCGTCCCCACGCAAACCATCACTGAACCAGAACAGCCTAAACCGATTGCAGTTGCCCCCGTGCAGAAGAAGAAATCAAAAAGCAAATCAGTCCGCATAGTGACTGACGAGGATGCAGCAGGACCTTCGCACCCAGCAGAAGAGGCAGAGCCAGAGATCATCACTCGGTCGCTATCCCTGGGTGAGCTGCGAGACCTGCGGAGGGAATTCACCCGCCAGACGAACGAGTCTATCCTGACCTGGCTGCTCCGCATCTGGGACGCTGCAGCCAATGACACCATTCTGGACGGAAGTGAGGCCAGGCAACTGGGATCTCTGTCCCGGGATGTGGTCATTGACCAGGGGATCGGGAGAACCCAAGAAACCCTCAGCCTCTGGCGGCGACTGCTTACAAGTGTAAGGGACAGGTACCTTTGTAAAGAAGACCTTCAGGTGCACCAAGGAAAATGGAGCACAATGGAACAAGGTATCCGGTGCCTGAGGGAATTGGCTGTGCTGGAGATCATTTTCTCAGAAGATGAGAGATTTCCTAAGAGCCCAGATGGTGTCCAGTGCACGTCACAGATGTGGCTGAGGTTCGCACGCCTTGGACCAGAGATATACTCCCGTTACCTGGCAACACTGCAATGGAGGGAAGGCGAGGACAGGGTGGGCGTCTTGGTGAACAAACTGAGGATTTACGAGGACACCGTCACAGCCCCGTTTCGCACCCATGTCTCATCCGTGGAAACAAGTCTTTTGGCTGAGCAAGTCCGGAGCTTGATTGAAGAAGGCCATCAGAAACTGAAAAAGGAACTTAAGGAAGAGATTTACCACATCCCACCAGAACCAACAAGAGTCTCTGCCATTAGGAGCCGGCGACCCCCAACCAGGGAGAGAGGATACACCCCACGAGGTAATCTCTGGTTTTTCCTTCAGGAACATGGAGAAGACATGAGTAAGTGGGATGGAAAACCCACCTCCTCCTTAGCAGCTCGGGTACGTGAACTAAAAAGAGGGACAACTACCACAAGAAGCGCATCTAGAGTCAACATTGCTCCGGTCTCCCGCACACAGAACTCCAGACGGTACAGGAATGATAATATGACTGATCCTCTTGAAGGGACCTCAGGAACGTATTCATCGGAAGGGAGCAACATGCAACATGACCAGGAATAGAGGGGCCCTGCCTCTAGCCAGGTAGAGGAAAGGGAGAATCGGGTCTTTTGGACTGTGTGGGTCCGATGGCCTGGCACACCTGACCCACAAAGATACACGGCTTTGGTTGACACCGGTGCTCAATGTACTCTGATGCCATCAAGGTATGTGGGAGCAGAACCCATTTCTATTTCTGGGGTGACAGGAGGATCCCAGCAGCTGACTGTACTGGAAGCTGAAGTGAGTTTAACTGGGAACGAGTGGCAGAAACACCCCATCGTGACTGGCCCGGAGGCCCCGTGCATTCTCGGCATAGACTATCTCAGAAATGGATATTTCAAGGACCCAAAAGGACATCGTTGGGCTTTTGGGATAGCTGCTGTGGAGACAGAAGATATCAGACAACTGAGTACATTGCCTGGCCTCTCAGATGACCCCTCTGCCGTGGGACTGCTAAGAGTTGCAGAACAACAGGTGCCAATCGCCACAGCAACAGTGCACCGTCGGCAATACCGCACCGACAGAGACTCTGTGGTTCCCATCCATGAGATGATTCGCAAACTGGAGAGCCAGGGGGTGGTCAGCAAGGTCCATTCACCTTTCAACAGCCCTATATGGCCAGTGCGTAAGTCCAGTGGAGAATGGAGGCTGACGGTGGACTACCGTGGCCTGAATGAGGTCACGCCACCATTGAGCGCCGCTGTGCCGGACATGTTGGAACTTCAGTACGAGCTGGAGTCCAAAGCAGCGAAGTGGTATGCCACTATTGACATTGCCAATGCCTTCTTCTCCATTCCTTTGGCAGCAGAATGCAGGCCCCAGTTTGCTTTTACCTGGAAGGGTGTGCAATACACCTGGAACCGACTGCCCCAGGGGTGGAAGCACAGTCCCACCATTTGCCATGGACTGATCCAGACTGCATTGGAAAAGGGTGAGGCTCCAGAACATCTGCAATACATCGATGACATCATCGTGTGGGGAAACACAGCAAAGGAAGTGTTTGAGAAAGGAGAGAAAATCATCCAGATTCTCCTGGAAGCTGGCTTTGCCATCAAAAGGAGCAAAGTCAAGGGACCTGCCCAAGAGATCCAGTTCCTGGGAGTAAAGTGGCAAGATGGACGACGTCAGATTCCCACTGAGGTCATCAATAAGATCACTGCAATGTCTCCACCGACCAGCAAGAAGGAAACACAAGCTTTCCTAGGCGCCATAGGTTTCTGGAGGATGCACGTTCCCGAGTACAGCCAGATCGTGAGCCCTCTCTACCTGGTTACCCGCAAGAAGAATGATTTCCACTGGGGCCCCGAACAGCAGCAAGCCTTTGCCCAGATCAAGCAGGAAATCGCTCATGCGGTAGCCCTTGGCCCAGTCAGGACAGGACCAGAGGTGAAGAACGTGCTCTACTCTGCAGCCGGGAACAATGGTCTGTCCTGGAGCCTCTGGCAGAAGGTGCCTGGTGAGACTCGTGGCCGACCACTGGGATTCTGGAGCCGAAGCTACAGAGGGTCTGAAGCTAACTACACTCCCACAGAGAAGGAAATCTTGGCAGCCTATGAAGGAGTCCAAGCTGCCTCAGAGGTAATTGGCACTGAAGCACAGTTGCTTCTGGCACCCCGACTACCGGTGCTGGGTTGGATGTTCAAGGGAAAGGTTCCTTCCACGCATCATGCCACCGACACCACATGGAGCAAGTGGATCGCCCTCATCACACAGCGTGCCCGTATTGGAAACCCGAATCGCCCTGGGATTCTAGAAATTATAACAAACTGGCCTGAAGGTGAGACTTTTGGATTATCCTCTGAAGAAGAGGAAGAGCAAGTGACTCGTGCTGAGGAAGCCCCACCATATAATGAGCTACCGGAGACTGAAAGACGTTATGCCCTCTTCACTGATGGTTCCTGCCGAATTGTAGGCGCTAACCGGAAGTGGAAAGCTGCAGTATGGAGCCCCACACGACGAGTTGCACAAGCTACCGAGGGACAAGGTGGATCGAGTCAGGTTGCAGAGCTTAAAGCCGTCCAGCTGGCTTTGGATATCGCTGAACGAGAGAAGTGGCCGAGGCTCTATCTCTACACCGACTCATGGATGGTAGCTAATGCTCTGTGGGGATGGCTGGATCGCTGGAGAAAAGCCAACTGGCAGCGCAGAGGGAAACCCATCTGGGCCGCTGAGATTTGGCAGGACATCGCCGCCCGAGTAGAGAAGCTGACCGTGAAGGTTCGACACGTGGATGCGCACGTACCCAAGAGTCGGGCTAATGAAGAGCATCGCAACAACGAGCAGGTGGACCGAGCTGCCAAGGTGAAAGTATCACAGGTGGATCTGGACTGGCAGCACAAGGGAGAATTATTCCTAGCTCGTTGGGCCCATGATGCCTCTGGTCATCAGGGGAGAGATGCAACATACCGATGGGCCCGTGACCGAGGGGTGGACCTTTCCATGGACAGCATCTCACAGGTCATCCACAGTTGTGAGACCTGTGCTGCAATCAAACAGGCCAAGCGGGTGAAGCCTCTGTGGTATGGTGGACGATGGTCAAAGTACAGGTATGGTGAAGCCTGGCAAGTTGACTACATCACCCTTCCCCAAACCCGCCAAGGCAAGCACTACGTGTTGACCATGGTTGAAGCAACCACTGGATGGCTGGAGACCTACCCTGTGCCTCATGCTACAGCCCGGAACACCATCCTGGGCCTGGAAAAGCAAGTCCTGTGGAGACATGGCACCCCTGACAGGATCGAGTCAGACAACGGGACTCATTTTAAGAACAGCCTCATCAACACCTGGGCCAGAGAACACGGTATCGAATGGATATATCATATTCCTTATCATGCACCAGCTGCTGGAAAAGTTGAACGCTGCAATGGACTACTTAAAACTACCCTAAAGGCACTTGGTGGGGGGACCTTCAAAAATTGGGAAGTGAACTTAGCAAAGGCCACCTGGATAGTCAATACCCGAGGGTCCATCAATCGAGCTGGTCCTGCCGAGTCTGAACCCTTGCACACAGTGGATGGAGATAGAGTCCCTGCGGTACACCTGAGAGGTATTTTAGGAAAGACTGTTTGGATTAATCCCACCTCAGGCAAAGACAAACCCATCCGTGGGATTGTCTTTGCTCAAGGACCTGGTTGCACTTGGTGGGTAATGCAGAAAGATGGGGAAACCCGTTGTGTACCACAAGGAGACCTAATCTTAGGTGAGAACGGTGTGTAGGTTTCACTGTGTATATATATATATATATATATGTATGTGTGTTTTAGAGTTTAAGAAGGTATTGATTTGGGATAATGTAGATGGTAATAGAATAAGGGGTGGATAATGTCCTGGGTTGCAGTGTATTCTATTACCATCCCCATCAGCTGTTGAAATCAGGTGGGGCAGTGTTTCCTTGCCTCCTCCCCCCAGACTATCTTTCTGTTAATTGCCCATCATTGTCCTGCCGCCTGACTCAGAGATAACTCCCTCCGGACTATCTTCTGTTAATGAGCCTAATCAACACTTTGCCTCATGACTCGTTACCCCATTGTGAGATGCTCCACCCAGAGGGAGGAACCAAGCATCCCATCGTGGATATAAGCGGAGGCTGAACACCAGAGAGACGGGCTTCCCACTGGATTTCCAGAGGACAGGAGCTACACAGCCACCACTGGACTTCCAGAGGAAGAGCAGACTGTTTCACTACAGGATCACTGCTTCAGAGGACTGCAGCCACCATTCTACCAGACTGCTACCACCACCCTGCCTAACAGGGTGTCAGGTTGTACCTTGACTCTGTCAGTTTGATAGTGTTTTCTTTTACCTTTTTTTTCTCCTTTTCTTTAATTTCCATTAAATTGTTATTCTGACTTGGTGCCTCCCACTGGTTTGTTTTCAAACTAGCACAATGCTAAATAATCCAATGCTTCAGTAATTTACCTGCTTTATAGGAAGAACGCACTAAAGGCCCGCTAGCAGTGTAATGGAATCCAAGATCATTTCCTACTTTTTCCCAGTACTTAAACTTCTCGGGAGTTATGTACTCTTCAACCTGGGGGAAAAAAATTAATTTTGCTCAGGTATTAATACAAAGGAAATGGCTATAGCTAGCATGCAGTGAAATGAAACACAGTTATATTGCAAGTTCAAAATTTTTCACTCCAAAGCTTTCATCAGTGAAGTCACGAACTGCATTTTTGCTCTGCTTTCTACCAAACAAATGTGTTTTATTTGCTTTTCATACTTAGCTGAAAAGTTCAGAATTTAACTTCTAGTTGTTGCTTTATCATTTTCTTTACTCTTTTTTTGAATGGTCTTTTTGATCAAGCCTTTTTTTCTGTTCAAGTTAGTAAAAAACCACAGTAGTCCTACAAATCTCTTCACTAACAGTTGTTTCAGTGAAACACAGGAACAGAACAGAGAGCAAAGTTCTGGACAGATCCCAGCAGAAAATGGTAAATTTCCCAGCTGAAGTGGCACCATTAAGGGAGAGCCTATAGGACAGTGAAGGGGTGACGGCTTGAGCAATTATGTTTGAGACATACACTGAAGCTCTTGTTTTCCAGAATCATGCCTCAGCTCCAGCTGTCTCCCTGCTAACAGTAGAGACTAGCACTGGAAAGTCTGCAGAAGATGGAAGGGGTAAGATGGCTGAGGTCATTTTTAGTGAAGAGTCCACAACAGATAATCATTGTCAGGCTAAACAAGGAAGGAAATTTTTCCCAACATCTGCAGTTAGAGTAAGGATGACTGTGCAAGGTACAGACCATAACTCCGCCTGTAAATTAAAAGCACTTTTACCTTTAGGTGACGTTTTGTTGGTTGCATATACTGTCCTAGGGTCAAACAATCTACATCTGCTTCCCGCAATACTGTAAAAACAAAATTCCTTGTTAGTGGCAGAAGGAGCACAAGGGATTGTCAGCAACTAGAAAACATCCTCATTCCAAGTCTGACCAAGGGTCACTCAAGGGGCTACGTCCTGCTGGCAGTTGCAGCCTCCACGCACAGTCACCACACACCTCACACCTCACGAGCACACGCTGCTGCTGGACCTGAGCTATCGAGCTTAAAGCTACAGAGAATCCCTGGTGCTGCACTCACTGCAGTGATGCCTCACTGCAGAGATGACATCCTCTTGTCTCTTGCTGCTTTCCACAATGTCTTTAGGTCAGAGCCTTCATTTGATAAAAGATGCGTACATGCACACACGTGGGGCGCTTCACTCTTCCAACAGACTTCATGCCAAGAAGATGTGGATGGTTCTTGTACCATAAATCAGGGGAAAGGGCCAGTTTTACACACTAGGGTGTATTTTAGTTTTGATGCCTCCAGAATCTCATAGACTCTGTCTTTACAATTTGAGTATATACTAGAATCAATAAACAGCAAAGGAGTTGAGGTGATCTATTTACAGAGGGAAACCCCGGCACTTCAGGGTCAGCTGGCCTGAAGAATTATGTTCACTGCAGGAGAAGGGTGTTCTGAACAAAGAGATGGCTGAAGAATCAGTTTGCATGAACATCCCCATATATTTTCTAGCTACTTGCCCCACATCAAATAGGAAGAAAAGACAGGGTTTTGACTACAGCATTGTGCTCACTGTTAACCTGGAATCTCTGTTTAGACTGATACGGTTCTGTAAAGAAAAGGGGACAATACCAGCACACTTAGATGCTCTTTAACTTGTACCCAGAGGATGGAAGTGGAACAAAACTACAGTAACTGAATGAACGTGGCAGGTCACAGTTTGCTTCTGTATACGTGCAGCAAAGTGGCCAGACTGCAAATAGCACCATATCTGAAATTTCATAACCTTATAGCTAGGAAATTCTAGGAAAGAAGAATGGGAAAAAATAAGGAATTTTAAATTTTTTGGTCCAGTTGCAGAAATACTAGACTACATAGCTGCATTCTAAATGTGTCTGTGCACAAAATGAAGTACCAGGTAAACATTTTTTCAGGATACAGGAGAAATGCCATAGGATTTATGAACTACTTCTTTGAAGCGTAGTGTATTCACTTACCACTGTGAGTGAGGTTTTTTCTCCTCTTAAAAATACATTTACATGAAAACATAAGAACATGCTACAGCTCTCAGGATAACAACATTTTTCCATCTAAGTAAACTGAAATAATTTAAGCAACCAGGTCTGCTATTTCTAAAAAGGAATGCACAATGAGGCAACAGTGTTGCAAGCCTGTTGTTTAAGTATTGCAAAGATAAAGTTAATATAGCTAAAAAAAGTTCTAAGCTCCACTGAAATCAACATGAGATGGATTTACCTGTCAAATTGAATCTGTAAGCTATAAGAAGGTAAAATATTTCAGAAATTCAGTCTTTTTTTTTTTTTTCAATGGAACTTAGGAAACATTTCCTGCACCAGCAAACCGATTTGCATGTAGAGGCAAAGATGCTTACTACAATTGTTCTTCAACACAGTAAAATTCATACCTGTGAATTCTGGCATCTATTTCAACACCAACTTACATTTCATTGTGGAATATATTTGTTCATCTGTCTCGCCTAGCCCCAGCATAATGGAGGTTTTGGAAATGACGCCGGGCTGGACCTCTTTGGCGTGTTTCAGCACACGGACGGACTGCTCAAAGTTGGCTCGGGGGTCACGGACCTTCCTTCGCACATTTCCAGCACAAGGGGTAAAAACACGTGGAAGGGCACACAGAAGTTAGAGACGCCAGGAAAGGCGAGTTCTGCCAGTTTCTGCGAAGCGGCAGCGCAGAGGTTCTTTGGCCGTGCAGTTGGACACCGGCGACGGGACGAGCCCGGCCCAGGAGCCGCGGCCGGGCTGGGCCGCCCCGGGAGGCGGCAGCGACCCGGGGCCGCGGCGCGCGCGCCCCCTGCCGGCGGCGGCGGCTCGGCGGCGGTGCGCGCGGGGCAGGCCGGGAACGGGGCCGCTCCGCACCCGGCCCCGCTCCGCACCCGGCCCCGCAGCGCCGCTCCGCACCCGGGCCCCGTCCCGGCCCCGCTCCGCACCCGGCCCCGCTCCGCACCCGGCCCCGCAGCGCCGCTCCGCACCCGGGCCCCATCCCGGCCCCGCTCCGCATTCGGGCCCTCCTCCCGCACACCCAGTGCCACCGCTCACCTCTGCAGTGCCGGCACCGTCTCCACGTTGTGGGCATACACATCCAGCCCCGACAAGGCGACTTTCTCCACTGCTTTAAGGTCCCCTCGGAAATCGGGAGTTAGGCATTCCACCAAGATTTTTGGATTTCTGAAAAGGCGAGACAAAAGGAACACACCTCTGGGATTTTGTGTCACTGTTGCTAAAAAACTCAAGACAGCAAAAAAAAAACCCCAAACCCCATAACATGAACACATGACACTCTAAAAAGCAAAGTGAAGTTAATTCAGGGTAATTCTAAACCAATAGGTTTCTGCAAACAATTTATAACAAACTCAAGTTAACCTGCAACAAAGACAAAAAAAAAAAAAAGTATAAACAGTGCACGATTGTTTTAGAGACTGTTGGAATTGCTTTTATATTTATTACTTTGTTTTTGCTGTATTTCAGCTCACACAAGTAAAATCAGGAATTGAACACACGATGTTTAGTTAAAGATCATAGCTCCAAAATACAGAGGAGCTATAATTCTGCTACTGGAAGAAGAAGACTCTTAGTCTAGAATCTAGTCTTGGTGTCCAGGAGCCTGATTTCAGCTCAGAAAGGCAGGTGGGGAAAACTGCAGGAACCCTTCAAGTCCCAAGGTATACTGGGAAATACAGGGAAAGCAGGAAGGTACAATCATAGACTTGGAAATGGCCATTAAGGCAAAATGAAAAGCAATTTGATCACTGCTGAATGAGAAACCAGACTCCTTCAGTCACGTGACAGCATTACCTAACTGCTGTGTTTGAGCCCCAAACTTCAGGAATGAACATACCTCAGAAGAATGTATTCATTTCCTGGTAAACCAGCTGTCTGCTCAAAGAAAGAATCCAGTGCTTAGCTTTAAATAAGCCTGGGATGAATTGGAAATGCAACTAAACTCAAAACAGTTTGGGACCATTCTATGAGAAAGATAAAGGAAGGAAAAAAAAGGGGGCACAGACAGGCTAGAGGCAGACTTTTGTATTTGCATGGTCCCTGGAATAACTCAGCTAAAGGAGCTTTGACCTACATGCAGTACCACATTCTAAAGTTTTAACAATAACAGCAATACATTAATGACACACCTTTCTTTCAGATGTGAGACTGTCTTTGCAAAGTGTTCCGCTCCACCATCGGGCATATCTAGAAGCATTTCAATTATTCAGTTAATCTTTCTGTTCAAGAAACGTATTTACTTATTAGCAAAGCCAAAAAACCCATCAGATTCAAACTCTGAATGGACAATAATAAACCAGTCAAGCCCCAGTCTTATCTCACCACTCATGCCAAGGGTTTACAAAAGATATCCTACCAAGCCTCTACACAAAGTCTAACTGTGATTGTCTAGGGCAGAGTTCAGATTTACCTGTCTCTAGGTTCCCTGTCTCCCTGAGCACAGAATGGCTTTACCTATTTATGGTTCTGGTCTGAGAAACAGTTGCACAAAAATTGAAAAGTATGTATTAGAGCTCTTTAAAGCCCCTTTGAAGCCACTGCACTTTCCATCATACTGAACACTTTTCACAATGGCTTTCCCCACTTATATGGTGTCACCACCAGGGAGCTACTGCAACCTTAGGAAAACACAACTTCCAGTTCTGTTACATATAATATATTCTAGGTTTAGTGTTTGGAAAGAAGTTCTGTAATGGTGTTGTATACGAATATCTGTCTTCTTGCTATCCAAGTAATAGAACATGGTGTTTATGCATGCATTTTGCTAAAAATTAGTTATAAAGTACTTAGTATTGTGGTATTTATTGATGTTTATTAACTGTGTCATTTCTGTTGTATTTTACCAGACACAGGGAAATACTAAGCATATGCAGGAACTTTCCAACGTTTCAGCACTGTTGTCTCCTCTTAAGAGTCCTCCTGGACAGCTGTGTAGATAAACATTTCTGGGGGCTGTGTGTAGCCCACGTAACACCCGTGAGAGCTCAGAGCAGCGTGAGGAGAGCCCAGGTACGCACCATCCCTGTCCACAGACGTCAGCACCACGTAATCCAAGCCCCACGCCGCTATTGCCTTGGCTGTGTTGTAAGGCTCCTGCGGATCCGGCGGAGGGGGGTTTTTTGCAGTTTTTACTGAACAAAATCTGCAGCCTCTGGTGCATGTGTCACCCATCAGCTGGAACATGAAAGACATTCCTACCTTTACACAGTACAAACCACTATTGCTCAGCTGGGAAACAGCAACATAAGCTACATCAGACAAATCCCAACACTAAGCAAAAAAACCCCAGGACAGTGCTTTACTCTAAATTTATTGTAATAAACCCACTCCACTACAGTAGAGGTCCAACAACAGAGTATAAACAGCTCAGACATTAACAGAACACTTAAGAAATGGCTAATGACTTACCATAATAGTAGCTGTCGCTGTGGCATATTCCCCACCTCCCCAGCATTCTCCAATGTTGGGACAACGTGCTTCTTCGCATACCTGAAGGTGAAAGGCTGTACTGTACCTGGATTTTTCCACATTATTTTTGAAAATAATTATTAAATTATTGATTGATTTTAATAGTAGCCTACAAACAATTCCTTCTTATCAGTTCCCTGCTGTTTTATAACAAGTCAGTAGAACAGACTTGTTATAAAAGAAGAGAATTGCTTCCTGACATCCATTACCATTCTTTTCATCTACTTCACAACTGCAAAAACTCCTCAACCAGGTAACTGTCTTATTAATTAGCACAGACTATCATTAACATTTTTAATTTAAGAACTGATAAAATGTTCACAAACTTTGTGATTCATTAAAGCATGAACTTAGTCTGAAAAAAAAAATTAAAAAGGCCCCTCCATGCACTCCCACCATTTTTTCTACCTGGAAAGTACAATTAATGAAATTTGTACAGATTCTTTTCATGCAAATCAAGTATGTAACTCTGAAATTGTGTGTGTTTCCTTTAAAAATGGTTGCACGTAGCATCTGCTTATCTGGTGATGAAAGTAGTAAACTCTAGTATTTAAAATCACAGTAGGAAAAACACTACATCTGTTGGATTTACCCTTATTCTTTAGAGGTAAAATTCACTGCTAGCAAAAAGGATCAGCACTGGGCTTGCCTTCAGCACTGAAGATCATGCAAGACATGATTTCTACCTGTCCTCCACAGAGAAAAAATGTAAAATCTGCCTTATTTCTATAGGAACACTTGGTTGGTGCCAGACTTACCGTATGAAGATTTAAACTTCTCAAGGTATTCTTTAGTTTATTGTAGTTCTTTCCCATGGGAATCTTTGTTTTCAGCCATGGAGGAAGATGCAGCCTGAATAACACCAAGCAAACATGAAGATTAATAAACTACTTACATGGCAAGTTTCATTAATTTCATAGATTTGTTACAGATCCCAACAAGGAAAGGTCCCATGAAAACTGATGCAACTCAGCAATTCATGTTAACATCATTCATGGCCAGACCAGACTTCTCTTCCCTGTTCATCATCATTCCAACACTCAAGCATAGGAATTGTTGTCACTGAAATGTTTAAAACTGTTCACTGTTCCAGTGGGATTGAACAGTGACACACTGGAGACTGCAACAATTAGTAACAGCGGATGTTGCACAGCTATCACGAAGTCTGATCAAATTTATAACTGGAAATATGGGGGGGTTAAACATTTTTTTAACTTAAGTCTTAATTTTTTGTTTTCTCTACCAGCAGGACTTTTTGCAATAGTCACCTACTGATGTATATTTGTAATTTAATTACTGGCACTCGAGAAAATACCACCATGTCTCCACAGTTTGTTATGGATTTGAAGTTAATGACATTTTTCCTTTCTTGAAAAATCATTATATTTGCAACACAGTAGGGCAGAATTTAATAAAGATACATAGTATATGCTTTGTAGTTATTGCTAAACATGCAAGATCATGCAGAGAAGCAACTAAAGTTGATAAAATCACAATTACCTTTCTCCTTTCTCACGCTTTAAGTTGCCCTTATACTCAGCCCACGTGCTCTTGTCTGACAGATCTCCAGAGACAAAGTCCTGTAAGTCTGGTCCATTTTGGAGGAACTCTTTTTTTTCCCCTGGCAAAGAACCTGATGTTCCATACTGGTTACACACATGGCTCCCTGACACCTAAAACAAGCAGAATTGTAACTTATTTAGTAACAAACACGCTGGCATCGTATACTAAACAACAATTTGCCCTTCTGCTGGTTAATCTACGCTTTGTGTAAGCATTTTTCCAATGGCCTTTAAGCTAAATATATAATTCTCTTTTTATTTTAAGCCTCATTAAACAGACTCATCTATCATAACACTAAAGTTATATGGTATAACATAAAATCCCCCTGTACTCAGCACTGCTGAGGCCACACCTCAAATCCTGTGTCCAGTTTTGGGCCCCTCAGTGCAAGGACACCGAGGTGCTGGAGCATGTCCAGAGAAGGGCAATGGAGTTGGTGAAGGGTCTGGAGCACAAGGCTTATGAGAAGCAGCTGAGGGATCAGGGGTTGTTTAGCCTGGAGGAAAGGAGGCTCAGAGGGGAAAAGATTGGTCTCTACAATTGCCTGAAAGAAAGGTGTAGCAAGGTGGGGATGGGCTTCTTCTCCCAGGTAACAAGTGACAGGATGAGAGGACATGGTCTTAAGCTGCACCAGGGGAGGCTTAGTTTGGACATCAAAAGGAATTTCTTCCCAGAAAGAGTGATCAGACATTGAATGGGCTTCCCAGAGAGGGATTTAAGGAAAGACTGGATGTGGCACTCAGTGCCACGGTCTGGTTGACAAGCTGGTGTTCGGTCACAGGTTAGGCTCAGTGATCTCAGAGGTCTTTTCAACCGGACTGATGCTGTGAAATAACATTGTCTGGGTTACTCCGGTGCCTCGGGGCCGCAGAAGCGGCGTTGCCACGGTTCCCGGTGGCTGCCGGGCGCTGTGCCGTGGGAGCGGGGCCGGGGCTCGGTGTTCCGAGGGTGCGCGTGCCCGCGCGGGGCTGGGACGGTCCTTCCCGGGCTCTGCCCGCGGCCACCCCGCGCTGTCCCGCGCCACCAGCACAGACCCGCTCGGCACCGGCACCGCGGTGCGCCCCACAGGGTCCCCGCCTGCCGTGCCGTGCTTCCCGCCCCCCCGGCCCATCCCGTTGCCGGCGGCCCCCGGGGCCTACGGCGTGACTCACCCGGCCCCGCGACACCAGCAGCCCCCGGGCGGCGGCGGCGCCGCACCAGCCCCGCGGCGGCAGCAGCAGCGACATGGCGGCACCCGGCCCGATCGATGCGCTCGGCTGCCTCGGCTACTCTTGCCTGTCGGACGGCTGCCTCGGCGTGATGACGTCAGGGGCCCAGAGCGGCTACAAGTACGCGATGACGTCATACGCTGTCTCTTTCGGCGCTGCGCGCTGCCAGGTGAGTCCGGGCGGCGCAGCCGGGCTCCCCCGGGATCACCGGGATAATCCGGGATCATCCGCGGCCATCCGCGGCGCGCGGTCCCCCAGCGCCCCGCCCGCGCGCGGGCAGCCCCCCGGCGCGGCGCCGGGCCCCGACGGCGCGTCCTGTCCCACATCCCGCGCGAGAGGGCCCCGGGACGGCGCCTTCCCGGCCAGGCCCCGCTGAGGCCGCCGCGGTGGCAGCGGGGGTGGGGGCGTCGGTTCGCGCGGGGCAGGAGCGGGCGGGGTCCCCGCGGGCACAGAGCCGAGGGAGCCTCCAGTCTCTCCCGTTGTCTCCCGCAGGATGAAGACCATCCTCAGCAACCAGACCGTGGACATCCCTGAGCAAGGTCAGTCCGCGCCGCGTTCGGGAGGCGCCCGGGGTGCCGCCCCCGCAGTCCGTAACGCGTGTCCGCCTTTGGTTCGCAGTGGGAGTTTCGCTGAAGGGCCGGACGGTCATTGTGAAGGGGCCCCGAGGAACCTTGCGGAGGGATTTTAACCACATCAACGTGGAGCTGTCCCTCCTGGGAAAGAAGCACAAGAAGGTGGGTGTTGCACAGGCCGTTTTGTTGCCCCGAGACGGAGGGGAGCTTTAGAGTTGGCATAAAACTTCTTGGTGGTGTCGGAGAGTGACCGCAAATGTTCAGCTGCGGGTTGTTTGGTTGGTTTTGCTTGTTCCTGTGTTTTCTGAAGGAGGTTGGTCTCGTGGAGGTGTGGGGCCTCCTCGGGCATTGTGGGAGTCTTGCACTCGTGTTAATGTTGCAGTGAATGTGTTGATTGGATTCTTCTGTAGTGACAGTCAGTCACAGGGAAAGGGGTTGATGATTGTATGCTATTCTAAAACTGGTTCGTTTAGAGGATAAAAGTCAGTTTATTTGATTTCAGGAAACTCTTAAGTTACATTAGCAGAGCAGATGTTCTCTAAGTAAATGCTTGATGTTTTTATATTGTCTTCAAAAATATAATAAAATATCAAGAGTGACTGATTTCAGCTACTTTTTCACAAAGATCGAATGTTTCATTGAAACAGTGGATCCACACACAGTGTTTCATTTAAGTTGATTATGCATAGGAGACAGACTTCAAAACAACTTGCTCAGTAATTGCTAATATATCCTTTAGCTTAACATTCCGTATTTATCTACCCTAGCTCTTCTGGAGACTTGTTAGTGGCAAGACATGAAGACAAATGTTTCTCATGAGTCTTAGGTTGGAATTTAAAAGACAGGAGCCAGGTGGGCCTTTGGTAGCCTTTCAAAGAAGCAAAACAGCTCTGTGGTTTTGTTTGGTGGGCTTTAAGTAGTTTATCTAAAAGTGTTGCTCCTCGTTTGTCACAAAATTATTTTGTTGGTGGTTTTGAAGTATAGCTAAAGGCTTTGCTAATGTGCTTTTTGATGCAGCTTCGTGTTGACAAGTGGTGGGGTAACAGAAAGGAGCTGGCAACAGTTCGTACAATTTGCAGCCATGTACAGAACATGATCAAGGGCGTCACTCTGGTAAGTTGTGTTTGGAGCCTAGATAACTGCAGCCTTTTTTGTTACTTGCAGTGAGAGCCTTGTATTTTGTGGAGAGCATTTCTAAGCATCCAAGATGTAGCTTCTTTCTCCTTTTGCTTTTTTTCTTGCCTTTGCTGTCAAGCAAGTTCTGTGGGTGGAGGAAAGCACAAATGTCTCTTGGGCTCGGTGTCCTGCCCTATTTAAGAAGCCTTTGCTAGACCTTGGCTTTAGTTTCTCCTGTAAGCTTCATGCACGTGTTCTACCTTTTGGGCATGTTCTGCTTTCAATATCTGGTTATGTCCTGTATCCCAGGGCTTTCGCTACAAGATGAGGTCGGTGTATGCTCACTTCCCAATCAATGTAGTCATACAGGATAATGGCTCACTGGTGGAGATCCGAAACTTCTTGGGAGAGAAGTACATTCGCAGAGTGCGGATGAGGCCAGGTGAGCATTTCTGGAGGTGTATTCTGCTGGTTTTAACTATGCTTTCCAAGCTGTTTTCTTTGGGCACTGCCACTGGGAATGGGAGATACTGAATAATGGTTGGAGCAGCATTTGCTTGTCTGAATTTATTCTTACAATACCTTTGCCACTGTTTAGATTTATTATTAATGATGTTTCTGTAATTTAGTTTTAGTATTGCGAGCTAGCTAATAACTAGTCTGGAGTTACTGTATTACAAGGAGTTCAGGATTTACTTTCACCACTGTAAGATCTTGACAGTATTTATAGTTGGTAACCTACATGTGCTTCGATTTGTGTTTCTGTTTTAAAAACATGGTACATGAACTAGTTTCATACCACATCATAGTTTTGGTCTTTGAGGTGTCGAAGTTTGAATTTGCTGATTATCTAGGAGCATGCACAATAAACTTGGAAATGGCTGTCTTGTTAGCTGTTTTTATATTCTGTACACTTGGAGTTTCAGTAAAATGTCTAACAGAAGAGCAGGCACTTGATGGAGTTCGTTAAACTTCTGAAAGGAGGCAACAAAACATGTAATAAACAGAGTTACATAAAGACTGTAGGAAAGACTTCCCATATCCATTTGGTTTTTTTTCTAATTCCACTTCTGGTGAGGGAATGGGTAAGGATGTGACTGATGATGTTTTGGGGTGACTTTAGAGGAATGCATCAGACTTGTCCCAAAACACTGGTAGATGAGAGTGCAGAGTTACAGGGTTTTTGATTTATTGTGGGATATTAAGGATGGGTTTGATTATTGTATTTGATCTTTTTTTTTTAAGTCAGCATTTACTGTTAGTAAAAGGCTGGCTTAAAAGCTGCTATCTGCTGATTAAGTAGATCAAACTGTAAAAACTTTTGTTACTCTTCTTACAAATTCCAAGTTTCCTGTTGAATGCCCTTGTGTTTATTCCTTGTGAGTATTTGCAGCATTGCTAGTATAAACACAGTACATGACATGACAGGGGTCAGGTGGTTTTTAAAGGCTTTCGATTGGGGTGGCTCCAGTTTTCTATTAATGAGCACAAGCCTGTGGGAAATGGCACCACCTGGCTGGCAGAGCCGTGCTGGCAAAATCACTGGCTTGTACACAGTGTTGGTGATTGATACCCTAATGTAATAATGGGTAAGCAGCAGTGTCACTTTAGTAGCTTTCAATCTACAGGATGACTTGCACTAATCTGTAAGTCTTCAAGCTGTGTAAGGGAGGGCAACCCTGGAATGGATTTGAGAGACTCTCTTTAATAAAGTCATAGAAGTCTTGAATACTACTTTCTAGATACATAAACAGGGATAGGACATTAATATTGTTTGTTTAATACATCTTCAACAGTGTGGATTATGTGTTTGCCTTTCCATAGGTGTTACCTGCGCAGTATCTCAAGCCCAGAAAGATGAGCTGATCCTTGAAGGGAATGACATTGAGTTGGTCTCCAATTCAGGTTTGTGAAAGTAGATGTGTGGAAGATTATATGGAAACTTTATCTGAAGATGTCAGCTTAGCAAACTCTTTACCTCAAACTCTGAGGTAAACAACACCCCAGAATTTTTTTTGCTCTAGTCATTGTAATTACTTTTCATAGTTCCTTACTCTGCCTAAGCTTAGAGATGTTTTCACAAGTCCAGAGATTCGTATTCTTTGAGTCAGTACTTAGGGCCTTTTTGGCACCAAACTTTTCAGTTATACATGGGTACAGTAATGAACTGCCACTGCCCCGAGTTGCCAAGATGAGCTCTGTGAAATGCATCCTGTTTTCATTAGACAGGATTTGAAGTTGGTAATTCCTGTCTCTAGATGACAGTCTGTTTGTTAGTTGAAATACTGGAGCATAAACAAATGCTGCAAGTTGGCTTGGACCTTTTGGTTTCATGCTAATGGTTTCACTTTGTCTGCAGCTGCCTTGATTCAGCAAGCCACTACAGTCAAGAACAAGGATATCAGGAAATTCTTGGATGGTATCTATGTCTCTGAGAAAGGAACAGTACAACAGGCTGATGAGTAAAACTCATAGGTTGGTATCATCTTAATGCACGTTGTACATCTTCTCTGTAGAGACGGGGACTTGACAAGGTTCATCTGCTTCAAAATGGCCATGGTTAAGCTGGTTCCCAATAGGGGTGAAATTGTGTTTGTAAAAGGCATCATAAGGTGCATCATAAAACTTGAATTTTGCTAGGTCTTTAAACAGAAGCTTTCCATCGTCCATCAACTTGGCATTTTGCTACTCTGTGGAGAAGATCTATTTCTCCAGTGCTGTACCTCTGCAGTGTGAATGAAAGCTGCAGTGGTGGCTGAGAATCTAAAATCAGCTGACTTGGCCTGACAGACCAGTTTACAGCTATTTACAGAGAAGACCTCAGACTGATGTTCCTCCTGGTTGGACATTGCCTTCACTAAAATAGTGGTCAGCACCCAAGTTATATAGAAAGGTCTTCTGAGCAGTTTGTGTGTAAATGCTGGTAAACAGGTCAGTTTAACAAGGACAACTATTCACATTGTCTGTGGGCATTTGATACTGAAGTTAAGTACAAGAATTTGGGGATCATTTAGAAATTGTAACTGCTAAAGGAATTGGATAAATTTTAGCTGTATGTGGTTCCATACATAGTACAAAACACCTGTGCAGGGTGAGGCAGTCTGACTTGCAAATAAATTCTGTGTTGTGTGCCTTTGGAAGCTTGAGGCAGGATGTAGATAAATTGAGTTTCATAATTATCATCCAGGTACCAGACATCTGCAAGCCTCTGAAAAAGTAACTTCTAATGCTGTTCCAAGTGCCTTGAGAGATGGAGCAGCTTATTACACGCTTGCTGAACAGTTGAGCTGTTGTGTTTGAAGGCATCTTTAAGTAATCTTGTCTGCATAAAATCAAGCAAATTCTTGAAACTATTAATGTCTGTCTTGCATTAAAATCATCAGATAAAGTAACATCAAATGGCTATAAACTTTTAGTTTCACATTTGCACTGCTAAAACTTTTCTGAAAGCTCTTAATGTTTTATTTACAGTTGTCTGTATCCTGACAGAAACCACCATGAGACATTATACCAGCAATGCCAGCTCAAAGAATCTGGTACAAACCTAAACACCATGAGAGGTTTAATAAAATAAACCATATTTCATATCTTGGGTTTGTTGGTTTGTATTTTTTTTTTTTTTTTAAAGCACTAAAGGGTGATTGCATGAACCTGATGGCTTTTGGAGAAGCAGATTGCACACTGGGTCCACACTACCAATGTGTGTTCAAATCATCAGACTTCATTCAGACTGAATGTTCTCAGAGACTGGTAGGGCAACTTGTACACTGTGCTACCATGATCTTTCTGTGACAAAGTCATGAAGTGGCATTTTTGAATTGTAGCATTAAGAAATAGTAAAAGCATTCATTTTTCTCATAGAGGGGAGACCAGTGTTCTTTCACATCTTTTCTCAAGCCTCAGACTTGTGATGACAGAATCTGAAGTAGATTAAAAACAAAACTGAAATCAGTAAAACTAGATTAGTAAGACCATTTAAACTAAATACATAGATAGAAGCAGTAGTCTGGAAATACGATGCTTTATTTTTATTGCTCACTTAAGGAAACAAAGGAGTTGACCTCAAAGTTCAATCAGAGTGTATTGCTGAGTTTCACCAGCAGTGATGTGTGTTATCTGGGGATACAGCTTTTTTTTCTTGGGTACTAATCTTGCCATGTAGCAACATGTAACTGAGAGGTTGTCTAATTCTGTGTAGTAGTAAAATCCACGTTGTCACTTGCTCCATTCAGTTTGGAAAAATACATAAAACTACTGGGATAGTGCAGAAATGTACTTGACAACAAGTAGCTAAAGCACCCACACATGTGAAGAAATTCCAAAAATTGTCCGAAGGTCTGCTTGTATGATGACAAGTTCAATTTGCATTCATCACTCTCTTGAGTGGATTAATAGTTACTATTTATTTAGATGTTCTCTGCTAGTAATTTTTATGGCTACCCCATTTTGGAGATGAAAAATAGTGATTGTGTATGATTTTGTCTCCAGTTATATTTGCTTGAAACTACTTCACCCAATACATAAGGGATGTCTGTTGGTCAGTAATGGAATTAACTTGGATTTGTTCTTAGGGGTATCTTCAGAAGCTGGCCTGGCACATTGCATTCCTGGTGTTGTACTTAGCTGAAGGTTTGTGGGATTTAGTTACATTTTATAAACCCTAACAGATGCAGTTTCATGCTCAACAACACTCATAACCTGAATATACATCACAAGACACTTTTATTCGTACAAAAGTGCATATCACTTCTCAAAAGTTGCTCTTTACAAGTTAAGCTGTTTGAAAGGTTATTCCAAGGCACAGGAGAGTAATTTTTTTTTTTTAATAGATTAAGTTGTCTTCCATGTACAGTAGGTGGATAAAAGTAATTTCACCAGAAACAAGTATTATAGCTCTTCTTCCTGTGAATGTGATTACTTTGTTTTTGAATGAAATGCTTGGTGTGTGTGACTGGAGTGACTCAGTGCTTTTCCACAGTTGTCTGAGTGGCATTGTCCACTGTAGAATGCAGTGATGGACCTCACTGAAAGTGGGCTTGTGACCCCTTTTAAAATGAGACACAGATGCACTTGATGCTTTTTGCCTTAAAACGTTTCCTTCTTTTTCTTTTATGAAAAAAAATAATAGCTAAAAGCAAGATGAGGGTACAGAAGATGCAGCAGGCAAAGAATATTAACGGCTTCTTCTGAGAAATGAACAAGCAGAAACTACACTGCTTTTCGTGGCCAGAGGGGCCACAGACTGAGTAGTCAGCAGGAAAGCCATTGTTGCTTATCAGGCTATTGTAAAAGTTTATTGAAGGCTTTCCTTTTGAATCTGAAGTGAAGAATCCAAATCTGGGCTTAGATTTTTCTTCAGTCATCTTAAATGCATAGTAGCCTTTAATCTTGACTTTGTCAATGTAGTAGGCTGAGAAAGAAAAGAAACAAAACAAAAGTGTAAACAAAAACGTGTATGTTAAGTAAAACCTGCAGACTTTCTGGTAAGGAGTTCAGATTTCAAATTGTTACCAATTTAAAAAGTGTAATTACATCATAAAATATTTACTGCTTCTAATACTCAGTTGTCTCAATTAAGTGGGAACAGTGCCTTACTGTTTTAAAAATAACGTGATTTGGGAACTTTTGGACCTACCCCATGAAAGCTGGATTTGGACAGGGTTGGAGCTGGGAGTTTGTTTCCCTGGGAAAAGCCAGATGCTGCTTTTAACTGAACCCAGCTGCAATGAGCTGCTCAGGGGGAGCAGCTACCCATTGGTACCATGAGAGCAGCTTTCCAAGAATTCCTGCCTTGCTCCAAACTCAGCTGCTCATCCCTGCAGCGTGCATGGCTCTGTTTCACTGCTGCACCCAAGTGCTGGGTGAAAATACTTAAAAATAGCGTGCCTTAAAGTCATGTGCATGCAGTGAGCATAGTTGGGAATGTGAGCTGGATTAAGAACATGTAAATTGAGGGAGTACTGTGAAGTGTCATGCTCTCAGAAAATTAACGGGAATACTGTAGGGAAGTGGCCTTTAAACAACCCTTTCATTTAATAACTTACTTCCTTTAATAATGTATTGTTCTGTTGTTTGCAGTATGAAATTAGCATGGAAAACAAATCAGCAAATGCTCATTAGTCCTGTAGTAGCTGAGAAAGCTAAGCACTGGAGAAGGAACAGTTTGTTTCTTGGTGTCTAAAAGTAATTTGAAGCCATGCTTAGCCATGAGTAAGATTTGTCTCATTTTTTATTAGCTCCTAGAGAGGAGAAATCAGGATACTTAGACTGTTTGATGTCAGTTGCCTCAGAAAAGCTTTTAAACATGCCATGTCCTGATCAGGATCTCTAGTGCTCACCAGTAGGGAATAGTGAGCACAGGGATGTATTGCACATCTCACTTTGCCTGAATGGTTCAGGTACCCAGGCCTTGCTGGTAGCCTGCATCTCACTGCTTTGCTTTAATGATTGGTTGCAGGAAGAGGGAGGGGAGGGGTGAGGTCCCTGCAGCATTTCTCATACAATAAGCTATTGCTGAAGATGATTGCCTTGAATACCGCTATAGCACCATAACTCTTACTCGTTTTTCTTTGAAGTGAAGAACTGGATTTCCATACGTGCACAGGAGAAAACAAGTAGTGGAACAAGAACTAGGGTTGGATTCTCCCTTCAGTAGCAGCTGGTGCTGCTGGTGCCCTGCTGTATTTCTTTTGTATGTCCCTCCAGCTCTCTGTGGACTTGCTTGCACTTTCCTGTCCAATGACTAGTACGGCAAGCAAGGAGGCTCTTGCCTTTCTTTGGAGAGTAGAAATTTTGATTGTCTCGGGAGTTGTTGGGCTGAAGTGCCATCTCCTAATAACTTCCGAGTAACTACTCTGCTGTGTGTGCATGCCCAGAGAGCTTCTCACATGGTTTAAACTGGAGGCAGCTGTAGCTGTGTTTTGTGCAAGGCACTTGATGCCATTGCTTTGTGCCATAGCTGCCCTGAGTGTGACTGCAGAGTCAGGCCCCTCAGGGGGCTCAGTACAGCTGGCTCCTGCATCTTAACCAGGACTGCTTGCTCTGTGCAGGGCAAGACTTGACAGTGCCTGGGTCTGAGCCAAGGAAATGGCTCTGGGGAACTTGAACCTGTCATGTACTCACCTTTTAAAACCTCTTGTACGTATTTGCCCAAGTAATAATTTCGAAGTTCATCATTGTCTAAGGACTGGTCATCTATTCCATTTGCTGTGATGTAAATGTCCACGTCACCATAAGTTTTTTTAATCCACCTGAGAACTTTGCGCATTCCCCAAGGCACCACTGCCAAACGAGAAGGGGAACTCAGGCAGGTGATATCCTGCAGAAATTGAATGTCACGATCAAATTCATACTGGCTTCCGTTCTGAGGTTCATGAATCACAAATCTGGTGGTGAAATGATTCAGTGCATAAAAGTCAGCTGCACCTTTGACAAGCTGCTTTTCCTCACTTGTGAAAGATGGCAACAAAGTATATGAGAGGCCTTTTCTGTTCTTAAAGCTGATGTATTCCCTCATAGTAGCTGGATAGTCTCCAGTCTTAAATATGGGATTGGCAAACCAGCCTATTTCAAACTGAAGAAACCTGCTGGCAGCTTTTGAATGAGATTCAGAGAAGGGGTTGGCAGGCTCAGCCCAGTCCGAATGCAGGGACAAGGACACTTTGCCATATTGAGAGGACCTGTACTGCTCATCATATATTCTCCAGGCCATGGCATGTGCTATTAATAAATTGTGTGCTGCCCGATAGGTGTCATTGCTGCTCCTGTTGTAGACATTGCTTAGCTGGTTAGGCTCATTTATTGTAATCCAAAGTTTAACCAAATCGCCGAGTTCCCTAAAACATAAAGCTGCGTAGTCTTGAAAAGCGTAGGCAGTGGATTGGTTCAACCATCCTCCTGCCTGCAGCAAAGGACCCGGCAGGCCCAGGTAGGCGTGAGTTGGATAATACAAGGTGACCATGGATTGAACATTGAGTTTCAGTACTTCACTAATCACACATCTGTAATACCTAAGAACTTGCCTGTTGACCACTGACAAATCTCCATTGGGTAAAATTAGTGACCAGTCAAGTGCAAATCTGTAATGGGTGACTTTCATTTTTTCCAGGAGGTCCAGTTGCTTTTTAATACTGACAAAATCTGTGCACTGTGCTGGTCGGGTTTTTAGTTTTACCCCTTCAACTCTGTGCAGAAGCCCATCTCCTGTGACATTCCAGAGGTACAAGCTGGAATCGCAGAACTGTGGTGAGGAAGCCGCCGATTCTGCCTGTGAAAATAAAAATGTGTTACAATGGGTTTTAATTAAATGAACGCAGTACCTGCTTGTAGTCTGCATTTCTGCCTGTGCTTAGCTGTAGGATTTGTGCTGGATGTCAGAAGGCCCTGCTTAGATGCTCCAGGGGGAAGAGGATAACCAACTCACCTATATGGGCTTTGTGCTAGTGGTCATCTTATCATTCTGTTCCTTTCCTTATGGAAAACATTAAAATTGCACTTTTTTCTGTTTGATTACACAGGAGCATTTGCCCTGCCACCAGCCTACATGACATATGTTTTCACACAGATAGCTCTCCCTGATGAGTTCACTCTGGTCATGCACACAGCACTCTCGGGCAGCTGCCAGGAGAGCTGGTGGTGAGAACAAGCACCAGGGGCTATACAAGGCAGGCATTGGTTATTTTGGCACTGCTGCTGAGATCAACCTTGTGAAACCAAGACACAGTAATCTGATACAAACAGCTTGTAGCATTTAGTTATATCTTTTATATCTCCTACTAGTTTAAAAGGTTCTGAGTAGCACATGAATTTTTTTCATATTCTAATTTCTAAATGCTTTTTGTAGGTTTCAAAGTACAATATAGTAAAGTTAAAAATATTTAATTACTTTTTTTTAAAGAAAATGTACTTTTCTGTGCTGTATATTAACAAGATATATAGAAGCTTTTTTTTTCCTATGGTTGTCTGTGAATAGGCTAAATTACGGGGTTTTGTTGTTATTTTTTGAGGCTGGTATTTGTTGTGGGACTGTGTGCGATGACAAAAAGGGTATCCCAACACTGGCCATACAAACATTTAGCTTATTTACTAAGTGTAAAGCAGAAATAGAAGCAAAATAAGGTATAAATAGGTCCTGTAGGAACCAGTTTGGACAAAAGGTGGTATGATCTGTTTTCTAATGTGAGCTCAGATGGTAAAACCTCAAGGCTGGTTTTCGTTAGCTGTGCTATGTGTCTTTTTAAAGAATGGTTTCTTACCCACTTGTCTAAGCGGCACTTAGAGCCAGGCCTAACCCAGGAATGTGTGTCTGCTTTAGACAAGACCTGGAGCCTGCAGGTAGCTCTTCTGCCACCAGTGTAACCACCTCGTCCCTGCCCTTTGTCACCCTCTCCATCAGGCCATCACAAGCATCCCTATGGCCACACTGCAAACTGGATTTGGAAACCGCTGGTTGAAAAATAACCCAGTAACAATTAGTTGGATCAATTTCTTGGTCTGAAATTTCCTCATCTGATCTGCCACGTGGAGACGCAAGCAGAGGGAAGGTGAGGGAGGGCTGCAGCAGTACCCAGCACTCTGTGACCAGCTCACCTGAAAACCTGGAAACACGTGAAATTGAACCAATGCAGTTATGGCTTAACTTCTGTTGGCAGTGTGCGTTGGAATTCTTGAATGTGAGGTGCCATACACAGTCATTTGTTCACAAAGTTGAAGTCACTGATTACGCTGTTTCCAGTGATCCTCTTAATATGTTACACTTACCTTGAGAACAGACTCGGTGATACCCCAGGAGAAATCACAGGAGAACTGAGCTTGCAAGTTCGGGGTAGAATCCTTTGGAAAGAAGCCATTTTCTTGTATGATTTGTTTATAATAAAGTGCAGATGACTTGGGAATCCTTTCCTTTTTTTTGCTTTTGAAATCTACATAAAATAATCCACGCCTGATGTTGTAAGCATGTTGCCATTCGAAGCCATCGAGGAGGGACCAGGCTGTGTAACCAAACACATCTATGTTGTCGTATTTAATAGCTGCATAAGAGAAGGTAACATCCATGAGTCTTGTATTTAGTACTCTAACATATATAAGGGGTATTTGTAAGAAAGGGCTATTTACTTTGAAACTCTTGAGTGTCTTCTCAACATTCATAGGGTTATTGACCCACTGTAATTCATTGCAAAACTGACATACATATCTTAGTCTTTATTTACTAAAAAAAAGTCACTAATTCCTTAAGAAATTAAATTACTGTAAGATGCTTTATTTTTGCTCTGAGCAAACAAGAAATATTACACCACATCCAGGTCTGAAGTTGCATTTGACAATTTCCCAGTAATATATACCAGTAAAATTAGAGAATCATGAGTAAAAATAAAGGGAGCAACAGTTGATCTGGTCTGTGACTTTGTCACGAAGCTAAAACTTTCTACATTTATTTGAAAGATGCCTGCAAGCTTAAACATTTGGGAATGTCTGTTCACCTTGTAAATTGAAAAATTTTGTTGGCGTGGGACTGTTAATGAGTTTAGAGAAGTTGGATTGACCAGCCCAGAGACATTTAGTTACAGAATGGTTGCAGTTCATGCTGATTTCTTCCAGCAATCTTAATGTCCCTCTTGCAAAGGAGTCTAGATATGATTTTTACATATAATATATGAGAAAGATGACAACACAACTGCTTTCCCAGATGTGGAACCTGATTCTTCAGGAAGCACAGCAGAACCTGCAATGTGCTTCTCAGCAGACACCAACTAACCATGATGGTTTTTACCCACGTAGGCACATGCCAGCTGGCAGCCTGGAAGAGAAGTCCAAATTCCATGGTCAGTCATGTTCATTGCCTGTTGCCAGCTTTGAGCTAGGAAATAACGCGGGATAACTCCTCGCATTAACCTTATAAGGACTGGAATACCCAAGGTAAAGCAGTGACCAAGTAGAGTTGCTGAGGATTTTGACACAGACAGGTGGACAAGTCATATTTTACCTGTAGTCCACCACACCAGTAAGCCAAGGAATAAAGATGAAGTTTTCTGGTTTATTCTTTCCTAATATAATTTTGCCTCATTTTCCCAGGACATTTCATTTTGCATAATTCTGTATTTCCACTGAACTTGCCCTAGTCACAGCAGGCTGTGAGTTGAGCAGAAAGCAGTTTTGCACAGTGCATGTATTCATGCAGCTGAGTAACAAGGTACCCAGCAGCATGGGCATAGTCCAGCTGGATGTTTTCCTAGTTGCCAGATGAAATCAGAAAGCCCAAGAGCTTGCAATGTGAGTATATGAGAAGCTGATAGACAAGGCCAGAATACTGGAAAGGAGATGAGGAAATGTAACAGAGAAATACAATGGCATGTATTTTCAAAGAAAGCAACTTCTAAATATTAGGGAAACCATGGGAGAAAGTACAAAAAAATCTGAAAATATCCATTGCAAAATGCAGAGGCAGAGAATGATGTAGGGGATGAAGAGATAAGCCAGAATGGCCTTACAAGTAAAGATGAGTACTTGATGTCTGCAATGAGGAAGGTTAAACAAATGGGAGAAGATATCTAGGGACAGAGTAAGTGACAACTGAGAACATTTTTGCTTCTAGAAGCATACTGAATAGATGGGGGTAAGTTTAATTGTCAGAGCAAAAGATGCTGTGTACTTGAGATGGTGCATGCTGAGCATTTGTGGCCATTTAAATGGGGAGGGAAAAAAGTACTATTTTATGTATACTTTGTGGTAAAGAAAATTAAAAGTTAGGCACGTGATAGGTAGAGATCTGGTGGATCAGAGTGAGAGTATGTTTGTAGCATTGTCTGCAGGGACAGTGAAAGGAGAGGGCAGAAACAAGTCAGGATCCTGACTGAGGGTTAGAGTGAGGATGAGAAAAGCCTCCTGAAAAACAAGGGGGAAGGTTCAGGGCAGGAACAAGGGGCTGAAGGTAGGAAAGGTCAGGAATTAACCAAGCTCCCTGTGTCACCAGAGGTGTCATCCACAGAAGAAGATCTGAAGGCTTTTCTGTATCTACTACAGGTGGAGTCTTGGAGTCCTGCAGGAGTAATAGTTTCAGTATGGAAACCCTAACCCTAACCCAATGCAGATGTTGGACTTTAGCTTTCTGGGACAGGGGCTATGGGTTTCTTCTGTTTGTACACCTAGCACCAGTAGATCCTGATCCATGTACTCATGCAGTATAAATAATTAATGATTAACTTTGTTGCCATTATCACTTTTAAAAAAAGATTAAATTATTACAGAGCTAAATATCAAATGATCAAAAGTGCTCTCTGAAAATCCAACAACTAATTTCTGTACAAACCTTGTAAAACCTTATTAATGAAGTTTTTCATCATGTAGATGGCTGTAGTGTCATCTGTTTTCACATGGCTGTCAGTGAACCAGCCATTCTCTGCAATCAAGATTCGAGGACTGTTGTATTCCAGTTTAATCCAGTTCAGTACTTCCCTCAAATTGAGTGACAAATTTTGTCCCATTTTTGGTAGAGTGTTTGGAGGTTTAAAGTTACTAGGACCAAAGGAAAAGGCAAAGAAGTCAGCTGTTCCCTTTATGTAGTTTTTTTCATCTTCGGTAAAGTGTGGCAGAAACAAGTATTCATTTTTCAGTTCTTCTGGATAATCCCCATCCCCATGGATAGGTTTGGCAAACCATCCAAGTACTCTCTCCATAGACTTCTGACACTTAGAAATGTCCGACTCGTCTTCCGATTTGTTAGGTTTGATCCAGTGGGATCCCAATACTATGGATATCATCCCCTTCTGATAGGGCTGAAAGTGTTCTTTGTAGTTATGCCAGACTTTTGCATGAGCCTGATGAGAGAAGAATAGCATTAAATTGTAACTCTAATAAGTATCTTTGTGAGTTGGCAGCTAGAGAGGCAGGGAGCTCCATCTGATTCACTGCAGGCTTATATGGAAATATCAGTTAAGGCACATGAATTACCCCGCATAGTTTAATGGGCAATCACTGTTACCCTGCAAGGTTCCTTGGGATGAGGGCAATTCTCAGTAACTCATGTGCTGTTCCTATGACACGTTAGGCCTTGTAACATACATCTTGATTTCAGGAGAGGTCCCAGCAGGGATGTGAATAGCTGTTACACTGACATTTTGGAACTAAACAGCTCTAATGGTGGGATTTGAACTCTTTGACTTAGTCCCATCTGAGCCTTTCTCTGTCAAACAGTGATTCCTGATATGGTTAAAATCTTAAACCATCTTCACAATTATTTCATAAATTATGTATCTCATATGATATTTCATTTGTGAGCACTGACTTTGTGCTACTAACTGCTCTGTGCTCCAGGCGTTACCTGGACTTACTCTGATCAAACCACATCCACCCCATCCCTCTTGGGATTTAGTTGTTTTATTTTGGCCTGGTCATTTGACCCAGTGTTCAAGTTCTGATATTTGCACAATCCCTAAATGTAAAAACTTGGACAAAGGACCCAGATGTGAATTTTAAACCCAAATGTCAACTTTCACATTTCTGAGTGAGAATTCTCTTCAGGATTTTAGTTAATTTCTTCTTTGAAATGGCCATAACACTGTATCACATCTAAATACCACTTTTCTGATTATCATCAAGTTTTAGAAAGCATAACATTATCACACATTACAATTAGCTTCAAATGTCACATTATTAATTACTTAAATAAGGGCATCCAGCAGACAAAATTTACACCAGAAATACATGGGAGACTGAGGAACCACTAGCATTATCAAAGTCCTATAGGAAAACAGGACAGGTAGGTCAGACAAGAGTGACTCTGGATGGCAGCGTGAATCACATCAGGTGATCTGACACAGGGGAGGGGAGCTGACCTCTCACAGCTGAAGAGTTGTCAAGTAACTCAGGGTTTACCTTATGCCTAAAGTGTGGCTTTATACTCTTAAGCTGGAAAGAAAATAATAGTTTGCACCCAGAAAAAACATTAGAAGCATTGTGAAACACTGAGTGCTGAGTTAGACTGCCATCATTACTAAACCAAACAGCATTGCTTACCTCTGACAATAATTTCAGATAATTTATCTAGAAACACACAGCCTTGACAGTTTAAAAAAAAAAAACACAAAGTGCCTGATGTCAGGTAGATAATTGTTTAAGCTAGGGAGTACCAAAGAATTACAGTTTGTGAAATTTTGTGCATCAGTTGTTTATGGTTTCTAAGGTCATGCTCGTAACATTTGTTCAAGGTCTGTCTTTGAAAATACTGATAAAGTGACACTAACCTTTGAAATGCAGGTTCTGTAGCTGAAGAGGGAAGCCAGAAAAAATGGACTCATGAGGCAGATTGCAGGATGCAGTTAAAGTATTATAAAATGGATTTCTCACCAGCCTCCTCAGAAAATTTAAGTGGCCAGTGCCATCTCCTCAGTTGCCTTCACTGTCCTCTCCTGAAAGTCACTCCAGCCTGTGGTGGCTGCTTGGGCCAGGCTTACTCTGTGCTCTGCCTCTAGTGATTTCTCACCTGGTTTCTACACTTTCTCTCCAGACACAGGCCATGAACACCACTGTTGAACAAGAAGCATATGGCTGTGTTGGCTTAACAAGAAAACCCCCACTGAAGTCAGCTGTATAACACACAGTGCCACCTGTACCATGAGAATAGCACCAGGTAAATCACAGCAATCACACTTTTCTAGGTGAAGTGGACAAAGATGGCTTTGCCAAAAACCAATGAATTAGAATATGATATTGACAGGTAAAAGCCAGTCAGGTACAACTCGTATTCATACACATCTTCAGGACGTGATTAGAAGAAAATAAAGTTACTATTAAAAATAATGTGTACAGTAGAGAATACAGCCACAGATATAATTCTAGAGGAGTAGACCTCAAGTATAAATAAGTACATTTAATATGAGTCAAGATAGAATCCTCATATACAAATCTGTATGTATCACTGATGACTCTTAATTCTGAGGATTAAATCTTACTGAAAAAATCTTGTCACTGTCTATAGTAAGGGTTTGCATAGTAGACACAATATAATCTGCTTGCCTATAATTCTGTTTTGAGTTGTTAATTATCTGTAAAGAAGCTTAACATTCTCAGATAGAACGTGTTTGCTAAATGCAAACAATTGTTGATGGAATCAACTGATTTATATAGCTTGTTTTTTAAGACCAGATATGAAATAAACATCAATTTAAAAGCTGTATCATAATCAAATGGGGTATTTTCAGTAAATCTTGACTAATCTTTTTTCAGTTAGAGTTTAATCCCTAATCTTTCACTTTCCTTGTTAGAGCAAGGACAAATGTCAAGGCTAAGTACACAGTTAAAGTAGGATCAATATTGGGTATTTATTCTGGATACGTATGACTCATTAATTTCAGCATATTTTCCTGGTATTAATGTAGAAAATATTCCCTAGACTTGAAAGTCACAGAGAGTGCTACATCAGTTAGTACTAACCTCGTAAAAAGGCTAGAAAAGTCAACTTAATAAACTGAAGACAACATTATTGTTATTCTCTCTTTTTGAAATATTCTCATACTCCTTCAAATTCTGATCCTGTAATTTATCATATGCAAAGAGCTTTCAATAGAAAGAGCAATACTTTCAAATTCTTAAGATACTTTAGTCAAGAAATTTTTCTTTGAACAGCAATGAGTATACAAAACAATGTCAGGGGTATGTGGAGTTACTTTAGTGTGCTGGAAAGCAAGAACATTTAGGAAAACTAGAATTGAAAAAAGGCTAATAAAATTATTTGGGCTTTTTGGTCAACTGTTTGGTGTTTAAACCATGAAGAGCTAGAATATAGAGTCTGATGATGATGATGGTGTTATACTTCAGAAGAAGGGCAGGGGTGTGTGGCTTATTTGGAGAGTGTATTTCTGTTCAAGGCCCTTTTGGTCTGTGGTAAAGATGCCCCATAGTCAGTAGAGCTAAAGTAGAACTAAATCCTTTCTTTTGCAAACTCAATCCTTGTGCAGGATTGCCTACCTCTTGAGGTGTAGGCAACTACACTTCTAAGAGGGTGTTAGGAAGGACTGAGGCTTTACTATCAAATTTGTTGTATGTTGACTGTCTTGCATTTGGATTGTGTTTTCCCTAATGATTACCAAGAAATCTAAGAAAGCTAACCTGAAAATAACAAATCATCAAAAAATATTAATCAGTGCTGAATTTTATATCATCACTGATGGCTACTACTATTTGAAAAATCTTCCAATAAAGACATTTACAAGCAGAAATTATTCTGGTGTCCACCCTAGAGCCATACTTGATGGAGATAGGTTTCCTTTCTCCTGTAAGAAATACAGGTGCTGGTGTAGTTTTCATCTCTCTGCATCCTGAGGGAAGGAGTCCCCTTTGGGGGAAGAGAAGGAAATGTCTGGTTGGACATAGAGGTAATAACTATTCCCCATTCATGAAGTAGAAATTTGTTTTTAAGGAGAATGAATTATAGGACTTTCCTGGGGAACACTCACTCACAGATCCCAACGCCAGCAGTGTCCACGAAGAGATCTTGTCATAGTGAGACCTGCCAAAGAGCTGGGAATAATGCAGCTGGGCACAGAGAAGAACCTGATCTGCAATGGACCTATAGGGAGACACCAGGCTTGAAAGTGAATTTATTACTTTTTTCAAGTATGTGATGAAGACATTTTTTAGGGAGATCTTACTATGACATTTCTCTCCTGGGCTTTTCTGCCAGATAGGAAGGACTATGAATAATCTTTACCAGGAAATTTAAAAAAAAAAACAAGCCCCTTTCTGCTTATTATGTAGCAAAGGCAGAACTTCCTGGAGGGTACTAATACAGAGGAGGAAAAGAAGACAGGTCGGTCTGCCCTTGTCATATTTACAAACCTCAATCCAAGTATGAAAGAACGTAACTAGATATAGAGAAAAGGGTAATAATATATCAGGTATACATCTCACATAGGTCCAGCCACAATGATTCATCTGCTTTGTATTTTCTTGCTTCTTGTCAGATTTATTTACTGTTAAATCAAAGAAATCCACCTAATTTTTCAGTGTGCCATTTTTTCTTCTCTGCCTCAGTATGACAGCTGCCTCAGGAGCAAGCTCATAGTTTATTTCTTTTCTGTGGTGTGTCTTTCAAATGTTGCATAGCAAGTTACATGTTACCATTAATTGTTTTCTGATGTTGCCTTTGTGAAGCGCAGTCTCCTTTAAGGAAGAAAAGAAATAGACTTTTGGTGGCCAATCTCCATCTGGTGTAAGATTCCACATGCTCCTTCTATTACTCATAATGACCATGCGATTGAAGAGAGATTTATCCAAGTGAACCCCTTAGCAATTTATAATTAATAGGCATCACAGTTCAGGTTCCCTAATAATGTCCTTAGAGGTAGTATGAAGTCCTTTGAAATGATCAGTAGCAATTATTACTCTCTGTGAATGAATAGCATACAAAGTAACATGCAAATATGTTTTTAAAATTGAATTTTTTTTAAATTAAAATTTTAAATTCTTCTTCTAGATTATTTTCCCAACGTGGAGCTCCTAAGCACCCTGCATAGCAGCCTTGGCTTCTGCATTCACTACCTCTCTTTACAGGTCTTGAATAACAAGGGCCATGTAAAAGGCAGGGCTGTCTCATAAGTACATGTGTCTGGAGCATTCCCTTTACAGGATGCAAGGCTTGGAGGGGAGCACAGGTAGCAGGTGATTCAGCATCAGCAATGCCTTGTGCCAGCCAACACACAGAGCTCTGGGGCTGGATGAAGACAGACCAACCCTACTTTTGTTGAAAAGCCTTAATGAGATCATTATCAACCTAGTTACCGACATGAATTCATTCATGGAAGCAGATAATTTTTTAATCAGTTCTAGAATCCGTGGAGATGATCCTTGAGGTCCTCTTCCAACCTGGTATTCTACGAACTTTTCCATATGCCAGCCAATTATTTGAGTTTTAAGACATTGTATTGCTTTTGAAAGAAATAAAACTGATAGTTTAAAACTAAGAGAAATTTCTTCAGCCCTTTTCTAGGGACACAAAGATCTCTAGCAACTTTCAAATTGTTCCTACAATAAAATAATCCAAAGTCCAAAAAAACAGAGGTTTATGGTTTGTTATATTGTTTTTGTGATTCTATTTAACTTAGCTTCAGGTTATGATTGATATATCACATAAAAGCACTCCTTTATATAAATAGTGATTAGTTCTGATAACACCACAACTGCAACAATACACAAGGAAATTGAACTAAAAGTAGGATTCATGCGAGAGCTTCCTTTAATTTATCCGAAGATACTACAAAAAGGCTTGAGAATGATTTTCAGCAAATTGCTGTGTAACAGTGTGGTGGCAGATTAGCTTCTTTTCAGCATTACAGACCTGTTTTTCCTGCTCTGTATATTTAATGTGTGAACCTGGTTTGTGCACAGGGTGGCATTGAGGACCGTGTCTGTCAACAGTCTGTCCAAAAATGAAGCCTTGACATGAACAGGAATGTGGCTCTTCCTAAAGCTGATTACATAAATGGCAATCTTTTCAAGAGCTTTAACAGGCTTTGCCTCACACTGCCAAAACCTGACATTTTGGTTGGTCTTTTATTTTTGGGATAGTGTTTTTGGTTTGCAGTGGGAAATTAAAAGGTAGCCATAATACAATGTCTGAGAAACAGACCAGTATATACTGGTCCTGAAATAAAAACACATGTGAAATCTCTTTAGAGAGAGAATCCCATAACTTTCCTTGATTCTCAAAGGAGAGATATTTCACAACACATGAATCCTGATTGTGCATTGATACATTATATTAATACTGTATTGTCAACAATGCAAAATGAGCCAAACATTTCAACTCGCCCGAAAATCTTTGAGAAAGATTCTGGCTAGTTGGCTTGAAACGTAGGACCAGCTGTGACTTCTGTGGAATGGCTGGCTGGCATTACAGTTTATTAAGAGAAAGAAATAATGATATCTAAAGAGGAGTTGACTCATACCAACTGGTACCTCAAGAGTTTCCATTCCATCTCTAACCCCAATCAGAAAACTCCAGTTCCTCAAATACCTTACTACGAATTTCAGATTTTTCATGAATCTCAAATCTAAAATCTTCAGAAATTTTACAGTGGTACAGGTGAGAACTGCTCATTTGTTAGGTAGTGTTCATGGGGCTGTAAGAAGGGTAGCAGAGGAAAATAATTTCTGCCCAAGGGTAATGAAATAGTAGTTAAAGGATTGTGTGCTGCTGAAAGTCTCCTTAATTCTTTCATCCAAGTCATTTATTTTATACTCTAGAAGTCTATTTATTCTCTAGAAGCAACTATCAAATCAAGTCTGAGAGATAAGTAATATTGACCAAGAAAATTAGGTCAGTAATTTGTATATCAGACCCAGCTGTGCTTGGCTTCCTGGAAAATCCAATTGATTCTCTGGAGAGGAGTATTGCTCCCTGTGTGTGGTGTGCTGCTTACATGGATTTTACAGAAAATGCAGAGACTCTGTAGCTGGTACTCTACATTTGATTGTGACACTCAGAAATGAAGGCAAGAAATACTGCAAACTTACATGGTATCTTTTACATGCATTACATAAAATAGCACTTGAAAATAAAAAGAATGATTCAGCATCAGTTCTCTTTGAGATGCTTCACAAATCTTTATAGTTAAATCATTCTTCTGCTAAGTCTGAAATCAGTTAGTGACTCAGGGTGCCTGACAACTTTTCTGTGTGTAAAACTTCTATTGACTGCAGTGTGAATTTTTTTGAAAAATTATGTTCTGAAGGTTCAAGGCCAGAAGCAAATACAAGAATTTGTCAGTTGCAGAATATTTTTAACTACTCTGGCAAATATTTTTTTCCAACATGCATACTTCTTTCTGTAGGACAAACCCATTCAGATTTATTTGTTAATTACATGTATAAGGTATAGCAAGTTGTAGAAAAATTCTCTTTGTGATAGTTAAGAATAGTCCTAGTAGAGGGAATTATACTGGCTGCAGAGATGGGATAGTGACCTGCTCTGTAAAGCACTTTGAGCACTGCAGATGCAAAAAATACTGTACATCATAGAAATAATTTGAAACTCTCAAGTACTGAAGAGGACATTTGTTTTCTTCTGAACCCAAGAAGTGCCAACCTTACTAGTTTAGAGGTAAACATTTTGCAATATGATCTTACTAAGCTAGATATGTATACTTACATATACATACTCTATGGCCAGTAAAATTTATTCAGTATGCAAATACAAATTAATTTCCTTTTAAACTAATAGAATAGTCATTTCAGTATGGCCAAATCTGTTTAACTAAATGTACAGAATAAAGAATGCTTTTAATAGCCAGAATTTGTATGTACAAGCTATTTAAATAAAATAATGAACAAGTACCTTAAAATAAACAATTACTGAGTCAGCTGTTGTGACGAGCAATAAGATCAAAGTGAGGATTAACAGAAAGACTGCCTTAGCTAAAGGCTAATTCTTGGTGCTTTCCCCGTAGGTGATTTTTTTTTTTTAAACACTGATCACAGGACCAATTCCTCCCATTACTTCCCACAGCAGTGCAAGATCAATTTGTAAAATCTTACTATACTGTACCTTGATCAAATTGTGTCCTACTGAGTAGACAGTTGTTATTTTCCCTCTCTCTCCTGGAGCATGAATACCTGTGCCATACCCATGCCAAGCAACTAAATATGGATTGTGGATTGTAATCCAATACTTAACACGGTCCCCAAAGGTCTGAAAGCAAAACGTGGCGTAGTCATTGAAGATATCAATCATTGATTCATTTTTCCATCCCCCGTATTTTTCTTGCAGCATCAAGGGCAGGTCCCAGTGGTAGAGTGTAACCACGGGGTCAATATTTCTGTGTAGTAGAGAGTCAATAAGGGTGTTATAATACTGAAGTCCTTTTTCATTGGGAGCTGCTACCACTCCAGTGGGGAAAAGCCTTGACCATGAAATTGAAAATTGGTAAAAAGTAACTCCCAAAAAATCCAGAGCAGACAAATCTTTGTCCAACAAGATGTAACTGTCACTGGAGGTGCCTGTGCTGTCAGCATCCCTGAACTCCGAGTGGGTGAAGCGGTCCCAGATGGAGCAGCCTTTCCCGTCCTTCCTCCAGCTGCCTTCCACCTGGAAAGCGCCTGTCCCTACACCCCAGAGAAACTCTTTGGGGAAAGTGTCATATAAAAACATCTGTGTTTCACTCACGGGGCTGAAGTGGGAGTCCTTTTTCCACACAGATCTTCCTTCTCCAGCAAGCCCAGTAACTATCCTTATGAAAACTAATGTCCAAAAAGTAACAATTTTCTCCAGTCGTTGGCCACACATTATGCCAGTTTATAGTGCCAGTGTTAAAAGTCAGATTTCTTGTACTGATGCTGAAAAAATTCCATTCTTTTGCTGGAGTCCATGCCGTACAGACCGTCTTCATTTGCCACAAGCTGCTGGAGTGTTTTATCAAAGCTTCACTAAAAGCTTGTGATTGTAAAAGCCCTGTCAATGATTAGCCTGAACTGTGAGATGTAGAACGGGTCAGAGAATGGTGTAATTTATAGGGAGGTGGCCTCTGTATGACCACTGAGACACCTACCTGGCTTCTCACTGCAGGCTGCCTGTACAACAGAAATGCTAGGAACTAATATATCATCATTTAAAGCTCTGTCATTCAGGCACGATAATTTAGGTGACAGAGGGTCTAAGAAGCTGTCATGTCCTTTATTCCTTGTGGAGCTGTATTTTGAGGAAACCTTACCACAATTCACACTACATAATCACCAATTTAAAGGAGATTTATCCTATCTGTATAATTGGATGGCTGGAAGGGCAGTGCATGATTCCTCAGTCCTACCCTGCTCAAACAACCTACTTCTGCTGAAAAACTCTCCCTGGACTTGTGGGAAATTTTGCTGTGAACAAGAGATATACACACATCCTGCTAACTATATAAAAACACAAAGCTATTTCTTTCAAACACACAACTATTTTTCTGTCCTGTATAAAAGTCTGCTGTACAGCACTACATACAGCAGCAGTACAAAATCAACAGGGAACTGACTCTGTTCCAGCTCTTACACAATTTTCCTGGATTTCTTAAAATAAAAAAAAAAATAGCAAAGATAATTATCCCTGAAAGTTGCTACTTCAGTATTGGTTAATTTAACAATTCATATACACAGCTAGGGCATCAGTACAGCCAATATTTATAGAGCAATTTTGCAGTATAATTTGATCTTTTAACATGTTTAGCAACACTGTGCATGCTGAGATACAGTCCATTTACTCAATACAGTAAGACTGATGCCTGCCATTTCTGTTTTTCTTGAGGTACAGTAATTTAAAGTGTGTCCATATAGTAACAGAACTGTTTGACCACAGCTGCAGAAGAGCCTTGAGGAACAACATAGAAGTGTCAAGTAACTTTGCATGCAAGAAAGATATGCACTGAAAGCTGAACGTGGGAACAATTTATCACCTGAGCAGAGCACTCTGGTCAGATGATTTAGCCCTGCTGCCATGTAGGACATGAAAGCCCAGATGCACTGCTGGGCTACTGCTTGCTGCTTTACTGCTCCTGCTCCCTGTGAGAGCACGCTTGCAGCACTGCATAATGCCACTGACACATACCTTTAATTTATCAGTAAAGCTGATTAATCAATACAAATGGAAACCAATTTATTTTTAGGATAAACAACAAAATGTCCATGTTTGTAAGCATTTCTCTGCAGTGTCTTTACAAGAAACATTTTCACCACAGATGAAGACAAGAGCTCCCACTGACATCTTCTGCACTCCAGGTCCCTGGTGCTGGGGTAGCCATGCATCTAATATGAGCCTCTCCCATATAACAAACCCAGCACTCCCTCAGCTACCTGAAGTAACCGATCTACATTTCTCAGCCAAGATCCTACCACACACAGGCAGCTTGGGAACAAGAGGAGCAGACAGGGACTATACCAAGTTGGTTTACTGTACATACTGACATGTTCCTTTTTCGTTCTATGGAACAGCATTTAAAATGCTGTTTGATGGCTATTGCATCAACATCATCCCTCTATTTTGACACATAAAAGCACTGATTGTATGTATCCTACTTTATGAAAGAACACCCAAACACAAGTCGTTGTCAATGCCACTTCTAAAGCAGGTAGTTACCATATTACCAGATGCTCGAGCTCCAAACATCCACAACAGCTTTGTAACACTATGACAATCTGTGGGCAAGAGAAAGACAACAGGCTTCTCCCCACTAAATACAGCAGTGGTAGTACCACTGGCATGAGGATGCAGACAATGTATTGCACCTGCCTGAGATGTGTAAGGTGCAGCAGAGACTGGTGCTCCCAGATGCTTGGTCTGTACAAGGCTATGAACTATATTCCTTTCCTTACGGTTGACATGACTGGGAGCAAGGTCTGAAAGTGTTTCAATGTTTCAAGACTGTGAATCCAGTTTCTTACTGCTTGGTCAAATGTAACTATTTGGGCTGTAATTTAACTTCATGAAGTTAAAGAGGAAGCAGTTTAACTGATGTGAATCATATAGTGACTTGAATCTGGAAGGAGGATTTCATGACCTGAGCAAAGACTTGGGGAAAGGAAGTACTGTGACTGTTGTTAATTTGGAAAGCAACCAGCGCAGAAGAGTGAGATGGGATATGGGGCTGTTGGGAAGTGAGGATGTGAAAGGAGGGGAAGAGAATTAATGGTTCCACTGGCTCAAGTGGCAGTGTCAGCACAGGCTCCAACCCTGGTACTGTATGAGGACATCATACAGTATGATGCTGCACAGTGGGATTTCCTGCCTCTGTCCATGCACTTAATCAATCTGGTCTCAGAATGAATCGAGACTGGGAGAAGCTGAAATCTCCAGGGCACTTGCTGATACAGACTCAGTAGTTAGGAAGCCTAATGATTATTCAGTTTCATTCTTAACTATCAGTTTTCCTTTTCTTTGCCTTTGCCAAGGCATGTGATTAAAATGAAGAAAACAACTTTTCACTTGACTCTTGAATATGTACTCTCCTTGTTTTGGGGTTTGGCTTGAAAATCTGGGGTTTGATCTACAGAAATGCTGAACACATTAGCTAAAAGTTTTGAATGTTAGACTGAGTATCTGAGTTGACACATTCATTCTGCCTAGATATGTAAATGAGGAAAAAGACCTAAAGACAAAGTTCACTCAGAAAAAGTGTAATGTTTACATTAAGCTGCTCAGATCTACTAGTGTTAGGTGCTCAGAGAAGCACAACTTACATAATTGCCCACAACAGTGTCATGCAAATCCCTTATCTTTACCTTATACAGCAAAAACAGTTTGAGATGGGATCAAGTCTCTTCTAAAGGCACAGAATTGTGATGGATACTAGAGAAAGCCTAATGTAAATAGAAACTACACCACAGATTTATGAAGAATTTTTGGAATTTTTCATCTGTAACAAAATGCTAATTCCTGCTTTTACAATGCCAGGAAAAATTTATTTTCTTTACTAGAGAGTCTAGTAAGAAAAATATTCCTTATGGGATTCTTCCAAAATAGAGATTACTATCTAGTAAATAGTATTTTAATGCCATTACTACAAAAAATCAGAATTTAACCTGAAATTTCACTTAAAAAGTTGGTTTCAATTCCAAAAGAGTATCAACATAGCAATATGCAAAAAAGTGAAAATAAAATAAACAAGATATTAACAAAAAGAAAACAGATTATTTTTTATTTCTCAATATAAGAAAATGTAATTTTCTTATTAACAACCTCATCTCTTAATAAGCAAGACAAAGCCTTCACTAATAATAAAACCAGTAGGGCTGGGCTAATTACACAGGGGAAAAAAACTCTCAAGTTCAAGAGTTAATATCTCACGTTTTAAAATGTATTTTAGAAAACAAACCCAACATAAAAAGGCAAATAGTCTGTGAGTTTCAGAAAGGTAGAAAACAATACTAATTAAAAAAATGTATTTGTCATAGTGGTGAAATCAAGTGTACTTTATCTACTTCTAAAAAAGCTGTCATTTTAGTTGGGTAATAGGCCTTTAAAACACAACCCATGATAAATTATAGACTCAAAATGGATTTTGCCTTGATTTTATCTTGCAAAGCACATCACAATACGATGAGTATTCAGTTTTGTTTCCTGTGATGGAGCAAGATTCTTCCCACTTCCACTGGTTTCGTAGACATGTACATAGGAACAGAGGTATTCTATGTCTCCACACCATACCCAGGAGTGAATTATAGACATTCCAGGTATTCAGCCTGATGTCTCCATAAAGGGTTAAACTCTTGCCTTCCAAGAAACATGAAGATGTCACAAGCCCACAAGCAGATACTGCTCTGCTAGATGTTACTCTAGGTAACTTTATCAACTACAAATAGAGATAACCACCTGCAGTAACTCTTTTAGCATTATTTGAACAGTTTGGCTCTTACAAATGTCAGCCATTTTAACTGATCTTTAGTTCAGGTATCAGGAATATGCACAGCTTTAAAAGTTACATAACGAGAATTAAATATGTAAATACAAACTTATCACAGGAGATGTTTTTCTAAAGCACTGTCAGTTTTGTTTGCATAGCCATTATGTTGAGTGCATATGGAATAACTTGCAAAACAGGCCAAAAAGCACAGCCTGTGCTGTGGGTCTGTGTTTACTTGCTCACTGTGTTCCTTATGCAGAAATCCAAATTCACAAGCTATGCTCATGCTGAAAATACACGACTCCACCTAACCATGTGTGTTCATAAAAGAACGGTAGCAGTTTCTGTGCAAACAGATCTTACAATTACTTAAAGTCCAATTTCAAGAAATAAACAAGAAAGGTAATAGGTATCATTAACAGTTATCTGGAATTTGACCATGCCACCAAGAAGACAGTGAATACAGAGGGAACAATAGTGATAGCATTAGGAATTGCAGTATGAGACGAGTACAAATTGAGCTTGTACTCTTTGGTTGGTTTTTGATGAGTGGTCTCCTAAATCACTGGCAGTATTTGTAACGTCACAAATGCAGTTTGCCTTCCCTATTCTTCTCCAAGTCCAACAATAATTAGCAATTCGGTAGGTTGGCAGAATCTAAACATTAGCCAATATTTGAGAGTGGAGTCATTTCTATTGGCTTGACCAAGTTTATTCCCTTCCGGTGTTTAGCAAGTAGAGGGAAAAAAATGGAAGAAAATATAGATTTCATTAAAATTAATTAGAAAATTAAGCAACCTGTAGGAGCAGACACAGCGTTAATTTCCCGGTTTCTCTTGGACTTCTAAGACTCCGAGCTCTCCCCAGCCTTAGCGCATGGGAGAAAATACTTTCAGAGGAACCAGAGCCCGACGCTCCCTGCACAGCCAGAATGGAAGGGACATCACATGTTTATGACCGGGAAATGCCTTTCAGTGCTGCGCTGACCCGGGCCTGGCTGCCCACCTATTTTGGGTGCTGAGTTTGCCTCAGTGGCCTAAAAAGTGACAAAAATCACGGAGGCCTGGCACTGCTCGCTTGTCTGTTTTCACCCAGCAGTTCAGCCTGCCGGCTCGCCTGCTCTGCTGGAGGCGCCCGAGCACACGCAGCTCCATTTTGAGCTGCTGCTGCTGCTGCTCGAGGCGGCGGGAGCGGTTAAACCTCCGCCGCGGGGAAGGGCCGCTGCCGCCCGCACACGGACGGGGGCGAGGGGGCCGGGGCCGGGGCCGGGAGTGTGCTGGAGGCAACCGGGGTCCCCTGGGATCCACCGCTACGGCCCCGGCCCCGGCCCGGGGCACGCCCCGGCCGCCCCCCAGCCCCGCCCGTCGCGGCCGTGACGGCAGCGCCGCGCGCGGGGCCGCGGGAGTTGGCGCGAAGGCGGGAGCATGGAGGCGGGAGCGTCCTGCTAGGCACAGGGACCGCGCCGCCGCCATGGTGAGGGGCTCCCCGCCGGGCTGGGGCTGTGCGGGGCGGGGACGGCGCGCAGGGTCCCGCGGGGCCGGGGGGCGGCTGCGGGGCCGTCGAGGCCCGGCGCGGCTGAGCGAGCCCCGCGGGCGGCCCCGGGCGCGGAGCCCCGCGCGGTGCCCGAGCGGCTGCGGCGGAGAGGCCGCCCCGCCGCGCTCCCGCCCGCAGGGGCCGAGGCCTCCCGCGCGTGCCAGGAGCGTGAACCCGTGGCCGAGGAAATGCCCTTGCGCAGAGGGAGATGCGGCTGAGCCTCTCCAGCTTCCCTTCCCCCCCGAAAGCGGGTGGGGAGTAGGGCGCGGACCGTGGGCTCGTCCGGGGAAGGAATGCGGATAGGCAAACCTTCTGTAAACGCGGTGTGCCGGAGTGTTAACTCTTCCTTTAATTCCAGCGGGAATTAATTCCACACGAGGCGTTTCTGATGCCGAGCTGGAGGGTGCACAGTATTTGCAGGAAAACAGTTCGAGTGGGGAAAAAAAGAGCTTGAAACTCTGGAAGTAGACACTTGTTTATAGATAACGATGCAACCCTCAGTAGGATGTAAAGAGATTTTAAATGTAAATATATACGTGTTCCTGTGCTTTCCAAAGTGCTGCTCACCTTACCTTTACAGCCACCCTAAGATGGTATCCCCTTTTCATTTCTGGCTCAGATAAGTTTGCTTGTATTCAGATGGAGTTTCTGTCCCCACTTTTTACTGGCTTAACTACAGACGTCATTTTACAAGTTAAGTGCAACTCTTTGGACTCTCCAAAGAGTTTAAGCTTGTTTATAGCTTATACCTGGTGCTCCGCAATGATGGGTGATACAACCTGAGTCTTCTGCTGTACTGGCAGAGGTTTGCCAGCACTAAGACTCCTGGCACTATTAAACTGTGATATTTTCATGGTTCGTTTTGGGCTGGCTGATTACTTCAAGTTTATGTACAAGGACATATCTCTTCTGTGTCCCTGCTATCACCTTTTTAGAAAACTGATCTTATTGGAAGGCTTGCTTCCTCCTTTCCCACCTTCCTAGGACAAAGGGATTCTCCTTGTGTAGTCTTCTGAATGTCACCATCTCGCAGTGTCTGGCCCTGTCCTAGAAGGGCGGGAGACAACCATCATTTTGGGGAATGTAAAAGTTGCCTAAGCCCATTCCCTTTTCAGTGCTTAAGTGGCTGCTCAACCATCACTACTGCAGCTGTGGAAATAGAGGCAAAAGTACAGTGATGTTAGTAATGGTGCAGCCTGTTCTGCTTGTGCAACAACAGCATGAGCATATTGCAAGTCCATGTCATACCCTTGCAAACTTTTTTCATGCAGTGTGAAGTGTAAGTAGCCCCTGTTAGCTTGGTTCTGCAGCATACTCTCAGCTATGCTGAACTGATGTGTGCACAGTTACACAACAAGCTGACTTAGAAGAGATTTATTTTTCACCCAGATTAGTGGCCTGACCCGCTTCCCAAGCAGTGAGCTACACTGGTACACCTGAGGGAATGAATGCCCAGGAGTAGAGAGTTCTTGAGTTTTGTCTTGCTGAGAGGGACACTCACGGCTGGAGCTGGAGCATCAGCTGTTAAACACTGAGAACTGTGATACTGCTACAAAAGCACTGCTGCAGTTACCACTATCAGTAACTGTTCATTAAGTATAGTTATCCAAGCAGGTATTACTTCAGGTTTCACTGAAGTGATACTATAAATCTGATTTTAGTTAGTGCAATTGCTCTGGAAGTGCCAAGTGTCAGAGCTGATACCCAGGCAAAACTTGCACTGGAATAGGCAGATTGGAAAGAAATAATGTTGTTTTGATGTGAGGCCCTCATTGAGACACTCACAGTACCTGAAGTAAGGTGCATTACTTTCTGCTGCAGTCATTGAGCTAGGTTGGTGAAGTTCAGTTTTCTGTCTCGTATTTTGAGGTGCAGACTGGATTATATGATGTTACTTTGGAAAATATTCTGCCGTAGTGAACACTAGTCTTGTAAAAACACTCTTTGAGTTAGCAGTCTTCGTACTACCTAACAAATAGGTTTCAGTTTCTGTTTCTCTACCTAATAAAACAGACAGATGCAAATCTTTCAAGAGAAAACTTGCAGCCTGGCATGATTAATTACTGTGGTCTTCTGTTACTGTGTAAGATGGAGGATTTGAAGCAGTAGTCAGAACAGGCAAGGACTAGATGGCACAGCCGTGCAACTTTAAGATAACTGAGCAGGAACTAGCTTTTAAGGCCTTTCACATGCTATGCATCAGTCACCCCACTTGAGTGAGCGTGATCAGACATTCTTAGTTACAACTCCTACCTAGGTGGAGCTGCTCAAAGTTAATTCCTTGCTGGTGCTGCTGTGGAAGCAGCCCTGGGGAGCCACAGCAAAATAGCCTTGCCTATTTTAATTTTAGCCTTATGGGCAAGGGAGCTGCCATGCTGGTCAGTATCTGCAGGATACACAAGGCACATTGCTGTGGTTTTTGGGGTGATGTCCTGGAAGGAATCTTGATAGTTCCAGCCTTTCCTCACTGGAACGAGCGTAGATAAAAGCTAAACATACAGATTTTCCTGGTGTGTATATATATATATATATACATCTATATATATATATATGAGACCTGGTGGTCTCATATATGTATGGATGGCATAATATACCAATAGGAAGGTCAGTCAGAATATGTTAAATAGATAAGCCCAGGATGGAGGAAAGTGGTCCTGTCTGGGATCTAAGCTTGTATGATAGATACTTACGTGGCTTGATTTCTGCAATTAGTTATGCAATGAATTAATAATTTATTTGGCATATCTTTATAAATGGCCTGAAAAATCTGTGTCATGATTCTTGCATAAAAGCTTCATTGAAAGGTACCTTTATTGTTGCCCTGAGGCATACTTTTCTCCCAAGCAATTCTGTATTCACTGTGTTATGTCAGCAAGGTTACCTTGTCCTCTGAAGAGCAGGATAGCTGAAGATTGGTGAATTTATAGTGGAAGATTAAAGAAGGTTGTGCACAGATGTCAATCTTCCTTTGTAGCTTAGGGCTGTGTATTTTAAGTTTGCATTTCATAAACCTTGTATAAATCTTAAAAAATTCTAATATTATTGCCTATGCTTAAAACACCAGAAGGTTCTGCAAAGCTTTTGCCACAATTATGTGCATTTTAAAACTGATTCCAGAACCGTAATCCAAAACTAAAGGTTTAGTTAGAGGAAAAATAGTGAAATTAATAAATCTTCTTAAAAGCCTGTGGAGAAGCCTACTGAAAAGCTTTAGAAATAAGTTAAAGCAGGCATGTGGTTTTAAAGTGGGCTAACCAATGTAACACATGTTCCCTGCTACCACTTTTAAGGTGTATAAGCTTGAAGACTGTAATTTTGGGATGTATTCATGTTCCCTCACATAACAATTGCCAGGTAGCACAGAGGTTGGCAGAGGATGGTAGATTTGCGGAGCACCTCACTTACTAGCTAGCAGTTTTTGGTGAAAACAGTAGAATGAATGGAGCCTTACTGTTGATCTAAAATTAAATCCTCAAATATTTTAAGCTTTAAAGTAACAACTATTAAAAAATGTAAACTTTAAAGTCACTTTATTTTGCAGTGTTGTATTAAGTATTTAAATTATTTTGCTACATAAAAGATCTAATGAGACTTGTTCTTCTTTTGCCAAGTTACCTTAAGCCTAAAAAGAAGTCAGTAATAATGAGTATAATTGAGTGATCAGGTCCACAAATCTACTTGGAAACTTTTTGAATAGATGCTCTCTTCAAATCTGTTAGCTATAGGTATCAGCAGTCAAAATTTCAGAGCTTCTGTAGTACTGCATTTATATTGTAGGAATATATGTAAAATAATGGAGTGTTGAAAATCTGTGCTTCAAGGCATGAATTCCATGGATGGAAAAATGTGAAGTCACACTGAGGAAGAATGATTTTCAATCTACCATTTGCTGAATCTGTATTAGTACCTGCAGTTAAAACACAAAGAGCCTAAATTTTTACAGGAAACAACATTTCCAATTCTATAAAATTGTTTTAAGTGTACTAAATTAATTTATACATGTCCCATTTTTTGTTTATGCTTTCAAATCAGATGTTCCATTGATTTTAAGCCCTAAATCCAAACTGACAGAGAGTGACGGTTAGAAAAAGAGCCTCAAAGACCCCTTATTATCAATCAGACTTGATGCCAATTTCCTAAGAATGTACTACTTTACTTGTGGTTCCCTGTAATAATAAAGAAGTGCCAGCTGAAGTCCATGATAGGGAATAGCTTTCAGCTGGGTACAGTGGAGTCCTGAGCCCTATCCTTTACCTGCTATATATGATTTAGGCCAGGTACTTTCTTTCTCTGAAATGGCTGCTAACCCTGGCAGTAGTGATAACAACCAGGTACTTGTTTTCTCAATTTCTTTTAATAAAACTGGATTGCTAGATTTTAAAAACAGAAGTCAGATGCGATTTTGTGTATACAATAGTGATTTTCTAAAATTTAAGCTTCAGGTGCTGATTTTACATGCTTAGAAAGCTTGTTGTGGCTGTATTGTGGTCAGGTACTAAAATAAGGTAACAAAATTGATCTTGGTGTTACTTTATTTAAATTTTGTAAGTTTCTTGCTGGCTAGTTTTTTAATGAGGTGTAAGTTACTGTCTTAAAAATTTATGAGAAGGTGGAAAATGCAGTATGTGTTACTACTTCACTCTTTCAAGCTCCTGGTCCTTTTCTGTCTTTCTACATTGGGCACTACTTCATAAGTGTGTTGATCATATAAACTATAGAAATATTTCAGTCCAGGTTTGTGACAATCAGAAAAAAAGAATTCTAATGATACATCTGTCTTAAGTCATTGTATTTCATTGCTGGTGGAAGTTTGTCTTGCATTTTGTATTGGTGAAGATGCCCAACTAAGGAAGAAAAAAATTTTTTTCATGATTCGAAGACTAGAGTCAGGTGGTGAGGGTGTCTGAGCAACTACTTTTAACTATCTGGGCTTTGTTTTCTGAACTGTAAACAAAATTTCAAAATCAATAAATGTAATGGAGCTGCTGAAAAGGTCACGTAAGTGTAGTGTGAAGAGCTGTCTGTATTTAAAAATTTATAAATCTGCCTTCCCTTTTACTAGGATATCCGGAAATTCTTTGGTGTTGTACCACCTGGAAAGCGACAAGAATGTGAGTCTGTGAAAAAGAGTGAAAGAATTAAAAATGGTGAAGGACCCTCAAGTGGGAAGAAAAGGGAGAAGGAGGCTAAGGTTAGTTTTGCTTTTCATTTTTATGAAGTGCTTGGTTTCTCTGATGCAAGATTGATTGTGTATCTAGCGTTTTTTAAAGTCATAGTTCTTCTCACATACTAAAATAACAGACTGTATGTCAGTTGTTTTTACAGGTATGGGAGGAAACTACCACTTAAAATTAACTCATAGCAGTAAAACTTTGTAGGTGGTGAAGAAAATTGCTAGTTAAAAAAATTTGGTTTGTAAGACAAAGGTAGGTATAGAAGTTCTTAGGGTTAAGAGCTAGTGTAAGAACAGTCTGATATATTTGAAGTTATTCTGACTATAGCCGCAGTTCTCTAAGTAGGTTTGGTTATGTAATTTTTAGTTTAATAAACCCAAGGTTTATGCACAGTAGATGCAGACATAGCAAAGACCTCATGCTTACAAATGAGGTAAAAGTCTGTGGTGTAGTGCCTGCTGACCAGTTTTTTTACCCAGGTGTTTTAACACCTGTAAAGGAAATGTTAACACTGTGTTTGTTGGGATCACTTCTCTAAACCTGCTGCAAAGACCAAATTCTTTAAAATGACTGGTTAAAACTAGATTGGGTTCTGGTTTCAGACTACTTTCCATGTTAATCACCTGAGCTGTATAAAAAAGAAAGCAATGGCTAAAGCTAGTTTTAAAATCACTTAAAGAATGGATGGATTTCTAATAGGATGGAATGTTTAATGTGAAACATATCAGTTTGGAAGAAAGAGCTGGCTTAAAAAAGTATTCTGACTGTATAATTTCAGTGTGAAAATTCTTCCTTATTTTCTCTCTGCTGCATCTTTCCCCCTCCCACACAGGGGTTAGGACTATTTGTAAACGTAATATTGGAAAAGAAATAATTTCTGTTAGAATTTGTTTGAAACTCATAAATTTGGATGTATGACTGTCTGAAAGCTGAGAGGATCTGTGTAATGGTTGAACTAATGGACTGTTACACTTAGGTGAATAATTCACCCAGTGAAGACGATTCCAAACAAAAGCGGACAAAAAAGAAGAGAAGAATAATCTATGATTCAGGTAGTGTTCAAAGTTGTTTCTGAATATTCCTTTGTATTTTTTGCATCAGCATGCAAGGTTGATTAGGTAAATTGTATATCTGAAAGTTTTTTGAGGTTTTTTTTTAGTCAATGCAAGTAAAACTTTTTTCATGGCAAATATTGATGGATACAGGTGTTTGATAATAGTAAGAGTGCCAGGTATGTAATATACAATGCAAGGTAACTTTTAACAAAACAGCTGTTAAAAAAAACCCAAAACACAACCCACACGCAAAAAAAAACCCACAAAAAAGAAATTCAGATGATTAATTTTATCAAAACTTGGGAACTTTTTTTATTGCTATGAGATTGTATATACATTGTGGAATGCTTTCGGTTTTTGGTTTTATTAAGGAAAAATAACATCCTACAGTGGGTACAGGAGGCTGATTATATACTATAACTTTACATTTCTTTGCACTGCATGAACATAATCTAGGAGATTGTTTTAAAAGCAAACTTGGGTTTAATTTATTTGTCTTTTCCTATTAAAAAAAGTCTAGTAAATGTTTGTTCCATAGTTAGAAATACAGTATGAAGCACAGAGAATATAATTTGAAGATATCACATTCTGAAAATATTCTTTGGAGTATTACAATAAGGGAAACCCATTTTATAGCACTTACATCTTAAAACATAACCCAAACAACAAAAATCCCCGAACAAGAAAACCCAAGCCCTTGCATGTCAAGATGTTAGATTAAACTAGAAATGTCAAGCTTTAAAATTAAATTTTCTGATCTGCTATGTAATTTAAATCCTCTTTGATGGTATTCTGTATCTTGTTGTGAAGCTGTAGAAAAGATTGCAGGTGTTCCTACAATTTTTGACTCCTACCAAAGACTTCAGCTTGAAACTTTAGAAGCGGTCTCTTTAATAGAAGACTGCTTTTCTGGTCGAAGAAAAATGATCACAGAAACATGTCCTAATAATGCAATTGTATATAGAAAAGTGTTTCCAAATCTTTAGATAAAATGTTTTATAGACAGTTCCTGTTCAGCAGTAAGGAATAGTAGGAATACAAAATTAATATATTGCTCAGCTGATACCTTTGAAATACTGATATTGTTTGGAGATTCTAACCCTTTAGTAGTAGGAGAGAAAAAGAGAAATAGTACTCTAAGCTCTTCAAGATGGAAAACTCTGTGGGTGGTTTTGTTTTCATTTTTGTTTGGTTGGCTGGGTTTTTTTTGTTGATGGGGTTGGGGGATTTTTTGTTTGGTTTTTGTTTGTTTGTTTGTTTTTGCTTGTTTTTGTTTGTTTTTTGCTTGTTGTGTTTTGTGCAGGGTGACAGTATTCAAGTCAACTGACTGTATCCAGTCTTTTTTTTAGATATAATTACAGTATATTTGTGTTTATCATGGGAAGAGGTAGGCTCTATACATTAGCCCTCTCTGACACTTGTTAGTTGTCTCTACTTCTTCAGTTCATCCTGCTGATTCATTTGGATGCTGGGATACATAATCCACAGTAGTGTAAATTTGTCATCTCGACAGCTTTTGGGATGTGGAGAATGGTTGGTGATGAGTGGCAAGTCACCAGTGTTCTCCTGAAAAAGCAGAGTACCACCTCAGTGATTTTTTTTTTTTTTTGTCTGTTGTTAGTTTGTGGAATTGGTTTCATGGAACACAGCAGCATAATATTATATTTTTTGTGGGTTTGGCATTGGGTTTTTTTCTGGGTGTTTTTTTTAAAAATGTTTGCTTGTTTGGTTTTGTTGGGTGTGTTTGGCTTTTTCTGAAGTAAGCTGCTGTGGTATCTTTGATGGTCGCATTCTTTTTCAGAAAGGTTGTTATACAGGTATAGCAGTTACTGAAATAAATAACAAAGTATTGTTATGTAAACAAAAAACACTGTCAATGCTGGGTTCTGACCAGATTTTCATTTAGTCATTTATGTGATGCATGAAAAGCAGAGCTATGCTCTGACCTTCCTACCATGGTAGGAATATGGAGTCTTTTTCTCACTCAGCTGAATATATGTGAACACATGTTAACTGTTAGGCTTTAAGTAACAGATCACATATGTGTATGTGGAGGAAATCTACATTTATGTTGTGGTCAAAATACAGATTCAGAAGAGGAGGTGTCGTCAGTGAAAAAATCCAAGAAGTCACCTGAGAAAAAAGCAGCTACTTCAAAACTTGGTAAAGTTCTAAAGCAGGATCCTGTTGTTTATATTTCAGAGACAGGTAATGGAAGAAATATATCATTATATGTTCACCTATAGTGGGGGGGGATTATGTTACAGTGGGATGGACTGTTTGACTGATATACTCAGATGTGACCATAAAACCTAATATTGAGGAAGACAAATTATGTTCTCCTTGAACAAGCTAACCAAAAACACTTCAGAAGTTCAGCCTCAAGTACTGTAAAGTCACGGGAGCAGGCTGAAAACTGAGCTGATGTTGAGTAGTGGCTTAGGTTGATTTAAATAGGCATATAATTTAATGAGGTAATGCTTCCTTGCTTAAAGAGAATTCTATAGATTATGGAGAAGAAGTTAAGTACCTTTAATATAGTTTAGCTGCTCAGTAGCATACTTAGAAATAACTGTTGGCTGCAGGTTTGAAAACATGCATGTTTTCAAATGTTATTTTACTTGGTATATAACGTTCCATGTGTAATCTCTGTGTGATATGTTGGTGACTACAGAAGTTCTTGGTTTTGTCTGTAACTTCTCAACACAAACATTTAGTTTGTCACTTGCTGCAGTGGTTGCCGGTACTTCTGCACCCAGTCCGAGTTGGGCTGAACCTGCAACTTCTGTCTTCTGCCTTCTGTATTTGTCTCTGGAGCAGAGTTCTTTACTAGCCACAGTGCTTCCTGAAGAAACTGTGATTGAATTAACAGACTTGAATCCAAATCTGTTTTGATAAAACATGGTTTTTAAGTAATAGAATTTCAGTAGTTCTTCTGTGATCTTCTTTGAGTTTTATTATACTTACTTTGGAAGAGTGGACACTGTCCGTAGGTATGGTAGTATTTTTTTGCTAAGTTTACTGCTGAACATAAACATTGCCTCCCTATAATCATACCATGTATTTTTAAAACAAAAAGGGATTGTTTGCTGCAGTATTGCATTAGAAGTGTGGCTCAACTGGGTTTTTTTCTATACTTTTCTTCCTCCTTGGGGTCTTTTCAGAATTCTTGTCTTTAAGATACATTGTGCTTATTTTGCTTGTCCTAGGTAGTTAACCTGGCTGTACCATGTCAGGTATTCAAATGAGCTCAATTTTCCAAAATAACATGAACATTTTATTTGTTGTACTTATCCTTTTACTCAAAGCTTTGCTTCCTTTGGCAGTTTTGCCCACAATTCTTTCCTAATTAAAAGGATCTTTAAAAGCATTTATCCCAGCATAGGTAAATGATCAAATTCCTGGGGAATAAACAGTACATATTTAGGTTTATTATGCAATTCCAAGTGGTGTAATCAATTTTTTCTGCATAGGGGTACCACGGGACCACTAGTCAAGGTTATTAGTGAAATCCCTGAAAGCCATGGGCTCAAGGTTACTCTTATCAAAAGAGTCTTAAGTACACACAGGGTTGACTTAACAGTGCATTTTAAAACAATGCCTTTATAACTTTGAGACATAATGCTTGAATTTTGTTTACATTTAATTTCTAGAAATTGTTTCTTCAGCTTAATGGAACTGTCAATCTGAGTGCATTTAAGTGGTATCAATCCAGTAATTAGCTTGAGATAAATATGTTCTACAAGAATAGGAATATAGACATATAGATAGAAAAGATCCTAACAAAATTTGTAGGCATTTGTCCTTTTCTTGTTTTTACTGTTATTAAAAACTTAAATCTAGAATGTACTGCTTGGACTCACTCAGAAGTCAGAATCTCATTCTCAAGAGTTCTGTCCATGGCAGTGTTTGAAAGAGCCTTTTGGCATCAAGAAGACAGTAGAAGTTTGGTAGTTAATTCCCTCAACCTATTTTTCAGTTTAATTTGAAACTTTTTTCATCTTGTTGCTTGAATTTCTTTTCAGCTGTTCAATATAATTATGTGGGATACAGCTTTCTCCAAAAGTGTTTGGGGAAATTAACCTTCTGGTTTGTCTAAGAGTAGACTGATCTGGATTACTGTGTTGCTTTGTTTCTTATTGGCTTGTGAACAAGTTAATTTTTTAAAAGGCAAAAGAACAAAGCAAGAATAATTACTCTTTGGTTTTTGTTGATACATTTAATCTAAATAAATATTTAGTTTAACGATGGCCAAATATAAAACGAAGTTATTCTGTACAGTAACAAGGGGACAAAAAGCCTTTTTTTGTTGGTAGTACAGTCTTAGGGGATTGGGAAAAATCCAAATGTTCTCATTAAGAGAACATCCAAATGTACTCATTAAAATAATACTTGTTCTGTTTAATGAAGTACAGAACCTTGAGCTTTGTAGATGACCTGTTATTGTGGTCTGTTGAACTTCATCTGGTTTCATCACAGGTGGTGATTTAGCAGGAATTTTGACTTCTCTTGAAGTGAATACTTAATCTTTCATATACATTGTGCAGAGGTAATCATGTATATGTAGCGATTGCCTTGATTGCTTGAATATCTTTAAAAAAAGAAAACCCTTGTTGTAGTGGTAGTCTGAATTATTTATAAAGGTAGAAAAACTGACATGGTAGGAACTGAGGAGGTCTGTAGGCTACTGGAAAACTGTTCCTTTAGAGCTTAGAAGACAGGACAAAAATAATAGCTTGTGGAGGTCCTTGCTGAATAGAAGCTCTTTTAATGTAGAGAATATTAGGGATGGGGAAACAAACAAACAACAAAACAAACCCAAACAACCTCTGACAAAAATTTAGTTAAGTGCTAATACTGGTGGGCAAAAAAAAATAGTCCCCACATTCAAGCACAGGTTCAAATGAGCAGCAGGTTGTCAGTGAATAAGCATGTCTTGCACTGAAATATTTCATGAGGGAGTAAAATACTGTCACTGGCACTTCTTAGGCAATACTTGTGTTCTACTTACTTATGGCAAATGCTATACGTAGGTAAAATGTGAGGAGGGGATAAATAGTACTCTATGTACCAGCTTTCCTCTAAAGTGTTTCATGCAAGGTCAGTTGAGGTGTAGTTGGGCCTTAAGGGAGTTTTGAAACATACTTGAGGAATAAGAGTGGGTTCTGGGAGAAATCCTCTGAAGAAGCTGGGATGGGTGTTGCAGAGGAGAATGTAAAAGTTATTGAGGAGTGAGCCCGTTTAAAATTAATTTGGTTAAGTTTGGGGATACCAGCAGTACAATGTAAGGGTCGTGTAATGGTAAATGTGCTCTTGAACTCAAACTCTTAAAGAGTTGAGAGGAGTGTTGTATGAACATAGTAAATGTATGATAGTAGTTAACTCCCTGAATAGGGGAGTAAGGGTAAACCAGGGGTGTGGATGAAGTTAAATATAATCTTACTCTTATAGAAGTGGTCTTTTTTTCTTTCTACAGAAACTAGGATAACAGTAATATTGAGAAATAAATGTAATTTTGACTAAAAAAAGGATTAATTTATCAGAAGACATTGGAATTACTTGTCAGCCTGTATTTCAAACATGGCAGGACATGAAATAAAATTAATTTTAGTTTAGTCTCTGTAGCAGCACTTCAAGCTGTACCTGTGTTAGCTCAAGATTTTGCTGCTTTCCTCTGCCTGTTCCTATTTTCCATGCTGGAGACCTTTTTGCTCCCTTTCAGATCTCCTTATTGAGCTGCCAGAGTAACTGGTCTTAATGTGGTTAATCTGCTGGATTAGTTCAAAATGTAAAAAGAGGATTTATGTTTACATTTTTCTTCTCGCTGATTGATTTTGTTTGAAAACAGAGCATTGTGTCCTGAGAGGCTCAGTAAGTTCTGTTGCCTGAGCTGCACCTGGAAAAAATTGGCACATTTATACGTGCTTGGATTGCTTTAAGTTACTTTTGTTCATGTTTTGTAATTATTCACATGGCATTACTGAGTGTTCCTGTCATGCACGGAACTTCAGGCAATTAAACCAGAACATGAAATTTCATTGCATGGTGGGGATTCAGATCTGCTTCTGTGAACTACTGTTGTAGAAAAGTAACCTGCTCAAGTGAATAAAAGTTTCAGTAATAATAAGCTGGAATGAGTTAATGGACTGATCACTTCTAATTGCTTGCTGAGGTAATACACACAGCTGTTTCTATGGCAAGTGTAAGCATTTCATTTGGAAGGAGTTGCTGTAATTGATGGGTTTGCAGCTATAAGATAATTTACTGTGTTTTAAATATATTCACCTTTCTTATGTATTTTGATGGTCCCAAAACAGCATACAGACTTGACTAAGAATTTTGTTTGGTATGTATTGGACCAAGGATATCAAAGGCTATGTAGTTTGACACTCAAGTGTCTAACTCTAAGAACATGGTAGTTAACTGCATTTCAGTCTTGTATCCCTAAACCTTTTTATCTCAAAGTGAAAAATAAAGCAGAGGCAACTTTCTGCTGTTACCTTTGATAATGGGAAAATCCAAAAATAATTTTGTTTCAGGGGTGTAAAGGTGAAATGATTCAGGTAAGCTTTATATTTTTATAACAGCACAGAACTGTGATATGTCAATGTAGGCCAAGTGCTAACAATTGTGGTTTAAAGTGCATGTTTGCAGTACATCTAAAATCAATTAGCTTTTTGAGAAATGGCATGAAAAGTCTAAAATGACATAGTGACATAATATCTACATTTAAAAATGTAAATTGCAACTACTAGCCTTTTTAAATGAGGAGAAATTAAAAATAAACTTTGCTAGTCACACGTAGCATGTGCTCTTTGGAAGGAGTTACAGGGGTTGAGTTGGAATAGACCTGCTGGCTTTTTTGAGAAGTGGTTATCTTAAAGGTAATCTTTTTAAAGATTTACTTTAAGCAAAAGATGAGTACAAAACTCAATCCTCCCAAGTGTTGGGAGTGTTGGGTACTGACCCATGCATAGGTAAAGTGAATAAAGTCAATACTAGGACTGTAGACAAACCCTATTTTCTGCACCCTCAATACAGCTTAGACAGCAATGCCTGTTACTGGAGATGGCAAGTTCTTTAGGACAGGAACTGTTTTAAGTACTTGCACAGAAGTGGTGTTGTTGAAACTGAAGAACGTCCAGAATATTACCCTTTCATACAAGTAATGTAGATTTAATGATTTTAAGATGTAGTCCTTTAGCTCCATATAGAAATCCTTATGTACTAGTCTACAAATGCCAATTCAACATACATCATAGTAAGTACAAGTTATTTGTAACCTGTAAATGCCCTGCCTATATTTGGAGTTGGTTTTATGACATCATAGTAGGCTGTCCCTGCCTCAAATATTTTGTATCTTAAATAGAATAGGAACCGGGAAATTACATTCTCTGGTGATGAGCAACTCAACAGTACAGAAATAATAAATTAATAAAATTATTTCATTGTTCTGAAGGTGCTCTGAGGATCTGTCCTATACTGCTTGTTGCTGTTGTCCCTGCCTGCAGTAGATTGCTCCCTTTTTAGATGGGCTGAGGTCATTCCTGTACCCAGGCCTTTTAAAAGGATCTGAATTTAAACAATGTTTAAAATAGGCTAGATAATTTTCATCAGGCTGAATTAGGGAACAGCTGCAGATGTTGCTCAGTAATCAGCAGGTGAAACTTTTGAGAAAGGGTGAGGATAGGAAAGAGGAAGAGGACTAGCAAACAGTTACAAGTGACCTGCTGGCATTGATGTATTAACATAATTGTGGTACTGCTGGAACGGTATATAAAAGCCAGCTGTGCTTTAGTGTCACGGAATAGCTCTTAAAACCCTCAGGATTATATTGTTCGTTGCTAGGGAAGTTTGTCCTCCTACATTGCCTGGCATAATAGATCCCTGCTTCATGTGTAGTGTTTGCATGCAAAATAATTAAAAGCAATCTCCTGATTGTCACTGCGTGTGTGTTCCATTGATTACATGATTAGCTTTCCCTTTGTCACATGTACTTGATTTCCAGAAGCCTCAGCTAAAATATATTTACTTGTGTTTGTAGTTCTGAGCTGATCCTGGGGGACAAAAAAAAGAAGTGTATGTTCAGGATATTTTTTCATTGTGTAACACACGAAAATGGATCAATGTAAGCAGGAAATACTGTTATTGGAATAGTCATGTTCTGCTGTAGAAAGGTTTTACAACAGAAAAGTCACCTAGTTGATGATGAAATTGATTCCTGTTTCTTGGTGAAGTCCATGCCCCTGTATAAGGCTATCTCAAGGTTTGCCCAGTAATTGCTATAAGAATGCAATTAATCTACAATTTTTACAAGTTAAAATCCAAATTTTTACTTGTATTTTCCCACAAATTATTAACTTGCTTGTATGAAAAAGAACATATCTTCTTCCTTTTACAAGTCATGTGTTGAGAATAGTGCAGCAGCAATAGTAGTACTCTTCTTGGCATTTTCAAAGTTGTAAATAAAGTTGCCTACATGCTTGTAAGGAGACTGGAAGCGTGCAGCTGATTAACTTTGCTGTTCACTTCTGTGGCAGTAGGTGTGTGGGAACAGTTTGTTTCGAGGAAGAAGTGTTAAGGTTTTACTGAAAAAGTTGGTGTTCATCATACTTGAAATAAGGGAAGTGCCTGGAGATCAGGTGAATTTGCGATGTGCTTATGAATTTCCTGAACCTGGGATGAAACTATAGCCTGAGTGTCAGTCCCCTAAAGCCTCTTTTGAAACCCACTTAATAGAATGAGGCTGGTTTTGTCTCCTAATGACCACTTCCGTGTTCTCATTCTCCCTTTTCTTTATTTACTTTTATCAATGACTGTTCCTGAGTGAGTCTTGTTTGTCTTCCGCCACTGCTTGCAGTCAATAAATGCTTCTAATCCTGTAATTTCTTGGAACAATATAATTAGAGCCAAGTTCTGACTATTGATAATACATAGTACTGGCTTCATAAATGACTTGAGTCTGTATATTTTTAAATTAAAATCTAATTGTATTTACTCTGCTGCTTTCTACTTGAGAGAAAGCAATATCCCGTTGGGTTTTGTTGCTATTTATGGTTATAAGTGAATAATGAAAAAAATCAAAATGGCATACAGATCTTCTGCTAACAATAATGATAAGTAACAATTCATTTTTATCATCAAGCAGTTGACAGATAGATGTAATTACACCTGTATTAATTGCTGATTTCCAGTAACAGTATATTTTACTCCTGCAAATATATTTTTTTGTTAAACTGAAAAATTTGAAAGAACCAAAAATATTCTTGAAATTGTTTATGAGATAAGCAATCTCCTATTCAGACTTGAAACTATCATAAATTAGGAGTCTTAAGCATCTAGAGTCCAAATCTCCCTGATATGTCATAGTTTGTTAAATTGAGCTAAATGGCAGTAAGAGATTTACTGCTGCATCGGGAAAATAAATTGTGTTGAGAATAGCAAAGCTTTTAGCTTTGTGTAAAACTTGCTGCTGTCAGCTGGGGGTCTGGGCTTGAATTTTCTCTTCCATATATTGCTTTGTGAATTGAGTTGGCTAAAATGCCACTTTCTCATGGATAAATTTTTATCCTTAGGCATTTTCAATTTAACTGTTGAACCAATTTACCCCCTTACAGATGCATGTTTGTGTTAGTTTTTTCCCTCTCTCAGCTTTCTCTCGAAGGAATAGGTGGAATCCTGCTTGGTTCTCATTGTATTCTGCCTTGTAAGTGTTCAGTAGCAGGAAGTTCTGGCTGATGCCTGTAACACTCTAAAACACTGCCATCTGTTGAGAACAGGTGAAACAAAAAATAATTGTTTCCCTCCATCTTTGTCTAGAATACAGCAAAAATAAGAGATGACAGACATAAAACATTTTCTAAACTTAGGGAAGTGGTAAGAAAACAATTTTTTGTATGAAAAGAAATATGGGGACTTAAATTAGGGGTTGCTGGAAAATGAACATGTTTTTGTGATAATGCTGTCAGTTTAAGTTCTATTAAAAAACAGATGTTTAGAACAATCTGTGTTTATGATATGCTGAGATGAGTGTCTAAAATATCTCTAGTTTGAGAAAAGTAAAACTAGACTTCAGTTAGAGGCATGCAAATAAAACTGCCTCTGTTTCTGTTCCTCTCAAGTCTTTCCGCTGCTTTTTTACTGTGTCTAATGCTCATTTTGGGGGATTTTCTCTCAGTTCTGTTTACCAGAAGTAATGGAATTCTCTTTGTGTTTAGATGAAGAGGATGATTTTGTCAATAGAAGAATTTCCCTGAAACCGAAGGAGAATGGGACATCAGCCGTTGGCTGTCCAGGAACAAACATTGTCAAAAAAGGAGAGGTCAAACCACAAGCTAAAAGCAAGCCCCTGTCTCCAGTGAAACAGACTCCCACCTCTGCACTTGATTACTTTGGGACAACGAGTGTCCAACGGTCAGAAAAGAAACTGGTAGCAAGTAAAAGGAAAGAGGTGAGTACTGATAATGTTCTTTAGGCTGCTTGTGTGTCTGAAGGCAGATCAAAATGGACAGTTTGGTGACTGCAAGGAAGTACTTAACTGCTGCTCTACCTCATGTTACTTAGTAATGATCACTCAAACAGAAGTTGAGCTCTGATGATACGTGTGTGCACGTCAAGTCCTCAAATACAAGTTCAGAGTAGCATTGCCATGTTTCATAAGATAGCACAAAGTTGAAGGTAGTGTTTTCTTTATTGCCTCTTCTCAAGTGACTTTTCTGGAAATTCATTAAGTTTTCTGAGGTTAGTGAATGGAAGGGATAGCTTATATTTGAGGGTGGAGAGCAGACAGGAGAGGAAGAAGGTTGTTTTCCCAAGCTTTATGGCGCACACATGCTCATGGAATAATAAAGTACCAAGTAAAGTATGGAGGAAATTAAAAATTCCCAGGGTAGTTATTGATTTATTTTTCAAGTGAGCCAACTGTGATAGCTTCAGAGATGTTCAGCATTGTTTGAAGAAATGAGATGTTTGTATTATAGCATGGTCTTGTTTTGAATAATAAAATCCCTTGAAAATAGCCTTGTTTAATAGTGTTTAAGTTGGAGAGCTAGAAATTAAATGTTGTATGTCTCATTCACAGTCCTTTTCTAGAAGCATACAGAAGTAATCTGTACATATTAAATTACTGTAATTGACATAGTAATAGGGTAACTGAATGGTTGGTCTTTTTTTCTTTAATACAGCCTTCACAAAGCAGAGATAGCACACTGGATGATGAGGCCATTGCTAGGCAACTGCAGCTTGAAGAAGATTCAGAGGTAAAAGCTGTACATATTTAATGCTCTATATCAAGAGCAGTTTGTTTAACTTAAAATTGTTTTTCCTTAAGAAATTGAGATGGACTTTCCAGGTATGCTATAAGTAAGTTCTCCCAGTTTGAGTCAAATTAAGGGAAATGCTGTGGGAGGAACGTCCCCTTCAAAGAAGGCAGGTTTTCAGCTATCCCTCCCCCACCAGGTTTGGAAAGAAAATTCCTCGGAGGAAAGTGAAAAAGGAAAAAAAGTTATTTATTTAACAGTGCATGCAGGCACAGGAAAAGAATAATGCTAAATACTAAAACCTCTTGCTGTGAAGAGAACCTGGGTAGATTTCCGAGTCCTTTGTGGGTATCGTTTTCTCCTCTCTGGAGCTGGGGTTCAGCAGGGCCTGCTCTGGGCCTTGGTGGAAAGCCCTCCCAGTGGGGTTGTGATATTCTGGTGTTCTGAGCAGTCCAGAAGAGAAGAAGCAGCCGCCAAAGTCCCAGGAAAAACTCCTTGCTTTAGCTAATGAACAAAGAAGCTAGCTGGAAAGCAAAAGGAACGTAGTTCTCCTTCCGCTGCAGAAGCGGAGCAGCTGGGCAGGAGAAGCCAGCGAGTTTATCTCTGGTTTTGAACGCAGTGCCGAAGGAATTCCACCGGCTTCCCCCGCCTCTTAAAGGTCTGCCTTAAAGCTACAGAAAGGCACACGATTCATGTCTGGGCGTAGAGCAGGCGATAGGAGATACACATCATAACGTCACCCCAAGATATAAGTGTAATAAAATTCATCAATATGTGCAAGTATGGTTATACAGTTACTTTTATAGGCATTATTTTAGTTATGTAAATAGAATGTGTCACTCTAATCTTATTTTCTCTCTATTCAGACTTTTTCTGTCTGTGCAGCTGATATACCTATAGTAAGCCTGCCTTTCACACAGAATTCACTTTCTGCTTCCTCATGTTTTGGTAGTGTTTTGATGGTGTTTTATTTTTTTTCATTCTCTGGAGTGAAAAATTAAAAGTCATTGCCATCCTTGATGTGTTTTACTTGTCTTCCGAATTTTCTTCTACTTGAGAAGAATGTGAATGACCCTCACATGTCTTAAACTTTTCTATTTGAATCAGTACTAATATGAGGGAAAGGTACACCTACACATATTTACTTGCTTTTGGGAAAATTTGATTTCCCACATATATTTGAAATATTGAGTATTATCTGAAATAAGTAGATTGTGCAGACAAATCTACACCTCTGAAGGTAAGGATGAAAATAAACGAATCCCGCTTCAACCTATTAGAAAGTTAAACAACCTGTCAGGAAAAATAAGATGATGTCTTTCATTTGAACTAATCTTACCTATAACAGTCAGAGTTTCTGTACATCAAAGTACTTTATATCAGATGTATGTCTGCCTCAGTCTGGTTTGCATTTGGTGGTCACTGCCCTTTTTCTTTCTCACTATACACAGGAAGGTAGATGCATTTCACTGTTACAGGCACATACAGACAGTGCCTGTGGCATACTGGTTTTATAGTCATCTATTGGGATCCAGAGCATGGCATGTCAGATTTCAATTGTGAAAGTATTTTTGTTGTTCTCTTGTTGAAACAATGGTCAATATTTATTGGCAGGAATAGAAAAGGTTTTCCCCAAAACACCATCTTGGACAGGAAAGGTAACCAAAGGATCAGTTACCACTGGAGATGTCATGTTTATGTTGTTAGGTGAAATAAAAATGAAACCAAACTGATTTTGGTGGGGTTTTTTTACAACTAATAAATAACTTTCACAGATGTCACGTGTACTGTTTGTTCTTACTGGTTCTTCTGTCAAAGAAAATCAGTTGTATGAGTATAAATAATACAAAGTTAAAGTATATTTGTTTCCCTGAAGTATATAGAACTGACACTAAGAGCAGAGCTAAGAGCAGTAGTTAAATTCTCCAAAACTGACAGATTTTTTTTTTTTTAATATCTATGTTGCTAGTAGTAAATGAAAATAAAACATTCATTCTGGACCACATCATAATTTTTAACAGGCATTGTTACTACTTGTCTTTTGGGACTGCCTTTGATAAAGCCAACAGGTTGTATCTTCTTGCAGGCTGTTTGTTACGAAGTGCTTCCTTCGAAATTTGATTTTTTAAAACAAAAGGGTACACAACAATAAAAAATATGAGAAAAAACTCCTTTGAATACAGCTTATACAGGCACAGTAATGTTTCTAGTGCAACAAACCCATTTTTCTCACTAGATGTAACTAGTCTTGCCTTCTGGGGGAAACAACTAATTCTTCAGTGCCATTTCCAGAAATTTATTTGCCTCTGGTAGAACACCTTTTTCTGGCTATGTGCTTGCTTAGAGCTTCTAAAAAATATACTAGAGTTAGAACTTGTTTGGCATGAGCCTAAAAATCTTGATTTTTTCAATTTCAGCTGGAGAGACAGCTGCATGAAGATGAAGAATTTGCTAGAACTCTGGCCATGTTGGATGAAACACCGCAGAAGAAAAAGGTTGAATTCTTTTTAAACTTAAGCTTTTTGGAATTGCATTGCTGGGAGTGTTCTTATTTAGACACCTTTGTTTTGAGACTGCCATACAAATGCATTAAAAACAGCAAGAAAATGTTTTCATGGAAATAGCATACTCACTTTTATACCTCCCTCCTGGCTTTTCCTCTCTCAGTAGAGGGTGTCCTGCCTGATCAGACAGTGTGTGCTGGATGCCTCTGTTGGAATGGTGTCTTAAGTTCTAGTCACAATTAAGTGAAGTGTGTTGCTGTGTCCCAGTGGTAGCTTGGGACACACATCCCTGACTTTGGCATTGTGTGTTTATTTAGGCTCGGAAAGATACAGAAGGAGAGCAAACAGTACTGAGCATCAGTAGCAGCCCTAATAGGACAGCAGGATATAAGCAGTCAGAAAGAGGTAGGACACAAACTGAAAAGCATTCCACTAACTTATAATATTAATGAGATACACTTTTATGTATGAGCTCTTCTCCGTCTGCCTCCTTTCAAGTGAAGGCAACAGACTCAGCTGGTGCAGCCAAGAATTATTCTGCAAAGCGTCAAAATAAATCTGAACAATTGAAGGAGATTGCTGAAAAAGAAAGAGGTGCTCAAAATTCACTATCGAGAGAAAAAGCGGCTTTGGGGAAAGAAGAGAAGACACCACCAAAGAAGGAGAAAGTCTCTCCCAAGAAGACTGAGGTAGGAGTTGTCAAAATTAATTTAGATGTCTTGGTGGAGTTTGCAGGATAATAGTTTTCATTTATTATGGGTGTCACTGTTGTAACTTGGTACTTTCAATCTCCTGGGCGGTTTTTAAGGATTTGAATTCTGGTAAGGCTGTAAGTTCTTTCCTTACAGCAGTTGTAAAACTATGGGGAAAAAATTAGCTGGAAAAGTGTAAATTAAACACATGAAGGACCTGAGGTTCTCTAATGCTCATTAAGGTGTGCAGGTACACTGCAAAATTAGTTCTGTACTTTTTCATGTTTAACTTTGCTGGAAAACACAGAATGCAGAAATTCTGACACTTACTTAGTGAGTAAGAACTTACTACTGATGTTAACGTGGTGACCTTGATCTGTGGTTAGAATGATAGGTGGCATTGTTTAGGGATTTGTATTTCTCTCCCCAGTCTCCTATTTTTTCCTACTATTGATACGTTGTGTAGGAATATAATTTAGTATTTTTATCTGATTCGGTAACTGTATTTGACGAACACGGTCAGTTATTGGCAACATTAAAATGTACTTTTTAATAATACAGTATAAAGTACCCCATTTTGATAATTAAATAGCAGTTGTAATTAGAAGGGAGAGCTTGCACCTCCTTTTGAAGTGAGTTTTTAACAGTTGTTTATTGATTAAGAAGCTTAAGTGTCTCTTAAAGTCTATTTCATAGTATTTCTACTTCTGTGTAAGTGGAGATCGCAAATTAAATAGGATGTGAATTTAAAGTGACGAGTTAAGTGAGCATGTACATGTGCAGCAGAAAAATCTACAGAAACTTGACAATAAACAGTGAGTACATATTTTTCAAACTCTTAGGATTTTGAAATATTTTTAAAAGGAACAAGAAAAAAAATACCTCAAAACACAAACACCAAAAGCAAGCTTCAGTATTGCATATTAATAGATTAAAAACAAGCATTAGACCTTGCTTTTCCTTTGGTGCGTGAAAATGTCTTAAACTGTGATGCTTGGTTTTATTTTGCTGTTTTCATATATCTAATACGTATATTAATTCTTTTTCTCCTCTCCTGATCCAGTCTATAAGTCCCGAGGACTCTGAAAAGAAGCGAAACAACTACCAAGCTTACCGAAGCTTCCTTAATCGTGAGGGTCCGAAAGCACTGGGTTCCAAAGAGATACCTCAGGTAAGGTTGGCAACAGCAGGATTCTTTATATAGAGTGGAGTGTTTGATAGACTTACTGCTGTAAGTGGTCTAACAAGTATTAACTAAACTGTTTCAAGGCTGATATTTTTTTTCCAGTAGGAAGCATGTATTGGAAAAACCTAAATTGTAATGCAAAGCAGTGACTAAATGTAAGGAAGTGTACTAAAGAATTTGTATTCAGAACTTGGTTTAGGAAGTCAGATGATCAAAAATAGTTACTGGTCTTAAAGTTGAAGATTGCTGTCACTAATTTGAATGGCATACTATGCTTGAAGCACAGAGTGCTACAATTATGATCAATAGGTCAGGTAAACAATGTGTGAAGTTTTGTTGGTAGTTATTCCCATTAATGGCTTTTGAACTTTTAGAACTGTACCTAGTTAGGTATGATAGTCATCTTTGTAAAATTTCATAGGGTGCTAGACATGGTAGAGGGTTATAAAAGGTGATGGTTAAGAGCTATTTGGTAGAATTGCATCAGTAATGGCATTTTCTGCAATTCTCTGCTTCTTAGGGAGCTGAAAACTGCTTGGAAGGCCTGACATTTGTAATTACGGGTGTTCTGGAGTGCATTGAAAGAGATGAGGCCAAGTCTCTGATTGAACGTTACGGAGGCAAAGTAACTGGCAATGTCAGCAAGAAGACAAATTACCTGGTGATGGGGCGAGACTGCGGCCAGTCCAAACGTGAGAAAGTGAGTGCGTCCTATGCCTGCCGAAGGCAAAGCGAAACTGAATTGTTCCCATCTCAAATAGGAATTTCCAGTATCCCTGCCAACAGAAAGCAGTACTAACAATAAAGTGCATTTTTAAAATGGAAAGTTGCTGAGTGGCTTACAGCTTTGTTTTGTTTTTACTTCTGTGCATACATACACATGCATATATATATATAAAATATAAACTCTTGTCGTTCTTGTTGTGTTCCTAGTCATAGTTTTTACTGGAAAATACTTTGAAATGAATTATGTAAATCCTAATGTAACTTGACTATACATTTAATTCTTTCTTTTGCTCCAGGCATCAACTTTAGGTACAAAAGTTATTGATGAGGATGGTCTGTTTGATCTTATTCGAACTATGCCAGGCAAAAAGTCCAAATATGAGCTGGCAGCTGAAACAGAGGTATGTTTATAATAAACTTAGGGGATTAGGGGTTTTTTTTGCTTTGGTTTGGTTTTAGTTGAAAGAAGTTTGTCTTTTGTTCCAGTAATAGTAACACCACAATCATCAGTTTGACCTTCAGGTTAAAAGTGAAAATTTTTTGTTTGTGCTTGAGACAAATGACTCTGCTCGGGAGCTATAGGTTATTTTCCCACTCTGACATTATTCTGCATTTTAGGTACCTGACAGAGCAGGTAATTGCATCTCCCCAGATGGTATCAGGTTTAAACAATAAGTATTTGTTAATTCTTTGGAATAAATAATTGTGACTGATACCATGTGGTACCCAGACAGGCCCAGGGATATGTAAACTATGTGTATACATAACAGATCTTGTCTTTTTGTGGTACTTGATATAAAAATAGTAAAGGTAATTTTTTCAGGCAATACCAAAGAAGAGGTAACAGGTTTTTTGTGCACATTTAAATTTAGGTTGTAGTGGCTGATACAATGTTACTAAAATCTGTGTTAGCGCTAACATGTGGTGCATTCAGTACAGACATGACTTATTTATGCAAAGATACCATTAGTAGTGTCCTAGGGAAAAGCAACTCTAAGCTTATTAGCTGATCACTTTCACTCCCTTTAAATTGCTTTGGGTTGAATAACTCCCTCAAATGTTGTTTTGCAAGAGCTTCATGGGTGTCTGACCCACTTGTTCCAACCTGACAGTCAGTTCAGCATTGTATAATGCTTCAGGCTTTGTGAGTAAGGGGACTGCTTTTGGAATGACCAGAACACTTGCTGCCTCTCTTCTGTGGGTTGTGCTACAGAACCCGGTGACGTTGTGTTTAGCAGTGCTTTATTTCTCAGAGAGTATTTCTATATCTGCTCTTGAAACTTTTTTAATCAATACATAAGCTTTGTCACTTTCTAAGCACTCCTGTAATTGTGTAACTAAATATGCTGTTTATTTACTGCATGTTTTTTTCTTTAATTTATTTTTAATTTTTTTACTTTGATTTTCCTAAGGCAGAGAAAGTGGAGTCAAGACCTAAAAAGACACCTCAGAAAACTGAAGCTGGAAAAAGAAATTTTAGCCCCTATAAAAGAGAAGCTAATAATAAGTACAAGTCTACTCCTGAAAAAGGAGATACTGCCAGATGTGTCAAGAGAGAAACCACTGCTATTCGAAAGCTTACGGACTTTAAACATCACACAGTAGAGGAGAAAGAAGCCCCAAAACCTAAGGGGAACTTGGTTTCTGAGGTTAATGAAGATGGTACAGAGAAATTGTTATGGGTAGATAAATACAAGCCTGTATCTCTTAAGGCAATTATTGGACAGCAGGGTGAGCAAAGCTGTGCCAATAAACTGCTCCGATGGCTCAGAAATTGGCACAAGAATACCCTGGAAGATGGACAAGGTGACTGGCCTGGTTAACTTTTCTCTGTATTCTTCCACGCTAGTCATGCTGCTTGCGTCCCTGGACCAGTGAGGGCATTGGTGGTAGCAGAGCAGCTCTAGAAATCGGGAATAAGGCTGCAGCTGGATGCATTTTTAGCAGCAGTTGAGCCTGAGTTTTTTGGTCAAGTAGTTGTTCATGTACTACCCACCTCCCCACCTCAAAAAAGAGCAGAAAAATGTGTTTCAAAAGGTTTTTTTTCCCCAAGTGTTAGGTTTCATTTTTACAAAAAACCCCAGAATATCCTATGTGTGATGTATCTAAAAATGGCCTTGTGTTGAGCCTATTATTTCTTCCTCAGCAAGAGGAAGTAGCTTAGGCACTGCCAGTGGTGAAGATACAGGATAACAGCAGGTCTAAAGGGCTGCTGTCATGCATGGGGGTGAATTGTCAAAGTCCTGGCTCTGGCAAGTGCGTGTGTCGACAGTTTGTCATCCTATAGACAGACAGGTTTAAAATAGGGTTTTGGTTCAGCAGTAGTGGGTAGTGGGGTTTTTGTGTGTGGTGTGTTTGGGGTTTGGCTTAATTTGTTTGTGGTGGTGTGTGGGTTTGGTGGTGGTTTTGGTTTTTTATGTATATGATATGGTTGTGAGGAAAGTGCTGAAATAGTTGTATTACATTTATAGCACTTTTTAGTATTTTTTCAGTTCAAAAATCACTCCAAATCAAACTGTGAGCTGTTTTAAGCTGCTTTTCCCAAAGTGGTTATGATGCAGCTGTGTATGCATCTTTGGATGTTCTTACCAGACCTTAAATGAGGAAAAATTCCAATGATGCTTGATACCTCTAGAAGCATGCAGTTTGTTTTATAATTACGTACCTAGGTAAAACCTGAAATCTTTTTTTTAATAGCAAAACCCAATAAAACTGGAAGCAAAGATGATGGGACAAGTTTTAAAGCAGCTTTACTTTCTGGTCCACCTGGAGTTGGTAAAACTACTACAGCTGCTTTGGTTTGTAAGGTGAGTTCATAGTAATGGTTGTTCCCAGTATTTCTGTGTTACGTATTAATTCTGTACCTGGATACAGATACAGTGTGCATGTGGGTGTGCTCTGAATGACCAGAGTCTGCTCTCAGCCAAGTTGCACCTGCTCAGAACAGGGTTACAGGTGAAAGTATGTGGCTGTTTAGATACCTTTATCAGGTCTGAGGTGAGAAGGTACACCAATGGCTGGCTGCATTTCTTTGTTACATTGAGAGGAAGCATATCACAGTATGTTGAACAATTGGAGATAGTTTTCCAAAACTGAGCATTCAGCACTAGTTCTGCAAGTCGGAGGATATTTGCACTAAGTTTAGTGGGAGTCAAATTCTGGCAAGCTTTTTGAAAGCCTAAGGTCACGGTTTATATATATCTAACAGATATATTTCCCAGATTTCTAAATTGAAATACTGCTTTAGGGCGAGAGAAATTGACAGGGCTGTGTGTCCATTTCTAAATCTGAATTTAGAAATTGGTTGTATTGAGTACAATACAACCTGCCCTTGTCCTCCCTCCCACATGCCTTGAAGCTTTGTGGCAACAAGTTGATGCTACACCTAGAACTTTAGAAAAGGGGAATGTGCTGTCTTGGGCTCATTTTTTTCTCAAAGCATGGTCTTTTCTGTTTCTGGTTTCCTGCCTGGCTTGCTCTCAGCTGCCTCAGGACTCTGCAGAGCATTTCTCTGTGTTCTGGCTGCCTCTTGCAGGAGAGTTTGCTGATAAAGGAACAGCTGGCATTAGTTGTGTCAGGGACTGACTGAAATGTTAGTGCTGCTAGGGGAGCCATGTGTCTCCTATTGGTTAAATAGTTAAAAGCTTCTCTTTCCTGCAGCTTTCAGAGCCGTGTGGTATGTTTCTTTGTTATGCAGCTGGAAATATGGAGCATGGAATTTAGCCGGCCTTGACTCCTAGCTCTGTTTCTATCCCTGCTGGCAGTTCTGTTCATCTTCCAAAACTTAGTATGTGCCACTGACTTCAATGCTTCCCCATTCCCCTCAATTAAAACAAAACTAAAACCAACCAAACAAAAAAATGCCCAACAACCAACCAAAAAACCCAAACCAAGAACAAACAAACCAAAAAACACAACCAAAAAACCCCACCACAAAAACAAACAACAAAAAAAAATAATCTCTTTGGGGCCTATCTGTTCCACGTATGGTTATAAATATTTTTGGAGTGCCAGAGAAAAGGAGTATAAGGCGAGAAAGGAATCGAATCTGTATGATTTTTCACTGATCTGTGTTCTCACTTTTTGTGTGGTTTGTGTTTGGACCAGGAACTGGGATATAGCTACGTGGAGCTGAATGCCAGTGACACTCGCAGCAAGAACAGTCTAAAGGAAGTAGTTGCTGAATCACTTAACAACACCAGCATCAAAGACTTCTATTCTGGTGCGTCTGTTGTTTGAAGGAGATCTTTGTTATATTAGGAGTTTGGTTACCGGAAAGACAGAGCTTCCTTATTACACAACTGTGTTAGGAATTTACCTTGCTTGTCAGGTGGAGGGACTCCGCTCTAATAGGGATGGGTTCTTGTAGTAAGCTGTTATATTTCTTCTTCAATTTAGAATTAAGTCCTGGTATTCGTAGAATGAGTTGTTAATCCGTACAAGCTAGTCAGGAACTCTGCAGTTGCTCCTCTGTTCCATGGGTCTTGTTTCTAAGAAGATGACATGAGGTTATAGTCTGGTCTGTGAACATAGACTCATGTGATCAAGTGGCAGAGCCACCACCTTAGTTGCCTAGGGTGGGGTTACCTTACTTAGCATTGGGTAAAACTCCAAGCAAGACTCCTTTATTCCCATCTCATTTTCTTATCCATATTCATTTTCAGGTGCATCCTCATCAGTTAGCGGGAAACATGTATTGATCATGGATGAAGTGGATGGTATGGCAGGCAATGAAGACAGAGGAGGGATTCAGGTGAAGCCACTGTAGTTCCTAGCTAATGCCATTGCCAAGAGCACCATATATAGGACAAAATAGTCAAGCCACTCTACTGTCCTCAACCCATGGTCCATAAACAAACTCTCTGCAGAGTACAGTCTGATGTGTTTTAGAAGCCTGTCTTTGTGTCAGAATTGTGCACTGGCAGAGGGGGGAAAAAGGATACTTGTGTAGAAGCCTGGAGTGATGAACTTGAGTGTGTGCATTTTAGAACAGGTACATTTATCCTAAGGTACCTCTAAGGTGACAGCTACCTGCAGTGGGAGGTTCATTAATCTGGCTGGGACTGTTGCTCTTTTGCATAGGCAGTAACACTGAAGTAACTAATGTGTGGCATAGGCAGCAGCATCCTTTGTTCTCTTTAGTAGCTCCAGTTTTAGCTCCTGAGGATTTCCTATGGTTACATGCAGTACTTTGACAGTGAAGGCCATACAGATTTTTGGCTCAGATGCAGGTGTTTTCATTGCAGGAATATGAAACTGAACTGAATTTCACCTTCATTAGAGCTGGCAAAGTTTGTTCTGGCAAGCCTAAAAATGATGGAAGCCTCAGGGTTGAGCTCTTGGAGCAGGGATGAGCTGATCTTTTTACTTTCTGCTTCTTCATTCTTTGTGGCAGGGTGCAGCCAGAAAGCTGTGTGCTCCTTCTGGGCATAAGCCAGGTCAAACTGGCCTGTGGAGAAATTAGTCTAGTTCTGCAGGCGGACAGCTCTACTCTGGGCTATTGGTCTTCATTGCTTCTTGAAGGAAGTTCCAAACATGATTGCTGGAAGTAGACAGTGGAAGCGGGTAGCCAGCAGATCTCTTGCAGCTGAATAGAACAGCAAGTGAAAACAGTAGGCAAGGGGGCTAGGTTTGCACTGTGTAGAAATGTGATTGCAGCAGGAGGAGTGTTATGGACCTGGAATCTGTCAAAGATCTGATTTAAGGCAGGGACTAATGCTGCTTGGTATGACATTCTAATAATTCTTATTATCCAGATTATCTGATGTAATTGTAATGTGTTTAAATTACAGGAGCTGATTGCTTTGATCCGACACACGAAGATACCCATCATTTGTATGTGCAACGATCGCAACCATCCTAAAATCCGCTCCTTGGTCCACTACTGCTTGGATCTTCGTTTTCAGAGACCTCGTCTAGAACAGATCAAGGTAAGCAGGTTGTGGCTTTATGGACTGCACTGAATTACCATCAGTAACTTCAGTTTTTATGTGGCAGAGTTTATTCAGAATTGGATACACCACTTAATGGATCATCTCAGTGAGTAATTGCTTTTCGGAATTAATTGTCTGAGTTCTTCTTCCCAAAGCCTTTTGGATTTTAGATGCCTGTCTTAAAAATATGTCCAAAATGGGTTTTTCTAAATGAACATGCTCTTTTTTGCACCAGTGGTATATCTTGGTTTATGAGAGAAAATTTGAGCTGTATGTGCTTTAAAAATTTAGAAAAATATGTACTGCTCTTTTATAGATGTGTCAGTATGTTCTGCTGGGGGAAGAGTTCATAGGAATTCTCTAGTGACAGTTTCTCAATTGTGATTACAGGGAGCCATGATGTCTATTGCATTTAAAGAAGGTTTAAAAATTCCCCCACCTGCTATGCAAGAGATAATCCTGGCAGCAAACCACGACATCAGACAGGTCAGTACCCATTCAGCATCAGTGACTGTTCAGATAGCAGATTATGTATATTGACTTCAAAGTATTTGAACAGTATTTTAATTTTTTTTCTTCAGGTTTTACATAATCTTAATATGTGGTGTGCAAGAGATAAATCATTGACTTATGATGAGGCTAAAACAGATGCCAGCAGAGCCAAAAAGGACATCAAATTGGTAAGTGTCAAATACTGGTTTGGCTTTTACTGTCATATTCTGATATCGTTGCTAGGCTTTTATGAGCATCTTTTGAACTGAAGCACTGAACTAAAGCCTAGATGCCAAGTGCTATCACATTTGCCACAAATAGTTGAAGAGTAGTATATCAAGGACTGAGTATATATTTTGATGTACTGGTGTCTTACGTAAGATGTAATTATGAAGCTCATACTTCTCATCCTTTGTCCTCTGTTTAGGAGATAATTCTCTTAATATCAAAAGGAAAACACAGTTCTTTAAACTGGTGAAGTTCTAGGGTGGAAATACTGAACATGGAGCTTGTACGGATGAGTCAAGATGCTCCTGGATACTAATTTTGTTGATACTGTGCTGTGTTTTTTTGTGTTGACCTTCTAGCTGCTGACTTCTTGAAATATCGTTTATTTAGGGCCCTTTCGATGTTGTCCGGAAGGTTTTTGCTACTGGAGAGGAGGCTGTTCGTATGTCTCTTATAGACAAATCAGATCTTTTCTTCCATGATTATTCGCTAGCTCCTCTCTTTGTACAAGAGAACTACGTGCATGTGAAACCGGCTGCTGCTGGGTGAGTTACTCCAAGTCCTAAACTGACATAGGCTTTTGTGTCAGGGAGTCAAAGCAGACTAAAACCTATCTGCACATTTCTGCTTTGTAATACAGTCAACTTCATTTTTTTTCTAGAGGTAATTTAAAAAAGCACTTGGTGCTCTTGAGTAGAGCAGCTGATAGTATATGTGATGGTGATATAGTGGACAAGCAGATTCGTAGCAAGCAGAACTGGAATCTTCTTCCAACACAGGTGAGCACTTAACGCTTATTTTATGTCCTTTAAGGAGTGTCCAGGGTTAAAGATGGTTCTGTGGAAATTGGTTTTTCAGTATATGATCTGTATAGTTCATACTTCATGTGGTACTCTCTGTTCCACTGGTCATCAGAAGAGTTTGCCATAGCCATGTTGTTGAGCTCATGCTGCAACATGAAATGAAGTCTTCTGAAACTTTGAAAAGTTGGACTGTCACGAGGCATAGAAGCACATGGTATGTATCACTTGTGCAGTTACAAGCCTGCTCTGTCCTTCCTCTCACCAGGGCAGGATTTGTCCCAAAACACAGAGGACTGAAGCTTGGTCACTGTGCTTCTTTCAATGCTCACTGAAACACTGACAGGACTTGTGCTTAAAGGATTATGACTGGCATCAGAGAATGCATTGTAGGTGAAATTGGAAGGTACCTCTGGAAGTCGTCTAGGTCACCCCCCTGCTCGGTACAGGTCCAAAGAGCTGAATTGCTTAGGAACTTAGCTAGCTGACTTGATGTAGATTTGCAGTGTTCTTTGGAAATGTCTCCTTCACCATGTCTGTGTGCTGGAGATCACAGCAATTGTTTGTGTGAAGTCAGCTATTTGTCTGACTGCACTCTAAACTGGACATGGGAAAAGGCCATATTTGGGTTTTTTTTCTGGGTTTTGAAACCCAGATAATTACACAGGTATTTTAGATCATGGTAACGAACAGGGTGGTACAAGAGGTGAAGCTGTAACCCAAGAGGGATTGAACAGAAACAAGCAATTGAGAGAGTTCTCTTAAAATAAGCTGTTTCCACTGTGGCCCTGTGTTGACTGCCCCTCTTTCTTGGGGACAGTGCACTGCAGGGCAGTGTGTCCTGGTGTCCATGAGACTTCAGTGTGATTTGCGTTTGGCATGTGTGTTACTTTTTCAGGCTATTTATGCCAGCGTTCTCCCCGGGGAGCTGATGAGAGGTTACATGTCCCAGTTTCCTGTCTTTCCCAGCTGGCTGGGGAAATTTTCATCCACAGGCAAACATGATCGTATCATTCAAGAACTGGCAATGCACATGAGTCTCAGGTAGTACTGACATTCCTCTGATACAGTTCTTTCTCGTGCAGTTCATTACCTACCATCAATTCCTTGCTGTGCTTGGTGCATACAAGTGACGCGTTCATGTGTTCTGTGAATGTGCTCCTATGTTGTTGGTGACGCTTTTCTCAGTGCTTAATTTGAACAACAGTCAAGCTGGAAACACTATTAGTATAATCAGAAGTACCTTGCCTTTTTTGTTTTTCCCCCAAAGTTGTTTCTCAGTTAGGGATGTGTTTCCCCCAACTGTTTGGTGTTCAAATACCTTGCATTGGTTATCCCTGGTGCAGGTATGGCAAAAGGAATGGCACAGTACAGCTTGCATTTTGATCTTAAGGCAGCTGATTGTTGATTTGCTGAGGGCCTTCTTACCTACTTGTTCTTGTCTTTAGAAGTCAGTGGTGGTGGTTGGACAGATTCACTTACTCAGTACTTTATTTTCAATTTGAAAAAGAACTCAGACATGCAAGAGGACAGTAAATATGGAATATTTGTCATATTTGCGGGATGCACTTGTCCAGCCCTTGAAAGACTTTGGAGCAGATGGTGTACAACAAGCTATAACATTTATGGGCTCCTACTGCTTGATGAAAGAAGATGTTGAAAATATCATGGAAATAAGCACGTGGGGAGGCAAACCCAGTCCTTTTTCAAAGCTGGATTCCAAGGTAAAATTCACCAGTGAATTTTTTAGTTTTCTTCTGTATCTTAAAAAAGAAATCCTAGAATAATCGTTACAGTATGGATGTGCTTTGGAAAGGCTGAAGTTGGTGCACCAGCTTAACTGTAATTGGTAGTAGGCTTTGTGAATCAGCTGTCAAACATACCACTAAAAGGTCGGGGTAAGTCCTAAAACATAATCAGGCTGTGCTTCACTCAGGAGTCTTTCACTTTTTGTTCCTGGTGTAAAGTATTACTGGGAGTCAGTTGCGTCTTGGTGGATATAGAAGTGGAACACAGGAAGGACGGGGAAAGCTGGTACCTTTCTACAAGCAAGCTCTGGCTGTAAGGTCTGTGCCCTTAAGGCACAGCCCTGCCATTCTTACCATCTTGGAAGGAGGAGGGACACACAGCTGCCTGGGTTATAGAGCAGGCACTGCATTCAGAGGCTGCCTCGCAGGTTGCACCTTTCACAGTCCTGTTAGACAGAACTGCCAGGCCTGGGGTGCTTCATGTGCTGCTCCTCCACTGCCGAGCTACTCCACTCCAGTGGTTGGGACCCTCACCTGCTACACGGTGACCTTAAGCTCAAGTTGCTGTTACAAACTATGATCTCCCTCATCCTGGTCAGGTGCTCAGGGAAAGAGAAGAATCTGCTGGTAACTAAACCATACACTACTATCAGGTGTTTACCCCTGGTCTGAAAATGCTGCTTAGTCTGGCAGGTGTACAGTGCAGCTGAAAGGGGCTCTGGTGTGACTTGGATTGTAGCAGACTTGTGACTTAGGTGGTAGCAGAACAACAGTGCTGAAATTATTGCAAGCCTAAGCAAGAAGCATCTGAAGGTGCACATTTTATTTGAGGATTATGTGGGACTTACTTAAAATGAGCCTTCACCATACAGCTCTTAAATGCTTTTTGTGTCCTTTTGAGAGTGTCCCCTTCTATGTATCTTTGGTCCATCTTTCCAAAGGAAACTTGATATGGAATCTCCAGGTAAGTTGGTTAGCTTACAATCTACAGTTCCTAAACTGATGCTCATTTTCCTTCCTTCCACCCTGACAGGTCAAAGCAGCTTTGACACGTGCCTACAACAAAGAGGCACATCTGACTCCATATTCACTTAGTTCTGTCAAGGCATCTAAAAGGCAGTCGGGATCTGCAGTGACTTTAGATCTGAGTGAAGACTTGAATGTGGAAGAGATGCAGTCTGATGAGGATGAGCAAGATACTGTTGACAGTGATGCAATGATTAAGGTGATTTGATTTCCTCAGTATTAAATGACCCCACTGAAGTGCTGGGACTTTTTTGTTTTTAGTTACCTTTCTGTGACTTTTAACATCATCTGAATGAATTAAGAAAAAAATCATAGTAGATATTAAATATATAATCTCTCACCTTCTGAATTTTTAACTGGTGGTAGTGTGGAAAAGTCTAAGTTACTTCCAGTCATTGTCTTAGGTTGGACCAAAGTGAGATATCACTCCAAATCTATGAGTTCTGCATTCAATTCCAAAACTTAGTAATATTTGAAGTGTTGGTGAGGATGGTGCCAGTGGCAAGGAGCAGCCACAGGCCTGTGCCTGTGTTTACCACAGATGACAATTCTAGTAATACCTTTGGTAGGTATCACCAAATGGGGAACTGTGGTCAGCCCGTAAGACTGAATATTGTAGCCTGTACTCTCCATGGCATTTAGAAACTTCACACCTGAAAGGGGAGGGAAAGAGGTGGCTTTTTCCTTAACACTGACTACACTTAGACTGAAACTTTTGTCAAATTGCAGTTGGATTTTAAACTGTATATTTCTGTTTGTAGCAAAAAAAGGTGAAGTCCTCCAAGCTGACAAAAAGAGAGAAAAATGAAGAAACAACAAAAAAAGAAGGGAAAAGAAAAGAGAAAACAAGACATTTAGAGTAAAATCTTGCTTTGGACACAGCTTTGCTTATCTAACTTCTGGCAAGAACATGAAACAGATCCAGTGCTGCAACTGAGAAAGCAGAACCAGTGTGTTGAAAATGCTCCTCTTATAGAGGTGCTGTAGCTCTTGTGCTTACACGATGTCCTGCTGTGCTTACTCTTGACATGGTACATGTTATAAGCTATAACTGTCTTTGTGCAACAGCCACCAGGTGCATGAACATGCTGAAAATGTCATGCTTAGTTACCTGGCATTTCTGCTGAGTCTTCCTAGGACTTCACTACATTTTTTTTTTTTAATATAAATCCCCTGACATTATGTGGTGAAGCCTTGTAAATAGTACATGATGCAAAAACCCCATATATAAATGGCCTATTTGTACATTACAGAAATTAAGCAGCACATAAAATGACAATAAAATGTTTCACAGAACTCTTTTAAAGCTTTGGTTAAGTTCATGGAGTGTTCTGTCCTGTCTCCTTCCTTTACTCCACAGTTTTGTCTTTCCTTCATGTACATGATGTGGCATTTCTCTTTTCCTGTAACTTCCCTTTTGTTCAGGTAAAGACACAGAAAAGCAGTGAGGTATTTAGTTCCAAAACTTGACTAGCCTGTACTTGTACAAGTTATATCTTTAATCAAAACCAGAAAGGAATAATTAAAGAGTAAGAAATGTTTAATTGAAAATAGTCATAACAGTTCAGAACTGATACTGAAAACGAAAACAGTAGGGAAGTGGTTCTTCCTGCCACCCACATAAAAAGATGGCCCCGTGGTTCGTCTTTGGTGCAGATAAAATGCAGATTTTGTTTGAAAGAATTATCAATCAGTTTTATTACTACAATAAACCAAAGTACAAAATTTATCAAAAGCTAAATAGTTACAGATATCACAAAATAGAAGGGATGGAGTTGTTATCAGGCCTTTGTGGGGAAAAGATGTGTGATGTAGTAATAGTTTTCCTTGCTGCTTGCCAGCCAACACAGGCAGCTCTGAAAATAAGCAGAGGTGGTTAATCATATTCTGAGATACACTGTGATAGCAGATCAGGAAAAATAAAATCAACTAAAAATTTCCCAAAAGAACTTAGGTGCACTACTCTAACCCACAGCTGCATTTTCACATAAGCTGTTCACACTAGTAAATCTGCCTTGAAATGTCAACATTACTGAGGACGATGGTTAACTCATTTTCAGTTACCAGATTTTTTTAAAAAAACTAAGTCCTGAATCTAAGTGTTTGAGAGCATGGCTCTGTCTATACCATTCTTTGAAGTATGAGTATTTCAGGCTGTTATCAACTTGTTGCTGTTATCCGGGGATTGATTGTTAAATAGGCATGTTGAGATCATGTAACCTGCATTTTAGATTTGCTCCTTCCAGTTAGTACCCCTCTTGCTCTCTCTCCCTGCACTTAAACCCTTGTTGATAGATCTGTAGAAGTTTGGATGATGCAGGGATCTTCACATTGTTTTCTGTGCTACTCCAGCACACCTGGTATTCAGGAACATGTTCCAAACCAGAACATCCTCTGGATGTTAATGTGGTCATAGGGGTAAACCGAGTTTAAGCCCAATTTAACAACCAGGTTAGTTGCAGTAGGAAAACCTACTGGTGTTTGCATGCCTGAGGGCAAATAGGTGGCAGAACTGGGTCTCAAGTTACCTGAGGTGTTGACCCAGGCTTAAGTTAAGATTCCTTACTGGGAAAAACTCTTGTCTTCTGGAATGAACCCTGTTAAGTAAAAAGTACTGTAGGACATACCTGAATTTAATGATCCTCATCTTCTAGTTTGAGGTACTCTGTGCAATCAGTTATTTTCATAAGATCAACAATGTTAATCCTTTCAGAACACATGGGACACATGTTTTCAGTCTGTAACATGCTGTTTTAAAGGAAGGGTAATTGGTCAAAAGCTAATTCTAGTATTTTTCAAAGGAAGCTGGGCCCAAGGCACAAAGCCTAGAGCAGACTTCTGACCAGTGCTATGTAGCAAGTGCGGGACAGAGCAATGGCTGCTTCTGTCTACATGGAGCAAAGGCTGGTTTGTTTCCAACATTTGAGAACTAACACCACACCAGGAAGGCTGCTGCTGTTGCAGCATTTAAACATGTAACAGAGGAGGTTTTAACAGCTTCAGAGTTCCTGACATTGGAACAGAGTTATCCAATCCCATTGCCACATGTGATTATCAGGGACAAAATATTATTGCTGTCTTAGTCTGTACCTAATTCTATGTGCATTTTGTTTTGGGGATTGCTAGTGTGCCTGTGTTCCTGCCCTGCCCCCATATGAGGCCTTCTTCCTGGACAGAGCCGAGACCTTACACAAGCTCACCATCCATCTTCATTACTGTTCCTGTTGGAGCCCTGCATTACTGGCCCAATTCTTTATCTTACCACATCATTTGGTCAACTTTGAAGCAATGTTTTGTGAGTGTCTTAGGTGCAACGACCAAGTAAGAGGGATTCCTCTTCCACCCCGCCCAGCTGTTACATGTTTTTAGTACCAAATGACCCATTTGCTGCTAAAATACGAACAAACATTGGAATACTGTAACAGAAAAAAAATCCCAACTTACTTTTTGAATTCTGAGTAGAGGGCAGGAAAGTCACAGTGTGGGCAAACTGTCCAGTCATCGCGTACCATGTGCCGACCCTGCACACAAAAACTGCAGGTAATGAAGGGGCAAGTGCTGCCCAAGTACAGTGAGCATTTACTTTTGGACCTGTTATTGTGAAAAAGTCTCAGCTACTGAGTTCTAAAGTCTTGAATTAAAAGCCCCATAGTAGTGTTACTGTAGTTGGATTACTGTGTCAATTCTGTAACTAGAAAAGGAGCTCTCAAAGAGGTGCAGTGTTTCCATTATCATTTGCATTCCTCTTTTAAAAATGGAAATCTAAAAATGAATTGAATTACAGTATTTAGAATTCTTTCAGTTTGGCAATTCTACAGTGCTATCTGTAGATCTGTATCCAGAGCTGTACCTATATCTGCTGGCTTTTTTGGTGTTGTATATGACATACCAAAAATGCCACCAAAGCCACGGCACCTGAGCACAGCAGGTCGCATTCAACACTAAGTTTGTGAGCCTGCCTGGCCTTTGCCTTTTTACTTTTTCTTTTTTTTGCTACAGTTTAACTAGTTTACTTTTCATAGAAGGAATTTGTATGTATGTTTTCAATACTGTAAAAACACAATAGCACCTTGAACTATACTAAGAGATTTATGCTCTAATAGGCTATGCAGCAGCAGACACTGACTCTTATTAGATATTTGAAAATGCCACAGTGTTAATAATATTACAAACACCTGTGACATAAACAAACTAAGGCCAAGATGGAGCCTAAATAAATACTGTGTAACATGTAGTAACATGTCCATTGTGTTTGGCTCATAAAATTATATTTAAAATCCTTTGCTTTCCTGAAGATACTACTTCTAAAGTGTACCTGTCATTCTGCTAAACCAGTAGAGCAAAAAGACCCCCACATAATGGATATTAATTTTTTTGTAAGACTTAATTCTTTAGTTTTAATAAAGAATGTTAACTCTAACATTTGTTCCCTGTTCAAGTAAGTTGTCTTTTTTTTTTGCAATTTTAGTATGACAATTCACACGAACCCAATAAAGATTGTTAGTTATACAGTAGCTGTACAGTAACTTCCACCAGGAATCTATGCCATCCCTACCTTTTCAGTACACTCTAAAGAAACAAAAGATGTTAGAACTTCTCATTTCTGTAAGGATCAGTAATGTAAGAAATGCTGAGGTCACTGGCTGAACCATTAACTTTAGATGTGCTTAAATTTCCCTAAAACAGATTTTTGAAGTTTTGTTGGGGTTTTTGTGTTTAGTTGATTGGTTTAGTTTTTTAATTTTTTTTTTTTAATTTGAAGTCTTGGCAGCCTGGAGCTTAGGGGAGGAGGACTGTGCCCTCCACAAGCTCCTGTACATGGAAAAGGAGAGGGGGACTTAGGTTAGTTCTCTGAGCACTAGAGCACCTAGGCAAAGGGCTGAGCTGGGAAGGCACCAGCAGCACAATCCTGTCTGTTCTCCCAAGTGCACCAACTGCACCAAATGTGTGTGCTGGGGATTCCTGGTGCTCCACCTGCCTTCTCGGGAAGCTGAAGTCTCCCAAAATGCCTTCCTAGTTTTACTGGGACCCTCAAATGCCTGCTATTTGTAGGTGGCAAGTGAGGACACTGTGATAGCCAAAGACAAAAAGAAATTTGGTAACACATTAGAAAAACCCATAAATGCATAACACCACCTAGCCTGGATCCACTAGCAAACTAAAGATGTTCAAATGAACTTATTTTTAGAAGGGAAAGCAGCTTTGCCTTTACTGTCACACTGCAGGAAGCACAGCAGACACTCACAGTTGCAATGCAGTATGGAAGGTTGTTTTTACAGCTGGGACACAGAAGTTCACACTCTGGGAGCTGGAAAGCACAGTAGGGACAGGCTGTTGTTGGCTCTTCTGTCTCAGTAGTGTCTCGACGTCTAAAACACAGATACAGCTGTGAATAAAACCCTCAGGCTGTTTGAACTTAACAAAGCTCTTTTACAATGCCTTTGATACTTAGCAAGTGTTTTTCCTCTGAGTTACTTGCTTAGCTTCCAGCTGCTATTTTACATTCTATCAGCTCCTTCCTTTTAACTATCACCCAAGCTTCATCACAATTATGTCAACTCGGAAATAGGTCATTTTCCATTTAATTAGAAAAAACACCATCTTTTAAAAGCTGTAACAGATCCTAATACTTTGAAAGATTTCAAAACTCAGGGTCTATACGTATTGACTATAAAGCAGTGGTTTCTTTGTTTCAGAGCTTTTCTGTGGCAGCACCACAAAGAACAGGAGTAACAAAAAACTGGCTTTCTGGTAGGATTATACAGCTTCTAACTGCCTCCAAAAAGGCTGTAAGAGTTTCAGAGAAATGACATAAAAATCAGTATCCATAAAACAGCTATGTAAGCTGAGACTCTTCAGGTCCTGAAAATACTTAACTGATAGAAGGGAAATAAATAAAATATAGAGGTGTTTAAAATCATGAATAACACAGAAAAGGGTAGATCTCTCCTAAGAGGAAAACTATGAGGCATCACCTTAAACCAGCTAGAGACCAGTCTTGACATAATGGAACTTCTTGTTGTAGGAGTCACCTGTCATTAAAAATTTACATGGCTTTAAGCAGAGAGATTGGACAAGCTCATGGAGAGCTTAGGAGACTTAATAAATAAATACCTGAACCACCCATATGAGCTCAGCAAGTCCCTGAACCTTGGTTAGAGACTAGTACAATAAATGAGAAAGTGTTATATATGCGTGCCCTGCTGTTTTAGTTACCTATGCTTCCTCCTCTGGCAGAAAACATTGGCTAGGATCTACCAAAACAAAACTTCAGATAAGGAAGAAAATGTCAAAAATTCATATATTTTATTTGCCATCCCATTCTTTTTTATCTTAGCCATTTAGTCACTAGTCTAAATCATAGAAGAGCACAATACTGCTGTTGTAGTAGCCAACAGTTTGGCTGTGGATTCTCAACTAGAGACCAACTAAACCTGTAGGGCTGCACTTGGGTCTGTATGGACAAGATGGAAAAGTTACTGCTGGTTAGGAAGCATTTTACATACACATTGAATTTAAGGCTTATTGCATTCAAGGGAAGTCTTTAATTCTCAGAGAAGGGTGGGAAATGGTTCTTAGCCTTTCAAATAAAAGACAGTGAAGAAATATGAAAACAGCCTATAGGCTTTATGAGCAAAAAGAGCATTGCAAATAAAGCCTTGACAGGTGATTGCATGCATTTGATTAACATCACTCACCTGACCACAGTTTCAATTTTCTTTTTATATTTAGGATCTATTTTACACCGATACTCAGGTCTCATCAACATAGCAGCAAAACTGAAGGCTGAGTTTTTCAATCCTGCTCGGTGACACTCAATCACAGTTGAAGTCAAAATTGGCACAATGTCTGTAACAGAATGAAACTATGTCAAATATTTATTTACCAATATTAATGTTAAAAACCTTTGAGCTAATACAGCTAAAAAAGTACTGATGAAAAAAGACTTATTTTTCTTCTTTTCCATGGTACACAGTTGCACAATTTGGGCCATTCCTCGAACCATATACAAGAAAACCATGGTTTCACCTCTCACTGCCTCGCACTCCTGAAGCTCAGCATGGCAGCAGGAATGTTCTGATTATAACCATGTCTCCCAAATCTGGTCTGCACTCTTTAAAGCCTACTTTTTAGTCTACATTTTCCATGTACCCAAAAATCATTTTCAAAAAAGGTCAATTAAAATTTTGTGATAAAATCCCAGAACCAATCAGTTCATTACACACAATCCTGAGACTGTGTGTGGCTGAGGCTGCTCAGTACTGCAGTAATGTGAGGACAGATTAAACTGCTGGTGAGGATCCCATCCTGAAGGCTGTGTATGGAAGAGCTGTCTGGAGGAGGATGCAGAGCACACTGTGTAGTTACACTCTGTTGTTGCCCACAGGATCACAGGGGGAGAATGAACCTTGTAATGCAGTGCTGATTGATGAGTTGCCCTGTTGCTCCTCTGCTGTCAGCACTTACGTGATGGGAACTTGCTGATGTTGTTGGCTACACGTATAAGCATCCGTGCTCCCTTCATGTGATCACCACGTTTCACGTGAATCTGGAATACAGCAAACATGCCACGTTTACTGCAGCCATTGAGAGTAATTCCTGCAGCCTGCTCTTGGCATTCATTCATCCTGCTGGGAGCTGCATGCCAACAACTCCTTCATGAAACTGAGCAGAGCTGGACTAGAGAAGGGACCAGAGACCTCACAGTGGCTCTTCCCCAGAGGGGTGCTTCTGGCCTTCAGCCCACCATTTGCAGCTCTTGCCTCACTGCTGGTAGAGAGGGAGGCCGAACCTGGCTGTAGGAATGGATATCCTGATGGGCTTAACTACTGGAGATGCGTTTACTATCCATGGTTAACTACTAGAGATCACTGGAGCCCCTGCTTAATTTCATTTACAGAAAAGCAGTGATCTACTTATGGATAACCTCAAATACAACAACAACAATAATAAATAGTTGTACTAGTAGCATAGCATTTGTAAGTATGAATGCAAAAGAGAAACAGGAAGCCATATGTAATTTTCAATTATTCAGTATTTTAAAAAAGAATATGCTACTCAAAGAGGCAGAAACAACTATGGATTGTCCTCTTGAAGCTTGCTATTAGCATGCACTTGGATTCTGTGATACAATCTACATGACACTGTAATTTATGTACACAGCCCATCCATCCATACGGTTCAATAAACCAGACACTGCACAACTTACACATAAATTCAATTTCTCAGTTCCTTACCTTCACTAAAATATAGCTGTGTAGAATCATAAGGTTCGTAGCCATCTCAGAAGAAATTTTAATCTTCTGGGTCTTTAACTCTGAATACATACTGAAAAGAACATCATGTGCATTTCGGTAGTTTCCTTAAGAAAAAAACAACAACAGAAAATTTAATTTTTCATAACAATGTGTTTATAGGGAAGCTGAAGTTATGTTGATGCTTGGAGTAAAACCATTGCGTAACAATTTCTTTGGAAAACCACAAGCAGTTGCTTGTCACAGTATCCTAAACAGTATCAGCCAGGAAGTTAAAAAAAAAAAAAAATTACACTGGGAGAAGTAATCTAAACAGTCTAAACAGTAGCAAAATATATATGATAGCAATTTAATATAATGAACTTTAAAAGTAGAAGATGCTTTTAGAGCTTTTACAGATTTTTTTGTTGTTGTTCTTCAATGTCAGATATTCAAAAGCTATTTTTTAAATGTTAATTTAGCATACTTTTACTTGATTTTTTGCTTTGGAAACGCCTTGCCTCTGCAACCAAACCAACCCAAACCTGTCAAGGGATAGTTAAAATTTGAATGTTACTTCACTAGGTTATACTGCTTCAAGGTTACTATCAAGGATTGTCCAGAAACCACAGGATTTCATTGAATTATCAATTTTTATGACATTAAAAGCTGAAATCAAGTAGTGTTTTGCATTTAGTCTATTCCTAGCTGGTTTTTTCTTGCTTTGTTTTTGGGGTTGTTTTGTTGGTTGTTTTGGGATTTTTTGCATTATTAGAGGTTGAGGAAGTCATACTCTTTGCAGCTGGAGGCATTTAAAGGAAATTCCAGTTATTTCAGCAAACATTTTTCCTTTGCCTCCCTATATTTCTCTATCAGCAGATCTTTTTACTCTATAGAGCAATTTGTAAAGTTTTGTTATACACTACAATTTAATCAAACTATGAAATTTGTGTGAGACAGTTAAGTATCACTTCAGAATTAGTTGCTGGAAAACAACATTTTTTCATACTGTGTTACTGACTCTCAGTATAATACAATCAGTCTTAAAATCATGTGATTACATAAAAACAACTTCAAAGAAAACTGCACTTAAAATGGCATACCCAAAGAAAAATACCAACCAGTTGACTTAAATATTATTATTAAATGGATTTTTAAGAAAAGAACAAACTATAATGGTGCAGACTTCAGAATCAAACTCACTGAAATATGCTGAAGGAAGAGGGGGCTGATGTAAAACTGCCTTTCCAGAAGAAACAGTTACTGCAAGGTTGGTGATTTTAATGAGACAAACATTGTGCATCCTATTACACTGCTGCAAAATACATCTATACTACTAGGGAATATGAAATACACCATAGGGTACTGCATTTTAGATACAAGTTTTCAGATTCAGAGAAGCTAGTAAATATTTAAATCCTTGAGCTTTTGCATTTCCTGCGTACATAATTAAGCACAAATGCATTATTCACTATGATGGATTGGGAGATTTGCTTGCCAAGGGTTTTAGAGGTTTTTCCACTCCTTAGCCCAATGCTGAGGAGCAGCCGAGGAGCAGCCCATAAATGTTAATTTGCCTGGGTTATTCCCGAGACTGCTATTTTTCCTTTATAGATTTTTCTTTTACATAATTGAAATGAAAACCAAGCAGTGTTACGGTAGGGTTGTTGCCACGGCTACAGGGGAGAGTTAATAATGGAGGTGGCAGCTATTTTGCTTCTAGCCCTCTCTCTTCTTATTTTTTTTCTAACTTCAGCCTACCCATTACAAAGGAAAACAAAGCTTAAAGTAAGCACATGTCTGGTCCTTCAACAGAAATTATCTCCTCTGCCCATCTTCCACTGATAAAAGTCAGGTGCTAAGACTAAAGGATCAGTACCAAGTCAGTTTCTACCATATGTAGAAACTGCAATTCTATGACTGTAACACACAGAAAGGCAAAGTCAAAGGCTGTCTTAATCACTATGTTCACCTGAATGTAATAAAAAATACAGATATTTTCCACAAGTTTCTTTTTTTTCCCCAATATTTAATATACAGGTGTGAGGCCAAAGCTTCTTCCCAAGTCTACTTTCAAATTCAAAACTGACCTTGAATACAATTAAAAGCACTGATACACGTCTTCTCTAAGTATAATCAATCCTACACAAAGAGCAGCACCCTAAGTAGGGTACCTAAGGAGGTAGCATGAGAGATGCCATCACATCAGAGGAAAGACTTACCTGAACACTGCTCCTCCCTGGCAATTATTATGGCAGTTCTGGCAGCATCTCGGTACTGCTTTAGGGCCATGTACAAGCGAAACAGGTACTTGGCATCCTTAATGAAATCATACAAAAGCAATTAATACTGACCAAATACCTACTGCTGTATTCCTTTTCTTGACTTGCTCACCCCACCACCACATTCTCCAAAGAAAGCAGACAAGCTTGCTTCATGAAGAGCTCTTTGTAGGAACATGCTTCAGCTATGCCACAATCTCCCGCAGGGTTTTGGCTGTTGCTCGGGCACACAATACCCACGCTGAGGGCCCGCAGGGAGTCCTGGCAGGTGCTGGCCAAACCCTGTCAGGAGGGATGCAGAAAGCCACAGACCACTGTGCACGTGGAGAGTTGTACAGGGGGAAACCAAACAACTCCAGCTGTGTGGGCATTTATGGTGTCAGAAAAGAAACCAGGGACTCCTTTCAGAAATAGGAGTCTTGCCAGAAATGCTTAAATTGCATTATGGATCTAGATGCAAACATTGCTTAGTGTGGATGAGGATCACAAAATCTGGCCACTAATGAATGTATTGTTCTGGGACCAGAAGGCAGACATCCAAGACAGTTAAAAAATTAAAAAGGGGGACAACCACCTAATAAAATGCATAAAATTTATAATTTGCTATACCACGTATTTTTGATAGATTATATAACTCAAGAACGGTAAATGTAGCAAAGAGTTTGCCCAAAACGTGGCAATCCAACAGCAGGCAAATTAGCGAAATAATTTAAAAACAAAACTAAAAAACAAAAAAGAAAAAATAAAAATACAAAATAAAATTGTTACTTGTTGACCTTGCTTATGTTCCTATGAAAAGAAACTATTAAGTGAAAAAAAATAGGGCTAGTGTCATTATTTTATATCACTAGCAGTGATTTCTAAAATGAGATTAATAAAAAGTAAAGCCTGTACATGATAAACTTAATTGGGATTAAATTGAGCTAAAATATTGTACATAATGGTATGGTTCCAACTTAAATGTACAAATAAAAAAAAAAGATGACTCTGGCAGCTTTATAGAGTGCTTAGCAAAAAAATCCAAACCAACTAATTCTGCAAAATTAGTAGTAAATCCAAACATTTAAAGTGTGTATTTTATGTTAAAATGGTATAAAAACTTCTATTAAAAGAATTGTATTCGTCAATGTTGTGCTATTCTCTGGAATACTGTGTGGGTTTTGTATGTAAGTCTCAGAGCAAAAGAAAGCAGAAATTCAAGGTAACAGAAATATTAAAGACAAAGATATTTCCTTATAGAGAAGATGACTGCAAAGATTAGCTTGTACTTGAGAAGCAAAGAAAAAATTACCAAAAAAATCACAGAAATAAAAGCAGGAGGGAAAGAATCGCATATGGAAAGAAAAAAGAGAAGACAAAACCTTCTTTTTAACTTGAAATATAAGGAAAAACATTAAGCAACCAAAAGTAATTACTGTTAAACTAATGATGGAGCAGAATTTTAAGTAATACACGATCAAAAGGCTGAACATAGTAAAAATTGTAACTCAGAATAATGAAATAGTTAACTGGATATAAAGTAACTACAACTACTTATATTAACAGGTATTATTTTTCCACTGTAAACTGCCTTAAAAAGAAAAATTGCCATTCCCTGAGTGGGGTAAACCAAAAATTATTAAGAGTAGTGGGTTATGATATAATTCTTCCCAACTTCTGACACCTAATGAACACAGATGGCCATTCCACTGATGTTAGCCCAAAGCTGCACTACTTCGCCATCCAGCCTGCTTCTCCCCTTTCTCCTGCTGCAGCAGGAAAGGATCCTGTCCCAGCATGGACCAGTAGTCTTACATGGTATTTGCCATGTTCCTAATTATATTTTACTTAAATAATATATTTAAATTACTTTTTAAAAAAAAAGTGAAACTCACTCAAGAAAAATTAGTCCCATGTTTTACTTTCATATTCTTACCTTTAAAGTCAGTAAGTTTAAAAGCAAAAAATGCAGAAAAGAATTTTCTAATACAATACATTTCCTAAGGTCTTTGGAAAATTTATTATTGCAATCTAGCTGATTTAATATTAGATAATCATAATTTAAGTTTTCTTTTTAAAATGTATGTACTCAGAAAATATGCACACAGAAAACAGCAGAACCTTGCTAGTTAATGCTCCCTGAAAGAGTGAACATGACAAATTAAGAATCTTTACATGTTGAAGTTAACAAACACAACAGTTGACAAAATCACACATTTAAGAAATCATTTATAATTAGTCAGACAATAGTGTAGCAAAATTTTGGTGAACTTAATAATTTCGATAATATGGTACTTCATTAAAATGCCACATAATTGTTGGCTGTGAAAGATTTAAAGCAATCAGCCTGCTGTCAGTGATAACCTGGTTTGAAGATCAGTGCTTGAAATGATTAGCAAGTTTCTGCTGCATGGCTACTTTTCAATTCACTCTTACTTTCAGCTTTACAAAAATGCCACGACATAGAAGCTTCTATTTTCTAAAAACAATAATATCTTGCTTGATAAGTTCAAGAACAGTCTCCATAGCATAATGAAGATAAGGATTGTTTTTAAAGTAGTTTTTAAAGCAAATATGTATGATTTGATAAAGTAAAATTTTGTTACTCACTGAGAGAGACTATGGTAGATTGGATTAAAGCATTCAGAAGAACAAGAGAGAGCTTTTAAATAAGGAAAACAAAGCTCTACACTGAAGTTCAAAACAATGTTAAATATAGCAATAATGGCATTCAAAAATTCTTAAGTCTTTTCCAAAATCTTTAGAACCTCTTCACTATGGATATCATACTCACTGGCTCACTCACCTAGCTCACTTCCTTCACCCAGTCCCATGCATTTCTTTGAACAAGGCAGATAGGCTGCTGTTCTGAGAAAAGAGACTGGATGCTACAGTGTCTGTCCACCCAACTTCCAGCGTAAGTACAAAATTAGTCTTGCTTACACTGATACTGGATAGATTTTTCATCCAGTGCCTCCAACAGCTTAATTACCTTTGGGTTCTTACAGCTGAATTCTGTTTGTTTTGCCATGTTTTGCTTCTCTCATAATTTTATTGAAGTTCACATTTCATATTAGAGGTAAAGTCAGAGGTAAGTAATAAAGAGATAGAGGTTTGGTTTGTTTTGGTTGGGTTTTTTTTTTTTTACATTTTACAAAAGCAAAGTTTTCCTGGCCATCAACTGCCTGGTGTCTCTAGAAGTCTAAAATATCAAACCCTTAATCCATACAGAGAGGAAAGAGACAGAGTTTCCAATTTCCTAACAGAACTGCAAACCACAGCTGTAATATTAGGGGTGAAATCAACTTATTGCACCAAGCCCCTGTAATCTCCATAATTACCAAACCTTGTTCCCCTCAGCAAGGCGTAATTTATTCTTCCATGGTATATCATATTGCACCTGACTGTATTTACCATGACTTTGTACGAGACTCTAAATTCCTTAACTAAGCAATTGACTGCAGACTGGAACACCCTCACCTGAGGTCTGGCTTTCACCACTTAGCTCACATTCCAGGTGTGCTAACGGGCAGTAAAACTTCAAGTGGTTCAGCCACATAGTTCCATGAACTCAAGCCCAATTATGACTGAATGTACTACAAGCTATTGTCATCAAAGCCACTCAGAAATGAAAAAGGATGCTAATTTTGAAAATCTGTCCACAACCTTTTATGCCTTACACTGATGCTGAATGCAGGAACTAACGTTACCTGGTAAACTGCGGGGTTTTGACCTGCATCTCCTACTTTGTACCTAACTTTCTTCCACTGTGAAAGTCAGACCAACTCTGCTACTGCAGGAAGAGACCACTGCTGTAGCTCATCTCAAGACATACACATGCTGACTGTCCATCTGGGAAAGGCAACAGCCAGCTGGCAAACTGGCATCAACCAACAGCTAAGTTTTGTCTCTTACCCTCAGTACAAGCATTAATTTCGACCTCCTCTGTCCAACTATCTGCTTTCATAAAGATGAAGAAAAATTACCCAATCCAAGAGTAATTGGTGCTTCCTTTCTTATATTTCTGAACCTGGAGTTACTGGGTGAATGACCCATGGAATGGTCATACAAGTCTTGCTCCTTAACAAAAGCTAAAGCACAGTCTGTGCCTACTAAAAATTTTAGGACAAAGTAAGCTCAAAATATCTTGTAGCACAGAATGTGACAGAATAGCAGTGATAAAAATACAATACCTGGGGCATGCCATCCCCCTCTCCCATTAGATAGTCAATCAGCTGATTTGTTAGGGCTTCATCTTTTGCCCGTCCCACCTATCAAAAAAAGACACAAGAAACTACGATATGAAAGAAGAAGGGAAAAATAACTTTCTCATTAGAAGCCTTTCCATAAAGCACTGAAACTAGACAGATTTAGAACATGATTTTTTTAGTTCTGCTTGTTCAAACCAGATGATTCTTTGGTTCATCAGCTTTGACATGCAGTAGTTCATATTTATTCTCTAATGTGTTAAACTGGGATTTTAGATATGTTTAGATATCATCTTTACTGATACAGTTTTCCTTCTATTTGCAATATGTCCAAACACACTCAAGTGACGCTAGGAAAATGTCACAATACTGAAGGTAAACTTCTTAAAAAGATGAAAAATTTTTTGTTTTATCGAAGTTGCTTACTGTTTCAATTGCCATTTCCATAGCCAAGTTATCTTCTGTGCTTGGACTTTTCATGAAGTGCCTTAATGCCTAAAATGATACAGAAGGAAAGTTAAAATTGAGACACATGAAACTCACTTTTTTATAATTTTTATCAAGTTCTCTCTCTCTGCATTTTGATAGACAGGTGGCACACTGAATGCTTATCTCAACTATAGAGGTAGCAGCTGCTCCTACAGATACTCATGCAAGAAACAATTGAGTCTTTGCCAAATTCTGATGTACACCTTCACTAACTGTGAAAGATGTTAACAGCAGTATGGTGAGAACAAATTAATGATTAATGTAATTAATGTCACAATGTGATTAATGTCATGTTTTTAATGTCACGGAGCCCCCCATGCCACAGTTGAAGGAGTTTTCACCTACAATGGCGGTAATGTGCAAAAATCAGTCATGTAGTATGCGTTCAGTATGCAAAAGTCAAACATTTAATAAGCATCAGTTCACAGACTTGTAACTGATCAAAAGTGTGTCAATCAACATACTTCAATTAACATATTTTCTTTTTTTAAAAAAAGCTTTCAGTTAGGGCACGCTACAGCAATTAATGAATTAGTTACTCTGCAACCAAGTCTCCACTGGTCAAGCCAATGAAATGTAAATAAATTGCTGCTGTGGATCATGACATTTAGAGATTCATTGACAATAATATATCCGTGATTCACCTCAAGCTTCTACTGCTATGAAAAACCTATGTGCATGGCAACGTACAATTCACAGAACACATTCTAGATAACTGTAAATATAAATAGTTTGCTTGCATTTTTTACTCTTTTAAAAAAAATTCAGTATGTCATCAGTTAAGGCACTTAAAATCTACCATGGACTTCCCTGAAGTACTGTATTTTGAACAGTTTCTATAAACGTTTAACTTTTACTGGCTTATCCTTTCAGTACTGACCCGTCCATATTGACCACACAGCAAGAAAAATTTCCCCGCCTGAAAATGTTTCTTTTCTGCTTCAAAATATAGTGCAATGCTCTGATAATCTTCATTGGTAGTACTTTGAGAACCTGCAACAGAAGATAGCAGGGTATTCTTATTAAGGAAGATAAAGACTCTACTGAAGGAACATACTCCTATTTTTTTTTTTTACTGATATTCAAAGGAAATCAAAGCCAGACAGACTCAAATTATGTCTTACACATTTTGTCCCGTTTTAATCAGACTAAATGTCAAATATTAGGAGCTAATAATACAGTGAAATAATTGTTTCCACAGGTTTTACACCACAATGGGATTTCTGTTTTTCACAGAATTATAGAATGATTTGGGTTTGAAGGGATCTTAAAGATCATTTAGTTCCAAGCCCCTGCTATGAGCAGGGACATCTTTCACTAGGCTAGCTTGCTCAGAGTTCCATCCAACCTGGCCTTGGAACACACCCAGGGATGGGACGACAACTCTGGGCAACCTTTTCCAGTGCCTCACCACCCTCACAGTAAAGAAATTTTTCCTAATATCTAATCTAAATCTACTCTCCTAATTTAGTTTAAAACCATTCCCCCCCATCCTGTCACTACATTCTGCTCTAAAAAATCATAGTGAAATGTCATTACATGATCTAATAATGAATTTTTCCATTATGTCTTGGCAACAATAAAGCAGGGCAAGTGATTATGAGATTATCACCTGAATTGCATTCACAGTTTAAGAATATGGAAGCATACTTGTATTGTACGAAGCAAGGCTATCAGGGCTAATGCAACCATGTGGTAGCAGAGAATAGTACTTAAATCTTCTAAACAAGACTCCATTTTGCTGTACACATGTAAAACAAAGACAGCCACAACTCCAGTTGGTTTTAAACCCTTTTTCCACCCACTTAAGTTTGAGACATCCTATTTTGGATAAAAGCATAAGGAACAGTAGAACAATTGTGGCCACCTCGACAAGCATCTGCAACCATACATCTCCAAGCTAACTGTTGCCAAGTTTTTATAACCTTCATAACAAGAAATCATTTTCTAAAGGAAGAGATTAATTGAAAATATGAGAATTTGGGAGATAAATATGTGGAGCTGATAAGGCACTCTTCAAAGGTGCCTCACACAGAAGAAAACTATAAAATTGAGAGCAAATTGACAAGCTGGACTCTGATTGGCTTGATAGCCCAAGATAAAAGTCAGCTTTTCAGTAAGGTCTCCTTTCCATCTCTCACTGAGATAAGAGGAGGCCACAAAGGGTCTTAAAGAGAAAAAAAAGGAAAAAAGTGACATGGAAGAAAAGAGTTGGAACCACGAGAAAAGGAAAAGGGAACAAAAATCAAGAACCATACCAGTGAAATGCTCCATTTTGTATCAAGGTCAAAGAAAGGGATTCCTCAATGGGCACAAGAAAATAGTCTAGACAAATGTTTTATCTCTATGGATAAGCAAAAAAAAGCTGTAGGACAGGCAAGATTTGAAAACAACCCAGACTGAAGACCAAGGGAGATATCTAAGCTGAAAGCAGAGTCTGGCTTGTAGGCCTGAAGTACACACATTGGCAAATCTGGCCGCAATGACTGGAAATGGGAAACAAAACTTCACACCCATTGTGTTATGATTTCAAATTGGTTGAAATCAACTAAAAGAACAGCAAAACATAATGCAAGCAAACTTTGAACCTGGAATACTCACTGATGATATCAGCATAAATCTCCATCTTGTTGTGTTGCTGAGCTAATGTGAAAGCTTCATTATTACACTTGGACATAACCAGGAACTGGATGGCAGAACCATAGTCACCAAGCTGCAGAAAGAATCTAATCAGAATGAAAAATTAATGCCTTAGTACTTAATGAAGCTTAATGAATACACCAAATGTTTCAGGAATATAATACACAACATACATACAAATACAAAACACTTCTAATCCATTTTCTATCTCGAATTGCTTTAACTAGGTTCCTAAAATTAACTTAGTAAAAATAATCCAGCATGGCAATTTTTTATTATTGTCTAAACTTATTACTTCATGTTAATATAATTTTAATCAGAAAGTAAACAACAACAACAAAAAATCAGTACCTGTTTAGTTGTCCAAATCTTAGAGATGATGAATGAACTGAACTGAATTATACAGTCAGTGGCCAAGTACCAATAACCAGAGTCTAATATGTTAGCAAGCCTCATAAACTCCCAATAGATAAAAGACTTCTTTTTAATAAGCATAACATGATTGTTACCTGGCCACCATCTTTGCTCCTTCAAGAGACTGTGTTTCTCTTACAATATTAACAGCCTTTTCAGGATTATTTAGGTGATCCAAATACAGTCGAATTACACTATCCCATTGTTTGGCATGTTCATAAGCTATCACAGCTTCCGTGTACCTGCAAAATAATGGTTCCACATCAGTTTTTCTAACTTTGTAAATAACTCCTTATAATATGGTGTGAAGGAAACATAAAGTATTTTATTTCTGTGACATTACTCTGTGACACCTTCCATTCAGTTTGCATGTAATTGCATTGCTCTGCATTTACTATGGGTTTTTTGGTATCTATTTCATTTTCTCTTAGGAGAATGAAAAGCAGAGGCAACAGAAAAATGTCTTACCACAGTACTATTTTTGACCTACTCTGCCAGCATCCCTTTTGCTATATATTAAAAACAGTTCATCTGTTCCATATGAAATCACTTGGGAGGGAGAGAACAAAAAAACCCAAACAAGACACCTAGGTGTATAATTTTTAAAATAAGACCTTATTTTGGTTCTGTAGACAAGATAAGAAATTTCTCATTCTCTCACTATGCAATTGACACAAACAGTATTTTCTAGTCTCATCAATGCAAACATTAAACTCTGGTGCTGTTTCATATTTTAAAGTATCATTATTCTGAAGCATGTTTACTTACAGGTAAAGACTAGAAGGAACTACATTCTGTGATGAAATATTACCTATCTGGGGCTTTAACTTCAGCTAATAACTTCATATTATTCAACATTATGCAAGTGCAGCCATTAAGATGTACCAGTAATTTGATTCTAGAATGAAAAGATCTCTTTCATGATTATTCTCCCTTTGAATGACCTTTAAAATCACAGCTACAGAGTTGTTAGACACAAACTGAACTTGAATACTCTGCTAATTGGAATATTGCATCATGTTCAGTACTTTAAAACCTTTGATGACTTTTCTTAAAAAGATATTCATGTTTAGACAGGAAAACAATTAATTAGAAACACATCTTTGATACCAGCAGAATGTCCTTAGATTATGTTTCAAATCTTTAATACACTAAGTGTACACTTAAGTTTACATATTTTAGAAACTGTTTTCACAAGGCTATTTTATGCAAAAGTTTCAGTATGTGTTTTAATTTATTTTACAAAAATGCTAATGTGTAACAATAACAACAACAGCAATAACATGTTTTATATTAAAAAAGAGCATTCGAAAGTACCTGCCATCTGCTTCCTTGGCCTTTGCATATTGTAGGTGAATTTTTGGAGATGAAACATGAGGAAGAAGTTCACCAACCTTTGCCCTAGAAAGACATTAGCTATTTAATAAATATATCTGGTTTCAAATTTTCTCCAGTAAAACTGTCATATTTATATCAACACTGAAAAGGAATCTGAGAGAAGAAACTGAACATAACGGATAAGCTTTGAAATAATTTTAGTATTTTCAAAAAGTTGCACTTTATAAGAACTGGAAATTACAGACTGCTTTATGAGCATACAGGATTGAAGACAGTCTCTTCTCTTTTTTTAAGTCTGAGATGTAGAAGCGTAAGAAGTGGCAGACCAAGGATTTTTATCTCAGGTGTTCTTTCATTAACCCATAGAAGAAGCACAGTATTAAAACTGTAACCTGAAAGATCTATAAAAGCCAGCAAACTAAGCAGTGGGCCTTTCAGGACAAAGGATATGAGAGACTCCAGAGAGGCTGACCTTAAATCTCACCTCTCTGACTAAAAGATGGGCACTCTTCAAACTGAACCTCCCCCTGCTAGAGCAAACAAAGCTCCTACCTCCCTCTTCCCAAATCAAGGTTATCATTAAATGCAAGCTACTCTCCTTAACCAAGTGTTCTCCTGGCTCATTTTGATGCCACTGACAATTCTTTGATGGAATAAAATTTTCATTTTTCAAATAAATGGACATAATATTCCAACCTAATCTTTCACTCATATGAAAGAGGAGAGGTCTTACTGAACTCTCCAAACAGTTCTTAATGTGAGGAATCCTTAAAACATAATTAGGCCAGAACTGAGCCCTTAAATCTCCCAGAAAATTTGACTTTTCCAATGGCTACTTCACAATACTCAAATTAACTTATAAAAAAAAAATTATGATACTGGCTACTCTTGAATCATTTCCAACTGTCCAAATACTCAGCTTCAGCTATGCATGTTATAAAACTAAGAAATATAATTAATTAAACAGTAACTACACAAATATGGTTACTAAATTCAGTGTGGATGTGTGCATGTGCATACACCCACAAAGGACTTGAAACTGCAGGAAACTTGAAACATAACACACAAAAAAAGAAAAATAATTATCTCACATTGACAGTCAGACTATATTAAAACAACATAAATTTCTGAGAGAACCTTTAAGCTTGGATTTGAAACAATACAATCAATGAACCATAGTTAATGAGGCATTTGTGCTATTCAGAGAATCAATCTTTTCCAAAGAGAACCCCAGCAAATCCTCTGAAATATAACATTTCCCTGAAACCTGTACTTACCAGTTTTTACACCGGATGTATACTGATGCTGCCTTGTCATAATATTGTCCCTTTTCATACAGCTGAGCAGCTTCTGAAAATTGCTACAATATTGGAAATCATTAAAATATAATTTCTCAATTAAGATCATGAATAAATAAATAACCTAATGAAGTCACATATTCAGCCTTAACTTTTATTAACTCTTTTGAGTACCTTCATATTCTCCAGAATAGCTCCACAGTCTCTTTTTAATACCCTGCTGGGATGTTTAATGGCCTGGTTTACCCCTCGACGGATATCTCCCATTCGAATGGACATTTGAGCCACTCCAGCAAGGCAAACTTCATCGTGTTCCTGGTACTAGCAATCAAATGAAAAGCAGTAACTATAGATTACACATTAGAAAACCAAGGTCACAAAAGCGACAGTAATCAAGCATTGAAACAAACTAACAAAACATTACAGATTTAACAGCATTTAATTTAGAGCTGAATTAAAAACTGGAATTTGAATGAGTCTGAAACATGATAACTTAATGTATATCGTGACAGTACAATGCTATCATTACTAAAAAGGAATTACCTTATTGTTTCCAGTGATTCCCTTCTCATAATGTGCCAGAGCATTAACATAATCACCCCTGAAAGAAAACTGTAAGTTATACAGACAAATATTTTTAATAGGAAGAGATGGCTGCCTTCCTACCACACAGATTATGCATGTATCTGTCTTGATTTAGACATAACGACTGCATAGAAGGTTGTGAGGTATGCAAGAGGTGGACAGTTGCACAGAATGCCATGGCACTTCCTATGGACTTTATCAAATCTGAGTCAAAGAGGCACTTCCAACTCTCAATTCTGTTGTACAGAGACCAATAAACCTCCCTTGAAAGGCAAAGAATCTATCTGCAAAATACATCTCGGTATTCTCAGCTCGACTCCACATTTTTCTGGAAGATAAATGAAGCTAATCTTTGAAATTACTTATAATTTTTGCAACACAAAATCAAAGGCAATTTTTTTTCCTGAAGTATATTCAGAACTCAAGTTCCAGATGGTTGCATTGATTCAACTGCGTCCATTCCTTCCTTTCTGTGACCAGCAAGTGTCCTCTCTCAATGCCAGGTGTACTGCCAGGGGGAGGGAGTCGTCTACAAACTATTAGTAGGTAAGTTTTTCCTCCTGACTTAGGCACTAAACAGACCAGGTTTTATCTGTTTATCTAAAATAGACTTTAAAATCATGTCAGATGGTTAATACCTTCTGTCTTTCAGGGATTGGCAGCCTTGAAATTTGACACACCTCTACCTAAATGATTTAAGAAAATGAAGGCTAACAGATATTTAAAGAAATACAGGCAAAAGGCATGGCTTTCATCCAGCATAATAAGTGCTAAATGATTTGGACTTTCTCTATTTTCCAAGCACTGCCTGCAATGAAGTTTTATTTAGTAGATGATATTATATGTTGGGACCTACCAGTTGCAAAGAACCTACATGTACTGAAATTAGTGAAAAGGAACTACGATTTGCTAACATGTCTCTAGCATGAAGGATTCCTTGCAAAACTCCTCTTCCTCATACTACAGCTGCAAGACCTCACTGAATCCTCTCTCAGCAACGCAGTCATCTGAAGTACCTCAATCCTGTGCTCTTCTATTGAGCATGAGTATTGGTTTAATATTCTTATACTACAACCTTACAGGAGAACTTACATGAATTCGAGCTGGACTGCATATTCCTTTGATATGAAAGGGATTTGGTCCGGGGCCAGACGCTTAGCCAGCTGAAGTGCTCTGTCCCAGTGCTGCAAGTCTTTTCGCATCTATTAACAAAGAACAGTAACATTTTCTGATGCAAGTATCAAATTTGGAATTCTATCCTGAACTTGAAATTATTCTAAACACAAATATTGAGTTAATATTTTAGAAAGATTCAGACAATTTGAGAGACATTCACCCTGAAAGAAGGTCTGTTAGGATGACCCTGGAAATGACAGGCCTGTCAGTCTAATTTCAGTGCCTGGTAAAATTATGGAGAAGATTATTCTGAGAGTTACTGAAAAACACTTGAAGGACAATGCAATCATTGGTCACAGCCAGCACAACTTCATGAGAGCAATGTCCTGCCTGACAAACCTAATTTCCTTTTATTATAAGGTAACCCACCCAGCTGATCAAGGGAAGCCAGCTGATGTAATCCCTTTGGATTTCAGTAAAGCTTTCCATACTGTCTCTTAAAGTATCCTTCTGGACAAAATGTTTACCACACAGCTGGATAAACACATCACGGGATGGGTCAGCAACTGGCTCACAGGTCAGGCACAAAGGGTTATAGTGAATGGGGTGATATCATACTGGAGACCTGTCACTAGTAGGGTTCCACAGGGCCCCATTCTCAGCCCTTCAACATCTCTTCAACATCTTCACTAATGACTAGGTCACAGGACCCAAAGGTATAAGTTTACTGATGATACTAAATTGGAAGGAGCTCTTGACTCCCTCAAAGGCAGGGAGGCCCTGCAGAGAGACCTCAACAGATTAGAGGGCTGGGCACTCACCAACTGTATGAAGTTTAACAAAGGAAAGTGCTGGACTCTGCACCTGGGACAGAGCAATCCTGGATGTACAGACAGACTGGAGAATGAGACACTGGAAAGCAGCGCCACAGAAAGGGATCTGGGGGTCCTGGTCAACAAAAGTTGAATTTGAGTCAGCAGTGCCCTGGGAGCCAGGAGGGCCAAGCGTGTCCTGGGGGGCATCAGGCACAGCATCACCAGCCAGTCAAGGGAAGGGACTGTCCCGCTCTGCTCTGTGCTGGTACAGCCTTGCCTTGGATACTGTGTGCAGTTTTGGGCACCACAGTATAAGAACGATCTAAAGTTATTAGAGAGTGTCCAAAGGAGGGCAACAAAGATGGTGAAGGGCCTTGAGAGGAAGCTGTATGAGGAGTGGCTGAGGGCACTTGGGTCTGTTCAGCCTGAAGAAGAGGACACTGAGGGGAGACCTCGTTGCAGTTACAACCCCCTTGTGAGGGAAAGAGGAGGAGGGGCAGACACTGATCTCTTCACTGTGGTGCCCAAACACAGGACCTGAGAGAATGGCTTGAAGTGGTGTCAGGGCAGTTTTATGTTGGATATAATTTAGGAAAAGGTTCTTCACCCGGAAGCATGGTTGGGCAATACAACAGCCTCTCAGGGAAGTGGTCACAGCACCAGGCCTGACAGAGCTCCAGAAGCATTTGGATAGCGCTCTCAGGCACACGGTGTGACTCTAGGGGTTGTCCTGTGCAGGGCCAGGAGTTGGGCTTAATGATCCTTGTGGTTCTCTTCCAATTCAGGATAGTCTGTGATTCTAGTCACACAATGGCAAGATCAGAATCATAAAAGGGCAAAATTACCAGAAGGTAAAATATTCCAACATTAATCTGGAAACGAAAACAGCAGAAAATATACACAAATTAATACCTCAAGAGCAGCAATAGGACAGGAGGATGCCAGATACAAATCCTGAGCCAGATTAAAATCACTAGTAAACATTGCAAGATGTCCTGCTAGAAGGTTGTGGTCTTCTATTCCCTGTAGAAAGACATCATAGGTGTAGAAGTAGTCCAAAAGAAAATAAATACTATATAAATAACATAATCTAGTAAGCCAAATAAAAATAGTAAACCAAAATATCCTTACATTTTTCAATGATGTGTATTGGATTCTACAAACCAGAAAAAGTCCTTACAGGCCACTAATGCTGTCTAAAATCAGCAATTTGCAGAAGCATAATTTTAAGGTACTATTTAACTTCTAGATGTATAAATGCAATCAAGTTTTGTTTTGGATTTTTTTTTAATATCAGTCTTCAACATTTTCTCAAAAATAAAAAAAAGGAAATAAGACCCTCCCAACACCTGAGACATGAATATATTCTGCTGTTTTCAAACACATGCAGAAAGACATACTGTGCAGTCCAGTAGAGACTGCAACCACTTCAAGAAAAAAACAGTCAAGAAGTCTGTAGTTTGGACACTTTATCCTCTATATCCCTTGAAAGCAACTCAACTTCTGCTTGAACAAAAACAACCCCTTACCCTGCCCACCCCCTCCCAAAATAAGAATTTAGCATTCTTAAAGAAAAATTAAATTATCATATTTCCTGTGTAAGACTTTACATTTTACCTTTATCTGCTCTAGTGACATCACCATCCCAGCATTACCAGATGCTCGAAAAACACGTATTGCAAAATCCACCTCCATATGATGTAAGCAAGCTTTGGCCAGCTCATTCCAACAAGACTGGTCATTCAGAAGGCTGCAGACCTCCCATGCTTCAGAAAACCTACAGAAGGTAAAACACACTTACAACTATTTTAATTTTAGATATTACTTATACCCAAAACTCCCCCTCAAATTTTTTTCCTCTCTGTTAGAGAAAACATAAAAAACATTTACTTCTAAGCCACGGAGGGAGTGATGTATCAGGAAGAAAGTAAAAATACAAATGAGTACCTTACATTTCTATTTCTTCTATTTCTACCACACTTTTTCAGGAAACCATCTGCTTTCTCTACTATGGCATTCTTTCCATTATAGTGATTTTGTATTGCTTCATTACAGTGGGAGGACAGTACACTAGAAGCATTTTCAGCCAGTTTTGGAGGAGCCACTGTCACAAAACCCTGAATAAGTCTTGAAAAAAATTACTTTAGGCTTTTACTCAAAAGTGAAAAAAAAGCCCGAATCACCACTGGGTCACTTATTTTGTTTGGTCTGCCTGGAGAGCTATGTGAACTTACGGATCAATCTAATTTATCAGTATTCAGCAGGACACTTTAAAATCACCAGGATATGCTGTATTGAACTATAAGCACAGAAAACAATTTACACAATATAATTAAAATGCAGATGTACCTTTTCAACATTAGAGTCTGAGTAAGCATTTGTCTCAGCACATCAGGTCCAAAGTCTTTCAAATTGCCAAGGAAACTGTGAGTACTTAAATAGATGTTGTTTGTTTTCCCACTTGGAGTCTGACAAGTTAATTCTCCATTATACAACAACAAAGGCTTATGGGAATAGGGGACTTCCGTACCACCTGCCAAAATAATCTTTGATCCTAGATTCAAAGATCAGGAAGAAAAAAAGACATCTTGTAAAAATCCCTACATGGTAAAAAGTATAACAAGCAGCTGAAACCATGTATATTTGGGCACTAATTCAAGGTCTGTAATTCTGGCAATCAACAACTATACAAGCACATATCTTTCAGTAAAGTAAATATACAGAATTTAAAGCTTCTAAACCAGTAAGGTCCTTTTCCAAATGTTTGCAGGTAAGTTTCAACATTTCTCTGTCGCAAATATAGAAAGGGCTATGTTTACAACTTTAACATTTTAAGTGAATACAAGTTTTGTGACTCTGATGCAAGTTTTGTCACCCTGATCCTGAGATTTTTCTCATGAATGCTTCAACATAGAATTGAAGCACAATGTGTAACTTTCAAATGAAATATTAATAGCAAGAAGCTTATGGAGTTGTTGAGACCAAAATGCCTTGAAGCCTTACAGAGAAACCTACAAAGTAATTAGTTTTCTATTCATCAGTTGCACTTGAAATCATCTATAGTACTATTTATATTTATATGCATTTTATTTAAGACAAATGAAGATTCAGAACATGTTTTACTTTATTAACTAAAATAGTGAATAACCTTTTTAAAGAGCTTATGGTACCTTGAATGGCATCCTTATGAAAAACATAAGTGTACACTTTATCATCATCAAAAGCAGCAAAAACACCTTTATCCATTGGCCAGTTTTCCCACAGGATTCCTTTAATGGTTGGTGAGAAGTCTGGAATCTCATACACTCTATCATTTACCTACATATAATGTAAAAGTAAAATTATTACCAAGTGACTAAGGCAAGAAACAAAATATTCATCCCAGTTGTGATTAAAAATTTTAAAAATAATGTATGTAGTCCAGAAATAGAAAAATTGTTTTAAGAAAGAGTTTTCTTATAAGCGGTGATTCTGAATAACACGAGTTTAAATTTGAAGTGGAGAAAATACACATTATATAAATTATATTTACTATTCTTTAAAAAAAAGGTATGGTGAGGGGCAGTGAAACTGGCTAGATTATCTGTATTTAAATACACAAGTATATACATTTTTGAAAATTACCGATGAGGAACTTACTATGATGAAATTGTCTTGATCTAGTATGACAGATTTTATTTCCTTACATTACCATTAAATTATCTTCAAGCCTCCTTGCCAATTTCTTCTATCAGCATACAAGCTGGAGCGACAAAATCTTCTTCATTTTTTATTAAAAACACTATATAGTTGAAAAGCCTACTTGTAAATATATTGTATTGGTATCCCACACTAACTTACTGGACAATAGACAAAGCCATCACTTTTGTCATCTATGAAAGCCATTCTGGTTCCATTGGGATCTGGAAAAACCTTTCTCACGCTGACAGGATGCCGGTATTCATTCACGTATTGCCAGTCTTCAATGTAGAAATAACGAATAACTCCAGTCTAATGAGAAATAATAGAAAATGTTAATAATTACATCAGTAGCGGCGAGCAGAAAACTAACTTGGCTGTAGTGTCTTCCATCTTAGAGTACTGAGTGTTCAAAAAAAGTACTTCCAAGTGGGTTTTTTTGCTTCCTTCTCACACCCTGTTTTGGGTGAGACAGGAAAAATTTTTGGGGGGCAAAGAAAAGATTTGGGAGGTTTGAGGGGTTTTCTGTTAGTTTTGATATTTATCTCCCTCTGCTTTGGGGAGACAAGTGTTTACTGTGCAGTTCTCTAAACAAATGAAATGCCTGTCTCATTGCTGAGAGAAGCTGAACCTTAAAAAAAAGCTGTAAAATTTGCTTCCAAAGAAGAACCACACATTCTTAAAAAGAGAGGTACCTAACTCAGGGAATAAAAACAATCAAACTAATTTGTGATTAAAGGTATATTTAAAAAAACGTGGCTTTCGACATCAATGGTAGAATTTGCACACATCAAATTGACTGGTTGCACATTTAGTACTTCAAATTTATCAGCACCAGTTTAGGTACTGCAGAGGTGGGAAAGACCTCATCTGTTACAAAACCACTCAAGTTATTAAACCAGCGATAAAACCAGAGATAGTGGTTCTGCCTCTCCTCTGGAAGGCCAATACACCAGTCGATACCACAAAGAGCACAATACTACAGTGCCAAACATGCTCTGTATTCTCAGTGCCAGAAAGTATTAAAAGGACAAAAAACTACCCTCATGCATAGAAAAATCTCCAGAAAAATACATAAGCATGTCCACATCCTTCTTCATCTTCTTCTGCCCTCCTTAATTCCTATCCTTGTAGAAACACATTAAAAAAATCCTCTTTGGACAAAGGCTTCAGTAGCAAGTCAAGCCTTTCAGTTATGCTATGACATTTGTATATATCAGTACCTTTTTGTCCACATTTTTCACATCACCACCTAAATCAACAAATTTGCAAGGCAAGTGATATGTTTTTTCTTGTATCTGGAAGACATTTTGACTGCTAACCCTCTCACTAATGCAATAGAATTAAATTCTGCTATTAAAATCAGTGTTTCGCAACAAACACTAGTAAAAGCAAAACTTAACCATTCCTGCCGATGCACATCATATAAATTCAACAGGAAAGAAAGCTGGATGCAATTTTGACTGTATTTTCTCAAAGTCCTTGTATAGAAAATAATCCACTGTAAAGATCACAGATGCACTTTTCGTTTTTCTAAAAGCATGAGCAGTAATCCAAATAATTCAGAGAGAAATATATTCCATCTAAAAAGATCTTTAAAAAGAAGTAATACTCACATCTGTACCATATATGAGGAAGTCACTAGTTAAAGCATGGCACAAAATTTGGTATTTATCATCATCTGCTGGGAAAAGTCGAGTTTCTCGTTCTTCCTGAGCACCCAAACCCTCACTTTCTATCTAAATATAAAGAACAGAATGAACTGAAAAACTCCACTGTTAACAACAGGGTATCATAGTGTTGCTTGTATCAAACTGTAAGAGAATGAGATGAAAAAAAACTTGCACGTGCATTCCTCAAGAACCCAGCATCTGCTTTTGTCACATTACCAGAGACCTTTAAAATAAAACTTGTTAAATAGCTGACAAGAAAATGTTTTTGTTTACCTGTTCTAGTCTAGGTTGTATTTCTAAGTCTCCAGATACTCAGCTCTAGGACTTTAATTAGCCAGCAAAACTATTCTGAAGAATTTTAAATTTTTATCTCCATTAACTGAAGATCATTCGATTTTATTTAATTTTTAAAATTAATTAACTTGTTCAGCTTAGATCAACTCATTAGTTCAACAATCCAAACTGCCAGAGCTCTTACCATATGCAACTGGATTTTACCCTCAAAGAGAGCAGCAGCATAATCGGAATTAAGGCGCATACTTGCTACTGTCCCCAGGTACTCCACATCTTTAAGCTTTTTTACATCTAAAGGATTCAAACAGAAAAGATAAGGTAAAAATATTTTGATTTTGTATAGGTGTTCACTTATCATCTAAATTTGCAGCTGAGTGAGCAGACGTGAAAAACTCCCAACTAAGCAGAGAGGGGACAAGTCACACATAAAGAGACTTTCTTCTTAGCAGCCAGAGAACTGGTTAGAAAGTACAAGAGAAACTCTTTTCCTATGCAACTCTGACTAGTATTCTTACAGTTTTAATTAATTTACTGTCACTGAAAAAAGGGGATGCTTAGAAAAACATGAAAGTTTTAAATCCACCATCTAAAATTTGGACACAGCGTAACCAATTTTTCCTTATCCCACACAAACAACATGAACATCTGCCAAACTGAGAATTTAAACTCTCTGATCATAGTTCCTAGGTACTATGCCAAACTTAGTACTTTAAGACACAGATATATAATGTCTCAAAATCCTGAAGTCCTTCATTGATTAACAAGATGATGTGAAAAAAAACAAGTAAGCAACAGCCTACATTTCATGACCAATACCTCAAATGAGAAGTTTTATTTCTATTATTTACAATGCCTTGCCATAACTGCTTCAGCCTGAGAAGAATATTATCCCATCCTAACAGGACCATATGGCAATTCAAGTTTTTATTGTACAACGTGGAATGTCCAGAACTGCTAAACACAATACTGAATTAATAAAATAAGACCAAGTGCTGCATTAGTTTTAAGATAACTAAATTTATGCTTACTATTCTCTCCAAGTGCATAAAACCAAGCCCGATTGTTCATTCCTACAGCCAAATGATAAACACCAATAGCAACAAAACTGGGCTCTACTTCAACAGACACCGTGACTGGTAGCTCCTGTAAGAAAACAAAACAAAATACAATTTTCATCCACTTTTAATACTTACTTTAATTATATCTACATGAAGTTTAAAAGGAAGAGGTTATCATACTCTCTCCACATGATTTGCGATGGTGACTTCAAGAAGAGAAGTGAGGTATGCGATTCGTGTACTGCAAGCATCTCCAAGGATTGGAAGCTTTGTCAAGAAAACATGGAGGGATCCTTTTCGTGTAGATACTGCCAACAGCTGTCCGTCATCTGTCCAAGCCATCTGATCTACACCTAAAACATTCACAAGTTTTTGTAAAAAAATATAATCCTTTTAACTTCTGTAACCAACAAACACTTACTTTGCTCTACTATAAAAATGGTAGGAATTAATATCTAGAATGTATGTACTAAAGTACTCAAAGATAACAAATTAATGTAATTCCAAGATTAATTAGAATCACTCAGATCAAACACATAATTTCCTAATATAGCATTTTACTGAGAGTGAAGACTTCACAGAATCGCAGAACTGTTTGAGTTGGAAGGGACCTTAAAGGCCATCTAGGTGCAACCCACCTTCCGCTAGACCAAATTACACATCTGTTACAAAACTGATCAACACTCTTTCTATTCTCAACACTGACAGTTCAGGCAGCACATTCAAAGTGATCCATAATACCGGAAGCAGCTGAGCAGAATTCAATCTTACTCCCTTTATTGCCAAATTAGTAAGTACTAAATACAGAAATGGCGTTTGTTTTTCAGTGTCTGAAAATGCCATTAGAAAAACCATATTCTAACTGACTAATACCACATTCCAAGGAAAACAGGGCAAGTGTTGTGCTGACAATATCCTAAATATATTTTAAAAAAAAATTTTAAAAAGGAAGGTTCTTAGAAATAAAAAATCTGGAGGCAACCAGGAACTTGACAATAAATGAAGCACTTATAAACACCACATGAGGAGATAAGGGTGGAAACTCACTACTCAAGAAAATAGTTTTGTAACACTGTTCTGGAAGCCACAGGCAAAAGTCCTGTACATCAGGATGAAAACAGAATAAGTATCATATGTTTTGTACAAGAGATGTTGAAAAGCACAAAAAAAATCATGGAAAGAAGCAGAAACCAGTTAAGTGCATCACTTCAGTAATGTGAATATTCTGTATTACAGATTCAAAACTGCACAACACTAACTGATCAAATATTCTGAGAGCTGTACTTCTCTATACTTTGAATAGCTAAAATATGCTCCCATTTTGCTACAGGTCACCTAATAAATACAAGTTGGGAAAGCAGGAGTTTTTTAAAAATTCTATATTTACACAGTTTTTCCAACAGCGGTACTTTCACTCGATAAACAGAGACACTGTCAAAATTCCAGTTTACTTAATTAGTAAAAATTTCTATCCCCATGGAGAAAGTTAACATACCTTTGTTTTCATCATCCAAGTTTATTATGGCATACATTTCTCTCATATCTGTCAGATCATGGATTTTAATGCTAAAACAAAAATAAAGAGTCAGTCATTCTCACCCATCTAAATCTCAGTCATCATAAACTGGAAGAAACCCAATCCAATCAAGACAGCTTAATGGAGCAAAAAGTAGAGCACAAATGCAAAATGCCTTCAATTTCCTAAAAAACAACACATTGTTAATCCATCACTGTAAACAGTGTATCACTATACCACAGTACAACAATATTTGCTCAGAGAACTAAAATTTGAGGAAAAGGCACAAATCCAATTAGAAAGAATTCACGGCTGGGAAACACAGACTGTTATTCCCTTTTGATATGTTACAGCATTTTACTTTAAAAACACAATACTGATGGACACATAGGGCTTGAAAGACAGATGTAAAAAATACTTTCAATCCTGCTGCATATAAAAGGGACAGAATGAGAGGTTACTTATGGTGTCATGTCACTCAATGTATATTAATCCACTCAAAGAAATAACCCTTATTGTACAATAGCTCAAGTGCTTGAAGTTGCACCATGTTTTGCTCACAGTTATACCACTCTTGATGTGCAACTGTCATAAATCAGCGGTTGGTCCCACACAGAGCTGAGGACAGAGAGAACAGTTTGACTCCTACTATGACACAGCTCCTCTTTTGCAGAAGAATTCAGATATCACAGAATCAGGGATTAGCAGATGAGGAGCTAAAGGAGCTAATCTATCCTATGCACAAAACATTCTGGAAAAACTCCAGTGTATTTAATTGTTTTTTCCTTAATTCCTTACACTTTCCAACTTTTGTCTAGACTGCAGGTAAGACCAAACACCAGAGAGGAGGATATCAGTTATCAACATACTCAGTACAGATTTAAATTAATTTTTCTCCTGTTGTTAAGCAGATGTTTATGCTCAATCAATAAATCTTAGTAAAGGAATTTGGACTTTTTTGCAGCCAAGCAACATAACAGAAAAAGAATGAATCAAAAAGAATAATTTATACTAAAATTAACTTCTTTTTTGTTTACAATTAATTATATTAATTACAGCTGCAGAGATTTTTGTCCATAATAGCTTCTCCTAACTCTAGGCAGAGCAGCAGTTCCACAGAGCAATTCATCTTGTCTTTTCTAAACTCACTTCTTTGGGAGCCTTGAAGCCTTAGGAAGCATAGCATGAATGCCCAGTAGCTACAGCTCTGGGAGATGAATTCTATTCTTTATCTATAAAACTACCACTTACCAATTGTCTCCACATGACGCAGCTTTGTTTAAAGACTGTGATATAGCAATGCTACTTAGATTATCCTTATGATTATGAGCTTGAAAGACTTCTTGTCCTATTTCACGAATGTGCGTAGAAATGACTACAAAACACCCTTGTGAGAAACCAATCATAATGTAGCCGTCACCATACCTATTACAAAAAAGCAACAATTTAGAAAAGAGACCTATTAATGCAATATGCAAAAAGCATTTTTGTTCAGACTGCTGGCATACTGTCAATGCCTCCCAGCAACAGGAAAAATAAACAAATTAGGGGAATTTATATATATCATGTTGAACTGTATAACATAAAATAGGTTAAGGGAAAACTACCACAGGTCCTTAAAGCAAAGAACCACGTTTGTGCTCAGACGACTCGTAAGTCATCTTTATTCTCTCCTGCATTCTATAATGCCACTTTATTTTCAGCAGGTTGCACACATGGCAGTGATGCCCAGGAGAAAGATTTCTGGTATGCTTATTTCAATGAAGATGGGAACTTTCATTTCAAGGTTCTGGCCAACGTGGTCCCATCAAAGTCATGGTAAAACAATAATGCCAGTCACTGTGCCCTTATGGGCACCGCAAACACAGTGGAAGTACCAAAGCAACAAACTGTATTTGTGAATATTCTGTTTACTTTTCATAGTCAAGTAGAAATAATGAGGTTAAGGCACAAATAGTTCCAGCATGTAAAGATGAATTCAAACAGTATCTCATTAGCTTAATTGCAAAAAAAATCATTGCAATAGAAACAGCCCGGGTATGCCTTGTTACACATGGTCATAAACTAAGAAGCCCATAGCTTTAGGTTTTCTTACGGTTGTAGTGTAAAGGAATGTAAATTCCACGTTGGCTGAACAGGCATTAAAAGACAAGCTGTAATGATTTAAAGATAGAGAAATAGTACAGCTACTTTTTCGGTACAGATCTGAAACTTCTAGCTTAGGTCTTCTTCACAGGAACATTACCAATGGTATTGCAGCATAAGGAGGCTGCAAGAACTTTGCACAGCTTCGCAAACCAAAAAACTACCTGAAGGACACAACTCCACCCCTAGCTCTTTCATCAGTTACTCATCCAAACAGAAAACAACCCATAAACCCCTCAGTTTAATCTTCTGTCAAGACAGCAACATATTAGTGTTTGAAGCTGAGCATACCAACAGTGCTTCTGCTGGAAAACACCATTTGTATAGCTACGGAATCATCAAGTAGAACAGTTACAAAATGTAGACTACTTTGTGTTTGGAAAAGAATTACTGAAAAATCTACAATACATCCAAGAAAAATCCAGTCTGAGCAAGGAATAGATGATTTTGTTTCCAGCATTTATTAGAACTACTTGGAAAATACTCAGCTTCTTAATACTAGAATAATTAATTAAGAAAGTTCTGCTCACCATTTGTAGGTTACAATACTGCCGTAAGGCTGCTGAAATTTCAGATCAATTGGGTTATCAGGATCATTCAAATTAAAAAGGAAGAGAGTCCTCTTGCCAACCACTGCACTTACCTGCCAATGAATGAAAAGCAAAATTAACATAAGAAGAATGGCATAACTTCAAAGTAAGGCCCTATATCTTCACTAAAAGATGAGATTTAAGAATTTGAATAATCCTTAAGAATCTCATGGATCTGAATTCTGAATCTGATTCTGAATCAACAGTGGAAGAGATTTTCAGGACATTGCCCTGTGTGAGACAGTGGTTCACAAATCTAAATGCAAGCTCAGCAGAACACACAGCTCAAATTCAAGACTTTCTCCTACAGAAGTCAGCTCCATTTCCTCAGAAGAAAAGGTAGCAGATCACATGGAGTTATCCTGCTAGATTACTCCCACTTGAACTGAAGTATTTTGTAGTGACTTCTTACTGTGCTTTCCCTAGTTGACACTCTTTCATCAGTCTTCATAACTGAGAACTGCATGTCACTGGGATCTGAGCTGACTGAGGTCTGCAAGAAAGAAGTTCAGATTGAGAAATCAACAGTTAATGTAGTACATACTGATGATAAATAATTGCATTATTCCTGCCCTGTACAATTTCACATAAGGACAGAGTTGTTACTGCATTTAGTACCAAAACCAAGAAAAGCATTAGAGAAAACATGACCTCAGTTTGGATCTTAATGACATGTTAGCATAAAATATATATTAAAAAAGCTTCATGTCCTTGAAAGCACTGGGGTTCAAAAGGCACAAGCTCCCATAGGTCCCAGCTTTCTTGGGAACCAGGAGTATTAATGTACACCTTAAAATCAAATGTGCATTGTAAATACTACCTGTCTTATAGTATCCCCTTCCTGATTGCTTATAGTAATCATTTTGTCTTCACCACCTAAAGCAAGGAGGTTTTCAATACTCCAGCAGCCACAAGTAATCCTCTTAGTGTGTTTACCTGAAAAAGAAATAAACCGATACAAAACAAATCAAACACAAGCCAAAAAAAATCTGTGATGGAAATATACTCAGTTTGGCTACTCAAACAGAGACTGTCAGAATGTGAAACAACCTGTCAAAGCAAGAGCCTTTTTCAAAAAATCTTCTGCTCTCAGATGGAAGTCTTTTGACCTTATACAAAACAGCACAGGCCCTGTTCTTCCATTGCTTTGCATCACATTTCTGGGCTGTGTTATATCCTTAGCATTTATGCCCAGAGGTACTCTAAGCAGGTAAGAAAAAGTAACTTAGCAACATGAACAACAACACAAATCCTTTGCAAGAAAGATAATACAGGTCTCCCACGAGGCAGTAAGGCAGTATTCGGCATTTGTATATATATTTAACTTAGTATACTACAAAAATAGTCTATTGTGTACACCAAACCAGAAGCTGCAAGTTGAGTATGAGCACATTTTTTTATCTGCATGTTCATACAGAGAACTGGAAAGGAAACTATGTATATTAACAAAATTCCACTTGCACATGTGCCAGAGTAGTTTCAAACCAATCCATACCAAGAACAGAAATCTTGCGAGAAGTCTGACGGTTATATATGAGTAAGTTTCCTTTTGCTGTTCCAACAGCAAGTAAAGCTCCAACTCGAGACCACAACAAGAAAGACATTGCATCCCTACAACAAAAAAAAATTTTACTTTGTTTAATGGAGATTCCTTTCACATGCTCATATATCAAAACATTTTGCGTAAGACATTTTGCATTTGTCTTTAATTTCTATGAGTCACACAGACCAAGGAGAACTTTTAAATTAAGCAAATGTTCTCCACAAATATCAGAATTATTTAAGTATGCATAATAGTAAAAGTAATAAAAATTTGTATGAGGTAATATAACATGACTTGTACAAATGGAAATGTGTCTGCAAACATCAAGAGTCTTTGATGGAATCACTGGTAATTTTCCAGCCACTTTTTGTATTGTTTTTTTCTACCTCAATAACCCTATGCATTTAGCCCACTCAAAAGTGAGTAGGTCTAGTTCTAGTCAATGTAATAAAGAAGTTAGATAGATCTATTTTAACCTGAAGTTTCAGATACAGCAAGGCCTATTTTGATGTATATTTAAGGCTATACAGATACTACACATAATGTTAAAAAACAAAGAGCCTCTTAAGCAAAAAAAATTTAAACCAAAATTTTCTAATTAGCACAGTCCCTCCCATCTTTTTAAATTTCAGGGTAGGCATGCAAAAGAATTTGAAAGAAATTTGAGATATTGACATGTGAAATGGCCTCCAATACATATTTGGTTTGCGTATGAGCTGCCTTCCTAATTTTGAAAAGGGGACGATACCAGAAAAGCCTGATTATCACAGCATTTGTGTCTTAGTGCTAACACTGTGATAAAAAATGATTAGGGACTTCCATTGATATATACTGCTCAAACAGTATATCAGTAAGCAATTTACCTCCAGTATTAGAAAGAAAGATCACAAAGGAACTGCAATTAACTGCAGACTCCATTCTGTTAGGTACCTTCTGTGTTCTTTTTTGCTTGCATACTGGTAGGTTACTCTTCACCCCATAGTATTTGTTTACACATGAAAATGGTACAATATGGTCTATTCATTCACACAATATAACGTCTATAACATGCATCTTAACAAACACAGGACAGAGTTGTTTCCACTCTCCTACAGGAAGAATGTTTATGTTGAATGCGAGAGTTTAGCGGAACAGACTCAAAGAAGCCAAAAGTTTGTTAAACCAAGCTTATTCATTAACCCAATGCTTGATTGTTATGCAGACCCCGGAAGAGTTTAAAGTCTGTGGCCAAATTCAGAAAGGTAAGGCTTTGAACCTTAGCTACCTCCTTCCATCCTAAACCAGTCTACTGTGTGAATAGCATTTTAGCCCCCTTATAAATCTAAGCAAAAAAAAAAAAATCCTAGCACCACTGATATCACTTCCCTTACTTTTAAGCTCCCTTTAGCTGGTGTGAAAGACTTAGGACAAAGAATAGCCAGTGCAGACACACAAAAAATTCATCCATCCTTATTGCTACCACAAAGTTGAAACATTGAAGAGAAGCTTTCTAGAGACTTTGGCACTGCTGACACTCAAAAAAGAAACAAACGCCCTGTAAAACCCAAAATCCCCATCTACAACAAACACTTCAAAACCAGCAAATCATATAAAAAAGAATTTAGTAACAAATTGCAGCATATTCGTTTAATTAGTATATATATTATGAGGACTCCAATAAAAATATGATCTTGCAATATAGCCTCCACATCAACAAGTCACAGTGGTCCCAGTCTTTAATACACATTAAAAAAAAAATTTCTTACCTCATGCCACTGTCTACTTGGCTTGTTTTGTTTGTGATTGCATCCCACAGAAATATGGTGCTAGATTTGTCTGTGATTATTGCTAAAGTATCTCCATCCTTATCCCAGTCCATAGCAATACAGTTACTGAAAAGAAAAAAAGTCACTAAGAACGTTAAAACGTGTTTGTAGGTGCACAGAAACAGCCAGAACTATGCTGACTATGAGTCCCTATCCTTCCTTTCCCCTCCCCTGCAAACCCATGACATATTGCAGATTTATCTCTAAACTAGTTTTATAGGAACCCCACTTTTCCTCAAATCTCATCAAAATGACAGGGGCTGAGAGGAAGGTCATAAAAGGCACTGCTACCTACATTCTAGTACTTGAAATACTGTCACCTTGATTTTCAAGAGACAGTGGAAGTCCTCTGTTAGGTTCTGGTTTGTTAGAGGCTATTCAGACTTGGGATTATTCTTATGGTAGTACACCTCTGATTCCACACAGTTTTCCTCACTTTGGACAGTTTTCTGGAGAGAATGTGCATTTCTCATACATTGTGCAAAACACTGCACAGAAAGAGCTGGGCCATGGATATTACCAAGTCAAAGACACAGCCAGCCCATATTATGACTGACACCTAACCCAAACATCAAGATGTTATGGTCAGTGAAATACAAGTGAGTCTGGTAAAGGAATGAGAATTGCATCTCCTGGTTTGGTGCAAGGTGGCAACCACCATGAACTGCAAAAACTGGATTTCTAGACGTCTTGGGGACCTAAGTGATGCTGGCTCATATTTACCAATAACACAGGGCTATGTAAGTGATGATCAGGAAATTAAAGTTATACTCTTGACTAGAGGTTTCAGTCTCAAAGACTTAGTGGGAGTTTTGCCTTGACTAAGGGCATTATCTTAATCAAAATTAATCAGATAGTTAAAATAAAAATTTCCATGATGACTAAGAGCAGTTAAAGTGCTAAGAAGAGATGAGCAGTACACAAATGAACCTACATGAAGTAGTAATGGTACCCAATAAAAATGTATTTATTGAGCAAACCAGTATGAAGACCCAATGTCACACCATTTTTCCTTAGGGAGGTTTCCCCTGGTTTATATCCAGCCTGTTCCTATGGTCTGACTGCCTTTTAAGAAGTTCAATGTATCTTCCAAAGTACATGACTTTTTAAATTTAATCTGAAAAAATCCAACTTGTACACTCCCATACCACTCTTTGATGTGAACCAAAGTGTGATCAGCTGGAAAAAAAATTACTCACTTCAGAAGTATTGTCTCAGCCTAAAGCAACAACGCAAATGTGTACATTTGTGCCACTGATGCAAACAGATGCACTAAACCAAAAGAGTATCTTTCCTCAGCAAAGCCATAACAAACTGTTAGAAAATCAACAGTAACAAGAATGCAAGGATATATTGTACACAACCTCATTACGATCCTTCTAAATATGATAGGTCTTTTTTTAACATTTTAATGACATACTTTGTCTTCTCTTCCAGGTATGTTCACCAGAGATAGTATATCTTCCTACAAATTTCTCACATTGTCTAAGTATCCTACCAGAAGAGAAGCATTTTTAAAGAAAAAAACAACAACAAAAAATTTAAACCTATCTTAGTACCTACCCTGGTAAGCTGATTTCATTTCTCTTCTGACCATGACGATCAAAAATTTTCACAGCACGATCACCTCTAAAAAAGATTAATATATAGAATAATTCCCTTTCTTTATCAGTAATTTTGATGGACAAATGCAATAAATAGTTGCAGTCTTACCCCGTTACAGCAAGAAAATTTCCTAAAGACTTCTGCCAAGTAAACTGCACAGGGGAACCAGACCAAGCTTTTTCATACAGACTGAATACTTGCTGGGGGAAAAAGTAGGAAATTATACATCTTAAAACTGTAAGCATATAAAAATACTACAACTTCCTAGCATGTTAGCAACTGAGCACAGTGGGAGGAAAAAACCCCCAAACAATCCAAACACAATTTCTGCATGATTCCAATGCACCAAAGTACCAAAATCCCACCTAAAAGTTCTTTCAATTTGAATGGAATAAATTGACGTTTCTGGTGCTGAGTGTCTGCATAGAGAACTGTGACTCTATCAAAACTATTATTTTTGCCTCTTAGTTACAAGAATAAAAAAATTGCAGGAGACTCTCCCCTTCTAGTTCAAAGACCACAATGTCAATAGTTGTCTAAATTTAATGGAAAAGTCTAGTTTAGTTTGTAAAAGACAGAAGGCTCAACATTTACTCTTTAAGAGATAGGTAGCCTTTTTGTTACTCTGAATTGCTGGGTCTTAAAAGCTAAGATTTCAAAGCAACACACTGTAGAAAGAGATTCTGATTCCCAACTGATAAAATTTCTCAATGTCCTTTTCCTTTCACACTATCCACAGATATTTTTCTGTAACTTGGGTGTAAGATAAAGCCCACAAGTTTGTTTCAAAGCTTGCTATCGTGACTTATATCCCCAACACCTGGTGTCCACCAAATGCCTGTCAGGCTTGCTCAAGTCTGCCACAGGTTCATATCCTTTCTTTTGGGTCAATGTAAACTGAGGTATTCTTCACACTGAATCTATATTCTACTCACAAGAATGGCAAAAATACAACCACCACATGCCACACTCACAAATTACATCTGACAACTGCGTTTGATTTGGAAAAAAAAATTTAATAAAATCTTAGTCCAGAGAAGGGCTACCAAGATGATTTGAGGGATGGAGCACCCCTCCATCTATGAGGAAAGGCTGAGAGAACTGGGATTGTTAAGCCTGTAGAAGCGAAGCTTTGGCGTGACCTAATTGTGGACTTTCAGTACCTGAAGGGAAGCTACGAGAAAGATGGAGAGGGACTATTTGTAAGGGCATGCGGTCACAGAACAAGGGGGAACGGCTTCAAACTGAGAGAGTAGGTTTAGATTTACTTATTGAGAGGAAGGTATTTGCTGTGACGGTGGCGAGGCACTGGAACAGGTTTCCCACAGAAGTTGTGAACACCCCATCCGTAGAAGTGTACAAGGCCAGGCTGGATGGAGCCCTGAGCAACCTGGGATAGTGGAAGATGTCCCTGCTCATCGCAGAGGCGTTGGAACTAGATAACCTTTAAGCTGCCTTTCACCCCGAAGTCACTCCACGAGAAAGAAAACAAACACGAGAGTGCAGGCAAGCCCACCAGGCCCCCACCACCGTTTGCTGGCGGCCCTTCCCGCCGCGCCTCCCTCCCGTGCACAGGCCGCAAGCGCCAGCGCCCGCCCGCTCCCCCGGGCGGGACCCGCGACCCCTGCCCGCCCCCGCCCCGGCGCCCGCGGCCGCCCAAACCCACCTTCATCGCGGCCAGCGCGGGCCGCCAGCGCCAGCACCGCGCATGCGCCGCCCGCCCACGGCGCCGCAGTTACCCCGGAGACGGAGCGGGCAGAGACCAGAGACCGGCCCCCGCCCCAGCGGGAGGAGCTCTGCGTGGGGCCGCGGTTCCCAGAGCGGGGTATGGGCAGTACTCAGAGACAAAGGAGTGTTTTTAGATCGCAGGCACGCAGAACGGGCTCTAAGTGAGGAATAAAGGCACACACCCGCCAGCAAAGCCTCTTGAGATCAGCTGTATTCCAACTGCAAAGCTTCATCACAAAGTGTCACCGATTTCTTTTAAAACAATAAATAGTTCGCCGAGAGCGTTAAAACACACGTTTAAAATTACAAATGTACAAAGGACTTTGGGTATCGGGCACTTCAAACTTTAAAAAAAAAAAAAAACCAAACCCAAAACATTCGATGAGTTCACATCTTCCCGTTTTTCACGCGCGGTGCTGTTTGGGAAACATAAGGGACAAGGCACGTAAAAGCAAATACAAAAAGGCTTCTCCCGAGAACATGTAGGCAGTTCAAAGCAATTCGGTGTAACAGCAGAGGGCTCGAGAAAGGCAAATCAAAGCAATTCGGTGTAACAGCAGAGGGCTCGAGAAAGGCAAATTATAAACTATATGAAAAAATTAGGTAATTGTTAAATAAGGTAACTAATTTGATACAGTCCTGCGAGGCACACGTCACTCTCCTGTAAGATGCTGAACATGCTTAAATGGTGGCAGTTGAGCATCTTGCAGGATTGGGCCCTTTACATTTTTAAATAAACTTACAGGAAAGACAGACAATTTCTTCATCTTACAAAATTATACTTTTCATAGTAGTGCAAAGCCTCATGTAAAAATGTAATTAGTCTAGATGTAATGGAATGCTTCAAAAATTCCAAAGTGCAAATATTAAATTGGTTAATTGTTAATCACACTTTAGAATTCTTCGAATAACTCATACAAATAGCAAAGTAAATACAAGAACCAAAGCAGAGAAAAAGGTATGATGGTCTGCATCTTGCATAACAACTTTGAAAATCTAAAAAGTACACTGGATGTCAAAAATATCTGTCAGAAATTATTAAATAGCAGGTTTCTGTTAGCATAAGACAATATTTAAAATAAAGCTTTGGTTAAATAAAAAGTTCTCTAAACTAGGAATGATGATAAAAAGTGCAAAAGATTCACCAAATACACAACTTCATTTCCAAGGGAGGCATTACACCTGCCATTTACAACAATTTGCATTGGTTTGTCAGCCTGCCTTGTAGTCACTCAGATAGCTATAGCCAAACGTGTTTATTACAGGCAAATTAAATCTATGGGGTCCAATCCTTTAACTTGTTTCACCCAGAAACAGACCCAATTATATCAAAGTACATCCATATATAGCATCATTGCTCTGCATGTTTGGGGAAATCAAGGCCCTGGATCCAGAACATGTGATTATTATAGCGAGTTCATTCATTTTCTTAGTGCTTCCTAAACAGAAGTCCTCTGCTGACAACTGGCAGGTTGCAGCTGACTGTCTTACAAGTAGAATTCTTGTAACATACGCGTAACAAAGGTAAGTTTTTAAAAAGTGCTTAATATTGGTCCATAAGAACAACATGTTCATGTCAACTTCAGACCAAACAATTTGCTGTGGTAGATATCCTGCACCTGGTGTTCATTGGTTCACTGGTAGTTTGCTTGAGGAAAAAGTAATCCTCTGAGTCCACGCAGGAGAATGTCACCTTCCCAGAGAAAATAATTCAGAGTTTTACAGTCACAACACATGCTCCAGCTCTTCCTAAGCACAGTGGTGCAACCTGTAAGCAAACAAACAAACAAACCATCCGTGAGATAAATGCAGTCAGCTTTAAGTAATTTTTCCCCCTAATTATATGGCTGCAGCAGTGACAATATCACCCATGCTCTGTTAACGTGACTTACAAATTGGTCCAAAATTGTATACAAACACACAGAAAATGAAAATATATTTCATATGACAGAGTGAAGCACTTTGAAAACAATAGCAAGCCTAAGGACATCAAGCAATTCTTATTGATAATTTCAATTATTCAGTATTATGGGAAAAAGAAACCTTTGTTTTAGTACAAACTGGATACCTGAGCTAGACACTCAGACAACTGAGTAAAGGGTGGTAAAATAATGCATTTCTCAGAAACAGAAAATGACTACAATTATAGGGGCAACCTCTCCTCTTTACTTGATTATTTGATAAAATCCTGTTAAGAGTTCTTGAAATCAGAATATATTTCCCAGTCATTATTCTTCAATTGCAAACAGAAGTTACTTCTGGCAAGACCCTTTTCTGCTGCGATTCTGCTGGACTTGAACAGAGGACATTAGTTTCTAACACTCCACTTCTCCTTTTCACCTCCATAGTATTGCAGTGTATGTGAATAGCACACCAAGTGGTACAGAGACTATCCTGAAGATGAAAAAGGCTGTTTATGCCAACTCCCCTATTTTTTTTTTTTCCCAGGAACAACAGACTTTTATAGAGCTGTCTTTGGCTCTGACAACCTTCTCTTGAGAAAATTCCACTACCTTCTCTTGAGTTGTGTGAAGATGAAGAGGTGGCAGACTGCTGACATAACAAGAGAGAAAGAAGGCGCACAAATATTTCCAAATCCCCCTGGGAAGGGTTTGACACTATTCTACATACTGGGATCACGGCATTCAGTGAGATATAGAGGGCCATGGCTAAGGATACAAAGGTGCATACAGATGGTCACTGCCTAGACATGTGAGATTCATTTAGATGCAATAGTGAGAAGCACAGTTTCTGTCCTCTGGTACAGTTTGTTTTTCTTTAGCAGGACTAACAATGCCATGGGTTATAATTACCAGTACCAGTGAAGGCCCCAAGCTCTGACGAGCCTCCTTGACGACTTGTTTTTTAAGAGCTTGCAGCAGTACACAGTGGGGGGAAATGGACAGCTCAGTTTTTTGTGTTACAGAGATTTTGATTAACAGTAGTTTAGTCCTCTTTTTGAATTAAGAATCTGGGCTATTGCCAGGATAGCATATTCAGGTGGTTCAGAATTCAGCTGCCTAAATAATGGTGTCTGATGCTATTACAAATGAGCTTGGACATTCATCCTGGTCTGCAACTGGACTCCAGGAGGGTCTTGGTCTCCCACAGATTATGTGTTGTATCTGCCAACCTTCTGTGGATGTAGATACCTTAGGGTATCTCAAATAGCATTAGACACCAAAGGACAGTCAGCTCAGGATGTCCTTGTGCGTGCTCTTCCCACACAACACACATTCCTGGAGCTATATAAAAGTAACCAAGCTCTGAACTGAAAGTAATGGTTTCTGAGCATGAACTGAAGAATTATTTTTATTTCAAAGCTGCAAAAAGAAAAATGGGCAAAGGCTTTTTGAAAGCTGCATAGACTGTACATAGCATTCACCTCAGGAAGGGATTATTTATGAAAAAATGACCAAAACCTTGAAGAAATCAATGTTGAGAGACACATTAGAGCTAAAACTAATCTACATTTATCATTTATCTTCAGAACAGGAAGCCATGTAAACAGAATCCTTTATGAGAGTTTGGGGAACATGGCAATATATTTTATTTAAAATAGCTGAAATTGCCAAAGAAAATAGCTATACTCTTGCCAAAGAAAGAAGGGCAGTTTATTAGAAATTAACAACTGTCTGTTCAGGATAAGTCATCTCAAGATGGTAGACAAAGGAAAAAAAGAGAGACTCACAACAGACAAGTAATAAAGCGCTTTTTAGAGAAGGAGTATTTGAATTCTCCTTGTAAAAAGAGGCACATTTGAAATAACAATATTAATAGTAGTGTATGGTCTGATCAGAAACGATACCTGTGTCCATTCATTTGTCTGGGGATCATAAGACTCCACTGTATTAAGATATGTTTGACCATCATATCCTCCAACAGCGTACAGCTTGTCACCTAGAAGACACACTCCCACTGCATCTCTGCTAATGCTCATAGAGGCCACAGCAGTCCACATATCTGTTTTGGGATCATACCTAAAAGATACTTTGTGTTATGCTCTTAAACTGTTACCAAAATTCAACAAAAACAACAACAAAAAAAGTGTACTGGAATTGATGCTGTCAAGGTAGTAGAAAACAGGACAATACAGATTGGGGTATTAATTTCAAAGGACTTTTCCCCCCTCAATTCCCCTCCCTTTGAAACTGTTTCTTTAGTCATCTGGTAACACAGTTACTACTAGCCAGATACCTACTTCGTGCTGCTTTCCGAATAGTAATACAGACATATACAGCCGCTCTTACTACATTTTAAGTGTAACCAAACATACCATGCCGCAAACAGTTCTGCTGCTACACCATAGTAGAGCAAGTGCTTGTTTTAAGTGGTAATTACTGTATATCAAAGCACAGGCTGGTAAAATTGGGTTTGGTACTAAGATTACTATTACTAAGATTACCAATTTCAAAAATATGACCCAGTTTGAGAAAATTCTATGCAAATGAATTGGGAAATGCAAAACTTACAATTTACAACACTTTTGAAATCAGAAGTATCAGCACAGTAAACAGCAGATGGTTTAATGAAAAACATTGTGTGGTTCTAGAACATTATCAACATTCTTTACAAGTCAAATTGAGAACTACATAGGAGATTCCATGCTACACTTATGTCAAGGAATATATTTTAATCTGACTGAAAGAGGCAATCTTTTTTAAGACTACAGATGCTTACAGCAGAACTGATATAATTACAGAGCTTTGAAGGCTCTAAAGAACTATACAAAGAAAATAATTATTTGGCTAAGAGGCCATCCTAATTTCACACTTGCTAAAAACAAGTTTGAAAGACGCTAGTCTTAATTTTTTTGCATGAAGAGCATAGATACAAAGAGCTCCAACAATTTCATTTGCTGTTCTCTAGTCAAAGTATTACACAAATGCATGCAAGCATAACTGTAACATGAAAACACTACCTGAAGCACATATGCAAATAGAAGAGGGTGATTAGTAAGCTACATGTAGAAATTACTTTCCCAATTATCTTATAATTTATAAGCAAATGTATTTATCTGGGAATAGCAACTTTTATTGCAAAATATAATTCAGAAGCTTAGTGTGGTAATAAAAAACAGATCTTTTAAATTAATATTCCTTAATTCTTTAATTTTTTTCAAGGAACTAGTTCCATGAATTTGATGGTCTTCAATTTCAACTCACTTAAAGAGCAAGGACAAAATGCATTATAAGATGATTCCTATTTATTAAAGTCATGAGTTCTGTAACTTTGTTTCAGAGAACACTGATTTAGAAAAATACACAGACATATTGTTTCTCTTAACATCCACGCTTCTCTTGGGCTTCTGATTATCTGTATTGCCCTAAAAATTCGGTATTTGCTAAGAAGTAGCTTCCTATCTGCAAACCTTTCTGGGGTCTTTTTAGTGCAACTTCCACATGTTAAGGGCTAAGGGCCACACTGTATTTCCAGGTCTACTAGGGCTCTGAAAGTTTGAAAACTACAGCTCTTTTGTGGTGGATTTTTTTGTGGTGTGCTTTGGTTTGGTTTGTGGTTTTTTGTTTGTTTGGGGTTTTTGGGGGGTGAAGGGTGAAACATATCTCCTGGCATTAATAAATTTAGTAAAAGAAGAATATGGGCGATGAAGACTTACTGTAAGTGTTGGGAGATACCAGGGAAGAAGAAAAGTTTTACAACTGGTGGTGGCGGAGCAGGGAGAGAATGAAAGCATAGTTCAGAAATACCTAAAATGCCAGTGAAGATTTAATACAGTGAATTATGAAGTATTTACTATCTTTTAAAATTATTTTATGGATCACGCGTGCTTCTGCAATTTGTGATACAGTCATTCATTAATCACTTTACATAAAGATGTACCAATTCTGGAATGACTGAATTACATGCCAGTTTCCCACTGTCATTAGGGGATACAAGAAAGAATTAGATATATAAAGATCCACAAAACCTTATTGTTAACTTCTTTGAAAGTTATTATATGAATAGATTCAGACTTCTTCCATGAAATCTGCTTCATTTTTAAAAGCATTAAATTCCAAGTTGTTTCAGTTATAAGTCATAATTCATTCAATGAGATTGTTAAAATAATCTAGATGAATTGTATTAGGGAGAATTTGCTTTAAATAATCTGGTAACATTTTGAATCATAGTATGACTACACAGCGTATTTTTATATGTAAGTTTCCTCTGTTCATGCTAAAAATAACACACCTATTTTATTGGGTTTCTACTTTCAGCTCTTTCCATAAATCACTCTATAGAGTAGCACTATTAGAATCCCATGGCAGGATATGCCTTCATCAGTGTATTATTACCTTTCTACGCAGTCTGACAGCCTGGATGTTAAGTTGGATGCTGGAGCATCATGGCCACCTATTGCATATAAGAACCCGTTCCAGGTGGTTACACCTACACCACCTCTTCTTTTTGACATCTGAGCACAGAGAGTCCATTTGTTTGTATGAGGATCAAAACATTCTACTGACTTAAGACAAGAACTTCCATCTCGACCACCAACTGCATAAAGCCTACAAAGTAAAACAAAACAAAAAAGAAGACAATAAATGTTGTCTGAATAAGACAGTTTCTACTGAAACATGAAGGATTCCAAGTTTGTTAAAAAGGGAGGTTTAGAAGGAGACTTTCAACTTTCAGTAGACTGCTTTACTGTGAAAACTTAGGCAAGACTTTGCTCCAGTCTTTTCCTATTGTAACAAACAATGCATAATAACAATATTTACAGAAAATTGAATATCTTACACAGCATTTATGTTCCAACCTCTGCCTATAACTAGCAATTTCAAAATTACACACATGACTTGCTGGGTCAGAAGGACAAATTCAGTAGTGGATCTGTGCATGCACCATCTCTACCCTGCCTCATCTTAGGCATTCAAGTGCTTTTCTGGACCTGGGTTTTAGTTCATGACTGACAGCACTACTTTAAATCCCTCACACCCACTAGGTGGCCCAATTTGCTTAGTCCTAACAAAAAGGTTTCTAGCATTTGGTACAAACAAAGGATTTCAACTATTTGGAAGGGCTGAAATGAATAAAAAAAATTGGGTTTAGGAGGACTCAATCACTGATGAACCTTTAAAACTAATCAAATAATCAAACTTGATAAAGAGTTTATGAAGAGAGTTTTTGAGCTATCTAGGAATAGTAGCAGACATGCCCAGCACTATTATTTGGAAAAGTAGGAACACAGAAGTCATTCTAAAAAGGAAGCAATGCATCAGAAGTAAAATCCAGTACGAGATCACCTCAAATAACATTAACAAAATCCTTTCAGAGCCTATGTATGGCTAAATAATCATATAAACATTAGTATATAATGATAGTGTGAACAATTTACAACAGTTACCATGAAGCACTATTCAAGATGTTCTCAGTTTGGGTAATACTAGTGTTTGGTTTTTTAAATATACTTACCAAGGAACTTAAATACAAACATCTTGTAAATATGGTTGATCTAGTCCTTCTCAGTAACAATTTTAATATACTTTAAAAAATATTCCACAGAAATTTCTATGTTTAGCAATACAACTTGTTTAAGGTAAGGAATGTACTGCAGGTTACTGTAAAACTCTATTGCAGTTCCATAAACTAAAATCATGACTAAAATTAATCCTTTATGCAACGTAACATTTGTGAATCTCCCAACTTTACCTTCCCTCAAAACATGAGAGAGTTTTGATTACTTATGCAGTGATTTCACACTCTGGACGTGGAGAGAGACATATTAATTTCTATATATGAAGGTTTTGATCCAACCATCTGAAACTTACTAAGTTACAGACATACATTACAGGAAAGTGCAGAAATTACTGCTCCTGCATCTGAAATGCTGCATGCATTTTAAAATTGTCAGCTGTAGTGATCTTTTGTTGTGTCTCCATTAAGAGTCTAGGCAATGTTCCATACTAACAGGGAAATGTGAGGCTCTAATTCTGGTGCTTTTCATCACACCTGGGACCCTCTGCTGGATATACAGCAAGCTTTAGACCTAACTTAGGTATCTGAGACTGCAGTTCCAAGGCAGCCAAGGCACTCTGCTTGCTGGTTGATCAAGTTCATCCCTCCTTCCTGTAGGCAGTGAGCATTTCCACTCATTCTTGGACTTGTCCCAGATATCACAGAACCCTTTGTAGCTGCCTTTCAGCAGTACTAATTTACCAGTCACTAGGCTTCCAAAATAAAAAAAGTATGAAAAACTTTTTTTACCTGAGAGCATTCAAATAGCTCAAGGGAGACGTATCAGACAGCACATAAGCAGGAAGTGCAAATTTGTGGATAATAGAGTGTAAATATTCTGCCACAACCACAGTACTACTCAGTCAATCAGTAGCTTTGTCTGCTGTGGTATTCCTGTAGTCATGCTGGCAAAACATAACTTACTCTCCTCTCCACCCCCCCAATGCTGGGGTACTTCTTTAATAAGAATTGCATCTCCAACTGTGTAGGTGCATACCCAGGTGAAACTAAGCTTAATTAAGGGTTAATTTAGTTAGAAGTGCTAATTTAGCTTAGTTTATCATTGGTTTGCCTTAGTATATTTAGTGCTGATGCAGTAAGTGCATTCATCAACAGCAGCTCTGAATCTGCATTTCTGTAGTTTCAATAAACCACACTGTTTGTGGATCTGTGATTGTGAAAGTATTGAATGCAACCAGACTTACAGTGCTGAACTGGTTATAAACAGGAATTAGGCCCAGCTGCACCCAGCCCCTCTGATCTCTGGGAACCAGCTGGAATACAAGAGGATTATTTTCTGCCAAATTTCATACTCTAATGCAGCAGGTTCTTGGTATAAGAAGGATCTGGCCATACTGGAGCAAGTCCAGCTGACGGTCAGTAGGATGATGAGGGCGCTAGAACACTTGGCATACAGCTGTAGTGATGCGGAGAAGCTTGCTTGACCCAGCACAGTATCTTTTCTGTGAATGAAGAAACTTGGCTCTTAATACTACCAACTGGTATCTATCAAGTGCAATTAATCTATCGAAATTAATAGTCACTTAGGATGGTCCTGTAATTACATTAAAATAATGAGATTTTACATTTGAAAACAGAAATTGCCTTCACATACTTTCCATTTAATATTGCTACACCAACAGTGCTCCTGGGAGTTGACATACTAGCTACGAAGTTCCACTGACGAGCCTGTGGATCCCATCTTTCTACTGTATTCAGGTAGCTCCAGCCATCATGTCCTCCTACAGCATACATGGGACCTTCCAATACAGCTACTCCTAAAATACAGATATGAAAAACAGTCACTTCTGGATAAGAGGAATAAAGATCAGAATTTCTTAGTGACGGTCCAGTGTGCACCACAATTTAAAAAAAAAAAAAAAAAAGAATTCTTTTGGTAGCCAATGCTACCAAATACAGTCCTCAATACAATCTGAAGGAGAAAAGACATTGAATAAGCAGTTGGCATTAAAACAAAATTTCCACCCTCCTAAAGTTTACTTCTGAATGTTTTTTTGACCAATCCTAAACCAGGTAACCTTTAAAAAATATGCAATCAGCCTTTACAGAACTGTACATACCAAGACCGTGACGATGAGTGGACATAGGTGGCATTACACTCCAAGTTTTTGATCTAGGGTTGTAGCACTCCACAGTATTCAGTGTTTTCAGTCCATCTCTGCCACCAACAACAAACAATTTATCATCTAAAACTGCAACTCCAAACTGTAATCTTCGTCCATTCATGTTTGCAACTGGAGTCCATGTGTTGGTACGAAGTTCATATTTTTCAATACTTGTAGCTCCTGATGACAATATATGCAAGTTATATATGGGGAAAAAAGTTTTGAAGTACTAGGATAGTTTTTATTTTAGCATTATGCTGATCCCACAAGACACCATGATATCCTGCAGCATGTTCTTAAGTCTGTGTAGACAAATAGTCTTTTTTGACTTCCTCAGCAATTACCTGCACCGTTACAAAGGATGACTTTCTTGGTGCTTTTCAAGACAAAAAACAGGTTTTGTAAATGCTTTGCAGAATCAAGCCTTTAGAAATAGAAATATTAGGAATATAAACCAACCATCTGGAACACAATTGTATATCAAAATCAACTGTTTTGTAATATTAGACAAAAAAGCTGATGGTATGTGACATGACGTACTGAAAAACAGCTTTAAAACAACAAATTTAAGAAAACATTTTCTCTGCCGTAACTTTCCTAACTTGCCAGATCCCTTCTAATTACCATTAAAAAGTATGGAATTTTCTATGAAAAAAATAATCCAAGTAGTTGTGATAGAACTATTTAACAATTAGTCAAAATATTTTTGTTGTTCTGGTTTTTTTTTTTAAAGCATGTGCAGGTCACCTTTGTGGCCTTTCAGTCATATTCTTCATTTTCCAAAGTACTGCTCCCTCAAGTAAATAAAGAATAGTTTTCATTCAATTAAACACTTCACTACTCAGAACTCAGCTATTCCTATGGTAATTTCAAATCAAAACTCTAGATTCCAGAACATTTACAGTATTATCAAAGATATATAGGCCTTTTTAACCTAATAAACAGTATACACTTTAGATATTTCATGTTCTGTACTGCAGAATCCTTGAATTTTAGATTTAACAGGTTGTAAAAAAATCTATCAAACATTTCTTTTAAGAAGAACCAAAACAGCTCATCAACTAAACATTACATAAGCCAATACCTTTTGTTGCATCCATGCCTCCAACTGCAAACAAAACGCCCACTGTAGATTTTCTAGGTTTGGTGCGAGGGCTTTGCAACATAGGTCGTCTCTCTGGCAACAGATGGTACTTCATTGCTTCCATAATGAGTTTTTGACATTCGATGTCATCCCTAAAGAGTGCGTTGTTCTCCATATCTGCCAGAAACTGTGAAAAAGAAAGAAAAGCAAACAAGCTGTATTGCTATAAACTACATGAAGAATAAAACCATGATTACCAAGATAATATTTTATACAAACCCTTCTACTGCCTGATTTAAAGTCTCTGTATTTTCAAAATGGTCATGTAAAAAAGGCTAGGGTAAAATTGAACTAATAAACAGAACATTCACATTTTAAGCAAAACCATTAAATAAATAAATAAATATTTAAAGAGGAAGGCCATCTGATCTTAATGGATGATTTAAGCTGAATGATCCAAAGAAAGGAAACATAATCTCCTTGAGTTCCATTGCCATGCAGGAATGTTCAAGAAAATGGAAACAGGCTCTGGGTATGTAAGTCAGTTCAACCTCATGCTTTTATTCCCAAATTCACCCAATGCAGAGGTCTGTAAAAGCCCTTTCAGCACAGGCTGAATATTTTAATATATATTCTGTTCCTCACCCTGACAGTGACCAATATCACAGTGTATCAACTAATAAAAGCCTTTGTTAAAATTTTTATATCAAGATTGCAAGCAAATTTGGCAACTTTTAAATCTTAAATACACTTAAATAAAATTCAACTAAAGACTACTAATAGAAGTTTTTAAGTTCAAAGATTCTGGACTGGTTTGTACGCCGTATTCATCAAACTGCAGGAAAAAAATTATTAGTAGTTTGAGAGTCACAACTCTAATTATTAGAAGTCTGGACAACTGGCATTTTTCTGAGCTGCACAACATGGCATGAATAACAGAGAAAAAAGCAAATGAAGTGCCCCACTGGGACTTGGACAGTTGTCAGAAAAAGAGAGAGAAAAAAAAGCAGATGCTTCTGAAAATCCAAAATCCAAACACTTTGTGACTATTAAACATGCAAGTCCACAAACCAGAATGAGATGTCATTGTTGAGCTGTTGACAGCCAACCACTGACAGGTACAGAACTGCTGTGACTTCAGTCATCAGAAGTACTAAAGGGGCTCGCTGCGAAACAGTTGGGCACAATATGGTGTGAATATCCCTGGCTTAAAGCTGCCTTAGGGCTGCAAAGTGGCAAACATGATAACCATGGTTCCAGAACAGATACAGGTAAGTACAGATGGCTAAACCTGAACATCTCAGTATCAGGCAAAATAACACAAAATATGACAGAAAACATAATTAACAATCACAGAGAGAATAAAAAACCCTTTCAAAGCCTTTCATCAGTGACTTTTCAGAAGAGTGAAAGTTTTGCAGCATTTCTCTAATTGGCTACAGTTCTCACTATTTAAAATAGCAAATGAAAAGTGTTCTCATGTAAATTAGTAGAGGGAACTTAATCTCATTCTTTACTTTCATACCTCTCATTGTTTCTTCTTTTGACCCAAAAGACCACTTGTATCATTTCATAGGGACACTCTGTGATTATAAAACAATAAACTAAAAGCTGTCTTTTAACTGCTAGTGTGCAATGCTACAGAATTACACACAGTTTAAAAATACATAAAAAATAAATTAATTAATTCCTATTGTCCTAAATCAGGCACTGTCACACACGCATGCATGAAAAACTAAGGCTGCAACACAACATGAGCAATTCAGACTTTCAATATATTTTTCTGATGGACAAGCAGCATATAATATTTAAAGCAACACTGTGTGAATGTGAGTTCTGCAACAAAAAGATGCAACCTACATTTTCTACAGTTTCTAACCCACTCAGCCTATAAAGAATTTCTCACTGCACAGAGTCTCAGTCTCTGAAAGCTATTCTACTTGATTTAAAAAGAAATGCAATTTTGCCTGCAGGCTCTTGAAACTAAAACTACTATAAATATTCCTCACTCAAAGAACTTAGAATGGGCTTACTGAAAGTACATTTTTTCGAAGTTTTATTATTTACACAGCTCCTTGTACTAAAAGCATTTCTAACAGCATTTACAAATGACACATTAGCACGAAATCATAGTAACTGCAAATCTGATAAGGAGAAAGGTAGTGCAGACACTCCAGTACTAAGAATTCCTGTCTAAAAGGAATCTGAGCCATCTTGTAATTCAGAAACTGCTAAATCATCTTTTTCATTATTTATCAGAGATGTAAAGTTTGCCACTTTACAGCTTAAGAGGCTGACAAACATTCATTTTTAACAAAAAGAAACTTACAAATATTTAGGACACTGCTTGCATTAACCAGAGAGATGACAGAATGCTATCTACAAAGAGATGCATAAAAACAACCAATAAAACTAATAATTCATTACGAGTTTTTTGCTTCCAATGCTACAGTTTCACAGTATTTCCTGAAGATTTTTTTTAAGTGAATCTGCATCTCTGCTTGCAATGGTTTCGGTTTCAGCAGGTTGTTTAATCTTCTAATTTAATTTCTCTCAAATATCTTCAATTCATCAACTATAAAACTGAAAATCTTTTAATTATGTTATATATAACATACTAAGTCCTTACATGCAGCTCTAAGAATCCAAATCACTATAAAATTTCTGATATGTCACTATCAATATATTTATGCTGTAAACATTATGCCCACTGTAACCATGGTATAAACTAGAGAGGAATTGAACAATTTACTTGTGGAGCAAGCAGAGGCAGTCTAATGTAAGCCAGGAGTTTACTGAGATCTTTCCTTCTCTGTTCCAAATCATGTCGAACCCACGTAAGTAGTGCATTCAGTATAGTTTCTTCATTAGGAATATTCATGTCATCACTTGCTAAAAGCTTAGCAATTTCAGTGGCTGGCAATAACAGAAATTCTTGATTTCTAATTACTTCCATGAAGTTCTCCTGAAAAAGAAAAATATTTTAATAGAGGTGACATCATACTTTAAAGACATTTTATGGAACACCTGCTGTATCTTCCCCTCTTTTTCCTTCCTTCTTGCCATCTCTCAGTTGTCCCACTGTAGTACTGACTTGGGAGGAACACCAAAGAAGAATTTAAAGTACTGAATTATTTTCACCCCTGATCATTTCCCCAACTCAGTCATTCAGTCTCACAGACAGATGTTCTGAAACAACTGAGGGAAGTGTACAGATGGAAATGAGCCATAGGTTGTGGGTGTTACTATCTTGGCACTGCAAAGTGAAGAAATAATTTCTGAAGTATAGTTAAAAAGATGCAGTTTGTTCCTGTTGTCAAGCAGAAAGCACAACATGCTATAACAACTGGGCACACATAACTGTTTTCATTACTGCTAGGTAAAAATGTGACATTAAGTTTTCAGAGGAAATAAACAACACTAACAATTTCATTGTTGATTTAAAATCAAATATTTTAAGTTTATTTTACTATTTTGTAGGTTTTATACAATTGATCTGATTTGGCTGGGGAGCAAAACATACAAAGAATCCACAATATTACACATGCCTTGCTACACTAACAATATTTGGATAGGATTCAATCTTCTAACTTTCATCCTGTCATTTTCAGCAACAAATCCTTACTTCAAAATAAGAAATTCATAGTATGTAACACGTCCTACACTGATATCCAATTACTTCATAATACAAGGACTTACAGCATATTCTGTAAGGATTCTGATCAATTTAGGCAGAAATAGCAGAAGTATGTAGAAACACAATCAGCACCATGAACTTACAGTGAAAAACCTGAATGTAACAGAAAAAGGTCATGTCTATCCTCTTTCCCCATATACCTTTACAAGGCAGCAAAGCAAAGCAACACAAAAGCAGAGAAGTAAAATCACAACATATTCTTGTATTTTGGTAGCTCAAACTCCAGCTAAATTCATACTCAAAACTAAGAGTAGCTTCATGACGATAACAGTGTTACAATCAATTTATTAAATGCACTGTGGATTGCTAGATAGCCAGCTAACAGGATGCTGATTTTGGTCTGCCATCACATGCACCTCCAAAACACCTGGAGAACAAAATGCGTTAGATCCACAAACAGGGATGTCTAACTGGGCCTAATATGAAAATTAGCCTTACTTAGTACTTACTTAGTCTTGTTTAATGATTTAAAAAGAAAGAATTGCATGCTAATAAAAAACCTGTAGATTAGAAGCACATGTTGGAAAAAACCATGATTTTTAGGTCCAAAAAGGGGAGAAACTGGCAAGAAGAAGCAAGAGATGCACTGCAAAACAGATATATTTAAATTTTTAATATTTAAATTGGCATTTAAATATTTAAAATGGCAACAAAAATGAAAGTACAGTTTGGTATTATATATGCAATGGGCATCATGACAACAAAGAAAAAAGTTAACACTTCTTTTTTATTGCTTGGTCTAGACGCTTTCAAAGCTATACCTCAGTACTCCAAAGATACTGACTAATAAAAAAAAAAAGCTGAGCGAAGAGGAAAAAACTAATTAGGTGTAAGCAGTGCACCTTACATGAAAGCCAAATGTATATAAGATGGCTACAAGGTGTGTAAGGGGAAAGATCAAAGTGACTCCACTCCATGGGTAATTCCGGAAATCAGGAAAATAACTGCAAATGTTATTGGTGTGCATAATTCTACTTGTGGATGGAATTCGGAAAGAACACTTTTACATTTAGTATCTGAAAATACTTAATATCTGAAAAGCTTTCCTACAACAAAGATCCAACTGTCTACACAAAAGAAGTACTTCATGCGAAAGCTATAGTAGATTAGAAGGGAGATAGAGTTGTCTTTCCCTCTTTAATTCATTTAACTATTTGTATTACAAAATAAAAGTTAAAATGAAAAAAAAGTGAATTAAAAAACCAATATTCAGAAGCACTACACATGCATTGCTATTTACTTCACTCTGATACTAAATGCCTGGTAGTAAAATTGAATCTGAGAAGTTATCAAAATTATTTCCACAGTTTAAACATGCAGTTCACAGGAATTCATATTCCATTGAGTTCATTTTTTCCACTGACTGCTTTTTTGTTGGTTCTCTGTCCTAGAGAGTATGCAAGCTGGAGCTGTGCTTTTAGTTTTGCTGAATGAACAGGCAGTGAACTCTGACAAAGTGAAACACCAACACTTACTACCTTAAACTTTCCAAATTGTCTATCCGTATCACAGGAAGAGGAAGGGGAAAGCACTTGCATGAAAAGTTCTTTTGTCTCTGGAGGCAACAACAAGCTCATCTTGCATAAGTCAATCAGGGATCCTCTTTGGAAAGCTTTTTTCCAACTGGATTTCATCACTTCAACAGCTGTTATGTGTAAAAAGCCTGATTTTCCTTCTTGTTGCTTGCAGACCATTGCTTTCTGATGGGAACAAGTTCAACTTCCTCTTGCTCCCATTCTATTTTTACAGCAGAGACTCCTTTTGAGCAGAGTATCAAAGCATTCCACTGGGAATACAGGCACTCTTTGTCCTGTGTCTGGGCTTTTTATAATCAGAATCTGACAGTTCCTCTTCCTTTACAGACAGATATTCTGAAGACAAAAAGAAGGAGCCAGTGTATCTCCTAGCATTCTTAACCTCCTCATTAGCTTTTTCTTTCCTTCTTCTTATGGGAACTCTCTGTGGAAGAACAGGATATTTCAGAGAACAAATGGTCTGCAGTTTCAATCCCTTGCTTTCTGGTCCTGAAAGTAAACAGTTTCCCAAACCCAAAATTAGCTCCTCAAAGAGCTTAGAAACTTTATCAAATTAGTAGCCTGAGGCTTATGTACTAACTAAGACAGGGAGATGCAGCCCTCATGCTCAATGCTCATTCACATCATAACCCCAAATTCATCTTTCAGCAACTGCATAATGAGTAATACTGATATTCCTAACCACAGATTTGCCTTGGACTTGGTACAGTGCAAGAAAATATTAGAAGCACATAAAAAAATAAGATGTCACGATGCGTATTTCTAAATGATATTTAATCCCTACAGTGGGATGCAGTGAGGTGGTTAGTCTCCCTGCACACCGTGTCAGAAGGATGAAAACCTTGGAGAGCATCAGACACCTGCAGGTTGAGAAGGACTGAGGCTGCCCAACAGGCAGCTCTAACCATGGAGCTCTGCTTAAACTCTGAACTTGGGCAACCAAAAGGCAAGAGGCGCTTGACTCACAGGATCTGAACACAAGCAAACAGGAAATGTAATTTTGTCTGCTGGCTGCTTCAGTCCGCTGGTCAACTAAGTATGAATTCACTAAGAACTGAGCTACCTGACTTCCTGGTAAGCTGTTAATAGTCAAACACATGTCAGATACCATCTACTTTACTTTTATTCAGATTTCACTGATACGTTAAACAATAAACCAACTTAATACTTGCAGTGTGTGCAGGGTTTGTTTAGAATACAGCTATTGCAACTTGACTCCTTGCTGCACTGTTTCTGGATTCCAAAACAGGCTGAGCAGCATGCAGAAACCTATTCAGTCTTGACAAGGCAGTACTGATCTTTTGTGCTAGGCAGGACTGAGGGAACTTGAAAGACAGAAATATCTTGGATTTTCACAGGTGAAAAAAGAAAGTGAATGAGTATTTTCCAAGTCAGTTGATTACTGAGCAGGATATTTTGGACAGCAATTTCAGGTGCAAGAATGTAAAATCCTTGTTTTAGGCACTATCGCAATCTTTGGTTCTGGCCTTTTGTGGAAAAAAAAAGCATTTACATTTCTCCTCTCTTCGTGCTCCCCACTAACAAAAGAAAAAACTGTCCTGGCTGTTGCAAGAAAAAAAAAGACAAATTATCCCTCTTTAATTCCTCCTTCCACTCATAACTCCATATTTCAATGATTTTTTGTTACCCAACTACTGCCTTACAGGAGAAAGTAAGTCCAAGTGTGCCACACCTTTTCTTCTGCAAAAATACCTAGTTTCTGTGCTTGGACCCAATCTGTTACTCTGTTCTTTTAACTTTTTCTTTTCATAAACATCCATTGGCTTGTTCAGAAATCACACAAGCTCCAAAACTAACTTTATCTGAATCTTGTAATACTATCACTGCTCATGTATTTCTGAAGACTTCTGATGAAAATCAAAATGACTTTTCACTCTGCTTTAAGCATGCATAGCTGAGCAACAATGATTACACAGGGACTAACTCAGGCACTATCACACAAAGTTTTGAATGTCTGTTCTTTGTTTATTAGTTTTAAATCAGAAAGTTAAAATCTGGCTACTGAAGAAGCTACTGACACGTAAGAACACCTCACTACTCACCACAGATATTGCATATTCTGGACATAACACAGGCTAGCTTTTCCTCATCTCAAAGTATTAATTCCCCTTTTGTTTACTTTTTTGTGGGAAAGGAACTATTGGTTTTCAGTCAAGGTACACTATCAACTGACAAACAAGATGTCAAAAAGGGGTGTTTGTTGTGACTTTGAACACAGCAATAAAAATGCACAGAAGGCATTTTGTGCAAAAAGGCCTTTACAAATTCATTAAAGCAAACAGATACAATACTGGCAAGTCTAATAAAATTTGTGATTGTATGCCCCCAATACTGTACATAAACTACAGCAAAACAGGATAATCTTGGTTCAAAAGACACCTTTACTGAGATACATTTCATAATTCTATCAACTCTATTTTAAAACTGTGATGCATAAAAATCAGAGGTGCTCTTTTTACAGCATTAAATCCACTACTAATCACTTCAGTTCATCTCATGTTTAACTTCATGTATACTGAAGATTTTTTCAAGCTTTGATTTGTAATGCCAAAAATTGACCTGTTTTGATAAACTGTTCCTCTCTGTAAAAACAACTTATCAACTGTCAACACAGTAAACAACAAAGTAATGCAACACTTAAGTCCTTTTAGCATAATATACATCTGTAATATGAAGAAATGCAGCATTTGAATCCTTCTTATTAAATTATATTTTTAATCGCTGATTCTTTCCAATGACTAATGTACTCAGACAGAAGAAGCCTATTAACAGAGGCAGACCTAGTGGGATAACTCACTGATTCCTCCTCCAGTTTAAAAAAACGCTCATTTCACCTGAATTTCAAATCTTCATGTGAAAAGGTATTTTAATGAAGCAGGTAAGATGATTACAAAATTATTACATGTGTCATAAAAACCTTTAAAACAGAGAATTTGTTTTACTTGTAAAAAAAAGTTCAATGGCAATCAGGGATTTTTCTGACAAAGAAGAACTCATAGAAAATAACGTGTAAATTAAAATTTAAGTATTTTATACTATTCACTACCTTCTACTACAAGTATTTTAAAAGAACCAGAACTATAAACTATACTCAGTATAATCCCACACTGTTCTATGCAGCCCAATGCAGCATAAAAATTATTCCCTGTTTTAATAAGGAGAATTTGCCAGCTATTACAGGTGTACTTAACCCTTACACTCTAATACTTCTAAATGGAAAGAGCATCAAGTACCTAGAACTCACTAGTGTTGAACATTTTCTTTTTTCAAACAGCTTTTAAACAAATGAAATTACTTGGGGATTTATTTTAATTGAAGATTCAATTGGACTATACATTTCTATGCAGTTTCCATAGCAACATTCATTTCAAACTAAAGAAGCTGCTTCTCTATTACTCATTATTACTAAAATTCAATTTAATGTCTCTGTTGGAACTAAACAACATTAAAAGAGGCCTTGGGAAAAATCCATCTAGCACAACTAATTAGTTTTGAAAATGGCTTTTTAAAATCCACCTAATTTGAATTTCATTCCCATCAAAGCCTTAAAAGCAACAATTTTGCCACTGAAGTAAACAATGGCCAAAAGGCACAGACCTATTTTCCTCTGGTCTGAACAAAAGAAAGATAGGTGCTGTAAAAGAATGGCTTTTAGAAAGTTCACAGCCCCTATTTGCCCTAAGTCATGAACTGCCAGTCAGAATACTAAGACTGGAATGCCAACATTCCCCTTTAAAGATGCATTAGTCTAATAATTCTTACTATTCCAATCTTGGCAGTCCACTTATAAAGGACATGACAATGCCCCGGACCAAAACACAGGCTTATTCTGAAAAAGAACAAGTAGGTCAGAGGAGGGAGTTTCTCTTTTCACATATTTTTTCTATCACTGATCTCACTCAACATAAATTCTGATATTCCTCAAAGGCATAAACCACATTTACTTTGCTGTTTCATTGCACATTGTACCTAACTGCAGTCTCCTTATTTTTGTTTGTGCAATAACGAAGACCAAGAATAGAAACACCTAAGTTACAATCTGCACATTATTTATTGATCTGCTTTGGTAAATTTCAGTGTGTCCATGATATTAAGTATGTGAGAGATCCATTTGCTGCGGAAGAACATTGTGTCATATACAAAAAAAAAACCTATCTTAAACTGCTATACATATTAAACTAAATTAATTTAAGCCAAGAAGAAATAATTAAAAAAAAAAAAAAAAAAAAAGGTTTTAAACCAGCAACACCTAAGGCAGCAAGAGGAAGAGCCATGGATTTCTAATACTAATTACAAGACATAAATTACAGCTCTTGGACCTAAGCCAATATCTTAATGCCAAGGTAATGCCATGACACACAAGCAAATTAAGTATTATCTTAATTCCCACATCTCTTATGCAGTATCTACATGCCCTCATTCAGGTCCCAAGAGCTTACTTAGGCAAAATTTCATCAACAAGTGAGCAAAATGCCTCACAAAACTGCAAAGAGCTGATGAACTGACTTCTTCCAGAGACAGTTCTCCTGCCTTCTTCTAATAACTTTACGAAAATACGCTTGTGAGAAGAAAAACAAAGAACATTTTGTATTAAAATAAAAGGATGACTATTAAGCAGATGAAGTTTACTTAAGTTAATAGGTCTGAATTTCTACAAATTAACTCAAAAATATAATTGGCAAATTTGTATTTAGTCACATATTGCCTAGCCTAAGATTAAATTCTTTGATGCCTGACATCCCATTGCTAAGGTATTAAGGACAATGCAGAATCTATATTGCTGAATGCCCACATTCATACTCCAAGAATAACTTAGAACCTGCTACTCCAGTTCATTAGAAAAAAGGAACTTTACACTTCTATTTAGTAATGTGTTATTTTGGAAGAGGTGATAGCAATTTGCCCACTGTGAAGTCTGTAGTTTTTGACTGTCAGAAATAAGAACAAGCTTTTGAATTATTTTCTTAAATGCATACCACACAATCCCATTTCTGTTACGGGGAACCATTAATGCTTTCTTATTTCTTTCCAACTCTAAATCAGAAACTTTAAATTTATTTTGTCATTTTTCATCATGGGAACATATGTGCATTCTTGTTTGAAAATGATGAAGGTTTTCTGGGGGAAAAACATTAGTACCATATTTAGGAAAACATTCTGTATTTTCTTTACTAAATAAAGCAGATGATACTTAATGTAACAACATACCATAGTGTAATTGTGAGCCACCTTGTGCAAGTCAGTGCAACCCTGTGCATCAGCAAAAGATCGGATTCCAAGGCAATTGGATGGGTGAAGCTGCTTCATTAGGAATTTGCAGCATGCTTCTACAACCTGAGAGAGCTGAAGAAGGCAAGCTGTAGACAACAGGCACTCAATGTTATCTTCTTTTAATTCAAGGCGACCTAGTAACATCAAAATGATCACATTAATTTGCTCTTATAATCTTACAAATTCCCTAAAACCCCAAGGCAACAGATTTACAGATTAATTTACAGATTATATGACAGAATAGAAGGCTTAGTAAACATCACCCTCAGCATTAGATAACTAATAATTTTCAAAATTAGTATCTATAATGATGTAAGGAAAGGGAATCCTAATGAGATTCCTTTTTTTGTCAGCCATGATATATTTAATAGATTCATATAATTTGTTAACTAACTGAATGTAGTATTATCAGAGAAACTTTATCCTATCAGATTGTCTCAGGTAACAGCAATGAGACCTAACTGCGGTCTCCAGCTTTCTTACCAGGGAAGGAGAGGAGCAGGCACAGATCTCTTCTCTCTGCTGATAGGACCCGAGGGAACGGCATGAAGCTGTGTCAGGGGGTTAGGTTGGATATTAGGAAAAGGTTCTTTCCCCAGAGGGTGGTTGGGCACTGGAACAGGCTGCCCAGGGAAGTGGTCACAGCACCAGCCTGACAGACTTCAAGAAGCGTTTGGAAAACACTCTCGGGCACATGGTGTGGTTGTTGGGGTGTACTGAGCAGAGTCAGGAGTCAGACTTTGAGAATCCTTGTAGGTTGCTTCCAACTCAGGATATTCAGTGATCTCTTTTTATTTATTTATAAGAAATTAAATAATGTGGATAATTTGTAAAGAGCATTTGAAATCTAGTAATGGAATACAATGCTCACATGAGGACATTAGATGAAATTGTCATTTTCACCTCAATTACCTGTATATGCATATTGAACCAGAGCCCACAATGCCTTTGGCTCCACACCTTCCATCTTGATTTCTTCCTGTCTTGCTTCCCTTACATCATTGGTGAACATTGCTGCAAAGTAGTCCGAAACAGAGGAGAGAACCAATCTGAGTGTGACATGCAGGAGAAAAGGAGAGAAACAGGGAAGAAAAGAAAAAAACCTTAGTCAACCTGATGTTTCTTAATTTATGATTCATTACTTTTCCCTTTGAAGAAACACTCTAGTGAGAAAAACATTTAAAAATTGACGAAGTGCTCCATGCTCTAGTTTCTCTCTATGAATAATGAAGTACTGGTACTAAACCTACATTTGCTGCTGATCTAAACTAACTACCCTTTCAAAGCTCAATGACTTTTAATAGCCAACACAGACATAAACCATAAACCCCACCCCCGCCAAATCCACCAAAATTTGAAACAGAATATAAATATACATTATTTAAATAAAAATAAAATTGAATTGACTTCCATTTGTATTATGTCAGATAGTTTTTTAAACATGAAAGAATGACTTACCAGTCCTTTTTGAAGTGCTTTAAAATGCTTTTATTCTTGGTGCAGACATATACATTCAATTACTAATACTGATAACAAAACTTGGCACAGTAAATGTGGAGATGATACAGAGTAATGTCTTTTGTGGGTATGTATTTAGTCTTTTTAAACAATCCTTACTATTTTACAATACTGTGTAAATAAACATGTTAGTGCACAACAGACGTTTCTTTGGATTACTCAGAGTAAAACACTCACTACAAATAATAATGCCACTCTGCAAAATGTGCAAGAATTTTGATGTCTCAGTATGTGTTCAGAGACTAGGGTGAAAGAGAAAATTATATGAGGCAGGAATATGATACCTACCATAACTATTCAGAAGGACTGCTGGCCTCTTTCATAAGAGACTGCCAGGAATGGCCTTGTGGCTTGGACCAATTTTTGTGCTGCAGCAGTTCACTGTTGCCTTGCCCATGGGGAATTCAATATAAATATATTTGATATATGTACTGATCTATACAAAGAGCAAGTCCAAAAACCAAGCCCACTGCAAATACATTAAACAGTCCATATGCATACATTCCATTAATCTAATACTTCAGGCAGTTTATGCTGTGCTGAATCACTATATTGGTGTGTTAAAATGACAGAGGTCAGGAACTACAAACCAGAGTAAAACTATTTGAAAAGGTGAGCACCAGTGCTTTGGGGAGGATTTGCAGGTACATATACAAAGTAATGAAATAAAAGGAGCTGTCTCTTAGTTAATTAACCGCAAAGTAATAAAATTTTGACTAATTAATTTCATAATACATTTTTCTTGTGTATTTTCTGATCATTGACCATTTGGTCAGGCTTACAGTAGGATAATCCTTTTTTTTCTATCTGCTGAGGCAACAGAGTAGAGTTAGGAGTGCATGGGGAAAAGATTAATTTTATTTTAATACCTTGTATGATTTAAGTTTTGTCAAAAGAAACAAAGCTCTGTTCTTTTACAGAAAAGTGAAATCCTGTTCTTGAAAGATTAGATTTATTCTGTGGGTGACTTACTAAGAACACTTAGGACCTTCTGCCAAGGTAGGGCCCAGGCATCACTTCTAGGCATTTTAACCTTGGGTTTAATGAAATCTGCATTTAAATGAAAATACTGCCTCCCAGAGATCTATAGAAGGGGAGTAAATTAGAGAGGACATTCATGTAAGTATCAAGGGAGAATTTCTGCAACTGTTTTTGATGCTAGAATGGGATGACAAGATCAGATTTCTATGTACAAAATAGGGGTTCTCACTGGAAGGGAAAGTGGTTTGAATAACCCAAGTATCTCTGCAGGTCCAATTCAGACTTAAAAAAGGCAAAACAACCAACTTAACGTATTCACATCTGGCAGTTCTAACTTGGAACATTGCCACAGAATACAGCTTGAAAAAGACAGGTCTTTTGCAATAGGAAACAGAACTTAAGATTTAGTCATATCACACTTTGGGGGTTGGTTGTTTTTTTTTTTTTCTTTCCCCAGCAGTGCATTTGGACTGGGTAGCTGCACTATTATTCAGAAAGCATCAAGACTGTACACATTTTAGCAACAACTGCTGAAGAAATGCCAAATAATAACACGTGGGTCCCAATGCCTTCTACCAGAGGTTTGATATCAGCAAATTTCTCCCTCTGATTTCCAGACTCAACAGTCCTCCAAAAGAAATTAACAGAAATGTAATCCATTAAATATTTTTGCAAACATGTGTTCAGATCCATGAGGAGGTATACACACTTAACAGTGTTAAGTGCATTCCAGAGAGTGACTTGCATATGCTGACAGAGGCTGTGAAGTCCAGAAGCAGTTTAATACAGGTAATTTGAAAAAGCAAAAATTATACTGAGAGTAGTTTTGTAATAATTTTACAATGAAAAGCCTTAGAACAGATATCCACATTTTTCCCCTAATTCAACTAATTTAGAAAAAAAAGCTCTTTCAAAGAAAGAAATGGGATTAAAATATACAGTGACAATGCATCAAGGTGACACTGACCTAGGATAAAAGAAAACAAAGGCAGACTTTCAGCCAACTGGCCTTTTCTTGTCCTATCTTTTTCCCACTAGTCAATAAAAATCAATTACTGCTATACACGTGTGATTCGATATTCACTTGTTCATTGATCTTTTAATCTCATAGCTAGTAACTTATTTTTCTGCCAGTTAAACTGTATTCCTAAATACAGACTACAAAACATGAAGCAACGAATACCTTCATGTAACTCAAGAATCCATGGAAGACTTTCCCCATCCATATTTGACCATTTTGCTAAAAAAGCAGTAAAAAAGCTAAGCGACGTATGATTTTTTAAAAGAAAATCCGTGCACTGACTACAAAAACTGACTAAATGACTATAAAAGCTACACTGATATTCACAATCTCCCTGTTAAATACAGGCATCCTGGCTCTGCTAGCATTTAACAGAGTTACCGTGCGTTATTTTGTAATCATTAAAATCAACATGTTTTTCCCTATCAAGAATTCACTGTGAACTATTGATGCTACAAGATACTGCCTTTCCTCCATTTAGAAACTGAAGAAAACTATGGGTTTTGTATTCAGAGTTTGTAGCCTTTTTTTGCTCCTAGGAGTAGTATTTCTGGTATAATTGCCCAACCAAAATGCCTACAAAATTAGTATATACTGCTATTAAAGAGGTCTTTTAAGATTACAAAAGAACCCAACCACAAAAAACAAGAAAAAGCCTTAGTACAGTTGGCATTGTATTGTTTGATTGTGGATTGAACATATCTACCTTTACTCTCCTTCTTATTACCAGCTATTGCTAAATATTCAATTCTGCATAAGTAAGATCACAAGAATTTAGCTACTGAATTATATGCAGTAAGCTGCTCTTTTACAGTGCACAGGAAAAACGGAGAGAAAAGGGAACACACGAATATCGGGATTTTTCATCTAAGAGATCATAAGATGTCTGAATAATTAATTGCTCTGGAAAAATACTCAACAGCTATGGTCTAAATACTGACAAAATCTGGGTGTTTCAGTGCATTTTTCTGCTCTTACAGGAGGCTCCAAGGCTACTGAAGTCTTTAATTTCTGTAGTTTGTATTGATCCAAAATTAGAAAGATCTACCATGACGGCTTAACTTATTTTGAAGAGTTTTCCACTGAGAGCCAGTAAAATATGTGGCACACTTTTCAAACCGTACTTGTTGGAACTGCAACAAGCTACATCATCTAGACAGTTTTCTAGGTCACCAAAGCAATTACTATCTAAAATGATGACAGCTGCCAAACCTGGCAATTTACAGGTTTAGTATCTCCCAACTCATCTCACCTGACATAATGAAGTGAAGCTGCTTAAGATCTGAAAGATAAAAGGGACTCTTCCTGGGCAGCTCCTTGTTTGTGGCCGTGTAACAGCTGAAAACTGTCCTAGGGAACTCACTATTAGCATTCACTGAAGTTGTAAGGTGATACTGAAGAGTACTGAAGATACTGAAGAGTTGTGCTCCTTCAAACAAGCTTCCTAAACCTTAGAGTACATAAGGTTCCATTTGCCTTCTTTCCTTAAGTCCCATGTCTTTTAACATCTTTCAGTGTCAACAGAAAGACAGACAATGGCTCTGCCCAGACTGCTGATTAAAGGATGTGGAGCAGGCTTTAAATGCCCTCTGGGCAGGAATTCACATATATTTTCCCTTTCTTAAAAGAATGTTCTAATCAGTAGGTTATTACCAAACAAAACAAGCTTTTATTATTGGATATAGCAGTTAGTTGAATGTAATAAATAGGAACATAATAAATGGCAGACATCTAAGATTGCAGTGGACACAGAATAAACTCCTGCTATGAAAAAGTTAATTAAAGTAATTAAATTAAAGTATGGAAATTTCTTTATGAAACTGCAAGCTAAAGGGGTCAGAATATAATACATTTCTTCCTAGTGGAGAATGGTCCCCTTTTCCTACTTGCTTCATGACCTTGTAAATGAGTTTTTAGCTATAATTTCAGCACAGAATAAGAAGATAAACACTTTTGGAACAATAGAGAATGCCATATTCAGAAAAATCATGACTACATGTGATGCTTTTATTTGTCGTAGACTCATAGCCTGAATTCTTTGAATAGATACAAAACCTCTCAGAATTTCACAGTAATGTTTTAGCTGTGCTTATTACCAAGGCAGACACCAAACTCATGTCTCTTTTCTCTAAAAACATAGATCATGCAGTTCGCAACACTCAACAAAAGCAGAAACTCGTAATTAAAAAAATATAGGAATTATTAAAAATACCAGGTTTAAAACAGAAAATCTGAATACTCCTCTCTATATATGAGTGTAATTAATATTGATAATGAAAAATGTTCCTTCTTACCAGTTCTGTGTGACCACATACTACGAAAAACCCTTACCTTTCTTATGAAAAAACAAAGGAAAACAAAGCTGTCCAGTGTCAGTGAACTTTGTATTTTCTTACTCATCTTAAAATGCCAAGCCATTAAGCTAAGATCTATTTAATACATCTTCTCTTGCTTATTAAGTTTCAAGACAAAATAATCACTGGTGTTCTGAAATGCACTGACTGATCCAGCCTGCAGTCAATACCAAAGAAGTCAGAACTTGCATGAAGGCAGCAAAAAAATACCAAGTAAGTTTTTTCTTATAACATTGGCTACTACAGGTACATAAAGGCAGTCATCTTGTTGAATTTCCATAAAATTTAAATCAAATTTAAGATTTCCGTCTTTATCTTTCACACTCTGAAAAAAATTCACTTTTCAGTGAGATACTCTGGACCTACTGAGATGAAGACTGTAGTTATTGCTACGTTTCTCTGTGAAAACAAAACACTAAGAGAAAGAACTTATTATGCAGAAGGCAAAGCTTCTTTGTAAGTTGCTCCAACATTATAAAGTGAACAAGAGACAATCGTAAGCCTCCCACCTCCTGCTACAAGCACAAAGTGTGCTTCTTTGGCCTTAACATTCATGCATATTTAACACACAATATACCAACTACAGCAACATCTTTCTCCTCAGAAGAGAAGTCCAGAGCAAATCATGGGTAGTAGCATACACCTCATGCACTACAGATATAGATACAGTAGCAGAAACTGGAGAAGCGAAGTCAGTTATTCCCTACATAAATGAGAAACAAGTGTGAACCACATTAAAGGACTTTTTAGCATGTTGTCTATCTGTTTATTTCATTGCAAATAAAATCTTCCAGTCCTTACAAGACATTCACAGCTGTCCTCTGCACCCTTTCTACGCATTTTTAACTATTACATAAGCCATACTCCAAATATGTATTGCAAAGGGGTTACCTTGGCTACATAAGGAAGTAAAATGATTTCCTTATTATAATCACTGTTTTTTCCTGTTTACACCACTCCAAAGTTTTTTGACCCTAAACTACTTGAGCACGTGCCCACTAGGGGTGTGTGTATTCCCTGTTTTCATCTGATTCATTACTTTCACAGGGATGAAACAGTTCAGTGACTAATTTGAACATTTCATAAAATGAAGTCTCTGAGAGTAAGAACAAGTTGTGGTTTAAATGCCTCCCTGATCGTCAAGTCAGTTCCCATCCCCATGCCGTCATTCCCTCAGCTGAGTCAGCACAACAGTGTGGATAATATCCGAATAAAAGCAGAAATCTGGCTTTTTAAGGAAAAGTACCAACTCCAAACCAGCAACCTCTTCCTGTCTTTTTATTACTATTACAATATTGAGCTGTAGTTTCACTGTGGAAGTAGGAATGAGCAATGGAAAACAAGAATGCTTTAGGATGCTATTTCTGTTGTAGACCTCAACTTAGGAAACCACAGCTTAACTGTACCTAGGTTCCTATTCAAACTACAAATTCTGTGCATTAAATACTGTAATGTGCTTCAGTTACACGTGCCTGTGTTTTGCAATCTTTGGTAGTTTCCTAGCTTTTAAGTAGCATGCGTATGATCTGTTAATTACACAGATGACAGAGAGAGTAATGTTTGAACTAATTCAGACATCTAATACTGGCAGCGTTCATAAGTCTCCTATCAAAGGACTCTTCTTACTACAGAAGCAAAAAAACTTTTATGTGGACAGAAAATGGTCCTTATTGCTTACTGTGACTCCAATAACATAATTGCTAGTACAAAGAAAAAATTAAATCTAAGAAAAAAATTTACATCATTTTTGGAAAAGAAACCACTACAACTTAAAATATTCTGGGAGTGTATTTGGGACTTTCGGGGCTTTAATTTTGTTATGCAAATACCGTAAGTATACTTGGAGACAAAAAGAACATGAATTTTTTTTGATTCTGTATTGCCTACAACAGACAAATGAACTTACAGTTTCCAAATAAATGTTAAAAAAACATATACATGTTTAAAGTATTTTAAATTGTTTAGGATGTTTTGACTTTTTTTAACAAAATGTGGGACACACTTTGAAGGTGCATTAGTAAATAATTATTAAGTTATGTCAAATTATAATAAACTTACCTGTGAGCTGGAATTCTACGATCACCAGCAACTAACACCACATCACATAGCTGGTTGTGTCTAAGATAATTCTCCATCTTTTTAAAAGTTTGTTCAGCATGGTTGAGAGCCTGAAAAAATTCATCTGAGGTACAGGGCTCCATTGTTTGAGAAGATGATAAGGTGTGACTGCTGTTGAAGGTTCTGCTGAAGACAATAACAGAAATCTTAATTCACACAATATTAAGGTGAAGTTTTATCTGCAAAGGATAAAATAAAAATCACATGTGATTTTAAAATTGATATGCACTATTTGTTTTAATATAAATTCCCTTGCTATTTTATTTTTCTTCATATTCATAATTTCATTCTCCCTCCAAACATAATCTAGACCCCTGTGAAAAAAGTACGATCATTTCATGTTGTGCACTTCAACTAAGAGACACACAGAGATTGGCCCAGTAATTGTATCTGGAGTGCTGTCAGGTGGTTAAGGAAGAACATCCACCAAGACCTGGCAAACTGAAAAGTAATGGCAGGATGGCAATAAGGAACCCAACCACTCCCTACCACTTATGTTTCACACTTAGCCTAAGGTGGTTAGAACAAAACTCAGCTACTAAAAGCATGTGGGCATACAGGGGAAAAAAACCACAAAGAAACACATCAATACACCACCACTCCTATTGCACAAAGCCTTTTGTCTGAGATCTAGCACAGCAGAAGTCAACAGAAATGAAAAGCAAGAGTGGATGGGAAAAAAATTATTCCCATCCATATACACAAACACAGAAGATTGGGAAAAAACAGGAACAGAGAAAATGTAAAAGGAATGCATGGGCCTAGGAGATAAAGGAAATGAATCCTAATTATATACACTGTGGAAAGCACATTTTCTTGCTCACAGTTCTTTAACTGACTACTACTTAGTTTTCAACAATGCAGGCAACTTATAAAATACTCTGGATCTACCATAACATTTGGAAGGATGTAATTTCACAAGATCTGCATCCAGACCCCTGCTTCCACAAAGAAGTCATGAACTGAGGCAGCATGCTTGGGGCTAAATTCACCATGAAACCTATCACACTCCTTAGCGCAGGATACTCATTAAAAGACAGAGCTCTTCAAAACTAAAATCTAAATTTCCAACAGAAGATTTTCTGTAGAGAGGAATGTTGTGATTTGGTCTTGGGTTTTGTGGTATGTTTTGGTTTGGGTTTTTTTTCTGCATGTAGCCAGGTAGCTAAAAAAGTCAAGAAGTTTGGTACCTAATTCAGAGCTAAATCTAATAATGGATCAGAAATGAGGTACCTGCCTACTGAGTTCCCTTGGGGGACTTTATGTTAAGTGTTCTCGCTGAAGCTGTGGTTAGTAATCTATTTATGTGTCAACTTCTTCCCTGCTCCCCATAGCCCACGAGTCACTTCTGCTCCACCACCGGCCCTCTAACAGGCTGGAACAAGCATTCTTTGTGGCCATTTTGGAAACTGAATCATGGGCTCATACAAAGATGTAACCATGTAACCACAGACAACATGATATTGCACAACTGGGTGGCATTCTCAAGGGAATGAGCAAGAAGTACTCAGTGAAAGCGACTCTTTAACCAGCAGCCCTGAAAAACAAAAACAGAAGCGGAAAGAGTAGGTCGCTGGTCAACACACAAATACTTAGGAAATTATTCTGTATTTCCATATTACAATTTAGCACATTCTCAATTGTGTTAATACATGTTGTGGACTTTTTTTGTTGGTTTGGTTGTTTGCTAGAACTGTATTTTAACCCATATTCCTCAAAGTAACTCCAATAATAGTAATTTTAAAAAATCACATGCTATCAGGATTTTATTTACATTACAACCTTACAAAGTGTTTTGCAGATAACAAAGAAGAAACAACAAAGGAAAAAGCTTTCTAAGTCAGCACCTGCTGGATCACAACCTCACTGGAGGTTGCCAGCCGTAAATCTGCCCATGTGTACGTTCCACACAGAATTCATTCATCACTCTCGTTCAATAAGGAAGAATAATTGCAGTGGTATCTGTTTTCCAGTACCCACAATAAAGCACAGGACACAACAGAGTCAAGCCTAGTTCTCCCCCTCATCTAAAGACATTCAATCCCATACCTGTCCTCTAGCTAGTAACTTACAAACCATTTTCCATAATGAAGGAACAGGAGAAGGAAAGAAAGATTGAGGTTCAGTGATCTATAAAGAGAACATGAAAGCGACAGTCCAATAGTTCCGGTATTCGCAGGAAAAAAAAAAAAAGGAAAAAAAAAAGGAAAAAATAATGCTTCAAAAGCTATTTGTGCCTGTTACCCTGTGACTGGATATGAAAAATTTAAATGCCCCTCCTTCCACAAACTGTTTTACGAATCTTTTTCCAGTTCCATTTGCCACAGCCATGACAGCCTGGGAGAATTCCTAAAGAACTTACATCCTCAAAGGTGAGTCTGAGGTGAAAGAAAAGACATATCAAAGGATTCTGTAGCTCAAAAACTCAGGATGGGGAGGCAGACTTAGATTGGAAGTTACAACATATTAACTCCAAGACTTATCATACAGAGCAATACTGCAGAGTTGCCATCACCTGGTACATTCAGACCTTGTCTTTAAGTAATTACAGACATTTTACTAAACTGCTCAAGGTCAGCACACAGCTGATGAATTCTAGAATCCTGCTCTTATTTAATGTTCAAATATAAATATACATTTTATATTATATTATAATACATTTCCCTACTTCAATCTACAGTAAAGTAATTCCAGTATTTCAATGCATGCCTGGATGAAATGAACCAGATACAACATTCTGCACACTAGGTATGCTCTAGGTATTTTTAGCTTTATCTCCACCATGCCTTCAAGGTCTGTAGATTGCTGCTAAGGCACCACAAAAAATGTTAAGAAAACCAAATCTAATGCTAATAAGCTTATACTTTCTATACAAGAGTCTGCACAGTTGATGGAGAATTCTTAAAAGTGTTCAAATCCAAAAGGATGATCATTGCCTCAGGGATGCAGGAGAGTTAACAAACAGCAGCAACAGAGGAAATCTAGGAGATGAAAATCTGCAGAAGAATTCAAAACTCGCTGTCCCAGTAAACAACCATTCAAGCTAACGCTGCTTACAAACGACACATAGGAGTATGATGTGAACAGTATTACAGCTGACTAGCTCTGACTCCTGAATCTGAATGGTCTGTCTGCATCTCAGACGCCACCTTAGTCAAAGATCTGGTAATTAACTTGGAATTGAGCGCTATACTAACACCAAATTAATTTGACAGCAGCTCTCCTCTAAATGAATCACATAATGATCTAAATTATGTCATAGTGACAAAGACCTGATCTAAATGCTTTTCTACTAGTGCTACATGACAAGGCAAAGAGGAAGGACTGATACAAACCAAGCAGCGGAGCTGCTTCTGTTACTTCATGTTTTTAGGGTTTGTAACTGTGCAGTAAGTTACAGAGGAGCACAGCAGAAAGGTAACTCTGTCACTTCTACAAAAGGTTTTTTAAAGGACATTTTCATGCACACAGTTTATTTGCAAAGGAAGTAAGAGGGTTTTCATCATGGGAAAAAAAGCCCTTTGAAAACTACATGGATGAAAGTGTTGGTAGGGTTTTTTTCCTCGAGTCAACATATAAGAAGCCGTATTTTAGACTACCAAGAAAAACCATTTAATTAAGTTCTTAATATCAGAAAAACTCCAGGTGTTAGGCAGAATTATGTAGTCTGTCCAAGAGCTTATACATTTTTAACAAAGAAAGTGAACAAAACATGGATTAAGTACAGTCTCCCCATAAGACAGAGATACAGATAACAACACAAAGCAAGTCCCTACGTTACCATTAGTTACATATTAAATTGTACTGACACTGAACTCAAAATTTATCTAAATTATTTCTTTTAAAGCATGTAAGTAAGCTTTAGCATGATTTAGAAGACAGTAACAGAAATACAAAAACCTCTAGATGCTATACATGATTAAGCACATAATTTAAAAGATACTTCCAATTTATTCAAATCCTTTGTGCATTTTCTCTAGTATACAACTGTCTGCAAAAAAACCAAGACTTTTTACAACCTCCTAAATAAATATCTGCAGTTCTCCAATTCTACAAAGTAACAAATTGGTTTTGCCATATGCACACTATTCTCTTAAAATTAAGACCAAATTTGTAGTATTTTCAATCTACATTTTTATCTTTTTAAATGACGTGTTTTTTCCTATAATGATTACCTTGCTATGAAGAGAATATCCTAACTGGGGTAATGCTGTACATAAAAGTTTCCCATCACAAGTATATGTTGCAGAAATGGAAGGTTATGTTATACCTGTATCATATCCAGTGACACAGCTACTTAAAAATTCACATCTGAATGTCATTTAAAACAGGATCTCTTCAGAGGTATGCTACTTACAGCTACATAGTTGTTGCAGCACAGTAAGACTGCTGTTATGATGCAGCAGTATGTAGGATTTCCTTTCCCAGTAATTCTAGTATTTTGACATGTGGTGATAAAAGCAAATACGCTGTGTTCATTTCTAAGCAATTTTACTCTCCTTCCTTTCCTTGAATTTTTCAAGGTCATATATACAATAAACAGTATTTATATTATGGACTATTTTGCCTTTCCACTAAATTGATTCTTGTCCTAAGGAATGAAAAACACTAAACTGCTATAAGTAGATTGATCTGTCCTTAATAGCCTTTATTAAACACTGTACCCTTTTAAGTAGCCACATTTTCTGAAATGCCACATCAGTGCAAAGCTATCTTAAAAGCAAGAAAGCAAACATCATAAAATTTTCTGAAATGGTAAGGTATTATGGACTACATGAACTACAAAACAGGAAAAATACTTTTAGTGAAGAATGACTGACTTATGCAGTAAATGAAATAAAAGAATTAAACTGGTATTTCACAAGAAAGGGTATTAACTTGCCTAATTTACAACAACTGGTAAACAATTTTCACTCAAGAACAAATTTTACAGTTTCATCTTTAGGAGCAATGTGTAAGAAAAGAACACCAAAACATCTTTACAGTCGCAATAAAACCATTCTTTCTTTTTATGCTAGGTACACAGTTTAAGACAACCAAATGGGTTACTGCAATCACTTTAAAGCAAAAAACTGATTGACTTTCAACAGATACAATTTTTTCTTTGATTTATAGTGTATTTTTTACAGTTCATTCTCTGTCTTCTATAGACACACATGGAAACATGAGGTCAGAATCAGAAGCAGCTTACATTTTCATAAATTTCTCCTAACTGAAATAACTAAACAATCAGTATCATTTCAAAATAATGTAGAAAGCATCCTGTAACATTACCATGTAGGCAGTACCTTGTTCATAGCAGCATGTACTTGTACACTGTTTAAAACACAAGTGCATCCATGTTTGAGCTTTGTTTATCCCCACTGACTGGCTTTTAAAAAAGGTCCTAGTAAACACACAGAACCTGATTATAATTTTCTGTTTCTGATGTACAATAGCTGCTAGGTTTCTGAAACATTTTAGTCTAGAATAAAGGCTAGCCCATATATGCATGCTAACTAGAAACATGAAATGAAAACACGTTTCTCACAATAGGAAAGTAATAATTAACCTGCACGAGCTGCTGTCCGATTCATTTTCTTCTTCACTTGCTCTATCATCTGTTTCTTGTCTGCCAAGCCAACGTGCACCTCCACAGTCTTCTGCTGAGAATTCAAATACAGGGATTTCTGAGGTGGATGCCATTGGCCAAAGAGGTGAATTCTGGAAATCCTGTTGGCTGGACCTTCTGTAACCAACTGATGTTAAAGGTAAGTTACCTGAATCTAAAAACTTTGTGCTGCCAGTTGTTACATTTTGTCCTCTATTCCAGAAGCCCTCCTGATGGTTTTCAATTGCAGAGTTAGGGGCTGATGTCTGATGACCAAACCACCTCCATCTGATTTTTAAAATCTGCTTCACGTCAAACTCTTTACGAGAACCAGACATTCTTAGTGAAAGCCAGCGATCGTCTAGGCAACAGGGTAAGAAGCAGCACACATAAAAGAAGAATTGTGCACCCAACCAAGACAAGAGAAACACATGCTCTGCCTGTCTATGGCAAGCAGATTTTCTACAGAAGGAGGGGAAAAAGCATTGCAATCACACAAAAAAGGCTTCTTTAACGGTATGCCATTTGAATATAAACAAAAGGCAACAGACAGTGAAAAACGCTGAGATAAAAGAGGAGGTGAAACAATCACCTCCATCAGGAACAATGCTAATCACTTCACCCTAAAAGCTCCAAGGCTGTTTCTGTTGCTGCCTCTGACCATTAGGTTTCAAAAACACCAAACAATATTCATTAAAGCCTTTCAAGAGCTAAATACCACCCCCTTTTCTTAAACCACAAATGACAGCAAAGCAATTCCTATACTGCATCTTACAATCTGTTTCTTATTCTGTTAACTCTTGCTACTACAGAGGGGAAAAAACTGCAAAAATCAAATTAAATCCTTTCTACACTCCTAAAAAATAAATTTACAGAGAAGACTTAAAACCAACCCAAAGATAACTGATTACGCTGGGGAGAACTGTAAATAATTCTTGTTCCCATTATAGGACATGCACTAACTTAAAAAGGACAGGAACAACCTCGGAAGGCTCAAGGGACTAGAAGTGGAGGCTATAAAGCCTTTCATCTTGATGTGCTTTGATTCAAATCTAGGTCTTCAGTAACTGAAAATTTCTATCTGAAATGATCTAATGGTTCCATTCACTTACACATCACTAAAACAGAAAGCAAGAAAAAGCCAAATGGTCACTGCAAGACACCAGATAAACCCTTGCAAAATAAACAACGTAAGACAACTGCTCAAAAGGCTTCTTTCTAATCATATACTATCAGCTGTTCCACATCACCTTAGAAGTACTGTGATGAACAGTGAAAAAGAGAGATGCATACTTTTGAGACAGAACTCCCTCTAGGATTGGTAATTTACACAACATCTTAAAATATCCAGCAAAAATTTTTGCTCAAAAGAGGAATAGGAAGCCAAAAGCACAAAATATATTATGACCAATTTACAGCTCCCATGAGAACCAGCCTATTTCCTCTATGACATAGGAAGCTAGTTAGGTATAAAATGCTGAGATTAATTTCAGTCACATGCAAATTGTAATAACAATTTTAGAACAACAAAGCGGCACTGGATTTTATCAGTTCTCGATATAGGGATCTGTGTTTTCAAACTTTACAGTTCAGTTACTCTGTTCAACTCTCCAGGATACATATGCAACAAATTTACAGGAAGTGCTTCTTTACTACCCTACAGTTTTCATCAAAAGTGAAAGCCACTATCTCTCAGATGAACATGATGAACTCCAAAATATGGAACCGTGTAATTAGGATACCTGCAGCACTCTTTAAAACAGGCTATATGCAGAGTCCATACAAAAACTTAAACAGTGCCAAATTTTCCTACCCCAAACCCAAACACTGTTTCAAACTCAGTGCCAGGAGAGTATCATGCTATTTTCTGAGGAAATACAACGCTGAAAGTGCTAGTTTTAACCTGGAAAGCTCACCCATCGTCGCCCAGAGTACATTTATTTATCTAAGTGCTTCTCACAAAGGCTAGCAAAAGCTAATTTCTACAGAAACTGCATTCCAGCTGTTCCCTCAAAGATACATTTCAGAGTGTGTACCTTGCTGGCATCATAGCCTACCAGAAGCCAAATACCGAGACCTTTGCAGCATTTCCAGAAAACAGCTGAAGGTACTTTGGATGCAAGATGATTAAGTAGGTAAATCTATAAAGCTCTTACCATCTTTCCTGGGGTTTTAATTTAGACACAGAGAGACAGGGAAATATTTAGGAAAGGATTAATGATTTAATATATTAGCATTAAAATTATATGGATGTTTAACCAAAATGATATGACATGCAGACCCTACTCATCTTCTACACATACAGCTAATTATTAAACACTTAACTGTAGTGTTCAAATACCATCATTTGTGTAACTGCAAGTTGAGTGAAACCGGAGTAAGGCTTAAGTAGTAAAACAAAATGGCATCCTTTTATTCATCCTCTCCTCCAGTTTTGTATTGGAGCCAGGTGTTCATCGAGGGTGAAGAAGTAGGACAAGCAATCGGTGTATTTGTTAACATTCATCAAACCAGTAATATTTTAATCATCCATTTAACTATAAAAAGTAAGCTTTAAGTACCTTTATTTCTGCTGGTATGGTAAACCCATTATACATAAGGAGTGACCTGCATTCTCATTCTTGTATAACAGACTGATTTAAAATTCAAGCTGTCCCAGTACAAGTCTACTAAGACAGCAGCAGATTTGCCGATTCTAGCGCTTTTTCAGCACTTTTCGTTGATTTACTGGCAAATACAGCCCAATTACTGCTATTCTTTGGCTGCAAAGCTATGGGCTCAAACAGAGATTAGAAAACAAAATGTGCTGTAGTTTTAACAGACCAACCACAAAAGTGTTTTCTATTCTCTTTCATTTTTCTAGATTAAAGAAACTCCTCTACACACTCTCAAAATTACAGTTCTAAGAGTGACTGCATAAATATCCAAAATATTTCTCTATTTCATAGGAACATTTGTACTACAGATGACAAGATAAGACAAGTGCCAGTTAATTCTTCAGTTGAAATTGACAGTATTCCTCAGAAATAATTGAGGGCCTCTTCTTCTGGACAATCTTTGTTACTATGAATAATGTGACATCTTTTATCAGATCCCCAGCCAGGAGTTAACAGACTTTTGAGGAGATCTCAAATAATGGACCGTTAGGACTTCCACTCACTAGGATCACCCAAACCTCATCTTCGACATCTCATCTGGTGGTTGGTGCTCACAAATCCAAATGCCCACCCTCCATGGCCTCCCATCACACATCTTTCTAATGCACTAACACATTTCTAAGAAACCTGCTAAAACCCATCTTAGTCAAGCACACTATACACAGACTTGGCAAGGATTCTGAAATATTTTTTCATCTACTAAGGCAAAAGTTTGCATTTATTGAGAAAACAACAGTGCTTATATCCATTTTTTCTGACCTTGGGCACTGCAGCAGTTTCTATTTTGTGGTGAATCAAAATAACATTTCAAATATAAGTACACTGTCACCTTTGAGAACACAATTCTGTTTAGATTAATGAAGTTGTGTCAGCTTACTGTGAAAAAAATTTTGAGAACTCTGATTTTTAATTGAACAGATTGATATTCCTTCAAGAGGAATACCTGAACATTTAAGTACATAAATTCTCTCACATGAAGAGCTTCACAAAGCTATAAATCCCTGCAGTCAGCAGTGAGGGACAGTTTCCCAGATTCTGGGTTGTGAACAAAAAGAAACATCTAAACAAATGCTGTATGTTAAATCTGCAACTGTGTAAATAGGAACACCAAGAACATAGCATGACCGCTTTAGAAATTGCTCTTTTAAAAAACTTCAGTTTATTTGCACAGAGATAAAAAACCTTTCTTTTTTACTAACCAAAAAATTTACTACACTGACATTCTCTGATATTATATACATTTATTCATATGAGTGTTAAAGGAAGATTGCAATCCAGCACAACTAGTTAAAATTTAAACAATTATAGTCCTAAGATATTTCTGCTGTATATTTTGAGGGAACGTGTACTTTATATTTAGAGTGTATCACTGGGAAATACAGAAATATTATTATTTAAATAATAAGGCTGAGTGCTTTTGTTCATTATGATTTTTCCTTTTTCTTGCCAAAGGAAATTAATCAAGTTTTCAAATAAACAAACATGTTTATAGAATACTTTTTTAAGATTTAAATCTCACACTACTTTTCATGGTAACATTTTTGCTGTCACTACTATGATTTGGCTCCAAAATCTTTCACTACTCAACTTCAAGGCAATTCAGACAGAATATTTTCAGGGTATTTAGTATGTCAAATGAATTTTAAAAGGGGCCATAAAAGCTCAGCTAGTCCTGAGAAGATATTAATGATCCTTTTAAGTGCCAATTAAGAATGTAAATGTCAAAATAATTACATAAAGTCTTTGTTGTGACTGCAAGAGTTGTTTTTCTCTTGAACAAATACTGCTTAACAAAAGCATTAAATATAAAAAGATAAATTTTAGACATAAGGAGATGCATTAAGATGTGAAAAAGTAATACTGTCAATGTTTAGTGATTTAGTTTAATGTTTTAGATGTGTATTTGAAAATATAAGAAAGGTTCCCTGGCGATAAGATGTTCATCAATTAATCAAATACATACTAACAGCATTAAAAGGCATTCAAAATTTAACACTTTTTAAAATGGGATTTTCAAACTTTAAAATACTAATTTGAGGCATTAAAATAACTGCTCAAAAAAAACTGCTATAGACAAACTTCAAACGGCAATTCTGCTTATAATTACACTTATGTTAGAAGGTTTAAATATTCACTTTCTTTTTTCTTCCCTATTCCTGTGTTCCAGACCCAAAGTTACAGAAATGGGTCAACAAGGACTTCAGGAAGATTGCTATATTAATGCTTCATTATTCTATAAAACAATAATCGCTTCCTATCCCAAAGTTTTATATAAATGCAAACACTTCTTGTTCATGGTTATGTGAAAAGTGCCTTACATCAGCAGCTACAGCACAGTTCATCCTGGAGAAAGAGATGAAAACATCCTATAGCTACTGACTTTACGTATTTAGATTGATTGTTCTGACTGGCAGAAGTAAGCTGTAGCCAAATTACTGGTACTTCATTGCAACTTTCTGCCACTTTGCATTGTACATTTCCCTTGAAACACCGACTTTGGAGCAGTCAGCTTAACAATGGCATGAAAAGACCTGTACAGAACAACAGCCTGGTTTGCTGTTTATTTTATTCAGCCAAGGCAGGGGGGGAACAAGAGAGATTTCACATGTAATACAAGACTACACTGTCACATCCAAGCTCAAATATCATACTGGTTCACACACAACAGAAGTTGTGATCCACGACATTTATATTTCTTTAAGATTAAAACATTAACATTGCTTTATTCAATTAATACCGAAGCATTATCAGGGGCTGCACCATCTACAGGTAAAGCCATAGCGTAGAGCTATTCCTAAGTAAACAGCACAGTAAGCTTACTCACTCTTAAAAAATTTGCAGTCCAAGTCCACCAGGTCAGATGTGGTTTTTAAGTTAAAACTTACTTATAATACAAAATGGACAATACTGTGAAGGGCCAGTCTCTCAAAACACAGAACCAGTTTTCTGTACCAAAGGGGTCAAGCAGCAACACACAAGGAGAAGATAAGCAAAACATTCCCAGTTCATACACTCCAGGAATACTGGTAGCACCAATTCGAATAGAAACAAGGTAGAGACAGTACTCTGAGAGAGTAGTAGTGCAGCACAAATCATCTCCTTTAGAAATGTCACTGTTAAGGAAGAGTGGTGACAAAAACACTGCTCTGGAGACATTTAAAGAAGTCCTGCTGAAAGTAAAGCCATACTTTCAAACCAGTTTAGGAAGGTATTGCCTAATAAAGTTACAAAGGACCATAGAGGATAGATTGAAAGATTGAGGCAAATCAAAACAAAATAACAAGGAGATAGTTTCCTTTTGTAGGCAAATCTGCTGGCAAACTAAAGACAATATTTTAACATTTTTCCAAGACAGCAGCAGTTTTATTTCACCATGAAGTATTCAGATTTCCTCAAAAACTCACAGAAAAATGGATAAAGGACAACACTACCAACATTGTCAACAGCAGAGTGGATGTTTATTTGGTAAAAAATGACAAATATTCACAGTTCTACATTAGGCACCATATAATAATCCAACAGGTTATGGCACATTAAAAAAACAGTGAAGAAGCAGATTTGCAAGTGATTAGGTAATGCAACATAGTGCTCCATACCAGACTACACAAACTTCTAAGAGAAAGACATAGAGGTCTATGGCCGAAAAGTTTACACCGTATTTAAATGTCAAGCTATGCAATGCCACAGCTACTGAAGCAAAGCATTTCAAGACAGAGACTTGAGCATTCTAAATGAATCATTTAATACCAAAAGACACCTCAAGAAACTAATTTCTCTTAGTGAGGACTTCTGTTTAGTTAACAGCTTCAGTTAAGCCCACCCCCAGCTGAAACTTTAGGTTGCCTAAGAGATAATATGTGAGGATATCATATCTTATTACGTATTTATAAAACAAATGGTGTGATCTCATCTGGAATTCCTTGTGTGCAATTGATCATTGCAACTCAAAAGCAGGACTGCAGAAAACAGGGTTCACAGAAAGGCAACACACATGATCAAAGCATAAAACCAACAATCATCACACTAAAAGGCAGAATGCTTATAAGAATCATATCAAAGTTTATAAGTATCAAGATGAATGTTTATAAGAATCATAATGTCTCATAAATATGAAAAACAACTTTTATTTTAAGAATCAATACTGTACTTATGACATTTTAAGAACCCAATTGTGCATAACATTGCAGATGTCAAACAGAACTTCTCATAAAAGTCCTTCCAAATAAAGATTTCTACCACCATTCGCCCACCTGGAGATGAATCTCAGAAGGGACATCATAGGTAACATGAAGGACTTGTGTAGGTACACAGATAACAAAACAAAGTCTAGGGCAAACATGGGCCTGCTGCTGAATGGGGCAGGGCCCTGGGGACATGGGATATGGAAAAGGCTGAGGTACTGAATGCCCTCTGTCTTTACGAGCAATATCAACCTTCAGAACTTGATGAAGTCCATCAAAGGGAAGCGTAAAATCCTGCACCTGGGAAGGAACAACCCCACACTGTGGGCCACATAGCAGGAAAGCAACTTGCAGGAAAGGACATCGTGGTCACCAAGTTGCACATGAACCAGTAGTCTGCCCTTGCAACAAAGAAGGCTAATGGCACCCTGGCCTGCATTAGGAGTGCTGCCAGCAAGTCAGGGTAGTGATCCTGCCACTCTACTCAGCAGTATGAGAGAGATATGGCCATACTGGAGAGGGAGTGCAAAGAAGGTCCATTAAAATGATGAAGGGCCTGGAGCATTTCTGTCTGATGAAAGTCTGAGAGAGCTGGGACTGTTTAGCCTAGAGAAGACTCAGGGGGTCTCATAAATATGAATAACTGAAAGGAAATTTCAAAGAAAATGGAGCCAAGGCTCTTTCAGGGATGTCCAGTGACAGGACAAGAGTCAATAGGCAACAACTAAAACACAACATCTAAACATGAGGAAAAATTTTTTCACTGTGAGGATGACTGACTACATGTTGCCCAGAGAGGTTACACCCTTAGAGATACTCAAAAGCTGTCTGGACGTGGTCCTGGGCAAGCTACTTGAGGAGGGAATACAATGTGTTGTATTACTTGCTTTTATTACAAGCATTGTAACTTGATGATAGATTTTTCGCGTTACAATAAGCTTCACAAAGTAGTAAAAGCAAGATGATTAAACTGGAGATGTTAACTAACGGCTTCCATTGATTTTCTAGTGATTTGGCTCAAGGAAGTATTATCAGGAAAAAAATGCAGAACAAGTCACAATATATTTAACTACTCTCTTCACTCTAAAACAAAACTAGTCCCCTGCCTGGATCAATGTTGCTTAAAATAGTATGTATCTGAGGCACATAAGGAAAAATATATTTTAATATACTATTAAATCTCAGGTTAAGCTATGCATCAAGTCACCATGTATTCCTAACCACAATCAGAAAACTGGTTTCTTAGGTTCTTTATTCTGTCTCCAGAGTTTCACGTGAAAGTAATCTCAGATTCCCCACTACAATTTATTTTACAAGCTCTTCTGACAGTAACTACAATTCTTCTCCATGTTTCATCTCACGTAGTCTCCCTTATCTCACATGCATGCACATCCCTCCCTACCAAGTACCAGAACAGGCAGGACAAGCAAATTCTTTGCCACATTCAGACCGAGAACAGGCTCATCAGCTGGCAGGTCAAATAGTACTACTTAGTAGCCTTCCCTACCTACCTGTATTTTCAAAAACTTTCAGGAATTTAAACATAACAAGGGTTCCGTTCTATCAGAGTTTGACTGAAATTGGCAAGTAGACAGAAATGTTACTAGGGAAGAACCTACTAAACCACAAGACATAAACCAAACTTGCCTGGGGAACTTACAGACTCACAAGCTGCCTATCCTTTGCTTCTGAGGAAGCCTGGGTGGCTACATATATCGCCCAAGCCCAAGATTTATAAATAATGTAGAACAGAAATCAACACAAAAGCTGGTTGATTGTTCAAACACAGCTCTGAGCTCCTACCTTTCCATGGTTGTGTAAAATTGAAATGAGCTTAAGCATAGAGACAACAATAGCAGAAATCTGACCACCTATTAAAGCTTTAAATCACTGAAGTACTTGCAGAGTTAACTGTTCAGCTATCCTAAACAGCATACTGATCCCATCTTAGTTGCCTTACCCCTGCTTTTAAAGGAATCCTTAAATGTTTCCTGCTCTGCACAGAGAGCAAGAACTGGACACCAGTATTATAAATAAAGTACTAGAAAGAACACAGGATATTGTTGGTACTCCCAGGGGCACGAGGTCTATTACTGTAGTAACAGGCTCAAAAAAGGGAAAAGTCTTGAATCCAGATTGCTAAACTGTCAGAAGGAGAAAGCATAATTGATAAAAAAATTACTTATTTGCTTAGCATGTGTTTTTTTCCATTCTCTGATATCAACTCCGGCCACTTCTTAAGAGAAATACAAAACTATATGTTGTACTACTGCATGTAGATCTCCTCAGATTCAGATGGTCTGCAATCATTTGTCCATCTATCTTCTCTATCATTTCAAAGTTTTAAAAATTCTTTACTTAGCTTTCAGTATTTGTAAAAATTTTTTCATTCATTGAGCTCGTAAGTTTTCAAACAACAATAATGTTTGAATATTCACTGAAACTGTCACTTAACCTGGTTTAAGTACAACTGTTCTTTTATTGAATCATCAGACAATTTCTTATGCAAAGGTGCAACTTAAGCTTGTATTTGTTAATTACAAAAACTATCAGGAAGTGAGAGGAGGTACAAAGTGAAGTTCTACTACTTATCACGTGATCTGCCCACATGTTTATAAACTCATAGACTAATTCTAGTTAATTACTTTTATTTCCTTGAAAAATACTTCAAAGTTTAAAATGCTATGGTGCTTGGTGAAGATCTTGCTAAGCCAAGTTATGATAACATTATGAAATACCTTAGCTACTTAATGCTCTCATTATAGTTTGAATGCAAAAGCTTGTGATTACATTTACATTCAAAAATATAATTTCCCATACTGCATGTAAAAGAGTAAGATTTAAACTTTGATTTCATCTTTGGCAAGGATAAAGTGATCATTTAATATTCAAAAATATTTCTTTTTAGCATATTAGAATACATTTCAGAATATCTACCAGACAAATGCATAGGGATAACCAAGGTATAATGCTTCACAGCAAGTGTCAGGCTAATAGCTTATTTGTGCAAAAGTCAACATAAAACATCTACTCTGGTAACAAGTAAGAACTTGCTTGCAAACAATCCAATCATCAAAACCACTAATAAAAATCTCGTCTTCCTATGAACTTCTACATCTTCTCACCACATACACACTGCTTGTAAACTTTTAACTAATTTGCTAATTCGGCCATATGACTATTTGTACTCTTTATTGTTCATGTTAGTAAACTTCTACGGACTTGAGTCTTGTCTTACTCTACACTATAAATATATATCATACAACACAGCCAGGTGCTGTGAATATTTAATCTGTTTTAAGGCTATACTTTAGCTTCATTTTGACAAGTTCTGTTGGTTCTGAGATCAAGGCTACAGTAGGTCCAAGAACGGTGTGAACTTTTTTATTTGTAATGAATAATACTACTTCCACCCAAATCAACTCAAATCTGTTCTAGACAGATCATATCATCATTGTCTCTTACTAAGTTCTTTCCCATAGAGTCAATACAATGTATATTTGCTTTTTTGACAAAAGCATAAGCTAAGGCAGTGAGACAAGTGTATCCACACACATTTTCAAAGAAATTAGGCCAGTACTCACTCTGACTTAAATTTCACTGTTTTACAAAAACATCCTGTACAATTTTATAAACACTTTTCCATTAACTCTGAAAATCTGATGGATACCCTTGGAAGAATCCAAGCTACTACTCAAAAATTTTTCTTTGAACTATATCCCGTGTTATGGAAGACATCAGGATTTTTAATATCGGTTGCACTTAGAATTGCCAGAAGAGGTAATTAATTGGCAAAGTATTCCTCTGAACAGACTGAAATCAATACTCAGCTTTACAGAAATTTGTCCTCTGGAAAAACGCCAGCAAAGCCCGTAAGATGATTAATAATCAGCAGCCCTGTTTGATAATTAGTCATTCTACCTTGCAGTAAGATGGGAATAAAGATATATCCCATAGCGATCAACCTTTTCAGTTCCTTCTCTTTGGAGTACATTTGGCATTTGTTTCAAGTCCCTTTTAACTTTCATGACCACTGTAGAAAGGGTGCAGGTCAAGCCTACACAAATCCTGACAGTCTGAAGGAGGTTGGCTATTTTGGTAGGTGGAGCTACCACATTTTGAACTACTGCAAAGTAGTGAAAACACAGGATCATAAAGTAATTTCTGAGGAACCTTACCAGTTCTAATAATTTCTAAATCTCAGGAAAGGGTTGATGTCACCTATGGTGGAAGATACCAACACGGATATGGATTCACTGAGGAGGGAAACACTGTGACTTGATCTTAACACGAACAGGGAGAAAGACTATCTCTCTTCTGTATTTGTATCACATGAGTAAATTCTAAAGGAATTTATCAATATTCCCAAAGCAGAGAGATCTCACAGTCAAGAAAGCAGATTTTTTCACTTTAGTAAAACCTAGTATTTCTAAATTAATTGGATTGCTTTTGTCACCCTTAGCACTTTTCAGGAGTATTTTACCTTACAGAGAGTTCAGATAAAGCTAGATTCTTGCATGTATTCATGTTTTCAATATTCTTTTATCCTTTTGCTTTGTACAAATGTCAAAGCTATTCCCCTTGAAAATTACTTTTGCTCAGAACACTCTTACTACTTTCCTGCCAAAAAAAATGAAATAAAGTGAAACCCAGTCAGTATTATTGGAGTAATAAGATTTGATTGTGCATTTGCTGGGCCTTTATTCATAAGAATTTCTATAAAGCAGTATTTTCTCTAACAGATTCAGTATCAATTTTCCTGTTTTTCCTATAATGATTAAAAGATTCAAAGGCTTCTCATGCATTTTGAAAAGATCAAAATTGAACTTTACAGTAATGCTGACAGTGTTCTATAAAGCATGCTTTGATAAAGAGCATCACATAAAAATGGTCCCAACACTACCATGTGATGCCCACAAGAGCAGTCATTCCTGCTTACACACACTTGCCAGAAAGAAGCCCTTACAAGATGTGCTATGTAAGACAAAAAGAAGGATGAAATTTCAGGTGTGAGGAAGACTCTGTACCCCTGTGGGCTAAAATCACATTCCCTGTGGCATAGCTTACTGTTAGAACTGAGTAAATACAATACTTACCTATAACACTGGAATCATCTCCAGTTGTTCAAAGAATCATGTAGTTCCACTTGTCTTCCTCTTTCCAAAAAAATTGAGGTAGCAGAAGAAAATCTAGAGGCAGAAAAACAACAGTACAAACAAGTAAGAACCACCCACTGGAGGGGAGAAAAAAAAGGAATAATCTCAAAAGCAGATTCCCTACTCTGTTCAGATAGGACTGCTTTCAATTTGTGTTGTGATTCCTACACTTGTTGATAGGAAGATGCTAAAAGTGTGTCACTGAACAACTGTCACCTTAGTTCCTTCCACAACTTCAAGTTACATACCCATCAACAAAGACTCACAAAAAAGAGGAGAAATTAATATGAAATGTGAATATGTAAACTCTCAAGAACCACTGGATTACAAAGACAACATCTCTTGAAAAAAAAACCAAAAACAAACATTAACTTTAGTCCACTGTCACCCTTTTCTTCAATTCCCTTCCCTGAAGGGAAAAGCAGTGAAGAACTGATCTGCCACATGAAGCACTTAAGCTGAGCACTGGTGCCAAAGAATAACACTAACTGTATTGGTGAATAAAGCTAAGTACCTCCACTAAACATGCTTCCCTAAATGGAGCACCTCTATAAAAACTCACTGTTACAGTGGTTCTCAACCCTTACCTATTTACAGGCCACTAAAATTTTTCTCACCAAATTTAGACTCTACTCATAAAACCTAGCCTGCTGAAATAGTATGTGTCTCCTTTTGGCTTGGCACCAAACAAATTACACACTTTGAAGTGAAAGAAAGTAGCCTTACATGATACCTGCATGCATAATGTGATATCTAATATGTAACCTCCCATGGTCTGATCTTTCTTACTAGCTTCAAGAACCTTCCAGCTCTCTGAAGGGTAATACCACCTCATTCTTGCCTCTGGAGCACATAACCTCATCTCTCCCATATGACCGTTTTTTAAGGCCACACAGCCAAATAATACATGTGTATGTAATCAGCATTGCCTTGCTGGTAAACTTTGAATGAAAGATTCTATTCCTATGAAAAAAAGCAAACAGTGGATAATTAGGTTTGTAACTACTGCATTTTTCTACATGGTAAGACTGCTGTAAGGAAAATCAATTTAATTGCTATGGAAAGAGGAAACTGTAAGAATTTTGTAAGGGAAATGTAAAATCATACTATACTTTCTTAAGAGCTGTAGAAACTTTCATTATTGGGTCATGTTATGTCTGATTAGGTAATCTTCTTTACCATACCATGAAACACTGAACTACATCAACAAAACCACAAGACATAAACATAAGCAAAGAATAATCTTTTTAAAAGCACGGGTGGTACAAAGTCCAGAGAGCTGGAACAAGTCCACCAATATGAATTGTCATTGTTAGCAACAGCTTGTAATTACTGTTTGACCATAACGATCTAATGGAAGATTTTCTTCATCTTCACTCAAATTCTTTTCTATTTTAAATTAGCAATTATTGCATTTCTGTGAAACACGTGTTAATCTACTGCCATGGTGTAAACATGTTGCCTTTGATAGTGGACCTGCCCATCCAGAGGACATGACTGAGGGATGGATGGTTCAATGAAGTTGACACATGGCAGAGGAAAACACTACTTGACTCGGATTAGGGTTATTATTTATTACTATTATTTTGGTTTTATCCTGCTTTATGCTCCCTAGCATTGTTCAGCAAGGGGGAAAAGGGAAAAACATAAGATGGGAATACAATCTGCCCTATCAGGAATGCACCTATGAATTCCAGGAACAAGGTGCCTTTTTTTTTTTTTTTTTTTGGTAATATTAATCCACAGATGCCTCTGGGAATTCCCAGGCAGAACTACCTTTATGAGAAACGATCAGATTGTTTCCGGCAAAATTGATGAACCACTCATGAAAATACATCGTGCGATCTGTTTTTAAAGAGGATCCTCCCATACAATACATAGTTTGTCTAGATACAAAAGCTATACCAACATTACCATGAGTTCAAATTTTTTATTCCTGTTCATGCTCGTAGAAGACCTGAGTAACACTTTTTTCTTCAAAAGATGACTGTATTTGGAGTTTAGCTCTTATAATTTCACCATCAACTTTTAAGTAAAAGAAAAGTACAAAGCCAAGCCTTCCCTTTTTACGGTTCTGACATTACTGCCCAAACAGCCGACAACGAGCGTCGGGTGGCTGGGCTTCAGCTGGGCTGCCCCGCTGCTCACGCAGCTCAGCCAGTCCGAGCTCAAAGCCCTAAGCCACAAAAACGCTTTAAGGAAAAACATAAACCAGTAATACATATAATCAGCAGCTGTTTGATGTTCAACACTTGGACTTCTTTTTGTTCCCCGTTTAATAACGCCGCTCTCCATGTAGTGAGTTGGCAGTCAGTCGCTGCTCTAATGAGACCAGTCTCAAATTAAAAAAAAAAATTGTTTACCACTATTTCATACTGTGATGGTAAAGGTTAAGAGACATGGGGGCAAGTCCCCTAGAGCTGTGTTAGTGTATTTTTACCAGCTCTCCGTTATGACCGCTTTGAACCGAGCCAGCCACGGGGGCTGCCCGTCTCGGCGGGACCGGACCCCGCGCCGTGTCCCGCCCCACCGCCCCCGCCCCGCCCTGCTCGGGCGAGAGCCAGCACTGCCCCGCCGAGCGCCGCGGCTCCCCCGGGCCGCGCTGTGCCCGGACACCGGGCACCGGCCCCTCCGGGCGGCGGCTGCAGCCCCTCTCCGCAGCCCGCCGGCACGAGGGAGCCCGGTGGCGGTCAGGGCGAACCCGCCCCCACCCCTCGCAGGCGCCGGCCCTCACCGTCCTCCTCCTCCTTCTCGCTTTCTCCTCCCCCCCGCGGCAGCCGCGGCCCCCTCCCCTCGCTGCCGAGCCCCGACCGCCCTTCTCACCTCTCACGGTCCGGGAAGGGGGCGCGGCTGGGAGGGGACGGAGAAAGAAAAAAATCGCAAGGAAGGCCCTCGCGCCCTCTCCCGTCCCCTCCCGCCCCCTCTCCTCCCGCCCCGCCCGGCGGCCGCCAGCGCTCCCGGTCCGCCGGGAGCCGCGGGCACTGAGCGATCCCGCCCGCCGCTGTCGCGTCCCCGCGGCCCCGCTCCGGCCCCTCCCTGCGCTCAGGCGGCCCGGGGAGGGGCGGGTCCAGACAGGGGCGCGCCCCCGCCCCCGGCCCCGCCCCCGGCCCCTGGGCGGGAGCCGCGCGTGGCCGCGTGTGGCGGGGCGGGGCCGGGGCCGGGGCCGCGCCCCTCAGGCTGCGGCGCCATCTCGCCGCGCGCCCCCTGCCGGCGGGGCAGGGGAAGGGGCAGAGGAGGCGGCGTCCGCCGCATCCTGTCCCTGGGTGTCTTTGCCTTTCTTCCAAAAGCACAACGCCAAACACTTCCGTAGCAGCCCGCTGCTCCATTTAAGAGAAATAAACCTGTGGTAATACACACCACAGCCTTTCACCTCCTCCCAGGACCCTGTACTCGATGCTGAGGCAGCTAGTCCTAACTGCCTCAAGTGCAAACACACACAGCCTCTCTTGCCCTCGTCACGCAATGACTTACCAGTGACTGCTGCCATCCAGAGGTTGAATAATTTTCCAATTTAATGGACTGTGTGGCAGCCAGATGCACCTCCAACTGCTAAAACTGATTGAAGGGCGCAGGAGGCCATTGCTGAGGCGTGGCGGTGCCGGTTTGACGCAGCAATGAGGTACACATGTTCCGCACGGAAATGCGGCCTGCGCGGCTGTGCGCTTCGACAGTTCTCATCCCGCCTGGCATTAAACGACTGAGCCAGTTTTAACTAAGCTTGACTGAAGGATGGCTTTTCAAAGATGCTAGTCATTCCAGCTGTGTAAAAATTACTAGCTAGGTGGAGGGAAGCTTGTCCCCAGAAAAGAAAGCTCATGTTTTCCAGGTTGGTGTGTGGCCAGGCCACACACACACACACACGATTCAGCCAGTTCATACACACACACACACACACACACACACACATGCAGAACTGCCCGAGGGTAGCAGTGCCTAAAACTTACAGTGTCCCTGGGGGATGTGCAGACAGATCATACATGGGCACTCTGAAGTCAGAAACGAAACTAAATTCTGCCATCACAATAGCCCTAAAATAGATATTCCCCATCTGCTTACTGCAGAGTTCTTGGAAGCCACCTTCTGTAGACTCTGAAGCTCAACATATTCCACAGGTTAACACTGTATCAGCCTAAACTTGAGTGTAATCCTACAGGGCAATATCTATTCTGACCTTGGGCACTACCATCAATGGTGATAGTCTGTATCAGAAAGAGACAGATACACATAGTACTTGAAAAGTCCTCCTGCTGTTTTCCAGTACTTCCTCCATTCCTTCTGGGCAGATAGGATGGGTGAACACCATACAACATTGAGAACTGGAAAATACAAGTGCATTTATACACTGATATGGAAGATACTTAAGGAGCAATGCTAATGGATGACATATAATTGCATAATGTTTTCCCTTTAAACTCATTCCTATGATTTTTTGTATCCTATTGCTTCTATTATACCATACTGTCAAAAAATCAGAGTTCATTTTGCTTTGATTTAATTGCTTTCATTGCATAAAAGTGCTACATTTAAAATATCATATTAATAAATTTATATGCACTACAGCTTCATTAGGACTCTTTCTATAGAATGAATTCTGTATTTGCTTCCACTTGCCTTACTCATCGTCGGAGATAACTAGATGACAAGATCAGCATTTCAAGTTTGTAGGGCATTTCTTATTTTAATTTCAACAGTATTGCTTCATTTGGGTAGTACTCAATATTTAATAGCTTGTGGGAAAAATACTTCATAAGACAGCTTTCTGAATTAATGAAATCCTCTATACTGTATTACCCTATATTTGAGTCAAGTTGTTTGTTTTTGCAAATGCATTATTCAGAGTATTTTATTCAGAACATTTCAGAAATGTTCTTTGCAGTCTCATCTATAAGAAAAATTTATAGAATATCATGGTGGTTGTCAAAACTAAGTACTTCACTTTTAACTGGAAAGTTTAGCTGAAAAATTGTGACTATGATGTATAGAAATAGCAATGGCTCTATCCAGTCTTCTTGTGATGTAAAGAATAGTAAAATGCAAACTGAAGACACTTGACAGATTGGCAACACATCTGTTATCTTCTAAGAATTCAGCAGCAATGATAATATGAACAGCTCATCCTCAGTTCATTGCGCTTAGTATATCACTGATTGCCAGATCAAGAACTTTAGATTGCAAAGACCAAATACATAGTCTGTTAAAGTCTGAAAGATCTTCTATTGTATAACATTATCTTCCACCTAGCCCCATGCAAATGTATATAAATAAAACTATAAAATCCCCATAACTGACTCATGTGGTTCTGACTAATTTTTATAATGAGGGTCTGACTCATTTTTAAAAAATCTTCTTGGCCAAATGAGAACAAAATTCCTTCACAAAGATAATTGATTTACTGTTTAGCAGGTATAGGAAAGTGGTTATTAGGGGATTCTTAAACCAAAACTACCACAAACATATAAAATAGTTTCTTTTTTTTACTTATTTTCATTGTGGTACATGAATTTTATCTTCAGCATATTTGAATGAATCATCCTCATCTATGTCCATATAAGAACAGAATGTGGCTTTCTGCAAGTTAATGTAGTGAGAAGTAAAAAGGAAAGTCACGATAAGAAAAGGAAATGAATAGATGTTATTTTGCATAATGTCTGCACTAAGTTAAAAGCTAAGCCAGGAAGGAAGTTACCACCACTATGCTAGGTGGAAGTGCTTCAGTGACATGTGCTTGCTTTTGAGAAAACCAATAGTCTTCAGATTAGCACTAGGAATAATTACCGTGTTTATTTTGTGTTTGCCTGAATTTTTCAAAATCCATGAAGGTGAGTGATCAGCTTTTAAAATAACTTTTTATTAATTCTGGAGTCTGCAATTGAAAAGTTGGCACTGGCAACCAGTGCTTTCCTAAAAGCAGTGGTTAGGATGCTGCACTCATTTGGACTTTGCAAAGGATATAGACTCTTTTTGCTAGATTTTTAACCAACAGAGTTAATTATATGTGGTAATCTGAAAGCAGTTTTTCATTCATTTACGTACACTGCAAAATATTTGGTAACTATTTCCATGCAACTGTATTTTTACTGCCTTCATCATGAAGAAAGTAGTTAAAGTGCTTATGTTCTTTTATAGCAGGTGCTCATGTCTTCAAAAATAACTTTTTAGAAGTTTCTTTACTTAAATGTTGTAAAACACTATTTGGTGATGAGATGCTGTCTGTGAAAGAGATGTGCAGTGGTAACCTGATGAAAAGTGGAGCGGAACAGATGTAACTGAGTAAAGAAAATCTTGTAGCATAAATACCAAATACTTCTTTGTAATCCTAAAGGCTGAAACTGGATTTAGGATAAATGCAAAGTACATATGTGTGCAAGTTATTCATTCAGTGCTTTTTTAAAAGGCCATGAGTAAATTAATTTTCAAATAGTTTCGTCACATCCATTCCTAAGAAAGCTTTTGAATAAATAAATATGATAATAAAAACCATCCCTTTGACAAAAAGTATATTCTTAGGCATCATAACAGAATTTCTTTATGAAGCACATAATTTTCTGAAAAAATTTAGTATCAAAAGATCTGGTTTGGGTTACTTATACATTTTTTTTATTAACCATAAAGAATGGACATATCAGTAATTAGAACATAATGTAGAGATTTTTATAGTTTATAAATGAACAAACTTGGTAAGCTGTCATAAGTTTTGAATATCATAACATTGATAATTCAGTTTAAGATGTTGGAATAATTAATGTTTTACCTCCATGAAGAAGTAAACAAAGTATTTGTAGCACAGATTATGCAAATAAACAATTACATGACTATTACCAGAAGAAAACATTAACCTTAGTGTCAAACATCAAAGAATAATTACATTTTTCCATTATAATTTTTCTAGATTGCTCTTATTTGCCATGCTTTAGGCTGCAATAGTGTGATCACTGCAATTCTGTCTTAATCGCAGCATGTCTAAAATAAGATTGTGAAGTATATGAGCAGAATAGAATTATAGTTGGAGCAGCACAGATTTATATTTGGAAAATTAGAATTATTGATGCATTTTGGATGTTTTAGAAACTAAATGACTATGTAACAGTCTGTGTAATGATGTCTGAATTACATTAGAAAGCAAATATGTTGAACAATTTATTCAAAATCTCTCAGGATTTTGGGTCTCTGGTTCATCAAAAACCTTCTGTTGAAAACTGGTTTTATTTCAGATTTTGTGACAAACCTAAAATGTACAGAATTTTTTGTAGATGTTTCAAATCACTGGTTACAGTATGAGGCTTCAGCAGACAGAGTTGTTGGAAATCTTTGAGATGTGAAATATAATCACTGGCTCTTCCCCTGTGAGCAGTTCCTAAATGAATGGCAGAAAGCTCCTAATTCCTGGATGTCTTATCCCGGGGGAAATTCCAGCATTTACTTTCATTCTGGAGAGGGAATAAAACTGGAAATTTCTCATTAAACAGAAATTTAGGGGGAAATCAATTTGCAAAAAACTAGCCTTTAAAATTTTTTTCAAAAGAATACAGTTCAGCATTACCAGAAGTGAAAGGTTTCCTTTATATTTGTAAAGCAACCCACTTGTTCGGTTACGAGTCATTGAACCTTTAAATTACACTGATTTAGAGTAGGAGGTTGTCCTTTTGGAGTCTGATGCTTTCAATCCCAGTCCTATCCCTTGGGTCCTGCTACTTGATGGAGTGTATCTCCTTTAATCTATCACTTGTGTATTCCCCAACTTGTACTATCAGTCTTGTATCTCTGTAATATTATGTGGTGACTACAGCTTCCAAAGGATAAAAACTGCAACTGTATACACTGCTGCTCTGATTCAAAACAGAATACCGCAGATCAAATCCAAAAGAGTCAAGCCCATGCAAAGTGAAATATTTGTGATTTTCTTAGTGGGAAGCAAGTTTTTTACAAAATTTGATCTTCCCTGTGAATAATTTCATTTTAATGGATTTGGATTTTATATGGAAAAACCACCCTGTAAATAGAGGTTTAATAGAAGAATTTAATAATCACAGAACTTGTTAACATTAAGCATGTGGTTGCAGGTCTTTAAATATAAAAGTTTCCTAGGGTTACTTTGCACAGTTTCATCTCAGAATCCTCTTTACTATTCAGGCTGCCTGTGTTCAGATTTCACAAAAACCTTTCCACATTTCTAGAGTGATGTTTACATTTGGAAGGGTGCTTCCCAGTCCTGAAGTAAGGAGCAAGCCTCTTATGGGTATGGCATGGCTCTGTGTCTACCATGCAATCCACTGGGAAAGTGTAGTGTTGTTGCAGCCCTTCTTCGAGTGTTCAACAATCTATATTCCTCCTTAGAAAGGCCACAGTCCTGTGACGTGGAAAAAAAGAAAGATCTTGTTTATGCTAGATTGTAATTTGATTTGCTTTCTCAGTAGAGATCTTCCAAGAGGATGGTAAGAACCCCCCCTACCTCGACAACATTCACACCTTTTTCACTCAGATAACATGCCTTTTACGCACCTACAACATGACTCACAGACAGCTCTGGAGCTGTTCAGACATTTGTGAAGTTCAGAATGGACTTCACAGTGCTAAACATAGATGGCTGTCACAGTCCAGTCATTGGATGCCCAAGTCCACATACAGATTCCTTGGTGAAAAGGATATGTTAGGGAATTATGATTAGTTGCTCTTGAAAGCTGTAGCATTGGTTTTAGACTGGTTGCCCAGATGCCCTGGCTTGCCATGAGAGCAGAGTAAGCATCCAATTTTTGCTCCTGGCTCATCTCCACAGACAAGTGCCTCTTTCAGGTGGAAGAATTTGATCTCAGAAGCCTGCTCCATGACCTGCTGTGTGGGCCAGATTGTAAGCATTTTGATGAAAATACTTTTTCTTGACTCAGGGAAAGATCAAGGCCTAAATTTTGTCTGATATTTTTTCTTTTTGTATCAAAATGAACTTTTTCTTACCTGTGTGTTTTACATTTCAATTTATTATGTTTTTTAAGGAGTTTATGACTCTCTGATGTAGTGTTAGTAAAGGGAAGATAACTGACTTTGGCACTGGAGTTTGGATTTTATTTCTGTATCCTGTCAGGAATCCCTGACTGAACTGTTTCTGAGGTCAGCCTGCTGCTCTGTGAACACAGGTGGTCTGTTGAAGTGGTCAGATGGCAGCTGAGCACCGGAGCAACTAAAGGCTGTATTTTGCTCTCTATACGTAAGGATTTATGAACACATTGCTCCAGTTGCTCATAATGGGAGTTAGATACAAAGTTTTCCCTTTATAGAGATGCAAGGGTACTACTGGAATTGGAAACACAGCCACAACACACAGGTTAATGCTACATCAACTCTGGGAAGTGGTTATTCGTAAATACATATTTAATGTTGGGGTCACACATATTTTTTATTCTTTATTTTTTTTATGCTGAAAAAGTAGTTCAAAGTTAACACAAGTGAAAATTTGCATGATAAAGCCCTACTGTAATGTGGAAGACAGAATCACACTCATTTATAACTATGTAGTTTTTGCTGCTCTCCAGAACTGCGTTCATGTACTCTGGCTACAGTACTTTGATACTGAAGTTTGGCTATGAATATCAAACCCAATGGTCATAATTAAAATCCATGTTTGTTGACTGAATATAAGAGAATGTGAGGGGTGTGGCTGGAGGATTCAGCAGCATTTCTGTGTATTTTCACTCTGTGGTTTCAATGTAATTTAGAAAGAAAGCTTTCATTTTGGTTATAGCTACTTTACAACATAATTGCACTGGAATGTTGCAACTGCACAGTTCCAGGGCTAAGTTCCCTCTCTAAACATGCTCTCTCTTCTTTTGAAGAAGTACATATGTGCTTTCTCTTCTTTGGTCAAACTGGAGCAGCTTTGAAACAGGAGTGTGACTAGATACCATCACAAATTCCAGTTACTATTACAAGAGTTTTAATATAATTCAGCAAATAAAATCCAGCATCTAGACTGCTTTCTCTTACATATGATGCATTCAACATCCTGTCATAACCCTCAAGAAAAAAAAAGTGCATTTCATCGTAAGATGGTTGGGATATCCACTACATAATGCTTCTATGCACATACTTGTCCCTGACTATCTGGCTAATACAGTACTCTTTCTTTTACAGTTAACAGTGTAATTATGTTGTGCATGGATACCTGTTCGTCCAATAACACCACATTTCCACTTTGTACTTTTAACAATTCTTACAAAAGATCAGTGCAACAAAGAAGAGAAAACCAGACTATTTTGCTGAAGGTCATTGTAAATAATTCCAATTTCCAAAATATTCCATATATTTGTCAGTCATCCTGGAGGGAACAACAGTCCCATCCTAAACAGACAGAGTGTGAATCCAAGAGGGATGTGAACATTGATCATCAAGGATCAGGGTCAATAGCTAAAAAAAGTAAGTAGGATAAGACAAGTACTTAGTTTTGAAGCAGCTAATTACAAAATAAAAGACATGTTTTTTATTTGGTATTTTAAAAATATTGTATGCTCCTGGTTCTTTATGGTCTTTGCAAGTCTGTGAACAATAGCTTTTCTTTGAATGGCTAGAAAATACAGATTTTTGTGCCAGATTCTCAGTGGCATTCATTCCTGGCTGTCAGTGAAACACGTCAGTAGCAAGTACTTTCTAAAGTACTTAATTTATTTCTAAGGAGTTGTACTTTCTGACAGTTTTTCAAGCTGAATTTGCTTTTAAATGTCATTTTGGAACTCTACATGTAGATTACTGGTATTACGGAGATAGCTTGTGAGCAAGTATCTGGAGAACTAATTTGCTTTTAAATGTCATTTTGGAACTCTACATGTAGATTACCGGTATTATGGAGGTAGGTTGTGAGCAAGTATCTGAAGAACTAATTCGGTAGGTAACTATTCCAATGGCAACTATGTAAGAAATAACCATTTTTGTGTTTGTAGTCTACATTATCCACAACTGTGTAGTACCAGAAATGGCTTTACATGTTTTATAGAAGGCAGCACTGACTAAGGAATGGCACAGCAATACAGAGCAGAGGTAGCAACACCCGCATCTTTTCAGAGCAGTAGCAGCACATCTCTTCTGTGCCATATACACTTGCAAATATCTGGAAATCTTTGAGGAAGAAGATACCTCTTTCTAACACTTGGCCAAGTCCTGAATATAAGAAATTCAGTTATTTTCCATCTGTGTATTTTTCTTGTTACAAAATAGCTGTCTTAACAAGTATGAAAAATAAAAAGTTATATGTGGACAACCTCTAATCTCAGTTATGCCTGTACAACTCTAACACTTTTGACAATGTCTCACCTGCTTTTTGTAAACATAGCACGAATCTCACAGCTCGTGTGGTTTGAAGTGAAGCAAGGACCTCCTGCAACTGATAGCAGATAGACGATGTGACACTTCAAATCTCTGTCATCATATGGCTTTTACTTGGGTTCTATCTTTTTTCATAGCCTAATTTTTGCCTGTTGCCTTTGACAACTCACAACAAAAACAACAACAACAACAACAAAGTGATAGTAAAGCAAAAAGGGGCTATAATTTGCAGGGGAAAATGTATCTTGTACAGATCATCAATGTTCTTCAGATCTGTTCAAAGTAACTTTACACAGTATACATTTATCCATCTTTTTTCATAGTCAGTGATGTAGAAACCTGCATGTTTTTGCAAATGAGACAGAGAACTCACTGTTCTCTTTGAGAGTTGTCTCTTGGTCTACCACTTGTATAACAGTTTTGTTTTAATTTTTATTTCCCAAAAGCAAAAGGCTCACTTGAAGTGAAAACAGAAGATGTTACTTATTTTTATAAATATTTTAATTTCACTACGGTTTCCAAGAAAGAAGTGGAGCATAATACTAACTACCTGATGGAAATCCACATCAACAATTCCATAGTTGGAGGAGGAAATTCAGCCGAAGAACAGCTAAATCATTCTTGTCTAGTGGCAATGATGGAAGACCAAAATGACTGTATGAATATTTCACTGCAACTGAAGTCTTATATGGAATGTAAGTTACAAAGCTGAGTCAGAATGGAAATCAAATCTTGCAAAAAATCTCCAGTAGGCAGTTCTCTGCTTTCAGCAACCATCTGAAAATATTTAAATATTTCACAAGAAGATAATACAATTTTGAAAATCCCTTAGTAAAAAACAATCTTTAGTAGAAAACTGATGATTTTTATACTGATTTAAAGCATATTTAGCTGTGGCTTTTTTTTTTTCCCCCCTAGAAGAAATACAGCAAAGGAAATATCTGTACACTGTTTTTTGCTTAGCAGCAACAGACTCACAAATTGCATGTGACAAAACCTGGAAATATAATTTTCCTTTTCCAATAATGGAATAACCCTGTTGTCTTGGAGGTAAATTTTAAAATGCCTGTTAACTGCAGTGGTAGAAGAACCAGGAGATAGGTTTGACCATTCTTAATGTTGTACTGCAATATCCTACTATATAGCCTTACTATGGTATGCTTAAAAGCTAAATCTTCCACTGAACTAAGCTTAGTTTTCCCTGAGGACAAAGGTCAGCTTTTTGTATTTCTCTTTGTGCTGCAGGAGGTTTTGTCTGATTGCCTGACCATGGTCAGGGCTTCCATTCTGTCTATATGCAACACTTGTCATTTGGAAATTGCTGAATTATTACATTCATTTGGTTTTGCACAGCACATGCATTTTATGCTGTACCTTTGCTGGAAAAAAAAAAGGTTTTTTAGAGTTGGCTTAATCTATCTTAAACAAGTCCAGAGAAAATCCTAAAGAAGAAAGGGCAGCTTAGGATTGTTTGGGTTTTTTTGCTTTGTTTTCTTTCTTTTTTTTTTTTTAAGTAAGTGTGTCTAGCCATGAGAGGAGCATAATTTGTACCTTACCCTGCTAACTTGTGTCAATACTAGGTGCTAACCACGCTTTGCTAATACTGATTTACCTGGGTAGTAGTTACCTCATATTTGCAACAAAAATCAACAACATGCCTTTTTTTTCTCTTTACTTCAAAACAAAGCTGAAGAGGTGCTCAGGGCTGATACTCAAGTCATTACAAGCTGCTACAAGATGGGGCAGAGTGCTCTGTTTAAAAGGAGCCTAGATTACTGTATAAAAGATATTTTTAGTTCTAAATTAGGAGGGAAGAGCCATGGGGTTGTTGGCATTTGCCTCATGAGTTCTCAATGGAGAAGATACAAGGGAAGTCAGAGTAGGTTTAATTATACTGTTCTAAGTCAAGGAAAGGGAAACAGTGGTTTGGCTACAGTCTGTAATTTGGATTTTTATGAGTCATAGTAATATAGCTGTTTTTAAAAACAGTTATTTGACAGTGCTAAAGTGTGCATTAACATGCATCTGCCAAAGAAGTTTGAAAGGCCATTCAAACAACCAGAGAGGAAAGTTCTCCTCATCCTTTCTTTGTCATATATAGTCCTGACTCGTACTAGTTACTGAACTAATTCCCTGTGGAATACGGGTGCATTTCTGCAGCAGCTGCTGTCTGAAAGAGTAGCTTACCTCCTGCATCCAGTCCCATCTGATTCTCCCTCAAGGCAACTTTCATTAAAGGAATTCCCCAGAGGGCTCCTGTTGGGGGCATTTCCTCACTTTTTTATAAGAAAATTTCTATATGTAGAATCTTGCCTTCTCTCATATATGGAGATGAACCAAGAGGTTAAGAATGCCAGTACAGGCCAATGTTGGACCATGGACCAATTCCTTCCATGCTCTATCCAGACAGAGGGCACATGTATTACCCTTGTTCTACCTGAAATATAAATGTTGATCTTTGAAGCATTTTCACTGGCTGAGTTGAAAAGTTTTCATTCATTTAGTCACCTGTATCTATTTCAGCTGTGGGGAGATACATACAGGTGAAAATTAAGCTAAATTCTAGACAGGAAACCTAATATCAAAAAAGAGAGAAGGCTGAAAGAAAAAGGCAAAATCTCTTTTTTCTTGTTGTTTTGTTTTGTTTTGTTTTGTTTTTATCTGTGGGGATAGGCATAATCCAAAAAGCTACCAAGATGGAATGTTCTGCTTTTCTCTGCCAGTGATTTGCTGCTTAATTTTCTCTCTTGTACATTTTATGGACAGATCCAATGTGTACGACGAAGATCATTTGGCTCACTATGATTTCAGTAGTTTTTGTATTTACTATTTCAATTGTCATCTACAAAATAGTTCAAGAAAGTAAACAAAACTGTAAGTAACGAAATGTTCATCTGCATTGATTTAAATTTCTATGCAAGTAAAAATATATTAATTTATAATAACAAAAGTGTTGATTATTACTGTAGCTCAGACATTGATATTTTGATTGTCAAATGGTAAAAGCTTCTTAGAGACTGATTGAAGTACTCAGATGATTGATAGTATCACCTCTCACCTCTTTGGTGGATGCAAAAATTGTGGATGCAAATCCAAGCTTGTTGATGGCAAATTAAATGCGGATTTTTTGACAGATGCTTGGTGGCTCAGTGATATGAACTTCTGGTTTCACACTGATTTCAGTAGATGAAACAACTACTGTTAAACTTTGTGGAAGGTTTTAAGCAGAAATGCCAATGACCAGTAGAAGTGAATTGAAATACCCTTTCCTCCCTTAAGATGCTTTATTTAGGTGACAGTCACGAAAAATTACAGGATAGATATGAGGAGATATACACTCATCTGTCTGTCCTAAAAACTGGCTATTCAAATTAATTGGTGGTGTAATCCCATGCAGGGCAACCAAGGTGTGCCTTCGTAAGCCCAGAGCTGAATTAAGCTCAGATAACATTTCATCGCTTTGCTATTATTTCAGCAAAGAAAACATTGCTGTGATTTCTGAACCATCATTATTGACTATTCCAAGTGATTAGAAATTTGCTATGAGAGAACTTGCCATTAGTTCCCAGACTGAGACAATTGTTTCTACAATATTCCTTCAGCCAAGGCAGACTCTTCCTATGCAATTCTCTTGGGATACAGGCTGAAATCAGTTTTACAGTATTTTTTCTAGCAATATACAATGAACAAAACAAGAACAAAATTGTAGGAGTACCCTGAGCTTGAGACCTTTGAGCAATCAAGGTAAAGTCTTCTGCACAAAAACAGCGCAGAAGATTGACCGCTTGTCAGCTGCTGGTCCTTGTTTATCTTCCCCAGTCAGAGGCAGGTGGTACTGGGAGCACACTCCCTTTCATCACTGTGAAAAAGAGTATTACTTAAGCTGTTACCTGAGGGAATAGCTCTTAGGTGCTTTTCACAGCAGATTCCAGAGACTTTCTGCGTGTGTCAGCCCTGAGAGGGCAGAACGCCTCCAGACAGCCAGCATTTACTTGCTATTCCCAGGCAGGTGTCCATTCCCACTGTAGGTCAGAGGTGGTGAAAGGAGACCCTGGGCACAGGGGTTATAGAATGAATGGTAAGCCAAATCCATTCCCCTGATCATCCTTGCTGTATGCACAGGCAGTTTTGTAATGAAAGAGCAATTGGAGTCTAGCTTTAATCATAACTGAACAGAAGGAAGAAGAGTACCCATACCCAACATGTTCCTGTGATTTTTTGCATAATGTAAATACGTTATGCCTATATTTTTAAAGAATAAGCAAAATAGTTGCTTGAGATGTCAAGTTTGTACCCCTCTGCCCCAAAGAAAGAAACTGCTTGCCAGATAATCTTGCTTAAAATACATGATATTTTGCTTATTGCTAGAACCAAATTCTGAGACCTACTTTATGTATATAAAAACCCCACAAAGTGTAAATTAGAACTTATAAGTGGGCTATTAAGTGCTCTAATCTAAAGGACTTTTATTTGTAATTTGAAAACTACTTATAAATGTCATGTCTCTGATTTTCTATGCTTTCTCATAGCATCCTATTTTTAAAGCAGAACTGTAATTAGTGAGGATTAATGATTTACTACTTTTATTCTTAAACGTCACTTTTTTATTAAATTCAGGTTTTTCAGAATCATCGTGAACACAAGCAGGGAGGAAAAGACGCCCTTTTGAGGCTTCTAATTACTTATTTGCTTTGAGGATACATTTTCTGTTAATTGAGGAAAAGTGGGTTTATGAGTTAAATTTATAATATATAACATCATAACCAACATCATTATGTTATTCATAAAAAGGCAAGCACATAAAAAAGAAAATTTAAGATTTGTATGTATATATTAAGATGCCGCCTTTCATTGCAAGTCTATGCACTCATTTTTTTCAGTGGTGATCAGAGAAGAGAGCAGAATATTACTATGTTCCTAAAACAGCTGTTATGAATTTTTCCAGCCATAATTCAATTAGTAGTTTTTCTCTTAATTTCTGAGCACCACTGAAAGCTGTCAAGAAATGTGGAATTATTAATTTCCTCTTGAGACCTTGCAAGATATTCTGCCAGGTAGACTCTGAGACTCTCCAACTCATTAAGCTATTTTCATGAGTGCCTAAAATAAAATATCCAAATAAACTTGGTGGAGGTTACAATCGATCCATTGCAAAGGCCCTAAACTAGAAATTAATTGTTTTGCCTTTTCCCTTCCAATCTTGTCTCACAAACACTTCCAGAACTTCCATTGACATTAACTGTTACAGTGTACACTTGGGGCTTCAGCATTTTAGATCTCCACTGGCTATTCGTGAAAAAAATCATGACCTAAACAATTTTAACTGTATGAATTTCTTAGTGTTCTCAAAGGAAAAAGATAAAAATGAATTCTGTTACAGAGAGCTGGAGTGAGCCTGTCACCAGAAGCTGGCTGAGCCCTGGACTGCAGTCACAGCTGAACAGGGCTAACCATAACAGCTGCACAACCGTCTGCAATAAACCCACTGAGAGCACAGTATTTAGAGAGCAGCAGAAGGATGGAAAGACTGAGAGTTTATGAACTGGGTGCTGAGGAACAGCCAGAGGTGCCCTTTCCAGCTCTATCTTTTGTCAGTGGTGTGGAGCTTGCTCTCAGGCTGTGCTTTCCAAGATGAACACCCCACACTAGCAAGGAATCTGTCAGCTTCCTAGGATGCCAGTACACTCCATCCTTGATACTACACTGTCAGCAGTGTGAGTCCAAACCTGTACTGAAACACGTACTTTTTTTGATATCCTTCCAAAATTTGTTCAAGGTACACAGTACCAGATAAAGGCAAGGAATAATTTGAAAGGGATAAACCTGAATGGATTGTCTAGAAAATTCCATTCAGGAAAATACAAATTATCTGGCCCTTGGTTTTCCTCATCACCTTATTCCAACACCTTCCTGATTTTTTTAACACTTTCCAAGGTGTTGAACAGGTGTTAATAATAACAAGCTTTCCTTCTAATCAGGGCTGATGCTAACACCTTTTGTTTAAAGCAGATTATAAACACAGAGTAGCAACATCAGTTTCTACTATCCTAAGAAGAAAGGGTTCTAGACATGCAAGAAGAACTGTATCTGCTACTAAAATTCATCATTTTCCTGGTAAGTAATATAAAAGTAAAATAAATTTTAATAAATCTTGAGATGTGCAGAGGTCAAGAAAGACATTTTAAGACTCTCTTATCAAGAGATGCTTCAGGTTTGTTTCAAAGCTACCACAAATTTTATCTGGCTTATATTAAGGAAACGCTTTTTTATTATAAAGATATAATTCTGACAACAGAACTATAAGAAGATTTACATATACCATGTGGGATTTCTTCTGCCAGTCTTCCCAGTGTATTGCATTAATGACAGAATTTTTAAATTTTTGGTCATGTTGTGTGCCAGTTTTGAGGTTTGGCAGCTGAGTGCTTTGTGTGTGTATGAAAAGTATACAGAGATGTACACACATGTATATATGCTCTATGTGTTTGTGACTCTTGATAAAATTTCCTACCAAAACATGGAATGAATAGGAATGAGTCCTGTAGCAGGACTCCATAAATGGTTTTGCTGGCATTTCATAGCCTTTTTCTAGGGTGAAATTCCCACAACATGCAATTTTTGAGTTTCAGATAGGTAAAAAATTGTGGTCTTCTGAGAGTGTAGTATGTTTAGCACAGAAAAATTAAATGGTATGGCTCAACTCAAAGTTTGGATTCTAGAAAATTTGATTTGGCAACAACTCTCTGTCTGAGGGGCAATTACCAGCTGTAGCTGTGAGTGTTACTGACATTGCTTAAAGAGTGAAATGCTTTAATAAATTTCATGGATTCTGGTTTTGTGAAGGGAGCTATACCTTTAAAAAGATTAATGTGAACATACAGAATAATAGCTCCGGATGGCAAACTAACCTCCCTTCAAAACAAGAAAAATACAAAACCAGCAAATGAAAAAAATGGTTTTAAATTTAATTAGGCTTAAGTACTTTTCCTTTTGTCTTGTTAGTTCTTTGGGAGTAAGAGGAGACTCAATAATTTATGTCTACAACTCAGTATTTCATGGCATTTCAATTTTACCTAGAAAAGAGTGAATAGCTCCTTGTCTGTCTGAACTCTCCTATGAGTACAATTTAGCTCCTTGCTCTTAAAGCACTGGCTACCTCTGAGATATATTTGTGAGCTCGTTATTTTCATTCTGCAGGAAAGGAATTACTTTTCTGACATCTCTTGTCTTGCATAGCTTTACTAATATCGTACCTGTTTTATCACATGTTCACAATTGCATTTTTAATGTATATCCCAGGCATTTTTGATGATGGAGTCTTATGGAAATTCAAATCTAGTTTTACTAGATTTTACTGAAGAGAATAGGAATCCCTTACTGGTCTGTCATTCTCACTTCTAAGTGCCTCCCACGACAATCGATCCATGTAATCCAGAAAGATGCTTAGTTGCATGAACTGCTATAATGGGGTTTGTTTATATAAAATTCTTTGGTTTCACACACTGTAATTTCAGTCAATCCAATCAATTTCACAGTTTATACCAATATAATTTAAAGTGGAGTCAAATCCATATGAAGAGTTTATTCTTTCCACAGTTGCTAAGCTTAGGATTTGCTACCATGATAATGGATTATAAATAGCTACAGATGACTTTGTTGACAGCCCTTGACAATATTTTCACTGTAATTAGAGCATAGCTTGCAATCTTTGCAACCATTGAGATCCACTGAAGACAATACAATCACCCTGGAAACACAGTAATGAGTACTTGAGAGAATATGACAGTATATCATATAGATGAAAAGATGTATAGGCGCTACTAAAAGGTTATTTGAAGTTAAGAAATTATAAGGGAAGAAAAAGAGGGAAGCCTATACTTTGAGAATGGGAGTGAATTCTTAGGAAGCTCAGTAAATTACTGGCTTAATGTTACTGTGGTGCTACAAAAAGGTAATTTACAGCATGAATGTTAGTTTTGTAAAACTGTTAGTGGCTTTATATCCATGAATCACTGTCATTAAGTCCAGTGACCAGAGGAAAAGGGGGAAAATGTATAGCATGTTCTCTAGGGAAGGATTAAATTTATGATCTTTCAAATTCACAGTACTGCAAAGGATTAAGCACATATAGTGAGGAGAGGGGAGCTTTATAGCATTCTGGTCATAAATGTTAACTAAACATTGTGAGTCCGAAAAAGAATGCACTAGACTGTGGGTTGTACAAAGCACATTTTCTAGACTTTGGAGCTGGTCCTGCCATTGTATTTATGTATAATAGTCCCTTGAATTGTATGAACTGACAACAAAGAGTTGCCCTTAAATGCATCCACAAGACAAGGAAAAAAAGAGAGGGTACTTTTTTTTTGGTGCAAGAAGTAAGTATTCTTTAAGTGGCTGATCGGTATTTCCAGATACAGAGCATTTTCATCAAATAGAACTTGATGGTAATAACGCATAGAAAATAACCCATTGAAGTCACTTCCTTGCTCTGCGTTTACTACAGAGAATCTTAGTGAGATTCCCACTTAAGAGAATTTTATTGCAAGAATTTCTTTGAAGAGCTTTCTTAAATTGAAGAGGCTTTAGAACAGCTTAATAAATTAATAATGGCAATTAGAAAGCCTGGAATGTATTCCCCACAGAGTTTTAAAAGAATTCAGATAGAAACTGCTGAACTGTCATTTGCAGCTTACTGCTTAAAGGAGTCTCAGATGCAGATAAAAGGAAGAAGGTTATACTTACCCTCTTCCTTAGCCCATTTTCCTTAAACCACTTTGGTAACTCTTCCATTACTAGTAACCGACTAAGTGTAGTTATTCTCACATAGCTGCATCCTAAAAAAAGATAAGCCTGGGGACATGGCACAAAATTACTTGTTGGGAGCAGGCCAGTGTGTGTGAACTGTATGCTACATTATATAAAAAAAAAAAAAGAAAAAGCAAGAAGAAGTTGTAGAGGAATCAGATTGCACAAATCAGGACATTTAACACCTAAGCTGAATCTGCCTAGTAAGGTCTGGAAGATTCATTAATATAGTTAGATGGGTTATACTTAAGTGGGAATTTATATTACTAGAATCCTATCACTAGGAAAAGAAAGTCTAAATGGGAATTTATAGAGTAAGAATGACATTCCTTGTTTATTTTTATTCTGTTTTGAAAGTGGCCTGTGTTGGAAAAAAAGGCATGCCCTCATTCCTGTGCTAGAACTGGACTATGCAGACAGGGAATCATATTGTTAAAATCATCATGTTATTACTCTACAGTCTGTGTGGGCAGCCTTAGTTCAAGCATAATGCCTTTGATGCCTTAAGAGACCTCCTAGAAACAGAGACTAGACAGGAGTCAGGGAATAAAAGTAGGTGTTTATTTGAAAGGCCTTCTAAGGTACACCCTGGGGAGCCTGAAGCTCTTCTTAAGATGGACCCCAAGATGAACCCCAGGTCACGAGTTCTTCACCCTTTTACAGGTTTGGTTCACTTGCATAGCAGGGTTAATTCTCCAATTAAATCTTCAGTTTTCCCCTCAGCTTGCCCCCCCCTTAGCAGCTCTTTGGTTTATACTTTTGGCCTTGGACAGTCTTGGTGTCCTTGGAAAGCAGAGGTGGAGAGGCTTTGTTATGTCTGCCTAGCATGAGAGAGCAGAAATTAACAGGCTACAAGAAACTTCAGAGTCACACACCAAGCAGTACAGAATTTGAAAAATATAAAAGTTAAAACCTAAGGCATCACCTTGATCTACATTGCTCAAGCAGTATACTCATTTTCAGTGATACTCTATTGGCTCATGGAGTCAAAGTTTAGTTCATGACATTTTAGGATACAAATCCAAGATTCCTGGACTCGCTTGTCTTGCTCACAGTAACGCAAAGTTAATTCTGATGGATGTTAATTCTATAACTCATCCTGAAAGAAGAACATTGCAGGGTCATAGTGACAACCAGGATTCAGAGAGTAAAACCTCAGGCTTCCTGGCCTGCAGTTGTTTCCTGGACTGTTTAGGGTTTGTGACATTCATAGCATTTGATATGAGTGGGCTTGACAGCTGTAATTTGCACAGAAGAAATAACAAGACAAATTTCCTCTCATTTGAATTCCTGTATTGTTTTCTGTGCTATCCTATTAAAATAATAGATCCTTTCCAACAAGAATGGAGGAAATAGGGGAAATTCTGCTATCTCTCTGATGTGTTCCTTCAGGTTTGTTGACATGTTGGAAATAGAAGCAAATGCTGGCTCACTAGTGTCAGGGCTGGCATCCCAGCGAGTTCAGACTCACTCCTCCTTGTATTCCGTAATACATTTTCTTTTTAGCAAAGAGAACAGACAAGACACACCTTCTACAGCAGCAAAGCCAAGAAAAGAGAAATTTGTTTAATCTTGGCCAACTGAAACATCACCTGTTTGATTCTGGTCCCTCTCAGTTCCTGACATAGCTGAATAGTTATCTTTGCCTCTGTGACTTTCATGAATAATGCTGGGAAAAGCAAAGCTTCTCATAGTATTCAATATTTAACACAGACTTAAATGTTTCTGAAATGCAACACTTCCAAGAAAATTGTGATGTCGTATTACCACTTCGGGGCTTAAAATTTTTTTTTCAGATAAAAAGGAGGATAAAATCTATAGGATGCAGCTAACTTTAGGGAGCTTTTTGTAGGCCCTGTATGCTTTCCATAGAGCACTGATGCACAAAGGACTTTTTCTCTGCTCAGTTTGCATGCATACAGAACACTGTTACACAGAGGCACTGAAGGGTATATCAGCATATATTCCCTTTCTCTCCAGGTTCATCCTGAGGATGAAACAAGATCCATTGTTATTTTTTTAAAACTACCCCAGTAAAAATAAGACTTTGCTTTTCAGCTGCCAAGATGCAAACTCTACTTTTTACTTGCATTTGTAATGAAAGAAGCCCAAGTGATGTAGTCAGTGGAGAATGCACATAGTTAATAAGTGGCACAGTTTCTCCTCTAGTTGTCAGCTCAGTAGAAACCCATGTGTAGGTTTACAGAAGTAATGGATAGTCAGGGACAGGAGTTAAAATATTATTTCTGTTCTACAGTAGTTCTTTGAAAAATGCATTGGATAAACAACTCTGCATGTGTTTGCCTGACAATGCTATCTCTGCATTTCCTTATCTGTATTCCACTGAGATACTGTATCAGGATCTGTGTGCTAAAGACATCACCTCACCCCTTTCTGCTTCTGAGGTATGCTGTCATCTTTGTTGACAGCTGGGTGATACCCAGTAGCTCTCCCTGTGTGTATGACAAGTGAGCTGAGGCCACACCACGTGTGCCTGAGTGGCAATCTGTGCTGCCCTTGCATGAAAATGGGTCAGGAAGTTCACACTCTAAATTTCAGTTGTTTCTGCTTAACTGGTCAAAAGTAGGGGTTTGTATATTTTGGGAGACTCTCACATAACCTCAAATTTGCATGCTTTTGGATTTCCACTACAATTTATTCACAAATTTATTTCACACAAATTTATTGGTCTACCTTCAAGCTGCTTCCCAGGTAGACTTAGAATCAGCATGTTGTAGTCCTACTGGTATTAAGAGGAAGTTAAACACAAAACGTGGTTAGTACTTTCAGGAGTTCCTGACAAGTATCTGCATCTCTGGGCACTGAAAACCCACTTAAAATCTGTTTGTCTCTGTTTTGTATTTAGATAGGTCTCAATTATTTTCAAACTTGCATATGCAAGTTCAACACTTTGCAGATATACTTGCTGTTAACAATATGGATAAAAATTATTTTAACTTTCAATAGTGAAAACCAGTAACCAACAGATTCCACGTCCTGCACAGACCACAGAGATACTGCCCATAATTCCTGAACAAGAGCACTGTCACGTGGATCAGCTGTAGAAGGTAAGTAGACATCTTACAACCCTGATTATTCTGGTTTGCCTCATATATTTAGAATTAATAGTATGCAATATCTGTGCAAAATAAATTACTGCTTCTTCTAGCCAAGTATATGAGACAAAAAGCTGGATAATGTGTTTTGTGAGAGCTAGGTGGCAGAAAAAGAGAATCAATTTTCTTTCTGCTACCAAAAGTAATCTATAATATTATGTGTCGTCTATTAAACCCTGTGTGTCCCTGCAGACCTTGATGCAAATTCTGACACCTTTTCTGGTGTAAAATATTGTGTCCTAGACTCAGGATTGTGCTGACATTTGTTTCTGACAAGGGCAGAGAAGAAAAGGAATTTGCAAATGATCTCTGAAGAAAATTCCATCTTTGAAATAAATATCTTGCTTATGAAATTCCCCAAGATAAAAAATTGATTGCTCTCTTGTACTTACACCAGTCAGAATGAATGACAAGAAGCTGGTTTCTGTTCAGAACTAAAACTATTCTCCCACTCCTAACTTTCTGCAGCCACTGTGCTGCAGTAATTGTTTCAGGAAGTCTAGATGCAAGGAAACAAATCTGCATAGAAATGTGCAGTAAGTGATATCTCTTCCTGAAAATACCAGTAATGTCTAGAAACAGAACAGATGCTACTTGAACAAGTAATACAGACTAATATTTCAAGTGCGTAGACAAGGCGATGGCTACTTGCACGTATGGTACTATGGTGTGGTGAATTTTTTAGGTTAAAAGCTTAAGGAGATCGTTCTTTTACATTTCTATTTAAATTGGGTGGAGTTTTATTAGAAACTCAATATCACATCATGCTATCTTTTTATTGTGTTAAAAAATTGATGTACTGAAGAGCAGTTTGATTTTTGTTCTTCATGTGGAACCATGAAGATGAAATTGTACATTGAGAACAGAGCTAAAGAAAAAAATTTGAACAGCTTTGCAGACAGAAGATGAGGTAATTCCACAATAAATTAATAACTGAGCTAGATAATTTTTTGGTGTTTGAATGAGACTAGCTGGGTTATAGGATAGTATATTATAGTTATTAAAAATACTGACCCCTATTTAAGTGATTGTCATCCATAGACCTTGTGAAGACTTACAAAGATGAGAAGTTGTTGTTATTGTTATTATTTTAAAATGAGGACATCAGGAGACACAAAGAGATAACATGATTTGGGAACTCTGTGACATAACTGAGAGCAGTTCTTAGATCATCTGAGTTCAGCTGTTTGCCATTTGGACTCAGTTTCTGACTGAGCAGGTGCTGTCCAGGCCCCACTGGCCCTTCCTTAGGGCAGCTTCTTCCTTTTCTGCAGGGGTTCCTCCCAGCCACTTCAGTACTACACCATTTATTTTTCTGATATCTGTCAGCTGTCTCTCGGGAAACCTTTATCTTCCCATATCCATGTCTGCCAGGTACCTGCCCACCTTAATTTGTTTTTTTACTCTTGGGTTAAAAATAAGACATTTCTAAGATTGTAACAGGATGTGCTGCTAAGCAGGTGCTCTCCTGTATTCAGTGCCTTCACTTACACAGTACTATGGCTGATCATTAGCATGCTTTGTTAATTCTGTTCTTCTTCCAGGATGTTGCATTCACCTAAAACTCATCTTTTAGAAGCAAGAGGAAAAAGGTCATTGCTCATTCCCATACAAATTTAACTTTTGTGTTGCTAGTGGTGGGGAGTAACTGTTGCAATGACCTTTTGCTTTTATTACCTTAACTGTTATGACCTAAAGGATAGAAAGAAGAGATGGAACAGCTTTTCAGATTTTTGGTTGTTCTGTGAGATAATATACAAGACCCAGGACATTTTGGGATTAATTAATGCCTTTCCTCAATCTCTGTGTGAGTGACAAAGAAAAAGATTAGGTATCTTGAGAAACCCCAAAAGCCTTGTTCAGTGCTGTACAGAAGCAGGCTTGCTTTTCCAGATAGTCTTCCTGTCAGAGGGACAGCTGGCAGTGAGGTGAAATCCAGATGTGATATGTGGGAATAATACTGAATACTCTGTAAATTGTAATGGTAAATGACATTGTGTGGAAATATTACTAAAGGATGTGGCTGCAGAGGCAGAAAGTTAGATTTAGATCTTGCCTTTCATCATGTTTTGAATACATTTCTTAAAGGAATACTGTCTCAGAGCTAAACACTGTGAAAATAATAAAAAGTACTTTCTGCTTTAGTTTTGCTTCACTTCCTGCAAAAACCCCCCTTCTTCTCCCTTCATCTGATAAGGTCAGATCCAGCTCGTTACTGCTTGTGTCTGTGGGTGGCTCAGTTCCAGGAAAGCTTGCTAGCTATGAGTACTCGTGGTTATTGCGGCTAGGGAAGGAGATTGTGATCTGCTTTTTGCATGAATGCTGGGTTTGTCTTTGTGAAGTCTCTAGAATGCTGCTAAAGGGAGCAGCATTCTCAGTGGGGCTTCTCTCAACCGGGAGAAGCTGTGTTACATGTACCGCACATGAAGGCTGAGTACTGAGGCTGAACTAACGCCAAAATGATTGAATTCCCAGAATTGCCAAAGACAGTTCTAGACTACATCAGCTTAATGAAGTGTGGGTTTTTCTCTGAAGGAGGAGGTGGGGTGGATAAGAGAAGTATGTACCAGAGAGCTTCTTGATCAAAACCCGTCATCTTTGTATCACTGACAGCTGCTCCTCTGAAGCCCATGAATTTCAGAGCACTGATACAAGAGCCTCAGATAAGGAAGGGTTCTAGGCAGAGCTAGAAACCTGAGAGAGCTCCACTAGGGATGCTGTTAATGGCTGCCCTTCCCTGCCTCAAACCTGGCTTCTGTCTGGTTTGGTAAGAGTTACCTCAATGCCTGTCCTGAATCAGACAGGCAAAATGAGTTATACTTGTCCTCATCTCCAGCCAGCTGGAGCTGCACTTAGAGAAATCATTAACCACAGCACAGAGTGTTTGATTTCTCTGTCAGGAGACTACCTACACAGCAGCTGTGGTAGGTGTAACAGCAGTTGAGAGGAGGAGGAAAGGTAAAAGTAAGGATCACTCTGATCACGATCATTATTGCTAATGAGCTGGAGAAGGTGCTGACTGCCTCAGCAGTGGCCCTTAACACAACGCATTGAAAGATGAAAGGCTGAAAAACAGAGTTTTTAGCCACAGTAATGGTCAGGAGAGACCTATTTGCCTATTCTGTGCTTGTTGCTCAAGTCTGCAACAGTGAAATAGACTACTAGTAGATTGAGAGAGATATCAATAATCAATTACACATTGCACTTTTCTGCTGTTTTTCTTTTTATGTCAGAAAAAGACATTTCTTTCTATAAATGTATTTTTAAAGTCCTTTGATTTAAGGCAATACTGTTGATTATAAAATGCAAATATATTGATAAACGTATGACCATACATGTGTTGCCATGTTTATCAATATACTTAGATCCCGTCGTGTGGTGTATCTATCTGTGTGCGCACACAGAAACGCACCCAACTGCATTGTTATTCACTATCACATTGATAGCTAATTCAGCTAATAAGAAATGCACCAACTTCTGCACTTGTGCCTTTGCCAAAGGTGATTCTCTTCAGCATAGATCACTTAATGTCTCTGTGTATTTTCACGGTAACTACTACAACTTGAGTACCAAAGGTAAGAATCTTCTGTTTCTGCCATTTTTCATTAAACTACCATATTAGCAACTGCCCTGGAAAAAAATGAATGAGCCGTGTCCCTCAAGTGTTTTAAGACAGTCGTCTCTTTACATATGTGGTGGTTTAGGAATGGTATTTTCCAGTTTAGTAGACCCACTAAAACTAGCTGCCCTCCCTTCCAATTGGAAGCGCAAAGGCAAAGATCATGGTTTGAGATACAAACAATTTAGTGGAAACAGCAATGAGATAAGAAAACAATAACCAAAGGTGTAGACAAGGAAACAATTTACAAGGAAAGCCTGGGACAATACTAACTGGCTTTTCCCCACTGGAAGGAACACCCTTCTCCTTGGAAGCTTGAGTCCCTTATCCCCGCTCCTGACAATGATTTGAGGTGGTACGGAATAATCTGCTAGCCACACCTACACAGCTCCAGGCTCATCCCCTCACAGCTGCTGCGAAATATTAACTCTGTCCTGGCCAGAACCAGGACAACATACGACAGTTGTCAATGTATTTCCTTAGTGCTGTCAGAAGGCTGTAACATTAATTACCCTAATTTTATTTAGATTGGAAACATGAACATTTTAGTCAGGGCTAATATTTGCATTCAGAGGCAATGCTGTTCAGGTTAGAGCATGCTAGAATAAGGCTCTGGAGACACAACTTTTCTGTCTCTCCTAATGACACCTCCTTACTAATTTGCAGTGTGGTAAGAAAGAACTGTTTGTCCTCAGCTAAAACAGAGATTGTGCAGTGCTTTTAACAAAGCTCTGCTTGCATCAACTGGTACTTTTAACTTTAAGAATGCTTCTTGCGTAAACTATTCTTTTCAGCAGCTGTAAAATGCCATGAGGATTAACACTTCTGAATGTGCTTGATTCAATGGCCATTGCCTAAACAAAGAATAGTGGGGGCAAAGAATAGCTGAAGTAAGAAATGAAACTGGGCAAGTAAGAGCCAAATCACCATACCCATACGTAAGATAAAGGTGCTGGAGCATTCAGAAATATGGTTATCTCTGAATGTTGATGGTTATCTCTGAAATCATTTTTGAATAGGGAAGGTTTTGGCTAAACCTCCCCTTGGAGGCTTAAAGAAACCTGCCTCAAGGAGTGACTCTCCCTCAGCGTCCTGCCCTTGTGACAAACCGTCTTTCGGCCGGGTGGGGCCACGTGGAGTCTGGGCAGACTGACTGTGCAGGCCTCTCGCACACCAAAGCTGCACTTCGATCTTAGAGTGATTAGGGCAGAATAAAAGCCACGTGTTTATAGCATGAAGAGAAACTTCATGAACCCTTCGTGAACCCTTTCCTGCAGTACCACTGCTCTCTGCCTGTTTAAGGGGAAGCAGCACGGTATTCTCTGAATCAAAGTCAGCATTAATAGATTTCATGAATGACTAGGGAGAGAACAGTGTTCTGTCTGGGGAAATTAGAGACAGATACCTGACAGCTCCTGGATGAAATGCTGCCATTTTATGAGGAAAGAAAGAAGAAAAACTCAAGTGTCTTAAAGCCAACTGTTGTGGATGTTTGGCTTTTTTCCTTGAAAGTGCCCAGTGTTATGCTCTGGGCTGATGCTAGACCAAATTCACACAAACTGGTCACTATTACTCAAACATTTTATTTACTGCATCAATCTCTTTGACAATCAATGCCACAAGGACAAGATAAAAGAATCTTTGTATCCTACATCCCATTAATTTTTAAAATAAAACTGGTAGACTTGTCAAAGGCTGCATAAAAGCTAATAAAAGTTCCACATCAGCAACTGCCAATGGTTTTTAGTACACTGACTTTTGCCATCTGTCTTTATAAAGAGCTTTGAGATCCGTGAACACATAAGGTGCTTCACGTCTCTGTATTTCTTTCTGAGTGACAGTGCAGCTGTACAGTTAAACAAGACAAGTTGGTCTCCAGTGAATATAGAATTTAAGGCATGATCTTATCTTCAGGTGAAGTGGATTATAAAACTGGAACATAAGGTAGGTGATAGGTTACTGGAAGGGACAACACATGGTTATTATGGCTAAAAAGATCAAAACCTCTGTCAAAGAAATTGTAAAATAGAAGAATTTGATGGGTTGCTTTCCACCCCTACAATCTGAGAAACGTGTGGGCATGAAACCCTCTACGAGTACCCTAAGAGTGGCACAAGAGATCAGTAAGTAAGTGTATGAGAGGCTGACTCTTATCCAACAACATTCAGATTATCATCATTTTCTAATGAAACACTCCCCTAGGAAATGAGAAATTTGATTGTGCATATTCCAGTCTAATGCCAGGAAATTTCAGTGCAGGCCCACCTAGGGTATTACCTGGGCTTTGGCTCATGCCCCTGCTGCCTTCCTGAAGAGGTCTTTAAATGCCATCATTGCTGAACTTAGTAGCACAAGCAGAAAGTGCAACTAAAAATATTCTTTGCCTGTTTTGCTTACATGATTGTGGCTTTACAAAAATGTTTTCATATTTAAAAGAATCTCTCATCTGTCTTCAAGCAAGACACCCACACAAACAACAGAAGACAGAAATTATGCAGAGAAAACAGTGAAACTTATAAGACATGCTAGCAAAGGCATGTAACAAGTGTGCTCAAGAGTGAGAGGAAGATTACAGTTAAGCTGTTTTCATGCAGGTATTTGTGAAGAACAGTAGGTGTGATTTTAAATTGCTGGATCCTTCCAACTATCCTTTTGACAGTTTTTCTGAAAAGCATAATTTCAGTGCTCTGAAGTGATAGTACTGTGGTTAAAGTTATCATAAAATTTGGTGTGAACCTGCTGAAGGGAGAAGTTCCTACTGGTACTGACCTACTGGCTTTGCTGGTTGGCTGTTTTTGTATGACTTCATTTTTTACACCATAATTCCTGTTGATGACTGTGATTCTATGATTTATGCCCTCATGCAGCTTGAAATTGTTTTCAGAACTGTATGCACTCTATTTTGTATTTATTTTTTAACTATCATGAAAGGTAATTCCCTTTGTTTCTGCTTCCATAAGAGATTCTGGTCTTAATGGTACATTAGAATGACAACTCCTCTCAGCACAGAAGAGCTCACAGAATCAGATTGCTGAGCACATTCCAGGGTACTTTGGCACAATTACTGGGTTCTGCACTAAATGCATGCCAGGATGTGTTTCTTTCCAAAAGAGACACGAAGGGTTTCCAAGGGAAGCACTCCTGCTTGCTGGCAGAACTGGACTGTAAAAGGGGCACTGTGCAGGCTGTTTAAACCCACCACTCCATTAGCTGGCATCAATTTTTGATGCAGTGTATCCTGCCTACACTTGCCATTTTCTAGCTCACTTCAGCAGCAGCTGCTGCCTCCAGTACGATTTCACAGCCAAGGAACACTTCTGAACCCAGTTCCTATCATGTAAAAGAAAATGTAGACTGATGTTGTAATCGGGCCTGCAGCTATGGGAGCTACCAGAATGGGTGACAAGCTATATTTGCTTTTTCACTCAGTGTGCAAGTTAGAAGTTCAGAAATCCTGTACTTCCACTCCACCTTCCTCTTCCCCTCCCTCATCATTGTATAGTTCCCTAAAAAGGTAAGCTTGACTGGAATCTGTGAGCTCTGGGAGCTGCAATCCAAATTCCAAAGTGTCATTGATGATTAGAGAGAAGCATTTCACTTGAGAATGTGGAAAAAGCTGCTTTTATGACATTATTTCCAAATTTGTCCTGCTGTATAGCAGTATAGAATGGAAAACATGGTAGGACAGAGAAGAGCACTTCAGCCAGGTGGATGTGGTGAATGTTTCTGGCTCTGCCCACCCTTGCATTACTCCCTTCCCTGGAAGTGCTAAAGGCCTGGTGTGCCTCACTCAAGTTCCTGTATCACGCTCTCATGGGGCAGGTACCTGAGCCGCTACTCAGCTGTCGGGCATCAGTCTCAGGTCTTTTTGCTCCAATCTCATGTGCATCATCTATTTTGTCTGCCTTTTACTTACAATGGTTTTTTCTTTAGTAATAAAGAGGAGAATTCATTACTGTGAAAGTCAAAATTATGACATTTGAGATAAATTAGGGAAGACCTAATTAACCTACTCTTTTTTTTTTTTCTGATACTATTTGCTTTTGTTTCAGGTATCACCATTTGAAATACCAGCATTACTGGATGAAAGAAGACACATCATACACCACAGAAGAAAGCATCCCCATCTCCAGCTTGGGGAGCCATGTTATCCATCTTTTCATAGGAATGCCAATTATGCATTTTAGTTGACAAGCTCCATTTTGTCCATCATATGAATGATAGACAAACACGTTTTGCTGTAGAAACAACTTCGATAGGCGAGTACAGATTTCACATCTATTTTCTGTTCATTCAGGATTCATACATGGTTGTGAGACAATCCTTGTGATAATTACATTTCTTTATCAGGGCAGAAATTTATTTTATATATTCCATAGGATAAGAAGTTTGTATAAAGCCAGGAATTATCCTCTACTTTCATGAAATGAGCACAATTTTCAACCTACTTAATGCTCTAGATGACTAAGATACCTGAAAGATACAGTTTCTGGCCGTTGAGAAGGGTAGCCAAAGTATTACAGAAAGAAAGAATTCTGCAGCAAGCATGTTTGTTTCTGCAGTAAACCAGGAAGACTGTCATAATTTGGGCAATATCTTAGTGGATAAAGAAAAAAATGTGGAAAAATACTAATTTGGCTTCCAATCGCAAAATCATTATTATGGTTTTTAAAAACTCTTTAAGACATTAAATGGGTTTGTACTTTTTGAGAAATTGCATTTCCATCTTTTGTACTAGCTTGGGTCATTAGCATTCAGACTCATTATCTCTTGGAACTTTTCCTTACTTTCCATTTACTACTGCTCCTCTGAGTGCAATGGAGCTGTTTGGGCTGAGCAGGGTCCCAAACTCCTTCGGTGCTAACACATGATTTGTAGGTACAGCTCAGCCATCAACTACTAGGCAGACACAGAAATTGCCAGGACTTCAGGCTCCCTTGTGCTAAATCCATCAGGATGAACAGGTTGTAAACTGCCCATTGCAAACATGACAGGCAGCAATTTAGCATCCAGTTAATACTTCATTACCTCCATTCCTTTAATACATTTATACAGCCTTTCCCCCTCCTGAAGCTTTCTGAAATTGCATTTTCCAGTCTACACCGAGCAGTTCAGATTTAATAGGAATAGTTGTGAACATTAGTTTCTGAATGATTTGAGGGCATATGGAATTTTTTATAATTAGTTGGATAAGTCTGAAGCATTTGTTTCTATTGTTTGTTACCATCTTATTAAAAAAAAATAAGAGAAAAATGCTTTCTTGATTTGGGGGCTTTTTATTGTTTGTCTGTGGTAATAATGCTTTTCAGAAGTGGAGTTTTTAATACAGCGTATGAAGTAAACCTCTCCCAATTTGTTTCTGGGTGTTTTTTTTCTTATTATAGAGAGCAACTTACATATGAAGAGATGTATTTGTCTCAAATCACTACAGAGTTGCTAAGGCCATTTTGGTCAGTGTTTAAATGCTTCAAGTGATTCAAGCTATCTATCACTTCCCCTTCAGTAATCCAGAGATCTTGATAGGAATAGCCCTGCTTCTTGTGACCCCAACTTAATTTTCTTTCTCCTACAATTTAATTCTATTATTATTCTTGCTGCCTATAACCTGCCTCTTTTCCTTTGAGAATTAAACTGTGATTTGCTGTTTTATTACCCACAGTTATACCACAGCTCTCCAGGTGTTTGGTTTTACTACTCTGGAAGGTTCCATCTTCCAAGTTACCTTTAAAAACATCATAAACCAGAAAACCCAAAAGGCTCTTACAAGCTTTTAATGTCTGCTGAGTAAAGCTTACCTTGTCTTCTAAGTGTAATCCAAACTACAGGAAATAGTGGAAGAATGGGGGGACATTGGTAAGGATGGTAAGAAAAAATGTGATCCTCAAGTAATTCAGGTTGAAAAGGATCTCAGGCAGTCTCTGGTCCAGCCTCCTTACACTGGAGAAAGAATGGACTGAAAACAACTGGTTTAGTGTCTTGCTATTTCCTCCTGAGGTTTTGTTTCTCCCCTCCCACATCCTCGTAACTCCTTGTCTTGATCTCTGGCTTTGTCAGAACCAAACATGTGAAGAGAGAAAGGATGTCCTGGTGCAGCCTCTCAAGCGCAAGATGATGGGCAGGAGAGAAGAGCCTCAGAAACCAGCAAGGGGAAGGAGACATGAAGGTCAAGGAGGGGCGGGATGTGAACAAAACTGGTGGTGAAGGTGGAACTGATGGAGCAGAGAATGTGCAAAATGGACACGGGGCTGAACTGGCAAAGGGAACTGGAGGGAAGGCAAAGACTACCTTAAATGCCAGCATCAGATAAGCTGCTGATAGAGTCTCTGAGATCACAAAGGGCAGGAAAAGCAGGGCTGCATTTTTCCAAATCTACTAAATGGGTTGAGAGATTTCTGAAGGTGTTTAAAAATTATTTGAATTACCTGGTGTTCTGAGTACATCCTCAAAAGGCTGTAAAGGGAGGCTGTGAAGAGGAGATCAAAGCAGGAGACTACTAAGGAGTTCTTAGCAAATGTGTGCCCAGGGACTTTTGCCGTGCAGGTAATAGAGGGAGAATGAGCACTGCACATCCAGAGTGACCAAATTAACTGTCTTCTTTCCTTTGAGCTCTTCCTCTTTTAATGTCCTCATCTCTGACTTCCTTTAAGTTCATGCAGATTTTCATTTTACTTCAGAAGTGCATTATTCCTGTTCTGCTGAGCTACTCAGATGTCATCTCTTGTTTATTCTGAGAAATGCTGAAAAATTTTTTTACAGAGGCTTTTCTCTAATCCAACCTTGAAAACTCTTCATATTTCCAAAGAACACATTCTTTTGTTTTTTCTTTTGAAAATAATTTCTGTCACCCATCTTTTTAATACAGCTGCATTTTTGACATTTTATTTTCAAATTTTAATTCTAAAACTCCACACCATCATCAATATGAATGCTGAAGTAGGAGACAGCATGGAAAATGTACAAATTGCACAATAAAAGCAGCTTCAGCAACAAAGGTTGACCTGAGACAGAACAAAGCGTTTAAAGTCCAGAGGGCTTTCCAGTCCAACTGTAAGAACTTCAAAGTAGGTCAGCCAGGCTGATGGTATCACATTAAGCCTTACTCTGAGATGGTTTTAAAAAGAACTCGGGAAAGTCCTTTTCCATGCTCTACATTCTACTGAGACTAACGGAGAGGATGGGGCTGTCATCTGAAATAGAACTGGAATGTCTCAAAGATAATCCTATGAGCTGCGTGAATGCTTGTATGATAAAAACACTTCTGTGAATCAGGAAAAAAAGGGCAAAATCTGTATTTGTCATTCAAAATACCGCAGCGTTTCAGACTCCTTGAAATTGTTATGAATCCTGACTGGCGAGTGACACTGGACATCATTAAAAAGCATCCCAAGTGGTAATGACTGATTTTGTATGATATGACTGAGGCACATTTTGGAGGAAGATATTAACGGCTTCAGTGGGTGATTTAAGCAGCATGATCAAAAGCAGAAGAGACAATTCTTTTGTTCAGCTGTCTCTAGCAATGGAAGCTGGAATGTAGGAGGAACTCATGGGGAAGAGATGTTTACACATGAATAGACTATACCCTAAAAGCAGTAAACAACTTACAGCTTGCTTTGGTTTGTTTACCTAAAAGAAACCCAAACCCACATCCACGAAAAAAAAAAAGAAGTCAATATCCTTAATATACAGTAAATTATTTCTTTAATTTACTGTCTAATTCGAGCTCATCCTTCAGTGATGACCTGTAACTGTGGATCATCTGCAAGGCTGCAGGTATGCAGATATTGTTTTAAGTCTTCTCTTGATAAATTTCTAACTTAGTCAGTGCACAAGCTTGCCTCCTTTGTCTCTGCATAACAGGGTGTGTGTCCTCAAAAGTGAATGGAATGCCATGGAAAACACAACTGCTCAAGGGAACAGGTAATTTTCACAAGTATTTAAAACCCAGTAGTTTTCCAAGTGCCAAGGCATACTCAGTGTACTGACCTGAAAAGGGTGGTGATGAAAGAAAGAACACTCTCCATTAAAAGTTTAAGGCAGCATCTGTTTTTGCCAGTCTCCCAGTAAAATCACATTCATCATTCCAAAGGTAAATCACAAAATTAGAAAGTAAATTACTTCACTGAGAATATACTCCCATCGCATTATTATTCAAACCACTCCCTTTTAGTGTACTGTCTCAGTTCAGTATCTCAAATGATTTATTTGACTGGTGGAAAAATACGGATCAGTGTAAACAAAATATTCTGGCTACATCCAGACAGTACTTCTCTACTGAAATATTATTTACCTAAAATTGATTTAAAGATAAAACCTTCAGTTTTCCTAGGACAAGATGATCCTAAGATCAGATGGGAGTATCCCTATGCTCATATCCTGCCCTGTTTCCCTTCCTACATTGTATGGATGTAAATACTTTAAGTCTCCATGTTACTTTTTATAGCTTCTTTTACTTCAGGGTAAGCTACTTTATTCATAAATGCATAATTTAAGCAAGACAGTGAAACCTCTAGTAAGGAGTATCTCAGACAAGCAATCTTTATCTTAAGAATGCCCCTCAATAATTTCAAACATTATTCCCTGAGGTTTCTGAGATTATATTCAGCCTGTGCAAATGAATTCGAAGACTGTACTTCTACTTATCCAGAAAGGTATCTCACGTCTGTTAAATTACAGGGTGCCAGAAAATAGATTTTGCGTAATAAACCTTATTTCAGGAATAGAGAAAATTTCATCTCTAAATAACAAAAAATGGAAAAGTCACAGTGAGTGTGACAGCAGAACAGGGACCACAGTAGTGTAAAACACAAACAGACCTTTCTGTCTTCTTATTTGTACTCAAAGAAGTTACCATGTAAAAAGCAGATACATGGTTTCTCTTTTCCATCAAACACAGAAACTTCCTCACGCTCTATTTCATTATTTTTATGATGTATGAACTATGCTTAAATGTATTAAAATGTTAGCTGTAAAAATTAGCATTTAAATACAATTCATGAGTATATAAAGAGAAAAAAATACAAAATAGTTCAAACAAACATAATAACAAAAATCCAAGAGAACAGGCTATGTAAAATATTGAAAGGTTCTTCCTGTCTAAGAAGGAAACTAGCCTAAACAAATTCTTAGGTCCACAAATCAAGATTTTAAACTAAAGATATGGACAAATTACATGGTTGCTAGTGTTGTTATGAAATGTCATTCCCATTGCTTGTTTATGCCCTAACTATTGCCTCAGAAAAAAAGGTGATTGCTCTGACAGATGATCTCCACACCCAAAGCAATTCCCTCCTAACTTCTTACTACAACTTCTGTTTCTGAACTGTAGGTATCAGTAAACCTCAAAGAGTTAACCCTGTAACACATCTGAGAGAAGGTTGTTTAGCAGGTGTTTCAATTGCCAAACAAAAAGGAAATTTTCTGTCCCTTGCATATTAAAAAGATTACTTTTGTCTGCTGTGTTGTTCAACCATTGAAATGAAGAAATAGACCTAAATTAATATAAACTTATGGGTCAGCAAATACAGGGCTATACCCATAATTGTAACTGGCTCAAAAAATTTCTTTTCAGTATAATTCTTTATGCATATCCTCCATAATTTTCATTTAGTAAAGTTAATACCTATTGCTATGCAACTCCTTCAATACAAAGTGTTATGCTAATGGTACATATTAATATGATGTTATTATTTGCTACTGGAAATAATATTTAACAAGCTCAGCACTATGATAATTTGTTCATGTTGACGAAAATTAAATACTGAAACCAGCTTCTGAAATACACTTTTTTAACTGACAGTGATACAAACAATAGAAATGGTAATCTGAAGTGAAGTGTTTTAAGAAACTTTAGATTCCAATTTGTTGCATACATTGTTTACAAACGAAAGGGTCAGCATTTAGAATCCATATTTAAGTCAACTCTAATATCAATAAACTTCCATTTAAATTAATGCAAAGCATCAACTGTACTGAAAAAGAAACTACTCACTTTACTAACTACTTCTAAAGTCTGAAAGAGTTTTAAAATTTTGTTCAGTATTGTATGTGCAAAACTGCGTTTAGTGTCTTCAAAGAACTCTAGTGGCCAGACATCTCTTGTACCAGCTCTTCTCTTGGCACAGCTGAAGACATTGGGTCTGTGGTTGCTGTCAAGGTGACAGCTCCTGGGAAACTGTCACTCATGGGCTTTCAAACAACTGGTCTGGATATGGGAAATTTGCAGAACTGGAAGCAGTAACTGGAAAGCATCCTGAATATAAGTAGTACTGTTGCAGCCCTAATGGGGAGAGAAAATGTCGTACATCAGTACAGCTGCCATGTACTTCAAAAATTACACTGTAGTTTTTTCTATATTAGCATATGTCTTCACACAAGATTTTAGAATCTGTAGATAAGAAAAATGATAAAATACACCAGTTTACAGCTAACAAGCATAACCTGAATCAGTATACAAAAATCTGGCTTCCCCTAAGTTTGAACTCTTGGGCAGTTTTGTTGGTAATATGAGTAGAATAAAATGCCACAGTATTCAGAAGTAGATTTGATTTTTTAAAAACAAACCAGCTAGTCATTCCATCAACTGAACTAATTTTGAATTTGCTGTAGGTGGAAGAAGTGTCACTGAAATTAACAGTTTGAATTATAATGGTTTTAACACGTAGTACTATTTTTGGAATTTCTAATACTGAACAGTATAGTGGCTTGTAATTCTCCATGATCCTAGGCTGTATTAATACATATTTGTATACAACGATGGGATTTATGAAGTACAAAACATTGTATTCCACAATTCTAAATACTCCTAGATTTTGCAGTTCCTGGAGCACATGAAGATAAATCAGCAGCAACAGCAAAATTACCCTATAACAAAAGGAACTGCATGGTAGTCTTCACTACAGCTCTATTCAACTTTCCATAATTTTCCATAAGGGTATTGTTAACTCAGTGCAAAATTGCTTATTGTAAAGCAATCTTCTCCTTATTTTTAAGAGAACACAGCTATTAAATACAGAATGACAATTTATGGTCACTACTTTATTTATGTTTTAAGAGAAATGTGTTCTAACTAACAGAGCTAAAAATTAGAGCTGCAGATACTCTTGAATTTTAGGACTTTGTGAGGCTATTACTTCATCTCAACCTCTTCTTAGTAAAACTGAGGTATGTTTTACTCACTGTGCTTTCCTGAAGAAAAATAGACCATGGTGTCAAATAAAAGAAATTGCTCATGAACATTTTGGTGGTCTGACACATGGTTATCCATGTGCTGACCAAGGCTGTTGCTAGACTGTGAATCTTTGTAGAAAACTAAATGCCTGCAGATGGGAAACACTGTAGCATATACCTACAGTGCAAATTTTAAAGGATATAGTCTGAAACTGCAACTTGTTGCTGTGCTCTGACCAATACACCAGCAGAGCTTCAGAGCTGGCCAGCCTCACTTCAGTCATACAGCTCTTAAGAATCCTCAGTAAATGCAACCTCACTACTACAGTGTTTGTGGGAGAGGTTGAACACAAAATTAGGACATTTATGAGCTGGCACTGAACAGCCAGAATGATATTGTCACTAATTTTAAAATAACTTTTCTTTTAGAAATAAATGTGCCTGTCTCATTTCAAACAATTGTATTAGAACATCTTCTAATGTGAAGAGGTGGAGCTTACCTCTAATAGCACACTGTTGATGATGGGGTTAAGAACCTCTGCCTTCATATTGCTCTGTAAACCAGGAAACAGAATGAAATGCCACATCAAGAAATACATTTAACACAAATATACTGATATCTGAGATGAATATGATGGTTTTATGAATTCTATAAAGGTCTTCTTTCACCTTGATTCTTATTCAGACTGTTGATCTCAGTACTCCTGGTAACTGTGTCCACATTTCAAACACACCTCAGTACACCCTATGTATTTCTATCACAGAGCTGAAGTAAGAGAGGTCCAAGGTTTTACTTCTTCATTAATTCATGTGCCACAGAGTTTCAAACTGCCTACTTTCCTAGAGGTGTGAGGTTTATGTAACAACATTGTTTGTCCATCTGTCTATCAGTGACCTTTTAACATCCCACAAAATTTTTAACCCCTTTCTTTTTTTCAAGGACACAAAAAGGAAAAACACACATCAGAAGAAAAACGAAGTTTTTAGAAGTTACACAAATATCTGTGGTTAGGATGAAATGAAAGGTCCAGAGTAGCTCCCCTGCAGAAGGAAAACCAGCTGAAACTCAGATCCCCAAACTGGAGGCAGCATATGTTGCTCTGGACAGTGCAGGCTGGCCAGTGAAACAGCACAGCATGCACAACATTCTTCTCAACAACCAGATAGGAAGAAAGATGGATACAATTACTAGTGACACTACTAGAGACCAAAAAATCAAGATTCATTAGTTCCACTGCTTTTTAAAATGGCAAAAGTTCCTCCCTTTTTTATTCTCACTGTTCTTTGCATTGTGGTTCTTCAGAATAACAGTAACCTCCACCAAAAGTTGTTTTCTTTCAATACTGAACACAATACTGATTAATTTAACTGAAGGATTTCCACTTACAACCTTGTAGCTCTCATACTACAGATTTATAGAAACATGAAACTTCTTAATTTTAGATTTGAGAAAGATGGCAGAACTGAGGAGAGATGGTTAGAGAAAAGAAGTACAATTTTACTCTCAGTTACTAGAAAATCCATTACAGAATGCACCGTTTAGTGGGCTAGTTTAATATTTTGTGTGCAATTTATTTTTATATATTTGTGCATATATTTATTGCAAGTGTCCCACAGATATATGCTAAAAAACAATCCCAAAATGCAAAATAAGCATTTTTTTCCTAGACTAATTGGAAGTTGTGTAAATCACTCAGAATAAAAGCAAAGAAATAAATCATGTTCTGTACAAATAACTATGAAAAAACATGTTCAGAGATGTGCTGGAAGAACTAATGGGAGAGAACTGGAAGAATTCCCTTTGAAGTACATTCATGTTTTCATGGAGCCATCAGGAGAACCAGAATTTGTTCTTCTCTGATGTTTACAGAACAATTTCAGTAACTGCACAATTTTTACCTCCAAATCCTGCTATAATACTTAGATGTCAGTCATCCTTGAAGCATCTTGAAAGACAGGATTCTATTTCTAGCAAAGACGTTCACAGATAAATGGATGTTCTCAAACAGAATATCTCGTGATAGAAGACAGAGTGATTTTTTTTAAGACGGACCAAACGGGTTTTCTAACCTCTTAAACCTTTTGAAAACATTGCAGTGCTAAGGCAGGGGATCTAGTAAAGGCTAAGATGACAACTCGTGAAGCCATCTTAAGGTACTGCAATACAATCTGCTAATGACTTTTACACAAATGTGTTCGAAAGGGATAGGCTGAGTTGGAGAAGAAATTATCATCAAGCTGTGTAACTTCAAATGTGGGGCCCTTCAATGTGAGAAGATAAGAAGTGTTGAGTGGTGATCAGGAAAAACAGGAAATGGTTTCTAGAAAGAGAGAAGGCAGGGGACACAGTGTCATCTATCAAGGCTTGTGACCTTTTCTGCTGTAAAAATGCTCTGTGTTCTTGATCTGAGGAAAGAAGTAGCCTCTTTGCTGATATAAAGCCACTGGACTCACGTAAGAATTTCTGTTTCAAGAGGTGAACTATGTTAAAAAAAGCCCAAATGCTACACAAAATGCTGTCATCTTACCCCAGCTGCTGTTATAGAATCAGAAAACTTCTTTGATAAAGATGAAACTTCATTGCACATGGCACTTGTTAAACTGGTTTAAAAAAACAAGAGAGACAATATAAAAATACATCCTTGACCTATCAATAGATAAAAACCCTGTGACAAACTTTATCTTGGAAGCCAAGATGTTCTTAAAGCAATTTTGCTTCTAAATATTTTTAAAATATTTAGGCATAGACTGTTCATGATAAAGTTTTTATATTTTTTCACTGAAAAATCCACTGCTGACTACAGCAACAAAACGATATCTTGTTCCACACACCAGTCTTTTCGATAGTGCAATGTTTCACTTGTTTAAATTCTAAACTTCTAGTTCAACTATTGTTTTTCTGACAATTGCAGCAACACAACTCCTGGGAATACTGCTGGAAATAAATCAAACTTGAATGAGAACAGTGAGAATTTTCCTATGTGACCAGTAAAACATCTACTCTGTGCTAGAAGTGAAAGCACACTTGTGGTTAAAACATGAGAGAACAAGATCTCGTTCTGTTCTGAGATCTTTCATTGTTTTCCTAGAATTCACAAGTGCATCCCATAGGACCTCATTCTTCAAGGTGTACCACACCTTAGCTCTGATTCTGAAAAAAACTTAGTAAGTGCTTTGTTTTAGTCTGAAGTGTTCCTATGGACTTTGCTATTCTTTGTAGCATTCTTAAGGATAAGCACTTGGTTAAATATTTTACTTATTTAGGAGTCAACTGTTTAAAATATCTTAACATTAAAACTTACTGAAATCAGTACACTTGATGACTACAGAGAGCTTGAGATCTGAATGTGGAGTCCCACTAGACAGACTGGCTTCTTGAATTTCTGGGTATTTCATTATGGTTGAGTACAAAGTTGCTGACAAATGTGGTCTATTGTTTAGAACTACAGATTGATTTTTGTATATTTTTGGCAGATAAACACTAGATAATGAAACTATTAGATAATAAGACTGCATTACCCACTCTAAGAGCAGATTCCATAAATGCAGGCACAGTATCTTCTGCAGAGGGAACAGGAAATGCTACCCAAGTTGACATTTGCTTGCTGGAGCAGAAACAACTTTTAGCTTGTGTATAGGTCATGTTTTTGTGAACATGTATATGTCAGCCATGTCAAAAAATGACAGGTAGCCTACAGAACCTGATTGCATGGGAAAATACAGCACCAGGACCCCTGAAACCAATGCTGTTTGTTGATCCATGAACATGCTGTGCCTTCAAGCTGAATGGAACTCGACAAGTTCTATGCAAATGTCAAATGTTCATATATGAAGTACATAATACTCACTTTGTCAGTACTTTTGCTTGATCTTGAGCTGTTTTTTCTACTTCCTGCCCATGTAGAATTAATTCTGCTACTTTATGAAGCTGTTCAATACAACGAGCAGTTACCTCAGCCAGACTTTCAATGGACAGCATGTAGATTTCCTTAAATTAAAAATGGGAATAATACAATCAATAATAACAACACTGATAAATGTATTTATAGATATATACATATGTAAGAATTTCAAACATAGGAACCCTTCCTACCCCAACTGGAAAAACCAACACATACATAGTGAAGTAATATCAGCCATAATGTCATCCTCACAACCAATACTGGAAAATGAAATATCCACAGGCTATAAAACACAGACCTTCTACTTGTTCTGAAAAATTAGGAAGATCAAGTCTACCATTTACTTAGCTGGGAACTAGGTCAGGCTCTTGGATTTTCTCACATACCACTTTTAAATCTAGTCCTAACAAATAGAAAGATACCTAAACTCTAGAGTAAGTCATAATCATAATTATTTTCATATGGAGCCAAAAGTACTGAGTCATCCCTTAGCTGAATCTCCAGAGCAGAAATGGATAATGTGCCCAATAAATAAGTGGTTTTTATCAACAGTGACAGAAATCTCTACGTAGCACTATCGAGTTACAGCTTTCACAAGGTGATGCCAGTTGGAAATCTGCAATCACATAAAAATCTGTAATAAATACAGTGTATACATTCTGTCTGCTTCTTTAGACTTTTTTGTAAGGAAACATGACAGATAACTTCTTATCAGAAATAATAATCTTGACAAAGATAGCAACCACATTTAATATTGCCATTAACTTGACAGAAAATATTCAATCACAATTAACCTTATCAGGACTTTCTAAATGAACTTTTAGCCTTAGAACTATCTTTCATAAAGAGAATGAGCAGTTGTTAGTTGCCTAAACAATATTTCTGTTTTGTCTGTTTATGATTCAAACTGTTTACATAGTTTGACCATTTTTCCCATGTATTGTCACTGAGAAAAGGAGATACTGAGAAACGTTGAGATATAACTTTCAGTGTGCATGCAATATTTGACATTACACCACAGAATCTCTCAGCTCACTGTGTGTTGAGTATAAACATGCATACACAAAACCCCACAGATATAAAACAATAAAAACAATGTGACAGAGAACCTGCTACTTTGATATTTACTTATGGAAACAGAATAACAGTAAGAATATTCATGTAATTTACTCTCCTATTGGGTCTGCAGTGAATAGTTGTGTATTATTATTTCTTACTACTTCCATGAATTTAAAAAATAAGGATGACATATGAAGCCAACACATGAAGAAACAATCTTATCAAACAAAGTATGTCCATTCACTTAATGAAACTCATCCTTCAAAAGTTATTTTACCTCCACAGTTTTGCTTTTGTCTACTTCTGTTTTATCACTGTCAATTTTATCATCTTTTTGCGTCTTTTCTTCACCAGGTTCTCCAGGTTTTTCATTTACCTCCTCTTCTGTGTCTACTGGGGTGGACAAACTGGCTTCTTCCAGCCACTCATGAGCTTTTTTCCTAGCCTGCCAAACAAAGAACCCAACCGCAAAGTTCGTTTGAAAAGAGAATATCAGATGATATTCCTGAACATCAATTAACAATACATTTAATTACTTCCTTTTTACACACAGAAATTTGAATATATCAAGACTCTGAGTAGCATTTAGTTACGTGTATATTTAAGAAACTGTAAGGAGAAGCATTTCAGATTGCATAAAGATGGATCATCCAGGGATAATTCCTCTAAAGGTACAATATTCCTAACAAACACATACAGCTGGCATTAATTCCAAAGTTAATATTTCAGCTTTATTTTATCATTCAAATCAATTTACACAGAAATTTTTCTTATACAGTTTCCCAAATAAGAAAATAAGAAGTGTGTATAAAGAAGGAAAAAAAAAAATTGGAGAGGTAAGAGAAAAGTACTAAATTCTTAAAGGAAAAAGAAATATAAAATCACTGTATCTTGAGCTGCCTTCCCAGGCATGAAAATAGATCAAAGTTGAAGTCTTGAAGCTTTATACAACATCAGGCTACTGTTATGCTTAGTAGGAAATTAATGACATCTCTTTTTTAACATCAAGTCAAATTAAAATACATTAAGACCTAAGCCTAAGCTAGTTATCCATCCTCTATCTATGTAGCTAGAGAGATAAACATTTGTTTGAGCCTAAGATTGGCAGGTTAACCAGCTTTAAAGGGACCTGATAGTACAAATGTGACTAGTCATGTGACTAGTTCATAAACACCTAACTTCTAGAGCAAGAAAAATTATTATGAACCTGACTTTTGTTTCCAATACATAAGACCAAATCTGCTGTGCTCATTAGCCCTGATCTGCTGAGACACCCTAGTTAAAGCTTTCTAACACTGGAAAGGGCTTGTCCAACTACACTGCCTTACTCATCTCACTTCTTCTGTGAAAGCTTTTCTATATTCAGCATTTTAGTCTCAGCCTCCTGTACTTTGCTTTCTGAGCTGTCTGAAGTGAACTGGGTACTGCTCTGTGTCAGATTTCAGAATAAAGCCCTCCTTCTTTGCCCACAAAACTGAAGGCAGCTCACTAACAGGTGCTAACCTTATTTAGTTTGTCAGGAGTAGCAGCAATGTGCAATTCAAACAGCAGTTCTGTGAGCATGCTGACAAACTCTTCTCCCATATCTGCTGCAAGAAAAAACAAGACAGCTTTTGTTAGTGTGTTACTGCTATAGTATTTTATATGATCAAACACATCCAGTGAAATAGTTTCACCAAGCATTCCAGCACTTGAAAAACAGTGACAGCAACACAAGAAAGGAATGTATGGGGGTGTGCACGTATACGCTCAAATAAAGAAGAGAACAAGCAACAGGGATCCCTGCACAACCTGATACACCAGCTTGACACTTTAACTGCTCTTTCTATCCCATCCTAAATTCCATTAAGTTTCACAAAAACAGTCAAGAGGGCAAGAAACTGCATAACCCCATGTTATCTGACAAAAAATACATGACCCACAAAATAACCAAAGAAGCAACACTACCTGTTCTCTCAAACCAAGGAATAAAAACGGCCAGATACAAATAAGTTTCAGAAGCAACATACTGTTCTCTCATACTGCTCATACATGTTCTCTACTGCTCTGCCTGCAAACCACAGGTAAGAGGTGTGTTTTCTTTCTATTTTAAGGTCGAGATTTGCTTAAATGAAGAATGTTTTCTGGTTTGCTTTGAAGTAATGAGCCTCAAATCTTATTTCACAAGATTTTTGAGCAAAGATAAGTATCACTCATATTTGAACTTCATCTTTATTACATATACTCCTTTGACAACTATCAGATGACATATTCTAACATGCTTCAAGTTCCTAAAAGTCAGTATTTTGGTTGGTTTAGTTCATCTGCATTTACTGAGCTTGCAAAAGATTTCCTGATGGAACACACAAAATCCAGTTCTTTAGCCTGATGTCACTAGAAGGTCAGAGTCCCCATACTGATAAAAGTCCAGCTACTTCAAAAATCAATTTTGTGTCTTGCTATATTCTCACTTTTTTTGTTCACTAATTAGGTAGGGCCAGATCTTCCATTTTTATGCAAGTCTTCAGTATTGGGCTTAAAAGCAGAGGGCCATTACTCTCCAGTGAGTTTGGGGACCTTGGTAGAACTGTTTACCATGCAACATGTGGAAAGGTGGTAAAATTTGAGACTTGGATTATACTCTCCCAGGGAAAAGGACATCTCACCCTTGCTTGTACAGAGTGTCCATCTTTGGTGCTATAAAGTAAGTTAGTGTGTAGCACAAAGAATTCTTCACCTACAACAAACAAGAGACTGAGATTTTGTCTTAATAGCAAAGGAACATGTCAAGAAGTTTGTATTCTGGCAGGCCAAAGAGATGCATGGAGTTCATTTCACTGCTGCCCTTATGAGGAAATTTTGACAATAGGATTTTCAGGCTTTGGAATACAGTACACTGGATACACTGCACTCACTTGTTCTTAAATCAACGACAAATTGTTTTATGAATGGCAGCAGGCTGAAAAGTGAGCCGCAGTTTACCACATCAATGCAAAATTACCAAAACTGTTGATAACTGGGATATTCAATTGAATCTTCACTTTGGCTACTGCCTCGCTTAACGTCACGTATGAGATTTTGGGTGTTAATGGCTTTCAAAATGTAGGTAAAGCCACTTTTACAGATGTTCTCCCCTTATTATTTCACAAACCGTTGATGTGAAGCTGCAGTGAAAAATACATGGAAGGGCTGCATAATCAAAGTGAGAGGAAACATTAGAGAGAAGGGTATGCATGTGGCTTTCAGCTACTTGTGTCAGAAAACATATGTTCTTTCTCTTTTTTTATCAACTTTGCGCCTGACTGTTAAGCCAAGACACAAAAAATACTACAGTTCCAATTTCAAAGTTGCCAAGAACAAAGCCTAGCCCAAGTCCTTTCCTGAAACAGTCCTCCAAAGATCACTGCAGTATTACCTCCTTCTGTAGGACTGAAAGCATTTATGGTAGCAAATAAAGCAGCACCAACATCAGAAACTTGTTCAGATTCTGAGATCCAAGGATAAGAGATCCTGAGAATTTACATAAAACAAATGGTCACCTTTTTCAAACACTTGAACGCAAAGTACTGTTTTTTCTCCCATCTATTCTTTTTTTTTAATATATATATACAGTAATATAATTTTTTATAATTTTTATATACATATACAGTAATAAAACCCACGTGTTTTATTGAGTTAGGAAACACAAATCAAAATCTTATGGAAATCAACTTAGTTGCAGTTTTAAACTGTTTAGCAAGCAAAATTAAAATCAAAGTTCCTCCACAGAATTTAACAAAGCCTACTAGCTCTTGCTATATGAGTTAGTTTAAGTAAAAATATACAATTCTATGTAAAAAATACACTATTAAAAGACCATATGGCTTACTGACTTGATTTTGTAAGCGTAGAAGCTATTAATGCATGTCCAGAATTGTAGACTCAGCCCTAACAGAAAGCTACTTCTGAGAAGCAATTTACCTTTCTATTCTTTTGGTTCCTCTAGTGGAACTAAAATGCATCCAACTTAACACCAATAAATGAAATATATCTGCAGTTCAAATGCTAACAAATCTTGAGCCTGATTACACCAAAGGATGTGCACAATTTTGCGCTGCTGCCTGAAGTAACACCCATTCAGCTGTAAGGTGGAGAGAACATGTGTGTGGTTTTTATTTCCACAGTCACAGGAGGAACGGATGTGTTCCACTGATGAGTGGTTTGCTTTTGCAGGGGCAAACCTGCAGCACACTTTGATTTGGTCTCTTTTTTTTTTAAGGTGCTCATTGCCTTGGTTGCAGCCGATTCAAAATGCCTGTAAATGTTTCAAGGAGCGTGATAAGCAGTTGTGCTTTACTGAAAAAACCAGAACTTCTGACCTTCAGAGAAAAAAACACTTTGTGCAAGAAACAGAGCTTCTCCTGGGAGCTGGTTTCAAAGCAAGGTACTATTTTCCATAGAAATTAAGGAACAACAGACATCTCATGAGTCCTCATTCCTAAGCAGGCTATACACTTACTTCACTTCTACTTCTCACAACTCCATAGAAGAATGTGGGGTTTTAAAGAGTAACTAAGAGGGGAACAAAACAGCATAAAACTTTACCATACTAAGACTTTACGCTGAGCACTTGCTGTTCCCCACAATGAGAAACAATGAGGTCCCTGTGAGAAAGATCAGGCAAGCTGAGTAAGCACTGCCAGAAAGAGAAGTCTGAGCAGAATTACTTTCCTGTTAGAACATGTGGATGTTAACAGAGTTTTTCTAACTTTTCTGAAGGCTAAAGAAATCATATCTCACCATCGTGCAAAATGCAAGTTTTATGGGCAAAGTTCCCTGAGAAGATCAAGAGGATGTGGAAGAAATATCCTTCGATGTTTCTTTGTTTCCGAAACACAACAATATGGTGTTCAGTGGCATGAGCCAGTCTTCAGTCAGGTCAAGGAGACTGTTGCTGTTAGCTCTAAGAGGTTTGGTATGGATGTCCATAGGACAAAGGCCTGGAGACATGAACCGTGCTGGCTTTAAGCTGACTTCTTATCATTCTGTTCTAACCTGTTTGGGGGAATGCTAACATTTTTGACCTGTTTAAGACACCTATTTTGCCCCTAACCACCCATTTTATTGTAACTTTCGTGAGCTCGGCCCATTGTCTTCAATGCTGTGCTGTGTCGCAGTTACGGAACGCTGCTCTAACTTCCTTCTTGCACTCCACACACCACATCTTGCCAAGCAATACCTCTAAAGCAGCTTTGTTACTATGTTTCAAAGTGACTTTCATTCAAAAAAAAATTCAGGGTTCTTAAATTTCTTGGACACTCTAATCTTTTCCCCCATCTAGCAAGGGAGAGTGCAGTGTGAGGACGAAGTTGCTGAACAGAAAAGCATTTCTAAGTACTTCAAAACTTTCAGACTATACAATTTCCTAAACAGATTCTGTAAGAAAAGTTGAGTTATCCAAAAAGTTATTATTTTACTTTCTTATACTTTCATTGATGATATAGCAAAAAAAATTAATATTTATGTTTGATTTTCTATATCTCGCACTTCAGTTACAATATAAATTCAATTAAGCATTGATCAGCTTCCAGAACTTTTAGAGTATTAATTTTATTAACTACCTTATGAAGACTATTAGGATATCAGAAATTACAGTTTGGACTGCAATTGTTTTAATTGCTAGATAAAGAAGTATCAATTATTTATATGGTTAAGTCTCTGTATTTCTAATTACCTTTTTGTGCCTGCACTACTTCATCATCTAATTCCTTTGGAACAAAGATCTCCTTTATAGCAATTAAATCATTTTTCACAGTCTCCAACTGTTCTCCATCAAGTCTTGCTAAATGTGACTGAATCTGTAAAAGAAAGGACAGTAAGTATTATTAAATGCTAATTTAGAGCCTGAATCCAAAATAGACTAAGAAATGGAAACATCCATTAAGTTCAAACCTTTTCTCTAACCTCCCAGCTTAGACATATTTTTAGTTCTTGTCAACAGAATTTGTTGAGTATCACAAAAACTACACCAGCCTTGCCAGATCATCAGGTCCCTTCCTTCCTCCAGAACATGAGTTTTGGACTATAAATCTGTGGTTTAACTGCAAACTCTAATAGGCATTTTGGGATTGCCTGGATGAAGACAGCAGGCAAAAAGAGCACAGGCAGAATGGTTAGTCTGAGCACTCACAGGAAGAGTTGGAAAAAGTTGCCTTCAAAATGCAGCCAAAATTATTGACAGTCTACCTGTTCTGAAGAATGTATTGGCGGGTCTTTGCATGTCTCAGGTATCTGCAAGTCCCTGCATATCTAATAGGATGGCAAACCTAAGAGGGCTGGAAACAGATTCTTTGAATCACTGCTTGTACTACAGTTACATGTTGTTAATCCCATGAGCAGAGCACTCCTTCTGCCTACAGAAGCCAAGAGAAAATGCCCTTATTGTCCTTGATGCAAAATTTTTCCTTTATGTTTGTTTCAAGGGGCTTCTCAAAGTTTGGTTGACAGATGCATAGACTACCTCAGTGCAAGGCTGGAGACAGCTGTTACTTTCTTACCGGCGTGTCCTTGTGTCCAGCTCCTGTGCTCAGGGTTAAACACAAGATAAAACCGTGAGACTCAAGTCAGGTTGTGAAGGACTACATGGGGCTTTTTTCCTCCCCTACTATAGCACTATCCATAGGGCTAACTGGGAACTTCTTTTAATGGAAACTTTCAAAATAAAAGCTTAAACATGTATGTGTTCAGTACCTCTTACAGTCCTCCTGTGGCTTTCGGGCTGCTAGGAGAGGTCTCAAGTTTACGGTACTCTTTCTGCCCTCTGTGCCTGTGTGCGTATGTGCGTGGTAACTGCAACATTTATCTGGGCATTGGACTTGTTGACCCACACAGTTACCATCAACCCCGCTGGACTGAGTAGGACTATGTACATGTCTAGGACATAAATGAAGTGCATCAGAAACCTCATGGTAACAACCTGCACATGTCTTGCTTACCCAGTGGTATCTCACATTAAAATAAAATAGTGTTGACACATGCAATTAACCTGAACCTTTTGGCCATTTTTGGTTTTGTCTTTTTTTTCCAAAAGCAGACCCTTGAACCTTACATGTGGGGTTTGAATGTGTAGTTTTTCATCTAGACACAATAACAAAAAGTAAAAACAACACTGACAGTATGTACCTAACTGTTATTCATATAAGCTTCTTTTATTTTTGAGAGCAACTAAAATATTTTAAAATATAAGTTGGTTATATTTTCACAGAATCACTGCGTTGGAAGAGACCTTCAAGATCACCAAGTCCAACCCATGCTCTAACACCACCTCAACTAAACCATGGCACAGAGTGCCACATCCAATCTTTTTCTGAACACCCCCAGGGATAGTGACACCCCCACCTCCCTGGGCAGATGATTCCGAAACTTTATCACTCTCTCAGTAAAAAACCTCTTCCTAACATCCAACCTATTTTATTAAGAAGTACCCCGCAGGGCAAAGAACGCTAATTACAAAAAAGAAAAACAAAAAAGAAAACTTGTTTTTAAGAAATTTATTTAGAAAACTGTTTCAGTACAAAAAATCACTGCTAGGAATCTACAAAATTCTATTAGTCTACTGTCAGAGATCTACTGATGTACTAGCAGAATAAATAAATTGAGAGTTGAAATTAAAATACATTTTTATCAGATAGGCCTTATTAACATTACCATCTTCAGAGAGATATTTGTATACTTCCAGTAATAGTATCTTGGTGTATTTTTATGTAACTTTAAAAACTAACACAATAAGAAGTGAACAAGTAATAATCTGGAACTAATTTTAATTCATCAGCCTCCACATGTAGTAGGTCTGGAATTCCTGAACGTAAGTATTTGTACCTGATACAAAACCAAAAAGATTTCGACCTCTTTGCAAATTCTGCAAGGAATTTGCAAGACATCTGCATAGTGTCACAATCTGAAAAATACACACTACATATGATCCTAACAAAAATATCTGTCAGTTATGAACTTTGTTTTGAGTTGATCTTGTAGTTAAATTTTAGGTGTATTGAGTTCCTAAAACCCAGGACAGGCCCATAGGATCAATTCAGCTTTCTCTGAACTTGATGGAAAACTTACTGTTCATTCTACATGTGTCTGCAGAATAAAATTAATGTAAAGATAATTTTTTTTACCAACCATATTGATTTAAGCTGTCTGCATACTGTACCTGAGCTTCACTTTCATTTGACAGGATTTCCAGAGCTTCGAGATGAGACAAACCTTGGAACTCATCAAAAAGTAGTCCATAATGTGCTGTTCTTTCAACTGTAACTTGCTGGGCCCGCCTCTGTTTCTCTTTTTCTTTAGCTTCTCGCAACAGCTGTACAAATATACATCATTCCATGTTTTATTGATAGTGCTGGAAGTGTGACAGATTTTATTACCATCGGCTTCAGTGTGTCTAGAAGTAGTAGTAAAATTTGGGACTATATCACACCTGCAGAGCTAAAATTTTAGAGATGAAATAGCTAACTTCTTTTTTGATAACTTTCTCTGATAAAATATTTATATAGTATTCTAAGCAGGGTTTTCCCAATGGTAATTGCTAACCAACTTTCTTTAAAAAACAATGAACAAAAAAAATCTTGCTTATATTTTCAAAAGCAATGTCAACTACAGATACCATATAATAAATTTCACCACCAATTATAATGAAAGAAAAAGGACTATTTAATGTGCAGCCTTAAAGAGCCATGCAATCCATTCTACAGACCACAAAATGGGAAGACTATAATTTTCAGGACCTACCCACCAACTTGCATAAATAATGCACCTACATAAATATTTCCTATAAAATATTCTTAGCAAATACTAAAGTCAGTTTTATGTGACAGCAGGACTGACAAAAGAGATTAATGACTTATACCAAAGGTGGGGCAGACCTACCCTCTATATACTTAGGTATATTTTGGAGTGCTTTTAATACACTTCTAGCAGTGTATAAAAAAGAATAGTGTATCCAACAGGATCTTCTACTTCTTCCTTCTATTCCCAGGATGAAATGGCCTCTCATGAATTTGTTACAGCAAAGGTGGTAAATACATCTGAACTGCATGTTAGGTCACATATAAGTGTCTGAATGCAGGTGAACTCCCGCCACTTACGTTATTCCATCATTCAAAATTTCTACACTATTGTCTTCAGTGATTCATTTGTTACAAAAGACTTTAAATGATACATTTTCCCTCTGAAGTCTCCTTCTTCAAAAGTTAACTCACTAAGTTTTATGAACAACTCACTGGAAAGTGATAGTGCAACCCATGAGAACTGATTTATGTTGTATTCTGCCTCAGATTCTACATGCAAATTCATGCATGCTGTTAAAGGAGACATTCTCAAAAGCTCATCTTAACCCTGTGGGCCTTAACAAGAGTTAATTGCTTTTGATCTGCTGTAACAGTATAAGTCTGTTAACTCCTACAATGATGAACACTACAGATGAAACATCTCATTAAAAGAAAAGTACCTCACTCTTCTCTACAAGGAAGTAAACATGCAGTAAACTTAGTTTCTTTTCAACATCTGTTGTTTTCCACAGCCTCCCTCCTCTCAGTGTTTGGAGAAATAAAAACATTTTGTACTTAAAGCACTTTCACTTCTGTTTTTATCACTTCTCTGAGCTTTAAAACATATGAGTCACAACTGTGTAAGGTTACCATTAAGTTAGACGGACATTGAGATACAATTTTTTACAGGTTTAGCTCCTAATGACATATATGTCATATTCCAGTATTACTGATTTCCAAGGAAAAGAGTATAGTAATGTTTATGCTGGAAGATATCTATCTACAGCTGTTACCAAAACATCAATAATTTGATTCTGCCTCCAGAGTGTAATGATTTATTACCACATATACTATCTTACTTAAATAAGCTCTTGCATATGTGATTATGCAGAAAAGATGATTTTACATTATCTTTTGTGGTTCTGTGAAGAAAAATAAAGTAGAGCAAATATAAAGCATAATATTTATTTCCCCAAGCCCAACCAGTACCTAATGCAACAAAGGCCTCCCCCTGAGGCATGTGAAATTCTGGAAAAATAATCTGAAATTGCATTGACAGAGCAGTATTTAAATAAATCCAACCTGAGATAGTGAGACTGTTCTTGCCATCAGTGTTTTGGTTCTCTTAAATCCAGGATCACTTTCTGCAAGGACGTTCATGGTTGTCTTCCCAATAAATTCCAAAGCATCTAAGCCTCCAGATAACACACTTTTCCCCTGTATAAAATAATGCAATATGGTTATTTTCTTCCCAGTTTAGGCTAATACAAACTGTAAAGAGGAGTGCTTTTATAGACACCATCTTTGAGCATTCAGGTCCCTAAATTTCCTATACTTTAACTAACAATAGGATTCATGCATTTACTTTGTTCTGAATACATTTTCCAAAAGAAAAAAAAAGAGCTATACAAATATTTCCATTTAATTAAATGACTTACACGGGATGAAATGTAACAATTGTTGTAATTTAATTAAAAAAATAAGAAAATCATAGAAGGGCTGGAGTACATCTCCTGTGAAGACAGAAAATCAGTGCTGTTCCCTGAGGAGACCTTCCAGCAGCCTTCTAGTACCTAAATGGGGCCTATAGGAAGGCTTGAGAGGGACGTTTTGCAAGGGCAAGCAGTGTTAGGACAAAAGGAAAAGGCTTTAAGTTGAAAGAGGATAGATTTAGATTGGGTATCAGGAAGAAATTCTTCACTATAAGGATGCTGAAAGCACTGGAACAGGCTGCCCAGAAAGGTGGTGGATCCCTCACCCCTGGAAGTATTAAAGGACAGGCTGGATCAGGCTTTGAGCAACCTGGTTCAGTGGAAGGTGTCCATGTCCAAGGCAGGGGCATTGGAACTAGATGATCTTTAAGTTCCCTTCCAATCCTAACTATTCTGTGGCTCTATCATTCTATGAATACCACTTTAATTTCATCCGATGGCATCTGGTTTGTAGGAACATGTTTTAGACATGAAAAATGTGGAGTCAAGTCCATCATGAACAGAAGACTCCGCCTCACCTGATTTTTAAAATTTCAACACTTGTGATGACTCTGGAACTATCTATTTAAATACACGTTTTTCCTGTGTCTTCATATCTTTTACGTACATTGAAGAAGAATTTTCACTGGCTAAAGACTTCCATTTCAATCTGGATTACGTGTGTGTCAGATACTCAAATGCTGATGTAACCTGATATATAATGGAAAACCCTACCAAAGTCTCAAATGGGATTATAGGTGATTTACTGAGACCTTAAGTGATTCTTTTTGTACCACATTGATCACTACGGCATAGTAGCATCTCCAGGGTGCCTACAAGCACATTTCTCTTACAACATGCTCAAGTAATCTTACTGGTTGCCAGCTCTCACAAGTCGTATGATGCTCCAGGTTCTGTAGAAACAGTCTTAGGAATAATCTGCAGGAATCTCCTTCTGCTCCCCAAACCTTTGATATTAGATTGATGAGGCAGTCAGAGTGAACTGGATATACAATAAAAAAGAACTGCCACTTCATAAAACTTGCTCAGTGGGGAGTTAATCTTACATGCTTTTACAGCCAATGTTTAAAGTCTCTTTTAATTTCAAGTGAAACACCATACTGAAAAGTGTAAAAAATGCTGGGGAAGATGATGACACAAAAATTGATTTGGAAACGGTATGGTACAGGATTTTGCAAAAGCTGAAATCCAAAAAAAGAGAAAAGGATGAAGTTCAACACACAAAATATAAGGACAGTGTAATAGGAAAGAACTGTGAACAAAAGATTTTGCCTCTGTGAGTTTTCAAACAGGCCCCCTTCTGGGAAGATTAACACAAAATGAGAGACTAGACAGAGGGGTGAAGGTAAAGGCCAGGAACTAAAAATAGAGAGCTTAGTAAAAGCCTTAAAATAAGCAAATGGAGTATTTTCTTATTTTCTCTGCCTTCAAAAATGGTAACAAATCCTATCACACTTTCTCTGGACTGACATATGTGTAAAAATAAAAAATCAGACAATGGTACAATTATAAAAAAGATTTTCCAAGAATTTCCAAAATTCTACATAGTTTAGGAGAAGACCACATTTTTTTCACTGAAACTGGTGACAATGTAGTAACTGAGTTAGTTCTGTTTGACCTTTTTTTTTTTTTTTTAAATTTGACAGTTTTATTTAAAAGTTATTTTGTCATGGAAAAGACTCTAAACAGACCTACAAAAGAACTGTTTCTACAAAGAATTGTAACTTAAAAAATGCGACCTACAGTGAAGTTGAACCTAAAAATAATGAAAAATAACTAGACCAGAGAGACCAGCTAAAATGACTCACTGTGTTTTGTACAGCATTAGTGATAGCTGACAGCATGCCACGAGATCCAGATGAAGGGGAAGAAGGAATATTCTCAGAAGAGCTTTGGTCTAGAGAATCCTCTGCTTCTAACAAAAGAAAAAAAGCAGGTTACAGTATAATTTCAACTCTGCAAGTCACAAATTACAGTAAACTGGTTTCTGTGACCAAAATCTTAAAATTTTGTAAATCAAACTAATTTGGCAGTGTCAAAGAGTTCTGTCCACAATTTCAGTGGACTTGAACTTACGAGTAACTGGTGTTTCAGCTGCAGGAGGCTCTGCTGTTTCCAAAGATGCTGAACTTCCACTATGAATTCTTAGGGTAGTTCCTGCTTTTTCCTTTACTGCTGTTATCCCATGACCTGTAGCAGAGGCATATTTTAGACTATATGATTTGAAAACTTATTACTAACAGTGCGTAGTATTCTTATACTTAATGAATTATGACAAACAAAATATCTACTAAACTTACCTCAATTGCTTAATTTGTCTAGGTTAACAATTCACTTCTTCTAGTATATTTATATTAACTGAATAGAAATGATAAAGCTGGACTATAACACAAATTATGCTGGATTTGAAAAATAAAAGTTATTTCAGTGGCACACATAAGTTTACTTCCCTGCTTTTCAAAATGCTAAATATTCTATTGCAATCAGTTTAAATGGAAACTGGCAGTCCTCGTAAGGCCATAGAGTTGGACCTCACATAATTTTCAGAATTTTAGAACAATTAACCCGAAGTTAATGGATTTTGTGTGACTGCAGGACGGAGGTAAGGAATTTGTTCTTCAGTCTTCTGCATAGGTGCTATGTTTTTAGGAATACTGACTCAGGTCCTCAAAGTTATTTCAGGATTTAAGCTCCTTAGTTGCTCATTTGAAGTAAGATTCTGAAGTGTCTCTCCTCAAAGCTACTATTTAAACGTACTTTGTAAAGTCTGCTGATGTCAATTGACACAGGCAGAACTATTGCTCCAGTGGTAGCTGATCTCCTAGAGAGATTTTACCACCTCTACCTGATTCATACGCAGTGACTCCCTAGCCCTCTATTAAAGTGGTCTAGTTTAAAATAAAGTATAAATGTTGCTACCATTTTTATCTGAATATTTTTGACAGAACAGGATTGCCTTGCTGGTTTTCTACTCAGAGTTTATTTACACTAGCAAATCACAGGGACTGGTAATATCCCGCTATAGGATAGGGTAGACTGACTGACAGTCAGGAAGGCAAAGCAACATCTTCCTAATCTGCATCAACTGTAGTTGAAAAATGCTGCCCTTAAAGAAGACTACTCTAAAATTGTCTGCCTATTTTACTACTGGATATGTGCACAAGTATGTCCATGATATACTTCTCTCATTACAAGCAATCCAGCTAGTAATCTTCCTTAGCTGGAAGGTTCTGCCTGTCAGCTGAGGTGCAACAGGTTAACAACAAACTAGGTGAGCAATATTTCTTTCCAACACAAAATTAAATAGCTTCAGTGACAGGATTTGATTTTTATCTTGTACAGTACACTGTTAGTGCATCTTGCATGAAACCAATCACTTCTAGCAGCAGGACAATCCAGAGTGCTTCATCTATCTGCCTAACTACCTATGAGAAATGTTAATGACAATTTCATACTTCTTTGGTTAAACTGAACTGTAAATAGATGAATTATTTCAGAAAAGGCATTAATACAGATGGTCAGGCAGATATCTAAACATCTAAGGCACAAAATTAGACATAATGATTCATTAAGTGTTGTCCACACTATCCCACAACTGTGTGCATTCTATTAGAGTAGTTCAAAGCACCTTTTTTGAGTTACATTAACTACACCAAAATAGCCTATCACTTGCCAGTGCCCTGCAGCATTCTGAATAAACATATACATATATGTGTGTGTGTGTAATCATACAAAAATGCTTTTGAATATCTGATTAAAGAAAGATGCAGCAAATATATTTGAAATGGAGTAGGAAAAAGGAAAGCTTAGATTTATGATTCTGTGATTTGCAGATGGAGCACACATCAGGTGCTCTGTGACTTCAGTAATAAATATATTCTAGAAAATATATGTGAAGCAGCACTACTGAAATATCACATACAAGAAAACTGGAGTATCTGGAGGTAAACACAAAGAACAGACATCTCCTAAGGAATAGACCTGCAGAAAGAGGGAATTTCATAAGCTGCACAAGGTCCTAATGCTTTACACTGAAACAGCCTAGGCAGATAAATGCTAAAGAAAATATGTCTAAAGAAAATATGACCTTTATCTCTTTTATCTTGTGTCTTACAAAAAACAGTAGTGTGTTCAACTGTGTGGGTCATACCAGGTAATGCACCACAATGTTTAAGTCATTGTTGAACAATTTCTTGATGTTTGCAAAGTCTGTTCCAATGCAGATACTGAAGAGCAGCATCCTGCATGGTCTAATCCGATCTCCCACATGTTTTAATGAGCTCAATGAAAATATTAGTGTGGATAGATTCTGGAGTCATTTATTTAACCCCAGATTCCTGGGGCTCACTTAAACCACTATTACTTGTGCTTCTAAACGAATATAATAGATACTGCATGTCACATTCCTTTCCATTTCTTCCGCCCACAACTTTTTAAATGAGCAAGAGTTTTATTCTTTCCATTGACTTAATTGACTTGACAACAAAAAATACTATGGTCTTCTAGTCATATAAAAAGTCCTATAAATATTGAGCAAAAATTTCAGTTGTCTGCAAAAGTTACACATCTTCAGATTAATTTCCCACTTTTTTTTCTGGGATTTTTTTATAGCCTTGAATTGGTTCTTGTCATTTTGCAGACAAGCGAATACATTTATGAAGAGAAAGTACACAGTTGCTGTATTGGTATTTACTGACTTACAAAAGGTAGCATTTTCAGGGCTGTGGTTACATGCACTAGAATAATAAGAAAATACTCCAGGTCAGCTAGGGCTGGCTTTGCTGAACTAAGCTATATGGCATGTATGTTTGACTGCAGCAGCAAAACCACTTGAGATCAGAAGACTACAACTGAAGCAACCGTTAGATAGGCATATGTACACAAACACGGCAGAAATGCATGTTGCCTTGGAAATGAAAATGACTATTTGTAATTTCAAAAGACACAGAAATAAAAGAGGTCATGGGAGAAAAGGCTCCAATTTAAAGATACACTCATTTTGTAACACTGGGTATGGTAATGCAACTGAACTGACACCTCTGACATCTCCATTTACTCTTCTGTAACAGCAGACTGAAGAGCTATGCAATGGGTATGGTTCATTGTGAGCTTTTGGAAGAAAGCATTGCTCTGTTGTTGCTTTTGTTTCTCTACCTCCATGATTCCTTGCCTTTCTATTGGCTGGCAATTTCCACTGAGTATTATTGTTCACGTTCCTAGCTGGGATCTTTCATTTGAAAAGGAAGGTTTTGCAAACAATGCCTAACAACATGACCTGCCTTTTGGTTTGCCTGATCTGGCAAAGGCCAGATTACAGCACTCACAAATGCTGTAAATAGATTCCACTTCACTGTAGGCTGTCTTATCCTCCACCTCCCAGCTTAGTAGCTCTAGATTCCCTGCAGAAGAGGCAAACAGACACCTCTGGAGGGCAGTTCGCTATGTCTGAAACCTAAACCACTCTATATAGGAATCACTGAACCCTTGTCCATCTCACTGGCAATTGGACTCCCTGCTTCGGTAGTACAGATGGGGAGGAGTTTGAGATTTTGTCCCTGGCTACCACACAGCCTTTGTAACCTGTGTCCTACCATGGGGGCACTTCTAATGAACAACCAATCAAAATTTAGTCTAGTAACATGAGTGAATCTTCATCTGGCTCAAGCTAAAGATGAAGACTGATGCCTTAAATGAACTTCTTTCACCAGCTGAGAAACTGAGGAACCTGAAACTGGCTGAAAGAGAATCACTCCACTACATGAAGTATAGAGATGTGGAAAATCCAGCTGTGCTCTGGTTTTGTACACTAAGAAGTAGGACCCCACTGTGCTCCCTTTTACGCTTTCCTATTGGTACTCCATTCACTTCAAGCCTTTACAAAGTTTCTCTTCCTTGCAGCTAAAACAAAAAACCCCAGGCTAAATTCTGATAATATCTATGCTATCTAGTCCGCAAATCAGGAATCACTCCAATTAAGCTAGTAAATGAGACTAGATTAAGATCTCATTGCAAGCATAAAAGGTTTCAATAATAGCAATAGGCATAAAGGCTATTATACCATTTTATTAGCTCTCAGTGTCTTCTAGACTAAAAGCCAATGTTAAAAGATATAAAGCAAAACGGACTGCTGACCCTAAATGCACGCTCACATTTCCTCCTTAAAAAGGAAGAACTGTAAAAAAGGTCTTTGTGTAAACAACAAAGTGTTATTTACAAAACAGTTGTGACCACCGTGTGATGTCAAGCCAAAGCAGTTTTCCCTTCATCAGCTGAATTTGTGAAATAAAAAAAGTCTTCTGAAGAGATTAACTATCCTTTTTATGATCACGTAAAGTACAAGCATAACACCCAGCCTTCCTTTTTTAATATTGTACTTTATTTTGCAACAGGGGAATAGTAGCTATAGAGAATAGAAGAGACATTTGCAATGTTTGAATACTTTAATTTCACATTATCTGCAGCATTTGCATTTCTGTTCCACACAGAAGTCAACTTAAGCTATGCAATGCTGATTATTACACATACCCATGTGTAATGAGATCCAAGCTCATGAACACAGTGACATCTAAAGTGACATTTCGTTCTGTCATAGTGAGTGACAAAAAGTGCTTTTCATACCAGGGAGAACTATTGGTGTCTGATATTTTCATGTGCCATTCTGATAGCTGAGGAAATAGATGAGAATATACCCAAGAACAAAATAATCAAGATAGTAGAATATTAATTACGAACAATGCATTACACAGCCTTATAGTATGAATTTCAGGGATCATGTGAATCAAACAACTGGGTCATTTTTTTAATTACTTTTACTGTGTAAAGATATTGACAAGTGCTAGCAACGGCCCTAAAGGTAAAACACCTTAAACTTACATGGAGTGAAGCACTTGTATACAGTATGATAGAGAACAGACTTCGTTTGGAAATACAGCTCATCGAGCACCATAACTTCAGCACCTTCTGAATGCCATACCTCATTGAAAACACCACAGCATATGGAAGGAAAGGCTTACAGAAGGTAGTCACTTTCATTAAGCTAGTAGATAGATTAGTTGGAAGAAAAACTGAAGAGCCAAGCTTTCAAGCATAGAAGCTGTTTTAAAAATGCAAGTCACAAGCCACCAGTACAAACTGAAAATGTACTTTGCCTCACATAAGCCCTGGAGATAAAGAGTTTGCTGTTACAGCTAAGCTAGCCTAATGGCTTCTTGGTGCAGTTATGGGAGGTTCTACTCCTCCCCATGTTCTATACTTGTCCCTTCTGCTGGCCCTGACTGGTCTCAAAGAGTCGGTTCAAGGAACTGAAGAGGCAGAAAATGGATTTTTCCTTCCTCTAGATTTATTTTTATGTCAATTTAGCCTCCTGAACTGGATTAGAGGGAGCTCAGAGGAACATGAGTGCTCGTACAGGGAGAAGGAAGAAATATGCAAGGTGTGGGACTACACATTTCAGTGGCTACCCACCATTAATTGATTTAGCTGCAATAGCACCCTCTCTAGGAGGATAGCTTTATCAATACTGTTACTAAAGGACTGGATTGTGTAATGGCTGATTTGCTAAAAAGCACAATTGAAAAGAAAGAGACATGGATTAGGTTTCAGACATAGAACGTACTTCTCCCATCTCATCATTCCAGCAACTATTTCAGTGGTTCTGCTCCACTGTTGTTCCACAAGGAGGAACCAAATTTCTTGCACCTTTTAAAAACAAAAGATATCTCTTCACCTCATTGATGAAGCTGATTCAATAGTTTGCTTAGTGTGACATCTAGTGTCAAGACCCCAAACATGGTTCAGGCAGTGACTGAAACTAATCCAAAGGCATTACAGATTCTGTTGTGTAGAGGAGTATCACATTTGTCTTGTCATGGGGACCTCAATCCAAATAATGTCAAAATCAGTTCAAAGACAACAGACATTTTCTTTGGAATAAAAAACTACCACCAAAACAATCCCTGGCTGTACATGCAGAGTTACTTAAAAGGGGATGAGATACAAATTATATGGAAACTGTGTTAGTATCGGGAATGAAAATCAGCTGTGCTAAACAAATTATAGCCATGCACTAAAAATGCTCATGGTAGACTTTCCATGGCTGGAGGTTTTCAAGATGCGACTAGACAACATGCAAGAGAATCTCATCTAGATGCATAAAACCTTTCCCACAAAACCCTCAACTAGATGACTTTTCAAGGTACCGTCCAACCTGGGCTGTTCCATGACGCTATTTGTTAAAAGCAGAACGTATTTGGTTAAGCTTTTAAAATGTTATTTAGTCCACCTCAAACTGTTTCTGCTATTTTTACAAAGTACAATTTTGAAGAAAAATATAAGGAATAGTAAATATTTGTCATATTTCGCCAGACAAGCAGCTACGTTGTACAAATATGATGACAGAGCAACAGAAAAATACAGACCAAAGGTGTTGCTGCTAAGTCTTTCCTCCAAGAAAGCAGTTTTACTTACAGCATTTGCTACACTGAAGGAATAGCAACTTTACAATGGACTGGACCACAGCAAAACTATTTTCTAGTGTGGAATAAGAGATGAAGTGTTGGTTGAACTGCTCAGATATTAAATGGAACAACTTGAAGTGGAATAATAAATATTTAATAATAATAAGAAAGCTTATAGAAATTCCCAATAGCTTTAATTTTTTTCCATATATCTCACTAGGAATTATCATACTGAAGCAGATATGTGGTCTACACAGTACCATATGCTGTTCATGACACCGAGAGACAGTAAATATTTCACAGGATCAAGCACGAGTTTTCATAATAAACAACTAGGAAATAAGCCCACTATATCAGGAATATAAAATATTACCTGGTACATTGATTTCCTGGAACAAATCTAAGATTATCTATGTGGTCTTCCAAGTTACCTTGGGTTCAGAAAATATGGAAGAATGAACATTTAAATTCTGGTCAATTCAAAGTTTATTTTGTTTAAAAAATTCGCGAAGTTAGATTCAAAATTATTAGGCAGTAACATGGAAACTCAACCTACCCTGATCCCAGGGTCAGGAAGTCTGTCTATGCTGCAGGTTCCAGGAAATAGGAAAACAGGGGCAACTGCTGCTTTACATACATCTGGTTTTAGGTGCTTTCCTAGTTGTTCTTGGTCACTGCCAGAACCTAAATAGTAGATGGGTCTTCAGTGTGAAACAGTGCAACCATTCTGGTGTTGAATTAAAATTATTTTAAAATTTTGTTTTTCATTTTTTTGCATGTGGAAGCTCCTTTTCCAAGCCAACTTGTCTAGTTCCAACTGTGCTCATTTTTAGACAATAATAATCCTAAAGATAAATTTTCATGGTGATGATATGCCTATTCAAAATAGACATCACACGACCTTATCAAGTCAAGCTGCCTACACAACAAACTCGTTTACATACTTACACGCTGTGAAGGTAGTTATGATGCTGATACAGTCAGATGGTATGCTAAGAAGCCAGTACCAATTACACATCAATTTTTAATGTATATGAACCAAGATGCTATAAGGGCTCTAAAAAAAGGACATCACATCATTAAAAAGTCCATGGAAATCCACAGAGCTACAATGCTGGCAGCAGGTTTTATAGACAAAAGCAATGAACAGCTGTAAAAAGATAAGTCTTGTTTACTTATTAGAAAATAAGAAGGGCTACAACACACATTCTTGTTTGTCTCCTAAACTTTTTCCAACGGCATTCCTCATTTTCATGTAAGCTCATGTCAATAGGGCAAGGAAATACCTATGGCCATACTGTCCCACAGAAAATATATACATCTGGGGACACTAAACTGGTTGCTCAGAGAGGCTAAGACCTTTGTAACATTTAGGTAACAAACAATCTTATTACTCACAAACAGCTAATGGCTATTGTATAGAATGCTATTTATTACAAAAGCTAAACAGAATGTAAATATGGTTATCTCACAGGCAAAAACTGAATGGCCTGAGAGAGGTCTGTTCCAAGCAATCCACTGTTGCAACCATAAAAATGAACTGCAAAATCCAGTAGCATTACAATTCCAAGTGATCAACAGCTGGTTATAACACAAAACCAAACTCTTTTCAGAATGCTGATGTTATGATAATTTGATAATGAAAGAGACAAAGATCTTTGGAAGTCTGTGAAAGCAGTAGCCTTTATTAGACCTAATGGTGTTGGGAAAAAATCGAGCAAAAGTGTTGACACAGAGATCCTTCTTTCAGAGTCTAAAAGAGAAGCACTAAACTTTGAGGTTAACTACAAGTTGAGAAGACTTGTGCAGCTCCACAGAAGGCTAAGTGCCCTTGCCCGTATCAGTTTGTTCTGTGCATTCCCATCTTCTCCCACTTGGTAGCATTTGAATGATCAAATGATGAGCCATATTAGGGACTTTACAACTGATCCAGCTGAAGATCTAGCTCTTACTTCAGCTGCACTTTCCAAAATCAGTCCCATAAACCAGCTCTGCCACCACTACATCAGGGCTACCGTGAGCATAAGAGAAGGAAGAAATACATTGCTGGGGCAAGGCAGGCCTGCTACTTTCAGCAGCAGCCTTCATTTATGTAAATTTAAATGCATCTTAGTAACCCATTCCAAATGTAACTAGAAATGTTAATTGGTTGGACTGCCTGCAAGAAAATGTAGTTATGTACTCTTGACTGTGGATGTTACTGAAAAAAAGAGAGGACAAGAAAAATCCCCTCCTCTGAGAAATAGAGAAAAATAATTTACTGTCCATGGAACAGAGGAGATAAGGAGGAGAATTATTTAGCATTATATGGGATCATAAAACCAGTATCTGTTGAACTCGTTATTTTTAGTAACTAGCAATTAATTTTAATTCCTAGGTTCATCTTTTAAAGGTATTCTGTGGATCCTTTATGAGAACTGATTAGCTAACAGCTTTTTTTGTTACAAAACACTTCTGGTTTGTGAGAAATTATTTCCCACTGGTAACTACATATTTGTATGCTTTGCTTTTTGTCTGTGAGTTTTTGATGAGCAATAATTAAGTTTTATCTAAAGTCTTCACAAGGACATTTTGTACTGACATACTGTTGAAAATGAGAGTATAGGGAGAGGGAGTATAGGGCCCATGCTTCAATATGTTCGTCTGAAATCTAGTGTGACAATTGGACAGTTTCACTGGGCAGCAATGAAAGCTGGAATAATTTACAAGAAGTGAATTCATGTTGTGTAGGCAGGAGTCACGGCATACAAACCACTAACATGCATGAGCACGGATCTGGGTTGCTTTGACTTGAGAAACCATAAGTCTATGGCTGATAGAAATTGTATTGGATTATGGATCCTTTCTGTGAAGAAGCCACAATCAGGTAATTCATTAACTTTACGAGCAAGCCTAGCATCTTGTCCGTAATGAATAATTAGGAAGGTCCATCTTCCTCTTTAAAAAAATCATGCTTCCCAAGTTTATCAGGACAAAACTGTCTACAAATCCTTAATTTGCAACACTAATCTCTCTAATGACACATGAAAATTATAAATTATTTCCACACGCTTTACTGATTGAACACTTACCCACTGTGGCAGAAGCTGATGACAGGAGAGACTTTCCCCAGGTACCCCAAGCTCCCCATCTACTTGCTTTAGATGAGGAATCGGTATCCTATAAGAACAAAAATGTTACTCCGCTATCTAAAAATCTTGTTCTCAAAAGGCAGGAAGAAACACAAAGAACCCATCAGGCAACAAAGTCTGGCATTTAATAGATGATAAATCAGGTATTATGTGGAGTTCAGACTTCTGTGCATAAGAAAGCAGAACGGGAAGCGTAGTTCACATCACCTGTTCTTGGAAGAGCATTAAACTCCAGAGATGTCTCTACAGACATCCTAATATTTCTTCAGGCACCCAATCCTATAAAGCCATACAAGTCTATTAGGGATAGTATTAGGGAGAGGCAGGAACCTGTCTCATTCCTGGGTTTTACCAGGAGCCAGAGTTGGAAGCTTCTCTTCCAAAGTCTCCTCACATGTGTAATTCAGTAGATGTGTGTCCTAGGTTACAAAGTAAGATGTAACCAATAGTATGTATTCTATGATCATCTTCACAAGCTGTTAAAGCAGGTGGGGCAGTGTTTGTTATCTCCCACCATGACTCATCCCTGATAACTCCCTCCAGGGGGGCTGTCTCTGTTTAATGGGCAATCAAGGCCCCACTGCAGGATTCATAGAACTGCATCAGCCCACTGTGGGATGCTGTGCCCAGGGGGAGCAGCCAAGCATTCCCACCTGGATATAATCCGGGGTTTGGAACAGCCCAAGTAGCCCTTACCTGCTGCATTCCTAGAGGGCAAGAGCTACCACTGGACCTTCAGGTGAAGACCAGAGCCTTCTACAGGATCACTGCTTCAACAGGACCACTTCATCTGCACTGCTACCACCACCTTGACTAACAGGGTGTCGGCTTTTATCCTGACTCTGTCAGTGTTCTTGAACTATTGCATTTATTTTAATTTTCCTATTAAATTATAATTCTGATTTGCGATCTCCCATTGGTTTGTTTTCAAATTAGTACAATGTGCACAGGGAACTCCTAACAACTGAGTTTAATAAAAATACAGCCAGAGGATGTGCTGCACACCTTTCACAGTAATGTGTAGTGTTAAGCAGTTAGCAGTATTCCATATTTAAATCATATTAAGAAACTGTTGTCTCAAGAAAGTCTCCAGTAACATATCATCTCTACACAATGCAAGTTTTATTGCAACTAGGCTTCAGAGACCACATTAATATCATACTGGCAAAGCGAAATTAAACTATTCCTAGTTTTCAAAAGCTTGGTGATGCAATTTAATTTACCCCTATGCAGGTTTTCTGCATAACACCCGAGGTTTTTGTGAAAACCAGTATGTACATTATACAAAAGTCTGTCCTTATAATGCAGGGAGGAGAGGGCTTTTACAGAAAAGAAAGTATTACTTACTGGACTGTTTTGTTCATGCAGTGTTTCTTCCAATTCAGGTTCTGCATCAAGGCTTACAGTTTCAATGCACTCGGTGGGCATGTCTTCAATTGTCTCTTCCCTGGAAGGCAGGCTTTCCACTAGTTTTTCAGTCAAAGGGTTTTCATTAATGAATATGTCTCCTTCCTTTCTATCACTGACATTCTGAGTGACCTGTCCATGTTGATCTTGTGAAGACTCATACAAGATCCCAGCTTCTACAAGGTGTGGTTCTGATTCATGAGGCAATACCTCATTGCTGGACATTTCCATTACTTCAGGTTTTTCTTCAGATGGGGTGCCATCAGATACGTCTTCAGACATCTTCAGTTCTGAATATAGAAAGTAAAGTCTTTTAGGTACCATAAACATTTGAGTAACTATAAAATACACAGTGTTTACCATATGCTACTGCTAAAAAACAACACAGCCTCGATGTACGACCTCCTAAAGCACGGACCCCTATGGCACATGCATCGTGCTGGCACTGGTATCAGGATAAAACTATAAATACCCTACTCACTCTGCAGGATCCCACTCAAATACGAAGAGCAGCATTTGTTTTCCAAAATACGGTTTGGTGAGGGTAAAAGGACATTCATTTGTCTGGAGAAGTCAAATGTAAGAGTTTCCATATGGTTAATTTCTATACTCACTATGAGGTGTGTATGAAAGACCACTGCAGAACAGAGTAATCTGAGTTGCAACAGCCAAGCAGCTCTTGCTCTCCCTTTCATCACTGTGACATACACAGGTTCCTATAGCCTGCTGACTGATGGAGGGAAGGATAACACTCTGTGACTAAAGCTGTGGTGATATTCATGTGCTTGAGAAGGGGTATAATTTGTGAACATGACAGGCCATGGTCCCTACAGCCATTTCATAGACACAGCCATAGCTCACACTGTTTCTGTATCACTTGTCTCAAAGTCCTGCACTTTGGGGAGTCCAACACTTTTCACCATCTCCCAAAATTCCAGCTGTGTGATTAAACTTCGATTTTGAAGCCAAGGTAAGCTTGTCTGAGGTAGTTATTGATTTTTTTTGGTAAGTTATGAACCAGTTTTCTCTTATTTATTCCATATCTTCCAATGTAATTTTGGAGGTATTTTCCACCATTGTGCAGTCATCAGGCAAAGATAAAACCATAGAGGAAGCTCTGCAGCTGATTAAGGAGTGGCAGTGCCAGAGTCCAAAAGGACCACTGTTCTGTGGTTACTAACACTTATTTGTTGGTAACAACAGTATACTTGGCACTCAGAAGACAATCCTTGACAGAGAGCTTGCAATATGTTGAGCTGCATGGCATAAAAAAAACTTGTAAAGTCCTCTCTGTAGATGCGGCATTTTCATTGACTCTCATATTAATTAAATATGGCTCAAAGGTTTGTACCTGTCAGGAAGAATAGAGGTTCTACGAGAGACTGAAAAACAGGTGAAAAAAACACAAAAAGCGAAATATAACTGGGAGTTAGGTGAAATTTGCCTGAGAAGCACGTATTTAAATGAGTATATTTTATTAAAGTCTATAGAACTGTACACATATATAGCTTTAGCAGCCTGTTTATCTAATGTGAAAGATCACTTGCTTAAACAGTTCCAAGAGTAGCATTTAGGATCAGTGAACAAGAAACATAAATAAATAAGTAAGCAGTTGCTACAACTTGTATTACTTCAGCTTACACTGTACATTAACTATCTTCAGAAAACATGAATTCTCAAGTCAGAATCTTTGCATTTGCCAGTTTTCCATTAAAAATACAGCAAATATTATAAAATGCTTTAGTGTAGGGAAGTACTGCTATTGTTTTAACAGTACTCACTATGTGATGGGCAGCATCACCTAAAGAAAGTTTTTGTATTTGTAAACCAAATTCCATCATGAGATACGAGGATCCTCTATCAAAACCTGTAAAAGCTTTACACACATACGTCATAATTTTGTATGGGCATTAGCTCTGACTAAGCTTTTAATGGATCACACAGACGTGTGCACACGGATTTTTGCAGTACTGGGTCATCTCTGGGTACCACTCGGGCCACGGTCCCTGCAGCTGTCTGCGGAACCTTCCTTTCAGGAGCACGGCACGTAACAGCAAATTACCGCGTCTGTCGGAACACACGAGTCGTGCTGCAGCTGGGCTCACTGTCACTCAACCTCTCATCCGTGACACTGTCCTGATCCAAATCAATTCGGACAGCTCTGCCCCAAGGCAATTACTCTGCGGGAAGTTCGTGAGGGAGATGCTGAGGCCAGCCCCGGACCGTTGGCAGAGCAGTGCCCGGTCGGCACCGACCAGCCACACTGAGGGGCCGGCGGTAGCGGCATCTGCCGACCCTCCAACTGAGGAGTTTCATCTCGCCTCGAAAGCAAAGCCCAGCCGCCGCCGGCCGCCTTCGGGCACGAATCGCCGTCCCCAAGCCGGAGGGAGGAATAACTTTCTTGGCGACGGCACCGCGCTCCCCTCTCGCTCGACGCCCGCTGTCGCTCCTCCTCCGCGGGACGCTGCGGGCACGGCAAGAGCAGGCGAACCTACCCTGGCGCCCGCCGCCGGCGGCTCCCCCTGCCCCGCTGCCCCCTGCCACAGGCAGGGCAGGAGCAGCCGGGGCGCCGCTCCTCCAAGCCCGCAGCGGCCACAACTTCCCCCTTCTCTTTTTTTCCCCCCTTTTCGAAATTCCTCTCTGGGACAGAGCTGTGTAGCGCAGCCCGTGTCAAAAGCGGCAGAAAAAGCAGAAATCGCCGTGTTTCTTACCGCTCAGCAGTGCCCCGACCGGCGCGCCCCCAGCTCCTTCCCTTCCCCGCCCCGCCACGTCGGCAGCAGCGGGGGGAGGAGGCAGAGCGGGCCAGGCAGCCGGGCCGGCCCCGGGGAGGAGGGAGGGGTGGCTTTTGTCCGTTGCTCTCCTTCCGGCTGTCTGAGGCGGTCGCCTGTTGCAAAGCGGCAGCGCCGCGCCGCTGCCGAGCCGTCTCCGGGCTCCAGGTTGCGCTGACCCAGCGCTGGCCCAGGCCGCCATTCCCGGCCCTCAGTGCCCCTGGCGCGGGCCGCTGGACTCCCCGCGGGACGCGCCGGCCCGGAGCGTCGGGCGCGCCTGCAGCAGCGCTTTCTTCAGGGCCGGCGGCAGCCCCGCTTCCGCGCTGAGACGGGAAAGGGGTGAATATCATAGAATCATAGAATACGATGAGTTGGAAGGGCCCCATCAGGATCAACGAGTCCAACTCCTGGTTCTGTGCAGGACACCCCAAGAATCACACCACGTGCCTGAGAGCGTGGTCTCCAAAAGCTTCTTGGGACTCGGATAGGCTTGGTGCTGTGGCTACTTCCCTGGGGAAGCCGGTTCAGTGCTCAACCACCCTCTGAGAGAAAAAGTCTAAATTAATCTAGTTGCTGAGGTAGCATAAAAATTTATTATTTTCTTTTTAGAAACTGTAATCCTTCCTCAGAGTGAGCACTTACTGACCCGTGGGGTTACAGAATTAAACAACCGAAATGTAGTTTTTCAGATCCTGCTTGGCACCTTCCGTATCGCTGTGTTTGTTTACAGGAAATGCCCCCGACAGAAGCCGGCGGGTGCGTGCACACATTTCCCGTCAGTTGGTGAAACATTTGGTTGAGCAAAGGGGTTTCAAGCTCTTCCCAGCAGCCTGTAGTTCTTGTTTCTGTGTAATTCCTCATACCCATTCCTCTTTTTGCCACTTAATTTTAAGGCGAAGCATGCCCTTCACAGTGGTAAAAGGCAATTCCACGGTTCATCATAGCATCATTTCTATGACTAGTCTGCCAACCAGAGAAATTACTTTTGCCAGAGGAGGCAAATCAGCACACTGTGACTCCAAGAGGTGACAAAATAAAGCCCCAGCTCTCAAAAGTGTGCTTCACAAATACCGATCACGCTATGTGACTTAAACAGTAACCAGGCAAAAGACTCTGAAGGTTCTCATTAAGATAGTTGGCAGCAGAACAAGTGTTTGTATCCCTCCATAATAAGGTTCTTTTGAAGGTCTTTCAGTGAGAATTTAAGTGTCAGGGAATGCTGTTTAATTTATTAATATTGGATATATTTATTGAAAATTAAATCTGGAGTAGCCCTAGGGATTTCCCTCTGCTTTTCAGTGGAGCTTGGGAAGAGTAAGAGCAGTGTTTTAGGAGGAATCACGGTAGCTGAAGATTGTTTAACCTATGACAGATGATAATTTTGACTGTAACGTTGATCTTGCACTGTCAATTTTGCAGATTCTGTACATAACCATGCATGCTACAGAACTGCAAGACATTGTTAGTCACTGTTGCAACACAAAGGTATCACTTCAGGGTGAAATTAACATTGTGTGTACATAAATGTGGATGTCTGTCTGTTTGGATAGAAGGCTGTATAAATTTTGTAACTTCCTAAACTACTTTTTTGAATTTAACCCTTGCATTTTCTAATTTTTTTCTCTTTCAAATTTCAGTACTTAATTTCACTTGTATTGTTTCACTGTGGTAATATTGCAAATGGTTTTGGAATAAATAAGCATTAGAGATTGGACACTTCTAGCCATCTCAGATTTCACTGACATTTGCTATTACTCTGTCGTCATCTTTCTAATGGGTTTCAGGAAAGATACCTGCCTTTTAATAAATAGATAAGTATAAATATAAATACAAATATAAATATAAATATAAATATATATTTAAATATAAATATAAATATAGGTGGAAAGACATTTGGCTACTTTTAACAGAACATGGAAGTATGCATGACATTCACGGATTGTATTAATCTACTTCCAGTGATTGCACTGGTAAATCTGAGCAGTAAATCTGAAGGGCTAATGGCATGCAATTAATGGTAACATGCTTATTTTGCTGTTTAACATATGGTTCATCTGTCTTTATAGTATGTAGGCGTACAAACAATGCCAGTGGCATTTCATTTCATTTCATGAGAAATTAAATATAATCTACAGAATAAGCCTTAAAGCGAAGAAGTATTTTTTTTAGATTATTTCCTCTGCTTCCTGAATCATTGAAATATTAAATCATGAATGTGTTACGGTATGCAAACCCAGAAAGGTAGGTTGTAGTGTGGCAGTTCTGTATTTAGATCTCAGCTATGGTGGAATTTCTGACCAACATTATACAGAAATAAAGCGAGACTGGTTTATGTCTTTGCCAGGACAATAACCCTGTGTTTGGGCATTCAGTACCAAAGTCACTGCTCTGTTTTAATTTAAAAAAAAACCAAACCAAACCCGACTCAGTGTTTCCATGTTCACTGTTTAACCCAATCACAACACTGCTGGAGCAGGAGAGAGATTATTTTTCCATTCCCGTTAAAGGGACATTAAACTAAGACAAGTAGTACTTTTATAAACCAGCCTTGATAAGAGCCTGACAGCTAAATTGATATAGCAAAATGCACAAAAAATTACAATAATGCATATAGACTTAGATCATTATTAAGTTCAGATAGGAAGGTGTTTGAATTTCTTGTTCAAAGGAAGTACTTATTTTCATGTTAATTTAATGAAGATAGAAAGTCAGTGAAAAGATTAATTTTTCTCCTGTATTTCAAAGCATAAAAACACAAAGTTCAATAATAATAGAGTAGTAGGGCTATCACAGTAATGTTGTATGTGGAAAATACATTTGGAGAAAAGCAAATGCCATTTCACAAGCTGTCAGTAGATGGCACAAACATTTATATAAAAATTTGGGCGTTCCTAAGTGTTGTTACTCAACAGGATAGAGTTACGGGAAGTTTTCTTTTTGTGTTCTCCTGAGAACATTTTCTGCTTTTTTGGAGAGCAGGGATTTCTGGTGAGAAAGTTTTCATTTTCTTAACTTTATGCTGTTGCTAGTTAGCTAGAATTGTCTTATATTCTGCATCTTATTTGAAAATGAGCCTTGTTTTCCATAGCAGGGGTATGATGTTCTTTCGAGTGTATGAGTAAGCAATGATGTTGCTTGTGTTGTTGTTCTGTTGTAAGTTGCTTGTGTTCAGAACATTTATCCAAAGAAACTGTCAAAATAGCAGTCTCTTTTTATTAGCCCTACACCCATAGTTAAGGGGGGCAGAGTGATGGCAATAGTTTTTTGCAGTTCATGAATGGGTCTAACTTAATCATATGTTTCATCCTTGTGAAAGGCATGTTTGTAACACTAGTTTTTCTTGCTGTTCTGGTAACTTGTGAAGTGCATGCCTTAATACTGAACTGTCTTAGCTAAATATATTCTGTGTATTTCTTGTGTGGAAGTTTCATCAGATAATACCAATTTTATATTGGAAAAACTCTTAAAACCTCAATTTTTGTCTCTCCCCTCACTCTTTAAACAACAGGACACTTTCTAGCTATGCTCTTGGCTTGCCTACCCTCCTCAAGAATTGCTTTTCTTGATTAAGCTTTTTTTATCAAGTTTGAAGACATGAGGATACTTCTGAATTAAAAGCGATATGACTATAAAGGATAACTTCTACAGTATTAGCCCCCAAATCACAGGTTATGTGTTATAAAAGTTTTACTTGTGTTGCTTCATAGGATATTCTAAAGAAAGTTTGAAGGCACTCATAAATAATTTGACTGAATGCTAGGATATATGAATGGGAAAGAAAACAAAACACATGGAGAAGAATCATACCCTTTTTGCATCCAGTCCATGGATACTGCTGAAATTTTATCCCATGAAGGAATAATGATTTAAAGGTAGATTTTTTTCAGATTCCTCTTGAAGCTACATAAACACATTAGTAGAGTTGCCCAAACAATCAGAAAAATGGGAGTGAGGATGCCCAAATGCCTTTTGAGGGCAGTGATGCATATAATTTTTCCAAATGAAAATTTGGAAAAAGGCTGGAAAAGTTCTGCCATATTACCCCACTATTTCTAGTTGATTGCCAACCTTAGTTTCACGCATTCTTTACGAAAGTACTCAGTGGACTTTTCTTTTTATTTTTCTTTCTTTTTTTTTTTTTTTTTTTTTTTTTTTTTTATTAGATCAAGTGGAACGTGTATTTTGCACCCAGTAATTCTGAGAAAGCTTGTGGAATGGTTGATGGTGCAGAGAATGTAGTCCTTGAAGCTGTAAATCAGTCCCACAGGTGATAGCTACTGTCTCATTGTGGAGTCATTAGAAATATAAACTCACAGTTTAGCCACTTCAATAGCAAAGGAAACTTGAAGGCCAGTGCAATCATTGGTAAGTACTATGGGAAGCTTCAAGCAACGCTATGATTTAAAATTAATGGGAGGGAAGGGAAAAGAAGAGGAAATAAAAAGATACTAGAAATCTGGAAAACAACTTTAAATAAGATTTACACATGTAAAAGTGTTAACCAAATTCTTACCAGTTCCTGTTTTAGAGGGGCGGTCCAATGGATTTATGCAATACCTAAAAGGAGATTTAAGACAGTGTTCGCAATGGCTGACTTAAACAAAGGGAAGCTGGCTACCCTAAACTCCTACATTCAGAAAGAAAAAGTGACCTCTAATAAGGAAAACCGAAGCTAACACACAGTTATGATTTTTTTTCCTCTAAACTGTTTAAATAAAACTCTCTTTCACAACAGAGATGTTTGAAGTCAATGTACTTAGATCAGGGCTGGATTTTGTGTAAAGAGGTTCTACAACTGATATATTTTTGTGTAGCCTGCACATATTCCCAGTGTGTGTCTGGTGTTCTCTGTGTATGCCTGACAAACCAGACATGTGACCACCCCACTTTCGGAGTCTTAAATTCAGGAAATGCTCAAGCTCAGACAAGAAGTAAACTCTTCTGTGGACTTCCCCAAGGCATAAATAGAGATTGTTCTACCCTTACCCCAGTTTCCCCAGTTAAAAGAAGCACTGATGATCCAATCTCAGCTGCTTAAAGACATTCAGCTTTTGATTCAGGCTCTTGAACCTCCATCCTGTGTTTCAGACCAAGTGTTACAATCAAAAGTCCATTTTTAAATAAAGTCTCCAAGTCCAGTTCACATCCCTTAAGAGAGAATCTGAGGAGAGGATGACTGTGCTGACCTCAATTATTGTACTTTCTAATCAAAGTATATTACACAGTTTAGGAAGCCTTCATAATACACTGAATCACAGCAGTAATTCTGTAAGCAGCAAATTTTAGACACCTATGAAATCAGACATGTTTTGTAAAAAACCGACTCATTATATGTTAAATACACCATATTTACCAAATAAAAATTTCAGTGGTGTTCTGTTAATAAAGAATGTCTCTTCTGAATGATTGTAGGTACCTTCATTGCTTTTTGAATCAAAAGGAGAAATGAGACATTGGAACCTTAAAAAAATCTCTCTCTCTGATGGTTCCTGCACAGCTGCTTAATGATACAATCTGCTTTTTGCTTGTGTTTCTTTGTTTTCCAGCAGGATTAGAACAAAGATGGACTGTTAAGAAAAGTATTGAGCATCTTCAAGGAAACAGAAAGCAGTGTGACACAAAATATGAGCTTTCTCAGAAACTTTTTTCTTTACAAGTGTCTGTTTGCATTAACTTTTTGGAACCACATCAGCCTGTCTGTGGAAGAGGAACTCTTCACATCTGCTTCTAACAATTTTCCAGAAGATGGTTCTAACCAAGAAGTCAAGTGCCCGGCACTCCTGTGTACAAATAGCCCTCAGTCCAAAGCTAGTTCTGATTGGGTTGTGATACAAAATACTACAGAAAGCCTGTCACTGTCAGAAATCACAAAGTACAATGTAGAAAAATTGGTAACTTTATTATCTAATTTCAGACAAGGATCCAGGTTACAAAATCTGACACTGACAAATGTGTCAGTGGAATGGAATTCTCTTATGAAAATTTTTCAGACTGTATGGCACTCATCCATTGAATACTTCAATATTAACAGTGTAACACAACTGTCAGAAATTGAAAGTTATGACTTTGACTATTCAGGTACCTCTATGAAAGCACTGACAGCGAAGAAAATTCTAATCACAGACTTATACTTCATACAGGATGACCTATACAGAATATTTGCAGATATGAATATTGCAGACATGTCAATAATTGATTCAGATATGATTCATATGCTTTGTCCTTCATCTGAGAGTCACTTTAGATACCTAAATTTTTTAAAGAACGATTTAACAGATTTACTTTTTCAAAACTGTGACAACCTGCTTCAGCTGGAGACATTAATCTTGCAGAAGAACAAATTTGAGAGCCTTCCCAAGGTAAGCTTCATGACCAGCCATATGAAATCACTGAAACATCTGGACATGAGCAACAACCTGCTGCGCCACAGTGGTGCTGCCATGCAGTGCCAGTGGGCTGAGTCTCTGACAGAGTTGGACCTGTCCTCCAATCAGTTGGCGGATGCTGTGTTTGAGTGCTTGCCAGTCAACGTCAGAAAACTCGGCCTACAAAACAATCAGATCAGCAGTGTCCCCAGGGGGGTGGCGGAGCTGAAATCCTTGGAAGAGCTGAACCTGGCATCGAACAGGCTGGCTGACCTGCCAGGGTGCAGTGACTTTCCATCCCTGCAGTTCCTGAACATCGAGATGAATTCGATCCTCACCCCATCTGCTGACTTCTTCCGGAGCTGCCCAAGGGTCAGGGAGCTGCAGGCCGGGCACAACCCATTCAAGTGTTCGTGTGAGCTGCAAGCCTTTATCCGCCTGGAGAGGCAGTCCGGGGGGAAGCTGTTTGGCTGGCCGGCGGCATACGTGTGCGAGTACCCCGAAGGCTTGCGAGGAACGGAGCTCAAGGACTTCCACCTGAGCCAGCTGGCTTGCAACACGACGCTCCTGCTTGTGACAGCGCTGCTGCTGACGCTGGTGCTGGTGGCTGCGGTGGCCTTTCTGTGCATCTACCTGGATGTGCCGTGGTACGTGCGGATGACGTGGCAGTGGACGCAGACGAAGCGCAGAGCTTGGCACAACCCCACCAGAGATCCGGGAACCGTTCTGCAGTTCCACGCGTTCATTTCCTACAGCGAGCGCGATTCGCTGTGGGTGAAGAACGAGCTGATCCCGAACCTGGAGAAGGGGGAGGGCTGCGTACAACTGTGCCAGCACGAGAGAAACTTTATCCCCGGCAAGAGCATTGTGGAGAACATCATTAACTGCATTGAGAAGAGCTACAAGTCGATCTTTGTGTTGTCTCCCAACTTTGTGCAGAGTGAGTGGTGTCACTATGAGCTGTACTTTGCCCATCACAAGTTATTCAGTGAGAATTCCAACAGCTTAATCCTCATTTTACTGGAGCCAATCCCTCCGTACCTTATCCCTGCCAGGTATCACAAGCTGAAAGCTCTCATGGCAAAGCGCACCTACCTGGAGTGGCCGAAGGAGAGGAGCAAGCGTGCCCTATTCTGGGCTAACCTGAGGGCAGCTATTAGCGTTAATCTGCCAACAGTTGATGAAAACTAGTGTGGGGAAACAGATTAAGAATCTTTCCAATGGGGTTTCGTTTGTTTTTTCTTAATGATGCAATAAATATGATTTCCATTCACTGCCAATGTAGTTAACTTTTTGTTACACATTCTTGTTTCTAACTAGTTGTCTGTGTTGCCTCCTGGCTTGGGGTGACTTGAAGTTGTATTCCCTATCGCTGCACTATGCCCAGGAATTAGTATATATACACCTTTCTATGCTTTTAAACTGAGCCTGAGCAGAGAGAGAAAAAGAAACCTCAAGGACACAGACAGAGATAACACGCTCTCGTTCTCTGCATTTTTTTTTGGCTTCTGCATTCTGCTGCTGGGGGAGAGGAGCAGAGATGCACCCTGCTTGCTTGTTCAGCCATCTTTCAGGTTCTTTTCCCCTCCAGAGAGTTGAACTTTGTTTTTTCCCTGGAATTTTGGATTTTTCCCTTTCTCTGCTGGATTGTTTTCAACATCAGAACACGTGTCGGGACTGTTCTCCACCAAGGGCCCTGGGCCCTGGCCCCTGGAGGAGGGGGCCCACCCCGTCCCAGCTCGAAGGAGGAGAACCAAAGGGAGGACTCTAACATTTTCCCAGGTTTTTTCTCCACAGCGAGAGATTGTATTATTTAGCATTATTATCCTTTTCCTGTGTGTTTCTTAAATAAATAGTTTTTATCTCTTTCACTTTCCTTCGAGGAAAAAGTTTTTTTTCCCGAACCGGGGGAGGGGGGTGGTTTGTAAACTGCCCTCTCTCAGAGGCTGTATTTCTAAATTTGGCCAAACTGGCACACCTCCTAACTGTAGTCAAAATTCAGTTCACCTTATTGCAATTCTCTTGAGATAGCAAATTGTAAATTAATTTGAATATGGATTTTGAAATACGACTTGAAATACTGTAGTGAGTTTTTTCTCAGCAGAACAAAATCTGGAACAGTTGGTATAGTCACATGGAAGAATGCTTGAGCTGCTGGATAGTTTGCAGACCTGCTTTAATCACAAAATGTAGACAGCTTTGTCAAAGGAGATCTTTTGCTAAAATTGGTTCACATGGAAGAAAATTAAGGATACTGGGAAGATGCCTGAAGTCCAGAGCTCAAAATGGTTTTCAAATAGTCTTTCTCAGATTCAGTGAAGATTTAAAGGATAGGACCCAGATACAGAACTTTGTGAACTTGCCAAAAACAAGGACTGAGCAAGGAAGAAAGGTTTTGGGTTTTTTCCTTAAAAAAAAAAAAAAAAGAAGGTGAGCTACTTCACTTTTTGGGGCTCATAGCTTGGCATTGCAGGAAGGGAGAAGCAGTGAACTGACAGAGCTCTAATACCCATAGAGCCCTGGTACCATTTTGATCCTCAGAGATACCTTGACCAGAGGGAGTGGGAGGGCATCTGCAGTAACAGAACTGCCTTCGTCATGTTGTCTATGTTTTGAGAAACTCCTGACATGTCTAAATCATGCTTCCCCCCCAGCTTTCTGCTTTTTTCTTCTCGTCCATACATCTTACTTTATGCTTATTATTAAAAGAATCTGTCCTTTTCAGCTGAAGCAGTATCTCGTAGCACAGCTATGGCTTGTGATCAGAAAGTCAATAATGAGTCAGAGCCTGAAAAAATTTTCCAGGTCTTGGGACAGCAGGTAAGACTTACTCGCTGAGTTAGAAAAACAAACTACATTTACAATATTTGCTTTCCTTTATAGAAATATAGCAGGCTCCTCTGTCTGCACTTATATTGTTTTGGCTTCAAAAAAGTGTGGCTAAGCTCAGATAAACATTAACAACTGCTAAAGATGATGACAGCAAACTTCCTCTTTGCCCCAACAAGGGAAGATTGTTTGAAATACCAGACCTAAATGACCATCAAGCAGGAAGTTTCCCTTCAAAAATGTGTTTCAACATGAATATGAGAGAAGGCATATTAAGATGAAATCCTCATGTAGTACAGAATGTTTACATTTTGTCTTATTTTTATCTTCCATTTTTAGCAAAAAGTTTTAATTTTGATGCTTCTTTTTGCCTGAGGTCTTAGTAGGCTGAGATTTCTTGACCTGAAGCCTTAAACTGTGAGTGACTGTTTATGACCTGTAGAGGAAAGGTCAAATTTAACACCTTTAGCTCTCTCACCCCACTTAGCCTCAAAACTAATATAACACACCTATTACCAAATTGCAGACATTTCATTCAGGACTGTGGAAACTAATGTTTTCTCTGCTTCCTCCTTCCCCTCCAACTACTGCTTCAGTGTGTGACTCATTTAACCCTCAGAAAACTGAAGATCATCAGACTTAGCTTGGTTTGCCTATTCCTTTCTCACAACCAGGGACAACTGGATTATGTGGAGCCTTGCTTGAAAATTTTCTTCTAAAGCCTCAGAGTTTTAGGCCAGTGTCTTGGGGTGACCTTATGACGTGTATCCTATATCGCTGCCTATGCCCAGAAATTAATTCCTGTGCCTTTCTATGCCTTTAAACTGAGCCTGAGAGGGGGAAGGAAAAAACTGAGCCAGTAGCCCTTGAAACCTCTGTAATACAGTTAATAACCCCTTGTTGTGTAACCTTAAGAATTCATCTGGCTTCTGTTGGCTGGAGGACAGAGAAACCCTCTGAAAGTCAGAGAGTACACCAAGAATCCTTCCTGTTACTCCTGTGGGAGCCATAGCCATCACCAGAAATCAAGGAGTGGAAGGTTTTAGCAAAGCAAGCAAGGTTTCCTTGCCACTTTGGAAAGAACTTGGAACTATGAGACCTCAGGGAATGTAGTTGATGTTATGATAAGCAATAGTATATAATTACAGTTCTCTAGTATCACCGGTTTCTGGATTCCAAAATCCTTGAGTGAATAAATTGGAAAGGGTGGCTTTTGATGAGCATGGGCATCAATTAAAACTTGTACTTTGGAACCAGAAGCCCACATACTATTATCTTTTTTTCCATGATGTGTGCCAAATAATTGATAAAACAGCTAAACACGCAATGAATTATTAGAGCTAGTTTTTCTGATTCCACAAGAAAGAATGAGTTTCTCAAGTGTTATTAGAATATTTCAAACAATTATTTCAGCCTCTGTCATAATCTCAACCCTTACTATAAAACCAGCTTTAATCCATGAAGAAATTTTTCCTGTTCTTGGGGCCAAGTGTAGTCTCACAGCACATCTGCCACTTTATCTGCGCATTTTGGAAAGGGACTACTCTTTTCTGTGCAGCCTGGGGATGTGTGCCTGCAACTGGTACTGCACTGAAATCTGTAACTGCTCCAGCACTCCAGTTATCAGGGAAAGGGAGTGTGTAAATGTTTTCTGATATCAGATACTGTATCAGAGCAGATTCCTGGCATTTGATTAGTCATCTCAGTGACTAGCAGGAATGCTATTTTTACATACATAAAAATATCAACATACAAAACTGATAACATGGGAGTTAAACACCCTCCAAAACCTAAAATATGTGCAGAATGAAATGAAAGTATAAAAGTGTAAAAGTTCTAATGTATATTTAAGTAGTGTGTAGTATAAAAGAAACTGAACTATGGCAGACTGGGAGACTTGACACAATGTGGGTTGCCCTGCTGAAAGCTCAGCTCTTCTTTAGATTTAGAAATGTTACAAAGCATCTTCAGCTGCAGAGGGTTAGAGGAAGGAAAGGCACTCAGGGGAAAATAATGGGACTCTGTGGGAGATTCTGCTGAGGGGAAGGTTCAAAACCTCTGTGAAACCCCTGTTTTTATTCAGGGCTTTGGTTAGTCTGTTTTTTCTTTTGGAAATATTTGCTAAGATTGACTATAATGCTCATTTGTAGTCACTGTTTCGTCAAGAGAAAGCAGTATTTATAACCAATAAGTGAGAAAGTTGTGTGTTCTGCAGGGTGGCTCTGGGTTATCAGTTTGATTTCCATAGTTTTGATCCTTGTGTCTGTTTATACTGAAACAAAGTAGACTTGAGCATGAATGTGATACAGTCTCTGCTCACTTTGACTTGTGGTGGCATTTAGACTTTGTTTCACCTACTTGACACACAGGTGACAACGAGAATTGCAGTTAAACATGAAGTCCTTGGTGTGACCAAACACCAGCTTTGCAAACCTTTAATAATTGTACATGTAAGTTCACTTCTGCGGTTCTCGTCAGAGAGATTCTTCACACTTTTGGCACGGTGCTGGTCCTGAATAGCTTTTGATACTCGGCCAAGTGTAGCTGTGGTTCCTCTCTGAGTAAGTAATGATGACATACAGGCAGAAGCGTGAAATGTCTTTTTGTGAACATTGGTAGAAAAAGCTGCAAAAAACCCCAGCAGTATAAAATTCAGAAATGGAACAAGGTATCTGCACGAATGTATGTGAGCTGACTATGGAAAAGATGGTATGTTCAAGCTGGTACAGTTCAAGATGCTTGAACAGAAATACATTGCTTTTAGTTTTTACCTATCATAAAAAATGACTGAAATCAGCCCCAAACAAAACTTTGTTGAATTGGTTAGTAAAAATAGATTATGAAAGGTTCCTAATGGTTTAATAGAGGTATTCAGGAGTATGAGTTTTATTTTAACTAATTGCAAATTTTTCTTTATGGCAAACTGTTTATTTGAATGTATTTTAAAGAAGGGTGGTAAGAAAATTAAATGTACTACAACTAAAAAGTGCTTTTAATAGCTGTGTGTGCACTAGAGTCAGTTCTGATGAAAGTTGATGGTGTATTTGATTTTATCCATGCAGCAAAGGTTTTTTCGTGAATTATATTGGAAGTAAAGCTGCCAGTGTTTTGTCTAATTGTGATATCATTGTTTTGTCAACAAGTGCCTAACTCTATTCAGTATCATGGATTAGTGCCTAGCAATAGGAGCATCTCTTTTAACTTGAAGTCTAGACAGTATCAGCTGGCAAACACTCTTGCTGCTTATTGAGAAACATTCATGATGCTTGGTCTTGTCTTGGGTCACAGATGCCCCAGAATTTTCTGTAGCATATTAGTCAGTTCCCTGCACTAAGGAAAGCAGAATAGTTTCAATTCAGTTCAATCATCAGTCTTAAAATGAAAAATGCTGATTTTCTTTCAGCAAAACAAAGGGTTAAATTTTTAAACAAAATTGGAAATGTAACTGCAAAACAAGAGTTTCAAGGGAATCTAATGCTAGTTTGAAATGTAGCTAGCACTGCTATCTGGAATAAAGTTTCATGCTTTTCAGCTTCTTTAGCTGAATCTTTAGCTGTTGTATTAGTCTGGAGGCTTATGGGAGTGAAGTGTTGATTTTGGTTATCATCATGGTTTAACCCCAGCCCACATCGGAGTACCACAGAGCTGCTTGCTCACTTCCCTGCCATCCCCCACCCCCACTGGGGAGAAGAGTCAGAAAAAAAGTAAAACTTGTAGGTTGAGATAAGTGCTGTTTAAGAACTGAAACAAAGTAAAATATAATAATAATAGTAATAGTAATAATAATAATAGTGATGATGATGATGAAAATGAGAGAAAGAGGAATAAAATGCAAGAGAAACAAGTGATGAACAGTACGGTTGCTCATCCCCTGCTGGCTGATGCCCAGCCCATCGCTAAGCAGGGATCAGTCCTCCTGGCAAAACACCCCCCCAGTTTCTATACTGACCATGACGTTCTGTGGGATGGAATATCCCTTTGGCCAGTTCAGGTCAGCTGTCCTGGCCATGCACCCTCCTGGCTTCTTATGCACCTCCTTGCTGGCAGAGCACAGGAAATTGGGAAGTCCTTGTCTAAGCACTACCCAGGAACAACTAAAACGTCAGTGTGTTATCAACATTGTCCTCATCCTGAATGCAAAACACAGCCTTGTACCAGCTACTAGGAAGAAAATTTACACTATCCCAGCCCAAAAAGGGAAGTTATTTACATCTGCCTTTACAACACACCCACTGTCTGCTCTTGATTTTCTCCCAGGCTCATGTCCCTGTTCACAATGCTAAGTGAATGGCTGCTTTATTGGATTCCTTCAGCCCCAGATTGCCCTATATTGTCATATTCTTGTGGCTTCATTACAGCTGTCTTGTCATAGGGAATATTCTCTGTTAATTTTTTATAAAATTTTTTTGGAGGAAGCCACAACGTGAGATATCCTTGATAACCATTCTAGTGTAAAGATGATTGACCTGTAAAGGTTTTTAACTGTGCCAGTTTGCCCCTGTTAGCTTTTGAGGTATAAACTTTTGTCATCTGTCAGGGTGCTATGTTAATTACTCTCCTTGATAAGCAAAAAATTTTGGCATGGTAGAGCTCTGCAAGAGATCTTGCTATGAGCAGAAGTTGGCAGTGAGTGTTCTGCTTCCTCTTTTCTGTGTGTGCAAAGAGGAGATGCAGTTGACGGATTTCTAGAACATCTGTGTAACATCAAAAGCAGACTTGAAATCAGCAATGCAGAATTATTTAAACAGTCTTTCCAAGGGAAATATTCTATACCGCAGGTAGGTTTATTTCCTCCTAAACTGCGCAGTTATGTAAATATTACGGAAGTAAATGTACTTTTAGCCTGAACTGTTAAAAGTTTCCTTTCATTGTGCTCTTAACACCCACACGGTAAGGAAATTTCATTAGTTCTTAGAATTATATAGCCTGTTTTAAAAAGCCCTGTTTGTTTTTTTTACTTCCTGAGGTAGGAAATTATTGAGGAATTAGCATCTTGTGAGATTTCCTACCTTGAAGGTTACATATGTTTGAAATTCTGTTTTGAGGATGCTAACCATCTATGTGGAAGACTTTTGCTGGTTCTTCAACTTGGAGATGAATTCCATGCACAACAGGTGGGTTATATTTGCTTCATTATTTACAATTTTTTTCTCTTTGTTATATATACATATATCTTTGACTTCATCAAATCTCAGGTGCTGGTGTTTCTTTGCTTCCGGAAGATACTCTTGCATTTTGAAGTTTCAGTGAAAATGCTCATTTGAATTTCAGCAAAGAGGAAAGGGAGAAAAATCATTTGGTATGGCAGTTTTAATTCTCAGCCAGCTCTAATTTAATAAGATTCTAAAACAGCATTGGAGGCACAACCCTTGATCCTTAATATTGCTTTGCTAGATGTATTTGCTTTACTCGTTGTGGCACTCTTCAGGGCTATACAGTGTGGCTCATCCCTTGTTGCACTGCCCAGCATAGCATGTACAGTAAACTAAAACTCATCTGGTGCTGCGCTATGGACAGAGAATATATTTCTAGTTTTTTCTCCCTTCAGAACAGTTCTTGCTTTATTCCTGACATCCCTTTTGCCCAGGAGGAAGTTCCTCCAGATAGTTCTAGGTCAAAGTTTATTTGATTCAAGAGTTAGATTGTTTATCAGCCTGGACTCTGAAGAACAGAGTCAACTGCACTTGGAAGGAACTAGGTCAGATTTCCTTGTCTTGTTTTGTCTTGCAGTTGACTCTGTACTTTGACCAACCATCCCAGCTTCATTTCTTTTGTGTCCTCAGATACCCTAATATAACCTTCTGAAGGAATAATTTGACCTCTCTATTGGATTCAATTGAGGTAGAAATTTATACTTCAGTGATTTATTCTTTTATTGATTTCGGTGATGTTAATTGGATATATTTTTGCTTTACTTAGTTAAGAGGAAACTTGATTATGTCTGATAGGAGACTTGGAGGGCAAGGGTTGAGTTTTGATATCAGTTAATTAAATTATGAGGAACTAACACACATTACAACCTAGAACTGAAAAAATAGGTTTCTGGTTTCTATTTAACAAAAGATTACACAGGGACAGAATTTTAAAACTTTTTAAAAGTTTCGGTGTTTTTGTTTTTGTTTTTGTTTTTAACAGAAAAAATCAGAGCAGAAAATAAAACTGGGGATGTTTGTCTTCTGAAACTGTTTATGAGGTGTTTATGCTTCGTGTTGTCTGTGTGTTTTGTTTAATTCTTGGCAACAGGAGAGTAATGCCCAGGTCATGGTTTTCCAGAATAGGACTGATGCCTCTCCGAATCCATGTAGGCTGTTGAAAGGATGACCAGATACTGTGGACCATATCCACAGAATCTTTTTTTCTCTGGGTTTTTTGATACTTAGAACTAGAATAATTGTCCCTCACTGTTTCTAGAGAGGTTCTTCGTCAAGTTCCAACCATAGGAAAATTCCTAGGACACCTAGGAAATTCTGGAGTCTTTGGTAGTGTCTAGTGTTTTCTTTCAGATTTTGGGTATCACTGCTTCATACATAGTCCAGTCATGGTGTGGTTTTACCACTGGTGTGCTTTTGGTCAGACTGGCATTACAATATTCATGATTGTGCTCAGCTTCACTTCTGAATGCTCTACCTCCTCTCCCAATGGCACAGGGGGTTAGGGAATGGGGGCTGTGGTCAATTCATCACTTGTTATTTCATGCTTCTTCCTCCTCACTCTCTGCCCCTGCTCCATCCTGAGGTCCCTTCCACTGGAGATAGTTCTCCACAAAGTTCTCCAGTGAGTCCTTCCCACTAGATACAGTTGTTCAAGAACTCTTCAGCATGTTTCCCTCCCGTAAGGCACAGTCCTTCAGGCACAGGCTGCTCCAGCATGGGTCCTCCATGAGGTCACGGTCCTATCAGCAAACCTGCTCCAGAATGGGCTTCTTTCTCCACGGGTCTACAGGTCCTGCAAGGAGCCTGCTCCAACATGGGCTTCCCATGAGGTCACAGCCTCCTTCAGGTGCCTACATGCTCCAGCATGGGGTCTTCCATGGGCTGCAGGTGGATCTCTGCTCTATTGTGGACCTTCATGGGCTGCAAGGGCACAGCCGCCTCACCAAGGGCTGCAGAGGAATCTCTGTTCCAGCACCCAGAACACCTCCTCCCCTTCCTTCTGCACTGACCTTGGTGTCTGCAGAGCTGTTTCTCCCATATATTCTCACTCCCCTCTCCCAGCTGCAGTTGCTGTTCCCCAAGGTTTTTTTCTCCCTTCTTCACTGTGTTATCCCAGAGGCACTACTAATGTTGTGGATGAGCTTGGCCTTGAATCCAGCTGCTACTGGCTCTATGGAACACAGAGGAAGCTTCTGGCAGCTTCTCACAGAAACCACACCTGTAGTCCCCCCACTACCAAAACCTCACCATGCAAACCCAATACAATGGACCAGTATAATTCCTCTTCAGAATCCTTGGTTTACTGGAAAAATGGACCCTTATGTCTTTGTGCTAGGACAAATCGGATAATCTGGCCCTGAGAGGGTGCATGGCAGTGTCCAGGGTCTTTGGGGTGTGATGAAGAGTATCATTTGAGTGACGAGGTTGTTTTTGCACCAGTTCCTGTGAGGGTGGTTTTATTGGAGTTTTGTCCCCAAATGTGTGTGAACTTGGGATGTACAGAAATGGCAGATGGAGAGGTTGTTTTGTTCTCCTTTATTGGTAAATTCATTGATGTCAGTTTGTACCAGTTTCATATTTTTCCATAATTGTTGAGAAATTTGTATTTCTTAACATCTTTGAGTTTTTAACACAGCACTGGCATCCCACCCATTATAAGGGAATTAATTTATATTTGACCGACTCAATAATTAGAATTAAAGAATGGGAGAGAGGACAATTGATAAGAACTTAAAACAAGAATACATAAAAGTAATATTTTATTACATAGATTTTATATTGAATTTTATTTTCACAACAAAAAAGCAACTTCAACCATTCAACAGCTTCATCAAATTCCATGTGTTTTCTTTTCGTAGGGCTGGACTCATCAGTGAGACATATTGAACAGAAAACAATGATATGCTTCTGTGTTTCTGTAAAAAAACAAGATAAAGCTGGAAAGCTGGATAGCATGAAATCCCTCACAAATATCTATGTCTTTACTTGTGTCTTTACATTCACACTATGGAATAATATCCAGCCAACTGTAGAAGATGAATTTATTGCAAATTATTCAAGCAGTTTGCTAACTAACATTCCAAAAATCATTCCAGTCCGTACTGAAGTATTAGATTTATCACATAATAGGATATCTGGACTTAGTATCTCAGAATTTATCTATCTTTCTGACCTTCAAGTACTAAATCTTTCTCATAATCTAATTACGGTGCTTGACTTTAGTGTCTTTATTTTTAATGAAAATTTAGAATACTTAGATTTATCTCATAATAACATTTTGAAAGTTTGCTGTCTAACTCTTGCATATCTTAGACATTTAGATCTTTCTTTCAATAAGTTTACTGCCCTGCCCATCTGTCAGGAATTTGGGAACATGTTTCATTTGGAGTACCTTGGATTAAGTGCTACGATGATACGAAGGTCAGACTTCAGATATATCAAACATTTGCAGCTGCACACTGTCTTCCTGACCTTGGGAAACTTTTCTCTCTACGAGCCTCAGAGTCTGACAGTCTTGAATACAAGGAACCTCCACATTGCTTTTGCAGCAAACCAAAACTTCAGTTTTCCCCTCTTGTACGATGGAATGAGCACTTCAGAAAACTTAAAAATAGTTAACATAAGATATACCTTGAGCTACAAAGATTTCCCCTCTCCTCCTTTAATGCTTCTGAAGAAAATCAAGACAACAGCTCTCATGCTTGATGCTGTGGACTTACAATGGGCTATCATCCTGCAAATTTTCATGCTTATTTGGTATTCACCTGTGGAACATTTGACTGTGAGAAATTTGACTTTTCGGGGACCATTGGAGGAGTTGACTGAATATGCATTTCTGCCCATATTAAGCTCTGTGGAACAATTAATCTCTTTGGATGGCTCCATGAAAGCATTAACTTTGGAGCATGTTCGTAATAAGGTTTATTATTTCAACCAGGAGATTCTATACAGACAGTTTTCAGAGATGAATATTGCCAGTTTGACAATATATGATGCATATATGCCACACATGCTTTGCCCCAATAGAACAAGCTCATTTGAGTATTTAAATTTTTCTCACAATGCCCTGACAGATGAGTTGTTCCAGAACTGTGGCACTCTCGTGGATCTGAAATCACTTATTTTGCAGAAGAACAAATTTGAGAGCCTTCCCAAGGTAAGCTTCATGACCAGCCATATGAAATCACTGAAACATCTGGACATGAGCAACAACCTGCTGCGCCACAGTGGTGCTGCCATGCAGTGCCAGTGGGCTGAGTCTCTGACAGAGTTGGACCTGTCCTCCAATCAGTTGGCGGATGCTGTGTTTGAGTGCTTGCCAGTCAACGTCAGAAAACTCGGCCTACAAAACAATCAGATCAGCAGTGTCCCCAGGGGGGTGGCGGAGCTGAAATCCTTGGAAGAGCTGAACCTGGCATCGAACAGGCTGGCTGACCTGCCAGGGTGCAGTGACTTTCCATCCCTGCAGTTCCTGAACATCGAGATGAATTCGATCCTCACCCCATCTGCTGACTTCTTCCGGAGCTGCCCAAGGGTCAGGGAGCTGCAGGCCGGGCACAACCCATTCAAGTGTTCGTGTGAGCTGCAAGCCTTTATCCGCCTGGAGAGGCAGTCCGGGGGGAAGCTGTTTGGCTGGCCGGCGGCATACGTGTGCGAGTACCCCGAAGGCTTGCGAGGAACGGAGCTCAAGGACTTCCACCTGAGCCAGCTGGCTTGCAACACGACGCTCCTGCTTGTGACAGCGCTGCTGCTGACGCTGGTGCTGGTGGCTGCGGTGGCCTTTCTGTGCATCTACCTGGATGTGCCGTGGTACGTGCGGATGACGTGGCAGTGGACGCAGACGAAGCGCAGAGCTTGGCACAACCCCACCAGAGATCCGGGAACCGTTCTGCAGTTCCACGCGTTCATTTCCTACAGCGAGCGCGATTCGCTGTGGGTGAAGAACGAGCTGATCCCGAACCTGGAGAAGGGGGAGGGCTGCGTACAACTGTGCCAGCACGAGAGAAACTTTATTCCCGGCAAGAGCATTGTGGAGAACATCATTAACTGCATTGAGAAGAGCTACAAGTCGATCTTTGTGTTGTCTCCCAACTTTGTGCAGAGTGAGTGGTGTCACTATGAGCTGTACTTTGCCCATCACAAGTTATTCAGTGAGAATTCCAACAGCTTAATCCTCATTTTACTGGAGCCAATCCCTCCGTACCTTATCCCTGCCAGGTATCACAAGCTGAAAGCTCTCATGGCAAAGCGCACCTACCTGGAGTGGCCGAAGGAGAGGAGCAAGCGTGCCCTATTCTGGGCTAACCTGAGGGCAGCTATTAGCGTTAATCTGCCAGTATCCAGGGAAGCAATTGAGTAGGAGAGTGATGTTACACCTACTAGTAATATGAGTGTAGGAATGACTAACGATGGTTTTGTATTAAACTCTGTTAATATTTTTTTCTTTTTTCTTACAATATTCCTAGTTTGTTGCAAAATGTAATTGTGATACATAGATATTGCTATTGCTTATTTGAATCATCCAAGTAGTCAGAAGTCATCTGTAGTTGCCCATCATCAACAAAGAGAGAGAGAAATTTTTGTAGTGATTGACCTTATTTTTAGGTTGCATTTATTTTGGACTTCTCCCATTGGAAGCTATATTTGAAAGTAACAAGAATAGTGGTTGATTGGGTGTCATCAGGCTGCCAAGGTACACATTTAGTCTTTTATCTGACATGGATGTTGTGGGGTTAATATTGCAGGGATCAACTTTCTTGGATTTAATTAAATAATACAAAGAAGAAAACTCTTGTTTGAATCCCATCCAGTACATTGGTAGAGTAGATGTCAAGGGTAGAATATCTGCACCCCTTTAGCCTGTTTTCCTTTCCTGGAAGTCTTTCCCTTCATCACAGAGAGATTTTTTTGGGTAAGTGCTGAAAAGTTGAATCCATTAGTCCTTGTTTAATGTTCTTCTTCCTTTGCTGTACTAACCATGACCAGTTGCCTAGAGATACCTGCCAAGTCATAATTTCGTAGAATTTGCTATTCATTGTCTTCAAATTCATAGTTAATACCTGTACTTTCTAATTTTTTTATAATATTGTAACATTGCTGCTATGATCCTATCAAACTATACTGGTTTGCATGTTTTTCCTGTTTCCTAATACTTAGAAACTTGATGTTTGGAGGTGAACCCCCTTTTATCTCCAGGCTTCCACTGAACCTGTTACCTTGCTCATTTAATTAGCTGAGGATCATCACACAGGGGAAAAAAGAGTAATTTTCCCTGGGAAATAACTTCTCTGCTAAAATCTTACTGATTAAACTAATGGTGTTTGTTGATAGGAGACATCTAGTAATTTGCTGTGCTTGGATTTGAAAGCCTAATAAACTTCTCATTCCTTCTGTGTTATTAAATTTCATGTGTCATTTCAATGGTGATGTGGAGTTGTGTCATTATACTTATGGCTTAATGGAAATGCAAAGTCCTGTGATGACAGCTGTGAGGTGATCAAACTGGTGAGAGGATGTGATCCTTAACGCTCACTGAGGTGGCTCACTGAGCACAAACCAGGTGTGGTAGCTAGATGAAACAGTGAAATTGAAGCTGTGGGAGAGCTTCCCGATGTCCAAAGATGCTGAGACACTGCTGGCTCCCACCTACCAGTTCAGATTAACTGGATAGGATTGCAGTAGGATGCCAGGTGCCTGGCTCCTGAGCTTTGGAAAGAAGAGATAAAAATCTCTACTAAATCTTAATTATCCCTCAGTTATTTCCACACATTAGATCTGTATCTCTCCGGTTTAGAGAGGAGGATGTTGTGGGGGACCATGTCAAAGCCTTACCCAGAAATTAAGATTTAGTAGACATTAGGGATGCTGGTGGATGAGAGGCTGGACATGACCCAGCCATGTGCACTCACAGCCCAGAAAGCCAAACGTGTTCTGGGCTGCATCCAGAGCACCGTGGGCAGCAAGGCCAGGGAGGGGATTCTGCCCCTCTGCTCTGCTCTGCTCGGGTGAGACCCCACCTGCAGTGCTGCATCCAGCTCTGGGGTCCCAGCACAGGAAGGACATGGACCTGCTGGAACTGGTCCAGAGAAAGGCCATGAAGATGATCAGACGGCTGGAGCATCTTTCCTATGAGGAAAGGCTAAGAGAGCTGGGGCTGTTCAGCCTGGAGAAGAGAAAGTTCCGTGGAGATCTTGTTGAGGCCTTTCACCATTTAAATAGGACTTGTAAGAAAGATGAGGACAGACTTTTTAGCAGGGTCTGTTGTGATGAGACAAGGGGTAATTGTTATAAACTAAAAGAGGGCTGATTTAGGTTGGATATAAGCAATAATTTTTTTATAATGAGGGTGGTGAAACACTGGAAGAGATTACTCAAAGAAGTTGTGGATGTCCCATCCCTGGAAACATTCAAGGTCAGGTTGGGCAGGGCTCTGAGCGATATGATCTAGTTGAAGATGTCCCTGCTCATTGCCGGGGAGTTGGACTAGATGACCTTTAAAAGTCCCTTCCAACCCAAGCCATTTTATGATTCTATGATTTTATGATTTTACCTCTCCAGGACTTCTTGACACTTTAAAGTGGAGAATGCTGCCAAGAACACATGAGCCCCTTCTTTCTGAAAGACGTCTCCCCCTCCCAAGCATTACAGTCTAAGGACATGATTAGCAGTCACACTTAGTGCTAATGGGTTAAAGGGCACGTAGTCTGTTCTGTTCACTAGACAAGAAAAGAGGAAGTAAAATTTCTTAATTCAGCCTTTTCGGTCTCTGTAAATTTAATGCATCAGCAAACTGGGGGTTATGTCCTAAATAATGCACAGACTGGGCTGTGGAGGAGTCCCTCACCTTTAAGAGTGTTTTGAAATGTAAGTTGTAGGTGGGTGTGAAAGAAATAGTTTCTCAAGTCTGCCATGTATATTGTTTTGGAATATTAATGCTGTTAAGCCTTTATCCTTCCCACCTCACAGATCTTTCATGCACATGCCAAGTATTTCAGTTGTTTACATACCATGCCATGCCATGCCATGCCATGCCATGCCATGCCATGCCATGCCATGCCATACCACACCATACCATACCATACACTACAGCTTCTTAAAATACATTTCTGAGTTCCTTTGATAAAGCAGACTCCTTTTGTCGTGGTTTTATGTGTTGGTTGGTTTTCTTTATTAAGTTAGCACTTGATGGTATTTCTCTTCAAGCAACATTGTATATTGGCTTAGTTAGTGTTCAGCCAGGCCAGAGTTTTAACTGTAATGGATACATTTAAAATGTTTTTATGGCTAAAAATTGCAGTAAAGACACAGAGATCAGTTTTGAATCCTTGAGCAGATTTCTGTGTATGACAGGATCGAACTCGGTGATAGCAGATAAGACAGAGGGAACATCTTAATTTCCCAAGTACAAGAAAATAAATGTTACCTTAAATTATATCTCATAAGCCTAAAGTTTGCCTTTTTCTCAGACTAAGGGGGACACCCAGTGGCCGATGAAATTATCACTGCTTCCTGAAAATGATTGCGCAAGGAACGTGCGCAATGAACGTACGCTATGCTTTTTGACTCATAGGAAAACAGAGAGAAATCGTATCAGCCCAGCAACTGGAGTAGCCTCTTGCAGGTGTGCGGGCTCGAGAGGACAGGTCAGGACGAGCCCTTCCCCGTGACAGCTGCCACGCTGGGTCGGTGGCCGTGACTTTCCCCCGTGCCATTGGTCCCTCCTGCCTGAACCTTAGAAATCAACAGGATGGATAGAAGCTGTCTCTGGCTTTGCAAAGCGCAGTCCTTATTTTCAAGCAGGAGGCCAAGAAATACAAGCCAGTCTTTTTCTCATATTCTGATTGCTGTTTGTAGGGTTTCATTTTTATGCCTCATTTCTGCTGTACCTGCTTTCCTTTCTGTATGTCACCACGGCATAGCACAGGTGCTCACCAGGCTGATCTGCAGGATGCCAGGCAGCGGGAGACCAAGATCTTGATGCAAATACTTCAGCAGAAAGAGGAAGTGTTAGACAAGCACAGTGAATTCAGACGGGCTCCCTCTTCTTAGGCATCGGAAAAGGTGTGAAGAACTACAACCCCATTCTTCGTCACCTCTACCCATCATCACGATCATCATCTCTCAGCGCAGCCTGCAGGTGCGTCGGGAGGTGCGCAGCGCTCAGGGGCTGACTCTGGCACCCCGCTCTGGGAAAGGCTGTGGTGCAGAGCATGGCTACGGCAGCAGGCCCACTCAGGTACCCTGCGAGTGGTAAGAAGGGCAAACTCGCACGTTTGGTACTCCACACCTGCCAATGGGCTAGCATTAGAACGCCCTAATTAGAATGCCCCAATTAGAAGTGAGTAAAACACTTTTGTGAGCTTGCCAGTCAGTGTGCTGCTGGACACAGCCCTCCCAACACGAACTCCCGCCCTCGGCCCCGTGTAGGGCAGGCACACACGGGAGGGGGCACGGCGGGCAGAAGGGCCACCCAGACCCTGCCCCGAGCCGCGGGGGTCTCCTCCAGGCCTGCCTCCGACCCTCACACGCTGCGTCACTGCTCTTTGTCACCCAGCGCGTGACAACATCACCACCACCAACATTCTGAGGGGTTTATTAACAAGTATAATACATATGCACTGTATACTAAATATAGTATGAGGACTGTACAGTACAAATTTATGTTCACAGTTTGACATGACAAAATGTCATTACTGAATTCCCATTGGACTACCAAAGTAGAAACAGTGAAGTACATTAAACATTCACATCTTTAGTAAGAAAAGATTACCAAAATGTCTCCATATTTGCAAGTTATAGTAATGCACGCTAGAAATCTTTAATTAGCCATTCTGTCTTATTAGCTTATAAAATATATTACATTTTATTAAAAAAATTCTGCATAGTTTATAGAAGTATTAAAGTAAATAAAACATCCTTGCTATATGTTCAGGTGAGAGATGCTAAGCAAAAAGATTATTTTGGCCCTCTAAAGTACATGAAGTGCTAATATCTGTAAAATATAATGAAAACTGGTGTAGCCCTCTTAAGAAATGTAAAATGCTTTGTAAATTTTTTTAGAAAGGATTTGTATTCAACTATATATTGCTAACCTTGGCAGAGACAACAACATACTTGAACAAGATGTGGCATTAGAAGTATCACTGCAGAATGCTGCGTGTGTATTTAAAGAAACTCCACACATTAATACCTGCTTAGTTTCTTGCAACTGTATTAGAAACTAGTGATTTATTATAATCAAATGGCTTGAACGAGCACATTTTAGTAAAACAGTATTACCTGTTATACACTGCACAGTGCAATACTGTTAGAGAGAAAGGTGAGGGTTTTTAAATATACTCATTCTCCACGATTAGGATTTTCTATCTAGACTGGCTTTTCTTTAGGACATAGATGGAATGACTGGCTTTGGAAAGTATTTAATCGTGCATATTTCAAAATTACAAGGTATCCCTCAAATAAAATTGCTAAAATGAACCAATGAGCCGGTTAAGATGTAAATTCACATTCAGCTGAAAGTGTATTTGTTTGTGACCTTTTAGACATCGCACAAGTGAAAAATCCTGTAAGGAAGGCATTACCATGAAATAATCTCAAATACTTATATTTAATATTTAAATTTTTGTTGTCCTAATTCACAAGACACTTGGATAAAGAAATTTTAAAGTTCTCCTCGATCTCCACTGTATTTGTCCCCACCATTAGCATAAATATTTTCAGGAAAAAGGTACACAAGCTAATGAATTAACATGGCAAATAACCTAGATTAAATATCTGAAGTAATTCTTAGTTCTAAAAGTTCTGCTTTTAGGGTAGATTTAAAAAAAAAATTAAAAAGAACGTGTTAATGAAAACATTTTATGTAAGCCTCAAAAGAGAAACAGAGCATTAGAAAGAAATGTTCCTTAAACATCCTGAATTTTAAAAATTTGCATTTTTTTAAGGTAAAAATGGGACCAGTTGCTATTAAGGTGCTTATTTTTATAGTATCTGGTTTTTCCCCTCTACAATGGAACAGAGAATTGTTTTCCTCCCAGAATAGTAAACGTCTGTAGACTTGTGACTGATGCCACAGGGTTCCCTCCACACAGCCTCTCAGCCAGTGATATGCCTGGATTTCCAAAATTGCCATTAAAACCTAGAGCCAATTCTGCTACCATGGACAATAAAAATATCCAACAAAAATCTCCATTCTGGAACAGTTGCTCATTAGTATCAGTCTCTTTCCTATAAGTTCCTCAATGTCACTAACAATCTGGCCTACCAAGAAAGAAAAAAGACTGATTCATGTGCCAAGTGTGTCAGCGCCACAGGTGAGCAGATGAGGGAGAGTTACAAGACATCAGATGTAGCCCTACCGAGGTGGTGAGGATGTATGGAGTTGGAACAGAGCAATTGCTGTCAGAGCATTTTTCTACAGGAAGTACAGACCTCTCCTCTAATTCCACGGGCATATGGATGTCAGCAGAACAGCTGGTAAAGTCCTATCACAAAAAAAAAGGCTCTTTGCACTCACACTCTTGCATCTCCAAGATTGTTTGGCATTGGACTCCACTGGATATAGAAGCACAGCCTACCTGCTCCACAAGCTCAAATATACCCACCTGCTGATGAACACTCCACCTGCCTCCTGCAGAGTTCTATGAAACTCTTCCTCCCCTCACACCTCCATTGTTCACTGGGTTTTTCCAAAAGAAAGGAAAAGCTGACTTCAGTATGTTTAACTTGCAGGGAATGGTGTTTACCTTACATAGGGCAAAGAAGGAAAACGCACTTGTGAGTGTAGAGAAATACATCCTGTTTCCTTCCATGGCCATAAAGTCTGCCAGCTAATACAGACAGAAACCTTCCTTTCAGAGGGCTCCCAAACAGGAACATTTCTAGGGTCAACAGCAGGTTGCTTGAATTCAATTTATTTTACCTATGGAGTTCTGTTTGCTAACAGACATGGTTTTAATGCAATAGACACATCCACAGGGAAGCAGCTGTACCTACCATCGAGAGACTACCAGAGTCACAAATCAGTTAGGAACTAGATGATTTGGTGTATGTTTTTATCCGAAACAGATATGACTCAATTTATCATCAGAAGTACTTCATATCTGCTGCCATCTTCTCATAAAAATACTCTGGATCAATACTTTTAAATACTGTAGTGTATTAAAGTAGTACTCACAACAATCCAGTTCGGAGCTTTTTTGACTTAATGATTGCTATTTTCTGCTATTTTCTGAAGTACAGCAAAGAGAAAAAAAAATATTTAGAAGAAATGCAGGGGCATGATTGCAGGGGGATAGTCTATATCCCCGAAATGAGGTGCAGTAGGTTTCCATGAGTATCATTTAATGCCAAATCACAGGAGAGTACCATAGGATCACAGAATAAACTGAATTGGAAGGGAGCCATTGGGATCATAGAGTCCAACTCCTGGTCCTGCACAGGACACCCCAAAAGTCACACCATATTCCTGAGAGAATTGTCCAGACGCTTAACTCAGGCAGGCTTGGTGCTGTGACCACATCCCTGGGAAGCCTGTTCCAGTGCCCAGCCACCGTCTGGGTGAAAAACTTGCTCCTGATGGTAAACCCTGACTCAGCTGTGTGTCTTCCATCCATACACTTGCACTGAAACCAGACATACAGAGTCACACAAAGTCTTCCTTTCACAAATCCAGTGGGGCATTATGCAATAAAAACAAGGATATATACTACACTGTAATTCAGATGACAGATGACATTGGTTTAGATGCACAGTATTATGTACGGACCAATTCCTGCCCATTTTTCTTCTTGACTGGGGTAAATGATACTATGACTCAATCTTTCTGTAAAGTAATTAAACTGTTTAGATTTATTTCCTCAGCATTACTCACTGTTTGAGCAGAGAGGATTTCTAAATCAGGTGTATTTCTAAAACTGCTGTATTAACCACACTGCAGAAATCAACAGAGCTGGGAGAGTCCATTCATTGCATTGTTGAGCATAAAATGAGAGTGTATCCCTTACAGGGCACATAAATAATAGTCTCTGGCAAGGACTAGCATTTTGGATATTCAATAACATTTACTATTTTATCAGTATATGCTGGGTTGATTATACGAAGAAACCAACAAAAGCTGTTAGTTTACAAATTCCCTTATTGACAAATGAAATACAATAAACATACTGAATGCAGAAAGGGTTTGCTTAGCATCCCCAGGAGAAAAAAAAGAAGTGTTCACATTCTTTAGGTCTGACCCGTGGCAAGGACATAGAAGGGTTAGATAACATCTGTTACTGACCATATGTAAGCTTTTAATGGTATAAACTCAGAGATCCAGACCAGCTGAATCCAAATTAAAAGGCATGTGTAAAAAACAAAAGAAGTGTGACAGGAGTCAGGGACAGAAGACATTCAGACTAGCATGTGGCGTTTCCTGTGAAGAGCAAGATGGTCTGAACGTGAAAAGCTACGGTCACAGTCTGGGCACTGGAAGGGTTTGATTCCTGTGTGCTTGCGGAAATGCCGCGTTAGTTCATCGGAGCGAGCAAACTTCCACGTGCATCCCTCCCAAGTGCATTTGTATGGTTTTTCTCCTGGAAAAGGAAACACAGAAGTGGGGATTTAAGACACGAACACATCAGTTCTGATCACATCAGTTCACACATAAATCTGACAGATTTATTTTATTGCCTTGCCAAATTTCAGCAAGTAGTTCAATGCTTACTCAAAAAGCCTCCAAACAGCACAAGGCTGCAGAGTACTCTGCACTAGAAACTGTGTAGTCAAAGTTAACTGACCAAAAAATTGTTTCCTGACACAACTTATTTTTTATTGCCTCTCTGTTCCTCTCCCTGCCATATTAGCACTTGTTTTGTCTCATGACGTGCAGAAGCATGAAGGTTTAAGCATTTATTCAAGTATTTTCAAAACAGGGATCTCATATTCTAGATTTCTGGGGGAAAGGACTGTACAGCATGACAGGGAGAAATCTTGTGATTTCTGAGATCTAATGTAGTGTAAATGTCTGGCATCACTGTCACAAGTACCTCAACTTAAACTCTCTCTCCATCATAAATCATCCTCCTCCTTTAACGCCACTGTATTGCCCAACAGGTAATTGGCTGGCTTGATGCACAACAGACGTGAACTGGGCTCCTAAATGTGTCTCCTATCTTTGTAAAAACCTTGGATGTGTATATATTCATTCAGCATGCCAAGAGAAACATTTCTGTGGAGAACAGAGATGGGGATATGTTTACTGGAACACTCATTAAGAAAAAAAGCACCATTGCACCAGTGGTTAGCATCTCCTAAGAGCAGATGCGTTTGCATTTGGCATACAGTCCAGACTTCTGCAAATGGGCTACTCCCATGGAAATCACTGTCAAATTTAACAGCGATGTCATAGGTGAGCCAGTGCAATTTAAACTGATTTGGTGTTTACAGGGTGTGTGGATTGAGTAAACTGCAAGCAACTGGACACAAAATGAGTGAAGAGCCAGTGAATGTAAAACACGCCAGCACTGTGAACCTATTCTGGCTTACAGTCTCTTGTTGTAGGTTTTTCCTACTATGTCCTCTGTCTTTTGCTCAGCCTATAATTATTTCCACAACAATGCCAGATCTACCTTCAGTCATTTTGTTATTTACACCTGTGGTCACCTGGCCATTAGCAGAAATTACAAGCTTAGCCTACTATTTTACCATAGACTTGATGAAAGAGAAGCATAGCTATGCTCAAACCTGTATGAGTTCTTCGGTGAGCTTTCAGGTGGGAGCTTTTAGTGTAGACTTTGTTGCAGCCTTCATAATCACATCGATGTATTCTGCGTTTTCTTTGTGTGTCTGGAGATTCCACAGGTAAAGGTCTCTTTCCTGGCTGAACTATAACTGAAGGGTGATTCCTGCAAAGTCAGATTAATGTTAAAAATGAAGAAGATTTAGCCCAGCAAACCTCAGCTAATATGATTCATAACAGAGCCTTTTATTCACTACCACTCTGTCTCTTGGCAGAAAGAACAACATTACATGCATGTCGAAAAATTCAACAGGGTTTAGCAAATTTTGTGTATTTTAGCAGTAATATTTTTAAATGTTTACTCACTTTGTGGCATGATGTAGCCATTTTTACTACTTCCTAGCTTTTTTTTAAAACTTACAGAGGAAAAACCCCCTTCAACTTCTTGTTTTTCAGTCAAACCCAGATTTCTTAAACCCTGAGCGAACTTTTCTTATATTTGTTCACTATATTTTTTCCTTCAAATATAACTAATTTGCTTGTAATTGGAAACAGCTATTCCATATTATTAAAGAAATTGTGTCTTCAGGGTTTCAAAGCAGAACTCAGTCTTTATTGTCCCAGCCACTCCTTTAGAATGTAATTAAGAATTTCCTGTTTGGTGCTGGCAGGAGGGTGCGGCCTCCCTGTACCACTGACGTCAATTCCTAAAAGTAGAGCTTAGCCTGTGTGGCACACCCACAGGATGTCTGAAGTTGTCCCTCCACCTTCATAAACATAATTTTTCACTCTAGAAGCCCACAGGTACAGTGCAGGTAAGACATATATGAACTACGTATGGACTTCTGCAAGAAAAAAACCCATAATAATGCTCATGCACGCAAAAATACACAAGCTTCTTAAGAAGTGTCCTTGACTGTTGAATGACACCCCTACTGCAGAACTGGGGACAACCTTGATTCTTTCTTCCACATCAATGTTAGAAAAGGTATGTTTGTCAAAAAGGTGTGTGTAGAGTATAATGTTCAGATATTAGCATTCCTTGTGGCAAAACCAGCTCCTCCATGCAACAGAAAGGAGCTTTCTAGAACTCCCGTCTTTTGTAAGTTAATGTATTTCACATGTTTTTACCAATCACCTTATGTTTTGCAACACTGGGTTCTATTAGTTAGTTACTCCCAAGTTCCTTTAGGGCCTGATTTTCAGAAACATTGAATACCTACTTCTCTCAGCAAAATAGAGGCCATATTCTAAAGACAGAAAATCCTGTGCATGGTTTAAGAAGAAGAGATTTTTCTATGACTCCACAGCAGCAGGATGGGGATTACCAATGTGGGTAAAGTTGAATTCTGTTATTGATTCTTTTATTAAGAATTACAAGCTTGAAATTGGGAGCCAAATTCTCTTTCTTGGGTGGTTCTGTGACTGTTGAATGATGTACTCTTCAAGTACACATCTAATCTAGCTAAAAATATTATAATGGCAGGACACCCCAGATGGTGATGCTAGACAGAGATGGACACACTCTTAATTAAGAAGGCAGGCTTCTAGCTTCCAAAGAAATGGCTCTCTAAAGCAATGCTCAATTTTAATGCAGTTGCATACCAGTCTTTTTGGAGAAGCTCTGGCTTAGGACAGTGAACAAACATGGTTTAAATCATTATGTGTGGAGGCTAGTCCTGGACATGGTAGCATCTGGGAAGAGGGAGAAAAAGGGTATTGGCCATACACCATTTGTGATTTACATTTTCAATCTACAAGTGTCTGGAAAAAGCACTGAGAATGTCTCTTCTTCCCCTTAGGGAAGAGGTGGCTGCCAATACAACAGAATGTTATCAATTATCAGTTAGGGTGTGGCAGTTTAAAAAAATGGTTAGGGTGGTGTCAAATTCAGAGGTAAATATTAAGTAATTGCCAATAATAAAAGCACAGCCCTAATTCTTTCATTCCCTCTTCTACAACCACATGTAAGCTCATGTAAGTCTACCAATTTAAGTGCTACTCTTCAATAGGTAAGAGTATTTTCCAAAAATGTTAAAACTTCAACAGCTTTTTCTTCTTTACCACAGACCACACTATGTTGGCAGCATGAATTAGACTTTGAAACTTGCACGAAAATACGTTAATGAGGCTCCTTACATTTTGCCAGGTTATTACCTCAAGTTTGACTTTAGAAGTAACTGCACAGTTACATTGATTATCAGACATACTAGAAAGTCCAGCCATCCCTACAGAAATGCCACCAACATTATTTATATATATATACAGCCAAAAGCTAACACTAAAGCAAAATAAGTCACTTAAAAGTCTTAAGTAAGTCACTTCAGTGAGACTAAAGGTTTCCTATGCCCCTTTAATATGCCCCTTTCAGCTTGTGTGTCTGCATAGTACACTCTGGGCACTTGGAACCAAAGAAAAATGATAAAAACATCATTGCCCAACTATAGTTCATAAAGCTGTGAGAAAACATAATTTTTTTTAAATAAAGGTTTAAGTATCTCATCTTTTAACTTGTGTGAGTTGCCTACGTATTTTTTTTAATGATAAGAAATACAATTTATAAACTTCTTGTTTTGGATACAGCAGAACTTGAAAGGGCTGGCTCTAGGAACAAGAACTAGAGCTCCACAGGACAGCTACAAAGCAATTTAAGCTGTTATGATAAGAGAACGGAGTCTCCATGAACATAACACTCTGCATGGGCAAGCAGAGGAGATGCTTTGGAAACATGGACTATACAAATGTTTTCTGTAACAAAGCTATCTACACATTATACCAAATTTTATATTCTTTGCTCAGTGCATGGGTTTCCTGGGTAAACTAAACCCGCTGGGAAATAAATAATGCAAATCACTAATGCAGGTGACAAGTCTGCAGAAGTCTCAGCCCTGGAGGAAGGGTGTGGTACCAGCCAGGAACAGCACTTACTGGTTTGCTCTTGTTAAAGAGACTTAACAAAGACAAAAAATAAACGGAACCATTTGATAGTCCTGACCTAGCAGTAGTTAGTTCCAGCTACATAAAGACCTCACTCCCTTGTGTGGCATGTCCATTATGGAAGGTGAGTTACCAACTAGTAAACACACATGTTTACTATGTTTATTACAATAAAACGTGTAAGCTTATTTAAAATAAACAGCATATATTTTATAAAAGCTAACTGGCAACTAAGTGCAAAGAGCCTGCAGTCTAGAAGCTGCATCTGAGCTGTTTGAAGACAAGGAGGGGTGCCCACAAGAAGGCTGTTGTGGAATGTAGTCAGCCCGGGAGCTGTGGTGTGCCTTTGAACCCAATGGCCATGAGCAGGAGGAAGGCAGCTTTCTGGAGGAAATACAGGAGACCACCCATCCTATGCTTTTCTTTCTCTTTCTGAACCATACTCACGCTGGGTTTTGAGAGTCTGGTTTGAAGCCCTCTTTCCCTGCTCTATGAGGTGAGGTCAAACACAACCACCTCAAGGGTGACAGTGAGCAGGAGGAAAGTGCAGAAATGGATTCTGAGGTTCTGTGCTGTGAGCCCTGCTCAGCTCCCAACTTCAGCTCCTGCTACAGCCATGCTGGCAGCCTGCATGCCTACCCAGAGCCGCTGAAAGATGAGCCAGGCTCCGGGTCATTTAGTAAGTTGACAGGATTTTCCCTAGGCAAACAGGAAGCGGAAGGGTGGTCATGGCTTCTCAGGTACTTTCTTGAGAATTTTTTTTAATGTTTTCAATTAAAAGGTTTATGCCCCAGACCAAATTTCTTCTTCTAGCCCTTGTCCTGCCTTCTGCAAACAACACTGTTTTAAACCCATTAGATCTGTGATCCAGTTCATGCAGTGACCCCAGTAACAGCTATACCAGCACAATGAGTTAATACTGGGATGGAAACAAGTGGCTGTGAGGAAAGGAAGCTTCAGAAACTACTTCAGCTGCCAAAAAATCACCCACAGAAACAGTGGCCTCAGGTAAAAATGCAATTTCACTGGATATACACAGAACTTGTAAACCTGAAGAGGTTCTTCCCACCAAACAGGCAAAATTTATGAAAAAAAAAGGTCCTCCAAGAAGAGAAAGTCACAACACTCATTTTGAAGAAAGATATTTCAAGTAACATGAATAGAGAGATCAGTATGAACTTCTTTTAAGTTTCTTTGAATTTTGCTGCTGGTTTTACGTAAGTAAGTTATCACTGGCTTGCTGGGAGTCCTACTTTCAGTAAATTTTAGAATTGGGACCTATCAACACTTTAGAAATGCATTATATAAATGGCAGATCTATTGCAATGTATAAATATAGATCAAGTCCTGTATTGCTGAAGAAGGGTGAAAGGAAAGCTGAGATCACATTTCACAGTGGCAGTGGTGGGAGGGATGAACATTTTCCTGTATTTTATCACATGTTCTAAAGCATAGCAACAATCCTTCCCACTCCTCAAAACTGGTAACTGCTGTAGTGAACTGCTTTCCTATCTTCTGCTGATCTTGTTAAGTTAGCTACTTACTCTTGCAACATTACTTGCTGAGGAGACAACGAGGTGATTATTGGAGGGGACATTTGTTCAGGATAGAAGTCAGTCTTCGATGGTTCACTTCCTGGCTCTACTTTGATTGTTTTCTTCACTATGGGCTTCTCATAAGACTCAATGACAGGCACTGTACAGGAGAGGGTAGGAGAGGTGAGACAACACATAAAAAATATGAAGAGTTATGGAAATAAAAAATATACATAAAAATCTCTAGTTAAAAAGAGAAACTCATCAGTTCTATATTCACCGTGACAATTTATACTAAATAAAAAATCTTTCAGTTTTAGTTATCTCCTGATGAACTATGATTCAAAACATTTCTATTAATTTTCATCAGTCTGATGTTTTTATCAGTCCAAATCTCGGTAAATAAATAGTTTATGTAGATACAAAAGAGCAATGAAGCTGGTTAAGGGTCTGGAGCACAAGTCTTGTGAGGAGCAGCTGAGGGAGCTGGGGTTGTTTAGCCTGGAGAAAAGGAGGCTCAGAGGAGACCGTATCACTCTCTACAATTGCCTGAAAGGAGGCTGTAGCCAGGTAGGGGTCAGTCTCTTCTCACAGACAACTAGAGAGAAGATAAGAGGAAATGGCTTTAAGGTGCACCAGGGGAGGTTTAGTTTGGACATTGGGAAGAATTTCTTCCCAGAAAGGGTGATTAGACATTGGAATGGGCTTCCCAAGGAGGTGATGGAGTCACCATCCCTGGAGGTGCTCAAGAAAGACTGGATGGGGCACTCAGTGCCATGGTCTGGCTGACAGGGTGGTGCTCGGTCACAGGCTGGACTAAATGATCTCAGAGGCCTTTTCAACCGAATTGATTCTGTGATCCTATGACCTTGGAAGTCTGGTAAAATATTTACACAAAAAATTCTATGCCTGTTTATTTCAGAAGAACAGGAATTATGTTCCATTTCCTAAAATGCACACAACCCACAGAAACCAAGTGCTTGGGTATTGTGTTATTTTGTCAGGATGAGACAGCATAAAAAGAAATTCTGACAACACCAACCTTGCATGCTACTTGGAGTTTCCATCTCATCTGCAAGAACTGTGGACACCATGATGGGCTGCTGGAGATGGGGAGCATACATGAAAGGAACTGGCTGGACCACAACAGGCTGTATAACTGGGAGTATCCCAGGGCTTCTCAGTCCATGGCGTGAAAGAGCAGCGGCCATTACAGGTGGGATTGTTACTGGCATAGAAAGAGGCGGTACTCCTGGGGGCGACGGTGTGAATTTACTGAGAGGTGAGCTGGGTGAGGACAGAGTCAATCCAGGTGAACTTCTCCTATGCACAGTCTGAAATTTTAGTGGGGAAGGAGAACTTCCAGTTGAAGGTGGTGAACTCCGTTTATTTACCGTAAGGTCTACTGGCTCCATCTGGATTCCATTTGATAGTCCTTCAGGGTTTGAGTAGAATTTATTGTGCAACATACTTGGTGTAGAATAAATGACGCCGTATTTGTTTGGCTTCATTTGGTCCATGTAATTGGATGGGTATGACTGTCAGAAGGAGTGGAAAAGAAATACAGAAAATCAAATAATAAATCAACCCATACACACAGCTACTGCTGAAAAAGAAAGGCGGCCAATAAAACTGAGGCAAAATGAAAAAGTTTCAAGAAAGCACTTTAATGTACTTTCTAAATAAAAGTGAGTTAAATAAAGCCTCAGATTCCAAGTTCTGACTCACTAACTGTTTCAGAAGCAATGTAAAACAGATTATGAAAACAAATCTTCAAGGCTTATTCAACTACTTTCCTCCCTTTAAAATTGCTGTCACATATTAAGCAGTACATTTCTTAACTGACCCGGGAGATACATCTGCTATGGCAAGCATGTAACTATATACTGAGAATCATCAATTCTGGCAAGAGGGGAGTTCAACTGGGCTTACAACTGCAAGTAATGGGTCCCAATCAACTGCTAAAGTAATTGAAAAACAATCATCACTAAAGCAAGAAATTAAGTATCTGAACCGTACAATCAATATAAAATACACAGCTGAATTATGTAAGTAATGGGTGAGAAACTCAAAAGTGCAAAAGGTAAAATCTAAACCTTTCCAAACAATTTTTTGAGATATAAAGCAGCTAACTAGCCAGTCTATAGTTTTGGAAGATGAGTACAAGGATAAACTTTTGGTGTGTTGGAAGAATATTCCTGTTAGTGGTAGCTAGCAGCTCCCATTAAAATATAAACCCCAAAGCTAATCTTGACCTATGTGATGATCTCCACATTTTAGTAACAATTTTTACATATATATCTATTATGTAAGTAACACACATATATATGGTGATTTTTGTAAACCACAAAGTATTAACATTCACTGCAGAGTGCAGTATCATTAAACAAATATCCAGATTGATACTGCATTTAAAAACTGTTGAAAACTAAGGTTGTTTACCAACAGCTATCTCACAGTGGAGACTGATGTGCTGCTCCAACGCAGCAGAGAGACACAGAAAATGCAAAGCACACAAATTTTTAGTCCTGTTGTCAACCTTTTGAAATAAAGTGGTATCTTTGGATTTTAGGTAAGTGAACTAATATTAAGAAACTAATTAATTCGTTGGCACCAAAATATTTTGATGAGTGGGATTTGAAAAATGCTCAAAATGGTAGAAAGTAAACCAGATCAGAAATATAAAACTACTGTATTTTTATAAAATTATTTCCATAACATTTCAATTATTTTTCTTCCTGGGCTGAAGAATCTTCCTGGTTTCTTACCTCTGTCTTCCCTGTGAGGGAACACTTAGTTCATTTTAAATGTCAATGTTAATTGGAGGTATTTTTGCAAATTACACAAATGTAATTTTCTTCTTTTCAGTTACAGTTTGAAACACTGAGTTTAGAAAATATTACATTTTCCTCCCGCATTCATAGCACTGTGATAAAACAACAACGCTGAGTCACTCGGTTTATAGAACATTCAAATAAAGCAGCACACACAATGGTGATTAATCTTCAAACATTTAAATCTCTGAAAGCTATATATTTACTTTATGACTATTCTTACTAATTCCATCTACAGAAACATTCATCTTGATGGTAATTGGCTCATCAGAATTTTATGAAATGCCATTATTGCAAGAAGTGCTGTCTGTAGACTTGCCAGCACGGCTGAGCCAAGCAATGAAATTATTAGCATTCTAAGTGAAGTAGACCACTAAATATTGATATAACTTAGTATTTAACAGCATTTAGTGTCAATTAAATCTGATCAAATTATGGGCATAGCCCAAAAATCTAAATTTTAACAGGTAAGAACCATTAAATACCTCTGTTAAAACTCCTGTTATTGGTTTACAGTACAAAGTTCACCCAGCTTCAACAAGCTGTAAACATTCCACCATTAAGCATCAGTGCATTTTACAGTGCTGCAGACTTGTCAGGGATGATCACAATGTCATTCCCTATGAACTTTTCTTCCACTGCAAGAATGTTAAAAAGGAAAAAGCCTGTGCAATTTACACCTCTAGGAATTAATCTATTTAAGAACGAAGCATCTCTACCTGTAACCTTTCTATATAAAGTTATCCTCGTTCAACTCTTCAAAGGTGTGTGTCTGTGTTGAAAAAAATACCCCACTATTAAAATGTTGTACACTAAACTCTAAAGTAGAAACTCTAAAGTAGAAATATTAAGTAACATATATTTAGATAAGCAAATAATACTTTCCACGAATTAGGAAGAAAATAATGATGTTTTAAAGAAGTGATTATTTTAGGAACTTGGTATTTTACCCCATATGCCTCACATTATCTTCCATAGAAGGTTTTCATTGTTGTAATTAAGCCAGCACAGACTTAATATCAGCTGTTTTTTCTGTCAGTTTTTGAATAATTTTCCTAAACTTTTCTTTCTTCTGCTGTTTTAACTGCTACTCTATCTGAACTGCAGATGAAGTTGCCATAGAAAAATGTGGTGTGACAAATTATGATGTGTTTGGGGAAAAAAAAGAATGAAAAAGTTGAGAAGGATGCTAGGACAATGAAAAGGAGAGTATCTGCTGTGAATCAGACACTGGTGAAAAACAGTTTTGCTTCCCTACAAATGAAGTCTTGTGGAAACCCTGTTCATTTGGAGTAAGTCACACTCAGATCTATCCTGGCACTGCAGTTAAGCTTCCTGTATCTTTTAGCATAGCAGAGTTTCAGTTTCTAGCTCCCTGGGATACAGCAATTGCCATTAGGTTGATGTGAAACACTGCTTTCAAATTTGGTGTCTATTTTCCCTCCTTTGCCAGGGAAACAGACAGTACCCCTTGGGGAATATGGGATGGGAGAGTAAGGATGACTTCACAATCTCTCTCAGTAAATAGGAAGCATTAACTACAGCAAAGAAACAAACAAAAAAAAGCCCAACTTTTACTTCTGTTTAGTTTTCTAAATGCCATCAAGTGCAGGAAGCAGGAGCATGGTTCACGGCTGACAAGGGCAGTCTTTTCTCACCTGTCCTACAGTTTATGCAACGTATTCTGGTGGAACAATGGAAAATTAGATATCGTTGCTCTGTTTGCCTAAAATATTTAAGGTGATACATTTTCCTTGAATTTCTTCTGTGGGAATTAACAGCATATGCATGAGTTTGGTCTGACTTGGACTGAAAAAACTTGGACTGAAAAAACCCCAACAAATTCCCACTTTCCTGTAACTTCTGCTTTCCTAGACATCCCTATGCAGAACAGTATGTCACGACAGCAGATCATTATAAGGATGCGAGATTGTATTTCAACATATATCCCCTTATAGTCCCCATCTAGCTCTTTCTATGTTTGATATCATCACTTTCCCTCTTCAGGCCTTACCAAGCAATTAATTTCCCTTTCCTTGCTGTTTGTCCATAATAAAACCCAGAGTAGTGAAGCTAAAAAGAAACTAGAAAATAAATCAAAGGAACTAATTTTGAGTCATATCCATGTGGCTCATCCAATTAAAACAAAAAAATCCCAAAGAAGAATCACCATGCTTTTCCTCTTGTCAATCTGTCAAGCATATAGATAGCCCAAACATTTCACATGCACTCCTATCACCTCCAAAAAGACTGCAGCTTTCACAAGGAGACATTATCAAGCACCACTCTGAAATAATCTGCCAAATTCTGCTACACCAAACATCTTAAAAGCTACACAACTGTATGAATTTAAAATTTAGCCCGCCTCTTGAAAAAACAGGTAAGAAATATTAAGTACTTCTGTTAAAACTCCTGTTATTGGTTTACAGTACAAAGTTCACCCAGCTTCAACAAACTGTAAACATTCCACCACTCAGCATCAGTGCGTTTACAGTGCTGCAGACTTGTCAGGGGTGATCACAATGTCATTGCCTATGAACTTTTCTTCCATTGCAAGAATGCTAAAAAGGAAAAGCCTGTGCAATTTACATCTCTGAGAATGCTTCTGGCCAACAAGTCTATTTTAAAGAACAAGCATCCATCGGTGTAACCTAATCCTAAGAATACCAGGTGGAAACTGGAGGAATAACTGTCTGCATGCTCATATAGTTTATGCATTCTTTGATGGGGGAGCAATTACCATTGTGATTGATTTTGGTGCACACCAGCCTGCAAAAGGGTAGAAATGCTGCTGGAGACTGGGACAACTGGTCTCCTGAGACTGTGAGAAGCTTCCAGGTAGATTTCCCCTTCCCAGGAGGGAGGCCAGCAGAGTATGCCCACAGCAAACACTGGAACACTCACTTTTGGATGGGTGAGTAAAAATGCCAAGATTCAGTCACATACAAAGTTAAAACCCTGAAGTACTTCCACAGGTGCTTTGTTCCTTTGTAGTTGTGCATTCTGCAAGGCCAAAGACTGTAAACATTTCTAGCTGAACCTGCTTATAAATATACATTATAACCCTTTAGACCTGATTATATTATATGCTGTATTGGCAATACTTAGGTACTGTATTATCAATAAATCTAATCATAATGACCCACATAATCAGCATCATACTTCTTGTGCCTGACCAAGTCTTCTCTCTACTATTCTGCTACACAGATTAAAAACTCTTTATTCCAATTCAAACAAAAAAGCAACTTGTTTCACCAAATGCTAACTAGTATTTCTCCAAATGTTTAAAAAGTCCTCACAGCAAATAGGTAGTCTTTTAGGTAGGACTCAGATGACTTTGTCAGTGTTCATTAAGAACTATCATAATATATGTTCAATAATCCATTTCAATAAATGGCATGAGCTGTTGGTAGAGTGATGAAATAGTGTGGGTGCGAGCTTCAGTCACCTGAGAAGTATAGTTAATCCTTTCAGCCACACACCCTGAAACACAGTGGTGTCAAAACTACTAGTTTCCTTCTCCCCCTCCAACTACCATGATGTTTTAAAGAGAGACAGACTTTACACCTACAGTGTATGTTCAAATAGAAGAGTGAGTTATTCCTAAGGGGCTTAATTTAATTTGGCCTCTAACGATACTATCAGAAAGAAAGATGCAATACAAATAATCCAGATTTTGGATTTTTGGGTTCTGTCAGCCTGTACTGCTATGCTTAGCACCTCACAACATCACACTAACATTTTCTCTCCCATTTCACCTTCTCAAAAGGTGGTCAAGAAAACTAACTTACTCAGTGGCTGCTATCCTATCCTATGTTCTCTTCATATCACAATATCTCCCCTTAGAGGTGTCTCCAGAGCAGTTTTGGTTGTGGAATCAGGGCTCCAAGGAAGCCACAAGACCAAGAAGAGCGGAGAGCTCGAGGGCTTGGGGCTAAGCAGCCTATGCGTGTACAGAAGCTGAAACATGTGCTCCTCAGCCTGAGGGAAAACAAAGTAGTCTCCAATGAGGGAAACCTCACTCAGAAACCATACTTTCCTCTGGACTTTCTGCTTTTTCTTTTCTGCTTTTTTTTTCCCTTATACAGTGGTGAAAAGAAAAACATACAGATGTGGTAAAATGCTCCAAGTAGTCTTTAACAGCTGGTCAGAGTGACTACACTTGACTTACGAGAAGACTCCAGAGGTCCAACCCATGGAAGGCACCACATCACTAGGAGAAGGATATGGTACAGAATAACCAATATTTGGAACCCCAGTCTTGAAACGCACTTGCCTCAGAAATGCTCCCTTGTTCTTCCCACTGCAGTTTTTCCTTCATCTGCTGGTCTGGGAAAGACTGCTTGCTCCTCTCCTGGTGGAGGGACTGACTCTGCCCATCTGGCAGAAGCACACAACTGTTTGGGGCATTTGTGTGTCTTGTGCAGAACCCCAAACCATTGCAGAACCTTCTTTGGGAGATGAAGGCAGACGTGCACAAAAGGCGGCCCAAAAGACAGTAGTGACACTTCTTTTGTAAAACCAGCCTATTTTCTGCTTTCAATGGACACCATTAGATAATCTTAGATTACAGCAGATAATCACCACTAATCTTAATATGGTTACACAATAACCATGATTAAAGTGACAGACAGGCTGGCCAACACAAAGGTTCCTTTTTGACCCAAATATTGGAATTAATCACACTCGTACCTTCAGTGACAGTTAGTTTTCTATCATTACTCTCCAGCAAATAAACCCCAGGAAAGTCAAACTGTAATTTTAAAATGCATATAAACTTAGCTCCCGGAAGTGTTACTAATAGCACTGAAGAAATCCGACTGCTTACAGATGCATTTAAATTTATGAAAATTACTCTTTATTTTAAATAGAACAGGAAGCAAACTTTCCATTGAAAGATGCCATTCAGAGCACAAGTTTAATATACTCTTGAGTTATGTACACTGACTTCACCCTTTTAATGGATCAGCCTTTCTAGGGGTGTGGTTTCATATTACACTTCATCTGTTATTGCAGGCTACTGCTGAAAGTGGAGGTCCTATTTTCTCATCCTCCCCCTCCGCTTGCTCTAATATTGAGCAGCTGCCCAGTATGAGTCAGATCAGCTTCATGATCTAACAAAAAAATTAGTGTTTTTGGTGGGTTAGCAATTCTGACCATTCAGTGAGCTGATCCAAAGGTTCCAAATCATTCTAGGACCACACAGTTCTTCAGTCACACAAAAGAGACACAAAGCTGGCAAGGAGAGAGCAAAGTCAAAACCTTTCCTTTCAGCAGCAGCCTGTATCATCACAACTGTCATTGTACTGCTCCCACCTACATGTTCCTGCTGCTGTGGCTTAGCAGACTCTTCTCTGAGATGACCCTATACTCTAAGTTCATGGAAAACTAACCCAATTTTAAAGAAGTGTCTCCTCTTCCCCCTTTTTCCCCACATTCCTTCTCCACTGCCCTAGTTCTCATCTGTTCACATGGTAAAGTAGTGCAACCAGTTTACCCAGCAAAAAGCCATTGGTGGGTTGGGTTTTTGCAGGATTAATTTTCTGCTGTTTAGAGCATGGGCACCTGCTATCACAACCAAGAGAAAAAGAGAAAAAGGCACAGCAGGAAGTTGTCCACCTAGTTCAAGGGTGTAACATTGAAACCACAGGCTACGGACACTTCACCATGAAGCATGGCAACTTAATTTCAACCCACCTCCATCAGCAGCATGAGCTACAGAGATGATATTTACAAAGCAGCGGCTCAGGAATACTCAGATGCTCTCTCCTCTGATAAGCAACGGGTCAGGTCATTTAAGGCAATAAATTAATAAAGTACAGAAAGTTTTCCTAGAATGTGAATCTGATTGCACTAAGAACAAAATATAGCTTCACATCCTTTCCTAAGCTAGTCCACAGCTTAATTACATCTCATTATGAATTTAAAGGTGGAAAAACTAAAGAGTCATCTTTAGGGCCAATGTATTTCAAAAGTCTTACCACTGAAACAGGCTCCATGGCTTCTTGCTTGATAGGGACTGGGTCAAACATTAGCATCTTTTTTATTCACCTGTTCTGATACCTCTGATGTTCTGTCCTGCTGGGGAAAGACAAGGTGTGAGAAAGCCACAGGAAACACCCTTATCAATTTTCTGAATTGTAGAGAACTTACCATTTTGTCAGATTAATGTGAATATTTATCCATCTCTAACAGATTTTTTAATCTTCGACTGAATTTATCGCAATTTTTTTCCTTCTAAATTGCTATTCAAACAAAGGGGCATCTGCTCACTTTAATGCAAGCTAATTTGAATTTTTGTTGTGCATGTCAGGACACTAAGACCACAGAATTTTCACTTTCATTAGCTGTCAAGTGTTTTAACACATCACAGTTTAGACCAGGCATTTCTCATCAGCATTAAAACCTCAGAATAATCTTGTTTATACAAGTGAACTGATTCTGGAGAGGATCTCTCTTTCCTAAGAATATTAAGAGAAACACTCAATAGATATCACATACAGTGACACTGATATCAATGCAAAAAAAAAAGATTTAAATTCAAGACTAACTTGGACTACATTCAACATGCTGCAATGACTTAACAGAAAAAATGCATCAGTAATTATGACATAATAGATTTACTGAGAATTCAACAACTATTTGTGCTAACTGTGCAAAATAAAAGCACTTTAAAAAATCTGTTTGCATTCTGTGCAGCTTCAGGGCTTTTTTTTTTTTTCAGTGTTAAACCTTACTTGTCCAACCTCTAAAAGCCTGAAATAAAAGTATTTAGTGTAAAGCATGTCATAACTATCATACTACACATTTGCCATACCTCTTCTGGGTAAAGCCATAAGGGTACACAGAGAAACTACAGGAAAGCAAAGGGAAGTTGTTCGCAATGACATTTAGATGGTGCCAAGCTGTTCACAAATCACTCGAGGTTATACATTATATGACTGATGTCAAAGGGGCAAGTTCTGACCGGACACCATAAATTTCACAGCCCTGCCTGGAAGTGGTACGACCTCTTTTAAGATGCGAGGACAAAAGTAAATGACACAAATTCAATTTGGCCAGTAGATGGCACTGGAAAGAAGCGAATACAGCCAGATTCCACCATCTGCAATTCACCCCACAGGACAGGCTGGAGGCTCACCAACAGGTTCGTAGATGTGGCCGGCAAATTCTCCCAGAAATGTAAATGAACATTTTAAGATGCACCTGCTCAAATTAAAACAGTTCTAATAAGCCTGCACTAATGAGCAATCTTGCAGTTAACATGTGTTTATAGATCAAAATTTGTTAAGAGCTTCCAGAGAAAGATGGCATGAGTTACAAGCCAACCATTAGTTATTCAGGTACATAAACAAAGTTTAAAGACTTTTGGAAATCTATTACAACAGTGTGCATTTTGAATAATGGAAACAAGCAAGCAGCAGAAGTAAATTATAGTATCTTCATAATTCATCTTACAAAAGGTGAAGGCCTGACAAAAACAAATCACAAAACTAAAGTGAAACAAATAACGCAGCTTAATGTAATTTCCAGTTTAAACATAGTATGTAGTTTTCATTTGGGAGCAGTCATGTAAGATGGCACTATTTGCTAAAAGTTGTGATAATTCCGTAAATACCTTAAGTATGTTTGTGAGAAGGTTATTAATAATACTACTTTCTTTGGATGGTTATCTTTTACATAACCATTATCTAAGTTATCTTTTTCAGGTTTTCAACATTTCACATAGCTAGAACTAACATTTCAGAATACTGACTTCCCAGAAATACATCCACATATCTATGCATCATTCATATTCTCACACATTCATCCACATTGTGAAAACAGAAAAGTTGTACTTTTAGACATGAAAAATGTTTACAGTAAAATGTAGCCACTCAGAGCTCCTACATAAGAATTTGGAACTAATTCCTTTCAGGTTTCCAGAAACTTTTGATTTTTAGTTTGTATGTGCATAGATAAAGTGACACACCAATGTGTACTTTAGTGAAGGAATAAAGGAAGGAAGAAAGGAGAAAAGATAGGGAAGAAAGAAGAGGAAGGGGAGAAACAGAGAAAAAAGAGAAGGAAGGGAAGGGAAGGGAAGGGAAGGGAAGGGAAGGGAAGGGAAGGGAAGGGAAGGGAAGGGGAAGGGAAGGGAAGGGAAGGGGAAGGGAAGGGAAGGGAAGGGAAGGGAAGGGAAGGGGGAGGGAAGGGAAGGGAAGGGAAGGGAAGGGAAGGGAAGGGAAGGGAAGGGAAGGGAAGGGAAGGGAAGGGAAGGGAAGGGAAGGGAAGGGAAGGGAAGGGAAGGGAAGGGAAGGGAAGGGAAGGGAAGAAGAAAAGTTTGTTCTAAGTAACTGCAATGATGCTCACTCATCCTTTCTGTAATTTTTTTAAACTGTATTTTCTTCAGTTTAAGAGTCACTCCTTCTCACCTTTTACTCCAAGAAAGTGTGTGAAAAGACACTTGATACACATTTCACATGTCACGCTACATATTTCCGTGTTTCCTGAGATAGCTCTAAATTACTGTACAGGAATTAAGCTGACATAGACAACAGGAAGTGTACTACTCTGAACAGAAGTGAAAAGTAATTCTCAATCTTTCCCAAGTGCAGTCATCTAAGAACAGCAAAGGAAAACTTTACTTTTATGTAAGTTACTATGCTTCATCAGAGTATAGGAATCAATCAATCTTCATCACCTTACTCTTAAGCAGAAGGTTTCTTTTCCCCTTTTGATAGTGACTGGAAACCAATTTTCAAGAAAGGAAAATTAATTAAGATGTAACACTTGGTTCTGTAGGATTGCTACAAAGTCAGTGTAAGTCAGCTTTGGATCTGGCATTTAAAATTTAGCTCAAAAGGATGCTTTTCTGAGGCTGCAAATAAACTCACAAAAACCTGCTCTTTGTATTTAAAAATGATGCTCCAAATTGATAGCCTGGACCACACTCATGAGCAAATATGTGCATGTACACTCACACACGAATAAAGCATGGTACTTCCATTAAAAAGCAGATAGTTTTTCCCAGTATATTTGTAAAATCATGCCTACTAACTCAAAACTTTTCAGTCTTTCTCTCCTAAACATTTGAGAAGGGGGCAATAGGGAAGGTAAACAGTCTTGCCTGTTTCTATTACAGAGGAATGAAAAAACAGTTGGGTTCTACTTTACAGAGTGATTTCAGAATGTACTTGTTTGAAGGCCTGCAAATTGTTTAGTACTTACAAATAATTTCTGGAAAATCAAAATACCATCTCTCATTCTTGAGGTGCCCTGGAAAACCCGATGAGGTGACAACAATATATTAACGTTAAATGTATTAAAAAATAAGAACCTTTGCCTTTCACTGTATTAGGTAAGCTATTTTGCATTAAAGGGTTTTCTCATGTGAGGTAAAAGAATTTAAAATGAATGTAATCTGAAACTAAATAATTAACTACAATCCAGTAAGCAAACATTCCACCCTCTCTTTTTTTTGCTCTCCCTCTTTTTTTCTGCTAACAAGCCACCCAGTTTTACTTTCTTGCCTCCTCCCATTCACTCCACCCTGTGGATCTCTGCCAAGTCAGTCCAACTTGTCCAAACAGGACACAGCTTTTGATAAGATTTTGCTCACACCCCGCACTTCAGAAAGACGAATGAAGCAACTGGGTTTTGCATGCAAATAAGGACAGGTGCAATGTAAAGTCCAGGCAAAGTCCCTCAGTATTCTCCTATCAGAAGTCCAGCGAAGACAGCAAGCCAGAAACACCACAAACTCTGCCCTTATGATCCAATATACAGCAAGGTATCCATTCCAGAAGGGAAATTCATTATTGTTAGAGCTCATTGCCTTGTCAGAATTAAAGACTTCTCAATATTAACTTCCTGACAGGCATATGGTTTATTGTTTCAGAGACATAATTAAGATTAAATGAAAGCTTAAAGGTACTTAGACGTGTATTCTGACAATAAGGGCTTGTAGGGATTATTTACCCTGGATGAAATGTGCAAAGTGGTTAAAAAATGCCCTCAGACTACACATCTGCACTGCAGAGCAGCTGGAAAAGGGCAACCACAGCGCAGCTACTCCCAGCAGCTCTGCACATCTACCTTCAAGGTCCACCAACTCCGCAGGCCTGTTATGAAATGAAAGGGTGGGGTGGAGGGCCAGTTTTGACTGCACATCCAACAACAAAGGTTTATTCTAGCATAAAGCCTGTGCTCTCAATAAATACCTGGAAAAGCAGTCAGTGACTGACTTTTGTTGCAGACAGGGGGGTGGTGACCATACATTCTGCCCCTCTTCACTCTGCCTGAGAACATATATAGGGTTTATTTCCTCAGTCTTTGTGCTGGAGGAAGCAAATGAATGCTGCCCCATGTACAGCAAGTCTTTGTCCTAGAAGCTTCAAGGTATGATTGTTATTGTCAGTATAATTACAGAATAATGCAATGGTATCTGCTAAATTAGCACTGCATGAGTGCCCTCTGCAAAGAACTGCAGCTCTTGCAGCACTGTCTGAATCCAGGAGCCAACATTAAGTCCCATTGCAAAAGCTCTTCAGTCCAAGCACTTTGGGACTCTTTGGGTTGCTCTGAACCTATGGCTTCTGTGAGCCTCAAGTCAAACTTCCTCTGATACAAGGGAGAAACAATAGTATCAGAAGATTCTCCACTGATGAAAACCAAAAGGGAAAGGAGGTTTTCCAAACCCAAGTGAGTAGTCTTCAATGGAACCTCTAAAGAGTTTGACAGAGAGGAACCAGTTTCTGAGACCAACATTCCCTGCAGAAGGTACAGAAACTGTTTTCCAGAGCTCATAACGTGTTTGCACTTTACTGTACCAGTTGCTCATCAAGACCTGAGTCAGCAAAAAAGTGTTTCTGAAGTTCCATTAACTTTAATGGGAAGTAAGCAAGTGCTTAACTGCACTTGACCCCAAAATAGCAGCAGGCAAAGAAGCTCTCCAGCTCAGCACAGCAGACTCAGCCAAATCAAGCAAGAGCAGTGGAAGGAACAAAGGTCTAGACACCGTGCTGTGGGAAGAGACCAGAGCAGCCAGACCGTAAGGAACAGAGCAGAAGGAAAATCATTAAGAAGCAGCACACCAAGAAAATATTCTACTGATCAACAGCTCTCTGTGTTTATTTGCTGGATTTCCACTGGATAACAATAATAATTGTTGAAACAGTTAGAATATTTTGTAAAAGAAAACAGTACCTAGGCAAAAATTTTCTCCTTGAAGTTTTATTGATAGGTATTAGGAAAAAGAGCATTTCTACACAATTCTGGTATTTAGTATTTCAACTACTTTTGCTTCTTAGCAAAGACTTGAAAATCTTTTATCTTTATCCTTTCAGGACTGCAAGCAGGCTGAAAAACTTGTGTTTTGCACTTGTGCATCATAACTTTGTTGATGTCACCTTGTTTGACCTAGAACTTCTTTGACATAATCATTTATCACCTGTGTAGCAGACTAATCAGTATTTCCATTAAAATTCTGATAATACTATTGCAGGATCTTTGAAGCCATACGCCTAGAAATGGCTTTCTTGTATCCAAAAATCTTGGGCAAAAATATTTTCAAAGTGCTTGTTAAGAAAATATCTTTACCAAGGAAAAACTGAGCCCATGTAAACCTTGTTCAATCTTCAGCTCTATAATTACTGAACCTAAGAGGAGAAAGAAAAGCTCTTGAGGCACCTCCATTAGACAATATTCTCCCTTATCAGGGCAGACTGCTGTCTGGTTTCCTGTCTCAAGCTACTTCTTAGAAGGAGAAACAGTCTAGTAAGGATAGAAGATCAGACTTTTGAAAACAAGTGAAGTATGTGGAATGGTATGATAATCTTTCTGTTCCAAACTGAACTTCATTTTTTTTTTGTTGTGTTTTTCTTAAGAGATTAATTTTTAAGATAATTTAAAAGGAGAAAGAGTAAACCTTTTTATTATGAGGGAAAAATGACAGAAAATACTGTTCTCTTATGTGAAGGGTTCTGCTATTTCAGGAAATGTGAGAAAGAGATTAAACATTTTTTATAGCATGGGAAAGAAGAAAGAAAATCTAATCCTAGAGAAAGGATGTATACATTTATGAATAATAGCCTAAATGATTAATTTGAACAAGGATCGGAATACAGGGCAAATGTTGATGAACTTCTATGTACCTATGGAAATGAAAATAAAAACTACCAGGGAGAAGAGGTGGACAGTGTAGTGGATAGAAATGTTACAGTGATCAGAGCAGCTTACTCTTTAAAAGTGGAAACTCTGTCATGTCTTCATGATCAAGTTAGTTTGTTGGTAACACACACTGACTGCATGACAGGCAGACCATGCGTTTGGTTGGAGGTTTTTTCCCTTCTGAGTTAGTTTACTATTTAAAACCTGTTGGAGCTTTGTCTTTCCATTTGGCTGATCTACACTTACACTTCCTTCCCCTGGGAGATATCACCTACGGCTACAAAACCCTCAAAGGAAGCTTTGGCATCAAGTGAATGCTTCATGGGAAAGAGTTAAATCTCTCCTAAAACCAGCTCTGCCAAACTTCATATTCTGGATTGGAAGCAACTAGCCTCAGAATGAAAACACAAAGATTTAATGCTGACAGCATAAAAGAACTCTAAAAGACTTCCTGTTAATGGTGTTAATTAATATTTAAAAGTTGGTTTACAAAAATTATTGTAATTTTAACCTCAGTTCCCTATTTTATAGAACTTCTGGCTACAAAAAGGTGTGAACCACAAAATTTACTGCATTTATTATACAGCAGTTTCCAATATTAAACACAGTTAAATGCCACTCTTTTCCTCTGTCTTTGGAAAAAAAAAAGATTAACTGTTTGAAATCTTGGGCAAATTAACAGTACAAGAATTAAAATATGTAATCGTGTTCTAATGGATAAACTCATCCACAGTGTTCTAAAACGAACAGAAAACCAACAAAACAAAAACAACTGAGAGCAACAAATTGAAATAATCAATAAACAACTTACCAAAACTGTGTAGCCAAATACTTCTTTTTATCTGGATTTCTGAACAGACAAAAAACAGTTTGCTGTAAGTATGTGCACATAATCCAATAAAAATTATTTTTTCACATATAATTAAGCTCTGAAAGAAGTTTAAAGTGTGTGTTTCAGATATTTCCTAAAGATACCTGCAATGATCTCACACAGCTAACCTGCAGCAACCAGAAAAGAGCAGGAGCTAAAAGACTACTTTAAAAACTATTGGGGGGAAGAGAGTAAAATGAAAAGGTGGAAGTATTTCTGTGTGTACAGAAGCCATACATATTCCAGCCCATAAGAGACAGAGAAGAGTAAACACTCCATCTCGCGTTTTCACCCAGGGCACACAGAGGTTAATGCAAGTCTTTCTCTCGATTTCAATGAACTTTGGCTTGGGTCCCTTAGCTCTTCTTCTGTCAGATCCAAAGCAATAGAAAGATTCGTGTTTTTCTCAATTTCCTCTCAATTTTCACTATATCTGCCTGCAACAGGGTGAGGGGGAAAGATAAATATAAAAACAGGAGTAAAACAATTACTGTTATGCCTACAGAAATGCAAAATGTGGGAGTACTTATTAATGCCAAAGATAAGTTAGACAGCGGTGCCTCATTTTCTTTATTACATCTGGAAGACAATGAATCTTTTAGTCTGTATAAGGAGAAAATACCTACTCCTTTTGAGATTTGGAAATACGAAGTGCTTATAGTGGGCCATTCAGGTTGAGTAACAGCCGAAGCCAAAACCCTCTCACAACTATGAGCCTACAGATGTGGACTTTTTTCTCACTTATACTCTTTATACATCAATGCAACTCTGTGACTTTAATGGAGCTATTCCAGATCAGCTGATGAGCAAGCGAGAGCAGAAAACTGGCTCACAACTTTCTGGAGACTTGAGCTCAAGTTTTCAGTGAACAGAGTGAAGCTCTCCAGTTCACCCCCTTACTATACTGGAGTCGAGGGCGCGCGTTAAAGGTTAACTTGGAAACCTCGTTATGACATAACATAGGCATCTTAAGCAATCCCGAGTGTGTAGAGACACGATAACTCATCGGGTGGGGATTGGGAGTTGAGGGGCAGTGACAAGGGGCCTGGACGAGGCTACCGAACTGCCAGAAAACAGCCTGAAACAGGAAAGAGCACCACATATGCCACTTGGAATGTGTGACGCAAACCCCAGCCTTGAAACAAAGAACAGGAAACAGCTCTGCTGGCTGCGCTGGGGAGAAAGCACAGAGAAACATTTAGGCGGCCCTCCCTGACCCTATATTCATGAGCAGCTGGAGTCTTTTAAAACAACAACAGTGGGTGGAGGTGTTTGTTCATTGGGTGTGAATAAAAACACTGTCCTTATGCAGGGGACCTGCCCTATTTACAAACAGGCTCCCTTAAAATGAGGGAGCAGGAGATTTTAAGACACCACAGGTCAGGAGGATTCACTGAAACCTTCCCTTAGACCAGTTGGTTTATTACTGTATTTACAGAATGCCAGTAGCTAAACAGAGCTCTGGCTTCATGACATCAACGAGGCAGCACCCAGCCTGGCAGCAAGCACCTTCTTCGCAGGCAGAGCTGAGGGATGAGACCGTGACAGGAAGGATTTGTAAAGCTTGGGTCTGCTCCTGGACAGTGGCTCACTCACGCTCAATACTGTTCCATAGCTGAGGACCAACGTCACTCAGTACACCCAAGAATATTTTTCTAAGCCATCACACGCTTAGCCTTTCACATCCCTGTTTTCATACACACTCAAGACTTCATTTCAGAATTTGATTTCCCATGAATTTACTACTTTTATTTTTGACGCACCCAAATATACAGCTGAATAAATGAAATGAGCTGAAGCCGAGGAATAGCACAACTTGTCTAGATTTCATGCAGCAGAATAACTTCAACACTTGTTTTCCTTCAAAGCTGTGGTCTCAAATACTCTCTCTTCTCTTAGGTACCTTGCATCAGTTATTTATATACCACGGGTGGGACATCTAATATTATCAAATGTGAGAAAGTGTTACAGCAAATTACGTGGATGAGTACCACAGCAACACCAATGAATGCTGTGGGGTTTCGAGGTTGGACTTTAATAACGAACACAGGGTAAAAACTGGCTAATACAGCATCTACACAGCAACGTGTGGGTGTAGGTTTTTTGCCAATAGTATCAGTTCCTTACTTCTTCATACTGAATAACTGGAAATATAGGTAATTTGGTGATTGTATAACATCTCTATTACTGCTGAATCTTCAACTCATCTCACTCACCTTTACATCACTATTTATCTGAAAGCTTTTGCTTTTGGCTAAACAGGTGTTACCTAGGTCAAATGCTCACAGTACCTAAGGGCTCCCTTGCAGCTCTGCAAATTGGAGGAAATTTTGCTTGGATTCTCAGGGAAGGGATAGACCATTTAGCATTCTTTCCTGCCCCCACCCCTTGCCCTGACCCCTAGTCTCTCTTGTGATCTGTACCATAACTATAACAAGGTGCACAGGGAAAAACCACAGGAATATTTGCCTGCTTGTGAAAAAGAAGCTAGTCAAGTCAGCTTCAGGTTTTTTATATTTTGATGCTAGACAATAACAATTTATTCTTAAAAATACAAGGTGAAAGCTAATTTGAAATAAGTATCATCTGGATTATCAAATCCAGATGTAATTCCTTTCACACAAGTACCAGTTGCTCATGTGATTATCATGCCAGTGTATCTTAAAAGTATTCGATGGAAAAGTCACTAGTCAGCAGCCATATAACTCTTTGTTTTCAATACAGGTAATGTATATTTATGAATATTAGTTTAAATGAAGTCTTCAGAGCTCTCCTATCAGATACCCAAATTCAGCTTTTCCCGACAATTAAACCTTCAGAGTTCAGTTCCACAACCAGTGACACCTCCCGAATTTTCAAAGGTGAGGAAGTGAATAAAACACAGCAGACAGTGCAGGTACAGTACCTGAACCAAAAGGGAAGTGTACAAAACAACTTTAATGTATTTCTGTATGTAACTCGGGAACGACCACTTGAGCTACTCTGAACTAGGTCTTTCTCCCAAGCTCCGGTTAAGGTGCTGTGATCTCCCAGCGCAGGCTCGCGTTGCTGAGCCTTCTTTTGCCAGGGCTCCCCTAGCTGTGCCAGGCACTCACCTCACAGCAGTCCAAAGCAAGTAACTCCTATTCCCCTTTCGGTTAAAGACAAATAAACAGAGATCCAGGAAAAAAAAAAAAAAAAAACAACAAACAAAAACCCACCAACAAATGGCATCTAGCAAAGGCAAGGTTATTTCTAACTCCACATTTCACTGCTGTGCTGTCCCACGTTTTACCTTCGCCTGCATGACGGCCAAGCGGTGCTAAGGTGACCTGACAATACGAGGGGCAGACTTTTGAGAACCGATTTCATCCTAGACTTCACCAGGAGTTAAACGGGGGACATGGCGCCTGCCGATCCGCTCCGCGCTACGGGTGGGACACGGCCCGGACACGAGCTCCTACCCTGCCATCTCGCCCGTCGCCCGCGGAACTGAGCGAACCCGCTGTACTTTCCACCTCGGTTTGGTCGGGCACTGTATCCCGCTCAGGATCCGATGGCACTTCAGTCTCTGCCCGAAGATGCGCCTGTCCGGCCCCGGCGAGAGGCCGGGGGCTGCGGCCGCGTTGGGCGGGAGAGCGGCCCCGAGGGGCGGGCGGCCCGCGGGCCCTCCCGCCGAGGACAGGCGGGCGGGGAAGGGCGCCGGGGGAAGGCGCCCCCCCGAGCGGCCCCGCCGGCCACACAGGTGCGCTGCTTGCCCGGCGGGCGCGGCGACACGGCGGCCCTGCGCCCCCGGCTCCCGCCGGCCGCACAGCGAGTTTCCCGGGTGCCGCGGAGGGAGTCCCGCTCTGAGCCCCCGCGGCAAGTCCTGCTCCCCCTTCCCAGCAACTGCGGCCTGACGGAGACCCAGTTCCCGCCACCCCCGGGCGGCTGCGGCTCCCGCGGCGTCACCTTGCCGCCTCGGGCTCCGCACTGCTCGCAGCGCCTGGAAACTTTCCTTGTCCGCACCTCATCCCGCAGCCGGCACAGCCCGGCCCCCGCATTACCCCCGCCCTCCACACTTACGCTCGGCGGGCGGTGCGGGGCGCGCCGCGATTCCGTCGGCTCCCGCAGCGCCGGGGGTCGCGGTAGGTGGCGGGGCTGGGGGCGCTCCCGTGGGACCGAGGGCGCGAGGCCGGCGTGTCCCGCGTCCCCGCGGCTGAGGCGCCTCGGGCGGTGTCTCCGGGTCTGTGTGCGAGGAGGAGCAGCGCGCTCCCCGCCCTCCGCCCGCTCGCCTTCCCCCCGGGCTCCTGGCACCGGGCCGCGCTGTCACATGACGCCGGCGGCCGCTCGCCCTGCCAGGCTCCCCCGGGCCGGCGGGGTGAGTGGCGGTGGGAGGGTCACAGCAGGGAGCGCGGCCGGGCGGGTCCCCGCCCGCGGGGTGGAGGCTCCGCCGAGGGGCCGGGGCAAGTCACCACTCACAAACAAGCGGGCACGCACTGACTACGCGCCCACCCTGCCTCCCGGGGGCAGACAGCCTCTCACAGACACTTAATTAACCCCAGCAGCCTGGGGAGGAGAGGGGAGGGGAACAGGGCCGCCCCACCGAGAAACCTGCCCGTCCAGCTCCTCCTCCCCGCCCGTGTGTCAGGCAGAGGCGTGCACCTGGCAGCAGCCCTGCGGCAGGGCGCACCCCTCCCTGCTTCCCTCCCTCCGCGTCCACCCCAGCCGACCTGCGGCGGCAGCAAAACAACAGCAACACCCAGCGCCCGGGGGGAAGGAAGGGAGGTGCTCACGCTGGGCCGCTGCCGCCGAGCTGGCTTCGCCAGCGGGGGCTGGGAAAGGGCGCGGGGCGACCGCTCCCCGGCCCTGCCGCCGCGGGCTGCCTGCGCCGCGCCCCGTCGCGCCGAGGGAGGTGGCGGGGCCGGGCGGGGCGAGGGCCGGAGCGCGGCAGGCGTGGGCAGAGGTGTCGGCGCGGCTCCGCCCCGGCTTGGCGGCTCGCCCGCCGGGACCGCCGGCTGCTGAGGCCCGTGCCGGGGTGGTTTTTATGGCTGCGCTCAGCCCGTCGTGCCCGGGGTGCGCTGCCGCCGGAGGAAAGGGGCTGGCTGGGAGAGGCGCTGCCAGCTTCCCTCGACTCGGCCCCCGTCGCCAGAGGCGGCGATCCCCTCCCTCCCCCACCCGTGCCGCCCCTGCCTGCCCAGCCCTGCGTCTGGCACCCGCCCGGGGCAGGTGTGTGTGCGTGACCCAGCCCGCCCCTTCTCCGGGCTCCGCTCGCAGCGGGAGGGGCAGGAGTGGGGAGCGGCGCGGGGCCGCGCTGCCCGAGGGGGGGCCGCGCTGCGGGGCCGCTCCCGGCACGGGTGATGCGGGGTGCGGCGGGGCGCTGGCTCTGCCCCGGGACCGCGCTTGCTGCTCGAGACAGTTTTCAGCGGAGTGCACTGTACGCGCCCTCTATAAAATGGGAGGCACTGACAACCCCAGATAACCGAGGGACTTCACTGGGAGCAATACTTTAAAAAAAAAAAATTTAAAAAATTTAAAAAATGTATCCTGGCTGACTGTATCAATTCCACTGGTTAGGGAAAAGTGCTGCTGCCAGTTCACTGTAGTGTGCTTACATGGTTATAGTGTGCCGTATAAAATCATATTCTCTCCTTACTGATGTATGGTACCTAACCATGAGACCAAGGAAGAGGCAAATGCTGTGCTTGGCAAGGCCCTGTCCAGTGCTAATTGCGTGGACAGATGAAAAGCCAGCAATACTTCATGTGGACGGACAGGTCATCCTGCAGGTCTCCATTTACATGCTTTGTTTCGTAGGTAAAGTCAGTGGAAGGGGCTGAGTATTTCTGGCTCTGCAGAACCAGTCTATGTATATAACTGTCTTAATAGGACCCTAATGTAACATACCTGTTTCTTTGTATATTTGGGTTGAAATTTCTGTTCACTTTGGTTCTTACTGACCCAGTCAATAAGGCAGTAAAAGCAAAGCAAAGAAGGAAGGGGAAAGGATGGGGGAAGTATTTTCAAACACACAGCTGTGCACACATGTTCAGTCTATGTCTTTATTGCTAGGATGTTTTAATAAATCCCCTGACTTAACTTGCTAGTCTGTATGGCTTTAAAAAAGCAAATTAAGACACCAATCTGAAGCCCTGAAGGGTATGACTCAGTGACATAACAATAAATTTTAGTATCTCCTGCTAAGTAATTACACCATATCATGTCACAACAAGGTATTGTTGAAATACTATCATGTAGCTCATATAGTGTCAATTTTTTTATTATAAGCCTGTAAAATAAACAGAATGCTGTGTTACACACATGGGCATAAAATACTTCATTAAGGCTGTGAAAAGGAGTTGCTGTAGTTTTCTTGCATGAACATGCTCAAGATAAAGTAGGTACGTCCCAGTTTGCGTTCTTTTATTCTGGGAATTAGCAGAGGTTAAACAGCTAACTGGAACCCTTAGGTCAGAGGCAGAACTGTTTTGATGTCAAATAATGAGAAATGCCAAAATATTTAGTAGTAGCCAGCATGCTGCTCCTGGTGAAGTCACTGGTTTTCTTGCTATTATCTAGCTCTGGCGTCAGGTGAACCTGTTTTAATCTGGTATAGTTTTACTGTCTTCTTGTGAAGTGGAAGAGGAGAGGGAGGATCAAGAATGATGCTTTTGCACTGATTGTACACCTCTCAGAATTTTGTTGCCTTCCTGTGTTCTTTTTTGGCAAGTTCAAATTCTGAAGGGAGCAGAATCTTACTGATTTTAGTGGAAATTGAAAAACCAGAAGGGAGAAGCTGGGAGAAGAGAGAGTCCTTGCCATCTGGTTAGCAGACCCAGCAGTTTTAACCAGGTCTGGAAGTGTTTCTAGATCAAAGGACTGGTTGATGGCAGCCCTTAACATCTTCCAGCACAACACCTCTTCCATCTCTGCTCTAACCATCATCCCCACAGAATGCTTCTGTCTCAAAATGGAAGGAAGAAAAGTGGTATGTAAGTCCTTGGTATTGAAAAAAAAAGGAATAATGCTGCTCGGGTGTCCTTTGGTTTGTAGCACCTGCCATGAGCCCTTGCAACAAGGTGCAGCATTTAACATGATGGGGCCTTGAGGATCCATAATCCCAAGCATTAGGAAGAGTGTTGGCACGTGCAACTTTCTGATATAAGCAGACAGGAGGTGTTATGTAGAGTGGGTTGAGGGGAACGTATGGATCTCTGGTGTGAACAAATCAGTATTAAAATGTTAAATGAAAGGGTATAATATGTTCAGATGTCTGTTAAAAGCCCAAATCCAGCTATTTGTCAAAATGAACTCTTGCTACATTCAGCTAAATTGCCACTGTGATAAATGTGACTGTTCTGTCACATTTCTGACATATTCTGCTTCCCAAAAATCAGTTAAAAAAATAAAAGAAATACTTAAGAATTCTGTGTACTTTTTAATTCCTAAATTCAACTTCAGGTTATGAGGTGAATTGGAAGTAGTTTGCTGGATCCAAGCAATACAATTGTTAAGCTGGCATTTCTTCCAAGTTGTTCTGTGCTACAAAATGTAATAGATGTATAGTCAGTGAGTGGTATTTATGCAGGGAAAATGTCCATTGCAATCAGTGGGCTTTTTCCTTAGTCTACAGATACATGTTTGAAGGTTTTGGAGATCTGTGTATAAACTTACTGTGTTCTGCAGAGTTTCAGGTCAGATAGTCACCTCACACATCTAGTACTCACTGAACAGCTTCTGGAAGGAAGGAGTGAGAGGTCATCACATAGCCAGGAATATTCATTACTTTTGTTAAACACCGTTCACATTTTGGAAGAACCATAAATTTCACACTTAAAATGCTATTAATTTATTGCACCCCAAATGTTTAATCTCCACAGTATGGTGAGGATACATGCTCTAAGTCCAAGCTGTTAGAAATGTAGACGTTGAGGCAGTATGAATTTGAATAGAAGCTTAAATGACTTAAAAGCTTAGGTATGTTTGCGCTGCAGTCACAGACATACCTGAGCTGGTTTAAAACTAGTCAGCTGGGGAACTGGTAGCAATCTAGCTGTGGCAGTGTGGACCTTGTAGCTGGAAAACATGCCCAAAAAGCTAGGTAAATACTTGAGTGGTTAGGCTGGCCTGAGCTCAATGGCCAGACTACTACCAGTGCCCAAGACAGGTAATTTAAAGCTTGCCTGGCTGTATGTACACAGTATTGCAGTCACATCACTTGTGACTATAGCATAGACATCTCCTGTGAATCCTGTGACTCAGCCTTGTCTTCTGGCAGATGGTTCCCATGCTGTTCTGGGAGTTTTGTGGCTAGTGTCAATTCAGCGGTCCATGGGAAAGGACTTTGAAGGTATTTAAAAGCTCTCAGCACAACGTCAGATGCACCTTCATTGCATTCAAACTTCCCATGTTGTAACGGTGGGCTCTCATCTTGTAGCCACTTGAGCACGTGAGCAACCTGTGAGTCAATCTGCATGTCTGCATAATTGGGACCTTCTTGTTTGCTTGGAGGAAGGGCAAGGCAAGGGTGAGTAGCCAGGCTTCCTGGCTCTGTCATCCAGGTGTGGACAAGAGGAAACCACTGGAGGAGCTTGGGCAGAACTGGTATTGAGGTGCATGGGGCCTAGGGCTGTGGCTACTGTGTGAACCCCTCCCTGCCCCCCTCCTGCCCACACGTGGATGATGAGTCTTGCTGCCTGACCTGGCCCAGGTTCCTCCTCCTCCTCCCTGTCCCTTCCTGTGGCCCTTGGACCAAGACAACTACTGTAGTTCCTCATCCCTGAAATGAATACACATTTTGTGCAGAAACAAATTTCAAACACCACAAAACAAGGTTCTTTTGTGTTCACCGCCTCACACAAGGAAAGGATGGATGACTGCTCTTTCTAGTTAAAACCACCAAGTCACACATGACTGCTTTTAACAAAAATCAGCCCTCTGAGGGCCAGCCCTCAAGCCCACTGCAGCAATCAAAATTACAGAGAAAACATGTGGGGACTGGGATGTTGTGTGTGTTCAATTTCTTGTTATATGTTGATGTTTTTAAGAACAGGCATGATTTTGTTTCAGGTGCAATGACTACTGAAGGCTGCTGAGCTTGAATTTCATTATTTGAAGTGTAGGAAGATGGTTGAATTTAGTAGTGATGTCCAAGATGTAGTTGAGAGACACTTGAAGTTTTCATAGCAGAAAGAATAACAACAATTTTGGATGCAGGAGCAGATATGTATGTGTGAAGATTGATGGGTTTGGAGACCAAATCTTCATCAAGCTTATGATGATGGATGACGTTATAATTGAGAATGATCTTGTCTAGGTGCCCTGTCTCTTAATACTGTTCTTGAGCTTTATTTCTCTAATTATGTTTTTCCTCAGTAGTGGGGCTGGAATCTCTCCTCAGAGTATATAACAGGAAACAGAAAGATAATGTGGTTCTTCTCTCGTGCAAAAAAATATGCAGTCAGTGGTTTGGTTATAAAAGGTTTGTTGCTTTTAGTCTATGTTCAGTGGTCCTTCCCAACAGAAAGCAATGGAAAACACATGGATAAGAAGTGAGTTACTCTGTTGACTTTTACTGTATAATGATTTGTTCTGTGTTCCAAAATATGCTCTGGAAGTCTTGAAATGATGGTGTATTGTGTTTGCATGGCCAGGTTTTGATAGTGGGGGACTACAGAGGTGGCTTCTGTGAGAAGCTGCCAGAAGCTTCCCCCATGTCCAGCAGAGCCAATGCCAAATGGCTCCAGGACAGCCGTGCTGCTGGCCAAGCCTGGGCCAATTAGAAATGGCAGTAACGACTCTGTGATAACATATCTAAGAAGGAAGAAAGTTATTGTGCAGATGTAATTGCAGCCAGAGAAGAGTGGGGCAAGAATATGTGAAAGGAACAACTCTGCAGACACCCAGGTCAGTGGAGCAGGAGGAGCAGGAGGTGCTCCAGGCACCGGAGCTGAGATTCCCCTGCAGCCCATGGTGCAGACCATGGTGAAGCAGCTGTGCCCCTGCAGCCCATGGAGGACCACGGGGATGCTGAGATCCACCTGCAGCCCGTGGAAGAGTCCCACACTGGAGCAGGTGGATGCCTGAGACAAAGCTGTGACCCCCATGGGAGACTTGTCCTGGAGCAGGGTCCTGTCAGGGACCTGCAGACCCATGGAGAGAGGAGCCCATGCTGGGTCAGGTTTGCTGGTAGGACTTGGAACCCCTTGGGGGACCCACGCTAGAACAGCCTGTCCTAGAAGGACTGCACCCCGTGGAAGAGTGACCTGTGTTGCAGCAGCCTGTGGAGAACTGTTGCCTGTGAGATGGACTCAACACTGGAGAACTGTCTCCTGTGGGAGGGAGCAGGGGAAGGACTGCTTTCCCTGAGCAGTGGCAGAAGCAACGTGTGATGAACTCGTAATCTTCATTGCCTGTCTCTCTGCGCTGCTGGGAGAGGAGGTAGAGCTGGGAAGGAGGGAGGGGTAAGGGAATGTGTTTTTAAGGTCTTATGTTACTTCTCATTATCCTGCTCTGATTTTGTTAACAATAAATTCAGTTAACATCTAAAATTCAAGCCTGTTTTGCCCATGACAGTATTTGGTGAGTGGTCTCTCTCTGTCCTTAACTCATGAGCCCTTCGTGGTATTTTCTCTCCCTTGTCCAGCTATGGAGGGGAACGATAGAGCAGCTTTGGTGGGTGCCTGGCATCCAGCCAGGGTCAACCCATGGTAGATGGGAAATTGAGGGAAGTAATTCTGCTCTTTGCTATTCTCAGAAAATCTTATAAGGCATCAGTTAGATAGAAAGTGGAATTGTTAACAGATCAAAGTTGACTTTGCTGTGCAAAAAGTAACTTAGATGTGTCTGTTTATGTCTACTAAGAGTCCATATCATGTAAAAGTCATTTGACTTTGCTCAGTTAAGCAGCTCAGTGGAGTAGTGCCAGGTTACTCCTAGGGGAAAACCAGGTCTTGGATATTCCAGGAGATAGTTACGGCTATCTAAGTGCAGTAGTCTATAGTTAAAGCTGCTAGACCTTCAGTTATTACTTATTTGCTTGACTGATGGGAAAATATATACATTTTAAGCTATTTTCTTGAGGAGTTTTTTTGTTTAATTTAAGAATTTATTTCCCTGTTTTGTTGTGTTCTATTATGCATGGCTTTATATAACTTGAGTAGGAGACAGATTGATCTTTGGCAGTTTCATATATCCAGAGATCACAGGTTTTTATGTGTCCTGCAAGAATGGAGGAACAATTTTGGGTTTAATTTGGCCAATTGTCTTAAAATATGGAGGATGTTAACACTCCTTTCACATTTGGGGACTTGGTTTGCCTGTGTAGTTTAGGATATACTGTCAGGAATTAGAGTCCAGTTCAGGTCTGATGTAACTCTATTGACTTACTGGAATTTCCACAGTCACAAATGACTCATAATGCTCAATATTTAAAAACAAACTCCAAAAGCATGCAATTTTGGGAAACAATGTTTGGTTTGGTTTGTTGTTTTGGTTTTTTTTTTCCTTGCAAAGCTGGTATTTTATGAAAAAGATATACTAGAAGGATTTGAAAAGTTAATGTAGAACCAAAAAATGTTGTACCTCTTTTATGCTAATGTTATTGAATGCTTACTGAAAAGTTAGCACATTTCTTTGATGAATTGTGAGGCCATGAAATGACTTATCAGACAAAATGTAGAATTTAATGCATTTGACTGAAGAATGTACTGAAATTGGTAAAATATTGGTTCCTTCTCTTGCTGTTTGAAAGACCTTTGCAGACTCTGACCAGTTTGAACTAGCTACCATCTTTAGTTGATTTGTGTAAGTTAAAAATATCACTGTATAAAAAAAGTATTTCAGTAAAGGCTGTGACATCCTGGAGAAGAAATGTTGTCAGGAGACCTAAGAGCAGCCTCCTGAGCATTGGACATTTCTGAGGAGCACACTGTGGAAATGGGAGACAGTGGTTTCCTAAAAATGAGGGAGTGGGGGAGGGGAATTCTAGCCAAAATGAGAATAAACATTGTTTTGTTGTGAAGTTTTGGAACAAGTTGCCCAGAGAGGCTCTGAAATGTTTTCGAAAGGTTTTCAGGATCTGACTGGAAAAAGTCTAGAGAAATCCGTTCTAAACTCAGAACCTGTTCTGAACAGGAGTTTGGACTAAACCACCTCCTGAGGTCCTTTCCAGTCTGACCAACCGTGTGATTCTTTGCTTCTGCATTAAGTACCACTGTTCGGGGAAGATAAGGATCATTATGTATACTTTAAAATCAGGCTGTTCATGGCAACTTCTAGCTATAAAATGTTGTGCTTGTTAGAAAGAAAACCTGAATGAGAACAAATTGCAAGTTAAAATTATCATAATGCAGGCATTAACAACAAAGTAAAGGAATAGCCAGTGGCTACTGTCTTACATACCTGTATGTAGTACTATATGCTCCAGCAAGAATGGCATCTGTTGGTTAAAAGCTGAGAACAAGTGCTGTTCCCTATTTTAACCAGCAATAATATTATTTTTTATTTTACTGCATGTTCTAAGTATTAAAAGCAAAAAAAAAAAATTCTAGGAAAATACATAATCTCAAAAGTTTTAAAAAATTTTATCAGCATGTCTATTTTTTTTAAATGTAACTTCTGTTTTCATGATATTCGAAATTACTTTTGTAAGGCAATGATATTTAGAATTTCAGTGTATATAAAAAAAAGATTAAGGGGTGATATCAACTATAGTGTGAAATATATACCTCTTCTATGAAATTTAATTTCTTTGCCTTCTACACAGATAGCTAATAATGCCATTATTGATCCACCTATTTTAATGAAAAATTATTTGACAGAAAATTTTTAATTACATACTTAGAAATACAGTTTCTGCAGTAAGGAAAATATATGTCTCTATCTGCAGAGCAAAATTCTATACTCATAAATTAATGGGAGAAAATGCCTGTTTGATGACTATTGCTTTGACCACCTGTACCTCACATGTCCAACTACAGTATGAAGGCTAGATGAAATTTCACTTATACAGTATGGGTATATTGAGACAGTACAGCCAGCAGAAACTTGAGGTGAGGATTATCTTGTAGGTCTGGTTTTTCATCCTAGCTAGGGTGTGTAACCTTAATAAGTAAGCCAAATAATTACTTATTTACAGATTCAGCAAATAGTAAGGTCACACTGGCATTTCTGAGCAAAGAACGACACTGAACTGATTGGTTAAAGTGGCCTGAATTTGTTTGAAATACTCCAGTAGTAGTTATATTCAAGCAAAATCCTATGGGATTGTAAAAGAAAAGGTAGTCAGATAGAAGGGGATGTGGCATTCAGAACATCCAAAGTCATGGAGGGGGGGTTACTACATAGGTATCCTGTCCACAGCTCAGTTTATGGTTCAGGATTTCATTAAGAAAGTGAGTGACATTAAAATGATGTGAAAGTAAAGAAACTATTTCACAATATGTGCAAGTCTTTCAGTTGTTCTCATAGCTTCTCCACTGCAACAGGAAAAGCATTTGTACAGAATATTTTGCCAAACACTTTCAAAATTTTTCATTAATCTGATAAAACAATCACCAGAAAAACATCTACCAGTCTAAGCTTTGAGGGAAAACTCACCATTTCTGTTCCTTAATCTACATCACTTCATGCTAGTATTACGTTTTCAAAAAAGACCAGGTTCTTTTTAAGTCCTCGGGTTTTCAGTGTGTATCTCGAAACAGTTTTGAAGGAATCAGTTTGTCAAAAATTGGGAGCCATGGTTCAGCTGCAGCTGGTAACTAGGTACGGCACAGCTGCTTGCTGCGCCCTGGCCCCCAGCGTGATGGGGAGAAGAATTGGGGGGAAAAGGTAAAACCTGTGGGTTGAGATAGGAACAGCCTAATCATAGGAATAAAATATAATAATAATAATATTATAGTAATTGTAATGAAAAGGGAGGCAACAAAAAGAAGAGACAGCAAAATAAAACCTAAGAAACACAAATGATGAACACTATAATTGTTCATCACCTGCTGACGAATGCCAGGCCTATCCCTGAGCAGCAATTCACCCCTCCCCCACACAGTTTGTATACTGAGTGTGGCACTCTGAGGTATGGAATATCTCTTTGGCCACTTTGGGCCAACTGTCCTGGCCATGCTCCCTCTGTTCTTCTTGTGTACCACCTTGCTGGCAGAGGATGGGCAGCTGAAAAGTCCTTGACTTAGAGTAAGAACTGCTCAGCAACAACTAAAACATCAGTGTGTTATCAACATTATTCTCATACTAAATCCAAACCCCAGCCCTGTACCAGCTATTAGGAAAAAAAATTAACTCTATCCCAGCCAAAACCAACTCCCAGGACAGTAGGGGAGGCAATACATCATAGAAATTGTTCTCTGTTGGCATTTCTCGAGGCAAACTGGGCTTTTTAAAATTTGGTTGGTTGGTTTGTGGGGTTTTTTTTTAAGGATTTTATTTTATTTTATTTTATTTTATTTTATTTTATTTTTGGTAACAGAAGGAGGAAATAGAATTGAAATGCCTGTATATATATATATATCTATGCACTACAAGCACTGGAGTCAGGACCTCCTACTTGCCTTCACAGTGGTGGATCATTTACTATCCCTCTTTGTGTTTATATGAACCCTGTTTTTTAAATGCAGTGGACCTGTATCTGACCTGTTCTACATGCTTTGGGAAAAATCTACTAACTTAAGTGTATACTTATTTCAAATGGTGTTGGAGACTTTTTCACGTACAGCACTATACTCATAGGTTGTGAAGTGTATCTAAATGGCCTTTATTTAATTAAAAGCTCCATATGGGTTAAAAGCTCTGGTATCAGTATAATTGGCAGTGACATAGAGCTGTGAGATATAAAACTGGGGGAGCAGGTATATGCGGGAAAGCTGAAACAAGGCTTCTGTTCACAAAATCTGCTAGCCTATATTACCACATGATGTTGATTAATTCTTACTTCTGGTCCTAAATGGCTATGCCTGATGTCTCTGTCTCATTGGGCTCTCTCCCTGTTTCACTAAAGAAGCAGCAGCATCTGCACTGGTTGTAAAGCGAGCATTTGTAGCAGTTTACAAGAAAGGCAAGATTACAACAGACACTAATTTGGGCATTTGGGCTTTTTATATGCCTGGAATGCAGGGAATTTCCATTTCAGCTCTTCTTCAGTCCTTTTCTTTAGACTTTGATGACAAGCATCAGATACTCACTAAGGGAATTTCTCTTTGCTGCAGCTCTGTGAAATAGGGAAGCATGATCACCGTTTTCAGGAAACTGGTAGTGTGGGGCGGGAAGGGTGAAAATCACAGTGTCTGAATCAGTAGATACTCTGTTAAATGTTCAAATGCCTATCTCAGTTTGGAAGTGCGGACTTAGGCTTCAATGTTTCAAGAGGTCAAGAGCTGAACCTCGCTTTGTTGAAAACATTGGGAAAGCAGTGAACCATCCTTCCCCTCTTACATGCAGGTGTCCATTTGGAGTTCAGTTGTATTTGGTGGAGCAATAGAGAATTTCTGGGCTTTGAGGATAGTGGACTTTTCCTAAGTAATTTCCTAAATTATGAACATGATGGTGAAAAAGCCAAATTAATTTATGAGTTGGTTTAGAAACTTCTTTTTTCCTACCATATGATAAAGAAATATTCATGAGTAATAGAAAAATGCCATGAGCATATTACCGTGGTTAGGTAACATTGCTCAGAGTTTGCTCTGAGGAAACTGGTGATTTTTGAACTGTGCTTATCCAGCCACCACCAGCGATCTTGGGCACAGAGACAGCAATGACACAACAACTGACTAGCTCTGCTTTTTGGGCTAGTTAGCTGGTGTGCTAACTACACCACCGACACCCTGGGCCTAGGCTTAGCTTCTTCCAAAGTTGTTGGTTTCTGTGCACATCACTGTCCTGAATAGTCCAGACAAATGCAATGTACCTTCATTCCTGTTTCCAAGCTGTGGAACGTCTGCTAGTACATGTCGCTGTCTCTCTCTGAACAAAATCTGCTGTTAGCCTTTCAATATTTCTTATGACTGTCCTATGACTAGTTTCACCCAGTCGTTCCCAGATGGTTCAGCCATGTTTTGTCCCTTATGGGCCTCAGGGCAGGCACACAGCCCCCCAGACCTGGAGAGAGGTGTGAAGGGTACCTTTCCCTCCCAGCATTTTTTCACCAAATGTTCTCTGCGTCAGATTTGCGCAGGAGGGTGTTATGTCCCTCCAGACACCCTTACCCTCGCCTCTGCAGAGGCGGGTTATGTAACTTTGTAAGGCTAAATTCCAGTATCTATAGTAACATTTAAACAGAAATAAACCAGTTCCCAAACCAGGAAAAAGTTACTGAAAACTATCCAGAAATTAGATTTTACCTCTCCTGGGCCACATCAAAACATGGGTTGTTGGATCTATGTAAACTGTCAATGAAATCCTTTTCCCTACTATGTCCTTTCACAGTATGCAAGAGAGATGGAAGAGAGGAAGAGATCTTTAGAGAGGAGACAGTTGACCTGGAAGAGGAACAGGCATAGCCATGTGGCACTTTCCAAAGATCCAAAGATGCTTTCAGAAGCTTGGTAAGAGGGTTTTAGTAGGGATGGGTGTGGGAAGAGTCGTGGGAATGTTAATAATGGCTGCCTTTTAAAGGGTGTTGGTGCTGGGAGAACACTGCTGCTCATGTGCATGTTGAAGAGTTTGTCTGGGATGTCTGAATCACATGGGACTAAGAAGAACAAGATTAGGAGAACATGAGGATGGCTTTTCAGTTTACTCTCCTCTGTCTACAATAAAGGCATGCTCTCCTCAGGCTTCTTTGGATCCCTTATGAACAGCAAAATTATTCCTGTAGTGAGCACCTCTCAAAGGAGCTGCTTCAGCAAAACCTCACCAGTAAGGCATGGCAAAAGCAGATTCACATCAGTGAAGAAATTCCACCTTTGGTAGAAGTTATTTAGAAATACCATCATAAAAATCTGCTGTAAAAATTCGGAACCATAATTTCTTAAATAAATTAAAGTTTTATTTACAAATAAAATATTTTCTACATAAACATGCTGTATTTATTTCTGCAGTTATCAAATCTGTTCTGTCATCTCTTTGGGGCAAAAAGTATCCAAAGTCTTCCTTTGGCCTCTTCCATTGTGCCTGCTGCCATGTCTCCTCTTTATGAAGCAGTGGCAGAGTACATCTGGAGAGGGCAATATATTGTGCATAATTCTAATGAAAGGCCTGGACAAACTGCTACTGGTCAAGTGTGTATTCAATGAATAGCTGAAAATTTAGAATTTGGGATTTGTGGAGTCTCCAGTTTTGTACAGAATATATGTTTTTTTCTCGGATAACACTAATGGCTCTTACTTTTAATGCAATTTTCAACTTTTTGGTTTTTTTTTCTTCTATGCTTGAATACTTGACTTTTTCAAAAGAAACATTATATAATTGTAGCATTATAATCTGCCACAAAGTTTCATCTCTTTTTGGAGTCTTCTTATGGCAAGTAAGAACTATAAAATAATACAGAAGTCTCAAATCAGAGCTTGACTTATTGGGTTTCAGAGATGATCATAAAATATGTCAGTTATTTAAGATGTAATGTGAAAATAGAAAAGGTGTTTTAATTTAAGAGTCAAGCTATCAAGCTTTAAGGAAATACTATTTTGAAAAATAGGACAGGTAAAATAACATTCATTTTCAAAACAGTTGAATTTTATTATCTTAGGGAAATAATTATAGAACTCAAAATACAAATGATTGTTTCTCTCAAAAAGGTCTATTAACTTGATTTAAAATTTGCCACTAAGTCTGAAATGTTTAAGCTCTCAAATCTTCCAAAGAAAATTGTTGCAAACACCAGTCCTTTGGAGCTGAAAGTTCTCAGAAATAAGCACTTGAGAAAGTTAGAACCTCTTATATGGCCACCATCAACATAGAGAAGTCCTCAGTGACATGCTCTTTCCCCAGTACTCCAGAAACCAAGACCTACTCAGTTAATAAACTAGCTTTTAGTTACATGAATAATTAATAAAAACATCATCAATCCATTTAAACTTTATTAAGCAGTTATGAACAGGGCTGGGGAAGAGAGTTAAAGGCAAATAGAAAAAGGATCAGATGTGGAATACTTTGACCACAAAGGTTATAAATCTTTCTTCAGGTGTACAAAAAACCAAACCTAACAATAGCAATCTTGGCAGGTAGTAGTGAAGAACTGGGAGGATCAGAAATTCTAGAGTGAAAAATCAACATACACACCCACTGGACCAAATTCACCCATGTGCTAACAGCCAGCAACAGCCCATTTCATGCATAAATCCTATTTGCATCCTTAAGTTGCAATAAAAGTTTAGGAGTAATTTCAAAGACACTTGAGGAGAGAGAAATTTAGTTTTGTGAAGTCTCCTACATTCTACAAGGACTTGTGTATGTGTCTAACCTAATATACTGCATATATTTCTGGTATAGTAATTAATAATGTGTAAACTTAAAATGCTGGCTGTAAAGGTTAGGAAGAATTGGAACCTAAGCAAAGGAATGTAAGATATTAAGAATAAATCATAAAGTCTGTCTCTTTAAGTATGTCAGCAGTAACGGAGTAGTTAGTGCAGGCACAGGGCTTTATATATCAAAACCACTGTATGAACAATGGCCCAGATTCTAAATGCCAGTATGTCAATGGTTCCAAGGAAATGCAAGGGCCTGCTTTGATAGCGTTTCTCTTCACTCAGCTTTGTGTGTAAGAGAGTCAACTCTTTTTTTACCTCCTATAGTTTACAGATGAAGTAGCATGAGGGGGTAAGACCAGCAAAATATTCAGTTCTTAGTTCTGAAGTAATTAGACACAAATCTTGAAAAAACAGTGATTCTGTGAATACAGTCACTTCAGCTGTGCTGCACCAAGAAGTTATTTGTCCCTGCATATTTAGCATAAGATATCCTTGGGTGTGCCCAGTGATAACTGTAATTGGGAGAGAGCAAAGCACCGCAGGTCCCTTTTTATGCCAGTGGCTCTCACACTGAGGAACCTTGAAAACTCTCTTGTTTCACACAGGCTATCTGTGGAATTCCTGCCATCTATGTGCAATGAATTCAGACTGAGGTCTTAGTACTGGCTTCCTTCAATCGAGTTTTGTTATGCACTTGGCATGCTTTCATACCCAAACCTCCCATCTGCAGCCTGCACCTGCATTGCTCAATATTTAACTCAAAGATCTCTGAACTTCCTGGACCATTAAGGTGTCTCTCTGTTTGCGGCTTGCTGGTGCGGCTGTTGCTTACCATAAGAAGGGAGTTTAAATGCAGTACACCAATGTCGTTTTCCAGTTTCCTCAGTTTTGTTTCTGCTCACTGAAAAGAGCTCCTGTCTGGCATGCTGCAGCTTTTCTTCGGCATGAAGCGTGGGGCATGAAGAGCAGAGTGTAGCATTTACAACCTGAAATTAAAATGCTATTGCTTTGCATTCTTACATTTTCTGCACAGTAGCAGAGTGAGTGCAGGGTGTACTGCTGTCTTTACCACAAACAAACCCACTATTTTCTGCTCTCAGCTACTGAACTATTTGAAAAAGAGCAATTCCTTTGTCTTATGACTCTTTCTGATAAGCTGGCAATAAGAATTGTGGACTCCCATGCAGCCTCTTGTATGACACATCTGGGCTTCTCCATGACAGGCACTCCACATTCAGCAGCTCAATGGATTAGAGATACAGTAGGTATTTGCCCAGTGATTTTACAACTACATTGCACCACAAATTATTCACCCTGGCTTTATAGCCATACCTCTCCCTTCCTGATCTTGTCAGTCTTTTCAGAAGGCTAAGTCCAGCATGATAAAGTGAGAGATATCTCTTTGGAGTTCCCCTGTAGGTGCATACAAATTTCTGGGGAGCTGTGTACTTAGTAAGACCAAATATTTCAAAATCAGGAGTTACTCCTAAAAATGATAAAATTGTGTGTGTGCACATGCAAATACTTCTGGGTACACTCAAATATGTGTGAATGTGTATATTATTACAGATCCACACATAGTGGCTTGCATAACCTAAGAACTTGAAGGTTCACAGGTCTGACTTTTATGTATGGAAGGTGACATAATACTTGTGAAGGCTCGAGGTCTGCTCTACACTAGAAAGTATGTTTGGAGCTGGCAAGCCTTCTACAGTTATGATCAGAGGAAAGATTGCTTTTGTTCATATCCCTTCTTTCCTGGGAAAAATACCCAAAAATCAAACCAACACTTTCCTGGTACGACTGTGTCTCCACTGGAATTTTACTGAATCCAGAGCAGTAAAGTATCACTTAGAACTGCTCTGGATGTGGAACCTGACTGCTCTCTTCAAGCTGGCTTGAAGGGGTTAGGGGGTATGGACTGGCCACCCAATGACAGAAAACCCTTTGTGTGTGACCACTTTTTTCTAGGCAAGGCACTACAAGCAATTAATAATCCGTGTAAAACTGCTGTTGATAAGTTTGCAGGCAACAAGAAGAAAGTTGTTTGTTGAAAGAGGCAGGGTTTAATGCTCTTAGCACAGGATTGTGATTGAAGATCTCCTGTCTTCATCTTGTGACTTTGACAGTGATTGTCTGTCTTTTGATAGATATTCTCTATGTGCTTCTATTTACCTTCTCTGAAATGGGCTACAAAGTTTTACTTAGCTTTTAAGAGCCAGAAATAATTAGTTTCTTTTACAAATACTGTCAAGACATAAACCATCAATCTTCAGACTCATCTACCTTTTGTTTCTGAGTATTAGGTGTCCTAGATATGCGTTCAGAGGAGAGAGACCTCTCCAGAGGGTAAGACCTCCCCATGTGTCAGTGTAGGTGAAGGTTTTTCTTCTAAAAGAAATCTCCCTTTTCCAGCCATTATAGAGATAATCTAAATTATTGACTTAGGCTGACTTTTTAATGGCTGAGGTGAAGTGAAATGGACTCCATCCTAGACAGTTAATTGTTGTTTATAGACTGTGGAGAGAAGGCAGAGTTTGTGCTTCACATCTCTGGCCTCTGAAATGAAAAGACCTGCATAAATGAGGCTGATGAGTGTTTCACAAGGGAACCGAAAAAGAAGCATTCTAACCCAAATTTGAAACAATTTAAGTAAAATCTTCCATCAAAGCTGAGTTGTTTCCATGAATTAGGTGGAATGGTCTGCAGGGCTGCTTGGAGCTTTCAAGTGGAATTGGAACACAGGATCACGAAGTATTTCAACAGCTCAGGTGGCTGGCTAGGGAAGAGAAGCTACAAGGCAAGAAAAATAGCTGTTATAGATATTATCACTGCTAGGGAGCAAGGCCAGTGCAATAGTCCAAGTGCAAGCCTGCTACGTCACTGGGAAGCTAAACAGAGGGAGAGAGTTTTAGGCCATCCATCCGAGTGGACCAGCAGAGACTCAGAAGTGCTCAGAAGTGACCTCAGCTCCAGGAGGCAGAATGCCAGCCACATTACTAACACAGACTCCTTCGCCAGCTGAGCTTTTTGGCAACGCTGGTGTCAGCAAAGCAAAACACGGCTTAATGAGATTGCAGAAGGAATGACAGGCGATGGCTGGAGGTGGGCAAAACTTCAGTAGACAATAGCTGCAGTTTCACCATGTGGTGACAAGGTTGCAGATAGACCAGAAAGTGACCCCTGGGTGGGACCACCTCATTCAACAGAAAGGTGGTCTTTGATGAAAACAGGCTGAAGTCAAAAACCAGGCTTGTAACACTCCAGGATTCACAGTTCATGTTAACAAACTGGCCTCTTCCTGAAAGCCAAAATTTCCAAATCCTGGCTGCTTCAACACTGCTAGTCTCTCCCACAGTCCTCTAGGTTTACTGCGTGTTCCATGCTCTCTGAGTGCTTGTGCTCAATGTGAGGCAGTTTGCAGCCGGGCTGTCACTGGGCACCACTCGGCAGAGGAGCCTGGGCAGGGATGAGACCCCACACAGCACAGTCTGGGTAACCGATGTACTGGAAGCTGCTTTTAGCGGGGACAACTACTGGCAGCATGTCTGTAGCCATAGCAAGCCAGGGTGATTTCAGGAAAAGAGTAAACATGAGTAACACTTGCCTGACAGCTCTTGATTTAAATTAAAAAGTGATTTTGAGGTGGTAGTACCTGTCAGCTATTGCAATCCTTGAAACATTGGTGATGCCTAGTGTTCTATGGATGGCTGAACCCCACTAAACTTATAGGTTATACCATACCTATAGGATTAGTACCTATTAGGTAGGATGATAGAATTCAAAAAGACATTTTGGATCATCTGTGTCTCTCCTGTTGCAGACAACTGTATCATACAGTCCCTCTCACTAGTTAGTTGTGTCTCTCTGTAAAGCAGTTAAGTTTCTATTTCCGCTAATTGTCTGTTTCAGAAGCGAGGTTTTTTGCTGGTTAAGAATCTACATTATTGTACAAATATCAGAATTCCAATTTCCATCAAGTGTCAGCATTATCCAATAGCTGAAAAAGTTATTTTAGCTTTCTGATGTTATGCTTGATTCCATTTTCACTAATGACCTTCACTTCATTAGGTTAAACAAGTGAGCCTATTGTATTTTCATGTATGGTAGCCTATACGTTCTTTGGCTCATGCCAGTCATCTGCACTGCTTTTGCATCCTGAATTCATCCCTTCTGAACGAGTGACCAGAATTGTATACAAAATACCTCAGATTTAGGTGAAGCAATGCACATTTCCATGAATATTGTTCCATTTTTAGTGGAAACATTTTGTCTGAAATATCCCAGGACCACATTACTTAGTTCATAATTACACTTGGGTCTAATGGGTTTCCTGTGGTCTTGGTATCCTCTGTTTTCTCTTCTGTGGTTTCATTTGATAACCTCCACCATGCTGCAGGAATCCTTGATTCTAATCCCTAAACACAGGAATTAATATTACATTTCATTTATTTGTAACCTACAGGAACATTTTGTTCAATGGTGAATTTATAAACTACTTAATTAACTGTCCCTGACTGATATCAATGCAGACAGTTAATGAATTCATTATTATTTTTATTTCACATAAAAAAAAAAAAAATTTGGATGTACTCAGAGTGTGTGTTGCGTAATTTATGAGACCATTAACATTTGGGTGGGTTAAAAAAAAAGATAGTAGTAGTAATATTGAGTACTAAAGGGAAATCTTTAATTTAGATTTCTAAATCCTTATACCAACGGTGTACAATTTTACTAAATTTAATTGAGTTTCATAGTTTGTCCCTTTGCAGGAGGGAGAATGTATCTACTGCATTTTTCATTCCAAACACATTAAATAACTTTTCCCCTGATAAAACCACACCTTCCTTGTGCAAGGATAACTAAGCAATAAGACAGTTTGACCAAAGTTAGCTTAATTAATACACTTCTGCAATTCAAGTATGAGAGGCTTGCAGAAAACTAGCTGGTGAAGTTCTCCAGCCTACAGATGTGCAAGGGCCAAACATTACTTTTGGTGAAGGATAGTATGCTGAGTTGTACAAAAAATGGTTTTATGGTTTTTGTGCTGTTGGAATCACCAATATTTCTCTTGTTTATTTCTATAAGAAATCCTATATTTTAGAATAAATATAGGAGGGTAAAGCTCAGGGATAGCATTTTATTTTAAGACAGTTTCCCTGGCTTTGAATGCTTGTTTTCTCAACTCTGTGGTTGTACTGATGGTATTATTTTTCTTGCCATCTCTGTGTATGCTTTACATACATAACATTCATGAAAATGCAAAAATATTACATGCAGTGCAAGAAAGGCTTATCCATTGTCTTTTTATTACTGGCAGTTCTTGAGAAATGGAAAACAGTGCTTGCTTTCTTTTTCATTCTTTTTAATTTTTTGCTCTATTTCAAGCTCAGAGATGGGGCCTTTGGGAACTATGACATTGTTTTTCCTACTTTGAGGAAAATGTAACTGTCATCCAGAAGTGCCTTATCTGCCACATTTCTCTCCCTGAAGCAATGTTTTATAGAAGTACTTGTTTATAACTGTAGAGGATCTTTGGCTACCACATACCCTCTGGCTTAAATAGTTATTCCTAGGAATCTGACCAGTCATACTTCTTTAAAAAGAAAAGCTGCCAGGTCATTTTGGTGCTAGCACTGTTTGAAAAACAAGATAAAAAGCTTTACAAAAAGAAATATTAACCAGACCAAAACAATGCCATAGTCTCCAGAAACATTTCATGCTCCAGGTGAGTTTGATGTTCACAAGAGAAGGACAAGTCTGTGGGTAAATAAGGAACTTTATTTTTTTTTCCCAGCTTTCAGTGTAGCAGATGACCAAAATCATGATCTTGATGTCCCTAGCGTCATACATTGTCTTTGCTCTGCCTCCAGTGGACTTTGTATTTTGGTTTTCTTTATCATCTTGGGTCTTTGGGATCTGTTATATACAAATACAAATTGTCTTCTTTTGGGTATTAAAAAGGTTGCTACAAAAACAGATATTAACATTGGTTTGGATTTTCAAAGGCAGGAAAATGAGGTAGGTCCCCATAGGTAGCTAGGTCCACTAAATGCCATGGGAAATTTAACTGTTAAAAACAGCAATCCTTGCCACTGTAGGCAGGGTGCCCAGGTAAGTTAAGATATATCATGTATAGCATGCTAATAGTTAAATCCATAAATGTCAGCTGGTTCAGCTCTCAGGAGAATAAGGAAATTGTGGGTAAAATATAGCTACAACTTTTGATAAGAATTAAAGTCTTTCTTTGGTTCTCTTTTTGCTGAAGAGGATCACAGATAGTATTTAAAAGAGGAATTATGATCAGAGGCAGGGAAAAAGGAAGAGCTGACTTGCCAGCTAACGCTCTGCTGCTCTAAAGATATGCATTTTTAAGTTAAAAATCAGAAATAGATTCGGAATTTATATTGTAGCTTGAAAAGAAAGAATGAAGAATGGATTTTTTTTTCCTACAGTAGTGACACATCCAGTTTCTCAGACTTTGAGCTAACCTGTACTGTTTTTGCAGATATAATGTCCATATCTGAAAATATCACTCCACACTTTCGGGTAAGCTATAAGCAACCGATAGTCCTGGAGGCCAGTCTGTGGGGATGAACTCTGGTGTCCCTGTGAAGCCTTAAGCTCAGAGGCTAAGAAAAAGAGTAATGACAGAAGTCCCTACAGGACAAGAACATAATTTTGCCAAGAGTAGCAGAAGAAATTGTAATGTTTAAACCAAAAATTAAATCTGAATAGCAGACATTTTTATTGAGCAATTGTACAGAGTTGAAAACAAAGGGATCTGTGTTTGCCCTCCCCTTTTTATGATTCTCTTTGAAGTTTATTTTCTGTTTAAATGAACTTGCTTACTTCCCAGAAATTCATTCCTCTTTCTATAAGTAGATTCATGAAGCAGAAATTATGTCTTCATGTTACACAAACTCCACACCCTTTGTCTTTTATTGCACTACCGGTAGTTTGGTCTTGTTCAGATGTTTGCTTGCGAAGGTGATACGGGGCTCTGGTTGTGATAGTAATTTATTACCTGTTTTATAGTTGCCATTTGGCCTCTAATTTTAAAGGTAACCTGAAATGTTTTCTTAGGAAATGTTTAGCCTTGGACTTGTGTACCCAGCCCTCTGGGATGCTCAACCGCCTCAAACTCTTCTGTGAGCACCAAGTACACTTAAATAACATTGGGGGCTGAACCAAATGCTGAATGTCTCACAAAAAGGAAAAGAAAACCGAGAAAGCTTCACCTTAATTTAACTTCTTCCACATCTTTCAAAAATTTTTAATGTTTTGCCTTGGAAGATATTTCCCAGCATTTGCAGAGTGGGTAACTGTGCAGTTCACTATGTGAGCAGTCATCAACAAATCGCTGTGTCTGAGGCAGGAAGTAAAAATGCACTGAAGGTCCCAGTGCAATGCTCCAGAGATGAGATTTCATTTCCCAGACTATGCCATCAATTTTGGGAAAACATACTTTAAAAAGTTGAGTATACTTTGAGCATAGGCCATGCCCAAAGTCTGTATGTGCCCACACTCACAAGTGCAAGAGCCCGGGTCAGATTTGTCATTATAGCTCCTTGGCCCACAGCAGTGATGTCATGTAGGTAGATCTGATCATCAAAACATCTTAAAAACACATTCCAGAATGGTTAAAGAGGGATATAATCAGTCAAGCAGCTGTCTGGAGAAAATAGTGGTGCTGTGCAAGCTACAGGCACTCTGTGGCTGGTAATAGTGGTGTGTGGGATGAGAAGCAGGGAATATACCTCTACTGGAGGCGGATCTCTGGCTGCACGCTTCCCATCTCTACTCTCTTCTACTTGCCACTTTCATTTCTTTTTGTTCTGGGATTTTTTGCTGCATAATGCAAGCAAGTTTTTGGCTTTTCCACCTTAAAAAAATCTCCATCTTTGATCTCAATTTCTTCTGTAGCTACTGCTTCTGCTTTCTCCTTTTCATGAAATTTTTAAACACCACTAGGATTTCCTCTCTTTTCTATGAGAGAACCCATTCAGTCTGCTGTTCAAGTCTTAGCTGAGTTTTAGAACCATCCTGCAATTTCAAACTTCTTTATCCTATCAGGCTTCTCTGGCACATAGTCTGGGCTCCCTTTCCACACATGGCCCTGCTCTTAGCTCTGAGTGTTTCTGCAGCACAGTCATCACTGCTCTGTGTGGGTCTTATGGAATCTGCACTTGGTCCATGTGTGCCAAAGCTTTGCACAGAGTGTGCAAAACAGTACAGCAACAACTGGACCTGAGGCTGGGTCCACAGTTTCACACATGCACATGATAAATCAGTAAACAAAAATGCGGATATTGAAAAGGACAAAACCCACAATAACATGTTGAGCTTCACATGATAATTTTGTTGAGTTTCTGCAATGTCACTGCCCTTATAAAGGCAGTTGCAAGATGCTTTTTGCATGTCACTTTGAGTGTTCCTTCTCGTATGAATGCCTGTCTAAATAATGAACTCTGGTTCTGTGCAGCACCTGTGGGAGTTACTTTCAATGGTGAGCACATGAGAGAGAGAGTGAGCACAAACACGGAGCACTTTCTGCCAAGTTCAACAGCCCATGCAGATCTTGCTGACCAAGGAGACACTGTGTGTGAGGAAGTTTATACCTTTGGTCTCACTGAGAATGAAAAAAGGGGTTTATTTCTTACCAGCTTGTACATATATCTCAGGCTGTGCTTGCACAGCAGGTGGTCGCTTAGTGTTTTTCATTCTTTCTGAGTACAGAGCAAGCAAGGATTTGTGGTTTCCTTCTTTATCAAGAACAGCAAAATCAAAACAGTAATATTCCACATGTCTCCGTTCATGGAAATGATCTTCTCAGGACTGGAGAAAAGATTTAACCATTTCAGTTTAGAAGAAACCACTTTAAAAATAAGAGTTTAATTTTAAAATAAGGGTCTTTAACCAGTGAAGTGATGTCACTGGTACTAAGTTACTTCTGCTTGGATCTGTTACCCCAGATTCATGTCATGTCTACACCATCATGTCAGTGTGTCAGCTATCTAAAAAACTAAATACCTGCTCACAAGGTGAAAGCAGTCAGGTGCCATCATTTCCAAGAGAGATACAAGTCAGTTCCAGTCCCAGATCTACATCACTGGTTAGAATGGGAATGCTCTCATTCCAGAAAATCTACCTGAAAACCAAGATTTATTATAATATAGACATTTCATGCTGATCTATCTCCATAGCTTCCACACTAGAACTGGTTCTCTATGTCCTATCTGACAGAAGCGTGAACAGAGCCATGCAGTAGTGTCCCCTTCTTTCCCCTCTCTTGGCAGCTGGTCTTCTCAGTATTTTCCTTATGATTTTCACCCTTGTGTTTTCCTCTTCCTCTACATTTCTCCAAATGTTTCTGGTATATGAACCTGAACTTCCCCATAGAACTTCAAAACCAGTTTAACTGACATTGAACTTCCTAGAAATTAGGACAAATTTGGATTTAAATGGCACAAATTGGATAACTCATTTTCAGTAGAGTTGAATCTGAATTGAGATTTTGGGTCTGGGCCTGAATTTGTGTTAGATCAAATCTGAACATAGTTTTGAAAAACATACAAAGATGGAAAAATTAGACTCAAGTCCAAAGCCCTAAGCCCTGGATTTAAGTGCTCTTGTATCCAAGGTTCCATTTTCCCACAGCAGATAGATACAAAACTCAAATCTGTAGTTCTGGCTGTGGCTTATCTCATAGTTCTGTTTCACAGCTCAAATTTACATCCTTGTAATACACATTAATAGTCCTCTCTGTCCTTCTGCAAAGACATCAGATCAGATTTCAGCTCTTTCAGCATTGATGCTGGGTGTGCCACCTTGTTCTGTAAGTCACTGTGCTTGCCATGCTCGCTGCACTCTCACTGGATCGTGTGCTCAGTGTTGAGCTCCCGGGTACAGCAGCTGTAGGTGCAGGTCTGATGTTTCATATGCCACACTCCCAAACAGCCAGCAGTAAATACAAGCTCACCTGTAAGCATCATTCATGAGGTTTGGGGGCTGATTTGATTCCCACCAAAATCAGGGCAAGAAGCTCCTCTGATTGATGTAGGATCCAAACTATCAGTCTGAGGGTCTCTTAGAAATTATGATCTTTCACACAGTGTTTGTCCAATTATAATAAGGAGCAAAATGCCTCATTATATTTTCTATAAATAAAAAAGTCAGACCTTTGGGAAAATACAGTGTCTAGGACAGGAAACCACGGCAGAAGAATAAGGGTTTTTCATGTCACTGCAGTCTTAGGACACAATGTTTAACAGGCAAATTCCTGTCATGGACTATACTCCTGGGTCTGCAGTGGTTAGAAATGCCAGATTGCGGTCATAGCTTGTCTCTGGTGTGGAACTGACAGCGGTGACCTCTGAAGGGAAAAGAGATCAGGTGCTGGAGAGATGGTAAAGGGGAGAAGTGAGGAATTAAAACTAAAAGTATGTCCTGACATCTTGGTAAGTTTGGCTCAGCCATTCAGTCTAAGCTTCATTATGTGAATAAAACTCAAATCCTGAATTTTGGGACTCATACAGAAAAAATCTCTGTGGAGCACCAGACATTGATGAAGACCATCACAGTCTTGCTGTATGCATAGCAGCCTCTGCTGAAATGTAAACCCTGGAGATCTTTAAACATTGTTATTTGTTCATGATTGAAACTACACTCAGGATTAATTAACCTTTTTGCTTTCCAGCAAGATATCTGGAATTTTGCGACATCATCCTCATTTAACATTTATCTACAGAAATGAAAGAATTATAGGACTGTATTCTGTTTAAAAGTGCCAATTTGTCATGGGATAGTTTGATTTAACAACCAAGAAATTCATTGGAGTTACTAGAGACATATTTTGTAGGATTTTCCAATGTAAAAACTGATGGCTTGACCTCATTTGAGGGCTAGGGAAACAGGTTTCTCTTTAGCTGAGATGGAGTGAGCTAGATTTCACCCTTGACTGAGTTGGGAAAGCCCAGGGATCAACAGCTCTAGATAGTATTTATAAAGAAAGAACTTGGGCAGCCAGCACAGCTTACTCAAAGGCTACATGAAAATTCATGGCTACTACCGTGAAAACAGGCCTAAGAAAAACATTAATGTATCCTGTTTGATAATTTGAATTATGATTAGCAAAACGAGAGAATGCTTTTCATCCCCTTTGCTCACGAAGGCCTCTCCCATCAGGAGTAATTGGCACAGTTATCAGTGAACCAACCAGCTAAGGCATGGTACCCAGGACACTTTGGGCAGTCAGGCACTGACAGAGGTCCCTGATTTTGGGAGAGGTGCTGATCAGGGAGGGAGTGAAAGTGGAGTTCTAAACATAGAGAGGCAGTAGGAATAGATGGTGAAGTTATAATTTTTGTGTGCCATATAGTTAGAAAATATGTGATACTATCACAAAAGGATTTCACAATTTTCCTGTGGAAAATATTTATCTTTTCCTGGATGTAGGTGTCTTCTGCAGGTTCTTCTCACAGAAGTGGGGCTTTCTGTTACAAGTGCCTTAGTTGCTCTAACACCAAAGCTGGCCCTGGGCCCTGATACTGTAAGTACAACTTTTTGGGGAGCTGTTTAGCTGAGCTCAGAAGCACACATAGCCTCTCTGAATGTCCATTCTCAAGTTACTCATCAGCTGAACAAGTACAATGCAGAGCTAAAACAGTGTTTGTGTGTGTATCCACTGTGTAGTTCATATAGTATAGTTGCCTATAGAAAAAGACAGGAAAAGGAGCCCCTGTGAGTGTTGTGCATGGGAATTAGAGGCAGAATACATGCTTGAAAGTGGCATATCCAGTGGGCTAGCACAGCACTGAAATTAGGTGGCTTGAAATAGGTGACCATCTGCTACATCTCCCTTGCAAGAGCTGGAGGGATCCGTCTGCAAGAATAGTTTGGCTGGGGATTTTCTTTCTCAGCTGGGGAATTTTCTTCCCCAGTTCTGCTGTAGTTTTTGTATGTGTTCAGAAATTAATGAATTAATGAGGTTTCCTTCCCTGAAAATGATGAAAACATAGCCAGCCATGCCACTGGCAGTGCCTCTTTGCCACACCAGTGTGCAGCTCCAGTTTTGCAATCTGATTCGTGTATGTAGACACAAGCTAAATGAACATCTGCATGCACACACAGCCAAGACCTACAGAAAAGACTGAGATTTCAAAATTCCATGTAAATTCCTAAAAATATGGCACCCTCACATAAATGTGTTTTTCCACATTTCCACATTATCATTCAAGTTATGATAACCAAAATTTTGTTTTCCTGATGGTTTGTTTACCTAATAAAGGGTGTTTATGTTATTGCGCAGATTTTTATAGAAATCCTCAGAACATAACCCCCTTATTGGTATAACTGTGTGAAAGTATGAAACTGACTGGAAGTGCAGTAACAAGTAAGTTATTGATGCCCCAGAGCCACAGACTATGAACAGAACTACAACACCTCCTGGAGAAATGGGTCTGCTGCTGAAAAAGTTTTAGTTCATAGAAATGGCACATTTATACATCCACAGTCTCGCAGACGAGTGTTCAGGCATTTGCAAAAGGATACAGGACTTAAGACATTTAACTCTGATGGTCGAGCTCCTGCTAGTTGTGATCTACAGATGATTCTTCTTACATGATTAAAAAAAAAAAGGGAAAATGTAAAAGAAGCCTTTTAAGCCTTGGAGGAAGGCTGAAGGGGAAAAATCAAGGCTACCAACTGCAGCTCTTGAAGTCTGCTGAGTTTAAAGATCTTAGTGAAGCCAATGAAGATTGTCACAGGAAAACAAGAGAAGATCTGCAAAAAAGCTGGTAACACACAGATTTGAAACTGAATCATGAGAAAAAGAGGCTTAGCTTGATGCTGTTGAGATGAATAAACCCCTGAGGCAATTAACTTTTTACGTTCAGAGGTGTGAACGAGTCAGATTTTTTAGGGAGAGGCAGCGTCTTTTGCTCAAATAGCACATGATATTGCAGACTGGGGATGGAACCACAAAGGTAAGAGAGAAAAAGTAGGAATGAGAGCGGGGGAAGGGGAATGTAATGTTCACTGCAAGAGTAGGGTAACCGGGGCTGGGAATCAACAGCAAGCAGCAAATACAATCTTTTCTGAGAACCACTGGGAGGGAGGGCTGAGGATGCAGTGAGCTGGCAGTGAACCAACAGCTGAGGAAATGGTGGAAGAAGAAAGGGTTGAATTCGTGGAAAATTAGTTTTCTTTCTCTGGGAGAGAGGTTGTTTTGTTTTTGACAGTCTCATTTGAACAGAAAGAGGAATTTGCCATCTGTGGAGACATCACTTCCAGAAAATCTTAACCTTTTCCTGACCGACTGTGGAGCAGCAGCTGCTTCAGACACTAACTGTGCAGTAGCCTCAGTCACTCTCATTTTTTACTACCACGAGTTTGAAACGTCAGGGGTCTTTATAACTTTGTGATACAGAGACTTTCAGTTCTTCTAACATGACCTTTAGTGGCATTACACCACTGGAAGCACAAATCTCCTTTCTTGGCCGTAACTCGCATCCATAAATGGTGTATGCTTACACCCAGGGACATAATGCACAGTGTCACAGCTTTTCATGCAGCGAGGACTGATTGCTAGGATCTCTGGGAAGCTAATTTCATTACGTGTCCTCCACAGTTTGAAGTAAGAAAGTTACATTATTTATGTCCTTTTTGTTTGTCACACTTGGGGTGCTCAAATAGCCTGAGTGATGAGTGGCCTGAAGGGAAATCGGTAAGTATCAGTTGTGCCATAGAGTCAGGTGAGCAGTGCAGCAAACTAATAGTTAAATTTGAATTACAGTAAATCATGCTAGGGTGGCACAGGAAAATAAAAGCCAGCAAGAAGGGCTAATTCTAAAAATAAAGCAGAAGTTGTTTGTTAGGGTGGTCTGGAAAGAAACACGGTAGTAAAATTTGTAGATGCCGTTTTGTGAAACATTACAGGAATGTGTAGCAAACATGAAGAATTCACTGCTTTATTGTGATGAAAGGAAAACCATGGCTCAGTAAAATAGGAGTTGTATTCCTCATATTCCTCAAAGATACTTGCTTTTGGATGAATAGCTGAAGAGAACTGATATAAAGTTTTGAAACTGAACTTTCCCTTTGAAAAATGCTGCTCCACAAGGTACAAGATGTATTTCACAAAGAAGAATGTTGAAAACAAATGGCTTTTCAATGGGAAAATTTCAAACAAATTCAAAATTGAATTGTGATGTTCCATTTGGATATTCTCTCCTTGTTTTATTTTGATTCCTCTGCATCACTTTTCCTGAATTTTTAATGTTGGTATTCTTGTTGTATTTCCATATGTATTTATATTTTATTTATGTTCATGCATGTATGTGCATGTGTGTATTATGTGATGATCTTTTAACACTATTAGCATTTTTTACTAATTGAAATATTTTTGATTTTTCCTGTAAAATATATGAACTGTATTTTTCATCTCAAATCTGGTTGAAAACACACTCTAGCATGCTGGAAATTCCCCATCTCTAAATGAACTCCATTTCCTGAGAAGCTGTGCTGCCAGCTGATAATTTGGTTGGAAATCATCTCTCCAACATCTACATTTGTGCTCAGGTTGTTGGTTTTTTTTAATAGGTAATGGTTATTTTCTTGTCCTTGAATTTTCTTAAATACTTTATTGCTACTTTCCCATGATAGTTACAGTGATGTGAAAAATCCTCAAAACCTGTTAACTAGTGCTTCTGCAACTGAAATATAGTAACTGGCCATAAACTCACAGCATCATGGAGTAATTGAGGTGGGACCTCTGGATATTGTGTAGTCCACCCCCCATGCCCTGCTCTGAGCAGGTCAGCTGGAGCTGGTTGCTCAGACCATGTTTAAATACCTCCAAGGATGGAGACTCCACAGCCTCTCTGGGCAACCTGTGCTAGTGCTTGGTTCCCTTCATAGTGCAAGCAATTTCCTTGTATCTAATTGGAATTTCCCATGTTGGAGCATGTGTCTCTCATCCTGCCCCTGTGCATCTCCAAGGAGAGCCTGACTCTGTCCTCTCTGCACACTCCCATGCAACAGCTGCTGTTTTTACTGGGCGTCTCAACCACTTAGCTGCACCCAGACTGTACTCTGCTGCCTTGCAGCCTGCACAGTAGCTGCAGCTCAGGCTGTGCTGACAGGTGTGGAGTGGCAACTTATGAAATACAATAATATGATTGTAAACACTTGTTGGATCATATCATCAGCTCTGCTGTTATCTCTTACAAGATAATAAAAGATAAACCTTTATCCAGGGTTTGAATCCATTGATTTTTACCCAGTATGGATGAAGGACTTCAGATGGTGCTGTGTGTTTTGCAAACAGAGTAGGTCTGTGTCTGCTCAGAGAGTACTGTGGTTTACTATCTGGACGGAGTCATTGGGCTTCTGGAGGAACCTACAAACTTAGGCAAAAAAGTATTTTTAACCAGTCGATAGTTATCTGGGATTCCTCACATTTTTTATCTAGGGGGGTTGGTTTGGTAATTCAAGAATAGTACACTTAACCTGAAAGAAAATATGTGTATGGCAAGGATTCTCACCAGTTATCACATCCAGCTACTCTTCTTTTGTCAGTTTAAGAAATATTTGGATTAGAAAAGGGGCACAACCATTAGGTGCTGGCTGGCAAAAGGCTTTGCTGTGCTCTCTGAGGCTCATGTGGAGCCCTGAAGAGGAATGGTGTGATGGCAGCAGAGATAGGTGCAGGCTGAACAACAGGAGGGGTGGTTGGCAGGAAGGGCTGTCCCCAGAGCACTGATTCAGCAGCCAGAAGCTAATTGTGCAAGAGGAATGGCACTTTTAAGGTGTTTACATTCTCTTATCAGACCTGTCAGTGTAAATAATGCCTTTGTCAGCCGTATGGCTGTAACCAAAAAGCTTTGCAAATGCAGTGCAAGGACTGTCTGGACCTCCTGTAGCAAGGTAAATCATGATGTTTGAACCCTTGGAAGTCCTTAGGAAAGGGACAGGAGAGATATGATTCTGCCATGGTCAGAAAATTGCTTCATCCTATTTCATCTAATTTCAACCTTCATGGCTCTATTACCTTCAGAGAACCCATGCTGATTTAAGATCTTGTTAAGAAGTGCTGTAGTTAAGCATTATACTCTTGTATAAGTTTTCACATCATGAAAACTTTTAAACAATACATGTAATTAAAATTATATATGTATGTATATTTGCATTATATAGTTCTTTAAGAGCCTCTTTCAGGCCACTTACAGCAACAGGTTTAACTTCTAGGAGCAAACACAGAAAATACTAGTGAAAAAAAAGAGGCAGAGAGGAGATTTGTGATTTGAAAGTTTTAACTTATAAGATGAGGAGTTTTCATTCCTGCTCCAGTCTCACACAGGAATCTGGAGAAGGAAACAAAAATATTACACTTCTTTTCCAACCAGAAATGAGTTTTCAAACAGAATGTAAACACCTAAGTCTCTGCTTACAGCCTCAAAAATACTTTGCATTATATGCTTCAGTAAGACAATTAGATTCCCCAAATCAGTAATTAGTCTTGAGAAATTTAAGCTTGAGTATCAAGTCCCAGAATCAGTGTGAGGTGACTGAAGTGATAAAGATTTACATTTCCTTTTTAGTCTTTGTGCATCTTTTCAAAATGTAATTGAATTAACAGCTGAATACAATAAATTGCTTATAGCAAAAAAGCTACCCCACTGTATAAGCTGTGATACACCCCTGCTCTGAATAACATGCTCTTCTCAAAAAGGGTACAGTCATATTATAAAAGGTATAGAGAAGGTGAAGAAATATCACTTAAGATATGGAATAGCTTTCATATCAGAAACACTTCAGTAGACCAAGATCCCTGAGCCCAAGGAGAGATAACTGAGGGAGGATAAACTAACAGTTGATAAACGGAGCGGAAGGGAGAAAATGTGCGTGGGTTGAACTGCTTACTGTTTCTTGTGGTACAAGATTTAGGTGGGATCAAATGAAATCATCCGGTGGGAAATTCAAACAAAATTAATAAAAGGAGATGAAACCATGTGACATGTTGCTAAAATAGAATTAATTGGCATCGGGTATTGTGGACACTGGGGGCCTCTGGGGTTTCAAAAAGTAATTAAATTAAAGTAGAAAGTTAAGCATCAAGCACACTGAGAGCTCTGAAAGGATGCAGCAAGCCAAAGCAATACTTAAGCAATTCAATTTATTCAGTACAGAACTTTTTAACATCATATTCAATAACACATTTATTCTGTTTTCTCTTTTTTTATCCTTAACCCACATCCTGTTTTAAAATCGAGCTGCTCAGGACAGGGACTATCCTGTATGTTTGTTCAATACATCTGAATTGATGTTCTGTAAAGTGACAAATGTTTTTGTGGTACTTTCTAAACGATAAGCAATTCTCCCCACTAGTGCCTGACCGGTGTGTACCTGGCTGCTCTTCAGAAGGAAAACAGCGTAAGTAAAAACACCTTGAGTCGAGTCAACAGCAGATCCAAGAAACAGTGATATCACTGTTATGCTTGTCTTTTTTGCGTGTCTGCTGACAACTTGACAGGGAGCAGGGAGCAGGGAGCTGACTGAATGTAAGAGATGTCACTGCACCTAATACAAAAAGGTGAACCATTATGCCAAATGCAAATAAATATCTTTGCAAATTTTGCTATAATGACAGCAAGTGAAGCTACAAACCTTGTCACACAGATGTAAACACTTTCAAGAGAAAAGTATCAATTTTACAGAAATTGAATTTCCACCCATGCCACGGAATCTTTCTCAAGGCTAGGTGCAGATTATTATTGTTGAGGTGCCTGTGGCACTTTGGCAGTTTGGGTGGGAGACACAGAGAGCATCTCCTGGATAACACTGACACAAATAAGCAGCCTGAGAAGCTGCTCTGCTGTGGCAGCTGCCTGCCAGTCACAGACATCTTCAGGCCCTGTCCTTTAAAACACTGTCAGTGAGTGGAGGATGAGCTACACCTCTTCAAAAAGCTTTCTTGAAACAATCACAAACAAATAAAACACATCTAACTTGCACACTACCATATGAGTAAGCCTGGGGAAATAAGTTACATAAGAGAAAAATGTTCTAAATGAACCCCGACAGCTTAACCTCATTTTTGGTAGCTGTTTATAAAGAGCCTTGTGGCTGTACTATTGAAGATGATTAAAGGAATTTTTTTCACCCCCAAATGAGGTGTTTCTTTGATTGAAAAGGTTAAGGAAATAGAGTTAAGGACCTTCAGGTCCCATAATCTTGAGCAAGCTCCAGTGCAGATATCTGGCACCCTGTTCTATGGCAGAGAAGGTCTTCATTACTGTATTGAGCCATGGCAGCCATAATAATAGAGTTCAAGCACTAAAACCTGCTTATGTTGGTGCTACCTGAACAGTCTAATGCTGTACCCCTCCTGGAGGGGCCTGATCATTTTTAAAATGCCAACAGAAGTCCTCTCCCTGAGCAGACAAATCCCCTTGCCTTCCCCCAAGTTTTATTTTTAAGTGCCAGCAATTAACTTGTAATTATCAATGAACAGAAGCACCACTGAAAGACAGTATGTTGCTTCCTTGAAGGGAAATAATTTACTGAAGTCTTGGCTTTAGGCAGATGACTTTATAAACTGCTCTTGCTATTTCTTCAGTACAGTATATACAGATTAGCTGTGGTTTGTAATCTGCAAGGGCGTTATTGTTTGCATTATCCACATAAATCTTCCAGCATCTGTGTATTTCATAAGGGTAAAAACATTTCTGCCTATTACAAGAACACGACTATTGTAATAAACTCATGTTATGACAGACTGTAATTACTGCAAGCAGTCTCCCCAAAGCCTACAGCCAGGGTGTTGCACTGAAACAAGAATATTTCCAGCAGCCTAGAGAGGATCAGCAGATCATGATCAAGCTGCACAACATCGCATATTTGCTGTCGGTCCTGCCTCGCCGTAGGGACGGGTGACCAACAGCCCAATCCCCCAGGGCTAAGTTTGCTGCCCTTTGCCCACTGCTTGTGGAGAAGGCCAGGGCGGAGCTGTCTGGCCGCGGGGCCGCGGGGCTGCTGCCGAGGGAGGGGACGGGATGTGCAATGCCCTTGGGCACACACGCCTGCAGAGGCGCACACGCACCCAACGCACCGGCTCTGCCTGCAGTGGGCAGGAACAAGCTCCCACCAATCAATTGGGACATGAAGCACTAAGTGCTGAAGTTAAATATTTCTAAAATCGCTCCCCAGAGCATTATGAAGTTGTCGGAGTGATTCTCTGAACTACCAGTGAGCTCGGCACGCTCAGACGTCTTGCAGAGATCTGCAAAGATCTGTGCTAGTGCTTGAAAATTGCACCAGATCGAACCAGGAACCTGCTTTGATCTCACATAAAATCGTAGAGGGGCTATTGTGGCATGCAAATAGTGAGCAGAAAATTTAGTTGCATGATTTATGCTCAGCCATGAAGTTGTATGGTAGTTAGATTTCAATTTGGTAGCAGTATCTCCCCCCTACACTTCCAGATTAGAAACTGGGCTAAGAATTGGCTCCTCCAGCCAACTGTTAGACTTCTGAAAAGCACTTTTCCCCATGACATGGATTTCAAAAAGTGCCTGACACAAAAGCAGTACAACCCTACTGCATTAAATGAATTAAAAATTTCTTAATTGATAGCTCTCAAAGAACAAGATTTTAAAGGCTTTATTATAAGAAGAAGCCATTTGTAATACTGATTGGTTTTGCCTTCAATTTCCATGAATCTGTGACTATTTGCCGGGCCTTTAGTTTTTTCTTTGGAAACCTCTCAGGCTGTAAATCCATGACTACTAACACTGGATCCGTGTTTGACTGGATCTCCCAGAAATACATGTTTGATTCAGATCAGGTGTGGCACAGGATCACACTTCTGTGTAATCACCCCAAGCACATTTATGTTGCCTCTCTGTGCTGGCCTGGCTGGTGAAAATCTGGACGGGATCAGGCAGGCACGGTAATGGGTCAGGCATAAAGCTTGCAGGTACCAGTCGAAGTGAACCCAACAGGGATTTTTTGGTACTATCTGAATTGTCAGAGTGAGTTTATACTATATCAGTGCTTTGCAGATGGGTTTCTGGTATTTGTGATCCCAATCAATCCAGATATACACAGCTTTTTTCACACCAGCAGTAACAGCCTTAAGTGTAAAGGCTGTATTTCTCAGATCTTTGATCTCAGGATAAGGGCAGACACATTGCCTTGTCTTGCCATGGCAAGGTTGTACAGGAAAAAAAACCCCCACCAGTCTAACCCTCTGTTCCTGCTTGATACTGTGAGTGAAGTATTACAAAGAATGTAGAAAGAAGAATATTTCCTTTCTGCTTATTTTTGTTTTATTCAATTTTTATTAAGTGTGACTATATATTTGAAATATCATTTTGTCAGCTCTTTTCCCTTACCGCTCCCAGAACAACAAAGAAGGAAAACAAAACAACCTCCCCCATGAGGGAGCTGATTCTCCAGCAGAGGAAAGGTGGCCTTATGTTTTATATCTGTTTCATGTATACTACATTCCACTAATATTCAGCCAAGTGGCACACAGAAGACATGCCACTGACAGAGGAATGGGAGTGGACTAAGCAGGAAAGTGGTGGAAGAGGAAAGGAGTGATGGATAAAAGTTAACCTGCTCCTAACTAAAGCTGGGGACAGGGTTTTGTGCAATGGTTTGAGCAGAAGCTGTTTTTGCCCGCTGGACTTAATTTCAAGTTCTGCCTCTCTGTGGTAAAGGGGTTCCTGTGACCCCAGACTGGTTCTTGAGGGTGGCTGAAGAGGTCAAGAGAGGACCAGGAACCCCAGGGTGTGCTAAATCAGAGGCTGGCACAGGTGCTGACCTGCCTTGTGCAGCAGGGCTGGGAGCATGCAGCTGCCCGCAGTCAGCCACACCTGCCATAGGTGAGGCATTGCTGCAGCCAGGAGCTGAACTGAGTTTATCCACCCTGTTTTTCTAATAGCTACATGTCCCTCTTCATTCCTGTAATGTGCTACTTGTTCCATTGCCACATGCAATGGGAGCTCCTCCTTGCTTCTCCTGCTTCAGGGTGTTTTTAAAGGCCTATCACCAAACTGTGATAAAAAAATCAATCCCACAGGAAGAGGAGATTTTATCAAGCAGTGAGGGGTGCTGGTTTTGAACTAAGCAAATAAAACATCTCTTACATAGTTCTAGGGAGATAGAGCAGAGGAGCTATCTAAGCCAAGGTGGCAGTGATACTGCATAGATATGAATCCTTAAGCAATAGCTTATAGGAAACATGTATACCCCAGGACAGGTATAATAAATATTATCAGGTTTTTAAAAAAATGAAGACTATCAGAGTTGGTTTTCTTCGGAGAGATGTAAGTTAGGAGGCTCCAGCCTTTATAAATAAATTTTCCTTTTTTTTTTAATGTCATTGTGGTTGTACTGACTAAGGTTACTGAGAAGTTTTACTGTTGGTGTATGTATATGAAAGACATTTTGAATAATGACATATACTTATGTACCAAGACATTCATTATGCAGTCTCATTATGAAATTCAAATATTAATTATACAATTCATGATGCAATTATACAATGACATTTATTCAATATACATGTATATATATACACACACACATATATATATCTGTATCAAAGAGACCTTTTTTAACTGCCAAAATGAACGTTTTGGACAACAAGAAGTAATTTCTTTTATGAGGACCTATGTCGGACCTAACCATAATGTGATATGCTCTGCCTATTTAAAGTTGGCTTTCTGAGGTCAGAAGAGACATAAAAAACATAACTGAGATTCTCTTGCAGATGAAATATAATTAAATCCACAACTGCTACTGGCGTCACGTCTTCTAAACAAAGTGAAAGACGGATCTATGTTCTGTCATAGCACACCACAGTGGAACTGCAAAGAGAACCAAATTTCTTCTGTTTCAAAGGAAAAGCTGAGTCATGTTTGTGTTCATTCAGGAAGGGCACTAGCTGGGAAAGAGCTGAGACAAATGCAAGCTGGAGTGGTTTCCTACATCTGAAAGACTTCTCACAGGCAGAGAGGACACGTGGGTGTAAGGAAGTGAACTTGAGCCTGTGCGAATATAGATGAGCTTTTAGATATTTCTGGCCTGACTGATGGCACCCACCAGCACGTCACCTCCTAGCAGAAGAGACTATCTCCCAGGTGAGGATGCTGCAAGAAACTTGCACTACAGATGCATAATAATTTCAGATGTTGAAGTCCGTCATGGGTAAAACAGCTGTGAGGGAGAAGGGGCACTGTCTGCACTGGTGGATCACTGAGGTGAGCATGAGCTATGAGCTCTGCCTTGCCCCAGGCGGCGCAGGGCTGAGGGAGCTGCTCGTAGGGTGACAGGGGCACAAAGGTGGTAGCATCCCTGAAATCCCTGCCTCACTGACTCCCCAGATAAGCATCCTCATTTCCCTGCAAATGCTCACAGGCATGCAAAGCCATCCTGCCAGCAACATGCCCTCAGCTTTACTGCAGTACATAAAGGTTTTATGTGCTTTATCCGTAAATCTCTCTTTGTTAGTTCTCTCTCTGTTCAGTTCTCTGTGGGGGAAGACTGCCTAGCAGTCATGCTGCAGAACACTTGTAGCAATATAATAAAGTAAAATTTCTGCCTCTTTGAGAGGCTGGTTATTTCAGTATGTTTAAGGGACCAAAACATTTGCCCACACAATCCTTTAGTTTAGGAAGTCACAAAGATTTCACCTGTAGGTAGAGCAGAGACTTTTATGTTTCCTTGGGAATACTGTAGTATTTCTGTGGATACCATACAAGAAGAAAGAAGGGTTTGGATCTGAATCTTGTTTGAAATGGCAGGAACTTGAGCTGACACTTCAGTAACTAATTATTAAAACCCTATCATTTTCAATTTTTTAAACTGGATTAAATTTCTGATGATATTATATTGCTGTGAAACTTGATTGGCAAATTGATAAAGTAAGTAATTGAGAAATATGAAGTTTCATAATGGGAACAAAGACTCCATGTTAAAGAAGAGCAAGTTAGAAAAAAGGCTGTTTCCAGCTCAGTAAGACTTCGAGTTATTTTGGTGTGATTTATTACCTGGATAAATTTGATGCCTGGTCTTAAACTCATCTGTTCACCACACTGTAAATACAGACACAAAACTCTCTTTGTTTTGCTTCCTGTAATCTGTCAATTGCATTTGGATTGCCACATTCATAAAAATTCTCAGATCTGTGCTTCAGCTATGTGATTTGTGGAGCCTTCTCCCAAACAGGAGCACAGCACTTTAACATGTAGGGACATGAAAACAGCACGGATGTGGCAGATGGTGCTGAAGAAGACAAGATGAATGTCAACTGCATTTTCCCACAACATCCTCATCTGCGTGCCTCACACTTTGACAAAAAACTTGGTGAATTTTTTCAAATATATTTCTCTTACTAGCACCCTGATAGATAAAAAAAGTAATACAACATTTGCAAATACTCAAATGTTTCTTTTTCTGTTCCTTTCAGACTTGCAGTTCACAGAAATACAAATCACCTTATCTTTCACAGGAGGAGAACAGATTGTGGAAGGCACCATTAGCCATGTCACTGATTATCCATACTATACATTTGAATTTTAATTTTATTAGCTAAAATTCAGCTTTTCAGTTGGCATCCTTGTTCTGTTTGGTATGTTTGTTTACAACCACGTTTTCTGGAGATAAGTGACTAAGGCAAAATCTTATCCTGATTCTTCTAATGAAGGAAAAGATTGCATATGAACCCTGGGGACTCAAGAAATCAGATGAAAAATACAAAGAACAAAAATGTCATTTTGCTTTGTAATCTTATGATTCTTTGGGACCTGACTTGTGGCTGTGCTGTGCTAGGATTTGGCAATGACATGATTGTTCATTTCTTCCTCCCTGTTTTCCATTCTGTGCCTCTTGGAAGTGTTTCCTGGAAAGAGCTTCTACTCTTCCACTTTTGTCAGGTCAGCTTTTCTGCCTATAACCTGGTTTTGCGGCCACAGTAGCCCCATATTACTGTGTTCATCCTCATGGTGCTGCTGGTAGGGGGATGATCATAGCTGCTGCAAGTGGAGCAGAGGCAGCGGGGCTGTGAGTACTCCATCCCCAGGGCATGGGCTCCAGGGTGGGCTAGAGCAGTGGTCCTTGGACAGCAACACTTCTGAGTTCTCCACTCTCGCTTGTCGTTGGCCTGAGCTCAGACAGCTCACGAGTCCCTTCTGCACCTGTGGCAAGAGACATTTCTGTCTCACTCCAGGTGTTCTTGTCCACCTGATAAAGGTCATAGGATATGTTTGCACAGGCAAACAAGCCAGGCAGAGGCTTCACGGGGCCATGCACTGCATGGGAATAAGCGTGCCCTTGAGTGCACTTCAATGTATTTGGGTGCACATAAAGTTCATCCCTGTGAGCACCAGCTGGGCTGCCCTAGAACATGCCTTGAAGGTACTTCTGCAGGCAAGTCAGATGGATAGGAGGTGGATATGGCCTGGAGCCTTGTCTTTTTGATACTGCTGTACCACAGTGGAGTTGAACTCCAGAGACTAAGGGCTAGGCTAATATTTAGGCTGGTGTCTGGCTAACCTAATGCTAGCATATTCCTGAGATCATCAGAACCCCCTGCACAAGGTCTGCTTAGCTTGAGAGGCACTTGATGCCCTTTGGTGTCGATAACGACAGAAGTTAAGGCTATAATGCACCTACATTTTTGCTGCCAGCATGCATACAATCCTTCCTCCTAAATGTCTCTGTTATTATTAACAGTAAGCTGTTAATACCTGCTTACTGAGGGCATTGACAGCTCCAAGTGTCTCCACCTTGCCAGGAACATGCAATCTGAGAGACCACATCTGCATTGCACCTGTCCCAAAACACGAGAAAACTCAAATACCTCCAAACAAACAAAACCAAACCCCCAAAACCTCACAAAGAGATGCTGGAAATTGAAGTCTTGATCCTTCTGGGTTTAAACCCAGTTCTTTTGTAAAAAGTGCACAGTTCAATAGACTAGAGGATATTCTGCAGTGGGACTCAGCTCTCTCAGTTTCTATAAAGTACTTAAATGTTCACTGGATGAAGGCTGGAGTGTTCATCCCAGATCAGTGCTTTCTGGGCATGATCTCACACCAGGGTGTGAGAATATGTTTTTTTCTCTCTGGCCAAAGGAGCATTTAAAAATTCTGCGCAAAGCAGTGCCATTGACACTGAGAGCCTGGGTGGCTTGCTTGTTTTGGAGACAGAAGACCTGAAGTTAAATCCCTGCTCTAAGTCAGGCAGAAGAGAAGGTATCCAAACCTGAATCTTCCACCTCCAGGGTGAGTTCTCCTGCCGCTGGGCTACTGGGTGTTATCTCTGCCACTACATCCTCCTCCTCCTCCTCCTCTTTCTGTATATAGTCACTGACCTGGTTTAGCTTGTCTTTGATTGGAAGAAAGAATCTGTTTGCAGCCTGGACTCAGGCATTGGTGCTTTAGGAGAAGTCTAACTTACTACTCATCCGTCTCCTGGCATTTCCTAGATCATGTTCAGCATCTTTGCACCCGTGCTGCACAAGCATCTCAATCTCCTTATGGGGCAAATAAAGAACTTGTAAAAGACACTGGGTGCCTTCATGCCAAAGGGTGAGAATGAAACTTAGATATTACATATTTATTCCTTAGCATTTTTCCTAAGCCACACAGCATGTGTCCGAAAGTGGAGGGAACTGCTAGAAGTTCTCACAGGTCCCATCTGAAACAGGACCATCTAGCTCTCTTCTCTCTCTGGAGATCCATTTCTATCTTTGATGCTTTCCTGTGCTCATCTAAGCAGATCCCCATGACTGGATTGTGCCTTTGTAAGCCTTTGGGCAGGGTTTGTGTCTTCCTTTTTGTTCCACATTTATATCACCATTATTACTATTGACATAACCTGATTTCAACAGGACCTGATGGACTCTTCTGGATATGTTGAAGTTCTTGCAGGATAGGGCTGTGGATAATAAGTGTATATGGCCACTTACTCACTGTAAGTTGGCTGATTACCAGGTCCATCCTGTAATCTCTTGGTTGTCCCACATACCTTTATTTGGCAGAAGCAGAGCTATTGTTAGCCAGTCAATATTTCTCCACAAAATATCGTAAATGCAAGATTTCTCATGAAACTTCAGCATATCTGCAGCTGAAGACAATTCTGAATCAACCCTAACAAATGAAAGGGCTACATTTCAGTCCAAAGATTTCTGCTGTGGCAAAGAAACCTAATGAGATGGGAGATATATATAGGGTAGGGCGTCTCTTAGGGAGGGGAGGATTGATGCCCCAGTGCCAAAAGCAATGATTTATTGAGTGAGCCATGGCTGCAGGGACTGTGAATGATGCGTATCCTCCGTGGATTCATCATATGTCTTTAAGTACTGTTTGTGAAAGACATCTCAGGCAAAAGGAACTTGGTATTAAGGACAGCTAACTTCTGGTGGTATGTAGAGCAGGGGAGAGAGAAAACTCCCCATGGCTTCCTCTGTAACATCTGTCATGATCAGGAGAGCCTAAGAGCAGTGTTCTGGAGGGTGGCCTTGTACTCCAAATACCAACTAAAATCAGAGTGGAAAGATTGGTTAGTGTAGATTTTCTCTTCCAGGAAGTGACAGATGATGAATACTGATATACAAAATCAGCTCATTTTTGTGTGATAACTGGGATTCAAAGCACATTGGTTGTCTGGAGACCAAAAGGCAGAACTGTTTGCCACAGGAAAGCCCATAGGACTGACAGTGAAAAAGCAGGTTTTGCAACTGGTAGTGAGACATAGTTACAAGTTTTCTCACAACCTTGAAACTGGCATGATAATTGTAATTTTTAAGGTCAGCTACCAAAATGCTACGCTGGCTACTAAGCTTTCTTTCAAAACTAACTGGTGTTTGGCAGGGGAAAAAAAATACTAAAAAAATTTCTTTTCTCTTTACTGCAAGGCTAAAGACAGAAATACCAGTTGTCCTTTTTCAGTGTGTCAGTTTGTGATGTTTTGGGAATGTGAGTCTGCTGCCTATATTGGCAGATGGTGTAGGTGGAAAGAGGAGCGGTGGCGTTTGGCTCTGGATGTGCCATAGGTACTGACAAATATAAAGTGCATGGAAGTGTGTGGAGACAGTGAACAAAAGCCAATGTCTTGTTTACTCCAAAACAGAGTAGGCAAGGAAAAACCGTCAGAATTCCTGGAATTTATTTGCATTGTATCGGCCAGCAAAACAGATAAGGTTTGGGCTATGCATGACAAATGGGACTTCTTGGTATGCATCTTAACACCAAGTCGTGCTAAGTCGTTCTGAATCGCATACTATTCACTGACAAGGGTTTTAGCTACAGAAAGAGCAGGAAGTCTCCCAGTTACACTGTTTTCCCGCTGAAGCTCCTCAGGGGAGGAAGCCACGCTGCGGCCGCCGCCGGGGGTGGGGGAGCCCGGGCTGAGCGGGGCCGGGCCGGGCCGGGCCGCCGGGGGAGGCAGGGGCAGGGCGGGACCGGGACAGAACGCCCCGGGGCCGGGCTGTTCCCCGGGGAGGAGGAGAGGGCGCGGGAGGCGCGGGCGGTGTCGCCGCGCCGGGTGGGTCCCGCCAGCCCCGGCCCCGGCCCCAGGCCTGGCCCCAGCCCGCGGCCGCAGCGCCGGCCCCGCCCGGCTCGGCTGCCCCGGCACGGAGGGACAGCAGCGCTCCGTGAACACCTCACTTGGGAGCCTGGCTGGAGCGGCGTTCAGGCTGCGGGGAAACAATTCGGTGCTGTCGGGAGCTGGAGGAGAAGTTAAACATTAAAAACAAGCCACCTGGATAACTGCATTCAAGCGGGTTAGCAGAGTCGTTCTGAAGAGTGGCTAATTGTTCACGTGCTCAGGGATTCCTGAAACTCCGAAGAGCTGGGAATCCAGAATAATTTTTGGTAGATAGAATAAAGCCTATTGCGAATCATGGGCTAAAGATCGACGAGCTCATTAGGGCTAAATTAACGAAAAAATAAAGGAGAAAAATACAATTAATGCCTGTCATCATTACTATATGGGAAATAAATTGATACTGGAAATCTTACTTCCCACCTTTTTTTTTATGAAATGGCAAATTAGTTTGGTAAGCATGATGGAAATGACCAAATTTGACCTAATATCACATGAGACAGCAGTTAAGAATGCCAAGCAATATAAAGTTAATATGGCGTGAGTTACACTGATTGAAAGCTGGCCAGCTGACAGGTCTTGGAATGCAAATGTAGAATCATCACAGAATCATTTGGGTTGGAAGGTACCTCTGCAGGTCACGTAGTCCAGCCCCTTCCTCAAAGCAGTACTTGTGTCAGCAGATTAAGTTGCTTGGGGTCCTGTTCAGCTGAGTTTGCAACGACTTCACAGGTGGAAACTTGCACAATCTATTATTTAGTGTGAAAGTTCCTCTTCCTTAAACAGATTTGTTATACCAAAGCTTTTTTGAGACATTGTTCTTCTCTCTGTGATGTTTAGTACCTTTTCCAAACTATTGCAAATGGAATTTTCAGAGGACATTAATGGTAAAGAAACTAACAAATGTCAAAGCAGAAGTATTATAATTCAAGTGACCTTTGATTGCTTGTTTTAACATGGTCGAATATAAAGTCATTGGAGAGACAACAAAAATCCTAAGTCATAGAGATGGCATGGACGAATCTGGGCTGGAGAAGAGGTGATGTTTGGAGGGACATGGTAAACAGGGTGAATAACTGTCTGAGCATGAGTTGGTGGTGTGGGTCACCGAAAAACAAACTTCTGTGACGCTTGAACTTAAAAATATGAGGAAATTGATTAGAGAAATTTATAAAATCTGTATCTATGCTAATCAGTAAAGTGGGCCAGGTTCAGTTCTCTGTCTTTCTGGACAATTGGAATAGCACAACTTGCCTCCATACACCTGGATTACCCTGCACAAAGTGGCCTCACCCATACTTGAGCAACTTATCCCATGCTACCCCTCAAACCATGCTAAGTCATTGGCTGACAGAGGGCTGGCTTACATTTCCCAAAATGTGCTAGGGAACTAATTATGACATAGTGTGAACAAATGTGTGCCCGTACTGGCATCCACATTAGTTTCCTCATGCAGACACTGCTGTTAGTCTCATGCTTAGCAGTGGTTTAACAATTACTGCTGTTCAGTGTTCAGTCTGGATATTCACAAGACATGAAGAATGCTACTCCATTAGCAAGGCTAGAAACTCCTGAGAAATGGCAAAATGTGCCTCATAATGTTCATATTTGACTGTGAGAAGATAAAGGAGGGACCTGGCTGTGGTCTGTGAACAGTGCAGATAGGTGGGAGACTCTGATGGCCAGAAGCTGAATTAAAACAAGCTTTGACATGAATAAACATCTCAGTTTCATCGTTCTACTCTTACAAGTAGGTGTATTCCTTGTAGATGTTCTGTAGTTTACGATAGGATTCATGCAAATCCTATGGACTATGCTATGTAGGAGGGCAGGATAGATGATCCCAACAGATTCATAATATTTGAATCTTTGAATTTTGAGATATGAATGAAAGTTTGGCATTTGAATTCTGTTGTTCTGCCAAACAGGGGGACTGATAGAACTTCAAGGCCTTGCCATTCATCACCACATTATATGACTATATACCAACTGGGATGATTCCCAGCACAGAATAGAAAGATTTAGTTAACACTTCTGCCTTTTGTATACTGCTTCTGATAATTTTACCATTCTCATCTCGCAATATGTTATAGAGATACTGTAGAATCTATCCATTATAGAAGATTTTTCTTCTTCAGAACATACTATTTTTTGCTAATTGTGCTTTTATTTCTCTATTAGTCCCTATCTTCTAGTTGTTAATAATTATTACCAGCTTCCTTTTTCTTTCATAGCAGTTAATGTAATACTGCCCTCATATTCCCTTCCTGCAGGAAAGAATGGTTGCCCTTGGCATTTTGAAACTGTGGCTTATTGAATGTCTACTACAGTTTCTCAAGAATTTCATAGAATCATTTACACATTTGTCCTTTTGAATCACAAGCTGAATAGATTACTGGTTTGGACTTCACAGTCTTTAAATGCAACTCACTATATATAATCCCTTGTGACAAAAATACAGTTTTGTCATCAAACTATCTTCAATCCAGTTCTGGTATAGATTTATTTTATATCAGAGGCAATTAATTTTCAAATTAGGAAACTACCTGTACTTTTGCATTTGTTTAGTGACAACAGAAGACATTCAGCCTGCTTCATTCAGCTAGAAGATGTGAGTGAGTTTTTCTACTCTGGCACTACACATAGCTCATTATGGATGTAGTCATCTAGCTAGTGGATTTGATAGTCTGCAAAATAGGCCACCTCTTCACTTATCATGAACTTCGCAAGTGACAGCATTAATTCATAGCCTTTCAAAATAATTTTCTCCCCTAGTTCCAGCAACTTGGAGAGTAGTTGTAGGAGGACACAGCTTTAACAGGTCTGCAGAGAGAGCAGTGTGGTTGCAAAGAGCCTGCAGTGGCTGGGCTAGGCTGAACACACAAACGGAATGGGCAGATCTTTGCCAAGCTTTGTAGCTGTGAGTGTTTCACAGGCACTGTGGTGTACCTTACATGACGTGCAAGGCCATCTCCCCTGTTCCCTGTGTCTATGCAGATCCTGGCAATTTCCTTTAACATACTCATCATGCCAGGTTCTGTAACACTGTCACGTTGCTTGTAGTTGTATAACTCCAGTCCCTCTCATCTGTTATCCAGCTCTTGGTGCTCATGATTTGGCAATTATGTTTTTCTTCTTTTTGTGTTCTTTGGGCTCATGACTAATTTTGTTCTCAACATCTTGATTTTGATGAGTGTTCTTTGAGTCTCCATTTTCACTCTCTCTTTTTTATCAGTTTTCCACCTTTCTAACTCATACAGTGAACTTGTCTCCTAAAATTAAGTTTTTCTGCAGGTGTAGAGGCCAGCTGAATACTCTGCCTCTTCCCTCTCTGTTCCGCAGTTTCAAGCTCATGTATTATTTACCTGTTTAAAAATTACGCATCTGTATATTGTCTGTTCTCCTGTGAGCATTATACATCAAGAAATTTTGAAAAGTAACCTTCTCTGGTTTATCCATCTTTTGTACAACCTCCTGAATTGACAGCAGGTCAGTCCTTTTAGGATGGGGCAATGAGAATTGCTGGTAATTACTGCTTGCAAGTGTAAATAATCATGCCCATGTGCTGAAGGGACCAAACTAATGTCAGCCAATTATAAACAATGAGAAGAAAATCATAGTTGCTGGGCTGGTGTGAATGCTGGCAGCCAGTAAACACAACACTTCACCTGGAAGAACTGAGCTGACTAACTGCTTTTGCTCACGTTACATGGCCTCTTTTGAATGCTTTCAGGTCTTCAAAGGAGGCACAATCCACAATTTGAGAAACATTACTGGAGTATGATGAACTTCATGGGAGACTTGTCATTAGTAGGAGAAAACATATCAAAGAGGTGGCTCAGTACTTGTTAAGGAAATGATATTTCTGAAATCCATCTGGATCATAAATCATCAAAGGACAGTTTGAAATAGACACACTTGTCTCTTCACACACAACTGACAATAATGTCCCATATATCCTGGTAGAGCATCCTTTGTCCTGGAAAGATATTAAAAGCCATTTGCACTGCATTAATGAAGTGCCAGTCTTATTCCTATTAAAGTCAGCTCTTCTGTTAGGTGGAAGTTTGCAGTGGTTTATAATTTTTAAAGCATTAGGATCCCACAGTGGAAGGTATGCTTTATAGGCTAAACTTCCTGCATGGAAAGCACATGAAACAGAGCAAAAGGCTTTCCTTAGCCTTGCTGGATAAAAGAAACTTGGGGCAAACCCTAGGCCAGTGTACACTGCTGTTGGCACTAACGATTTTTGAGGATGGCATAATTAAAAGAGGAATCCTAGAGTGGAACTGCACATGACTATTTTTCATCAAAGCTTTTCAGATGGGTCCCACACTGCTGAAATCAATGGGACATTCACAGGACAGGATGGAGCTTTAGTGGTTTGTTGGCTGCAATTCTCCATTGACATTTTTCTGGGGCTGCCTGAGGTCAGTGCTGTAACTAAGGATAAAGAGCAGCAAACTTCAGCTATCTATCTAAACTTAGCTACATTTTACTGCAAAACTTTTTCAGATTGAAAATTTAGAGATATTGTGCCCTGATTGTAAGTAAAGTTTTTGCTCAACAAATTAATTCCTTGAACTGTTGCTAGGTGTGGTTTCAAAACAGTTCTAATTCTACCAATATATCCTCTTAAATAACAATAAAACATGACTCTTCAAGCAATTAGAAATGTGTTTCAACAGTATCCCTTGTGCTGGCATAGCTTTGTTGGTTTGTTGTTTTGTATTAGTACTTTACATAGATACAAGAAAAATATTCTACTTAATAAGAATACTGTCTCCTATCATGAATGACATTTAATGCAAATCACATCAAAGCTCTCCATCACATACTGTCAATTCTTAGTGATTTAATAAAATGGCCATCATCGGCTCTGTGCAAATTTACAAGTCACATCCTGTATGCAGATGCTTAACAAGTTATTGCATTGAATTGGTGAGGCCAATTACAATTTAGAATTGCAAACCATCTGTAGATAATCAGAGTCCTACATGATACATTGTCATTAATTTGGCTGTGTAAATCTAGAAATTTTACGCTACTAAACCAGAGAAAAAACTGTAATATATGGCCCATATATTGGGTCCATAAAGGGACTTCATAAATGAATAATTTTATTATTTTAAACCAACAGAAACCAGGTAAATAAAATATCTTAGTGTATTTTATAGGAAAATTGTTAGGCAAATAATTCTGTATTTAGTACTACACGTAGGCTTTTAAAATATTAGCAAAATGCAAAGGTTATAGCTTCATTTTCAGTAGTTTATTTTTATTCAATTAACAACACGTATTTGCTACCAGAAAGTTTTGATTTGGTCTAATTAATTAATTAATTATTCTTAGGGATGTGTGTGGATGTAGGTCTAAGAACATTTTGGAGCAGATTATTCTACATGGTGATACCAACCACTGTGCTTTTTCTGGATCACAGCTTCATAATTTGAGGTCGTTAATGAACACAGCGTGAGACATAATCAAATCAAGGCCCTTCCTAAACCTGGAACACCAAAAATCAAGACAGTACTATTTAAAAATAAACTCAGATTTTGCTTGCAGCATGGTAGGCAGCTCCCGCATTTCCATGGAACAGGAAGGGATTAATATTCTCTCTCTGCATGTGGGAAGGCAAGTTGCCACCCTCTGCTCTACACCTGCCAATGCAATCCGGGGTGGAAGGAGAGGGCAATATTTTGATTGATGAAATAAAGAAGAGAGGAATCAGGGCTGGAACTGTGCTGCAGTGTGGAGGGAAAATGGCTGATGTCTAGGACAGAAATGACCTAAGGGGATAGCCCCAGGTTATGATTAGAGTTGTTAAAGCATGAAGAGTGGGCTGAGTCTGTTTATTTTTCTAGTAGCAACTGGAGGAATTTTAACATTCATTTATCTTTGGGGTTGTTGGTTTTATCTGAATAATTTAGCAGGTGTGCCCACCACTCCTGTAAATTGCTTTAAATGATTTCTTTTCTTACACAACCAATTTATTCCAAAACAATTTTTAAAAATCTGTCTCTTGTTACTTGTGATTTCCCAGAGGTGGTGGGGCATGTTCCTCTGTGTCCTGCTTTGGATTCTTTGTGTACATTTTGTGAATGGAAACTGAAATAAAGTCTGGTTTTACTACTCCTTGCACAGCTTAGCTGTGCAAAATTATGGCATTGCTTAGGACATCTCAGAGAAATTTTTCATCATTTTGGATGTCATGCTGATTTCTTGAACAATGAAAACAAGCATAATCTGTGGCAATCTCTACAGAGGAGCTCTTCCCCTGTTATCTAGTTTTTCCTGTCTTGAGAGAGTTTCATAATCAACACTTAATGTGAAGTGAGTGATGCCATCAGGTAAAGGTGCAGGATTACAAGATGGTGATGGTGTGTTTGCATGGACAGTGTGTGAGCTGCTCATCATGGTGGGGGCTGCAGAACGCATGGAGGTTGAGGAGAAGTGAATGTGTGCAAATGGGTGCAGCAAAACAGCCAGAGATCTGAACTGACATTGCCAGCCCAACGCCTCAAAAGCCATGTGAAAGTTTCTTGGTTCTGTACTTTTTTTCTGGGTTCCACAACATTTCCCTTTCTTCCCTAGAGCTGCAGCCCTGGCTTTTTATTCCTCCCCAGTGCTATAGGGGGAGGAAAGCACAACTCCTCCCATGACAACTGATCTCGAGGCAGCCCATCAGGAGGATAGATTTTGGGCACTATTTCAACTCGGCTGTTTTACTCCTGCTCTTCTGGTAGTGTGGTATTGATATGACTCAAAATTGCTTTGCACTAGTCCCATGCTCCCATGCATGGTTTCCCCAACAGTATTGGGCTGTGGCCATTAATTTTGTGTTGGTAATGAAAAGTGTGAGTAGAATCCTTTAAAGCAGAGTTCTCTTTTCTTTGTCATAAAAACGTTTAAAACAAGTTTATACCATGTCAACTGCTTGTAATGTGTTACATTCCTCTGAGTTTGGGTTCATATTTTACCACTGCTGTCTGGAGTTCCTTGTGATGTTACTACTCTGTGGGGACAGCAGCATCCTAGTGCCACAGAGAGATGTGCCTTGAACACAGACAGAGTGACAGCCTACAAGGCCCAAGTTAGGTAGATAAATAACTTCTGTATGGTCATGGCCTATGAAGTCCCCTTGATTTAATGCCTATTGTGGGTGCCCTGGTGGTGTGCCCCTTTTGTTGGACTCTTCAGCTTCATTTTTTGCTTTTTAGAGACAAATACCAAGTGCATACTGCATCTAGTAGGGCAACATGAAGCAACTAAAGAAGCATTCAAAAGCAAACTCATTCTGTAGTAAATCTGGTCATATTAGCTAACTTGCTGTGAGTAGATTTGACCTGCTTGTAGGGGTGCGTCAACTCAGACACTGTTTTTCTGCTTATTGAACTTCTTTTTCAGATTTTCATCCTGAGCGAGTTCATAGCCATGCCCTGGGGTGGTTGCACAAATGATGTTTTAGACATGTAAATCTGACTAATAACACACCCACCCATGGCTGGCAACTGAGCACAGCACGAAGCCTGACACCAGGGATGATCTAATCCCTGGAGGTATCATACTCTGGCCTGAAGGAAAGCAGGGAGGGAAGAGAAGCATGGCTTCTCCAGTGGGTGAGCCACATTCTGTGGCACTTAAGACTTGCTCATCCAGCAAAGCACTGTGAGAAGTGTGGGCCTTTCCATAGCCATGTCTGGTTTGTGAAACACCTCCTGTACCATGCCTGCCTGCAATGGTAAATAAAAGGTGGTGAGTTGACTCCTCAATCTGGCACTGCACTTTCTGGATTTCCAGAGACCTCTTCCTTTTGCATAAATTTGTTCGGGTTTATAAATGGGCCAGTTTAGAGGCTGAAATTTTATCTTTCCCCAAAACGACTTTTTTCTGATGATCAGGAATGACCATCTGAAGGGGGAACCAGTAATTTGCTCCAGCAGACACCAACTCCACTGTAGGAACTGTCCTCAGCCTCACCAATTACAGCTGTGGCAAGGTGGTGTCTGCGAAAGCAAAACTTTGCCAAGAGATGGCCAAGCACATTGTATGTACAAATCAGGAATATCTTCATGAAAGTCAGTAGAGTTAAAAATCTCAGGCCTCTGTTAAGTTGCATCAGCCCCTCTACCCCCTCATATCAGCATCCAAACTAATAGAGAAGAAATATAATTTCTGGTTCAGTTTCTGGTGTTGGTTTTCAGATATGACTAATACTAATGTAGAAAGATGAAAGAATTTGGAAGAATGGACACACAAGAATACCAGCCTTTTGGAAAAAATCCTTCATTGTTTCCATCATCGATATTTTGTGACATGAGGTGAGTGTACAAGAAGGCAATTCTGGATCCCTCATTGTTCAAGGCAGTTTCAGGTCCTTTTAAAAATCCTGCCAGGCTTTCGCCTTCACTAAGCATCATAACTGAAGTTGCACTGCAGTGGGCAAAATAATACCACTTTATTTGTTCATGGATTGAAGCTGTGGTAACACAAGTGTTACCTCGTAGGAAACTGCATAGCTCTGGGAACTTGGCCATAGGTACAATGCATTGAACTTCCCTAGCCATTTTCCACCTTTTATTGGTTTTCCCTTCATGCACATTTCTTCTTAGGTTTATCCTCTGAGTAGCAGGCAGTGATGCTGGGTGGGAAGATGGCTCTAGGGATTTGGGATGGGAGAGCTTGTATGCAGCCTTTCCCTCCCTCCAGGACTGCTTCTGGCATTCCCTTCAGTGCCAATCCCAACCTGCTGGCTGGGGTTTGGTGGGGAGAGGCTTCTGCTACACCCTGTTCCTGGCAGGTACACTCTTCTTTAGGGCAGTGTCTCTGGCTGTGCCTCTGGCTGTGCTAACAAACCCCTGTTTCCCTTCAGCAGGCAACACCAGCCTCTGGTTTGCCTGCTTCCTCTGCAGTAATGCAGAGAACAAAAGGGCTCCCTGGTTTATTTGACTCTTGTGTCCTTTATAGATGCTGTGACACTAAGCCAGACCTCATTTACATGTAATTCACTGCACTTGTCCCTTTAAACTATAAAGGCACACAAGTGTCTGTAAAATGGCTTAACAGGTACCTACAGCATGTCATTAGCATTGCATGGGCTCCTCATCTGCGCTAGTACAAACAAGCACAACCTTCTGGATACTGACAGCAGGCACAGGTTGTCTGAAGAAGAAAGCATCTGTATGTCAGAGGCGAAGTGGACAGGAGCAAGCCCTTGTTGTTGCCATGGGGCTAACACAGAGCCCCTGCAGATCTGAGTGCCCCTGAGAATGCCCCATTTTCCTTGCAGATATGCTCCTATACAGAGCCTCAGGGTTTTTACACTGGCCCAGGGGTTCCAGCCAGTGGGAAACCCTGCTCAGTGACTGCGTGATAGATCCTTGCCTGAGCTGACATAAATCTGGAAACCTGCACTGTTTCTACAGCGCATGCAAAGATTAGCTACCCAGAATGTGCACAGCCAGCCTGAAAGTCCTGTGGAATTCAGATAGTGTTGTTCTGCTTGTGTAAATATCTAGTACGATAAGTCTGAAGTGTCCTGGATTCTAGATTTTCCCTGTGCATTCATTTTATTCAACAGAATTGAGCATGCATGCTAAGCCAAACACGTTCCAGAGCTTCCAGATCTATTGAACATCCACAGATCTTTTGTGCAGAGAATGTGCAGTCAGTCTGAATGCTTCCTGAAATGTTGGGATTGTAACACATGGTCTACAGAACTGATTCACACATATTTCCATCTGGGAAATCCCAGAGGAAGTGTTATAGCAGTCTGAGGGTTAAATTAATGTAGTTTTTTATCCTTAAGGACATCTCAACTTGCCAGCAATCATGGTTTTATCCTCTGGAAAGAAATTCTTAAGTTATGCTTGGCTAACCTTAATTATTTGTCAATTTAATGTTTGCTTTCTCTTGTCTTCAGAGCTACTGATGTGAGCATGCTCTCATGACTTGTGAGTACCATCAAGGATCCAGAGGCAAATGCTCTTCTGGTTTTCTTCATCAGTCACTTCATATCTATCCCTACTTTTATTTTTCCCCCTTGAATTTCCTGGACTAATTTAAAGGCTGTCTGCTGTTATAGCAGTGGCCAGAGTTGGGTGGGATGCAGATAGACATAGAGTTTATTTGGCCTTGAAGGGGGAGTCACTTGTGAGGCCAAGCTTGGGTGGTGACCTCAAGTAGTGTGGTGCCATCACCATAACCAACATAGGGAAGATCACTGCTGCATCCCACATGCGGGCCTGAGGATACTGGACTGTTTCCAGTGTTAAATATAACATGGGTGAATTCAAGGGTGTGCGTCATGTCACACAACTCTGAGTGTGAATCAGATCATATTGCAGTGAGAGAAAAAGCCACTGTGGATGCCCTTGAGGAGCAGGTGCTGGGAGACCTGGGTGCAGATGCAGTTTCAGGCTGGGGTGTAGCATGTGAGGAAATTTTGCTGCCCAAGTGGGCAGTCCTGAGTTTTCCTAGGGCTAGGCAGAATGCCACGCCTCTGTGTCTGTGTGTGTGTACATGGGTGCATAGGTGTGTACATGGGCTACAATAGTTTGGTGGGGGCTGTGTGTGTGATGTGGGCAGGGGTCAGCCCTTCATAAGTATGGAAGCTGTGCAGCAAGAAACTCACAGGTGTGTCAAGGGAGATCCCCAAGGAATGTGGGACTTCTCCTTGCCAGGGGAGATGAAGGTTCTTGCAGGAAAGCCCCATGGGGCAGAACCTTATTGTCAGTGCTGGATGGGAGAGGAGGGGGTGGTCAGAGGGAGGTGGCACCCCCTCCCACCTGTCAGAGGGAAATGGGAGCTCTACCTTTGCTTGCACTGTGTGTTTAGATTTCAGGCTTTGCAGGCAGACACTGTTCCTTACTGTTTGTACAGTCCTTGGCCCAGTAAGTCCTGATCTTTGCCAGGGCACCCGGGCACCTCTGCAGTCCTGATGAGCAGTACCAAACTCTGCAATATTAACTCTACAGCAACCCCTGGCTACATGGTCAGACAGGCTCAGAGAAAAACAAGAAGATCAGGAAGGTAATTCTCTTCAAATGTGAAGGAAGGGATGTGGGTGCCGACTGCTAAGCTGCTGAGTGTCAGAATGGTGGCAGAAATTAGTTTTCTGGAGGCAGCTGAATGAGATTTGATCAGTGACTAAAACACAGTATAGAGATGTTTGTAGTACAAGGAGGGCATCTGCCAATTGGTTTCTCAGTGTCTGTGTAATAGGAAAAGTTTTTAAAACATTGGAGTTTATATCTGAAAGTGTGAGAAGGGGTGGAAATTTGGTTGAGGAGTGAAAACAGAAGTAAGGAGGTTTAGGAGCCCAGTGGACCTGAAACAGTCAGGGTAGCATCTCTTCCTCTGAACCATGGTTTTATAAAAATGTATTGGTTTTGTACCTCTGAGATAACACGTCAATTAGATTCATGACATGTTTGAAGGGAACTCGTGGCAGTGGGAACTCCAAGCCTTTACTTGCAATGGCCTTCAAGAAAAAGTAGTTACATTTTGCTCAGTTTAGGTATCAATATTTTACAGAATTAATGAGGTACCTCTCTATTGAGTGTATAGGTACTCTGCCCTTAAGATTAGCTCAGGGGAGAACTGATTGCTGCTCCTCTCAAAAGTTCAAATTCCCTTATGTTTCAGAGGGTCTTTGTTTCTCTTCCAGCTAAGCCAAAGTGGTGTGAATTCAGTGAATTACAGTAAGCAAGACACTCCCTAGTGCTATTTTCAGTCACTTTTGAGATTAGATCTAGTTGCCCTTTCCTTCAACATGAAAGTAATCCATTTTTATGTGTGCGTTGCATTCTCTAGGTTACTAACATGACAAAATCAGTATCAGGGCAGTCATCTCAGTGTTCTGCCTATTATGGCTAATGCACTCTATTCTCTCATTGAGGGAATTGAGAGGTTTGGATTCTTAAGATGCTGATGATAGAGGGCTCTTGACATAAAAGTGAAAAGCAGAGCAGAAAGCAGGGAGAATGAAGTGGTTAAGGTCAGGTGCTGGCATTATTTGGCATGTTTTCTAGAAGTAATTTTTTGACCAGGAAGAGTATTTGGGCACTGCCGATTGTTTTAATTCTGTTCTGTTCTTAGTATCCATCCATCCACCTTGCATTTTATTTTAAATCTAATGTGCACACCCTTTTAAATCTGTTGTTGAGTTCAAGGTGTGCTCATAAAAAACCCTAAAAATCCACTTAACACCCCATGAAGGACAACTGATAACTTCAATCCAGTGGAACCATCTGGAATGCCATTCCTCATCCTCTTAGAGGAAGATTTTGGGATACTTTGTTGTCTGAGTCTTTAGAAATTTAGGCAACAAGCAACAAGTCATTGGGTTGCTGACTTTTCTAGATACCAAAAGTTCCCTATCTGGGCCCTTTTCCTTTTGATCTAACGCTCTGGGCATGGGACCTTGTTAGTCTCTTGTTACTTGTGATTTCCCTAGGGGTGATGGAGTGTTTGTGTTGTGTGTTCGTTCGCCTTTGCATTCTTTGTGTATATTTTATAAATGGAAACTGATTTTTTTTTTTTTTAATAGGAGACAGGAGACAGAGAGTGCCTGGAATATCACCTTAGATATGAGTCTAGGGGGCTGCTCACTTGTCTCCTTTTTTGAAAACATTCTGATCACATTTCCCTACATAATCTGCTCCCCAACATTGATAACGTTCTGGGGTGCAACAGAGTGTCTTACAACATTGACTACTCCTGTTAGCTTGGCTGCATAACTGTAGGAGAACAAACAATCAAACAAAAAAATCTACACCTGAATTCAGAGTTCCTTGAATGGAGAAGCATCCTGGAATTCAAGATTCTCTTAAAAGCAGTGAAGACACCACCATTGCTTTGCAGTGGTCCTTCTTTACATCCCTCCTTTTAATCAGCTCTGGTTTTGCCTTATTCCATTTCATACACTCATTGGGCAATCTGATGGTTTGCTCTTGTCTGGTTATCTTTGAATGGAAGACACAGTTCAGCTTTCACCTGAAGAAACTGCGTCCTATTTCTGTCTTTTTTTTCTCTTCACATTCTTTAATACTGCTGGTGGTTGCCATTCCCTAATATTTTTTTTTCTTCCTTTTTTGCTTGTCACCTAGTATATTTAGATCCTTTTGATGCAGATAAGGATATGTACCAAAGTGCTTGGAGTTAGATACTTCAACTAAACCACCTAAAACAGACACATGAAGAAACGGTGTTTATCAGAACTAGAGCTGTTTTCAACTGAGAGCAGAAACTTCTGAAAATCAGCTCTTTGAATTTTATTAGATTGTTCCTACTTTCTGGAAAACACGGTTGGATCCCTTCCTTGTGGGCTTGTGACAAGGTAGAAGATGTGTGTGTGAGACACAAAAAGGCACATAAAAAAAGGCATTAAAAAAGTCCATTCTTTTATTTATTTTTCCCCCAAAACCATACAGTCAAAGAATATCGAAGTGTGGAAATTTCAATTAAGATTTGAAAAGCATATTTTACCATATAGGATGCAGTTCTTGGCTTATATGCGCACTTGTCTCAAATGAAGAGCCTTCTAGCACCTGGCAGTTGAATCATATGTCATTGGCGGGAGGCAGATGAGCACAGTTTTTCAGTAGTATAACTGGACACCTGGACAATCTTTCTTATCACTGGTCAGGAGTATGTTAGGTCTTGCTGTAAGAACCAATACCTGGGTGCAGAAATCATCACTGACTTCTGATGCTTCAGGGGATGAAGAGCAGTCTCGTCCTCTCTGGTTCAGTGCTACTCTTCGATGTTACCACCTCTGCGACAATGATGGTTTGGACCACCAGGTCCACACTATAGAATGGCGGCCCAACCTAAATGCCTCCAGCCTCTCACCTTCAGGGTTGGGGGTGTTGGGATGCCACCAGGGAGCACCACAGACCAGAGTGGGCTGCACGATTCCCCTGGAAGTGCAGGTAGGAGACATGGAGATGGCTGCACCAGGTCAGTGGTGCCCTGTGCCTTTCTGTCAGTGGGTGCGTGCTTGGCCTTGTGCTGGTGGCTAAAGTGAGATGAGAGGCACCCTTGGCCAGCCCCAGCAGCCCCTCAGTGCCTCACCTCTGTGCCTGTACGTCTGCTTGTGTGCAAACTTGTCAAATAAAGGTAGTGCTGGAGCATGGGGCTGCAGCAGGCACTGGGCTCTCCCCTGCAGAAATCACATCAAGGAGGTCAGCAGGGTCCTTTATTCCCACATGCTTGTTCCCCACAGCTGTAGGATCTGTGAGATGAGATAGGGTCAAGAGAGGTTAGGTCAGGAGAAGGCTAATATTACAGATGGGGCAGGAATAAGTTGTCACTTCTAATTAGGTCTGAAGTGATGGGACATGATGAGTGTGAGCCACCATGACAAAGTCGAGAAAGTAAGGAAAAAGAGTACAGTAAGACTAGGCAGTCTTGCAGTTTGGGTGACTATCCCTGTTCTTGCTTCAGTTAAAAGTCCTTTTCAAAGCTGTAGTTGCTGGTGACACACTTCTCTGGTAGAAGAGCAGAACCTCCTGAAGGGTTTTGGCGAAATATAGGACAGTAAGGGCCATGACCTACCCATAGAAGGGGTTCTTCCAGGAGTAAGAGACAAAATAGAAAGGCAAAGCCTGGGTCTCTTCAGCCTGTGACATATTCACAAGCCAAAGCTAGCTGTGCAAAGCACTCTGCAAAAGTCAAATCAGTACAGTGGTAACCTTCTTCTGTTTTGTGCAGAAAAAATTCAGTTCCTGTTTCGGATTAAAACAGATGGCCCAGGTTTGAACTGATACATTTGGAAAAAACCACCCTCACGGTTACTCATAAATTTGTTTCTTCTTTCGGGAGACAGAAAACTGGGTGTGAATTCCAGGGAAAGGGTTAAGTGTATCAGGAGATTGTTAGCCATTGGTCTGACTTGAAAACAAGGTGCCGGAGGGCATATCTTAACTTGACATGTTGCATTGTTAATTTACAGTTTGGGTGTGGAGGGACCTGCCTTCCCTTCTTTGTAATCTATGCAGGTGTGCACAGGACTTCAAAGCCAATTGCAGTGGAGTTGATGTCTGTGAGAAAGCCTCAGCCGAACAGAAATGTACTGGGAGATGGGAACCCCAGCTCCCTTGTAGGACTGCCTGTAAGTCAGTTTGTAGATGTGGATTTCTGATGGATATTGTTTTTGCAGAGCGCGTTTATGTCTTTTCTCTGTGTTGCCCTGCTGCAGATTTTAGGTTTTATGCTACAGTGAGATTTTAAAATTATTTTCTAAACTGTGTCTGAATTTGCATTAGCACACTAGTTACTTACTCTACCTTTTTTTCCCCTCTGCTTCCAGATAATTTGTAAAATTCTCTGGATTTCTACCATTGTTTAAATTAGCAGTATTTTGAGGCATCTCAGAAGAAAGAGTTTTAACTCAAAAACTAATCACAGACTTTTCACGCTGAGAGTTCACTATTGATTATTTATCACGTGAAACTGGGCAGTAAAAAGTTGTTCTACTGGTCTGGACCTGTCGACTAAAGCTCTTTAAACCAGGAATATCTCAAATGCACAGAAACAGCCTAGAGTGAGTGGTGAAGCACAAGTGCTCGTGCTCTTCCAGACTGTGAGCAGTCATTATTTGCAGGAAGTGGAGCTCTTGGTAGGTTTGACAGAGCAGGGGTGGCAGTTTTGACAGTACAGGCATTTGCATACATGTACCTAACCATTAACATTGCACAGCTGAGCTGGGCAGAGATCAGCCTATCCCATTTTTTCTCTCTCAAGCTGGGGGGAAGAAACTTCAGCTCTGCATTCAGAATTACTAAACTTTTTATTTTTTCATCCTTGACATTATTATAGAAAAGTTACAAAGAAATTAAGTGTGTCAGTAAAACTGGACTTCACAAATTTTGCTGATTCATTTAATGGTTCAGTCCTTCATTGTTGTTTATGATTGTGATCACAGTTATAAAAAGAGTAATAGCGATTGAGCCCTCATGGCTCTGCTTTGTTCAGTGATGTCTTTTATAGCTTTCTCTGTCCATTTTACGTTTTCACTTATCAATTTTTTTGGACCTCCTGGAATGAAATTCAGCATTGCTACATAGGAGAGGGTATTTCAGCTGCAGTTGTACAGCAGTTCTGAACCTGTCTTCTTGTCTGCTTTTTTTTTTTATTTTGGATGTTTGGTTTTGGTCCGATGCAGAATGAGACTTGCACCTTTCAAACGCTTTTGGAAAAATGCACAAGGACACCAGTCTCTGCTGGCTAGGTAGGCTGGTGACGCTCCATGCAGGTGAGGCACATCTGAAAATGGCCTGTGAAATGCTTACTGGCACCAGCTGTTGCTAATGCTTGACTGCAGTTGTAGCTGGGAGTTGGCAGAAAGTGCCAGCATTTTTAATTAAAATGTTTGTAGCTATAACAGTAAAATCCCGAGTTTGTAAAACAATTGTTTTATATAACTTTATATTCTTTTTCTGCAATTCCACTCATCTTCTAACCACCAAAGAGTAATTGAGTACAGAATGGTCTACGAATTTTTGTTTTGCTTGTTTTGCAGAGGTTGTGAAGCCTTGCAAATGCTATGCTAGTGTTTGGAGTCCTCTTTTGGGACAGTAAAGGCCCAGACTGAACTTCTGGCTTTACCACATTAAAATGTTTTTCCTTGTTTATGGAAGGAACTAAACCCCATGATATATGTATCCCAGGTGAATATTCAACGTACCAAGCTATTAAGTCTCCCCAGTATCAGCAGTTACATTTTGAATTAAAAATTAATTACTCCAGAAATAGAGAGGAGTTACTCTTCCACCAGCATGCAAGCATAAAATGTCCCTGAAGCCTCTGCTGTTAATATTCACCTCATTACTCATGAATGGTACTGATGAACAGATTCCTTGATCTACCCAGTACGCCTTATTTTTGTAAAAATGAGGTTCTTCCTTCCTTTGAATCTTTGGAGAGTTTACAGGCATCACATCCTGCTAAATTTATTTAAGAAAGTAATTTCTGTGAGAGCTTGGGTCACTGACCAGTTTCTTGTGTAATTTTATGGAAGTCTTGAAGGTCAGGAGCAGGGTATTAAGTGGAAATTCGCATGGAAAACAGAGCAGCTGAAATGACAACCTTAAGAAGATGCAGGTGATGTCACTGAACTGGTCTGGAACAAGAAAAGACTGCCTAAAAAGACAGGTAAAATAAAACTAAACTGTGGATTAGGCTCTATAGCCTGGTGTTTTGGGGGACTTCAAGTTATCACACACCCCTACATTAAATGACACAGGTATCCTAGGTGGAACAGATGGCAGCTGGTGGCCAAGGATGGGTGTGCACAGCCCACCTAGGAGGGTGCCCAGGCTCCACTTGTGCATGTTCTTATCTGTTACTTTCTGCTGCTGGTGTCAGATGAACACAACTTGTCTCATTTTACAGCTGTAGTCCAGTGCAAACAATTGTGTGACCTTTATAAAGGAAAATACTTGCAAGTCCCTGATTTTTTTTAACTTCAGAAAAATTAATCCAGAACAAAAATTAAAAAGATGAGAAGGGGAATTAAGACGAAGATCTAGAAGGAAATATAGAGAGAGAATGTGGAGATAGAAACAAAGAGAGAAAAGAACAAAAAGGAAATTAATTTTAGTAACTACAGCAGGTCTTATACTCCCCAAATGTTAGCCATTTATGCCAGAGCTGTAAAGCTTATAGCTTTTTTTTTGGTCCAGTAGTTGCTAGTTGGCTTCTAAATATGAGAACTAGGCAGAATATCAAGTTACAATTGAAAATAAGATTAAATTTAAGCTTGACAGTTACAACACTGAATAGCCCTGTGGCAAGCAGACATCATAATTTTTTTCTTGTGTTTGTTGTTCAGGTGAAGAAAAAAAAAGTGTCTTTTTCTCCTATCTTGCACTCAGAGATGGCCAGGAGAAAAGAGGTCCTGGCTGAAGCAGCAGAAAGCCTGCAAGGAAAGATAACAAGAAAACTTGCATAGTGAGGTGAACAAGAAGCCCTTTTTGTATGGGATCCTGGATTGAAGAGAGAGGCAGTTTGCTGCAATGTGATAGTGGCAGCAGAACTTTTCCAAGCCTGTGAAGACGGGTATTCATATGGGTACCAAGAGACATAGATTTGTTTGATTTAGAAAGGGAATTTCAGTAAGAAAGTTGAGTGGAGTTAAAAATGCAGATGGAGAGCATTGGCAGAGGTAGAATATATGTGACAGAGTACAGGGGCTGGAGTACAGAGGTGTGTGGCTTGGTCCTTGGGGACCTGCCCTTTAGCTCATCTCTGCTCTTTCCAAGGCATGCCCTGCAGTCTGCAGGGCTCCACAGGTCTCAGCAGCTCCCAGGACACTGAGAACATGTGGCCACAGCTGATCTGGGTAGCTCAGAAGATGAGCATCTTCCACTCGGTGCACTGTTTATTTCTTTGCTCACCAGCAGTTGCACATGAAAAGGAGTGAAAGTCCATCTCCCTGAGGAGAAGTCTCCATCTTTGAAATTCCCAGGTGTGAACTGTGCTTTGAGGTTACCTGCCCACTTGCTGCCCTCTCCCAGCAGCTCTTGGCTCTGTGTGTCTAGGCCACTGCTGAGGAACCCCTCAGCTAGCATCAACCCAGGCACATCTTGTATTTAAAAATAATTTACAGGTGTTCATGCCCATGAGACTTTCTGAAAAATTTTGCTGACAAAAATCAGCAGTGAATTATGCCAATACATGGAATAATATTAAAGGTTTAGACACAGTTTTCCCAACTTTGGAACCTTGGAAGTTGATATGCTTTTAAAACATTTAACAAGACATTGTTCCCTCTGCTGTGACTAGTCTGTCTATGGAATGTGTTTTCACAAGGTGCAGAGCTATGTTAGATGGGAAACTTATTTTAGTACTCAGTTTCCTTTGTGTGACCCCTTTGACCATTTGGGAATTGGCCACGTGTGAAGATAGGAAATGCAAGTTGAAGTGCTTTAGGGGAGCAGCCAAATTTGCGATTTCTTTTTCTCCAGGCTTCCCTTGTGTCTGTGGGTAACACGGGACCAAGCGGTTGGAAATTGCAGTGCTCAGCTTTGCTGTTCTGTTTATGGTTACAGAATGTGGGATATTTTTGGTTCTGAGTGAGAAAAAATTCTGGAGGAACAAAATCTTCCATCAGAGGCAACCAGGTTTTAGGGAAAAAAACCCCAAGCACCAAAACAAAACAAAACAACCCCCACCCCAATAATAGGATTATTATCTGAAGTTAATTTTCCATTGGAGAAAACAAAATAAACAAGGGTTTTTTTAGCAACTTTGTGTACCACAGGTCAAAATTATCAGAATGTTTAGACCTGCAATTTTCATCAAATAGTCCTGAATTAAGAGCCTAAAATCAGAATTAGGGACATTGGAGTTTTGTCCGATGGGGGTCTACAAACAAAAAAACCATAAATGGACAATTGCAGAGACTGTTCTGATTCTGAGCTAGGGAGACTTGTATCTCTCTTTATCTCTATTGGATTTGTTGGTCCTAGTGATCTTCAAGCATCCTGTGAAAATGGTGAGGTCAAACTGAAGCCCTTTCAGAGGGCACACAGCTGTCTTGACCACTGTCCTCTCACTGCAGCTCTGGTCCTCACAGTCTGATTGAGCTCAAGCTAATTCTAAGTCTTGTTTAATAACACACCCTGTTTTACTGTATTTGGTTCCCATAGGCCTGGTATCTCCACCACTGGCTTGGATGCTGCAAGTGTGCTGGTGTGCTGGCAGTTTTCACCCAGCTATAGCTGGTGGCATGCTTACAGAACTGGCAGAATTAATCCGGCACTTAGTTATTGGCTCTGCCTTCTAATTCCCTTCTGAGAACTGGTCCCTGACTTGGATTCAGGCCACAGCCCAGTACAAATGGGAATGAAAAATAATAGATATCTCTTAAGTAAATGCTTCCAGCAGGACAGACAGGCTTCTTAACTCCCCCTGCATCCCACACTTAATAACTTTAGTGGAATTTGGGACTTGCCATTTAGTCCCAGCTCACAGGAGTTTTTTTAAAAGGTTTTTGAATTTATTATTCTCTAGCTTTCCTTCTATACCTCCTCCAGTTATCTTAGCGTTCTCTGTTGCTAGTAACTACGAAGTCAGGGTTAATCAAATGTGACTTTTTTTTTACCATGTTGGAAAACTGTGTGAAAACTGTCTTTTCTCACAGCAGGGGACGAAATGGGCTTCTTGGCACCTCTGCAAGGTGTCCCCTTTGCTGAAGTGTCCGCAGGCATACACTCGCCTCCTGAGGATGCTGCAGCTTCCCCCAGCCAGGGCTGTGCAGCCAAGGAGAAGGTGGACTGATCATGGACTGGGTGTGTAGACCTTACACAAAGCCCAGGGAAAACACTGGACTATGGCAGTCTAAGTATCTGTCTACCAAGCACCTGTCAACCAGCCAGCCAAAACCCACTTTCAAAAGATGCTTTCCTTATGGAATTCTGCACCCTGAAGACAAGGACATACGTGATAACAGCAATAGAAAATTCCCACCACAACAGCAACTCATGAAACGTATTTAAATGAACTGAAAAATAAAAGCAATGCTGAATGGTTATTTAAAATGTAGCAAATAGAAAGGCATACATAGTTTTTATTATCCAAATGCTTCATGAAGTAAAGAAAAAAAAATTACATGGTACTGCTTCGTGCTTTTATTCCCCTGCTATTAGACTATTAGATCAGGACCTGATGATCTCTGCAAGACTTTGAGTAGTTCTAATTAATAATATATTAATAATATTTAATAATATAATAATATTATGGTGTCCAGGCAAAGATTTTGCATACCATGCAGTTGTCCAGTCTCCAGGAGGTTGGAAATCCAAGAACACACATATGCCATAGAGAAGTGCTGCATGTTTGCTTGTTCGGGGAATCTCCTGAACAAGAAACTGAGTGTTACGGGGTTGTTTGTTCGTTCGTTTGTTTGTTTAAATTCCACTGGATTTTTTTTTTTTTTTTATGGAAACAAAACTTTACTTGAAAATGCATTAAGAAAAAGCAAGAGGAGGAAAAAAATGCAGCTAGGGCACACGTCATGCATCATTACATGTCTGTCATGCATCATTACACTAGAAATACATCCCCCTGACAGCAGAGCCACGGCTCTTCTACCTGCAAGTGACAAATCGGCTGCTCTAGGGAAATAAGAGGCGGGGGGTGTGGGGGGGAAATGGAAACGGGCTCAAGATATTTTACTACCACGTCTGGTTCCAGTTCTGCTACAGTCACCACCAAGTGTATAATTAATTGAAGCTAGAGCTAGCAGCTTGTTTGGGCGGCGGCAGGGCTTTGGCAGTCTCCAGAGCAGCCTCCCAGAGTCCCAAAAAGCTATTCAAGGGGGAAAAAAATGGCTTTGCCCTTTTGCGCCTGGAATCCGGATGTCTGGTAGAGGGGGCAGGGGCGGAAGGGAGTTGGAGCTCTGCATTGTCCTTCTGCTCCCGTTGCTGACACACCCCGATATCCTTCTGCTGTGCAGATCCCTTTCAGCTGCCTGGTCTTAGCACCTTTGTCTATAGGAATAGCTGAACGCTTTTCCACGTGCACTACCTACCACTGCAACTGAAGAAATCTCATGCTAACAGCACTTTCTAAAATACATAGGTTTGTTACTAATCTTGATTTTAAAGGTCTTGCTGGTTTACACTACTTTCCTAACTTGTTTTACTTGGGCAATCTCACCTTTGCACATCCACACTGCCACAGCCTCCTGAGGTGCTGCAGGTGCTGGAGAGGTGCTCATCCACCACCCACTCGTGCTTTGTCCCTCCCTCCATCCCCGGGAGTCCTGCTCTGCACAGTTCTGACCAACTGCAGCATCTGCTTCCCTTCACAGCTCTTCCTGCTCTGCCAGGTCCCTCACTGGCATCACCCCAGCCCTACTGCAGTTCCTGATGGTCACCATGATGTTCACTACTATGTAAAATATTTCTTAGTGTTCAAGATCCTCTGACAGTGGTTGCAAGCTGGGGAGGATTTGAACAGCACTTTACTTTTGTGTACACTTCAAGGAGAGAACCCTCACACCTGTGGGTGCACTGTGCATGAGAAGACAGCCAAGACCAGGACTCTGCAGCTCCAGTGGCAGCATCTCAGTGCTGATCAACTTGATACAGAATTTTGTTCACAAGTCATGGGACCATTTAGCAACAGTGATGGAAATGAGCTGATGAAGGTTTAGTTTTAAGCCATACTTTGTTAAAGTTTTCTAATATTTGCAAAGAGTGGTTGCAAATATAATCCTTTGCTACTGTTTGTGAAAGGGCTTATGAATTCAACTAACCACGCTTTCAATCAGATATTTCCCTCACAGAGCAAGGACAGGGGGAAAGTTTGCTAAAGAAGTGTCATGGAAGTGAGAACACCATCACTTATTTCCAGTCAAAAGAAAAACAGTGCTGCCCATGGCCCCTCCAGGGCAGGCAGTGGTTCTGCAGCTGGCTGCTGCTGCTAGAGGTGGGGTACCCACTGCTGGCCAGTGCAGGCTTCTCACTGCTGTGCACTCCAGGCAGACCCATCAAATCCCCTGTGCTGAGCATGAGGTAACAATATGTTGATCCCAACTCATGCCCTCTCCCTGTTTGCTTGCACCTCACACATTTAGGTCACAGGGACACCACCATCATTCCACCCAGTCATCTGCTGGGTCCTGCTGGGGTCATCTGGATCTTGGGTCTGCCTAAGATGGAAGTAGTTATGCACAGAAAAGTTATGGGGACATGAACAAACATACTATAACACTTGCTCCTGAATGCATCCAATAATTTAAATGTCTCTCTTTGCTCTCTTGTTTTCTCCCTTGTTTGTAAGTTGTTGGTTCTCCTTTTGGTTGTCTCTCTGTTACAGCATTATTCTGAAAAATTTCAAATCTCTCTTCACATCCTCACCTTTTTTTTTCTTTTTTTGGCCATTCAAACAGCAGTGAGCAGTGTTGGCCTGTGGTTTTAAAGTCTCTGTGTGGTAACAGGAATCTGTGATCGGTAGTGCCATGAGGATATTTCCGTGTGGAGGAGTTTCAATGGCCAACTCTCTTCAATAGTCATTATTTATAGATGTCCTGTCATGAGACACACTCTTTTACCCCTAATTTTACATTTCCTTTCATATTTTTAATATGTTTTCAGGATACCCTTTTCAGCAAACCAAACAGATATGTACATAAATGAAAGGTGACCTTTATGCACAAGGAAAGAGTTCTCATGAATTGCAGGAAGTAATAGACTATATGGGAAAAGCACCTTCTGCTCTTTATTTTATTTTTTTTATGTACAGCATTTCCTTCAAAGTCCATGACTGTAAAACAGAGCCTTAAGTACCAGCCAGAAGTAGACTCCTGAGTATTTCATATTCAGCTTTACACAGCTCCCTGCCTTTGTCCTCCGACAAAAGGCTGCAGTCTATTAAATTAATCTGCTCAATTGGGAATGAAGGCCATATTAAATAGTCTTCATTGTGCACTTCTATAGATAGAAAATGCTTTGGGAGTTATCAGAATGTCGGCTGCAGCCATCTACCACTATTTGGTATAAGTAAATGCCTATTTAACCAGGCTTTGAAATGGAATATGATTGACAGGCTCTTTCCATACTCCCATTTCCATTATTTCACCTATTCACTCTGTTTTTCTAAAAAGGCATAAAATCCAGCTTCCAGCCTCCAAGATACACTTCCCAGGACTGCTCTTCTCTGTCACCATCTCCAATACGTTCTTAGTTTTGCTTGCTAACATGCTCCTACCTCCCAATAACCTGGCTCTTTCTTTACAACCGCTCTGCATTACAGGCATTATTTTACTTCCAGTTATGCCATTTTTCTTCATCCTGTTATTGTCACCTTGGTGTCCAGATAAACCATGCCAGCTCTACCTCCCAAACCTTTATACCAAACATATCCTCTCCTTTCAGATAACATGGCAGAAATACATCCCTGCTCTCCCAGGCTGGCAGGAAGGGGGTCTCATCTATTCCTCCCTACAAGTATTGAATACCTGGAATTGTGTGCTTAGTGCTTCTCCCTCCCTGATGCTGGCAAAATATTTTTTATCTCTTTTTCCCCACTTCTAAGAGCCCAACAATATTTGAGGAAACCCTTACCTTTCTCTTATCCCTATATGTACGTTGCCATGGCTAGAGCTTGTTGAAGTAGTACTTCTGTAAAACCTTAATTTCTGACCCAGTACTCCCATTTGTTATTTTTGATGTGAGTAGAGAGAGAGACGCATAAAAAGTGGGCTTCACAGTGCTGCTTCTTCATTGAAAGTATGTTTGTTTATCTAAGGGCTAGGATGTTTGATCCTTGATAAGTTGCTGTGCTTTCTACTGAGAATGAAATTTTTCAGGCAAGAATCACATTCACAAAAAAACCCCAGCCCAAAAACAGAATAATGAAAAATGAGGAATATGTTTCTAGTATGAAATTTGAAAGTGTGCTTTTACTATCCAGCTGACACATATGTAAGCAACAGCAAGGACAAAAGCAGTGAGGGATATTTTTGAAAATACTACAAGCAGCAACTCTGGCATCTTCCGAAGTCACTATGCCATGATAATGTGCTGAAACATTGCCAAAATTTTTCCTCCTTGACTCTTACCAAGTGGCATTTTGACCCATCTACACCTGTACCCAAGTCCGCGAGAGCCACACATACCCCTGGTCACTGATTTAAGTAATTTTGCTACATTCTTAGTATCTACTTTTCAGATGCACTAATGTAAGGCAACTGGAAGAAAGCAGGAGCTGTTCTTGATATATCAGATTTGCTAAAACATTTTCAAATTATCCTCTCGATGTATGCATATAATAACCACACTTTCCTGGACTCATTTTTCATGGCTGTATGCTCAAAACCTACCTACCACTTCTAAATGCAAACTGCTCAGTTGCATAAATCTCCAGTTACACAGAATACAGTAGGGAATCAAGCCCAGTGGGACAACAGAAAATCAAGATCAGATTTATTCTTTTCATCACAAAATGCTCACTTGCAAAAAACCAACCAACCAACCAACCAACCAAAACCAAAGCAAAAAAGAAAATAACAACAAAACACCCGAACCAAACCAACCAACCAACCAACCAAAGCCCCCCAAAATCCCACAGAAACTGAAACAAACCCAATCAAGCCAAGCCAAGGTCATATTAAACAATTTCTGAAAAAAGTCATGTGATATAAAACTGTTTTAAAAATCACTTCATTAATATGTGCTAATAATATTGATTTGGGGAAACACTGCTGGAAAAGATAGAAAAATGGAACTGTGTTGTGGGGATGATTTCTTCTACTTTTTGCTAGCACACCCCTTAACTCAAATGGTGTTTACCTTCTTCTAGTGTGGTGGTTTCTATTCAATTTATATGATGAAGGTGTACAAAACCCACAGTCATCCTGATTCAGTGAAAGGACTGGTTCCTAGAAGACAAGAAATGATGGCATCAGGCCCAGCAGATAGAACATTTTTGCATACTTTGTGCAAAAGCATGCACCTGCTGTATTTAAAATGGTACATTCTTAGTTGTAATTTCTCTGTTCAGAGTCTTTTCTCTCCAGATGAAGAGTGAAGTCTGCCTGTTCAGAGATTCTTTATGAGGGCAATGTAATAGCTTAGAATGGCTCTTTCCATCTTGATGTTTTGTGCACACATTAATATGCTTTTTTTCCTCTCCTGTTTAGCTTTAGCAAATTTGGATTTTATTTTTATTCAACTTCTGAATCATTATTAGGTATTTAATTATTTTTCTCTGTTTGCTTTTAACAAAGCAAGTAGATACCAAACAGCAACTGCTACAAAGGAAATTGGCATAAGATACAAAAATAACTGTAAAATTCCAGCTCCTAACCTTCCTCTGTGATCAGTCTTGCTACATTTAAAGTAAGATGACTACTGCCAGTATAATACTCTTAACGGCACACAATTATTAATGTGCATATTTGTTTATCTGAAATGTAGAAATTAGTCTTGCTTTCACTTACAGTCATTTAACACTAATGTTGCCAATGTTTCTCTGATTTCCATTGTTATCTGTGAAATCAGAATCATCCCCATAGGGATCCATTGATCCATCCTTTTGAGATATTGCTTGTTTCCATTGTGGTTGTGAAAGACAGCTTCAGTTTAAGAAAAAGTTGACATTATTACAAGTCACATAATTTCAGTCCCAAATTCAGTGTTATGAGAATCACTTTGACTTGTTCAATTCATTTCAGAATAGAATAATATGAGAGGAATCCTAATGCTCAGCAAACTGAAACCAAAAATAATCACCGAACTTCCCTGAACCAGAACAGCTGAGAGTTGCTCTCACAAAAGCCTTTTCCTGTGGAGCAAAGTAGAAGAAAGGAAAGAAAACACAAGGTTATCCAAAACTATTTTTTCAATCTTTCAATAATCATGTTCTCAGACTTTCCTGGTTCATTCTCTGTAGTTTTAACTCTCAGTGACTGAATGAATGAAAATGAAGAAAAAAGCTCTGTTTAAGTCGACAAAGCTGCTGTAGCAACCATGAATCAATTCACAAACCCTTGGAAAATTTGCAGAACACTTGTGTAATATAGAAGTGTTTAATAAAGTACTTTGTTAAAAACTAAATTGTCACTTTGATTTGTTTTTCAGTACCTTTGATTCACCATTATTTTACTTCAGAATTTCCTTTAATCTAAAGTATTCAAAATGTTTGAGGGAGTGAGACTCTAGCTGAAATATTTTCATTAGCCAAAAGCATTTTGTCATAACAAAGCCTACAGACTGATTTTCTGTAATTGATTGTGTTCTTAATTTGCCAGAACTTAAAATCGTTTTTTCAAACTTACATGATATTTTGGAAGTCACAAATGAGAGAAAATTATGTCTTTGCTTGATTCACTTCTACACAGCGATGTTTGTATTAAAAGTTGTATGAACTGATGGGCTCCTGATGAGCTTTGGAAATTTACTGCTCAAGCTGGTGCTTGGTCTTGCTTAAGTTCCTGAAGTTTGGGGAGGTGCCTCTTTGGATCCAGTTGCTGTAAGGGTACCAATGCTGGTGGAAGGGCAGGGATGCACTCTTGCACTGAGATCAGGTAGAGGCATCCCAGATGGCAGGGACCAGAACTGCAATTCTGGCAATACTCCTGTCTCTTGCCCAACCTGTGCTCCCCGTCCCCTGTAGCTCATTTCTGCAGGTGATACATGTGTCCCAAAAAAGGAGCCATTGTCCCTGCACACTGCTATGTATAGAAACTGAATTAAACATGATTTTATTCTTATTCTGTAACTACTGGCTACACTTTCCACATCTGTATCACTTGTCCAGGATGATTCTCATGTGCCTGCTCTCCCTGGCCTCCAGGTCCCCACTCGAGATATCAGCCAGCACTGCAATCATCAGGACACATACAGTGCAAAGCAGATTAATTTTGTATCTGCAGATACAGAATAAGACAAAATCAATAGAAAAGGTACAGTGGCTTACCATACCAGTAATGCCATTGGGTTATAGTACAACTGATCTTTCATATGCTAAATGATCCCGATCAGGCCACAGAAATATTTCAACACACATAGAGTTTATGGCCCTTGAGAAGAAGCTTATCCTTAGAAGAAGCAATTGTGGACCTGAATGCATTTTGCAGTGCAACTGTGATCTGCAGATGTAAGGGAGAACTGCAGGCACATGTAGGGCTCAATTTCAGGCTGCACATTGCAGGAAAAGCAGCTTTTTTTTTTTGGGTGGGGGGGGAAGGTGACTGCCCAGACACCCAGTGTTTGATTCTGCACCAGTGAAGAGGCACTTCCCAACTAAAGAGCAGAGCTCTTTAGAGTGTACTTTGAGTACAAAGAGTGTACTTTGTGGTTCAAGGCCTCAAAGAATTTCCTGTGCATTCATTGCAAAAGAATATAATCCAAAATTGGTGTAGCATACAGCTCTTGGCTTGTTCATATCTATGTTGAGTGTATCTCTTCCTCTTCTAAATAAAATCTCCACTGGCCAAACAATCTGACTGGGACTGAGGCTGGAAGGGTTTCCACTCATCTAGATGTCCTCTAACACTTGTAAAGTTACAGAAAGGTCAAAGTCTCCAAAAGGACAGGATCGTTCTTCATACTGCCTCCTTTCCCTGGAGAAGAATGGGATGCAACTATCACTTGGGCTTTCGGGCTACCTGTAATTGCAGTCACTCCTGTCTTGTTTCCTTCTCTTTGCCTGGGCTTTCTCCTTTTCTGTCACAACTGTAGTACAAAGCAGTGGATATGAGAAATATCCCCTTTTGAAAAGCAGAATCATTTAGCCCCCAGACTGTAATAAGCACTGTCATGCTGGTGTCCTGCACTCCTTCCTCCTGTCTAAACATCCTGCGAAAGGCTTGTAAGTTTGGGGAGCAAAGGGTGCATGAGGATGTAGCTGTCGAGAACTATTTATTTGATCAAGTGCAGGGGCATGTGCATGTGCATGCAATGATTAATTAGGAACGTATCTTAGCATGACAAAATGGTGTGCAAGTTCCTCGGACAGCTAAAATGACTCAGAGAAAACTGTTTTAATTTATTGTAGGTTTTACACTGATAAATTGTGGTTCCTTTGCACAGGGTCCTCCCTTTTTAATTATTCTCTGCTGAAAAGCGTGCCCGGAGTCTGGCTTGATAAAGACAGGAAACCCTTCAGTAGAGTAAAATGTCCAGTGTCGCTTGGTACCAGATGACAGGAAAGACAACAATGCTACTGAAGGTAATTAAATATGTCTTTTAACCAGCTGTTCATTTGTAGCCTGTGCACAAAAAATGTTTAGTACATTGACTTGAAACAAAAGAGAGTTGAAACAAATGTGTACCAAAAGCTAAAATATGGGACTGAGATCATAAAATATTCTGAGTTGAAAGGGATGCACGAGGATCATCAAGTCCAACTCTTAAGTGAATGGCTCATACTGGGATTGGGCCCATAACCTCGGTGTTATCAGCACCCTGCTCAAACCAACTGAGCTCATCTCAGGGTCAACTAAATACATAAACTTTTTTTTTTTTTTTAAAGTTGTATCCTTACACTTCTGGCAGACCATTAAATCCACAGAGGAAGAAATATAGCCTTAAACTTTGCTTAGGAAGCTGGAAACATATTGCTCTGTAGTACAAATATTTTTTTCATGAGAGCACAGTAAACTCCTCAGATGGCTGGATTCTGAGCTGTACAAATAAAGCTCACAATACAAAAACAACAAGAAGGTTCACAATTCTAGTCTGCCTTTTCTTTTTCTCCATGACTTTTGGGTGGTCTCAGAAATCATGTTCTTGAGTTTTTACATCCATAGCAGACGGAACAGGGTATTAAAACTTTAAGAAACAATTGTTTCTCTTAAAAATGCTTGCTGAATACTTGAGCAAGTAATCTAGGAAACGAATGACTGATTAAAAGGCAAAATATATTCAATTGCATTGATTAAAAAATTCCCAGTAATTTCATTGTCACAACTTCCAAAAATATTCTGAAATAACTCAGAGATGATTGGGGGTTCAATTTGTAAAGGAAAAAGTAAAGTAGGACATGAAAGGTCTATGAAAACATAATAAAATTAAATCTTTTAGTCCTTTGATGTAAGAACAATAAAGGAGTATAAAACTTGATGATATCCACAAAAATAAAACACTTCTGCTTTTTAATCCCAAACCAAAATTTGATTTCTTTTTACAGCTTAATGTGATTTTTTTTCAGATTTATGTAGTAAGACCCAAATACAGTCCTGATTTGACTGAAAATACGGAGAATGTTTTACTGAATTCAGTGAACAGCCTTAAGAAATATTTTTAAAATTGTTAAAATAACTCTTTTCAAAATTATATATTTTGGACCTTTTAAAATGAAGTCATTGAAGGTTGCATTAAGTCGCACTTATTTTTTGAACTATTAATGGAATTAAATAAAATATCATATTTTATGCCCATCCACCCTCCTACCCCCCCTTCCCAAGTGATTTTTTACTTTTTAACCCCTCCACATATTTTCCTCTCATGGTATTGCACATCAGCTACTGATTAATTGCATAGCACCAGACACATCTCAGATTCTCTGCTCCCTACTTAAGTAGACAAAATAGTTTTCTTCTGGAAGTGGAAAGATGTAGAAATGTAAGCTCCCATCCTGAAACCACCAGCGTCATCTCAGATTTCAGCATAAAGGAAAGTAGGATTTATCCTGTCCTATTGTTTTATTTTTGTAAGAGTGGTATAAGAAAGAGGCTTTCTTGCATATGACAGCTGGAAAGAGAGTTCCCAGGAGTTTCAGTGTGACCCAGAAACATGTCCCCACTGTATTTAGTAGTGTTGTGTGGGTGGTGGGACAAGAGAGGTGTCCCCAAGGGATGTGCTGAGCCTCCTGTGGCAACCCTTGGGCTCCTGCATGCACCCCAGCTAGCACACATCCCATGCACATCCTTCCTGTGGTGCACACACACCCCCATGTCCTCTGCTACTGGGTGGGGAAACAAGCAAGGTTGGATGGCATTTAAGACTCCGGCAACTCCAGAAACGAATCCATTTCATACTTACAGGGTTCAACCCAGAGACAGAGCAAGTGGCTAACATCTCCTCAAAGATTTAAAGGTAAGGTCACTTCAGCAAGCTGAAGATCTGGTCAGTAGCTACTTGATGAATATTAATGATAGAATAAATATGGTTAAACTCTTAGTCATTGCTTTATAGGCTGAGTTCTGTCTGAACTCAGAGAACTGCAGGCAAATCAGTCCTCTTTCTGTGAAGCAAAGGGAAGAGCTTTTCCTGCATCTCTGCTTTTGCATTACAGATCACAAGGCAGTGCCACACCTGAGTGGTGGCAGGTTATGTGCATCACAGGCAGAAGGAATATTCATGCTCAATGAAACTGAGGGTTCAGCTACACTTGGGTGGGTGGGGGCAGGGGAGAAAAGTAATTTTCATCCATTACTCAAAACACTTCCATAATCTGCATGGGAAAAAACATGGAATTTTATTCTCAGAGTATAAAGCTAGTCTCTACACACTGCCTTTTCCTCATGTCCTGCTTGTTCTGTACCTGCCTGGAGATGGGACAGGGGTGAGTTCCTGACTATTTTTTCTCCTTTTCTGATGCTGATGACTGGTGCACTGAGTGGTCCTGACTGGGCATAGCCAGTCCAAGGTTCAGAGCTCATTCTGTTTTCTTTTTGTATGTGCAGAGCAGTTGGATGAGAAGAGTTTAGACTGTGTTCAAAAGTGTGTTGATTAGCCTGTAAAACAAATTTAACTTATTTTCAGTAGACAGACTGATAGACAGACTCACATATGCATATTTTTGCTACAGGAAGTACCTGTGATAACACAAAGAGAAACAGCTTAAGTAAAACACCATCTAGAGCAATGTGCTTTCTCTAGCACTCACAATTTTTTATTGAGAAGAGGAATTTTTAAAAATGGTATTTCCGCAGTGTCTGGGAGATTGGCCCAAACTTACCCAATGCTAATACAACCTCTGACAAATGTTAAAGCCAGGCAGTTTCTGACATGATGTGGGCGCTCAAGCAGGGAAGAGAGCACAGACACTTGTCTCCAGCCTTTCTGGTTGAACACAAGGAGAGTCCTATGGCTGATGAAGCACAAAGACTGGAGACCTTGGAAGGAGCACCAGGAGGGTGGTTTGAAAGAGATGGATCACTGTGCCTCCAAAGGCAATTCAGCTTCGGCACTCTCTAGGAATTTATCACAACATCTCCCTGTGCCTACACAAGGTCTGTATGCAGCCTCTACAACCCAAAGAAAAGTCTGTATGTTATGATATACCATCAGTCTGCAGAAGTAGGCAGAGTTTCTCACACCTTTCGAGTCCTTCCTATCTATTGTTGGTTTTCCATTACCCTGCTTCTGGATGCCCCTGAAAAACCACAAGAACTTCCCTTCTTGTGGGGTTTCATCACTTTTGCCTCAAAATGAAACTAACCAAAATGAAAAACAGCCGGATCAAAAAGAAATCTATTAAGCAAATAAGCAAACAAATCCAAACCTTCAAAAATTAAGTTGATATTAATTTTGTATCTGGTTTTGGCCAAACTGTGTATTAATTTTTAGATCTTTTTTTTCCTGTCAGTTCATATGTTCTTTGCAAGAAGAATCACATTTGGTTGTAGTCTCCTACCAGTCTCTGATCTGTACTTCTGTTTTGCTGTCATTTGGCAACTGCTTTGCCACTATGTTCCTGCTTATGTCATGAGACCGTATTGCTGGTGATTTATGGCTTAAACTCCAAGCTTTTGGTCAGCGCCTAGTAAAAAAATGTCTTGCTTCTTTTTATTCAGGATCTGAAATACTTTCGTCACTTGGGTTGATGCTACACAAAGAGGGTTTTCTCTAAATCCTCTGAAAAGCTTTGTGTCTCTACTACCCCATTAACCACGGTTTACACTTAAGAGCAGGTAAAAGGACAATTCTAAAAATCTCACTTGAACTGAGGTGAGTACAATCAATCAACAATTAACATTGTTCACATCCAATAAGTCCAAATTCCTGCATACAGAATGTTTCTCTTGGCATATCATGCTTGTCAGCTCCATTTTCAACCTGAGCTGCCAGCCAGCGATAGCAACAGAACTATAGCAGGCGTTCTGCAGGCTTTTGTATCTGGGGTGGGTACTAATTTTACAAAGTAGGGACACAGGAATAACTCAGAGAAAACAAGAATTCCAGAGCTGGACTGCTGGGACAGGCCTCTGGATAATTACTTTTAATACAGATTTTTGAAAAATAAACGGTTCTGTGCTAAAGAGAAGATATTTAGGAGTGTGAAAGAGGAGGCAAATTACTAGGTGCATGTAAAGGACGGGGGACTGGAGGCTGGGGAGTGAAAGTGGGTTTTTCCGAAGGAAAGGCACAGCCTGACAAGTTTTTCCCACACGGCTCCCGCAGTGAGGCCAGCCTGATGTGAAAGAGCCGCATTTTGCCCGGCGCTGGGCCCCTCCTGGAGGGCGCGGTGCGGCCCGGCCGGAGCGCGGGTGGCTCCGCGGGTGGTGCCCCCGGGAGGGGCCGCGCTCCAGCCCTGCCGTGAGGCAGCCTCCGCTGTCTTCCCGGCCGCGCCGCTCCTGAGCTCTGCTGCTCTATGCTTCAGCCTCTTTGTTTCCCTTGTCCTGCTGCCAGCAGGGCAGACAGTGCAGGCAGTCAAGGAGCAGCTGCCTGCCGGAGCTCGGAGGCTCACGTCACACAGGCAAGGCTGCCGGGGCACAGCCAGCCAGCGAGGGGGTGAGGTTAGGTGAAACATTAGCCACGTTCTCTTGGCTTCCCGCCAGGGCCTTTCAAATATTTCTTTATGTGCTGCTGATGCTGTGCTTGTTTGGCATTTAAAAGGTATGCTCCGACAGGATTTCACAACGAGCTTCCATTTTACGGTTCAAAACAGATGCAAGCTTATGACCCATGGAAATATGTGTCTCCATGAACCCCTTCCTCTCCCCTCCTTCGGGGCTTGCAGCACAGCCACTCCAGGCAGATCAATCGTGAAGACTGTGTAAGCAGCTAAAAATAATGCAAGTCATAAAAGTCTGGAAGCTGTTGCTCATTTTGGGGTTTGAAGATTCAAATGTCAGTTAATACCAATGACTGTAGTATCTGGACAGTAGTAGATAAGGGTCAGATATTCTCCTACGGTGATTAACATGACTTGCGATCCCCTTCCTCAATGCCTGTTGCCAAAGTGTGTCTCCTCAGTTTCCCAGATTGCAGCGAACAGGCAGATACTCTTAACAGTTTGTCAGGAGCAGAATTGCAGCCTAGATTCAGAAAAACAGTGTTGGAAGGCAGAATAAACTGAGCCTGTATCATGCATCCTGACTGACGCCAGTCAAACCAGTTCTTAAAGACTCCACCAGTGCTGCAGGCAACATGTGCCAGTGTTTCCTTGTCCTTTCTAAAGCTTCTCTTTATCCAGATGGGAGCATGGGCTAGGTTCTTTATCTACCTCTCCAGCAACAGAAAGGTGGAGCGGCATGTTGCAACACTACTAGTGATTTGCAGAATGTCCTAAAGACAGTACTTCCTCCAGGTCAGGGTGGGGATGGTGAGAAGAACAGTTTGATAAAGCCTGGAGTGCAAATTCAAATGGCTGAAATACATCTTGTGCCCAGGATGAACAACAGGGAGGTCAGGGAAGTGAGCAAATGCAGGCATGAGCTTTCACAGCTTGTGTAGGGTTGTATCCTAATTTTGTGCTGGGATTTGTAATGTCATTGTCAAAGGAGACTAATGCACTGAAGATGACTCTAATGAAGTGCTATTCTTTAAAGAAACAGGAGATTTGAGTCTCAGGGATCAAATATTTTGTTTAATCTGGACTGGCTTTTTGACAAATTTTATTGACTGAACTGTTATGCTAGTGCTGTGTTAACACTGTGAAAATGGGCAGAGGATTTTTTTTTATTTGCAAGGAGTAGGTGATATTCTGACTACCTTTTAGGCAATTAGCACTAGTTTGGAGCTCATTTTGCTTTTGCATCTCCTGGAAGATATCATGCAAAGAGTAGCTTGAGAAGAAACACACACACACACACACACACACACACACACAGCTTACCAAGAGAGGTCACTGCAACATTCTTGATGGATGCATTCACAAAGTCATGAGACAATACACTCAAGGTTGGTCAGAGGGGATCACTGCCTGCCTTGTAGGATTTGGATCTCACACAGGACTCTAAACCCCAGAAGTGAAAAAAACTCTGCACTGTCCTAGTCATGGGAATGATTTTAATATCATGATGTATTTAAAAAAAGTCTATGTTTCTTTTTTTTTTTTCTTGTGTGTGTAAGAGAGAAAGGCAGACAGTGTGTGTTGCCAGTTCATTTAGATGGACAGAGAGTGATACCCTCGTCTGTAGGAACTCTCTCTGGCCTCCTGAGAGTAGGAAGTTTCCATCTGGCCGTCAGACTCTTAATTTCTAATTAATTTATTCTAGATCCTACCAGCCCACATCTGCACTCTTCTCTTGCTCAACAATTAGTTATGCAACCCAAGGAAAACATGGTATTAATTCCTGAATTTCCAAGCTCTGTTCCTGCACTGAAATTTTCTTGCCTATCTCTCTCTCCCACTCCTGCTGGTCCTGGATTCCCCATCTCAGGGTGGAGGAAGGCAGTGCTGGAGATGCTTCACTTGGCTGCCACTGCTCACAGACCTGGTGCTGAGGGATGGAGAGTGAAGGGGCAGCAGAGCGTGACATGACCCACTTTTCATTGACTGATACCCAGAATTAATCATCTCACTTGTCCTTCTGCATAACATGGATCAAAGGGTTTCTCTGCATTTGTTCCTTTTTGAGCTATTGATTTTCTCTGCATAAACCAACCAAGTTTAATTAAATTATGCGCAGTGACAAAGAATCTACCCTCTGCTCCATGTAAATTGTTCCAGCAGTTAATTTCTCTTCTCTGCTGAAACCACATGCCTTATTTCTAAGGCAGATTGTCTAGACAGATGTGTGTGAGAACCGACTCCAAAGTTTTGCTTCAAATACAGATACTCCTAAATTACACCTATATGAGCCTTTCCCTTTGCTCTACTGAAGAGCTTCAACTTTTGGAAACTCTTGCTGTAAGACACATTTTCTAGTCCTCAGTCATTCAGTGAACTCTCATCTGAAACCTCTTGACTTGTACATGTGAGGCCAGGACACTTTTAAACTGAGACCAGTCACAGACTTTGTCCATAGCATCCAGAATTCCCAGGTTCATACACACAAAGATTACTTTTGTTGAAGCGAACATTTCCTCCTTTTGGGTTATCTGCCCTGGCCTCCCTGCAGATTCACTGCTTCTAAGAGCTCCATTAACCTGTGAGTATGACCTAAAAGATTTGTCCTCTAATGAACGACTTTACTTTTGGCTATACTGAAGTTCATATCAAAAATTTGTTGCCTGTGTGCAATTTTCCAATCATGTCACATTGCTCCTACTCAGGGACCTGATTTCTTCTTTATTGACTGCTTCATCATTTCATGTGGTTGTGTCCTTGCTCACTGAACTATCCAAGCACTTCACATCAGATAAAATACTTAAGAGGAATAAAAACAAAGACCCCCCTGTCCCACCAGTGCTCCTGAAGCACAGTCTTAAACTTACTTTAATTTTGTCTACCTAGCAGAGATAACAGAGCTCTGTAGAAACCTCTAGCTTATCTCTCGTGATGAATGAGCAGGTGTCAAATTTGCTGGGCCTGACTAGCTACACCACTGGCTTGTAGGTTAATGTCAGCCCAGGTGGCATTGTCATCTGATTGTTCCTGGAAGAGATGGAGAGTATCACTAGAACTGTTCCTGTAGGGAGGCTTTCTAAATTACCACATGAAACCTCCTCGTGCTGCTGTAATGCAGACTAGAGAGCAACCTCCATCCCCATCTCCCCAGCTCTGGCTGCAGCACTGGTGCCTGATTATGGATAAGGGTGGAGACAGCTTTTTGCTTCAGGGGATGCTGTCTGCTTGTGTGGGTTGTGCCAGCAGCATTAAATCCCAAAGCTGATAAAAGTGAACTGCTGGTTAGTGTAGAAGATATTGGACTCCCCTACAAGGCACAGGACCCTGTATGTGTGTTCTGCATGAAATTCAATGCTGAGGTATATTCAGAGTGCATTGACTAGACTGAGCCCTTCATGAGACCTTTGTGCTAGGATTCCTAGTCTGGAGTTGCCACTCTACTGTGAGCATGAAATAGGTACTGAGAGGTCAGCATGTGTGAGATGGCGGTGAGTGTGGGATGCACAGAAGTCCAGGAATGCTGAGGTTTGATAGTGAGGTACCAAATGAGTTTGGGAAATACCAGGCTTGGTTGCAAGTGCCTCAAACAGTTTGAGTATTCCTCCTTCTTTTTTTCCCCCCCCAGATAGCTCTATCCTTTATTGGGTCTAGCCATAGTGATTTTGACTGCAGACCTCAAGTACTGTTTCCATCCACACTAGGGCTCTACTTGTTCAGTTTTTTCACCATCCATTCCTCTCCAGCCACTTTTCATCACTGCAACCTTTTACCACTCGGTCCTACTATTTCAGATCTTTGCTAAAGTTTAAGTGGTCATGAAGTTGTGATCTCATTTACTTCTGCAACCTTAACAGTTTCTCTGGACTTGTAGATGCACAGGAGAATAGATCCTCCACCCTATTTGCTAAGTGCTAACAGCATATTTGGCTCAGTACAGAATGCAGACAACAAAAAGACTGATGCATAATAGAGAGCTGTTTTCTCCCGGATGCTGCTGCCGGGGCTGCTTGCACAGAGCACTGTAGTCATGGCAGAGTTTCCTCCCACAGTGCTCCTACACTCCCAAAATTACTGAGAATTTTTTTTCCTTTAAATACCCTGCTAACTTCTAGGTGTCTTACTGACTTGCATGCAATCAGATTTAAACATCAACATTTTGTTAATATTTGACAATTATCACCAGGAGCTTCTCACACCTTTTCCTTAGAAGATACAAAGAAGCCCAACGCCCACCTGTTTCCTAAAGCCCTCTCATCAGTTTGAAGCAGATTCAGGTGATATGTTGGACCTTTATCAGTTACTATCACCTGCAATAACCCCTGGCATAGGACTGCCCTAAAATATGCTTTGCCTGGAAGCCTTCCAGATTTCTCCAATTGCAATCTCATCACCAGCCAGAGAGAGCTGGTATTGTGCAAAACAAGAAACGGGAAAACAAAAGCTGAGAGGATAAAAAATAGCTCGAATGACTTAATTTCTGTTTTAATTCCAAGGATACATGAGGTCCCTGACATTTCCCACATACAACTCCTTTCTCTGCAGCACAAAGAGGATATATTTTAAACAGTACTGTTAAATTAATTACATGTTGCTACTGGATAATGGTCTGCTGTGGAGAGATAATTGTTGAGACAAAGCTGAGGTATTTATTGAAGATAAACATTGAGACAAAGCCAAGATGTTTATTTTCTAAGCACCAGACCATAATGCAGACAAAACATATAATATCATTAGCATTATTCCTAACGTTGTTGGAAGCCTGAACATGCTCCATCACAAACTCTTGTTAACTCAGCAGTGGCAGAACTGGGACTCAAATGAGAAGTGCACTCAGGCTGATCCAAGTACCAATGCCAGAGGGCAGCTCTGTTGACCATACCAGGGGCAGTGCCCAAATGTTGCCCCCCTTGGCTGGTGTCTGCCCTTCCGTGACTCAGGGAGATCGTGGAAGTGCTGCCTGCAGACCTGATTGCTCACAGGTGAAGCATCAGGAAGAATACATTTCTTTTTCAGTGTTTCAGTGAGAAACTAAACCAATACATTTCCTGATTCCTCACGTTCATTTGAGGTAATGAAACCATGGGAGATATGACCAGCCTGTCATCAGATCAGTATTTTACAGTTTTCAAAACTAATCTTACAGATACTCTTGAATAATTCATGCACAGGTTTGCATCTGAACATTGGTGAAGTACAGGCCCATACAAGCACATGGGCAGCTTCAAGCAGAAGCAAGGCCTGATCCCATATGGTAATGGAGAACGGGTTCTGTGATACAGCTGGGTGGTGTGTGCAGCTGCCCTTGTGTGTTAGGGTGTGGTGGGGCTCCTCTGGGTACATGCTGGTGCAGGTTTGCTTTTGTGAATGTCCTATGGAGACTGAGAGCTATGGCTGTGTTGGCTTCTAGGAGGGGCTCCTAACAGGTGAGGGGTGCCCTTTTGTCCTAGCTGTATTCACAGTGTGCCTTGCAGAACTACTGAGCAGGGTCCCAGCCTTGCTGTTCACAGCAGTCACTGGTTTTGGCATGCCCTTGATAGTTTTAGAAAGTTGTAGAAATAGGCTGATTTCCACCATTCTGTCCTGGCTATGTGAAGATAATTAAACATCCAGCTCCTACTGATTCCATTGGTCATCAGGCACCTAAATACATCCATGGACCTGGGCATAATTGCCTAAACTCATTCAAAGAGGGCAGCAACATGGCTGAGTGATCTGAACATGCTGATTTCAGATTGGCTGTAAAGTGAATGTGTGCACCTACAGAAAATACCACATGCCACTCTATTATGTGGAGCAGAAAGACAATACAAACTGCTTACAAGTATTCTACTTCTCAAGATTGTAACCCAGATCCTTTTTTTAAAAGATAACTGAAAATTAGGCCCTAATCTATCTCATGTCTGTGACCTTATTTTGAAAGGTACTGAGCATCCAGGATTGTCTATCAGCATCAGCTGAAGGAATAAAAACTTCTGGAATCTCCATCCCTTTAGAGAAATTAAACCAAACAATCCATCCTTTCTGTATGCATACTGATATATTGGAAAAACCCCCAAACCCTAAAGAAAAAACCCCATGTAGTTCTTTATTTGGACTATGATGGATGATTCTGTTATGTCTCTGTCATGAGCACTTTCCTTGCTAAACCCAAATCATAGCATTGTCCTGAGAACTGCTGATTTGGTTCATGCTGCTCCTGTGGGATTAACTACTGTGTAGCCGTGTGTAGCTCACGACAGACTGGCTGTGCTCCACAGTGACCTGCTGCTTCTCCCTTTCTGACTGTTTTGTGGTTTCCTTCAGTAAACCAGGCGCTGAGGGAGATGGTGATCCCCAGGGCTTGCCCTAATGCACTCTCAGGATGCAGCAAGGTGTCCCTTCAGGACCGACATGAAGGGGTTTGCCAGACCTGCCCCATGAAGTATAGTCAATATTACTGGGAGCTATGAATTAATCCTAATTGTTTGCAAGGCTTTTTGCAATGTTTTCATGTAACAAGTGGCCATCACAGAATTACCCAGGGAACATGACGTGATTTCTGCTTTTACAACAAGTGCTATGAGATAAGTTGTCCTGGTTACAGATGAGCGTATTTCTAGATTTTATTTCACTTCTGGCAAACTCCCTCGGAAGTTATAATTTTGATTTTAGTTCTTCACTGAAGAAGCCATATCTGACAAGTAGATATTAATTATTATTATTTATTTTCGATTATGTTAGAAGTCCCCAAGAAGAATAACAAAAGTCACTACGTAGTCATATATGCAACAACTATCTTAGACTAGCTACAGTTGTCAAAGAAAATTGAGTGGAGAGATAATGATGTACGAGCCAAAAAAAAAGAGCGTTTGCAAATGTAAGGTTATTCTCATGATTTTGGCATTTCCATAAATATTAATGTATTGAAAGAACAAATTCACAAGAAATATGGCATAAAAATAAAAGTTGTATGGGAATTCCTGGTAGTTCTCTGAGTTTCAGACCTTGTGACTGCTTGTCCTGTGTTATCTCCCAAGTCATCTGGGCCTGCCATGCATTTGACAATACATGTTTTGTAAAGTCAAACAGGCTTCCTTAGAAAGAAGGAGATGACATTATTACTGCCCAAGTAGGATTCTCTGTATTTAATGCTGAGGTAGTAAAAGCTCTGTAAGGATCTTACTAAATACAGTTCACATGATGTTTTTCAGAAATGCATTTACAAATAAATACATAAATGCAAGTTATTTTGCTTTTGAGAAATCTGAGGGTTGTGTTTTGCTGTCAACTGCATCAATGAACTTCAGATTTGAAAAGGAAAATGGTAATTACTGGATTACTTGATGCTATAATATTCAATATTATGGTAATAAGGAATTAATTAAACATGCTATTGGACTGAGGAATCCCTGCCTTCTAGACTCAAATTCACAGAGCCTTTAATTGGGTATTTAGCAGAACGCATATGGATATGTATTAAGGCGCTTACTTGTCTGACAACATCTTGTCTAATCCTTTCAGCTTCCATAGCCCAAAAAGTATATGTGAGTCTTGCCCTCTACTCCTGAGCTGCACAGATGGAAAAAATAAGAGTAAAAATAGTTGTCATTTAGGTGTGACCAATGCACTATAATATAAATTGTTTTATTTGTCAGCGTTATAAAAACTGTCCTTCAAGTAGGACAAGTATGGTGATAACTTTTTCAGCCCTTCCTCAACCAACATTGATTTCTCTCATGGGTGGCTGAAGATGGTGAACAGCAGAAATAGCACACTAGCTGGAAGTCTCTAGGAGGCTTGTAGTAAAAGTACAAAAGCATTGTACTTTTCTCTTTCAAAATTTGTATATCTAAAGGATTTTTGCATATTCTTATTGGCCTCTTCAGGGTATTTGCTGTTCACACATACAGCCTGATCTTCCACTGAGCCTCAGCAGTGCACTTTGCAGTGGTGGTGCGTCTTCTGCAGCAGTCTCTCCTGGTGGGATACCACCATTTTTCTCTTTATTATTGTTAGAAAGACAAGGTCAAAAAGTCACAAAAGTGATTCTTTTCATTATTGCTAGAAAGACAAGGTCAAATACTGTTGGAACAGGATGTTCTGTGGTTTGTGGTGGTCTTCACCTTACTGGAAGTTCATTCTTCAGATTCAGAGCTCTAAAAAAAGTTCTGCTTCTGCCCCAAATAGCTTTTTCTTACGACAGTGATTTCTGTACCTCAGAGGACTGTGTCTGAGAGCGCGGAAGCTGACTGTAGTCTTCACTCTGCAACTCGCTGTGATCTTTTGTAGTGGCCATGAAGGGTCTCAAAGGTAAAGAGCCTCAACTATGCTTGAAATGCCGTGGATGACCAAGGCAGAGAGTAGGGGACAGGTCAGATTCATTCATAGCCACCTATATCAGGTGGAGTTTTCTTGTAGGGAGAGAGTCTGGCAAACATTCCCTGCAGAAGCTGCTCTGTGTGAATAATGTCAGTTGGGAGTTCTGAGCTGCTACCAGATTAAAGACTGATTTAGCCAATAGTGTGCTTCTACCATTAGATGCACAGTGGCTACAAGTCCTTCAAAAATGTTTTCCTCCATTTATCGGAAACTTCTCTTCCACTGCAAATCAACTTCCAACATCTGTTCTCTTACACAGAGGCTGCTGATGTCACAGTTGAGGTCAAGAGGCATTTTGATGTTGATTTTATTAAGTGTGTGTTCTAGGACCCTTTGCATATGCTATTGTGTTGCTTCTTCAAGACATGAATACAATGTTTGCTGGTTTTAGAAAAAGTGTATTAATTATGTGAAACACTGAGCCCTGCCCAAACATCAAAAGCACTTGTAGGCGCTCACCTTCCCACTGCAGGTTTGTTTGACAAAACCAGTGGTCTGTGCTCTACAATACATGACCATATTCTTTGTGCAAACTTCTGCTGGTTTGCATATATGTAGTAGATCTGAGAAAATTACAATTCCTGTACTTCTTCCACACATTCCTAATTCCAAAAGGCATGCTTCCATAACCTCAATTAATACTAGAGTTGGTTTCATTATTTGCATGTTGTGCTCTGGTGATCATGAAATGAGGAATATGTTTCAATTCAAGGAGAGGGAGTGGAAATAAAGACAAATCAGAAGTTGCAAGAGTTGAAGGAAAAGAAAGAACTTTTAAGTCCTTGTCTTCAAGCAGAAAGTAATTTATTAATATTTACTAGAAGGATTCATAACAGATTTAAATGAACTTTCACAATCTTAACAATATCAGCATTTACCAAGCAGAGGGACAGTCCCCATTTCTATCGAGTTTGAGCCTACTGACAGTAGTGGCTGTGTTTCTCACTTACCTGTTAGGAAAATTTGGGGCACGAAACTTTTTGCTCTGCATCTCCTAAGGGTTTGAAAAATCACAGAATTAAACAATCAACAAAAGTTACTCCAGACTGCCTCTGAGCTGTGGGAAGACCTCAAGACTCCCCTCCACCTCGTGTTTAAGCCCATTTTCCTGAATTGCTGCTAAAGCTCCAAAGGGAATAGGAGGCTGAAATGAAGGACTATCTCTTTTTAGAAAATGTAACATGTTGTAAATAGTGCTCTGCATTGGTGACACAATCTTTTAAGCACTATTGGGGGCAATGCTTTGGACCCATTTGTTTCTCTTGAAATGAAATTTTTGGTAGCATTAGCTGATGAATTATTCTAAGCAACATCAATTGCTGAAAATGACAACATTCCAGAAGGCTTATTTAAAATATAGTGTATTGTGTAATTCTTTTTATTTGTCTGTTGCACAATCTATTTGCTGATACTTGTTTCTCTCCCTCCCTCTCTCTCCCCTAGGCTATCAAACAAAGCTGCCCAACGTTATACTCATCCATCATCCTTGAGTTATTAAGAGAGTAGCTGCAGAACATTTACAAGTGCATAGGAGGGTGTGCTGGCTGCTTTTCAAGAACAAAGTCAGTACTACAAAAACTTTGCAAGATGGCAAATTTTCTCATCTTTCCTGTTCCTTGCTCTGCTAGGACCTGCTAAAAGGAATGGTTTCTTGAATTAAGGTTACTAATCTAGGTTGATGCCAAAGCTGTTACTCATTTATGTCTAGTACCAGCTTTTAATTTTATCTGAATAAAATACTTCTGTTTTGGTAACTGTTTCTTAAAAAGGTTTTGGGATATGTTGGAAAGAAGGAGGGAAGGGGTCAGGTTAAATGCAGACGTTGGTGAGCTAGCATTATAAGACTGGCTCTTTAGGCTTAGAAAAATTAATGCACAAAAGTGGAGGTTAAGGGATTGCCAGTGTCTCACATGAGAAGTGTAACCAAATGGAGGTCAAATAGATCATACTGCCTGATGACTTCTTAGTGATTATAAGAGAGAGGTTGGGACGGAGTGGAGTTACCATGTAATAATCTAAGATTCTGATCAGCAATTTAGGGTGTCCACAAAGGTGTCTATGCTGGTGCAGCACAATTTACTCCCACAGCTTGAAGAGCTGGGAAACACAGTGCAAAGGCTCCATGCAGGCCAGCACGAACCAGACACGATGTAGCCCTGAGTGCTGTGCCAGCTGAACATGATTATTCTGTCCTGCAGTCCCACTTGGCGTATCTGCACAGTACTTTGCTGTGCTAGGTGGACTTGCCAAATCAGCTCAGGGCTAGCCTGGGGATCTCTGCATCTTGTTTTCTGCAATTTAAATGTACCCTTGAAAATGAAGCTAATCTGTTTGACTTCTAGAGGGAAGAATGCTTCCTGACTAGCCAGCATTGGTCTAATTAAATGAGAGTATTGGAAGACCAAAACTTGTCAGTCTGTACAGTGACTTTGCAGATGACACCATCTCAGCAGGCACTGAAAAGCTGCTCTATTTGAGCATCCTATATTCTGCTCAGTGAAAAGCTCCAGGCTTTTCTTTGCTGGTTTTGATAGTTGCAAATCCAGAGATCAGCAAACAGTTAAGAAGTTGTTCCCAAGAGGGTGCAGTCAGTGGTCAGGAGCTGCCTCTGGGCACGGGACAATGTGGGGAGAGGTTCTGGAGTCCAGAGAAGCAGCCATTACAGTCAGCTTTAGCGGGAGGCAGACAGACATATAGAGAACTCTTTTGTAGTGGGGCCTTTTTCACTGCCTTGCCTTTTTCTGAGATTAGACTCTGCTTTAGCAAGGCTGTTTGCTGATGGACACCACTATGCTGGTGGAGGCAGAAGAACTGAAGTTTAGTCAGGACTCTGAGATAATTACATCCGACCACAGGGAAGTGGAGCCCGGGAGAGTCATGGGGCTCCCTGGCAGGAGACTGGGAAACTGGGAGCCTGGAACCAGGAGGGGAGGCATCTGCTGGGATCAGGAATGTAATTTACACAGTTATAATGACAAAATTTATAAATTTGCATTTTTAAATTCTTTTCTGTACCAGTTCAAAAATTGGCCACGAACTTTTGTTTATCATCCCCAATAAATTTGGCATGTCAGAGGGCATTTAGTATCAGGAAAAGTAGCATAGTTACACTACTAAAACATGAGTAATTTTCAAGAGCTCCACATTTTGAGTTGCCATTCAGTAACAACATTGCTTCGTGACTCCACCCTGCTTGCACAGCAGTTAGCTGGCTTTTACCACTCTACTTCATGTTGTGAAGGACTTCAGTAATCACAGGATAGAACAGTGTTAGTGAGCATTTACCAAAGTTGTTGTTCGTGAAAAAATATCACAAATTGAGCCACAGTGATGAAACACTAAGGATAAATTTCAGTGATAAATTCTTCTACACAGGAGGAAAGCTGTGTAGAAGAAAAAAGCTGAAAACTGATGGTTCCTCCCCCTATAGCTGCACCCCTCTACTCCCTTTTGTCATTTTGTTTCATATCTTCCCTCTGACTTTTCTTCCTAGTGTGTGTTGCTGTGATGTACAACACACCTGATACTACCCAGTCTTAGCAATCCCCTGCCTTACCTTCTGGCTCTCCTCCCCCTCTTCCTCTCGGTGACTTTTATTTTCATGCAGAGACCTCATCTCACAATTAACCTTCCCTCTGCCCCTCCTTCATCCTGGTGTGGCCTTCAATTCCAGCTCAACAGTTTCAGCAAAATCCCTCGTTATCAACCTGATACTCATCAAACACACTTCCCTTTCCCTTGTTTAAGTCTCCTCCAGTACAAGCCTTATCCTTTGTTTCACTGTTTGGTTCGTCCATTACTCTCAGGCCATAAATTCTCTCAAAGCTTTCTTAGCACTTGATCTATGTCTTCAGCTGTTGTCTTCGAGCTTCTGTGTTACACTGACACCCTGAGTGCTGGCTGTAAACCTGACCATAGTCTGAGGAGCAGTGTATCCACAAGAAGCACTGAAAGTTTTAGAGACAATTTAGAGCACTGATTTTAGAGACAATTTCCAGTCTTAGGCTGGCACATCTGATTCAAAGAAAAAGCAAGTACTGGTTGTCTACTTTCACATTTGTCTTCCACACATTATTTCGGTTTATCCCTAAGCAAAACATTCATGCCTTTTTCATTACAGTACTTAGAAAATAAACCTATTTTATTAGATTATTCTGCTCATTCTTTGATTCCTAGGCAAATGATCTGCCCAGGCAGTCCAAGAAAAATCTGCTCCATTTAACCCTCCTAGGTTAGCACCAATTCAGGGACCAGCTTCTTAGACTTCACTTTTCACTCTTCCCTTGTCAGGTTCTTTGTCAGTCAGCTTCATGTTACCACCACCCACACAGCAAACAGTGGCAAGCTCCCTGTTAAAATTTATAAAACTGTTCTCTTACAAATTACTCCTTGTGCTTGCCTCAAAATCAGTTCCATGTAGCAGTGCCTAGAAAGGCAGTGAGGCTTGTTCTTTTCAGGACAAGCCATGCCAGGCCAGAAGGGAACAGCACATTTTGGTTTGTCCTTTGAAATTCTTTGTGTATCAAAAGGATCTTATTCTGATGCTATTTTCTGCTATTTTCAGGGGTATTTTTGCTTTTCCACTCTCCCTATAGTTTTTCTCATCTTCCTCTTCCCTGTGAGGTCCAGAAATGTTATCATTGCATCTCATATGGGCTAAATTATGCCAAAAGTCAGGAGGTGGGGTGGATGCTAATTTGGGTCACACAACTTTCACTCAATTATCTAGGCCATTCAGTCTTGAGTAATTTCAGGTAATGAGTTCAAGATAAATCTCTAAGCCATTGAGAAGACAATATAACTAGCTGATGTTTTGTTTTCTCTGTGAACAGAGTTCCTAGGAGTGTTGATTTCCAAACTGATATTAGTGGGTTTGGCGTTTTTTTCATTGTCTCATAGATTAGAGCAGTCCATTTCCATGCCAAACCAAGAATGGTTGCAGGAATTTCGTACAGATTAACCAATGACATAAAATAAATGCATCAAGCCTCTCTAAGAAAGAGGGTAGACCATTCTTGAAAGCAAAATATCTCACTTGACATCCTGGCTTAAAAATCCTGTTGTATGATGCTAAAAACTTCAACCACCTTCTGCTGAAAGTTATTTAGGAGAAAACAAAGTTCTAATTCTCTTTCCCCCTCCCTTGTTTTTAAGGTGAATTTAGCTCTGTTAGAGGGAGCAAAACTGAGAACATAATACAAAAATGACCTGGTATATTTTCTGAGAGTGCAAAACCCATCTTGCTGTCTATTCTTGGAGGAGACAATCCATCCTTAGTTGGTTTGTACAGGCCACCATCGGAGCTGTAAGCTCACAATTACTTACTGTCACTATCAAAATAAGCACATTAAAATCACAAAACACTAGAACAAAAAACCATAAATCTTGATTTGCTGTCATCAGTGCCCTAAAGTGTCTGATGCTGGCAGAACAGGTCTTTTAAAACTGTAGGCCAGCTGCTCAGCTAGTGTAAATCAACATAAGATGTTGTGAAGAGGAAAAACATTGGTACTGCTTAAAGGTTGTTTTAAAGAGATCAGTGAGTAACTAAATGTTTAACATGTCCACTGGGATGTGTATAAAACAAGAGTCTAATTTGCAGAGAAGAAGATTTAAATTATATATGAAAAAAAATATTATCTAGTGGTTAAGCACTAGGCAGGCTGTGTTGCTAATCGCCTTCACGGGGGGTTTGTAAGAATTGATTAGACCAATATCTGTCACACATGGATTCTGGATTCTCCTCCACTGGAGAGGCTGAATTGCATGTGCTCTGGAGATGTCTTCAGTGCTTGCACAGCATGAAGAAATGGACCTCAGCACTGAAACAGTTTTGGATTAGCAAAACAACTTTGACTCCTTGCCTCCTGTTCAAGACAGGGGACAACACTCAGATTGGTTCAATCCCATGTGTTAATCCCTGTGTTATTCAGCCTGCACTTAATTTCTGAGCACAGCTAAGAGAAGGGACAGGCAGTGCATGTAAATCATTTCAGCAATCCACTAGCAAAAGTTAAATCAATGCAGTAAAATTTTAATACTCCTTTTCATGCTAAAGTGAGCTGTAACTGCTATTTATCTTTGTAGTTAACTACATTACCTAAGTATCCAATTATTACTGTATAGCTATAAACATACAGTTATAAAATTGTATATGATTGTTACTTATTAAATAGCTGTAACAGTTATATGGTTTTTATTCAGAAGGCACTTTACAGAGTCAAAGCAATGAAAAAATTTCTATTTGCTTCAATGGAAAATGTTTCAGAATTAAAAGGAGAATATTAGTGTGGTAGGTAGAGCAGAGCTATGGTAGCAATATATAACTAATTCATAGTGTACACTCTTCCAATGGAATTTGCTAAGCATGGTACAATAAAAACAATATATTCAATGTATTCTTCCATCTGAGTCTGCCATTTGACATTTGTTGTAAGAAGTTATGAGTGTTTTAGTAGTGCAAAAGGATTTATGAGTTCCACAAAAGATCTTAGTGGCGTCTCTGCTATGGGGTTCTGTCCTGGCTTGGCCACTCTCCTGCTTTGTGTGCAGTTTAAGGATTTATATGAGAAGATGGACAGGACAATTGTACTTTGAGAAGGGCATTGTAATTTCTCCAGATACCTGTGTTGTTCAGACCACTTGAGTGAAATTGTTTTGAGGCAGGAAAATGCTTTGCCACATAGCACAGTTAAGGCTGAGACCAAGCTTGCACAAGGGTTTTCTCAGATTATGCCCGTGGGATGGGTTGAGCACACATCCGGAGCCTCAGGGGAACTTCTCAAGGCTAAGCCCCAAGGCCTGGCACTGGAGGGATGGGGACACTACACTCACTGTTTGTTCACAAGGGAAAGAGAGGACCAGATCTCTTGTAAAGCCTAGAGGGAGGTCTCCCATTGATCTAACTAATGATCAAGGCCAGGTGTGAGTTCCAACACACAGGTTAAAGCAATGTGTCTGTGTATGACAGACATAGGAAGTCTGATGAGTGGAAAATAGTGCCAATCATAAACACACAGAAAACATAATGTAGCTTCCCAGGTTAGTATGAAAGCCCTTGAGACTTGGGTTGTTTTGAGGCTTTTAAAAGTATCCTATTGGTAGTTGACCCTGAGGCTTGTCTGCTAGATGGTTATCCCACCATCTGTGCAGCATAAATTGCCAGGCCTGTTAACATTCTGTACCTGCTGGTGTTTTTTATTCTACTGGACAGCAGAGCCAGCTGAGGATCAGCAGCGCTTACAGGTTTAGGAGGAATGTCACACAGGCACAGATCCACTGTTTGCAAGGCCAGCTCCACTGTGGCAGAGGGTTCTCTGTAGTTGTGTTGCAGAGCCTGATGACAAAATTAAGCAGCACACCTAAACTGAGTTTACCAGCATTAAATGAGGTGATCTTGTTGCCCCCTCCTTCCTCTTTCCCCACTATCCCAGTCTTTCCCACCCTCTTCTTTTTCACCCTGCTAATAATAAAGCCTTTATCTTAAGGAGCCATGCTGGACTCCAGCTGGCTACCTACAGAGCCCCCTTGGGTCCCTGTTGCTTTCCCAATACTGGGACTGCAGAGTGGGTACACTCATGTCTGGCATCACCGGCATTAAGCCCAAGGTGGTAAATCCAGCCAGATCGCTGAGCGCTGGAGAGAAAAACATAACTTGCTCTGTAGTGGGATAAGTAGGCTTGTTATCTCTCTGGCCATGTGCCAGTGTTTAGTGCTGTTGTCTCTGGGTAACCCTATCTGGATGTCCCTGTGTCCCCCCCTCCAGTACCTGTATGATAGGGTTCCTGCCATTGTCTGGAGTGTTCCAGTCCTTCTGTTTCATCTTGAAGTTTCTTTGAATTGTGCCACTTGCCATTAATGGATACTGTGCCATTTCAAAAGAGGAAAACTCAGTTTTTACTCTGTTCTTGTAATTTATAGTTGGAGTCTCATAGGGTAGAGTACAGAAGACTGTCATCCCCTGGCCTTCAACAGTAAAAGAGTACTATTCAAGGTAGATTTTGTACCATTAAGAGCTCACTACTGAGAAAGAACAGGAAAAGCACATGGGGATTAAGGATGTTTTTTTAAATGAGACCCCAAAATAGGAAACTGTGAAGTAGGAGTCTGGGTGTGATTTTCATTTAAATGAATTTATTCTCTGATTTTTTTTTTTTAAGTCAAAATGTTTCCAAAGCAATATCAGTTTTGTCAAGAAGAGTGGCAGACAAAGTAATTGAAGAAGTAGGCACACATCATGTTCTGTGACAAGGGAATTAGGTAATTTCCTAGACTTAGATTCTGACTCATTTCCTGCTTTGCTGTAATGCAAGTGTCAAGGATGGAAGGATTTATGAGTTCCACAAAAGAAATTTGGATGGGGATGCTGGAAGACCAATGCTACATGTGCCTTCCAAAGTGCAAAACCAAGAGGTTTAGTCTGCAAATAGATGTCTTAGCACATTTCTGACAGAAGAGTAGTTTGAAAGACATTATTTTAATCTCTGAAGAAACAAACTAAAAATCATTTTAATACTTAAATGTGGTCACAAAGAACTTAGGTGGCACATTTGGTCCATGCTACTTTTGTCATGGGATTGTAGTAATGCTCTATTGGAATAAGTGGAAAATAGTAAAAAAGAAATGATAGCACATGGTGAGTATGGCAGAAGACAAAGGCTGAGCTGTAGAGAAAGTCAGGGCTCAGAATCTGGTAGAGGCTGAGGTTTTTTTCTCAGTCTAGACCTGATGTTGTTTCTATTAGTTACAGGGATCTGTCAGTCCCTGGGGGTCCCTCTGAAGCAGTCTGTGGGTCTTGTGGGCTACTTTAGCAATTGGAGTGCCAGGACCACTTCTGGCCACACAACCAGAGTGTGTCGTGCTGTTCCCAGGCAGGTCAGTCTGCCGGGGAGCTGTACTGGAGAGAAAGTGGCCACTGAAAGAAGTGTATGGACAGCCCAGGCAGAGGGCACCATGGCAGGACAGAAAGAATAGTAGGTGAGAGGGTTTAGTAGGAGAGAGAAGAAATGGATTACAGAGCATTTGAGATGGTGGCATGATGCCCAAAATGTGGTTCAAGCAGAGCACTGGATGTGAGCGTCGAAGTCCAAAGAAGCTGTAGGTGTGTAAACTGACTGTGTCATAGGGCATGGTGGGCAGCCGCCTGTCTCCAAAGCGGAAATCCAAGAAGACTTTGTGCATCTGCTCCCAAAGGTTGGGGCTGCCTGTGCTCACAGGGAGGTCCTGACTTGGCCTGGACACCTCCAGCTCTGCTTCACTGCTTGGCCAGAAGCACCACAGCCCACATGGCTCTGTGTCCGGGTGCTGGGAAGGGCGGGATACAGGAAGCTGGCAGCTCTCAGCCCCACTCCCTCGGGACCCATCCCATTCCTTGTTCCCAGAGCACACCTAACACCCACGGATGGCGTTTGGCTGCCTGCAGAGCTCAGCAAGGGCCAAACTCTTTGAAAACAGGCCCCGTTTATGATAGAGGAGGTAATAGGGATGGCACAACCATGTGGGGCTTTTGAGTTCGTGCCACACGATGGTTAAGGGTGCCTGCCCAGGAGAACCTCAGTATTAGGTCTTGCTCAGTCTGGAGAAGCTCGAGTGTACATTTCCCAAGAGAGCAGCCTAATAAGCAGCCCAGCTGTGGGAGGGGAAGAAACTTGGAGCTTGTTGTAGAAGCTGGATCTTGGCAGAATAAGTTATACATGAGTCAAAGGGCCAGGAAGGGAGCAACCAGGGGCAATGTGACTGCAGCCCAGGGGCTACAGCAGAGCTGGGAAGGAAATAAAGCCTGGCATATCCCCATCTCCATGGCTGTTTCTCCACCTGAGCCCATGCAAAAGACAGTCCAGAACCAGATGTGAAGATCAGAGACATTAGTTCTTGGAAGGAGACATTAACCTTTCACCATAGGCCTAGGCTCCTTCATGTCCCTGAGCCCTCTTCAGAATCCTTATTTCTCAATGGCTACCCTGTATATGTTTAGACCCACTCAGGTCACTACGGATAGCCATTTCTTGGGCAAGTGCTTTAGGCAGCAGAATATCATGTAGTACTTGGTGCTGGCATCACCACTGTCATGAATTTTAAAAGAAACTGCTATCTTGCTTTTTCCTTTTTGAGGAGAAGGTTACAGGACTTTTCTTTGGGAGAGACTTCTTGGAGATGGTTCCAAATATACAAATATTTCGAACTGCATTTCTCCATGAGCATCCCAGACTCTGGACGGGGGTCCACAGAAACACAGGACAATGTAGGTTAGAAGAGACTGCTGGGTGTCATCCAGTCCAACCTCTTCCTCAAACGATTGTCAAGTACAGCAAGTTTCTCAGGGCCACGTGAAGCTGAGCTTTGAATATTAATAAGAATTGAGGCTCCACAACCTCATTGGGAAACCTCTTCCAGTGTTGGATTAGTCTCACTGTGAACATTTTTGTCCTCATATCTAGGCAGAATTTCCTTTGCTGCAACTTTTGTTGATCGCCATTGTCCTTCCACTGAGGAAAGTCTGGCACTGCCCTACCTTAGGTAGCCAATGGCAGGAATTAGGTGCCTCCTTGCCAGGGTTTTGCACTGACATAACTCTGTGCTCAGCATTGCCATTCCGAGGTGCCTCATCTTCCCTGCACACTGTGGTTTGCTAGCTAGTACAAGATCCTGCTGTTGGTCTGGGGGAACAATTCTCTAAGTCTGTGTTGGATTTGGCATTGCTGTGGCCTAATTATATCATACACCATTAAATTTTCTCTCATATGCCATTGAATTTTCATCTATGTTCTCTGTTCCCTTGCAGTTTTCCCAATTCCTGTTTAAATTTGCAACATTGCCTGAGTAAAGAATCATATGGAGTGTGGCCAGCTATTATTTTTTATTGAAAGAAGCAGATGCTGTGGAACAATTAAAATCATTCTCAACACTATAAATGTTTCCAAATATAAGCAGATACTCAGGAATGAATGTAAAGGAAAAGAGAATCTGTTTATTATGTTGTCATTTTATACAGCTAAACCATTTCTTTGGGCTTTGTTTGCACTGAGATATGGGTCCTTTGTAGGTAGCAGTTGTACACCAACTGTGTGTGTAGTTCCCTCTATAAAGATTACAGAAGGATCACACAGGCTGCAATGCGGAAAAGGAGTTTCTCCTATAAAGATACAAAAGATCTGCCGGACATTGTCTGCCTGTGATCCATGCAGAGATTCCTCATTGAATATGCTGTAAATGTGATCAGTTGGCTCCAGTGCCTCTGAATGGGTTACCTGGTCATTTCGTAAATGAATTGTGGTTTCAGGAGTGCCCCAGCTGGCTGGTGTAGGGCTGCAATTGGTCTAGAAAGGTCTTGACTGAGCCTGAGCTAACAAACCCCAGTAAACTCATGTCTGCTCTTTGTTGCCACAGAAGTGGTATTATACAAGAGCAGCTATTGAGGGCTGACTGCACCACTTGGGATTAGCCAATGTGAGAGTTCCTCAGCCCCTGCTTCTGGGCTGGAGAGATCTGCAGTGGGTTTGGCTGCCTTTGAACCTGTCAGCTTATGCATTTGCACACTGTTATGTCTGAGCTAAAAATCCATTTCCATTAAAATACTTTAGTCCTTTTCCATTAAACTTCCCATTTAAAGTAATTCATGATTATACATCTCTGTGACATGAATACTGTAAAGTTGACTGTATGCGCTTTTTCTTCTTGTCTCCTAAGCTTTATCCCTTAAAATAAGATGGAAACCAGAAGAAAATTTCAGGGAATATGCCTCTGTTAAATGAGGAACTAGGGCTTGGTGGAAGTAGCAGCAAATAATTAACTTAAAAATAGTGGAGCTGCTCATGAGAGGAAGAATTTGAGAGAGGGAACCTAACGTTATAGTGGACCTTGTCCTACCAGACACACACTGTGGAGATCCAGACAGAAGCTGGCATATCTCACATCTCTGCTGCCATGGAGTTTTCCAGCTGTCTCACGGCTCAGCAGAGTTTCACCTACTGCAGAGTACTCAACCAGATCCTCTTCTCTTCATAGCAAGGTTAAAAGCCAGTTTCTCTGCCAGATGAGTCTGCCAGTGCTCACTCCCAAATGATTTTTATCGCCAGTGTCTGATACTTTGAAGAACAAGATGTAATTGGTATGATATCAAAAACAAGTGAAAATCACAAAGGAGCAGAGATTATGAGGAATATAAAAATTACCAGACCAAAACTCCCATACCTTATATACACATGGCTGGGAGTTAGAAACTGGTGGTGAAAGCAAGACAATACAATCCTCATGGCAGTAACATGTAGTGCTTCTACACCGTTTCTTTCTAGTCTGTTTCTTTCTTCCTCTCTCTTACATGGGCTACTTTGCTAGTATTTGCTTTAACAGTTTTCTGCAGGATTTATCAGCAGTGGATTAAAAACCAGATTATAGGGCATGCAGCATTGACTCGCTTTTTGTGGTATCCAGTGGCTGCTCTATACTTCCAAGAAGACCAGGTCTAACTTACAATATATACAAGTGCTCAACAGCAGTCTTTTTTTCAGACTCTCTGTCTGAGATGATTCAGCACTAAGAGATGCAGTCTCTAATACTGCCTTTTTCTTCTTGAGCCAGAATTTTGTAACTCCTTAAAGAAACCCAGCCCTATATTAATAACACACAATTACAAGTGCTCTTACCTGCCGTCCCATACTGAATGTGTGTGTAATGTTAAATTAGCTTTTGTGGTGCTTAAAGGTGTTGCTTGGGCCTGTGTGGTTCCCTGGAGACACCAGCCCTGTGTTAGAGACAGTGCTACTCCAGCACAAGATCTGACAACAGAACCTACTGTCACCACTCCTTGTTTCTGACTACATAAACTTGTGCTGGTGAACCAGAAGCCTAAAGCCTACTGCCAAGTATTCTTAGCAAGACTGGCTATGCACATTCACTTGCTGACCTTGAGAACTTCCTAGGAAAACTATCTCAGGAAAACAAGAATGAAATACAGGATAGGCAAATACCTTTTTGGCAGTAAGAGCAAAGCTGTGCCTGCTTTGTTTTAGAGAATAAATTTTTAATGTGGTATTTGCAGAAGTTATTCTGCTATTCTTTCCTAAATTAAACTGTCACCTGTGAGGCTTCCTGTACCAATATACAGTTGTTTTCCAGGAAATAAGTGCTGAATATAATTCAAATATCAGTTTAAGAAAACAAAGGCTCTTAAAAATGAACTGGATATGCAAAGTAAAATGTCGTAAGGCCACATTCCTTTGAAGGGTAACATCTAGGCTGCTGATGATGCATCAGGTTAGGAAAATAAATCAGCCACATCTCCAAGGAATGTTCACTTCTTCTGCATTTGTATAATACTTTTGGGCCTACATGTAAAGACAGGATTTAATTCTTTTAAGTCCAGAAGACCAGTTGAGCAATCTTCTTTCACTTCATTTTTTAAGTCACAAAGCCAGAAGACCATGGCTTTGTTTTATACTTTGCTACAAGACAAGGAGAAATTTTATGGACATGATCTTTGAGAGAATCAATTTCAAGTAGTATGTGCTGAAAGTTGTGGTGAAACATCCCCAGGTGCTTTCTTTGTGTACTGACCCCTGCCATTTCAAAACCAGTATACCTTGAGCCAAAGGGCTGGGGTACCTGTTAAAGCAGTAATATCTTTTGTTTTACCTGGACTTTCTTAAAAACAGTAGGAAATTATAAATATATTATCAAGGGTAATTTTGCATCTCCCTGAGGACTCCTCCTTAAGCATTTTTTTCTAGATCTGAATGATGATCGACCAACTCTTAATGGCCCTGTAGCACCTTCTCTTCCTCTCTCCCCCACCCTCCAAATATTTAGATTGCTGTCAAGCTCTGTTTTGTTTTCACTGAGTGCATTACTTCTCAAATTTCCTTAATGTGACACATGGCATTTGCTAATGTACCTCACCTGCTCCTTTGAATTAGGCTAGGAAATCTGCCCTGCTCTTTTCTCAGCAGCTTTTGCCTCCACTGCAGTGGTGCTGTGGCTGCTCAGGATCAGTTGCTGAGCTGCCATAAATTAGAGGTAGGTGTACTGGGGGAAATTGAAATGGATCCTGGTTTCCTCCAAACTTGAGTTGTGAAGGAGCTTTATGTGCTGCTGAGCTACCCCTGAAGCAAAAGGAATAACTACCAAGAAAAGGCAAGAGAAGAAAGCTGGGGGTGGAAACCACCAATGTTGTCCCAAATTAAGCCATCATTACTAATGAGTCACATGTATTTAATGATGCTCATTTGAAAAAAAAAAAGTAAAATGCTGAGTGTTCAGAGGCAATAAGGAGGAAAAGTTTAAAGAAATTATGGAGGAGTTCCGGAAACAGTTGCATTACTGCTTATGTGAAAGCTGGAACCACAGCTCTAGTTAGAAATGGATGAAAGATGGTTTTTAAACTGTTTTGTAAGACCCAAAAGGAACCATTTAGGATATTTATTTTCTTTTTTCAACTTGTGAAAAATTTTGTACACTCAAAATATTAGTTCTTCTCTATTAATTTCTTCTTTTTCCACTAAGACAATAATTGCGGGCATGTTATGATTTTCTTCCCTCTCACAACAAGCAAATACATGCATTTTTCTCTCATTCTGTACTCCAGAACTTCAGTGATTTGAGAATGTAAGGGTTAAGTTTTTTGGTTTTGTTTTTGTTTCTCCTCCCTGCACCTGAATTTTGAAATAAAGTTTCCTGTCTACTTACTGAGATTTTTGGGAGTAAACTGAACTTTCGACAACATCTGAGGCAGCCATATGTTGCAATAACAAGGTATGGTGTGAAGTAACTGCAGTGTAGGAAGTAGTATTTGGAATATTGCATGCACTTACATTCCAAAAATGTCATATTAACGCATAGATTAACTCATTACATATTGGCAATCAGTGTAATTCCTTCCCATTGCCTCCAGAAAGCTTTGGATAGCTCAAAATATTCACTTAACTATGTAATTTAAATGTAACTGAAAACAAGGAAGGGAGGGGGGAAAAAACCTCCAAAATTTCAACATAAGGAGTGAAAACAGAAACAAATCCTAGTTACAACCAAATGACTGTTTTCATCCTCACCCTTCCTCATTGTTCTCACCTTGGCTGTCATAGACACAGCCTTGGCAATGATGCAAAATTTTGTTTCTGACTTTTGAAGCCATTCTAATGTTCTGCCTTACACAGTAACATTGTCAGATTCACATATCTGTACTTCCTGAGAAGTTTGTGGATTTAAATATGAGGGAGTCAATAGCCTGAGAAAGCCTGGGCTGTAAGTGAGTCAGGAACCTCTTTCTCAATATTTCCAGTCTAACCTGAAATGGATGGGACCAGAAATTGCAGAGGAAAGCCTATTCCTAAGGAATTTCTAGAGAGAATTTGCAAATAGAGTTTAACTCATAGAAGACTGAAAAAAGCCCTTTTCTTGTGCATGCTTTGTCTAGAAGCCTTTTAGATTCTGTTATTTTAGAATCTGTTATAATTTTAAATCTTGCTGCTGCCATTCCTTGTGACTTCCTTGTATTTCTCTACTTCAAAACAATCACACTCTTCTTGCATTTAATATTAGAGACGTTTCTGTCCTATTCTTGTTCTAGTCCCTTCTGGCAGCAAGCAGAGCTTTGTGCTGGTTTGAGGAGGAGGAGGAGGTACTGCTGCTCCTTCCCAAACAGCCCTGCCCTCACATGACCAGGAATGCCATGGGATTAGCCAACACTCCTCAACTGGTTTAATATCAGGTGAGCAGCTTTTCCTTAAACAGTCCTGGTCTTCCAGAAATCTTCACACTCAGCCTTTATCTCACCAAAATTTGCCGAAGAAAGAGTGGCCTCTGTATTGCCTGAACTCAAGCCCTGAGGAATTTAATACCCGCACCTGTGTGAGCCAGTTCTCATCTTGTGATGGGATAATGTTTGTATCTGGTACTGTTTATTCACAGCTATTGTGAAGATGAATTTTATAAACACCTAATTCTCACTTGTCTGTTGGGAAGAGCTTCTGTGATAAGAAAGAAGAGTAGTTGGAAAAAAAAAAGAATTAATTGCAATAATCTATGGAAAGAGAGCTCACAATTGGTCCTGCAGCAGTAGGAGATATTCCTGTTTTTCTCTAGAGATTAGCACCAACCTCAGCCAAAGTCCATTTTCCTTTGTCTTACAAATACCAGTTGACTATGACATTGTACCTGAGATGAAGCTTTTAAGAAAGGCACCTGTGGCATAATAGTTAGAACAGATCACTGGAAGCCTGTGGATGGTGACTGGACTTAAAGTTCAGTGGGGAGTCTGCGTAAGAAACAGCATCAACCTTCCTGGCAACCCATATTCATCGGTGGCTGGGCTGCTGTATTGCATCACCTGGGATTTAGTCTTTGTATCAGGGGCAAAATGCTGGGAATCATGGCAGGACTAGATGCTGTGGTTGTCTAGGAGGGTTTCTTTGCCTCAGTAATGGAAAAGGCATATTTTCTTGCAGGTGTCTGAATTCTCAGCAACAAAGGAAAGCTAAGAAGATGTAAATAGTTTTGGTGCCTCAAAGGCTGCAGAGCAATGAAAAGTAACCGCTTTGTCAAAGACAGGGAGTCACAGTGCTTCCATGAGAGTTTATCTAACATTGAAAGAACTGAGAAGATGTGAGGAATGGATTGGGACAAGAGAAGCAAGATTGCCCCAAAATACTATTCTCAATAAGGACATCTTCATTGCTCTGCATAGCTTTCTACATGCATTAGATTTGAATATTTTCTACTGAAATGTGTCGAATGCAAAATTGTTTTTATAGGAGAAAAATTTATCCTATTCTGTGGATTCTATTGGTCTGCATAAAGAAAAACCTGAGGCATGGTATAAAATTGTGGAAGTCAGTAATGACAAATCTGTTTTCCTGTTCAGTGTTTTCAAAAAGTATTTATAAGGACAGATGGCGGGCAGCAGCAGAACATGTTTAGTTTTATCAAGACATTAGGCTAACAAGCACAGACTGAAATGCATTTCTTTCCTTCTCAACTTAATAATTTTAATTAGAGGCAAAAGGTGTGGTAGTCTCATTGTCTGGAGGCGTATGTGCAATATTGTCTTGGTTGGGCAGGACTGGGTGGGAGAGAATATCACTGCCTCTAATGAAGGGTGGTGCATATCTGTGCAATCTCAGGGTTTTTTTATTGTCTGGTAATCTAAAAAATGCAAATTCCAAATGTACTCTTGCGCAACATACACAGTGATACACTGAGGCTACGCTTTCAGTTAGTCAGAGAACAAAAACATGACTACAAAATGTGTACAAGTAATACTGTACCACTGCAGAAGAAAGGATTTTTAGCAAATGCTGGGACATACATTTATTATCTTGAGGGGAAATTTTCAAAGCTACCTATGTAACTTAGCGGTCTCTGGAACTCATTCACTATTTAAATGCTTTTGAAAATCTTACTTATTAACAAGTCATTTTGAACTTCATATAATCTCTCTGTAAGGACATCAAAGTGTTCTGGAGGTAGTAATTAAGGATCATATGCGCTAACAATGTCTAATGATGTTCATTTACCGTACTTATCTCTGGCCATATTCTAGCTTTTTCGTAAAGTTGCTTGCACAGATGATGTGCATTTTGTCCTTTACCACCTCTCCAAGCCCCAGCCCAGGAACTGCTTCTCCTGCTTTTGGGTGCTGCCAGGTGAGGCATACCAGTATTGGTCTGGTCTCAAAAGGAAGCACTGAAATGAGATTCATGGCCTGAGCAGCCCTGGCATGACATTCCTGTGTATCCCCTCTCTCATGTATGGGTTATGGAAATATTCAAAATGCCTTCATCTCACAAACGTGCTTTTGTTAAGAGCTACGTGCCTCTAAGATTTTCTGTGAGAAGCTGTCTTCTTGCTTTGTCATCACAGTCCTCATTAAAATGTCTGTGTGATATATATTTAGTACAAAGAAAGGTCACAATATATATGCAGAGTACCTTCTAACTGTATTCTGGGCTGCATCAAAAGAAGTGTGACCAGAAGGTTGAGGAAGATGGTTCTGCCCCTCTACACTACTTTCATGAGAAGCCACCCAAAGTACTGTGTTCAGGCCTGGGGACTCCAGCAAAAGAAAAAATGGACCTCTGGAGGAGAGCCATGAAGACGATGAGAGGGATAGGCCAGTTCTTCTAAGAGGAAAGACTGAGAGTTGGGGTTGTTCAGCCTGGAGAAGAGAAGGCTCCAGGCAGACTTTATAGCAGCCTTTGGGTACTTAGAGGGGGCCTACATGAAGGCTGGAGAGGGGCTTTTTACAAGGGCATGCAGTGGTAGGACAAGGGGGAAGGCCTTTAAACTGAAAGAGAGTAGGTTTAGATTAGATAGTAGGAGGAAATTCTTCACTATGAGGGTGGTCAGCTACTTGAACAGGTTGGACAGAGAAGCTGTGGATGTTAAAGGCCAGGTTGATGGGGGGCTCTGAGCAGCCTGGTCTAGTGGAAGGTGTCCCTGCCCATGTCACGGGTGTTGGAACTAGATGATCTTTAAGGTCCCTTCCAGTGCAAACCACTCTATGATAAGATTCTAACTATAAATCTGCCTCTGATTTAGTGAAACTATTTGTTTCCCATGATAGTAAACCTTTAAACCAACAAAATAATTGATTTTATAAGATCTTATTGAATGTTTTCCCTTACTGGCTGAAGTTCACATCTCAAAAACTATTTTAATGACTGTTATCAGCCTTTTGGCTGTAAAAAGACAATACTTCTATCAGTCGTTATTTTACTGCCTTTTAGTTGCTACTGTTTAGAAGAAAGTTCAGTACTCTGTGCAAAGCTACCAGAATTATGTCCCTTTATGACTAGAAACTTGTGTCCCTTGTATGGGTAGGAGTATGAGTCTCTGAGATTTATGAGAAGTGGCAGGCTGCACTGCACTGCATTTCATCACTGCCCTGTGGGGACAAATTCTCAGTGGGGAAGCACAGCATGGAAGGCCCTTGCTGCCTTGACTCTGCATCTCAGGGCAGGAGCTTGAGCAGGAGGAGATTTCCTGCACACTGCTCAGGTGGGAGAACTGAGGTTTTGTGCCCATGCACAGCTCACAAGTTGCATCAGCTGCCTAGCAGGATTAATGTTCCAGTCCTTACAGTTTCCCAGGCAAATGATCTATGGCCCAATAAATCATAGTGGTTTGTTATATAATACATACTTTCAAACTTTAAGTACTAGTTGGGTTTTGGCAAGAAGGATTGATAAAATGCCTGATTACTAGATATATTGGAGTAGCGAAAACAAAATAATCCAATTTCCATCACTTCTTCCTTCCATCATAGGTCTTTCCAAAATTCAGACACATGACTGAACTTGGGGAAAGAGGCAGCTACATTTCTTGTAATGGCTGCTCTTTGGAAAGTGCCAGTTCTTTATAGTCTGCAGTAGACTAGAGGCAGAAAAGAAATCAAGGCCAGCCTCTGAAAAAGATACATATTCCTCATATAAAGCCATCTGCTTTTACCAAACCATAACAATACGGTGTAGCTTACCTGTGCTGATTACCTAAGTTGTTAGAGATCAATGATAACAGAAAACAAATTAAAGACAGATCAGAGAGTATAGCAACTAAATCTGAGAATTTCAGCCTTGGTTTACTTTGCTTGTTTTGGGAGGATGCTATTTTAAAAATGTCTGTGTATTAGCACATGTGGAAGCACACATGCTTTTCTCTTTTCAAAGTTTTTAGATAATAAGCTCAGTGCCATCAAGATCCTTAGTCAAAGAATGTTGCTTTGTGATCCTAGATCAGCAAACCCTTGCGGTTTACAGCAGATGAGCTTCTCATCCTCTGAGGAATTATTATGGGCTAGTGGATGCAACTTCAGCATAAAACTAGGTATGGAGGTAGGCCTGAACTCTTCCCCGATGTGCTGTCCCATGGGCTGTGTCTTTCCTAAGAGGTACAGTGCCAATCTCTGAAAAAAACGATTTTACTTGTGACTTATTTCTGCCTTTTTCTGGATCTGAACTCAAGGAGAGCAGAGCTGGGGAGTTTCCAATAAACTGTGCCACTGTTCTGGGAACCCCACAATTATTAACATATAAAAATGACAATTCTTTTGATCTATGTGCCTGTTGGATACATTTGATTGGAAGACCAGGTCAATACGGTAAAACAATTTAAATTTCAATAATACAATATGATTTCCTATTTTAAAATGCTTATATTACCTATAAGGCAATTTTTTTTGGAGGGAAAGCTGTTCTACAGACAGCATAGTCTGTGTTTCACTGTTCTTCTATTTGTAACTGCTTAAAGGTCATTCTAATACATAAAAGAGTAATTGTAGATGTTAGTGTAGATATCTGAGATCTAGGTAAGGAAGCCCATGTTCAAGTGCAGTACCTTGCACTTAATTGACAAGTGCTCTTGATGGAAAGACCCCTGGATTCATGATTCCTGACAAGGGCAAACTTTCTGCACAATATGTTTTCTACACATTTTGAAGACCTACTTCTGTAAACAGGTAACTTCACATTGCTGCTATAGGCAGACCAACACATGCATGGAGGTTTGTAGATCTCATCTGAAACAGCACAGATGGTGCTACTCCACTGCCTTGAGAGGAGCTACTTTGGTTTACATGTGGTGAGATGCTGGCTCTGAGCATCCAGTGTGGTTCATGTGATTAGTCTAAGATGAAAATGTAGATTGTGCTGGTTTACAAGAGTAGGAAGGATGTATCTCCTAGAGGGTGTGTCTGATCAGTTACATCTCATAGATGTTGTGTACTGTTTTTGAAAAGAGAGATAAATGCTTTGCTAGTAATAAACCTTTCTCGCCCCATCTAATCACCTGGAGTAAAAGCTGTTGAAAAAAAATTTGCTCATTCCTGTGTGTCAGAGTATCAACACCAAACCTTAACCTTTCCTGGGAATACAGAAGTCTTGTCATCACTTGTTCTTGTTGCTTCTCTCACTGATTGTGTCCCAATATCAGTAAATAAATATCTTCCCAACCATAAGCTGATTTATAGGTAAATGAGTCAGATTTTGCATGGCCTCTTTCCCTGCCCTTGTGCCCTTAATTCAAGCAATATACTACTCTGCAAATAGATCCACTGACTTCATACTATCATTATGGGTGTGTCAGGTCAGCATTGGATGCCAAGCTAATTCATATGCTGCTATACAAAAGGTAAATTTATTTTATCTAAGCTGTAATTAACACAAATCAGCTAGTTCTGTTTTAGGTGATAGGAAAATAGTGGATATTCGCTGTTTTGGGGAATGTAAATTCTGGACTTTTGCCTTTCTGCTGTTGCCTGGGGCCAAGTGGTGACATGGGTGATGGATCTGTTTCAGTGCTGTCAGAGTGGCCACCTAATACAGGCCGTGGAGTATGTCCTGCAAGCTGTTAGCTGTACCCTGGCTACTGCTTTGTGGGTTTCACAGGGCCTCTACTCCTTTCACTGCTGCTAAAGAAACACAAAGGCTTTGAAGTACCTGTTCTCTGGCCACCTGTCTGCCTTGGTGCTGGGGTCTCAGTGCTGCCTTTCTGGAGTCCAGGGCTCCAGCTGTGCAAGATATCCTTCTGGAGAGCTTCCCAGCTCAACTCTGAAAGCAACAGCGTGAAACTGAGCTTGTTGTCTCCTTTCCACCCCATTCATTCCTTCCAGACAGGCTGAAAGGAGGGAAAAGTCTGCAGAGGATGGTGCTGAGTAGATAGTTTTGGAGGTAAAAAATTCTTGTGTGCCTGCATGATGACAAGTATCAGAGTAATTGTCTGTGACTTGACAGTGAACTCTGCATAATGCAGGGAAGGAAGACTTCTGGCATGGGGAATGCTGCACACTCACCTGACATCATCTTGAAAGGGAGCAGGATAACAGTAGGACATCATTCCTTTAGGGAAAAGGAAAATGGTGAACCTTGCAAGAAGCCATCAGGGTAGAAACTTAACAAGAAATATCTGAACACAGTGATTGGAGATAGCAAAATGTTTAATTTCTCCTTTTATTACAGCTGACAGAGTTACAGAAGGAGTAGGGTTGATGCATGGGCGCAGTCAATGAGCTATGCCTCTGAAAAACTGGGCTAGTACATTCAGGCTCTGAGAAGCTCTGACTTGCTCATGCTCTCTTTCCCTCTCACACACATCCAGTACTGATTGTCAGAAATTCCTATTCACTGTTCAGTCTCTCTGGCTTCATCTTTTTTCTTGTACAATTGCTGTTTTTACTTCTAGTGAGCTGCAACTATTGGATCAGAACATAGGCTGTTGGATCTATGTGTAGCAGGGACGCTGAACAGGCATAAACCAGAACATTTACATTCCAGTAAGTACCACATACCTAATCCACCTATGTCCATGCAACATATACTGCATGTGCAACTTCTGCAGCACTGCAGAAATATTTGGCTCTCCTCATATTATGTTGCACAGGCAGCTTTCCTTCTGGCATGATCTCCTGTTTTGTGCCTTGGAAAAAGAGCGTGTGTAGGGCAGGGCAACTGACTGGGAGCCCAGAGAAGAGGACACTACAAATTTGACTAAACTAGCTCTGAAGGATGAACAGTGAAAGCTGGCAGTTAATTTTTGGCAACTTGCATAGCACACACTAAAAGTTGAGGTAATATACAAAGCACAGGGCAGACTTTCCCTAATGATTAATTTAATTCCATTAACTGATTTAATGGCTGCCAGAGGGAAGTCTATTTGCTAAAACAGCCTAGGTAAATATAATTGATTGCCCTTGTTGACTTCTGCAATTTTTTTTTTTAATATTGTCATTTCAGGTATGGATTTCCAGTACCAGAGGGAGTGTAGGAATGAAACAACCATTTGACTAAGTTTTACATCAGATGTACAGCAGGCAGAAAATCTAAGAGCCACATTTGTGACTTAAGAGACTAAGGAAACACTTGTTATATTAAGAAACCCTTCTGCGATGTAAAGTCGTATATTCCACTTATTTATCATCCTTATTATTGTGTGATATATGAATGGCATGGTGAAGTCATATAAGGAGTGTTTTCTGGATTTTTACACTAAGCTATATAATGTACATATACACATTTGGCATGCCCAAAACATCAATTATATTATGTTAAGTAAAGTCCATATTTTGAGAGAGAGAGAATTTAACTTGAGTAAAGCCTAATAGCCATTAAGTTAATTTCTGTAATTTAGAAAATACTTCTTTCATGAAACTCTGTCACTAATACCCAAAAGAGAAGTGTAAATTATGGTATGGCAAGCTGGTTGCAAAAGCAATTAGCAGTCTGTATTCCTCCCAAAAGAAGAAAAAAATACAGCACACTTACAGTAAAGTAACAGGAACAAATAATCAAGTTTTGGAACATGCCTTACAGGCTGAAAATTTTAACCTCTATTCAGTGAAAAGAAGATAGCCAGTGTTTATCATCAGTCTATGTTAATTTTCTGTCTGCATAACTATCCCTCCTTTTAATGGCTCTCAACTTGTGTTCCAACCAGGCAGCTTCCTTCAAAATGAAGGAAATAAAGGATATGGATGGTATGTTCTCCAAGGGTAAACTGGTATCTTGAACAGTCAGGAATGATTTTGAAGTGGCAGGAGTCTGTAGAGCATGTATAAAACACAATTCATGTGAGAGGCTTTTAGAAAAGTTACTAAACAACTGCTGAGATGAAAACAATAGTGAAACTGGGGGAGCTGTTATTCTTACTAGAAAAAGGCTACTGTTACATCTGTCTGTAGTCAAGGCAAGAAGGAAGACCTGGGAAGAAGAACTGTAGACAAGTAAGGCTCACCTCAGCCCTGGAAAGATCCGGAAGCATGAATCTTGGGGATCATTTCCAATTACATAAAGACGGAAAGCAAGACAGAAATCAAACCTGACTGTGGTCTGTGAGGAAATGACTGTGTATACTAATGGGAGGAGCAGGATTGATGGAGTATATATTGACTTTAGTGAAGATTTTGACATGTCAGAAGCATGAGAAAATTGAATCTGTCTGAGGTGGCAGATGGTATAACATGCATCTATGGCCACATACTGGAGATTCAGACTGGACATTACAAAAACTATTTCTCCTAGGAGGGCAGTGCAGCACTGGAAGAGATTGTCTGTCTCAGTCCTTGGAAGCTTACAGGACTTGACCAAAGTCACAGCTGACCTATCAACCTGCAGTGGTGGTAGTCCTGCTTCTAGAAAGAGGTGATGACCTTCACAGGCCTCTTTTAACCAATGTTTCTGTGGCTGTGTACTTGCCAGTGATCTTCAAGCAGCCCTTCAGCAAAGCCAGCAGTGAGCTACTCTGAGCATGACACCTTTTTTACTTCACGTAGCTTAGTGCAGACACACATCAGGACCCTCCTTCAGACTTAGGCCTTTGCTGTTGCAATTGTGGCATTCCTGGCTCAACTTCAACAGCTTTTTGTGTGGGTGTAAGGACTGCTGAAGTTCCCTGTATTGGACTGCAGTGGAAATCCACACGCCAGGTAAGCCGAGAAGAGAACTTAAGGCTCCCTCTTCCCTCTAACCATTTATTATCTGCATCATCAAAGAGGCAGTGGGGTTCCTCAAGCCATCTGCATCACTGAGTCACTGCCATCACCCTTGTGCAGGTTTGCAGGAAAGGGCAAGGCTGGGTGGGGCACTGATCCTGCCCAGCTCCTTGCAGTCCCGTCCCTGTGCCTGCCCCAGCACACAGCACACCACGTGTGCCACTGCCCAGCCCCCCGCAGCCAAGAGGGGACCGGGACACTGAGTGACACGCAGCACTCAGATGTGCTTCGTAGGTTGTTTGGGCAACATCATTCCCTTGCTGGGGGAAAGCTGTGAAGCAACAATGCAGCAAACAGGAAATGATTCACCAGTTTTCTGCACACATCTCACGCAATATTTGTGCTGCAACAAAGACACCATTTAATTTTGCCCTACAAAGTGCTTATAAAATTAGCCAACAAAGAAACACCATTTTTTTGGTTTTAACTTTGAAGAGCTACAAATGTCTATTTTAGACTGCCCAGATATTGCCTGTATTGAGTTGTTTACTGCAACACAAGTGTCCTATTCTTCACTGACCTTCCTTACAGAGACTGCCAAGCACAAATTAGGTCAACCTAAGCGGCAGTATGAACTGCAATTAGCCAAAAACTTCTCGTAATTAGTGCTGTTATTCAGGGTGGGGAGAGATTAGCTCACAGTGAATTGGGGTAGGGCACTTTGGTAGAGAGAGACTCTTTCTAAAGAAAGGTGGATCTAACGCTGGATTTCTGCCCAATATGTTTTGAAATTTTGATTGCAATGCTTTATGACCAGAGTGATGTCTGTAATTTGTGCCTCTAGGGTGCTCTGCATAGCACTACTAGACTGCAATAAAACAACAAATAACAAACGAATTATTCTTATGGACAACATCCTCTTGCAACTAGAATCAGCGATTCTAGGTCTTCAGGCACTCTGTCAGAGTCACATAAATGTTTGTAAGAGACCGTTTCCCTCCTGCCTGAAGCACCACAAGTGCATTGCTGCCTCTGCACAGCAGCTCCTGATGGACTTCCTGACCAGGGCCTGGCATCCTTCACACTGTGGCTCTATCCCTGGGCTCAGTTCAGGAGCCCACATCGCAGGGGATACAAAAGACAGATCAATATGGCTTCCAGGGACCAAGCCCCCATAGGGCTGGGGCTGTATTTGATGTTATGGCATCTTAAATCTCAGTCAGGCCTACAGGGGTGAGATTGAGTGAGTTTGATATCTCTGAAGACAGCCAATTCACGAGAAAGCTGTGCTAGCCCTCACCCAAGCAGGATTTGGATGATTTGGATTTCTACTTTTTGTCATTGAGCAACTTTCACATTCTCCCACCTCTCCTCTGCAGTCAGTATAAGACACTGACCAATTTTGCTTAAACAAAAGGAAAAATACTAGCCAAGGCTTTAATTCCTGGTACTTGCTCAGTTTTTACCCTTACAAGCCATCTCCCATCTGGAGTGAATAAAATGATTTTCATTTTTCCATGTACAAATTCTGGTGTGTACTCATGCAGGACAAGTTACTGATTAATAATTCTGATTAATATATAATACACTGATGAGAATCTCCTGGAGTAAAAGGCTAAATATAGTATTAGTGAGCACAGACTGTAATAAAAAACATGCAAGTGCCAATATGGAAAAAATATGCTTGGGAACAACCAAAAAAGCTCCAAAAATCAGTTACTTTTGCACTGGCTTTGCATGAACCAACTAATTTCTGAAAGCAGTCTAGCTACATTCAGGCAGTATTGCACTCAAGCTAATAAAGCTTTGCGAGAGGCATGATAATAGGATAGTGTATGCAAATTTAAATCCCACTGGGTGAATTCATTATAGTGCACAGCAGAACCCCACATCTGCACATAAGTCCTTCCCTAAGTTTTAAAAGATGGTCTAAGTGTGGAATAAACTTTGTGCTGATCAACCACAGAGAGGTTTTTGTGTACCGTTATCATCGTGAGAGTTGTATTTTAGCTGGAAAATTCACATCACTTTAAGGATAAAGCACCCATCTTCTACTGAAATCTCAACATCTGGACAGTGCAGCAAGCCTCAGGGCTCTTATCTCGGCTTGACTTAGTGAGAAAAAGTGTTATCATATATCCTAGGAGTTGGACTGCATTCATGATCATATTCTTTCAAAAGCTGAGAAGCTGCCTATTTTAATATAGATTGTGGAAGAACAAAGCAAATCTGGTTACAAAGTGGTAACATCAATGAAGGATTAAAAATGTTTGTCAAGTTCATTACCTAGATAATAACTTATTTAGACTTATTTCAGTTTTGTATAAGGCCTGCAGCCATGGCCACTAGAAGCTCCTCACAAAATGTAAAGTTGTGTGTAATTTTAAAACTACCATCGTTTGAATTTATCAGTGACTACTGTGCATCCAGTTAGCAAGAATGAATGTGGGCAACTTAGAATTAAATATATAAATTCATATTTAAATTAGCAGATTTAAAAGGCCTGATCTTCAGATGAAGAAACCTACTTCTGAAACAACTGATGTGGAATTGGTCCCTCAAAATCTCTCCCAGACCCCTCTTCAGGCAGGAAACAGTTGCCTCCTGGATTTTCAGCCTTCATTCATGGGTGAAAAAGGAGGATCAGAAAAGGAATGGGATCTTACTGTGTGGTCTGGCCTGAAGCATCTTTGTGCCCTGGTAATGAGTTCAGTTCTGTTAATGGAAATTGAAAGACTTTCAGTGACTTGAACAGTGATTATAACTCAAACATCAGGAAGAAATAATGAAACTATATTCTGAGAACTTATAAAGTATAGTTAAAGGACCTGTTAAGAGATACTCACCAAAAAAGCCAATGTTAATAACTAATTTTCAGTGATGTCACTATAACCTACTTTCTGATAGTCTGGAAATCTGTAAAAAAGGTTGATTAATTCTGCAAGATCTAGTGGTCATTGTGTATTTAGTTTAGTGAAGAATATTTTTACGGAAAATACTGCATAGTTGTGCAAAAATAGGCTGTTCTGTGAATATGTACATTAAAAATGCATCCTTATTTCAGATTTTAACATTTTTTCATTTTATTGTTAAGGCATAAATGCATCGAAATAGATGTTAATTGATACTTCTTCAGTTTTATTCCTGACTTTATTAGGTTATGTAGACATGGTACTTAGGAACATGGCTTAATTGTGAACTTGGCAGTGATGGGTTAACAGTTGGATTTGATGATCTTTAGGGTCTTTTCCAACCTAAATGATTCTATGATTCTACCTTTGCCTTTACAGAAATGCCTGCTAAAACAGACCTGTCATCTAACTCTGATCACTAGTGAATGTTTCACAGAGAAACAACCCATTTCTACTTTGATTATTGGCTGTGAAGCAGTTTTGTGCTCACAGTATATACCTTTTCCCCTTTATGTAAATCTACCTATCATTTATTTGCTTTGTCTCTGGTAATGCTGTTAAAGCAAAAGATATCATATGCTTAGAAACATAGAGCCTCCTTGCTTAAGTTGACAGCCTTCCTATATGAGTTTAAAATCAATCCTTCCTCAAACTGAGGATTAGCCAGCTACACAATAATGATCAGTTTTGTAATACGTGAAATATGCATCAAATCTAATAACTAAAGTCTGCCTAAACAAAAGAATGTGTTCAAAAAGATTAGTGGATTATTGAAGGCTCACACAGTCTGATGCCACTTTTCATGCTCCTTGGACAGCTTTTAGCATGTCTCAGCTGCTGCCAGTCAACACGTGCTCCTTAAGCATGGAAAATAATGCAGGAGTTTATAGGAGAGCTGTGCTGATGCTTTGGATGAGATGGCTATTTGCTGAGTGGAGTCATAAAAGGCTTTTCTTTTTCATCAGAAGGATTTTCTACAAAGCCTGGGAGAGATCCTGTGCTTCAGTTAATACATACCCGGTTAATGCGTATCATCCCCGTATAGCTGCTGACTGTAGCAGGCTTAACCAGCAGATGATGGTGCACTCTCACAGTTCCTTGTCAGTCACTGTACACGCTGCTCTTCATTCAGACTTGCCTTAGAAGCTGCTGCCAGAGGGACAAGATGCTGTCCAGGGCTGGCAGCTCACAGCAGCACAGATAGTACTGCTCAGGGTACATGCCCTCAGCCAGGAAAAGAGAAGGGCTTGCAGTGTTAGGCTAGCAAATACATGGACCAAATGATCTCTCATGACAATATTCATAAAATTTGGTATTTGTACTGGAGACCAGTAGAATTACAGTACTCCTGCCTTATGATGTGCGGATAGTTCTATTAGCACTGCATCTTCAACAGATTTGATATACTTGGAGAAGTGGATCAATAAGCTTCTAAGCAATGGCAACTGTCTACTTGGTGTGACACTATCACCCACAGCACACTCAGATGCTGAAATATTGATAGTTTTGACAAGAGGCTTTAAAGGTTTGAGTTAAAGTGGTACACTCTGCCCTGTATGATTCATCTGCCTAACCAATTTTGGGAATTCTATGTGGGAATGTTGTGACTATTCAAAAATTATTGTCATTAAACTTGAATTCTTCTTTGAAACAGGTTTCTGAGGACTAGTGGTACACACTTTGCAGGAGTCAATTTTCCACAGGGCAGATATCTAACTTGTAAGCATTTCAGTTCATAAGACAAACCCCTGTCATCTCATGTGTGGTATCACTAATGGACAAAATGTGCCTGAGACAGGTGTAATCCCATAGAGACAGATTTGGATGTGTTTTCCCTGTCACATTTTGCTGTCTTTCTGTATTCTATGTACTACTGTAGGTAGCTGACATGCAGGTCATTAACTTGTCTTGAAACTTCAGGGTCTCAGTGTGTTGCACAGAACCTGAAGAATGCTTGCAGAAGTCCTTTGCAGATAATCTAAATTTAAAGCCACGACTGTTGCAATTTCAGTTTCAGCTCCTGTCCTGCAAACCACTGTTGCATCAGGTTATTGTGGGGATATTTTGCTTTATTTCTGTGCATGACCACTTTGTCAAACATGAGATTTATATAAATATTGCCTAAAGTTTCTTTTAAGTATTGCTTTCCACATTATTGTTTATTAAGATCGGAAAAGAAATACAACCACTTCTGCCAATACAAGAATGGGCAGGCTGGAACACAGTCTATTCTGATGCTATCAAGTTCCTGCAAATCACTGAGTGATTACCAGCTCTCATGCTTTCTGTATGCTGCTTTGAAAAATTGACTTCTGAAAACCTGTTTTGCTTAGATTGCCACAATGTTTTTGAATCTTGATTTCAATGTCAATTTTTAAATTTTGTCTATCTGTCTCTCATAGATGACTGAGGCTGTGGGCAATTTCTTTCCCTGTGACTATTGCTGTGGGACACTGGAGTCTGTAACAGGTACTGTTACACAGTCTTTCAGTTGTGCAGTGAATGGAAGAATACATTTCTGATACACCTGTGCAGTTTACACCATTCAAAACAATGAGGCATTCACCATTGTTGTGCTTTTCATTTCCCTGCTCCAAAGTTCAGTAAGAGGAAAGACTGCCATTAATTTCTAACTCCAAACACTCTAATTATATTGGCCAGCTAATTACTGATTAGATAAGAAAGTAGTCTCTATTAGACACGTGAAGGTGATCACATCCCAGGCAAATGCTGCTCACTGTAAGTGTGTGCTCTGTTGTCACCATCTTTAGTTCTCCTCTTCTTTGTAAACCAGATACTTTGAGCACTGAGAAGGACAAGACATCATTAGCTATGATGAAATGTTGGCCTTTCCTATTTTGAAATGTCTGAGAAAAATGCGTGAGGATGGGCACTACCTTGATCCTGGGAACATGAAGATTCCTCTCTTCCAGTGAGCATCTTTAAGCACTGTTGAAGGGGCCACCACTTCCCCTGGACTGTAACTGTGGGCTCATGGACCCTGGTGAAGGAGCAGCCAAAGGTTTTGGTGAGCCACGTGTGCACCAGGCAGCACACACTCTTCTTGTGGTCCCAGAGGAAACTTTGCTGCAGCTGGAAGGACACATAAAGCAAAAGATAGTCGGTCACCTCCTCCTGGCATGGCATCTCATGAGTTCAATGCTCAGTTCCTGCAGATTTTCCATGGATGATGGAAAGCAGGCTTTCTGCTGCAGCAGACCTTGGCCAAGCTGGCTGCTCAGGGAGGTGACTGCTTCAGCACAATCCCTGCAGGTGCATTGAGGTGTATTTATGCCCAGGTAGCCAGGATCAGAAAAGAGGTGGGAACACCGACAAACGTTATCATTCCCAGATGAAAACTGGTCTGTAACGCCAAGTGGAAAACACTCAGTCCCTATCTGACAGCTATGAACTTTGCACTTTTTTCATACACCTTTTTTTGTGCGTATGTGTGAAATACCTACATTTTTTTCTGTTAAAAGTTTGATTTGTTAAAAATACAATTTTCCATCAGAAGTAATAAATGATGGATATGTCCTTAACAGTCTTCTTTAAAACTGCATAGACCCAAATAAAACATTCCTTGTGGTATTAGTAGGCTAATGCAATATGCTATAAAGGTCATATTTATGAAAGGATGTTGTATACTGCATAGTCTTGGTGTTGGAAATTAGCCCAAGCCAACTCTTGCTACACTAATCTTTCCTTATGCCTTGTGCTCCCTGACTTCTGCTGGATACTGACAGTCAATAAATAATCATATTCCCTTAAGTAGAAAAGTATCTGCTGTAAAAGTCATGTTCCTTGATTTCTGTTGATAACATAGGAATAGGTCCTTTAGCAGGCAAAACTCTGGCTCAAGTAAAGTTCTCATTTCCTGGGCACAAACTACATAATGAAGCCATTAATTGTAGACTGCCACTGAAGGGAGTCAAACCTAGTTCGCTCAGAAGCCACCTACAAAACATAAGGTGAGATTAAAACAATATATTGTGAAACAAGGTGAGACTAAAACAATATCTTCTGAAAAGTCTTTGACTTTTCAACTACGAACAGTACTAATTACAGGAGGGGCAGAGAAGTAAAATAATAGCAGTTACCCTAATTATCTGTAGTCTCTATTTTGTGTTGGATGGATGCTTTAGATGTGCTTACTATCTGTTTGATTTCATTAATGATACTTCATAAATGATATGCAAATAAAGAATGCAGATGGGAATGATTTCAGACTAAGTATGAGAATTTTATTGCTGACTATCAAAGACCTTCTAAAATGCTAATTTTTTAGACGTAGTCCTTTGATCACTACAGATAGCGAAAGTTAATCAAATAAAACTGACATTGTTCTTGTGCTTCTAAATGGGAAGTGAAAAGTAGTCTGCCAAATTTTAATTGTTCATTTAGGCTATACTACTATCACTTTGCAAATCTCAAAGCCTGGTATTAGAGAATATCCTTCTTAAGAATAATATATTTCTGGAGACATGCCTGAATATCACTGGCTTGAGAGCACAAGTATTCCTCACTTCTGAGAGCTAAATTAATACTTCTTCTGAGTGCTGCAGCAAGTTGCAGTGCTGAGTGTATTGTGGGTTTGCAAAAGGCAAGACTGGACAGAATATCTCTAGGTGAGCTAGTAGGTGGGTGATGTGGACTGCCACACTCCTCTGACAGGCTGATGGCGAGGCTGGGGCATGGTTCCCCCAGCTTTCACAGTGCTCTTTAGGTTGCAGAAGTGAGGCCACCACAAGATGCCACCCACCATCCCACTAAGCTTTGGCCACTATGGGCCTTGCAAATGCCTCCTTTTGACACTCAAATCATGTAGCCAGCCAAGTTATGGCTTACCTGGGAAAAAAAAAAGCAAAATAATTAGGAGGGAAAGGAAACACCCTTGTTGTCTTCTGCCTAACAATCCTCTGATGGGGGAACTATAACTTAGCACCAAAGTATTAAGAAGCCTTTTTGGTTAGGTACTAGGGGAAAATAATATACCCTGGAGGAAAAACATCACAAGAAAGAAGAACAGCACTTTTTTTCCCCTTTTCTTAGACTCAGGTCATGCATGTTTACATTGCTCAGGTGTTTATTGTACTGTAACTTAAACTCTACACTAAAACTGAAACAATTATGAGATACTGTTTGTAGAATACCTTCTAACATAGACTTTCAGGTATGAATCAAGATACTGAGGGGGAAAATGCTTGTTCATTCCATAAATATTAAGATTTTTTAAAACATCCTTCCGAATAAAGCTCTGATAAAACACTTCTATGAGCATTTTTATCTGGATTTCTCTTGTCTTTTTTAAACCTCAGTGATAAGCTTCTAACCTCCTTTAGATGGTTTAAGAAGGAATAAAAAACTTTGCAAATGCATAAACTTATGCAGTCCTGGCTCTACATCCATACATCAGCCCTTCCCCATGTAAAAAAGAGAAACTTCTCAAAAGTGACCTGGAGAGGGGCTTATTGCTGAGAAAGTGCCACCACCATCTTCTGGGGTCAGCATGAAGTTCCTTTAGGAAGGGGCCAAGAGCCACTTCAATGGCTCTGGAGAAGAGGTTCTCTCTGTAAGCAGGTTGGGTGAGGGTGAAGGGCAGACACATGGTGCTACACCCCTTAAGGTGCTGAGAATGGCTTCCCCACCCTCCTGGCACCCAAGCATGCATGTGCCTCACAAGTCAGGAATCTCTGCCCTCAGGTAAGTTCCTGCCTTAGGCAGGGGCAGGGAGCAGTGGAGAGGGAGCAATGCCTTGCAAAGGCACCCGTACCTGAGCCCGGGGCTGCCTGAGAGGGAGGCAGCAGCCAGTGTTGGGAGGAGGGACCACGAAATAGGAGAGGCAGGAAAATTCCAGAGGGTAAAAGTTATGTTGAGAAGATGCAGGGACACATGTGGAAAAGACTTGGGCATGGTTCTCCCAGAGGTTATTATTACTATTTATTAGTTCAAGAGCAAAGAGCAAAGGCTCTTCTGTGCCTCTTTTCTTATTTCAGTGTTAAAGAGCCACCATAAGCCAAATTAATCTTTAACAAAGAATAGTTCCTCCTGTTTTTTGTGGGAACTCTATCCTAATGATGGTGGTGGCTGGATCTCCCCTGAGCAGGTACACAGAGGGAGGCATAAGTCTTTCTTTATCAACCTTAGTGATCCAGCCAGCATAGTCTTTTGACATAGTGCCTGGCCTGCAATGTGCTAAGATGAAACACTCCACTTTCCTGGACCCCCTGTGTTTGCAGGAGTTCAGATCTTGCCAGATAAGCACAAGGGGAACTGGAATTTCATAGAATCACAGAATGGTTTGGATTGCAAGGGGCCTTAAAGATCATCAACCCTCCTGCTATGGGCAGGGAACCTTCCACTAGGGTTACTCAGAGCCCCATCCAGTCTAGTGTTCAACATCTCCAGGGATGGGGAGACCACAAACTCTCTGGGCAATATTTTACTTCAAAATGGAAGTGTAAAGCCTTTTCAGAGCCTTTAATTACAAAACAAAAGTTGCAAGCTTATCATCAGAAGTGGGCTCTAAACCATTTTTCACAAGGTAGACAGAACAGACTCCTCAGAGTCCCCCTGAGGTGCTGCTTCTCTGCACACACCATAGCAGGATTTCTCTGTCAGAGATTTTGTAGTCTTCAACCTGGAGAGGAGATTTTGATTTCTTCACATACACTGGCAAATTTTACAGTCAGAGTAGCTGCTTAAAGTAAGGTTGGAAAAATCCTTCTTTTGTGTGCAAAATATTATTCTGCCACATACACATATGCACAGACACATCTCCAGCCATGGGGTGGTTCATTAGTCCATTGAGCCAGGACAGCATGTGGACCATGGTTTATCACTGTTCTGACACCAGCATTTATTTCTTAACTGGCAGCAGTGTAAGTGAATGTAGTTTCTTGAAAGGGTGGTGGGGCTGATGGAGCAGAGGAGGATACCTTTACTGCATTTGGATATGTGCCATGGAAAGCACCCATGTACCATCAGGGAAGTACCAGTGCTGGCCCTGGGGCACACTAGAAAGAAAGTGCTCTAGGGAGAGCAGAATCCAGGTATGAGTCACTGCAAATGCGTGCAATAGTGATCTGGTAAGAATACGGCTGAACATGGGATTATGTGTTTTTCCCTTAAACATCTACGTTAATAAAGATGTAATCTGCATTCGAATGGGAAAACATGTAATAGATAATTAGATTATAATTTTCAAATAAACCTTATTTTGACAATGCACTGTACCTTTTACTTGCTGCACTGTATTTTATTTAGGTAGTGTTTAAGATCTCCCATAACAGACCAGGCATCTCTTCTGTGCAAACACAAACTCACAAGATTCCCTGCTTGGGGTCTGGGCCATTTTTTTCTCCTGCATATTTTCTAGTACAGCCTCCAGGAAGCTCAAGATTATTATGAAGATATAAAATCTTAATTGGAAGCAAATTTCTGTTTCCTCTTTTATTTTACTGAAAAAACCAGTGTTGTAGAAGTCCATTACTCCTTTAACCATAATCTATAAATGCTTTTAATTACATCACCTTTCATGGTATGACATTAATTACAATTACTTAAAATGCTGTACATGGCTCAGGTATCACAGAGAACAGTTTCTCCTGAAGTGTTATCAATAAAAGCATACATGATAGAGCCACAGATTTATGGCAAATAAATACTAATTTTACTTTTGCTAGACATTACAAACATATTGAGGTGGTTAAAAAAATTTAAAAGTATTTGTTGAAGGAAATTTCCAATACAAAGAAAAATTTTTTCTCCACATTACCATTTATGGATCGTGCCCCACACACGACTAGTGCTGGGCAGAAGGATGTAAATACACCTGAACTCTCTTGAATAGTGTGAATGTCTTTCCTTTCCTCGTGGATCAGGTTTAAACTGGGTATAATCAGGTTTTCTGTGAGAAAATAATTATAAGAACCATCTGTATATGGCCATTTGGAGGAAGTAAAATACTAAACGTGCTTTTCTTGCATATTAGTGACAGTAAGACCACTTTAAGTCTAATTAATGATAAAGAATGATATAATGGGAGTAATTTCTCCTAATCACAACCATCCTAAAATTAAAATAACAAATTATGAAAAATATCAAAATGATTCCTTCCAAGTAATGTCCAGTAAGAATATTTTTGAGATTTCCCTTTTGTGAACAGAAAACACTGGTTTTTGTGTTACAGTGCTTATAAAATGGGCAAAATTTTGATTTAATTGTTCATTTAGAAGTGGTCTTGGAAGCCATTTTCAAGCAGGTGTATTTCTGTGGATTATTCCCTCAGTGTGTTCATGACATACGGCATTCCTAAATGTCACAAATCATCCTGGGACACCACATATTGTGCAGTGCAGATTATTTATTTTGCTAAGTCCAGGTTTTTCCTTCTTAGCTTTAGAATTTGGAAACAATCCCAAAGGTAATAGGGAAGTTTGAGAACCTTCTCTTAAATATGCCTCTTGGCTGGCTCCCTTTCCTGTTTTCTTGGCCTCTCCAGGGACACATAATCAGTGCTACTCATGCAGTCCTTATGAAGTTGTCTACAGGCCTTCTCAACTTCTTACATTTCAGCCAAAAAAAAAAAAATTAGCAGACTGTTTTGAAAACTAGGCTTTTTCTTTTAATTCACAAAGTCTAGCTGCTTTGCAGTGCTGGATAATGAAGCTTCATGTGGCTGCTCCCAGCTCTCCCACACCTGCAATGTGAGGGGTTATAAATCAAATGCAGTAGTTTACCTTGCTTTGCTTCCAGCTGGGTCAACCTCCCCCCAAAACAAAATTCCAGAAAGCAAAGAGCCATAACAATTGGTTGCTGCACATAAATGCTTCTCTATCATTACATAAAGAACTTCATAATAATCATAAAAAGCTGGACTGGTTATTCAGGGATTTCACAACTGGAGATAAGGTATCTAGGTTTGTCTGCACTTGGATGTTCCTTTCAGCTATTTACCTTTTCTTATGATTTTGGTATCAAAAGGGTTGGGTTTTTTTCCAGATCCCTTCATTTACTAAACCAAACACAGGCCAAAAGGCATCGATGAAGTCCAGAACAAGATTTGGATTGATTTATTTGTTTATAGTCAAGAGGGAGAATGAATGCTGAATTTCAGCAACAGCTACGTGTTTACGTGAATTTGAATCTAGCAAAATGAATGGCTGTCTGCCAATTAAAAAATTCACCTCTCTTAAATCTTACAGGCTTAAAACTCATTTGTCAATAATCTTATTTTATTTATGAACATGTATTATAAAAGAAGAACCATCATTCTTTATGTTTCTGGCGATGTTTGGGTTTCAAAATCTCACCTCTTGCTTTTACAGCTGAAATAAGCACCCTTTGCCTGTTAGATGATGTCCTCTCACATTCTGCACTTCACACCTTCTCCCCACTAACATTGTGCAATACGTATCTTGAAAAGGATCAGCTTTGCTTTGAATGGAGCAGAAAGCCTCTTGAAAAAGTAGTATGTGGTCAGGTAGTGAATGTGTTGCTACATAATGTATACCAAAGAGCTGAATCAAAGACATTTAGCCCTTTTGCTAACTTATTAGGCACCTCCTAAGCAAGGCTTTGGGCTTTGATCTTCCAGCCTTAGTGGTCTTTTACTATTGTTTAATCTAATTATATCAAACTTCACTGGAGCCAACCAGAGTCCCCACACACTGATCATCAAAAAGTGAAAGCACTGTTTTAATTACACACATATTCCTATATATGGCCAGGTGTCACAGGTCTGGTTGTCACATCCTTCTACTATCCCAGACTCCTCAGTGCAGGAGTCTTGTCAGCACCATCACTGTGAATGCCATGATCACAGTTCTGGATATGTAGAAGTGTTACAGAATAACATAAAATTTAAAGGAGGGTGAGAGCCTTGGTCCAATACTGCCAGATGAGCATCCTTCTGATGGCACCCTGAGTTGAGATACACATGACAGTTCCTGAGGTAACTATGAACAGGGATTTTATATAGTCCCTGCAGAAGGATCCTGTATTCCTTCAGAGCTTGTTTTGTGCTGTCAAGCGACTCCATGAGGGAAGAAATAATCTCCCTAATGCTGTGTTGCCAAATAGTGTTCAGCTCTGAAAAGAGAAAGCCATGAGGAGAGGAAGTCTCAGGTGCTGGGGTCCAGGGATATGGAGAGGGTGACTGGGAAGAATATCCTACACAACCCAGGGAGATGCTGCAGGCCCAGACAAAGATTAGCTTTGATTTGGGAGGGGGTGTTGTTATCCAGTGAAAAGGGCATCAGACATTATCAGGAGGTCTGTATTGCACATCATATGCGTTGTTGCCAAGTGCTGCTGCTGTCCTGCTGTGTATTTCCTTGGATCATCCCTCACACTTCTGTTTCCCATCCCAAAGTCAGACAATCTGATCTGGCTCTTAAGGCTCTCCTGATGCACTGATTCCAGAGCAGTCCTGACCCCCACCTATGCTTCCACAGCAAACAAGGGTGATTCATGCCCTTTTGAATTCACCTGTGATAAATGCGGACATTTACAATGCCTTTTTTTTCTGTCTGTAATCAATTTCTTGCAGGAATAGAAGGGTTTATCAAATAAATAGACTGAGAGTAAAACAGAAAAAATAATTGATTTTCTGGATTTTTTGCTCGTGATGGAATTTACAGCCATCAGAGAAGTGAGCACAAAAACTTATAGATTTTTTTTTTTTAAGCTTTTAAGTAATTTTGCTGACACTATGTAGTATGGAAATCTTCACTGATTCAGGAATTCCTTTAAAGGTCTTAAGAAATTAATAAGTTGAGCTGAACTGATGAGTCTCTTACACTCATAATATTGTTCATGGACACAGAGGAAGCATACCTTATATAAGTAAATCCAAAACTTGTTAGTATAATGGGAAATGTATCAATCTAATTATAGAACTATTATTAGTCTAGATCTAATTGTTACTGAAATAAAATAATAATTCTTTTAGACAAAATCTCAATTATAGTAATATGGTCAGTCCCTTTTCTCAGGCAGCCAGCAATAGGACAAGAGGACACAGTCTAAAGCTGCGCCAGGGGAGGTTTAGGTTGGACATTAGGAATTTCTGCACAGAAAAGGTGATTGTGCATTGGAATGGGCTGCCCAGGGAGGTGGTGGAGTCACCATCCCTGGAGGTATTTAAGAAAAGACTGGATGTGGCACTCAGTGCCATGGTCTGGTTGACAGGGTGGTGTTTGGTCACAGGTTGGATTTGATGATCTCAAAGACCTTTTCCAACCTAATCAGTTCTGTGATTCTGTAATACAACTGAAATCATAACACACACAGTTTTTAGTAGATATCCTTTTTCTCGGGGTAATCGTCACCCTTGTACAGCACCTTTGAGTCCTGAAGTCAGCAGCTTTGGGCTACTGGAGAGGGTGACACAGTAAGTCATCAGCCTCTGAAGACCCTCTTTGGGAGGAAGATTGTATTGATGCAATTGGTTTCTTCCTCCTCCCTCTAGGATCCACCTGAGGTACTTTTGTTAGTTTGCTAACATACTTGCACACTTTTCTTTTTTTTTCTTCGGTCTACACTGTCACATTACATCAGAATTTTATATATATGATGCCTTCTACATGGGTGAGTTACTGTTTCTTTGTTCTGCTTTCCCTAAATCAGTTTAGTGCAGCTCTACACTTTATCATCCCACATCAGCCTTTTTCCCTGTGTCTCTGCTTCTCAGGGCCTCTGCTATTGTATCAGACCTGTGTTTTTTCTCAATCATTGTATTAGGGTTGTAAATATTTTATTCTACAGGAGACAGCTGCTTATTACTGCTACCAATATAAAACTGAGATTGTACCATGCAATGATAAACAAATAAATTATCTGTAGATACTGGGTTAGTTAGAAAAATTGCTGCTACAGCCAAACTGAGTAAAACAAAGCTGCATGCAGATGAAGGAGAGAGCAACCTGACAAGGCTCAGTCCCAAGGCTGTGCAAACTCACTGCAAAAGTGATGGCCTCTCTGTAGCAATGACGTGGCCACATTATGGAGTTACATGGTTGCCAAAGCCCTAAAGTCTTCTTCTCACCGGTAGTAACACTGTCCATCTCACTGCAGCAAGCAGTGCTTCTTATGCAGTTGTTTAGGTCAGAAGGCACCTCTGGACATCATCTGATCCAATGCCCAGCTCAAAGCAGGGCCAGCTTCAGTGGCCTTCAAAAGACAACAGTGGCTCTGCTCTTCAGGGCTATTCTTAACAGTGGCTTTTCTCACCGACTGAAATCCAAGGTGTGATACTGTTGTGGTTTAACCCCAGCTAGAAGCTAAGCACCACACAGTCACTCACATCCATCTCCCTTCCCTGGCCTGACGGGGGAAGAAATAGGAAGGGTGAAAGTGAGAAAACTTGTGGGCTGATGCAAAAACAGTCTAATAATTAAAATAAAAACAATTGTAGTAATAATTTATAATAACAACAACAATATTAATAAATGGGGGGGGGGGGCAGCAGGGCACAGTGGGAAGATAACAAAGAGAGAGAAAAATAAAGCCCAAGAAAGTCAAGAGTAAAAAAATTGAAACAATTCCTCATCTCCAATCAAATGATGCCCAGCCAGTTCTCAAAGGGCAGTCCCCCCACCTACTTTATTGTTGAGCACGATGCTGTACGGTATGGAATATCCCTTTGGTCAGCTGCGTCCTCTCCCAGCTTTTTGTGTACTCCCAGCCTACTCACTGGTGGGGTGGTATGAGACTAGAGAAGGCCTTGGCTCTGTATAAGCACTGCTCAGCAGGAACTAAAACATCCCTGTTATCAGCACTTCTCAGCACAAATCCAAAACACAGCCACATACCAGCTACTGTGAAGAAAATTAATTCTATCCCAGCCAAAACCAGCACAGGTGCCGTAAAGTAAAGAAGCCAGAGTCAATGGGCTTAATTTTCTATATGAGATAAAGTAAACCCCTCAAGCATCCCCAAACTAGCACTCTCAAAACCAGGTCCTACTGAATAGTCGTAACTTTAAAATATTCCGAATTTTTAGAAGTTGAAAGAATTTCAACTTTTTAAATCAACTTTCTTTATGCTATATTGTTGGTCTAACATTATTTTAGTTGAGCAAGGTGGAGAAGTAGGAGCCTGGGCAAGGTATTGCTGGCACACCTTGCCAATCAATTAAGAGGCCTTATCTCTGATGACACTGCACCTATTCCTGTGCAGAGCTGGAATTCCTTGTGACATGGGGTTTCCCAGAGGCTGGAGTGTGTCTGCTTGGGTGGAGTGTGGAGCCCAGCAGCCTCGGGGAGAGCAGGGTGGGGGAAGTGAAAAAGGAAGTGGCTACTGACCTTTTGCTCCCCGGGGCCCTTGGTGAGCTGGGAAGAAATCTGCCAGTGAAAGGTGCTGTATGTCCAGGATCACCAAAAGCAGCTGTATTTATATGCTTATCTTAGAAGTACATGTTTTAAAGGAATTTACTCAATGTGTCAATCTACTCAGATGGAAATAATCAGCAGAAGTAGTGGTGTTTTATTTAAACACTCGGTTATATTTCATGGGGATTTATATGCTTAAATAAGTTATAGAGGGGTTATTTGAGGGAACCAGCCAGTGGCTTGATGGCAGAGCTGAAAAAGAGCAGAGGGAGGCATCCTGCAACCCTGCATATTGAGCTGACACTAGGCCAGCGTGCCCTTCTCACTGTCCCAAGGAGAGTACTCTGTATTTCGAAAAGGAAAGCGAGTTCAATGTGGCAAAAGTAAGATAAAGTTCAAAGTCTGTGAGTTGTAGTGGAGCAAATACAGTCTAGAAATATGTAAAAGGAGGGTGTCAAGAGGATGGAGCCAGGCTTTTCTCAGTGGTGCCCAGCAAGAGGACAAGAGGCAATGGGCAGAAGCTGATGCACAGGAAGTTCTGCCTGAATATGAGGAAGAACTTCTTCACTGTGTGGGTGACTGAGCACTGGAACAGATTGCCCAGAGAGGCTGTGGGGTCTCCCTCACTGGAGATATTCAAGAACCATCTGGACACAATCCTGTGCCTTGTGCTCTGGGATGACCCTGCTTGAGCAGGACCAAATGACCCTCTGTGGTCCCTTCCAACTTGACCTATTTTGTGGTTCTGTGGTTCTGTGAAATTAATTTCAAGCAACAATAGCAGTTAATCATGCAAAAGATTTAGATGCCATGAGCTCTTCGTCTCTAATTTTTAAATAAAGTTCCCTGCTAAAAAACATAAAACCATTTGGAAAAGAAGTCATTCAGGCAAGGCTTTGACCCATATTGTTTACAATGTAAAATGAAAACTTTCCTGATAAACAGTCTATAAATTGACCTATACATTTCCCTCTAGTGGCAAAGTGACATAGTCACTATTTAATCTCAAATTAGTAATGAATCTGATGTTGTTTTGACTTGTGGCAGTTTTTCTTGTAATGTATCCCAATAATTGAAATTACCATGTTCTGGATTACTATTTGTAATATTCCAGGAAGTGAAATTACTCCATTTCTCATTCCTGTTTTTTTTAAATGTAAAACATCAACCTTGTTCACTTCTTGTCCCTTATTATGTTCTTAAATTTTCCTATTTCAGACTTCCTGTAAGAAAAACAGTAATGAATAAACATAAGCTATCAGCTCTATGAAAATCAGCCTAAATCAAGTAAGTGTGTAGACTAAGTCCTGATTGATTTATGGTAATGGAGAAATTTTTCATAACTCCAAATAAATCTGATCTTTCTTCTTAACACAATTCTATGTTGTTGTATCCTTAAGTGACCTGCTGGTAAATAATTGTATATATAACCAAGTTCTTAGTAAGTAAGATATTAGCCATAGACATGTTTCTCAGCTTTGGTCCTTAGCCAGTTTGTTCTCAATTGTCCAGTACCCCAAACTAGAGATGACTGACCAAAATGTTGATAGTAGACCAGATAACTGGTCCTAATGTTGCACCATGCAGTCATGTGCTGCCTTTAAAAATCTGGGATTTTTGTTGAAAATTATGTGGATATTCCCATATATATTTCCCCCCAAAGCCTTATCATTCCGCAAATACACTGATGCATCTTCTAAATACTTTTACTCACTTTTGACTGGACCACAATATGACTAAGTGGTTAGAGTTACTTGTGATTGTACCGCTGGACTGTGTGGATATGGGCTGAACAAGCATGGACTGAATTGAAGGGTAGCAAGAGTATGTAATGAGATTCAAGCTAGGAAAACCATGAGTTCATTTGACTGGGTTGGGCCCAAGATAGAGAGGGGTCAATTGATGGATGTTGATGGAGGGGAATTGTCGGAGTATAGAAAGGTGCAACTGGGCAGTGTTAGCTCAGTGGGAGGGAGCTGTGGGCCTCGTCCCTTCCAGGCTTGGGTCCAGATTTGTAAAGACTGTTTTGTTTCATCCCCACCATTTATTCTACATGTATTTCTGAAAGCCTTTCCTTTATCACTGGAAGTGGTGATATATATCACGCATTTGACTTGCAAAGTAATCACCCCCTTCTTTATGCCTGCCTTGCAGGGCTCTTCCAAGAACAAGCTCAGCCATATCTGCTGATGATCTATTTGAGGAAAACCTTTCCCAGTCCCACCCTTCTGGGTGCTGATAGGGCAGCAAATTAAAAATTCAAAGCCTCTGGCATAGGTGTGGCTGTTTCAGATACAGCAGAAACTGAAGATACCTCCTCCTATCTTTCTTTGATGTTAATCAGTTATCAAGACATTGGCCGGTTCCAGCACTCTGTCTAAACCAATGATGTCATTTCTACGAGTAGGCTTGAAGCCCTTGGCAAACCAGCCCTGTTTGTTTCCTCAGTCCTTATGAGCTCCGTTATTGCTATTCCTTATTGAAATTCAAGGCCTTTGGAAATTCAGTTGATGTTAGAGCCAAACTCAGAACTCTGAAGCTCTCCCTTTCTGCACACCTCTTGGGGCAGGGACCAGAGCATAACTCCTGTGCTACAGCTGGCTTGCCTAAACACCACAGGCAGCAGCTGAGTGACCAGGAACATTTTCTGGAGAGTCACCTTGTCCTTGGCTAAGACATAAAATCTCTGTAAGAGATTATTCAACAGAATGTGACTGTAGTTGAAATACCAAGAACAGACATGATTAGTGGGTCAAGAATCTCCGACTTTTCTCCCTTTTATTTTCTCAAAAAATGCTCATGCATTACACAGAAGTCCTAAAGCCACTTGAATCCACTCTTCATGTGAAAGAGCTTCTCACTTCATGCCTTGTCCAGTGCCACATAAGTTTTTTCAGGCATATGATTTTATAAATTAACATTTATCAATCAGTTCATCCTCTCTATTGCACAGTATTTTACCATGACTGAGACATGGAAATGAAGAAAATCCTGTCTAATTCATACTTGCTCAGAGACCCCACCTGCTCTTCAGTGACTCCCTCTATGCAGCTTTTTTTTTCATACGTGCTGTCAGTTTTATACCCAAGGTAGTGGGAGAGTGCTAGCATTCCTCTCTCAGGGCACAGTCACAGGAATTCCCAGGGTGCTTACTGCTCAGAAATGGCAGGCATGGCACAGGCTTACACACAAGACCAAGATGGAAATAAATGGAAAACTTAACATAGCTATAAATAGGCAGAGCTATTATTTAAGCTTCCACGTACAGGAATTAGCTGCTTTAAGGAAGATCTTTGGTATGAAAATTCTCTAGAGAGGATAACTGGAGAGGCCCCAAATAATCTTATTTGTGTTTGCCAAGTGACAAAAGCTAGTAGTTTGCTAGTAGTTTAAAGGGTATTGGTAAGGACACCAAAAAAATAACAAAACGTCCTTTGAAGTCTAGTAAATATAAGGAGATAAATAATTTCAGATTATCAAAGATACTATGGGCAACCCCGTCTCTATGGGGAGAGAACATTTTTCACAGTAGTCACTACTGAAACTAGCAGCAAGATCTAGTGATGTAAGACTGAAGCTAGAAAATTGCTATTGGAAATGAGGTACAAAATTTTAATTGTGAAATTGATTAAAAACTGGAGGACCTCATTGTGGGTTGGGACAGATTCTTCAGTGCCTGAAGTCTTTATATCAAGATTGAATGTCTCAGAAACCATTTTGTTATTTCCTCTTGAGATTACTGGACCTTATACAGGAATCACTGTGAGAAATTCTATGTTCTGTATTTTGTCAAAGGTGTCAACATGGTCCCTTTTGACCTTAACACCTGTGAAAAAAATCATAATAGAAATAAAAGCTGTAGCATTTTCCAGGATAGGACAAAGATTGAGAAAGCAACCCCCTCCAAAACAAACAATGTAATTACAATGGCAGAAGAAGGCAGGTGAATAAAGCAAACTGGATCCACCAAATGAAAACATGATGTTGCTGTAACACTACCTTCCTTCACTGATCTCATCCAGTCCAACATTCACATAAATCAGGCAGGGGTGTGCCTGAGAGGCATTAGTTCACTGAAGACATCTGACTCAGGTCAGAGACTGCATGATAAACTGGAGCATGGCTCCAGGCACTCGCCTTGGGATTGAGCAGCAACCTGCACTGATATATATGCCCTGCTGAAATGCATCCAGATGATTTGGTTCACCAGGTCAAAATGATACCAGCTTCTCATCCCACCCTGTGTCCCACCTGGCTCATCCATAAGCAAGGCTTACCATTCCTGCATGCTCCTGGTGGCATGGGGCTGAGGTAAGCCGGCAGAAGGCTGCTGGGCAGCTCTCTTACAGGCACATGCTCCATTTCACTCAAGGCAGCAAAGTACACACACACGTGGCATTTTCAGAAAATCTGCTCCCTAAGTCAACATGAAAGTCCCCGCTGACGTCAGCAGACACGGGCATAGGCCGCTGCTCAGGGCTTTTACACTCATTCACCCGTCCTTGTAGGTGGCAGAGCAGGACACCCTGGCACCTACATGTTCATCAGTGTGACACTGGTGTGAGATGGCAACACAGAGATCAGAGCCAGCCCTCAGCTTTAGCAGGTCTCAGCTCACCCCCAAAACAGAGGTGTGGAACAAACCAGTCAGGAACCTGCCCAGCTTGAGGGAAGGTGACCTCCTACAAGGTGCTTACAGCCTGACCACACTGCCCCGATGGGAGGAGACAATTCCTGGGAGATTCCTGAGGGAGAAATGCCTCAGGAGAAGCTCAGGACCTTACCACTTAGAAAAATTAGGTGAAGATCCATTTGTCTTACTTCATATGATAGAAGTTCATTTTTACCAATAATTGAAATCCATTTTCATATATTTTCTAAATAAAGATACACAGTGAGCAGAGCCTTTTTCCTGTGAGCATCCCCTTACATTTCCTCTGCAGCCAGTCAATCCACATCCTTTAAATAAAAACATTGACAGGGCAGTTGCAACCAGCAGTGCCTTTACATGTGTTTTCTCACAGTGCACAGATCAAAACCTCTTTGCTAGAGCTAGCTTGGGCTGTTTAGGATGGAAAGAGTTGTTGGGATAAGTATATACTACAGCTCTACCTTGCATCTCCAGGCAGGCCATGCTCTCCTGTCCCTCCTCCCCTCACCTTTCTCATGCCCTGGGGAAGCCTCTCTGCCAGCCTCCTCTGCTCCCTCACCTGACCCAAATCCCCACCCTCCTTCCTTGACACGATGCCATATCCTATACCCAGTGCACATGTCCTTCCTTCCCCTTACACAACGGTGAGGGAGGAGCTGTGGTCTGGCTGCAGACATCCCAGGCTGGAAATGTCTCTGCAAAGCAAGCTTAGCTTGAGATGAATGCTGTAGCAGTACCTTAGGTAAAATCTGCTCTTCAGATGCGATGGTCCCTTGTGGTCACCTCTGGAAAGGCAGCCCCGTGTTTCTGAGGAACACCCACCCGGGTATTTGTGTGAAGAAGATCTGGCTGCTCTTACCCACACTGAGAGATAGCTCAGGGAAGTGGTGGCTCTCCCAGCCAGGACTTCTCACGCAGCTTCAGACTGTGACAAGATGTGAAACCCGGTCCTGAGAGGGGCACTTAATGAGAAAAATCATACACTTAAAAACCTTTCAGACTTCACAAAAATAAGAGCAGTCACTTAAGTTACTGGCATAGATTAACTCTGCTGATGGTCCCTGGAAATGCCTGCATGACCATCTTGTCAATGGGAAATACTCAAAGCAATTTCACCTGAAATCACCCTAAGACTAAAGAGGAAAAATAAGGACAGTGGGAGGTGCATTGGCAGATGGATGGGATGTAAGGAAGTTATCATAACTGTCTAACACTGGAGCATGAGAAAGCACCTTTATACGCAATAGTACAAAGAAATTTCAACAGGTATGTGATGCATGCCAACCAGCATTGCAGCAGCTGGTACTGGCAGCCTGGCAAGGAGCGCTGTGAGACACTCAGTTTCTCTAATAATTAAGAGCTTGCTCCTGCCAGCTGCCAAGCATGCCCGTCTTCTGTCCCTTTCAGCTGAAGGTAAGGACAGTCATATCTGCATGACAAGAAGCTTCGGCAGGATGACAGGCTTTGAGGGCCAAAATTTCCTCAATAAGATTGCATTAAACATTTACATGTTAAAAAAAAAAATCTGGGACTAAAATTAAAAATCAACAGCTCTGTCTACCAATACATAAACCTCATTTTCTTACCTTTCTCCTGATCTGAGTTTTTAAAATATGCTGAACTGTGGGAAGCTGTTCCAGCCCTGCATAATGAAAATGCAGTTTGTGGAACTGATGAATTGCAGCTTAGCTGTTAAGTACAGGACATCCAGCCTTTACTGCTGCCACAAACCAAGTTCTTGGCAAAATTTGGCAAAACCAGAAAATGTTATACATGAGTAGAAGGACATATCTTGATTAAATACCTGAAGGAGAAAGCTTGTCTTTATATCATGCATGTTCTTGTCAAGAACAGTCTGGAGAATCTGAGACAACCAATGGATTCCTAATTTTGAAATTATGTCAAATTCAGAATACAAAAATAGTAATAGGATGGTAAGATCATGTTACGGTCATCTACTGTACAGAGCATCCCATGGTATTCAAATAAATACAAACATTTTATAATCCCTGAGAATACATTTGATCTGTGGAGAGCTGGATAGTTTAAGTTTCTGTTAATAGCCCAGAATGTTTTTTATGCTGCAATTGAGAAAGTTTTGAAGTAATTGAAAGCAGAGACTACTTTGAGATAAGTAGGTTTTTGAACACTCTTGCTACTTCTTCCATTCATTGACTGAGTAATATCATTTGGCTGGGATATGGTGAACATCAGTCAAAATCCTGGAAGACCTAGATTTCACAGGTGATATCTGAATCATTGACCAGACATGATGGCATGTGACTGCAGAGACTGACAACGGGAGGAAACTGAAACACACAAACTTACAAAGCAGGAAGCTGATAGAGCAGGGAAGATAAAAAGGATATTGAATAATGTAGCAAAACACACAGACTGCAGAAGTAGAGTCATTCAGGCTGAAAACTTTGTGAGTTTGGTCCTATGACATGAAAGGAGATAATAGTACTGGGACTGGAGGGGAACCAGTTGCTTTTACTGTTTCAAAGTGATGTGTAAATTAAGATTAATGGAGAAATAAACTTCAATTCTTAACAGAAATGTAAGGGAAATTTTATTGAACAGGTCAGAGACACTGGGAACCACAAAGGAACTGATGAGAATACTTCTAAACATTGCTATCCCTCCACATTGTAGACAGTAATGGATGGTTGGATGGATGACAAATGAGAGCACAGTATAGTACAAGGGAGACACATCAAAGCTACTATTAAAGAAAGTGGAAGTGGATTAGCTACTGTCTGAGGAAATCAGATATCAGAGCTAGCAGTCAAGCCATGGAGTGGAGTCTACAGGGAACAGAGAAAAAAGGAAGACCATAAAGGTTTGTGCTAAAGAAAATTAGTCTGGCTTGGAAAGACATCAAACAGCACTCTAAGAAAAAGATGAGTTATGGATCATCTCAGAGGCCCTAAGAGTCTCCTAGATAAGTAATATTAGGAGGAGACTTGTCCAGTATGCCTTTAGACAAGTCTCTGTGAATTGCATTGGAAAATGGAGCTCTGTTAAACAGGTGGCTTACATGTGTTCTCATGAGGGTGACACTTGACTGTGCACTGATGACACATTGCCTGCTTAATTGATATCTGGTTGAAATATATGGCAACTGTAATATAGGACATTAAAAAAATACAATTTTTATTTTTTTGCACTGTGCTACTACACTGCTGATGGCTGCTGATGTCCAAGGCAATTGTTATGACACAGACACATTTCAACTTTTTCTTACCCTGTCACAGCAGTGACCTCACTCAGCTTTCTTCCCTTCTCTCCTCTCAATGACTCTCCTGTTTCTTACTTTGTTCTACACCAGCCAAATTTTTTTCTCAGTCACTTGTCTCCCCTTTACTTTAGCCACTGATTTCCCTCACTGCCTTTATATATATTTTGTTGTGACCAAAAGGCAGGAACCACGAAGTGGACTTCAAGTTATATGGAGAGGAGGAACAGACACAAGTGGGGACCAGACACAAGGATCTGTATCTTCACACATGTTTTGTGGAAAATACAAGTCACTTCCCTTCATGGAAGGACCAAGCTTCCCTCCTAGGAATCTGCAGCAGAAATTGCTCTCAGAGGAGAAGAGAAAGAAATGTTTTGTATTCAGTATTGACACAAAGTTAGCTAGTAATTAGTGGGGGTAAGCTAACCAAAAGAAACTATATAGAGCACACACATAGCTTTCATGTCAACAGCCTTGCAGAGTGATTGAACCATGCCTAGTGCTTATGAGTCCAGGAGACTATCCATCTAACCAAAATACAATCGTTCATTAGGCAGGCTACTGGAACTAGACAGATGTGGAATTATTGACATTTAGAAACTCATTTTCAGAGACAGGCATCAGCCAGCAAATGAGAAATATCTAAGCCAAAGAGACTATTGTAATGTGCAAAATAAATAATGCACACACTGAATTATTTATTAATTAATTAATGGTGTCATAAACAAACTTTTACTGCTTAGCCCTTCAAAAAGTGTAAACTCATCTAAGTAAAATCCAACTCAAGCTAAAAGGAAGGGAAAATTATTCTGGATACTGAAAGGAGTGAAGTAAAAAATCTTAAAGAACATTTTTGCTAAACTTCCTACCTTTGGGTTCACAGAGACTGGAACTACCAAAATACCGATGAAAACAATATCTCTAGTGTAGTGATTTATCAAAATACTTCACAAAGTTCTTAACATACACTTAAGAACACAAGTTCCGCAATGTCATTTCCATCTACTTATCCTAATATCCACTCATCTTTAGTTGCCAGTGACTTCACTCATGGCTTATTAGCAGTTCCTGCTTCTAGAAGCTTTGCCAGTAAATTGGCAAAGAGTAGCAGTGGCACAAATATTTGCTCATGCAAACCTTTTTTCCTTTAAACACACTGTTACTAGAATGAGGTTCTATAAGGTGTACAGTTTTCTTACCTTAGAGCTGCTTACAGAGAGTTAAGCTCTCTATCTCCTTGTCTGCTAAAATCATAGTCCAACCCAGTCCCAATCCAGTCTCAAAGAGAAATATCCTTCAGCTCAATTTTTGGAATCATGACTTTTGGCTGAAAATGCTTTAGGGAGTTCTCACACTATTACAAACTCACACAGTGATGCAGGAAAAACATTAAAAGCCCTGAGGTGAAGTAGACCCAACCATTCTTTGACCCCACTGAAAGTAAGCTTGCCACATGAAGACTTAGCTGTTCTGTCAGTTTCCTTGGCTTATTCCTAACATATTTTCTGAGGAATAGCATGTGATGGAAAATAGTTTCTTCCTCCCACAAAACTACAAGACTTTGAAATCTTTCCTATCCTGAGTTGGCCCAAACCCAAGACTTTCTGAAGCAGTTTGCAGAAACCAAGAGATGCCTCACCAGCCAGAAGCCTGGTCTGAGGTGTTCAGCACTGATTGTCCTTCTCCCTGGGCTAGCAAGCCATTTGTTCCACCTGCCCCAAGGTGAAAGGAACCATTAATAAAGAAAAGAAACCATTATGTCTGCAAAATGAGCAATTTTCTATAACAAGCATAGGAGCTTTCACAGAAACCACCCAAAACACATTCCTAATCACTCCCCAACAGAGAAAACACTTGGGAAGGAAAACAGTGAGTGCTGTTCCCTTGGCCTGGAGCTGGCAGGGTGTGTATCCAGCCTTGGGCTTTTTTCTCATCCCAGAGGAGGGCTCTAATCTCAACCAAACGGGATGTTGTGACCAGATAGCCTGTTTTGTCTCTACAAACACTTCTCTTTCTCTCCCTTAAAATAAAAGTGAAGAAAAAGAAAGGGAGAAGAGAAGAGAAGAGAAGAGAGGAGAAGAGAAGAGAAGAGAAGAGAAGAGAAGAGAAGAGAAGAGAAGAGAAGAGAAGAGAAGAGAAGAGAAGAGAAGAGAAGAGAAAAAAGAAAAGAAAAGAAAGAAAAGAAAAGAAAAAGAAAAGAAAAGAAAAGAAAAGAAAAGAAAAGAAAAGAGAAAAGAAAAGAAAAGAAAAGAGAAAAGAAAAGAAAAGAAAAGAAAAGAAAAGAAAAGAAAAGAAAAGAAAAGAAAAGAAAAGAAAAGAAAAGAAAAAAAAGATTAAAAGGATTTGTTCGATACATACACGTCCTAGTGAAAGATTCTCAAGCCTGACCAGAGCAGGCAATATCTGATGAAAAGCATTTGGCTGCAGAATTCATGACCAACTCTGTTTGAAAACTGCTATTCAGAGGTAGCTTTAACCACTGCCACCGCTCTCTCTGGACTCCTCAGTGTTTGCTTTTCCATTGCCCCTGGTAAATTTGCACAAGGGTTCAAGGTCTGCAGCCGTGCGTGCACCCTTTGCCAGCCTTATTTCTGTGACGTGTGCAGGAAGCTCCAGGGTGACCTTTGCAGTCGATTTCGGTCCCCGCCGCCGCCCCTGCCCTCGGAGTGGCCTCCCTGCCGCAGCCCCGGCCGGAGGAGCGGAGCCGGGACGCGCCGCCGGGAGCGGGATGCGGGATGTTGCCAAGTGACTGCCAATCTCATGAAGCAATGCGGAGCTGCTGGGGCTGCCTGACCCTCCGGGACAGTTTCTGTCACTTGGCTCGCAGCACGCAGCTCTGGGCGGATATGATTTCTTGGCTTTGCCCCCAGCACAGCCTTCCTGCCAATTTCTATGCATTTGCATTCTGCCGGTGCTCCCAACAGAAAAGGCACTGCTCCCACCAACGCCAGCCACATCTGCTGGTGGGTCACAGTGGCCCAATTCACAGCACAAACCTTCCGAAACTTCAGCCTCCCCTACCGCACCTTCTGCATCTGCCTTGAGGCATCCCGTGTGGTGATCTCTCCCAGGATAAGCACCTGTTGCCTTTGCCCCTCTCCCAATGGCACATTGCCCAAGCCATCATGTCTATAGAAACTCCAGAAAAATAATTTTATAGTCTGTGTTATTTGCTGTTCAAAAGATAAGGGGAACAGCAAAGGAAAAAAAAATTCTACTTAATTTTCAGATCCTTGATAACAAAAACTTTGTTGAGTCTACAACTAAAATATTAGGGAAAGACCATCAACAAAAGAGGTTTCTTTGGATGAACAGGAAAATCTGCAGGAAAAAAAAAGGAGAAAATTAGAGTGGGGTAAAATCAGACAACTAGAGCAAGATGAAATCCACAGTGGGATCAAGTGGTTGACAGTGGTTAAATTAAGAAGACATAGCTGAAGAAACACAGTGTTTAGGCTTGATTTTAGTTAGTAGATAAAAGCAAGTATGCATGGAAAGTAATCCAAACTCATTGTGCACCAGCTGCTCTGAGCGAGTGCAGCAAGGACAGCCCAGGCACTGGTACAAGTTGTACACAGCCCTAGGGCACAGTCTGTCCACGAGTCACTTCTGGCTGCACTTCTTCACACCACAAAGACAAGCAATTACATGTGCTCTTGCTGTTGCTCATATCTTTTTTGGTTTTCTGTCTCTTCTTTCTTTTCCTTAAATTCTCAGTCTGTAACTTAAAAAAAGGATGACATCACTTAGTAGAATGTAATTAGCGTAAACAAGGGAAATTGAATTTACCAGGAAATCCTGGTTTTGCTCTAATGCTTCCTGCCTGTTCTGGATATTAGGCTCAAAAAGATCAGAGGGAGAGTACCTGTTCCATCATCAGTATGTTTCTCCTAAAAATCACTGGACATAAAATGTATGCATTTATTTTCCTATCCAGCACAGGTATTAACTCATATTCTTACTGACTGGCATCTAATGGCATCAAAAATTCAACTTATAAGCACATGACATACATGGTTTAGTCCCTTCCAGTTCTTCTGCAGGTGGTTTGCCCCAATGGCCTATACCAGTTTCAGTAGTACTGTCCTGCTTCCTTAGCCCACCCTTTTCCAGTCCTGCTCACATTTCAAAGCACACAGATGCTACAGGTGAGGCATTCAGCTCAGCTTCATCTCCTTTACCTACTGCAGGGGGTTCACCTTGCTGAAGAGGCTTAGAATAGGTGAAGCAGGGATGCACTGGGGATAGGAAGTGAGGGAGCAGTTTCTTGGCATCTTTTGTAGAAAAGTGTTGCATTGGGGTGCAGCTTGCAGCTGGCCAGCTGTGCTGCTTCAGTGACCCATGGAGACTTGGAATGTACCTACCTATCTCACACACCAACGATGGGACTGCAAGCAGGTTCCCCTGTGCTGGTTTATGTATGGGCAGCAATGCAGAGCAGGAACAGAGAGCTCCGCTCCAGCTGCAGAGTTGTCCAGAAACAGGTGTTTAGCCCGTAGAAAGCCAAGACATGAGGTTATGTTAGGCCATGTTTCCTTTTCCAATTCCATGAACAGCCCAAGAAATTTTGTTCATGTCACCCTCTCCCTGGACTCAGCATGGTTGCCTGTAGAGAGGCAGCACAGGATCTCATCACACTTGTTCTCAGGCAAGGTGATCTCAGCTCTATCACTTTGCCTTTTCCAGAGGTGTTTCCTGCTTCACCTCACCATGTGTTTTGCTCTGCACAGACTATGGCAAGATGCATCCTCTCACCCACTCAGTCTGTCATGCTGTGCTCCAAGGTGGTGTCCCTCCAGGAAGAACAGGCAGTGACATGGGAGAGTAATCCAGGAGACCAGCCTGTTTCAATCAGTCTCAGTCATGCCCCAGTGGCTCTCACATGCTGATGCTTTTCTCAAGGTGCCCTCTGTTCTTAAGAGTTATTCTCCTCTGGATCTGCCACCCCTGCTCACACCAAAGACAAAGCTAGGGAATTTTGGAGGGCACTGCTCAACAAAGCCGGGCTCCTGCCATGCTGTGTTCCAGCCCTGCCCTGCTCACACATCCCTGGCCAGTCACGGTGTGCTCGCACCAGGCAAGGGGTGTTTGCTGTCCAGGGATGCCCTGCCCAGCCTCTCACTGCTCGCTGGTGCTGCATATGTTTCTCTTGTTGCATGGGAAAAAGCATTAGTGTCCTTGGGTGTTTTTTTAATAGAAATACATTAATTTGGACAAAGGAAGTTAATCACCTTTCATTAAAAATAGGGATGACTGCTCTGCAGATCTAGCAGCAATATGTATCTGTGGTGATTTAATGTTAGGGCCCACTCTTGGAAGAACAGCTCAATATTCCAGCTTTGTAAAGGTTAAGGTACATGTCTGATCATGATCCATTTAGAGAATATAGTTCAGACATCTAATACATAACCAAAAGTGAAAGGTACTTCTTAAAGTCTTGGGTGGCAAGCACTGCTGCCTATCCCTGTATCCTAGCACTACCCACATTCCCCCCTGCCCAGCAAGAACTTTCAACGTTTTCTGCTACTACAGGTCAGCTTCTTTGTCCTGGCTCTGCCACCACACTCTGCACTTTGACTAGTTTTCAGGGCTATTTCATGGTTGGAGTGTCTGAGTAGGGCTAAGAACTCTCCAGCACCTGTCTCCCTTCTGCCTCTGCTTTTGCAGAGCATGGTGAGCCCAAACAGAATCATTTAATCTCGTTATGTTTCCACTACTGTGCTTATAAAGACAGAAAAAATGGGACATCCTCTTCAAAGCACTTGAAAAATCTGCAGATGGAAAGTTCTATAGAAGAGCAGAGAAATGGAATAACTAGCTCTTTCCTAACAGAGAGATGTAAAATTGCTGAATTCTAATTTGAAATGATAAGTTGGAAACATGAATTTTTTTCTAGGTAAGATTTTTTTAGATTGTCGAATTGCAACACCCAGTATTAAATTTCAAAACATTGAAAGATTATGAGCATAACAAAATGCAATATGACACAAACATCTTACTCATGTCAACCTAAACAAAAAATTTGCATTTTCGATCTTTTTCTCTGCATGTGTCTACAAACTGAGCAGTGACCCAGCAGCTGTGCCATGTGTCAGTGATGTGAAATGGGTTCTGCCCCTCACACCTGACTCAGAAGAAAATTGTGAGGTCAAGTATTGCCTCACCTCTGGGAGTCTGACATCCAAGACTTTCTGATGCCCCAGAATTAGATAGGACAGCAAATTCAAATTAGGAAAAAAGCCAGAAAAAAAAGGTTTTCCAGCTCTTTTGTGTGTTTTCTCTGGAAAAAGCACATTTAGGTTGCTCTGCTAATGCTCAGGCATGTGCATTGTGTAAGGTTGAGTGGGCCTCGTGGGTTACTGAGCTGTCACCAAGTATGAACAGAAATTTGTATTGTGTATAGAAGATGGGCTGCCCAGAGATTTTCTTAAGGGCTTGTTCTGCAAAGTATGTCAGAAGGGCTGCTCTCTCTCTGTGTCCACATGATTGCAACGTGAAGAAACTACTGCTCAGCACAGCTAGAGGCTCAAGAGGGTTGTAAAGGTCATAACAATATAATGTGAATCTTAAATTATCTTGTGAAGTTTCCTAGTAGCTGTTTGTGACAGAATATTGTGATAAAGTCAGCATATGTGCTGTGGTGTGGTGCAGACTGGGTAAGCAGGATGTACTCATCCTTCTTCTTGGTCTTTAGCCTTCAGTGGCAGTTTTGGCAGAGACCGCACCATTTAGCATCTTTAGAAATAACACCATGTCTGCCTTTTCAAACTAAGGTCTTTCTGACTTGTATGATTGCCACTCATTTGGGGACTGAAATAGACACAGCCACAAGAAGGTGTCTTTGGTGGGTAGGTCAGCAAAAGCAACCAGGGTAACCAGTGTGGAATGCATGGGATGCCTGGCCTTCCTTCAGTTCCAATTTTGCAGCTTCCTGCCTGCACAAATGAATATAATCTGAGCCCAGAAGGATATCAGATGTGTTAGTGTGAGCTCTGATTAAAACTATTACCTCTCATTATAAATGTTGCCTCTCTAGATAAGGCAGGGGCACAGAAACTGGCAATGGGACTGCCCTTAGAAGTGCCTGCAAAGACTTCCCTGAGTGTGAGATTCATCTCATGTCTCTTCAGAGTGGGATAAACCTGTTTCTCTGATTTAAAGCAAAACTGACAGTTATCCATTATTCCATCCAGCAAAGAATAAGGAATATGAACCCAAACTTGAAGCAGAGGCATTACATTTTTCTCTTCCAAACCAAATGGTGCCTTTCCATAACTGTATCAAGAGCCATAACAATCTCTGTAGCCAAGGCTGGATTAATTCGTTAGCATCAATTAATGGAATCACAATGCAGAACTACCAAAATCAGGCATTACTACTTTAAATTGAACCACTGTTGAATTTTCCTGGGTGGTACATTTCTTAATCTCTTGTTACAAGTGAAAGGTGAAAAGTCTTTTTTTAAACTTCGCTTTATTACTAAAAATAAAACTAGCATGGATGAACTTTGAAGTATATGTAATAAGTCTCATGTGATCAGAGGATCCAGTGTTGACAGGGACTCTCTTACTTTACGTAAGTTAAATGATGATGTTTTCAGGCAGTGCTAGTGGAGAGCATGTTATTGTTTGCAAACAGCATAAATCTGCTTTTGATTTGTAACATTGGTGGATCACCTCTAAGAAACAGACCAAGCTAATTTTAGGTTAGTATTTGTAATACATCAGTTCAGATCTGTCAGCACATTAGTAAAATTTAATGTTAAGGATTCCACTGAATTTCATGACAAATCCTAATACAGAATCTGGAAACCTTGGGTTTCTAAGGTGGAAGCTGTGTTTAGCTTTAACACTACATGCTATTTAAAGACTTATTAAAACATTTTCCAGAGCTGCACTGGCCTGAGATATTGCCTGGGAGCGAGCTTGCAGCTGTTTGCTTGCAGCACACACAGGAACTGTGTTTCTTCTTGTGGGGCAAGTTGGCGCCTTTTTGTTTCATAGTGGTTGTGTTTCGCTGAATGCAAATAAATAAATCATGTTTGTGTGACAAGGGCGGCCCTTCGGTCCCGAGTGCAGCCCACGTTCTCTGTGAGCAGTCAGGAACCTGTCTCCTGCTTTGTTGTTTACTGCAGTGGAGCAGCACTGCTGGAAGCTGCCTGGCAGTGCTGGCCTGCGCTCTCCTGTCACAGCAGCAGCACCTCCGTGCTGCAGGGAGCGGGGCTGTGCCGAGCTGCAGGGCCTGCCCACAGCCTCCACTGCAGGTACACCGCGGTGCCTTGGCTGGATGTGGCAGCCCGGCCAAACCCAGCCCCAGGGAGAAGGTGAAGAGCGGCACAGCTGCTGTTTCGCCCTACATACCGATGGAGCCAGGGAGGTTTTCTAGTAGCATTGCAGAAGGGGTTTTTTACTCTTCTGTCTCCATTGCCATAAAAGGAGAAGAGCACTTTTCTACTCCTCAGAAAAACTGTGGCTAAAAACAAATGAAGGATTTTGAGTCACTCAGTAACAACGATGGGTATCAGATAGCATAAAGCAAAGATCACTCCGCTTGTCTTGTGAATTCTCTGTCAATTGATTCATTGCTTTCAGACTTTTTCAAACTTGTTTCATGAACTAAGACTTCCATGATCCTAGAAATTACAGTACACACAAAGTTTTCATGAAAACCTTTTCAAACCAAAAATTATTTATAATAAACAGAGACTTTTTTCTTCTCCAAATCATCCAAAGATAATTTCTTGGACAAATCTCATGGCTTCCGCTTTCTTTTGGAGTTGTTGGTAAGGAAGCTCCTTTAAACACAAACTGTTTGAAACAACATTACCATCTAGTGGAGAATATGATCCAGCACTGATGTGAATTCCTTAATGCAGAAATATATACATTGTGTGACTGTTTCACAAATGCTGAATAAGGAGGTCAATTAGATATTAATTTTGAAAATCAATGCTTGAAGTTATGTGACTGGTTTAACAGAGGAATAAAAGAGTCTTTGAGTTATACTGCAGGTCAGTAATACTAAAAATACAGGAAATCAGTATAAGAATCTCTGGATTAGTTTTAGTTCCATAAGGTTTTCAGAAGGACACTTTGATATTCATTCTGACAAAGCAGCTAAATCTATATCTGGAAAAGAGATAACAAAATGCAATTACTCTCTCTCTGTAAATTATGTAAAATTAGAGCCTGAATTCAATCAATATAAATCAAACCCGAACTCTCATCTTTCAGGTTGGTGTAAACAGAAATCTTGAGGCAGACTCAGCCACAAGGCTTGTTCTGGAAACTTCATTAGGCCTCACCAGCTGTCTTTTCCTGCATAGATGATGTTTCAGAAGACACAAGCTTAGGAAGGTTTCTGACTGATCTTGATTCTTATAATGGTGTTGTGTCCTATGGAAACAAAATGCCTTAATGCAGTGGAAGTTACGTAATTGGGAATGAATAATCTATGCCATAGGTACAGAATAAATCTTGGGATGATGAAAAATGACTGAAAAGGCCTTAGGAGCCATGGCCATTGCCAGCAAATTTAACATGAGTACTCAGTGGGTGCTGGAACAAAAATGTTATCTACAAACATGGAAATGAAGGACTAACCATGGGCATGCAGAAGACCACCAATGGACCATCACATACAATTTCTGTGCCTGTCTTCCAATAATTATGAAAAATGGAAGGTGGTACAGAAACCTACAACATAAATTGTCAGGGACTGATAAAATGCTTCATATTGCCTGCATACTTGTACTTTAGTGAGGAGAAGTCTTGAAGTTGACCTGAAAACACTCAAAATATGTCAACATGGAATGGTGTAGGCTGACATGAGCGAGCTCTTTCTATACTCCAAGCTTGCTGGGCACAGGCTAACTCCCATCTGGGAATCATGTGACTGCCTGAGTTTGGGCCTGCACTGAGCTCAAACTAACACACTTGGCCAGGAAGCGGAGCAATAAGGTGTGGGTTCTGGGTAAAATGACCTACCTCTTTTGGAAGGCTTAGTATATCTCAGATCACAGCCAGCTTTTTGTAAATCTGGTTCTTGGGAATTGTGGAGACATGCCTTGAAAAATAGCCAAGAATCAGGAATGGAAGGGAGGAGCTGAATTTGGAACGATTAATCGGGAATGGTACATGGCCTAACTCACATCCTTCTTTCCTGACTGAAAAAACAAGATCTTAATATGCATAAAAGCTTCCAGAGTGCCCATGCCCTTAATTTCCTTAGTGAAGAGTGTTGGCAGTGCGAACAACTTCTGGGCAGAAACTATGCTTGGTAATGAAGGAAATCTGGGAGAAAAAAATCTTTTTTGGCTCTGAAGGGTCTTCAATGTTTTGTTCTTGTTTGGCGTCTTCTAGATCCAACTGTCATGGAAAGTGGAAGAGTCATCATCTCTTGACACTTGATGGCTCATATGCTGCTGGTTTTCCAGAAGAGATGCTTCACCAAAATGCACAGGATTGGAGTCAGTACAGAGAAGGTGACTCTCGTGGACCTCACAGCTCCCAGAAGAAAGTACCTTAGTCCCCAGTGATGTTTTTCCTCTTGACTGTTTGGCTCATCAGGACAGGGCATTCAAGTGACAGACAACAGAGCTTGCAGATGTTTGGCTTTTGTCTGTGTTGTGTGCATGTCCCACCTTTATGTTGCAAGATAGAGTAGCTGGTGGGAGGGGAATACAGAAGAGGGAAAGTATACCATAACCTTCTCTCTGAGAGAATTTTTAGTCACTGCAGTAACTAAAAATTCCTGAAATTTATAGCCCACAGCAGTGAGCTGTTGCATGTTTTTTGCTGGGATCTCTCTGGAGGTCATACAAAGGGTTTGGGTAAATCCGTGCTGTCAGCTCTTTACTTCTGACACTCTCATTTCCTCCTTCTCTCACATACAGTTCTGTTCCTTTAATGATAGAACTTCCTACTTCTTTTTTAAGCAAAAGCTGACAATGGAAGTTTTTATCTTTTGTTAAGGCATGAAGTTTTTTACAAGGGGAAACAAGAATTTACTGTACTTGCAACACAAACTCAGCACATAATAATTAGCACATATCCACTCAAATGTCCAAATATATATTCCTTAATTTGTCCACAATTTTAAGCAACTGTTGCCTTAATTTGTACCTATTTAGTCATATCTTTTAAACATTGGCCCCAGTTAAAATGGTATTGCTTTCTGGAATTGAGATGCTGGAACAGATTATGAGAGAATCTGAAATGTTGGCTTTCTTTTTTTCTTGTAGACAAATGCTAATAATTTTGGATGCCTTAAAATGTTCTAAGGATAGAAGATGTTGTTTATGCCTGCTTGATTTAGGCTAAAACTAACTTATTTTTCCTACCCTATATGGAACTTGGCAGCTACCAGAGTATGGGTAATGGCTTGCTCTGGCACCTTTCATGCCAGCCAGCATATCTAAACCAGCATGCAGTAACACTGAAGTCAGCAGTTATGTATGACTCCATCACTCTGTCCCGTGAGATCCTGCAGGAGCTTACTGAGCCACCTGGAGTTTCTGCAGCTACAATTTCTGTTCAAGCACAGTAAAACACCTACATATGTTCTGTCTCACCATCCTTTTTCTAGTTTTTCTGCAAAGTCAGTGCATTAAAGAAATCTTTCTACTCCGTTGATGTAGTTTAGCAATTTAATGCCAAACAATGAAGTTAAGGTCAGAAACACGACAGTCAAAAAATAAACCCCAAATTTGTCAGCAGTACCTTTCTTGTTAAACATAAGGTAAGGTGGCAGGTATCACCAAAAAACAGTTCCAGCAGGGGCCGTATGATAATAGACCAGCATCATGGACTGCCTTCGTGTAAGCTCCAGCAAAGTGACATATTCTAAGTGTCTGTGGCTGAACTTGCTACTTAAACTGTTATTTGATTGATGTTTCTAGGTACTATGGAAGCTTGTTCTCAGCATGATGAAGATGTCAGTGCATCCCAGAGATATGCCAGAAACTCTTGGAAGATATGGAAGATATTTTTGTGTTAACAAGTTTTCCTTTCTTTTCCATTCTAGCAGGAAGCAAACTTTTCTGACCAGATGACTGTGTTACGTAATCAGGTGTTACTTGACTTTCTCCACTGCTTGAAAAGAACAGCACATTTTCTTCATCAGAGAAACCCTGCTGACACTGAAGCCTGCCTTTATGAGCTCTATCAGGAACTTCTAAAAACCTGAAGGTTTTCTGAGGCTTACCCCAACTATTTCACTGTGCTCAGATTTGTATTGCCTCTCAGTTCAATGGATATTTGCACTCACACCTCCTTATGGTATGTCAGACATCCTACTGCAGGTCTTGAAAATGTTATGGCTGTATCCTGTCTGGCCCTACGTGCCATTCTTAACAGTCCATCTCTTTCCATTTTGAGTAAACATCTTGGTTTTTTCTTCTCTCAAAATGAGCATAACGTATATTAACAACAGGACAGGTTTACCGTACAGAATGTGCTTCAAAGGCTGTAGAATTATTCCATATTTACATACTAATTACACTGCTATTTTGCCATTTGTGAGATTTACTGCTCCTCTGTATCTGACTGTTACCTCAGTCTCTAACCACTGAAACCACCACTTAAGATCCCTTACCAAAAAATACCAGAGACAATTGGTGTATCAGGCCATTAAACACTAAACAACAACCGCATTTCAGGTTTTGTTTGTTTTGCTATCAGATTTTTTGTGATATGCCCTAAGAGAAAACTGCAAATAATGAGCTGTGAAGACATACATGTACCACTATTCCCCACCAAGAATCCATGGCTTAATGAGCTTAAAGTCCCAGCCAGCAGCTGACTCTTGAAGCTACTCAGCTCATTTTAACTAGTACATGGAACAAATGTTCGTTAAGTCATCCATTGCCTTGGCAATATCAAATCTTCAACGTTACAAGAAATGTCATATCTACAGAGCTAACTATATCCTATGCATCAAATTCTGGAAAGATGGAAAAAAGAGACTGTATATAGCAGTGTTCACTCATCCTGTAGAAGCTTATGAAAAAAAACCCTAAGAAAACTGAACTTGAAACTTCTTAATGCTGCTTAAACAGTCAACCCCTGCCCCTCCTTCTCCCTCCCCCGCTTCCAAAAGAAATAGGACAATAGGATGGACCAAACGGTAGGAAGACTTTTCTTCCTGAGGACCATCTTGATTAGAATGACTTGCAAATAACTACTGAGAAATGGAAGCTCGCTGCCTCACTAGTAACAGAGGAGCGGACCCATACAAAAGATAACGATCATATTCTGCTTTTAGCTAGAAAATGAAAAATGTATTTCTACCTCCTTTGCAGACAAATAGTGTGAAAAGTTAACAAAAGGAAAGGCACTACAGAAAAGTGCTAGAGACCAACAGAAAGAAATAGGCATCTGGTTGAACCTAGGATCAATGGCTGTTGTCACAACATTTTTGTCAGTTTTTCCTAATAAAAAAAGAAATGTAATGAAATTTTCCTAAAATCTTTGGTTCTGAAATGATGCATGAGAAAAGTCAGGGATGGGGAGCTAGTACAAGCTTCTCCAGAGCCCCTGTTTCAATCAATCCTGTTCTCTCTGCAAGAGGAGTTTCATCATCTTTCAGCATCTATAGCTCCAATGCTTTTCCAGCACCATGCAAATAAATACATGATGCAATTAGACAGAAGGAAAATGGCATTTATACAAAAGAATAACTGGAGTCTTGTACATAATGAAGTCCTTATTGATTTGCTTTGGGTTATGCTGAAAAGGTCTACTTTGAGACACGGAATTCTTGCAGCCTCAGGTTTGTCTAGATGAAAGGAACATTTCTGGAAGCTGAATGAGCAAATGACTACCTAGTGATCCACCTGAATTTAGGTCATGTAAAACTTAGTGGGTGTAAGCCACACATGTGCCTTCCGAAGGCAATGCCTGGATTGCACTCCCAATGATGGTCTGGCTGCCAGCGCTCTTCTCCCGCCCACGCACCTGTTCTAGTAAAGTTCTGTTGAAGAAAAATTACTTCACATCACGGGGCGTGACACCATATAAATGCTGTGCAATGATCTAAGGTGCCTCAAGCAGCCCTGGCATTCATCCAGCTGTAGTCAAAATGTATTCTTTTCATTTCAGGCACTTTTTCTGGTGTCATCAAATTGTGTTTGCAAATATGGTGCACTGTTTGATGTGGAAAAGAATGTGAACGTAGAATTTTGAAACACATGGAAGACTAGTAAGGACCGTGTTACACAGAGCAACCATTGTGCTGGAGGTGCCTAAGCAGGCTCTAAGAGAACAGGCTGGCTTGTTCAGGGAAGAGCAGTGGCATGCACAGAACACCTAAACAAGCCCTGACCAGCTCCTCCCCGGAACCAGCAGCAGTGTAGACATGAAACCTGATCTGTGTGTTGGGGAGCAGCCAGGGCAGGGCTGCTCTGAAGGGGACAGTGAGCCAGGAGCTGAGGGTGACAGGCAGGCAAAGGGGACAACTTACTGACAAGAGGCATGTCCCACAATACCCCAAAAACACAAGCAAGGCAGGTCAACAGTTCAGGTGACCAGACAAGGCTTAGCTCAAGCAGGAAAGCCAAGCCCATAGGTCAAGATCAACAAGGGTATGTAGCCAGATGCAGGTGTAGCTGCAACATAGCTCAGGTGAGGACCAAGCACAAGAGACTCAGTTTAAATGCATCTCCTAAAAGATGGTGGCAGGGTGGGAAGCACCTGGCTTCTTCCAGCTTTCTGTTGAAGGGTTGCAAGGCCAGCAGGCATTGAGGCCCAGAGCTGCTGGAGGCCTGAAGTACCTCTAAGCCAGATGTCTGCATTATCTTATTAAGCAGCCACAGCTTCAGGAGAGAGGGGAATGTATTGAGGGCACTGACAGTATCCCATCTGACTTGGCTAAGAAGTGGTATGCTCTGCTCTCTTGACATACCGGGCTGTTTAATTACAGGGGAATTGCAGCACCTATTGTAGTGGGCTTGAAGTAAAAAAAAATGGATTCATCTCCTTGCTCCACTGAATCGTGGAGTAAGATCCCAAAGGAGAAAAAGCACCGGCTATGTTGTCTTCTTTGCCATGCGTAGACTATTGTCCTTCATTCAGAGTCCTACTAGCTGCAGTTTTGTAACTTAGTCCTAAATAATGCAATTCTTATCAGATTATTATGTTTGAAAAAATCCCAAGAATAGTCATTGACTGCTATACTACAGTCCTTGCTGCTGAGGATTGCTGGCAGTGCTTCCATTCCAGCATGTGTCAAGCAAGAGCTGGCGGGTGCTGGGTACCTGCAGAGGAGGTACCTGGTAAGGACACAACATGTTTTGGTGGGACTGAGAGAGTTACTGTTGGGAGGGAGGAATAGCTTCCAGTAAAGGACAAGGTTCCAGTGGCTGTGTTTCCCATTTCACATTGTTTCTGCAGAGCATTGCCTGACATACCAAGTACACATTACAGACCTTTTGGAACAGTCTTTCAGAAAACCTGTAAGACAGTTTGGCACGACTTAGAACATCTGGATTGCACTGGATGTCAGCAACCAGTGAGAAACTGAAATATCTGGTGCAAATCATTGCACTTTTTTGTGACTCAATTCTCACTCTGAATAAGGGAATTTGTGCCTTTATGAAAGTGCTTTGATCTTCCCACGATAGGCACTGTATCATTTCTCAGATTCTGTATTAAATAATGATTTCTGGAAATAGACAACCGGGCAAAATATAGAAGTACATCAAACAGCCAGAAGCTCAAGGAGTCCCAGGTACCTACCACAAACTATCACTTGCACTAGTTGGAGGAATACCAGACCAGAACTGGGTGACCACAACACACCACAGCTGGTCCTCCACCCATGCAGCACTGTTCAGTGCAAAGGTTTCAGAGATCCTGCCTTTTTCTTGCTGCACATGCCAACATTAGTTTTTCCACATTTCAGGCTAACCTCTCTCTGGACTACTGCATCCATGTAATTCACTAGCATGCTTACACTGTATCCCTTACTGCCTTTGTCATGCACCTTTGGAAACCTAAGTTGCACATACCGATGAACTCCTTCCTTCCTCCTTCACTGTTTTTTCTTTTCTTCAAAGATTAAGCATCACTGCTGGGGATTTTTATCTGTAGAAGCGATATGGAGAAAATGTTGATTGTTTCAACTTCGATTTTACAGGAGTGGTTCATTTGCTATTTCTGCTGAGGGATTCAATGTATGGATTTGCAGGTGGCTTTTTAAAAAAATATTCTCTGAATCAGAAATTACTATTCATATGGAAGACAGTATATGATGACAATTTCTGGTACTCAGAAAACAGGAGATCTAATTTTACACATTCTTAAGGATGCTCAGCTACAGCATACTCTGGGCTCTATTACTTCTTTCTCATACTTCTGGAAGGAAAAGCCCCGAGCTTTTACGAACTTGGGAACTTGTTAAGTGGTATTACTTCCCTCCAGCTTCTAGTCCAAAGCCTTTTACTGAGAATTTGTGTAAGTCCATTACTAAGTGCACTCAGATGAGAACTAGAGTCACTGTTCTCAGAAAGCATGACTGGTAAATAGATAACAAGCATCTTTACGCTTTTCTAACTATATAGAGGCAACTGTTTTATTGTACCAGGGAGTTGGATGGAAATTAACAACCACTGTAGATGGTACTGTACTTTTAGGGGAAGTCTCACACAGTTCTGAAATGGCATCCCACCAACTGTGGTTTTGTTTTTCAATGTCAAAAAATGTAACAACATAGATGTAGGCATAGATTATTATTATTATTTTTATTGCTCCTGTTAAAAAGTCAGTGTTTGAACTATGACACTATGATGTAAAAATGCAACATTACTGAGTGCTCTAACAGTATGAGGTCCATTATGACAAGATTTTAAACATGAAGCATAAGCTCCACTATGGATTTCCAAATTAAAAACAACAAGCTTAAGAGGTAAATGGATTAATAATAACTGATGTATGTGGAATTTCAATACTAAATGAATACAAAGTGGACTTGCAAGAACGAAAGATATAAAAATCACATCCTGGATGACTCTCCACTATAACAAAACACCAGTGCCTACTAACTCTGTGCTTGGGAACTGAACAAAAATATGGCAATATTCCTAATTCTGAAGCAAACCCGAACAACAGCTTATCCATGAGTATTATTGCACCGTGTTGCTTTGACTGGCTTGCAAACTACTTTTGCATTAAGAAAAGTGAGACTTACTTTTTTATTTACGTAATCTTATTTGAAATATGCATTGCAAAAAGAATGGTGTCCTAATTAGAAATTCCATACCCTTTATGAAACAGTTTAAGCATATCTGGCACACCATGAAGCTCTTGAAATGACTCTACTTCTTCAGAAAAAGTCTTAACATTTCTCAGAGGATGGGTGGGCACAGAGTAGCAAATAAAGGGAAAAAAAATGATGGTAGACATTAGTTTCTCAGCAAGAAGATGTTTTATATCACACAGCAGATCAGAAATAAATAAGATGAAATTTGAGGAGTCTGAATATAAATCCTTGAATGATGCTGCAAGAGTCACAGGCTTCACCAAATTAATGTCAGTATATTTTGTTAAGAATAATGTAGTTACTATATACAGTATGTTTATCAGATAATGCCAACTAACAATACACTAGATTAATGGTTGTCAAACAAGAAATATACTAAACCAACATATTTAAAAAAAAGGAAGGCAATCCCCCAGTTATGCATAGCTCCATATGATAATGTCCAGCTCCCTGGAGTCCAATGGATTGACAGCTTCAAGCATCAGGAAGCAGTTTTCTGAAGCGTCAACAACATAATTAACAGAACCCAGCCAAGTTGTAGGGGAAATACACTGTCAAAAATCTCAAGTCCAATCACAAATCACCCTGTAAATGTTACCACTGCATAGCTGCAATGGGGCAGTCATCCATTCAAAGGTTTTACACTGACGTATTTCTTCAAAAGACCTTCTAAAGGATGTGCTACTTAACATGGTGGTGATCCAGACAAAAAAAAAAATATGACAAACCCAAAGCACTTAGGTTTAGAAGCACTTATTGAGGAATCCATACCATATTTACAGTGTATTGTGTATGACTGCACGCTCTAGTAAGTTTCTCCTGTTTACTATTTCTTATGTGGCATCTTACTCTTCATAGTATTTCTACACACTAAGAAGTCTTTTCCCCAAGGAACCAGCTCCTCTGATATGGAAAGCCACCATGCCCGTATCTTGCTTTGCTACAGTAAGGCATGTACAATGAACATAACAATGTCAAATCCCCATGGATCATGACAAAATGACTCAGTTCTTCCCTTTGTTTCTTGCTCAGCTTCTCTGCTCTGTTACAGCTGTACACGTCAGTCACCATCCATGTGTTCTTGTCTAGAAAGTAGCGGCTTCCCATCTGTATCACCCAGCTTTTTTTGCATCTCTTCCACAGCTTTCAGCAGAGTTGCTCGCTCCTGCTCGAGAGTGAGAATGGACTGCTTCAGTTTGCCTTCATTAGTCAATAAAAGCTCTACTGTAGCTTCAAGGTTTTGGATTTTTCCATTAGCCACCTATCAAAGTAAAAAGGAGGGGAGAAAGGATGGGAAGGGAAAAAAAGGTAAATTCATTAATGACTGAAACCATCTTTAAATTATTTTTTGAGATACATGAATACATATAAAATACTTTAGAAATTATGGAAAATTAAACTCAGAATATAATGCAAAGTAATGAAATTAGAAGGCTACCAAATCTGCAAATTTTATACCAAAGAACTGCAGGTTAATACAAGCTTCTGTATGGGTCAGTTGGGAGATATTTTTGCTCTAACCATTCCACTCTCAGAATTTCTTCTGCATATAAACTTTGAGGGCTAAACTAAATAAAACTTTTAAGTGGCTACATTTTAAATTCACTAGACCAAGCACCAATCCCTCCTGTGACGTGGTGTAGGACTCTTCTGAAAAGGTGTATAAATTAGAAAATTAGAATGTTAATCATATATGAAATATAAATTGTACCTGCAATTCTTCCAGGAGATCAAAGTTTTGTTTGCGCAAGCTACTGTTTGCCTTTTCTAATTTATCCAGTCTCTGATTGTCATTTAAAGATGAATCTATAAGCTCATCCTGAAGCACATGATATTCAACTTCATAAGCTTGCAACTGTTTGGCAATATCCATTTCAAACACCTGTTGTATATAAAAAAAATTATTAGGTGCTGTGCAGATCAAAAACATTGCTCTTTCAATGATTTAAAACCTATTGATCTAGATCTAGACTTAGATATTTAATCAATGCATACAAAAAAAGGACTTAGTTTTTGGCATTCACATTTCCTATTGTGGAAATGGCAAGATTGAGGCAGTAAAGTGCAATACATTGGCATTGGATCTACTTTGCTACTGATTTGCTGCCTGACTTCAGCAAAAACTACTTATACTAAAGGTTCCAAGGGTATGGACTTCATAGGGTATTCCCCTTTTCAAACTGAATACATCTCAGTTTAACACAAACCCTTCTAGACATACCCAGAATTAGCTGTCACTTCAGAAAAAGTGTGGTCCAAACCCACCTGCCACATGTACAAGTGTAAGGCTAAGTAAAATAAAAGCTTTAAATGAAAAACAGTAGACTTTGCTATCTTTATTTATGATTCTATAGTATTTTTACAGGCTGAAAGAAAATGAAATTATCTATACTTACACTAACACGCTTAACAAAAACGTTATGTAACATCAGACTAGATTTCTATTATAGTTAACCACAAATCACTGAAATGAACGTTCAGTCTTACACATGAACATTAAGAAAACCTTTTATTTTAAAAGCAGAGAAATAAATTGATGTGCAGAGTGACCCAAAGGAAAAAAACTATTTTCTTTTCTTTTTTCTAGGTTCTGGCAAGCATCTGCCTTCAAATTATTCATAACTATGACTCCAATCTCCTCTAAAAGCATTGAAGAAGGCAGTATATAAAAGGACAAGTGTGCCAATCACAGAACATAGAAGAAATAAAAGTTGATTTTTAAATGTATTTGAAAAATAGCCCAACAAGAAAGTTCCAGTGTTATTCTTAATTTTTAAACCTCTTGTACTTTATTAATTTTGAAAATGAGTAAAATGCCAAATCCCACCTTAAATACCTGTTAAAAGTAACAGGAATGATTGCCTATTTTATTTATCTGCTCTGTCTACAAAACTTTAACTGTTGGTTAAAGAAAACATCAGTTTATGAAATGTTTCTGTCACATGTCACATGTGCAATAAAAAATTATCTCATAAATAGCAGCAGAAACATATATACTGAGCATCTAAGCACAGAAGGCCAAAATACAATTTTAATTCGAGTTTGATTACACATAGGGAATTTAAATTTTCTGTGAATCTGAGCATCTCTGGAGAAGACACCCTGTTGAAATTTCAATAAGACAAGCAGTGCAATTCAGCAGGGCAGAATGTTAGTTCCTCTCATGACTTCTACCACTTCTAGGCTCTGTACTCCCAAGGAGGGAGGGAAATCCCTGCTGTCATAACCAGACTATCAAAACTGAAAGGAGGGAAACATGAGGCAAATAAAATTTTGACTAGAAACCTAGAGAACTGAAGGCATGTTAAGGCAACCAAAGGCCATGCTGCAGAAGGATGAGGAGCATGGGGACTAACCCAGGAGCTCTGTATGGACTGTGGGCTGGTCAAACAGCTGCTCTCTTCAAAGTCAGCCCTGATCAAAGTGGGGGAACTGCTCTTCCTTCAACTCACTTCTACCTACCCACTTTAAATTTAGAGCATTCAGAGCTGCCTAAACAGAGCATCCCTCCCTCCCTCCACTCAAAGCACATGGTTTTCTGCAGGTCACCTAAGCACTGCAAGTCTTTCAGCCTGGCAGGTAACATACAACCCACTTCACCCCCTGGAAATTCCTTGCTTTCCTTCCCCTTGCATAGACTTTCAGGTTCTCATCCCCTTCCTTTGACAGTAAGCACTAGGAGCAATTTTTCTGGCCCTAATGTGAGCGTGTGTCCCTGAAAGCTTTGCTGCCAGGGCTCAGAGGGAGCCCCTCGCCAGCCCTCTGCCGAGCATGTGCTGCTGCTTTCTTCATCAAGCCATGGGCTTGGATCTCCGGCAGCCCTTGGGGGGTTGTCAGCATCTGCAGTTCTGCACAGTACAGCCCCTATGCTCTGGACCACAAAGGGCCTTCAGAAAAACTGGCTAAAGCCCATCTTCTATTTGCCTGCTGCAGTTTAGATGTCAAGTGTAACAACATCTAGGGTTTTTAAACAGGCAAGCCTTAATTGAAATAATTTGTGATTTTTTCAAATTCCATAGGTATCATCTGGACTATTCTGCTAACTTAGCAACATTGCACCATTTTCCTTGTCTGCTGTTTAAAAAAATTGTATCAAGGGTTCCAGGTTTTGCTGTCTAGACTCACCACTCACTGCAAGAGTCTACACTGCCCCATGTACTCCTGACAGAATGTAAGGTGCTGTTACATACTGGGCCAGCACCATAAAAGCCAGTAGAGACAGAGTCAATGTAGGCAGGCTTCTAATTTCATTAAGTAAGGTTAACATCTGTGAGGCTCTTGTAAGTCAATTCTTGCTTCTGAAATGAGACTTGGAGGGCAAGATTCTTTGGTGAAAAAAAAATTAAAGTAATTTTCACTAAAGGCTTCATAAAGTGACAATAACCAATGGTTACAATACCATACAAAGCTACTATGTCAGCTTATAAGTCATCTGCTTCCAAAAGTTTTCAACATCTTCCAAACTACAAGAGAGTTCTCAGCTTGAAGTAGCTGTTCTGGTTTTTCTGTCGAGAACGTGTTAATAAGAGCATTCCTTTGCACACCTCTCATGTGTTCGGTTTATTTCATACCTGACTAATGGTCTTTTCCATCTGTACCAAACCCAAGTTGGGGAGAGTGCTTTTAATAAAATCAACAATAGTTTCTAGATTCTCATGCTGCAGAATCAAGGGCTTGTGGCTTCCCAAAAGGCTTAAAGCCACTTTAAATATAGCTTCTGATCCTTGAAGAAAGAGCATATCTGTGAAAACAAGGAACAAACAGATTATATCAGGCAAACACATCTTTTGACAAGAATATTAAAACAATAAATTGTCCAAGGACAACAGCTTCTCATAGGAGTGACCCAGAGGCTAGATACACTGCACCGGACATGTGCTTTTGGCTATGGCTTCAAAAGTTTTATAGGGTCAAGATTATTACTCTGAATAGCACACTTGACTAACACAATCGCTTACCAATTTGTTTAGTGAGTTTTCACAAAAAAAAAAAAGCAATCCAAGTTTAAGCTAAGTCTCCAATGAACTAGGTGGTCAAGTTTATAAGTGTTGCCACTTTTTGAGCATGTAATAGTTTAGTGGGCTGTTTTGATGTTCATAGGAATATAAATTTGAATAGAAATCTAACCCCAATGCCCTATAAAAATCATAATACTACAGGGAGAAAAACCTACACCTGAAGACACAACTGAAGATCTGAAATTCTGTTCTTCTCTCATCTGGTGGAGAAAGCCACAAAACCACAATACAACACTGAGCACATGAGGCTAAATGCACACTTTCCAGTAGCCTCAAGTTTCAGGTGCATGTGTTTATTTTCAGTATGTGTCTCAACCACTTCTGTTAATATGCTAATAACTATATTAATAAGTACCCTGAAATCTTAGTCATATGGCTTAAGTGTAAATATTGCAGGTGGCCCTGCAATGACAGCACGTGGCATGCCAAGCACACTGAAACTACAGTATATAGTGACCTTTCAATGTAATGCCCTTTCTTTCTTTTCCTTTACAAAGTGCTTATGTATTTATAGAGTAAAGAAATATAAGTCTGCAATAAAGGCGTCAGACAAGAAACCCAATCTGTATAAACAGCATTGCCCTGCATTTGACTTTTCTTCTACTAAAACTCAGAATCTGCTCCTGGTTTCACTGAGGGACTCACGGTGCTACAGACAGAAACATCTAACAAATGAAACAATACTGATGGAGGTGAAAAAGGAATAGAAGATACTGTGGGGTTTTATCATATTTCCTAAATATAAATTTACATTGAAAGGGCTTCTCTCTTGTTCTTTCCCTGCTTTGGATTGTGAATGCAGCCACAAAAACAATCAATCACATATAAAGTAGCACAGTGACATCAAAAAAAAAAAGTATGTCTTGATATTAAAAAAAAAAAAAGAAAAAAAAAAAGAAGAGTGAAGAAAAGAGATAGAAAAAACCAAACATGTTGTATGGGAAACAACTGCTAGCAAAACTGCAGGTAACTCTGATATAGTGAAGAACCTATGAAAACAGTTGTTAACAGCCTTTCTTAGTAAAACCAAACTCTTATTTCCAAATTTGTATCATAATGAAATTCCCCTCTTGAACACTCTAGCTTGCAATGTTGAAGCCATAACTCATTTCACTCTCTCCAAGAAAGAAAAGCACAAGTAAAAACTAACCATAAGCCTCACACTTTGTCACCGTTTGTCCCAAAAGAGGTGTAACATTTTTCAGCTCTGTGTTGAGCTGAATGTGAACTCCAATGGCAGAAATGATTAAAAAGTGGTAACAGAGCAGGCATCTGCCTCAATTCTCTATTGAAACTCAAAACTATGGGAAAATGATTCATAGGGAAAGCTCTATATTAGGACAGGAAATACTGAAGATCAGCTAGGAAACAAAGTGAAAAAAGCAGAGCTAAAAAGAAAGAGTTTTTATGATTCAGCACCTGCCCCTTAATGACATGCAGATTAACTCAAGGTGACCTAAAAGTTGTGAATGAATGTCTGTATGACTGAGCTACTGAAACATGGCTGAAACCCCTTTCATGTAAAACAGCAAGTACTTAACAAAGACCTGTTTGTTATCCACTCCCCATGCTTCATGTTAAGTGGGATCCCAGCCAACAACAATACAGTGAAGGTACCCAAATTAATGTCAGCATGACTGGCAGCCTATAGGATTAAAAAAAATTAAGCTTTATCTACAATCTTGAAACAAAATAAACACTATTCTATCAATTCTCCTCTATTAATAAGTAAGCAGGGGTACTAAAGAACACATCTTTCTTAACCCCGTACTTTCATCAGTTCCTGCTCAGGAGAAGTGTTGAAAGTTTGGACAGATAAATAAAAACTTAAAAGGAGTTTTGTTACTTGATTCATAAAACAGTCTAACCCACTTCTTTTACATATTGCCTGTCAGATGCCTGCAAAAAGCACACTCTATGGAAATCCAAAGGAATGGTCTGTAACAATTGTATCATTAAATAGGAGTGGGCTAGTTTCAAACACCAAGGGTTGAGAGATAATATTAGAAAATGGCAGTGCAATCTCAGACTGTTAGTAACCTATACATCACTTACTTCAGCATCAACGTTCTTTCCTCCCAAGGGTTCTTATAAGTGAGCAAGGAAAACCTATATATGTATATTCTGCAAAAGTGTGTGAAGACATAGGTCAAAAATTACTGGATCCTAACTTGCCATGCTGCTAATGACAGCTGACGGCAGAGTGATAGCTCAAATATTTTTTGTTCAAAGTTGTGTTTCAGAGTCTTTAGTATGGGTGAGGATGAGATTTTACTTTCTAGTGTAAATAAATGTCCAGTGTTCTCATCCTACATAGCTCCAGTAAATACTGTTTTAAGGAAATTACTAAATACTTTGAAACATTAAAAACTGCAAGTGTTGGTCACGTTGAACTTTCTCCCTAAAAAACATCAGAGGTTTTTAAGAGGCAACAGTTTCTTTCACACATGCTTTTCTCTTCTTGATGTAAAATCAGACGTGTGAAGACCACGTATCTGTACCTTCTATTCTAATGCAAAGCCTTTGTTTTCTAAAGCCTTACAATCCTCCAATGACATATAAAGTACTAATCTGTCTATTAAGGCAGAAATCCAAACATACTGAATACACAAGGCACTTTTATAACCTCACTGCAGTCAATTGTCCCATTCAAAGACACTTCTCACCATGTACAATACTATGAAAGATTAAGAATAACAAAAAGATGAACTGATTATAAACTCAGAATATGACACTTGTATACAGCACTTCATTTGATTCCTACAGATTATTACTGTCAGCTACATACTTGCTGATGTACATTAACCTTCCAGGAAAAAAGCATGCTGTTTTCCCTAGAGTTTGGATGTTAATCATGGGACATATAGTTCTACTCTACACACCATCCTTTTCACTGGGAATTTTTCTAGCATTACTTTTAGCATGCCCTTAAACAGAAACCAGCCAGGATTCTTGTTGGTTCTTCTTGAGCTCTATATTCCTATTTGTGGTAGACAGGACCATATTGTTTTTAAGTCAGGAAAGTGTCAATATTAATGTGCTAATAAATAATTTCTTCATTGCATCTCTTAAATGAGACTGACTAAAGAAAATGAAACTGGCTTCTCATTAGAAGAGAAGAACTGGGGAGAAAGCTCCAGTCCACCCCGCTCATTATGGACAATCCAGTATCACATAATGAAGTTGAAAAACAAACAACTGAAAAGGAAACAAAGCATCTTCTCAAACACCAAACAATCTATGAAATATACATCCAGAAGATAGCATCAAGGTAAATTCTTAACTGGAATTTAATTTAAAAAGAGAGCTTCTAGAGATTTTAAAGATAGGCAACAGAAGTGACTTTAGAAACGAAATCCTCATTGATTCCAAACATTTTTGGAACTAAAATTGTCAGGATAAGAAACACTAGTTTAAACATCTTATATTTCTGCAATTTGCATTTACACTGCAAAGGCCATCTCTGTGTGTGCTTTAAAACATACCCCTCAAGCTAATTTTCTGCTGACACTGCTAGAAATGATGATAATGACTGCTGGAAATTATGACAGTGGAGTAAATGGATATATTTCTCAGATGATGCCTTTGTTACATCTCTTTTCAGCTTGAAAGTAATTCATTGTTGGTGTTAGAGTGTCATTGTTATAACACAATGCCTGCCTTCATGGCATCAAATTTTACATCTTCTCTAAAAGTGGTTACAAGGTGGGGTAACAATAAGGATGAAAAGACATTAGGGACTGTTGTTTACTTTTCTCCTCTCTCTTCCAGTTTTACTGAAATACTGCACACTCCATAGGATGATCTCTGTTGTTTTTCTTCTGCTCACAGTAAGCAAAATACTTCTCCTGGGTGTCTGAAACAGACTGGATAGTAATGCTGTTCCTAATAACAAGATTCCAAATATAAGACTTCAGAAAGAACAGAGACAAGTTTTATGAAGAATTACCAAACACTCTGGATACAAATCCAAGGGGAAACTGGGAGGCAAACATGGTGAGAAACCAGGGAGCAGCATAGAGGCTGGGGCCAATCTCATGTTCCTCCAAGTGGTTATAGAGATCTCGATGGTAGTCATGAAGAAGTCGAGACAATTGGTACATCTGGATCTGCATGGAATAAGAGCAAGAGACTAAAGATCAACAAGTTTTGACATTCATAATAGCAAAGTCCATGCTTCATACTTATCAGAAACAGAGAAAGATATTTGTCAATTGATGTTTGGATAAAATTGTGTGAAAACAAGAAATACTCGGAAGCCACCTAAAAGACACAGGATGGGTCACCTGTGAGCCTACAACAGGCTCATTTGCAGGATCATTTGAACCTCATTTGAACACAACAGAAGTCTTCCTATTTATGGTTTCTGTAGTTTCCCCAGAAGTATTTTGATTTGAAAATAGTGCATTTAAGATGATGTATTCTTTTCCTAGATTATTCTTCCCTATTTTTGAGAACTCAATTTAAGTTTAGGTTTTGACAATGCTAGCTGTATTGCATTATTATTATTTAGCAGCAGCATCCTTTACTTAAAAAAAATGAAATCATACCTGTAAAATTGTCATGTCAGGACGATACTGTTTTCTCAGGCCCATGTCAAACATGAGAAACTTCAGCATTTTAAAAGCATCTTCTTCACTCATGTGAAGTAGTAGAACTCCTGCTACAAAACTAAGGCCCTGGCAATATCCTACTTCCTGGTCCAGAAGTGAATAGGCTTTCAAAATATTGTAGAGTGACAGCTGCCCAGCTCCCAGCTGTGCTGAGAAGTATGGATGTGTCGGAAATGTGCGCCCTGTGAAAACAGCTGACGTTAGTGACCTAAACTAAAAAGTAAACAACAAAACTCTCCAACCCTTGTCACACTGTCAAATTAAAGAGTCTTTCAAGAATGTGGATTCTTTTGAGAAGTAGATTTTGAGCACAACAGAGCCATTTCTAGTCCTCCAGTTCTAGAACAAGATGATGGCTTTCACCCCAGACTGGCTTATCTGTAAACTTTCATACAGCACTTGGTGTCCTAAAAACAAACCAAACCAACCAGGTAACTTACACAATCAGTTTGACCCACAACACTTACTCAGTGAGTATAAACTCAGTTTGCCTTTTTTTTTTTTCTGCAGCCTGTACCATACCAAGAATTGTGTAGCTATATATAAGCTACGATATATGCTATATACATATTATGTGAGAGCACAGCTAATGGAGGCAGCCAACAGACACAGCCCTTGGTGCAGCCATTTCTGGGCTTTGTTTCCTTGAGCTATGAGCATATGGAGACTTTGTCCAGGATCAGCAGGGGACTCCTGCAAATGTGAGGGTACTGCTGCTGGCTGGTAAGGCTGGTGCTGGTAAGGCTGATGCTAACCAACCTTTGTCAGTTGCCCTTGATGACAGGGTGCCTGGAGCCTTTGTTCCAGCTGATCCCTTATTAGGGAGGGTCACTAATGACCTGGGCAATGGGGCAGAGCACACCCTCAGCAAGTTTGAAGATGATAGAAAACTGGGAGTAGTTAGAGATACACTTGCTACCATTCAGAGGGACTTCAACAGGCTGGTGAAATGAGCTGCCAGGAACTTCATAAAGTTCAACAAAGTTAAGTGCAAAAATCCTGCACCTGGAGGGAACAAATGCATGCACCAGCATTTGCCACCCATCCAGAAAGCAGCTTTGCAGAAAAGGACCCGAGGGTCCTGGTGGTCAGCAGGTTGAACATGGGCCAGCAATTTGCCCTTGCAGAAAAGAAGGCTGATGGTATCCTGGGCTGCATTGGGAGTGCTGCCAGCATTTGGAGGCAGGTGATCCTTCCCCTCTACTCGGCACTGGTGAGGCCACATCTGGACTGCTGTGTCCAGTTCTCTGTTCCCACTACAAAAGTGATATGCCCATACTGGAGAGAGTCCAGCAAAGGGCCACTAGGATAATGGAGGGACTGGAGCATCCCTTCTATGAAGAGAGGTTGAGAGAACTGGGACTGTTCAGCCTGGAGAAGGAAAGGCTCAGGGGGATGCACAAATACCCAGTGGAAGGGAATGAAGAAGAAGGAACTAGGCTCTTCCCAGTAGTGCTCACTGACAACAAGAGGCAGTGGGCACAAATCGAAAAACAGTAAATTCCACCTTTTTTTTTTTTTTTTTTTTTTTTAATTATAGTGTGGATAGACATTGGCACAGGCTGCCCAAAGAGGTTGTGAAGTCTCCATCTATGGACATACTCAAAATCTGAGCAAACATGATCCTAGGCAGCCTGGGCAGATCTTGCTTTGAGCAAGGGGTATTTGGACTAGATGATCTCAAGAGCTCCTTTCCAATCTCAACCACTCTGATTCTGTGAACAAAGACATTAAAGACTTAACCTTTAACCTTTACAGATTTTTAAAAAAAATCTTCCAAAGGCAAATTTTTCACTTTTAGGAAAAAACCCTCCCCCTATCAAACTTCCTCTGAAATACCTCAACAGAGGTATTTTGAAATTTGAATACCTCTTTTGTTCTAGTATTAAGTGGAGCTTGTTTTCTGGTTGCCCACTTGTTAAATACCACCCCACCCTTTAGCTTCTGGAATGCTGCTGTGCTGCCAGATAATATCAGAACTCCTGTTTCAAGACAAAGCCTGGGGTAGAGTCCTTCCGCCATCTGGTAGCTGCTGTAGCCTGTCACATGGGACATGGCACTCAGTCCTGAATAGGTCTCCCTGGCCAGGGTGTCAGAGTTGAATGTTACAGAAGAAGTATTTCTAGCTTTCAAATGAGAAGAAGCTTGCATTCCTTTGCTTGAAGGACAAGCTTCTACAGCACAGTCTAAAGGCAGACCTGCACTGCCTCACTCAGCCAGCAAAGCTCATTTCACGTAAGTCATGAAAAAGAGTTACAAACTCAGCAAGAATAAAAATGCGAAGAAGTTCTAAAAAGCAGTAAATGGAGGAGGAGAAGAACTGCTAAACTCACAAGCTGATGTGTTTCTGGGTGCTCTGAGTTAACTAAGAATTTTAGCCTTTATTTTGGAGCAAAGGTCTCTGGCCCTGCTGAAAAGAGACTCTAAATGAACTGTGATACCTCTAGAGGCCCAGAATGTGAGAGTAAGTACCTACTACTTTATTTTTTTAGATGCAATAAAACAAAACATAATTTTATACCATGTTCAGCAAACACCCAGTGATGGATGGTTTCCTACACTGATAGCACTGTGACATGTAAACTGGGCCAGCAAAGCAGCTGCTATACCTTAGCCCTGCATCCACATGCACACTGCTGGCATCAATCTCAGGAAGCACTATTTACATCTGAGGATGCATCAATTCAACTAAGTGCAAGCAATGCTATTACAGCTTTGGCTCATACTGTATCAACAAGACCTATTTAGCCTAATTTGGGAAAGGTTTTTAGGTATTACAACCACATGTTGCAAGAACATAGTTTTTTTTCTTTCAAGGTATAAGTGCATGCTTTCAGAAGGATTCTTAAAGATTTTTAAGAAAATGCTTCTGATAGCCTGAAGGAATGCAAGGCAGAACATGCAAATTCCTTCTAGCTGCCTATCCAGTTATGCTGTCGGTTACCATGCAGCACAGCTCTATTTCAATGTGAATCACTAGGAAGTCTTCAGCTTCCTAATTCATCTTATGGTTATGACAGGACCCAATCCCTCCCTCAGCTAATGGGCTGGCAAATAGCACCCTGGCAAAAACAACACCTTGCTTGAAAACCACCACGAAGTTACCAATTTGCCAACACAGGCAGTCATTTGTTTCTACGAGAAGAGCACATGGCTAAGATGAGAAAGTATTTGTGTGCAGAACCAGGCAGAAAACATAAACAGCTTGCCAAGCCAGTAAGCCCCAGTCTGCTATGTGAGACAACCAAGCTCAGACTGATAGTGCTCCCTACTGTCCAGGAGTCATCCCAGCACCATCCCTCTGCTGAAGGTGTTCAATTAATTGACCCAGCACAAAACTGTTCGCCTCTTACTGAACCACTTCAGCGTCCCACCCTTCACTGCCAGGGCTACCAATACCAGCTGTGGTGGACCAATAGGTATTTGCTAGCAAATGATCTCTGGCTGCATGTAAATGTCTCTCTCAAACACAAAAGATTGTTGTCTGGCACTGCTCAGTCATGGGGAGTTCCTAGATCTGGTGTGAAAAGTGTGAAGGGAAACAATTTGCACACATCCACTGCCTATTCCCAGCTGGCATTAAGGCTCCTTGGCCTGTTACTTTCCCAGTGCCAAGCTGAAAGCAGGCAGGTCTGCCAAGTAGGGGAAAGTGAAGGTGACATCCACCACCATCCTTTCCCACCTCCGGTCATGCCACTTTCTGCAGGAACACACCTGTTCCTTCTCATTCCTATGTATTTTCTATGCACTGCTCTGGTATTTTGACTCACTTTACTAAGTGTTGCAGAAACAGAGAAAATACCCTCTTTGTCATCTAAAGCTTAAGTCACCATCTAAACTCAGCAAATCTTCTCACAGTTTAGTACCCACTGAAGACAGTCAGCACGTTGAGTCTTTAATAAAGTAATAAATGTGTGCTCCCAGACAGCCCTGGGTATAGGTAATCCTTCCTCATCAGGTAAGAAAGGGGATACATTCATTAGCAGTGAAAAATGCTTAAATACTGTTTGAGTAGTTATAAAGAGCAGAATTATGATGGGATAATTCTGTACTACTGCTTTACAGAAAAGATGTAAGAGAAAATAATGCAAAGGGTAATAATCATTCAGATCAGACCAAGTACAACTTTTTCCATAAATTTTTAGCATTCCTTCATATGACATTTGGTTACTTGCAGTGCATAATTTCCTTTGATGGAGTTTTTCATTGCAAATTCTTTTAATCAAATGTAGTGATAATGCACTTCTTAAATTGCCCCACACAGCTCCTCAGAACCAAACTGCCAGTGCTGTGCTCTGGAAGACATTGATTCTTTGCCTTTATTAGGAAAGAACATAATGAATACTGAGTTCAGTGTGGGATTATCCCACACACAAGAGCTGTGATCCTCTTGGAAAAGCATCAGCTCCTGGTTTCTCACACCAGATTAAAAGCAGTTCTTACCAACAACCTATTATTAAACAGTGAAAGGCTTTTTGTGTGTTACCTTCTTTAGGTATCTTACCGAGATCATAAACCCCTTGTTTTAATTTCAGACCACTACTGTACTTACCTAGGTCAATAAGAATTGCATGCTGTTGGGAAGTTAGTTGTTTTAGGAGTTCTTTATAAGGTGTGTCCTTTGGTTGTTGTTTACTTGGAAACTGATGTTTCAGATGGTATTGCTCTGCTAGAAACTTCCATATCTCCCCACGGTGGTGACGTGGTACTCCTGAGTAGAGAAAGCAATTAAACCAGTAATTTGTACTCCTACTGAGGGTTCTGCTATAGTTGAGCTAACAGGACTGAGGAACTGAAGATCCCTATCTGCTACACAGGCAGGCAGATCCCTATTGGTTACCTCCAGTGGACCACAGAAGTAGATAAACTACAAGGCTTTTACTTCCTCAACCAATAAAAGACATCAGCACCATAACAGGAGAGATTTACGGCAGAAAGAAACACCATGAGCTGCCTAAGATTAATGCTTACATCTAGTCTGAGAAGCACTAGAACAGGCATCAAGAATTGCAATACTTGTCTCTGAAAAGTTGTATGTTTATCTCCCATTTTTCCATGCAAAGTACACAATAAAGCACTGCAATAGAACTAATTGACAGTTTCACTGTCAACATAGCATGGACTTTGTTGTTATGAGTATGTTTTAGGAAGGTGGGATGCACACGTACCAAAAATATAAATAAGTACAAATGAGATGTGATATCGAGACTACAACACAAAGCAGATAATCAGCGGGCAAGTATTGTATTTCTAGTTTTGCTATCAGCTTGCTTAATGACTGGTACACATTAAAATGTTTTAAAACTTGAATTTATTTCTCTGTAAAGAGGGAGGATGCTACTTAACTATTTCACATAAGTAATGATAGCTTTCATTTTTAAACTGTATGTAAAGCTCTGAGAGTATAATTAATTCAGCACAAGGCTCTCACTCACTATTAAATCCTCTCCACAAGAAATCAATGCACTTTCACTTGGGAAAGTATTCTGTCTAATCCATAGTGCACTGGAACCAGATATTACAGTTTGAAGTAACTCACAGCTTGACGTTTTTAGGACTGTTTTTTTTCTTTTGGTATACATGTAACATATGGAGGACAATAACCACAGGAGAAATCAAGACTTGCTCAAGCATACAACTTACAAGGAAAGATAACAAAACATATTAGGATTTGATATTGTTAGAAATCTAGACTTATCCAGTCATTTTAAATGGGCACTTTGGTTTAACTTGCTGGTATAATTGCACATAGCCTGGTGCAATATTTAAAATATTGAACTTCTGACAGTGGTTAAATCTTGACACTTTCTTTACATGTTGGAAAGCTTTGTATAGAACTATAAAAAGCTCCTTGGAGTAGCCATCTTCACCATCGGCTCCATACAGCGCTCAGCCTAAGGCCTCTGGGTCCAATCATGGCAAATGTAATATTGAGTAATAGCCCCATTTCTTAGAATATTTAATAAACATCCTTAGGTTATATTACTTTTGGTGCAGTGGAGATAGGGATGGTTGCTCAGCCCTGCAGTTGCGAGGAAGACTGTAAGTGGTGTTTGCAGCGATAAAGTGTTCTTGAACTCGGAGAAAAGGCAGTTCTGCAGAGATACCCATGCCTACTGTTTGTGCACAGACACAGTACACAGGCTGGAACAGAGAATTTCCAGAAAACAATGCAGGGCTTCTTCAGTTATTCACACAGTCATTTATTTGCATTATCCAAGCTTTTTTTCTTTAATTGTAACTTTTAATTTATAAAATCAGATTGCAACAATTGTAACACACTGAGGTAGCGTACAACTCTCCTGTAAGGGCAGATGTTACTCAAAAATGTATGCTATAGCTCCAGTATACAACTGCAGCTACCACTGAAAGGGACTGGTACTTGCATTTGCATGACCATGATGGTACCAAAAGTTGTTACTTGTTTGGTCAGCAGCCTGAGAACAGCACTAGAGAGAATCTGGTTATAAGGAGTGAATAAGTGGCCACACTATTCCTTTTCTGATACTATTTACATGCATTTCGACAACTCAAAAAACCAAACCGTGTTTACCTTGCCCAACAGCAGAATGTATTTTTTCCACATCAAATTTAATCTTTGACCTTCCAGGTGTACTCAACATTTTTTCCCAAATCAAAGTTACATCTTTTAAGCATGGTGTGATTTCTTCGTAGTCAAGTTTCAGACGTCTGTTCTGCAAATTGTTTTCAGATGCTAAAAAGTGATATGAATGTAGCAGTTAATATTGTTTACTATTTGTAAAATGGATTAATTTAACTTACAACTTCATCATGCAATCCACCTGAAACATTATGTATTTAAACATTAGTGATTGTGGGGTTGGATTGGTTTGTTTGGTTTTTAAAGATATTACATGCAATATTAATTATGTTTGGCCAGGTAAATTAAATTCCCTACTGCTAGTCAACTCCTAAATATGAAGAAACATAAGAGATGATGACTAATGAAATAAACATAAGATTTTCATAACAGGAATTTTCATTTTCCCAGCTCTTCAGTGCAGAAGACCTTCAGCAAATAAAAACACAAACCCAATTTAGTCATCTATTTGTTATGCATACATTTCCATAATAGTAATGACAAAGTAAAAAAATTACTTTAAAGGTGATCATTCACAGATTTACAGATTACATAAAAAGGAAAGTTCAAGTATAGAAAATTCCAGAGCCCTGGACGCAAATAGGGCTATAAGCACTACATTTATGTGCGACTCTCCTGAAGTCCCCAATGAATAAATAGGAACAAAGGTCAATGCATAACTCAGTCTTAAATATGACAGTTTAGATCATCACAGCTCCTGGAGCAGAGATTCACTGTTGTACTGGTGGTTTTCCCACATTACAATTTATGAGAATATTGCACTGTATCTTCATGTGTTATCTATAAGGGATTAAAAAAAAATTTAAACAATAGCTGGGAAAGCATCAAAAAACCATGGCAGAAATGAAAACAATTCTGCAGCTGAGTGTAATTCCAAAGTTTAGAAGTGGAGTGAGAACTTCAAAGGGAGTCTTGGTAAAGCTTTTAAATTTTTTTTTTCTGTGGGGGCATTTTAGTACTATAATGTGCCTGGAAAACAGGATTTATTAATGGTAATCATGTAAACTAAATAATAAAGCATGTTTTGTGCCAGTAGATGGATTTGTGCAGGTAACAAGACTGAAAAAGTAGAAGAGGAGAAAAAGAGGTGTAGTTCAGATGAGACACAAATATGTCAGTCATTTATTCCTACAAGGATGAAATGATGAAAGAAAATGCTATAAGGAATCCAAGACTAAGCTAAAAAGAGAGCACTAAGGAGAGACATAAACAGTGGGAAATTTATGGAGAAATTAACAGAATAGGTTTCAATCTTTTAACTAGGCTGTAATGTGGCTGAGTACTCAATGCACCTAGTTCCAGGACAAGAGCAGCTCTCTACTTGCAAAAATGAGCAGAGCAAAAGTTCAAAATATGTAGAAGTCTGGAAAGGTTCTACAGTATTAAACAAAAATTAAAAAATAATTCTCCTACAAATAACACAATTTTTGAAATAGTGTATCATAAAGTGATCATGTTTATTAATTAATTTGCCATGATGTCAGTACTTCTTTGTTGTGATGATGCATTACTGTAATGGTAACAAGATACTCATATTTTGAGGACATTCTGCCATATATCATAAGCCTGCTGCTACTTTGGAGGATTTCACTTATGAATTCACAGAATCACTCCTATCCATTTCAGTCTTGAGACAATCTATGTTAAAATGTTGTTATATTATCTTTTGATAGTTTAACTCTCTATTATTTGTATTTTCAACTCCTTTATATAAATTTACTAAACAGTTAAAGACTGCCTGAAATTTACATTTCATAATGACACTATCAAGACTCTAAACTCAACTTGTTCTGAGAGCTGTATCTGCAGTTAAGGTTTTTTAGATTATTGAATTCTGGGAGTCACAAAGGGTTATCTTGTCCTGTACTCCTATTGACTACACAAGCTTCTAGATTTTAGAAACTGAGAAAGAAAAGAACTGTTTATATCTGGGAAGTACACCTCCTCATCCTGTAGTTGCTTTCATATGTGAATGACTTTATTCAATGAGGTTATTCATGTGAGTTATGAGATTACCTAAGTGTTTGCAAGATTCAGATCTCAGAGTATTTAATTTTTAATTCAGTGATTAACTACAGATCCATGAAATACAATTATAGCTGCCTATCCACACTGAAAGTGATTCAGTCCATCTAAACTATTTTTCAACCTCTCACATCTTTGTCAGGTCAAAACCAACATATTTATAAATCAGAATATTAAAAACCCGCAAAACACAGGTGGTATTGTATGAATATAACATAAAAAAAGGGCATTTAAATTTCAGCCTAATTGAAAACGAACTCAGAGAAATCTTTCAATGTTTCATCTTCCGCAAACAAATGTTTTCTGGTGCTTGGCAACTTCTCAGACTTTTCTGCTTTATATTCAGTCTTCGTATGCTACGTGCAAAAATGTGACGTGTGAGGACTGAGGTGAGAATATGCCTTTATCAACAAGCTTATTTAGATACTGACACTACCCAGTGTCAGTATCTACATAATTCTAAATAATTCCCAATGTCACACATAAGCGCAACTAGTAAAGATGCTGTGCTCGCTGCAGCACAGTCATCTGTTGTTTTCAAGTATTGTCTCACCATCTGAGCTCTTCATGCAGCAACTACCTAGGACAACTTCCTCACCCTTCAGGGCGTACAGCACAGCTGGGCCTTCAGTTCTGCCAACACCCACCTCATTCATTCACTAACTGGCTTTTTAGATATGCTCATCTTAATGTATCTGTGATAGTTTTGCAATTTTTTCTTTTGGGGAGACAAAATTGGAGCACCTAGGTAAACTTACTAAAATGTGTATGGATATTAATGACCTGCACTTGTCAAAATTTGACTGCAGGCTGTAGATTCAGATAATTTGAATACAAGAGAAATTTTAAAAATATCAGGAGTATAAATACACAATACAGAGAAAATTTATTTCTAAATGCCATTAAAACGTTACAGAAGCTCATTTATAACAGCACTGTTCTAAGCTTGAAGAGATTGTATAAATAATTTCTCTCAGTACCTCTTCTCCAGATGGTCTCAGCCTCTGGCCAAGGACTCTGTATATTTGGTATCCATAGCCATATTTTATTTTACTGGATTAGCTAGTACATTGCTGGGAACATGCTTGTCATCTGTGGGGTTCTTAGGAAACTCGGGTGTCAGGTGTTCTTCAGATAGGGTTGAAACAGAAGAGCTATACTGCCGGGTGCAAACAGCCTACAGGTGGGCCAAGTGCTTTTGCAGGCCATATCCAATATTCAAGAGGTGTTTTGTCTTTCCAGCCGCGTGTCTTAGCCTGAGTTTAAAGAAGGATTTCAAGTTTGGTGTACTGACCTTTTCACACAGCTGGGCCCTCTCTCTACACACTTCTTGGAAGTCAATCCTTCATCAAGTTTACACAAGAAAATGAAGAATTGCCATTTTCATGCCAGATACCTCCCCTTTTGAGGGTTCAGGTGCCTACTCCCTTCCTGAACACCTAAAATCACCCAGATAAACATTTCTGTCCTCATCATTCATATCTTCAAAGGAGCAGCTCTCAAAGGCAATCACTTGTGATTCTGCATAACAGCTGTTCTTTATATGTAAAAATTGCCACCAAAATGGATTTGTCACAGCTCAGTCATTCACAGAAAAATTGTGGTTAAGAATAATTGCAAATTACAATTTCTCGAGTTCCTTCTCATCACCCTTTGGACTGATCTAAGTCATTACTTCTCTACAGAAACCTTGCCTGCACAGTGTGGGTACTACTGCAGGCACCCATAGTTCCAAGTCCACAACCACCTCTTTCAGAACTTCCTTTGAGCCTCAAGACTGGCTAAACACAACGTTGTAATGACCAACACTTAGACAAGGACCTGCAGATGTGAATGTAGAAAAGAATTCAGTTCACGATACTGATCACGATGAATTCCTTGCAAGAGCTTCTTGGCACAAGCCTAATAAACCTCAGCCATGGTAAACCTCAGAGTGTCACTTTAGATCAAGTAAACAAATAATAAGGTGAAGTAATGAAAAAACTTTCATCCATTGTCACCTACACTAATGAGTGCTGAGGGAGATGTTGCTAATTTGATTTACCTGTACGTTCCTAAAACATTTCATTAAGGCTTGGTGCAGTCCACTGCCAAAGCCACAGAGAAAACCAAAAGGTGAACTTGTATTGCAGTAGGGTGTAGTACCCAAGAACTTCACCAACCTTGTAACTTCTGGTTTTCTTTCTCCATTCTGAGGAGCAGTATCTGCTGAATAATGGCTTTCTTCCACAGCTCACGAAGCTCATGGGGTGACCGTTTCCTTTCTTCTTTCACTGGCCCAAAGGGGCCATCTTCACACACTGGTTCCAATGGGGATCTGGGTGGAAGATCTCCCAGTTCACAGTAATCTTTAAAAAAGAGAGACTGTTGTTAACTACTTGGATATCATGAACAGGTGAATGAAGGGACACAATCTGAAAGACTGCACATATATACAAACACACACACATCTGCATATATACACTAACTCATATATCTATCTGTATCTAGATACACAGATAGATAGATAGATAAGAAGTAGCAATACCAAGCAAGGTTTCCTAAGTGACAGTTTCAAGCGGACTTACAAGCTGCTTCACAATAATAATCATACATGCTAAAGCCTAGAATAATTTTTTCTATAACCTGGTAAAAACATTGTACCACACACCAAGACCACATCTTGCTAATTACAACTTGACATGTAGAGAGTTGAAAGGAAAAGGCAAGTCTGAGAAATTACAAAAACATAACCTACAGCTGAAATGTGGCATGACTCAAATAGCAGATAAAATCAAATATAGCACCCACATAATTTGAAGAGTAATCTCTAAAGTGTGTTTAACAAAGAGAATACACGCCCTTAGCTGCACAAACAAACCACCACCTAAGGCCATACAATGGGATGATTACCATTTCTTAAAGTAAATAGGCGGAAAGAGAGAGAGGCACTTAAGACATGTTTGTTTTCACTTCTCATTTTTAACCATATCATAACCTTCTGAACTTTTTCTTTTGGCTTCAGCTGGCCTACCACAAAATATATCATTTTGTCAAGCATGCAAGGTAATTCTAAGACTGAATACATTACAAAAGAAAGTGAACATTAAATAAATCTCAGGCAAATTGAAAAATCATTTATTTTTAGGGAAGGGTGTATAACATCACTTTAAAACAAGCAATCAATGTAAGAAGCACAAGCTCTTATACTTTGTTTTCTTAGTACCTGCTGTAGTATCACTTAATTTTATTGTTTTATACAGCTTCTCTGGAGGCTCAGTAGTCTTTGACATAACCTGTATCTAGAAGAAAAGTTACTCAATTCACCAACTTTAAAAAATGGTCAAAACAACCAATCTCTTCCTACCAAATCCCACACAGAAGGCCATCACAACAGCACTTCTTCACCCAACTGGAATGGCTATGAAATGGCTCCCTGACCTATACATGCAAGACAACGCTCTAAAGTTAGTGCAATGAAATCCATTCGCAATCTCGCCAGCCAAGGACAAGTACATCTGTGTGTGCTATTTCAAACAGCTCCTGCAGAAGGAGCATTCCTGAAGCAATTATTCTGATGGCAGCTCAGGGGTCCCCTTCTTTATCATTGCCTAGCATGGTGGTAAAGATTTTTAATTAAACACACACAAATCATGTCATCTCGTCAAAACTAACAAAATAGGAAGGTTTTCACCCCTTCAAGTTCTGCTCAGACTGCCACTATACTTTGATTCACGCAGTTCGTATGCAGCTATTCTTTTCTTGTTTGTTCGAAGGCACTCGCACAACTGAGCTCAGATGACTAAGAATGGAAATGTTCACAGCTGTTCACTTCTGCTTTTCTAAGTCTTGCCACTGTCAATCTTCTCCTCTCAAAGAGTCAGAGAGAAGTAGAGTGGGTCCAAATACCACCCGCTTCCTTATACATTTATTTGCTTGCCACCACAGTTAAAGTCTAGGGCTAAAATATACATATAAAAATAAATGTAACATATTCAGCTAGCAGAACAATTTAAACCTTTACAACCTTGCACTCTGGATATAGGTGTGGATACCCATACTTCTGGTATCTACAGCATTTGAAAAAACAATGAACATCATGGGAATGAGAATTAAGCAATGGTCAAATATTTGACACTTTAATGGCAATCACCATTTGTTGTAAAGAAAGTACAAAAACCAACAGACGCACTCAGAAATACAGCTGGTTATGAAAAGTATCAATACAACGAAGAGACTGTACTGTATTCATTAAAAGAAACTGGGAAACATTAATTTTTTTTCTTTACAGGTAAACTGAAAGACTTCAATGGACTAAGATCTGCAATTATAAAAGAGATACAGGCAAATGACAGCAGGCAGAGAAGGCACACCCAGTCAATAATTCTCAAAGTGTACTGACCATGAAAGGAAAATTATTTTTATTTGATTGCTGGTTTTGATGCAATTGTTGGTTTGGATGCACATGCTATACTGTCAACAATGTTCTGTACATTTTTGTGTAGAATTTCTAAATATAGTAGCTTTTATCACAATTTTCCTTAGTGCATACTAAGAAATATTTAAAGGGAAATGCTGTTAAGGATAATGCTGGTAGAATTCACTTCATTTGATTGAATAAAATAATAAAGAAATAAAAAGAGAATATTCAAGGGAAGTTGTTAATTTCCTCTAAGGCTGCATACAATACTGACACCGTAAGAAAGAGGAATCAACAGAAATGGTCACCATACACCAATGCAAAAAAGTAAAAGTGATCCAGATAGGAAATCCCTTATCTACTGTACGCTGTCTGTGGTCTATTCACATCTTACATTCACGTTCCATTCTCACAGCATCCACTACAGAATGCAGGCACATCTTGGGGCAAACAAGTCTCTTCTCTACATCCTCCCAGTGGTTTATGTATCTCTTTTAGAGTCAGATGTGTATTCTGATTTTATGTATGTATATGTGCACTAGTGTGTTAGAAAATAATAGACTATGTCCAGATACAGTTTATGGCTACCTACTTGCAAAAAAAGCCCTAAAGCCAAAAAAACCCCAGGCTGGCAAAACACATGCAAGGAAATGGATTAAACACATTGCATTCCTAAAGCAAGAATGAACACATTCAACATCTAGAATCTTCCTGTCTTTAGTGTACACATCCTGCTTCCTCAGGACAAATTTTAGGGATTGGTCTTCAAGTACCAAATTCATAAGTTTATCAGAGACATTACTCACTTGTCGTCCTCCAGTGATCAAACTGTGGCAACACCTGAACTGCTGCAAAGCATTAACTACTGAAGACCATGGTCCTACTTCCATTTAGGCTGAAAATTTCCCATCTGTGGCTGATTAATCTGATAAAATCAGTATTCATTAAAAGAAATCATGCTTAAGGCTATAAAAGAAAACTGAAAGGTTACAAAATTATATAAGCTGAACAATTATGACTATCAACCCTACCTCTAATGCTTCTGTGAAGAGTCCTAGGATTGATTTTGCCTTCCAAATGGCAGCTCCTTTTCTATTTTTTCTTCTGCTTCTTATCATTTGTGGACATTTAACAGAAAGTCTAAAGTCCACTCTGATAAAGTGCAACACATTGACAAGCTGCCTTCCTTCCTGTCTGCACACTGGCATGAGGCAGGATTTGCAGAATGCAAAACGAACCTGTTTAACTGCTCAGGTGGCCTGTCGGAAGTCTGCAGAGTTGCGTCAGCTGTTTGGCTGGTAAGGGAGGGAGGAAGGTGGAATGTGAAGGCAATCCCTCAAAGCAAAATAAAAAACTCAGACATTTGGTAAGTCAGCACTAACCCCTGTCCATGAACATACAAGGTGATGAAGAGACATGCCACCCAGCTTCCAGATCCAGAACAGACAAGAGCAAAAATACTGTAACAAGGAACTGAGTATTCCATTGTTATGCACCAGGGATCTGGAGGATAGCAGAGAAAGAGCAATTCAACTGCATGTAACTGGGAGCTCCCATTCCACTGAACCAAACTGCCATGTGTTAAAGTACGAACAATGTGCAGCCTTCAGAACTTTTATGAGATTAATAAGTGCACTTAAACAGGATCTGAATGCTTCAGCACACACTGAAATACTGCTTCCCTGTTCACCTGCCAACTTAGTCAGCTTTTGTTGACTCCTATTCTACGTTTGACCTGACCCCAACTCCTTTCAGATATATTGCTTCCTTTCCAGCAGCTTCCATATAGAATTCTACCTCCATACATGCTACTCATAGAAGCCTACCGCACTTCTGTTCTCTAAGGTTCAGGATTTGGCAAGTTGACTCGATAAATATTAATATATTTGATCAATGGTAATTTTATGGTAGTTTTCCATTTGAGGTTCATTCTTGGACTACACTTCAGAACTATTCTTCTGCACAATGAAATTTTACAAGTCTGTGAGTCAAATCCAAGCATTCTCTGAGAAACTGCACTTCACTGGGAAAACCACCATCTTTCCTGGGCTTGTGAGAACTTTTGCAAAGTACTGAACTGTAGATGACACTGCTCATGAACCAGATGGAAATGTTGCTCAAATATTCTAGTGCATCCATATGTACCTCAAAAGCACTCCTCTTATGCTTCCACCACTTATAATACCCAACAAAGGACAAGGCCAGTAGGAACAATGGGCTGAGATGGAATTTGTACAGCTGATTTGTTCTTTTATACTCACTGTTGGCTTTACATGGCAGTGCTTCAACCTTAAGGTGCAGAGTATCCCTACACTCCAAAAGGATCAACAAATGAATTACACAAAACTCTTATGTGGAAAGATGACACAAAAAACAAAGTACAAAAGATTAGGAAGGAAGTATCATGATATATTACTACCAGGGACCACACTAAAGAAAGTTTGTACGTGGAAAGCTGGTGAATGACCGCAGTAGTAATTAAAACAGACAATATCTGACCGGAAGTGATACAAACAGGAATATTTCATTTGTAAATGACTAAGAAAAAATTAGTTTATCAAATATTTTCCTAATCAATCCACCTCAGTATTAAACAAGGTTTAAATGACGAACCAACCTAAAAGCACAAATTTAAAAAACATTCTTTCAGAAGCACTTAGTCTAACCAACCTCAACTATCAAAACCAAGACAAGAAGATTCATCTTTGACTAGAAACTCCAACACTTCAAGTAGAAAGGAAGGGCTGGTAGGGAGGAGGCTCAATAATAACGCATTAACACCATCCGCACTAAGGAATTGTTTACACATGGCTCTCTACATGCAGTGTTTACCAGTCGCATCCATGCTCTGGGGTTAAAAAGTCAGACAAGATATGGTAAGAATGTGGACAGAAAATCCATTAAGCCTTTTATTTACTGCATTATGTTATTTTTCTTTGTTGCAATTTAAACTTTACAAAATTCAGCTCGGTAAACAAACAAGAGAATTTCGCAGTCACTTAAGATTCAATTGCCAAAAGAAAAGACATCAACAACATCCTTAGTTCTCTTCAGATTTTCCATTCGGGTAGTGCAACACCTTCTTTCACACAGAAATAAAGACGAATGCAAACTTCTATAACCAAAGATATAATATTCCTATTATTTTACATAGCTGCCTGGAATATTTAACTTCAAAACCAGATGTGGTAAAATGACCAGAAGCCTTCTGTAATCAGAAAGCTTCAGATACAGAATCACAAGAAGGAACAAGTTCTAATCTGACATACAACTTAAAGCAATGGCTGAATAAGGAATTCTTGAAAAATTGTGTATTTCAACACTGTTGATTACAATCAGCTCTGAAAGATGCTTTGGACTTTGCTTTTCTTGTAAAGCCAAGAACTTCTTAGAAAGCACTTACTACCACCAAATTAACCTCATTTCCTAATATTATCAATCCCCGAGAAAGGAATGCCCTGATATTTCAATGGGCACAGAAGCCATCAAACATTAATCGTGTACTTACTGGTTACTTACTAGCCAAACTCCTGTGCCAGAAATCAAGACTGAGAGCACATATTTGCTCTGAAAGGGGCAGAACTGAGTAATCAATTATAACCAACTGGCTTTAATTAATAATAATTTTGTCGCTAACACAGTATTGGCAAACACATTACAAATAATTTACCTCATAACCATTCTAAGCACAGAATGCTAAAGCAACAGTTTATAGTATTTGCAACGCTACTACAAAATGATTTTTAAAAAAATTTGCTTAAATAATCAAGAGATATAGTCTACACCACAAAACATAAAGAGATGGGTAGGTGTTAACTACAGCTGATTTTAAGAAGAACAGCTCTTCAAATTCAAACTTTTCTTTAGCACTTAGGATTGAACAGTTTGCCTCAGACAGAGACCCAAATAATTTCAATTAATGAATCAAGTTCATTTTCCTGTACAGATATTTGTACTTTCTAAACCATTTTTTTTTCTGCAAGTCAAGCTATAAAATAAAATGTAGTTGATTTTTAAATTTGGATTTATTTTCTGAGTACTTCTAAGTGATACCAAGCATTTCACTCCTCTGAATTTCAATTTCTTTCACTGCTCAACAGGTTACTTCATCACAAATTGCCCACCTTAAAACAAATCACCCATTCTCCAACCTAAAACTGACACAGCTTTCACAAAAATCTTGTTGTCTACTTCCAACACACCTCCCTCACCAAGAAAGCTCCAACAAGCACCACTATTTTCCCATTACTTCCTTCAAAAACTATCCACATCCCCCTTAAATGCAGCAATTGACTTGACTGTGCTGGGAGTTTCTGACAATCTGCAAAACAGCTCTCCTACTATGACCAATTCTGAACAGTCAATATGTGAAAACTGTATGAAAATTGTCCACTGCACAGAGATTTATAGATGCTGAATACATGTACGTGAATATCTTGTTGCACTGCAGTGCAAGGTGAACTTTCATGATCAGTCTACACTGAGTCAAGGACGTTCTGCTTCTGAGCAGGTTAAGGGCACCCACCCTCACCTTCCAGACACTCGCCTCTGCCTGCTCTACTGCTCGTGTAATACTGTGAGTGGGACTAGAAAACTGATCCAACTGAAATTTAAGGCCTTTGAGTGTGTTCATACTTCAACTGGTTTAAAATTATCACTGAGTTGATGTTCTCTTCACCTTTTTACCAGTGAAGAGAGAACTAAAGAGTCCTAAACCATTTACACAGCAAAAAAAAAAGTGGCTCTTGAGTGATGCTACAGAAGTAGGAATATCTGCCTGCAAGTAGGGTGGGGAGTTAGAAAGGTAAAAATCAAATAGCTGAGGAAACACATTTATTACTTAGAATGTTTAAGACAGTGAGTAGGAGAGAGAACTTTAGAAAAAGAATAATGAAAACCATCTTTCAAAAAAATATTGTATTGTAACAGATCAAAGTGTGATCCATTTTGTTAGGAGATTCTGCTTCCCTTTTTCCATCTCTCCACTTTGCAGGATTCAACACTCATTACACTCCCACAAATAAACAGAAAAAATATCCGAGGATGAGACACTGTGTCTGAAGGTGCCAGTGAGAGAAACGCTGCCCCCTGGTGCTCCACACCACTTGCAGCATCACAACCATTCCAGGGGAAGCTGCTGACAGCAGGAGTTGGGGCTAATTGGATAATTTGAACCATAGCTTGCTACAGTGGAACTAGCATAATTCAACACTCCATCCTCCAGCTACCAGCTGTAAAGTATTAAAAGTCTCTACAGATCATTTCTGCATGGGTATGCAGAAAATCCTTTCTAGAACTACAAACTGGAGATCAGCCTCATTTTCAGGCTCACCAGGGATCACCTGGCTCTCCTGCCGGGCAGCAAACTGCGTAATAGATCTCTGATGTGCTTCATGGTAAAGTTATGTACAGAAGCAGGGGAAAACAGTGTGGGAAAGGGAAAGTGGCAGGACCAACAAGCAGGAGGAGGTGGCTGGAAAAGGGCGCGTATGTGGGACATTGCTTCCACAACAACCAAAAGTAGTGGTTTCTCTACAAGGCTTCGTGTTGTCTCAGCATGCTTGCCTTGCTGAGCATGGCTACATTAGTCCAATCATCAGGCAAGACAAGAATCTCAACTGGCAAGAAAAAACGGCTTTCCAGCATATCTATTTGCAGTATTTTTCTTCTACTGATTTAGGACTGAACACCCTCCTTCATGTATAATAAATCATTGCTTTTAAATAATAGTGTCTGCAAAACAAACTGCTCTCTGCCTGGTAATTCATGATGCAACTCCCAAGGCAGAGCCAGCACGCATTTTGCTCCACTCGAGTTACAGAAAATGAAGTTTAACTCAAGCTATTTATGAGCACTTCCTAAAGAATTAAAGGATTCAGAAGTGCAAGACAGTGGGACTTCAGTGCTGTTCAAGCCGCTCAAGCTTCATGCGGAAGCTCAGGATAAGAGACTTTTATGAAGTTCATTACCTCAAAAGAGTAAGATCAAAATTTCTGCAAAAGCTATGTACCAGTTTTCTGGAGTTTCTTTATTTTTTTAAAACTTTCAGTAAATATGCCTTCATATCCTGCTGTGTTAACCACACAGAGAAGCAATGAACATGATTGATCTTGAGATTCAGCTCACCACCTGCCTATACAAATGTAATCACAAATGTCAGAGCCTAGGTTTTTCTGTGAATATAAAGCTTACAGTTGTCTCTGGTTCTTGTGATAGCTTGTACATTCTTCTGTGCAATTTACTCATTACAACACAAGAGAAATTACAGCCACAGAGCAGTTCCATTTTGTTGACAATGCCTGCCCACATGTGGTCAAAACAATGCACAGTTCAGGCACCCTGGTGGATTTTACCTTTAATACAAAGTTTAGTAAAGCAGCCTAGGCTAAACTTAAAAAACTGTATCATCTCTAAGTCACAGAGATCTGGGTCTCTTGGCTGACTGACTTACTAGCTTTTAAACACACCCCCTCCCCAGCTTTTTCCTTACTCCTCTCCTGCAGAGTACCCTGGAGTAGGGCATTGGCCACAACACCTGAAGGGAGAAATTGGTCAATGGAGTCTGAGTCTATAAAGGGAATCCAATAAATCACAGAAGTTCCCTTATTTCCCTCCCTTCATGCTTACTTTTGCAGAACACGACAAACCATGTTATCTTTAAAACCTTCTTTGCCCTCTGTCCAATTTGGCTGAAATTAATCTTTTGGTGATACATCAGCTGTTTGTACAAATTAGAGGAAATCAGTCTAAAAAGAGTGAAAAAGACTTAAAAAAACACAGATCATGACAGAAAAACAAGATGATGAATGATAGGTATTTACTTTTATCACAATTAATTTGGAACTAGAGGGGTTACTTAATTAACTGTGGTGGTGAGTCCAGTGTAAGACCAGCTGTACAGTAGCTCTCTTTAAGGCTACAGAGACTGGATAACAAGTGAGTATCCTTCACTGCCAGAAATGTTCCATGAGATGCATAGAAGTCCAAACAGAAGAACCCAGTATTTGCTTTAAGTATTTAAAAAAACCGCGCTGACTCTGAGTTTTCTTCTGTTCATAAATTATGTACAGTGAAACAAATACAAAAAAAGAAAATTAATGAAGAAAAAGGCCAAATATTTTAAATTGCTGCTCCTATTAATAGCACATCCTGTTTTCCATTTTGGCCACTCTTGTTTCTCCGACTATTCTGCTTACCCAGCTGTAGGTTGTTAAGATTGTATCTTGCAGCTACTATGTCTCAGAGGAAATGCTTGGGTAGGCAATTTAGGTGGATTTCATTTAGGTGGATTTTAGTATGGGAAGGTTTTGTGGCTTTCAAAAACAAGTAAGACCATTTCCAGTCACAGAGAGATGCATCAAACCTGTAAAAACAGTAGTTTCATAGAACAGCCCTTCACATGCCTTTAAGTACAAGAGAGCATTTCACATGTATGTTTACACAACATGCTCCTGAGATCACTTCACTTTGAAGTACACTAAATTTGAGAGGCATCTGTGCCCATATGCAGCTTATCTCACTGTCAGTCAAATTGCATTGCAAGCAGTACATTAATGACAGAAACACTTCTGTTACGTGCCTACTCCAGTTAACCAAGGTCTCACTTCAAGATGAAAGAAAAGTATCTCAGTGACACTAGGATGGTTGCTTTTTACTACATTTACTATAAGGTACTGTTCCTTTCTGTTTCCTTACACTTTCTCTTATTTCTGATACAATGGCCTTAGAGGTAAGTCAGAAGTTATAGCTTACAAAGCTCATGCTGTGAAATTCAAACTTTAGTGAGCCAGAGGATTTTCTCAGGCATTCTTGGCCCCAGCATGTTCTGTACAATCTGGCTTACATAAAGTGAATGCACAAAATGATGCACCTGCATGCTTATGTGCAGTGATTTTCTTCTAGTCTGTGGTTCTTCAGCTCTACAGAATTTCACAAAATAATTATGGCAACAGTGGATAATTATGACTCAAGTGGCAAATGTCACACACTGGAGCAGCATACATGAGGACAAAGTATGCACTACAGAATTCAACTGAGATCATAAAAGAAATGTAATTCCTGCTGGTACACCTGGAGTTTTCTAGTCTGTAGTTCTGTACTCCAACAAGGAAAGATGAAATAGAAGCGTCACCTTTTCTTCAGTGCAATACGTGGTGATGCATTTTTTTTCCCCAGGACTCATTAAAATAGTACACATAAAGATAATTTCTTCTCTGGCTAGTTAACATGAGACAGCAGCAACAATGTTACATATGAAGCTGAAAAGTAAAAACTCAACAGCTAATGAGCTGGGTATTACCAAAAAGTAGGTGGTAAACTGCAATGACAACACAAACAGAACACCAGGCAAATACGTCCCCTAGGCAGACACAATGATTCACACTTCACACACAACATGCACGAGTAAGCTCATGGAAGCAAACAAACCCAGGCTTTACCATCGTATCGGCTGGGAGAATCACATGCTTTCTGAGGGGTGGCCACTCGCAGGAATATCTGCTGCCTCCATGAATGCCTTCGAGTCCGTACAGGGCTGTCCGCATCAAGGGCCTGCTGGCCATGCTTGGATTCGTAGTCGCTAAAAGGGCAGAACACAGAACAGTTTGCGAGTAGGTCACCTGGATCTGCCAGGAACAGTGACACAGCCTCCAGTGAACACATGAGCCCCTGTCTTGGGAGTGCAGTGTGCTGTGCACATGCTGGGGCAAGCTCTCAGTGTTAGGAAGGTGAAACCTGCTTTGTGGCAGAGGCTTATACATGGCTACAAACAGCACTGAGGTTCACAAACAGGGCCTGACAGCTCTGTACAGTCTACTCTTTCCAGTTTTAATTAATTTTCAGTTCTCTTTGCAGCAGTATATTAATCAGAACACATTAAAGATACATACACAATAATGTAGTTTTACTGTTACACTATTTACACGCCATCCACAAAATCTAGCAATTATTCATAGGAGACACAAAGACTTGCTGATGCCTTTTATCAGTACACATCAAGGAGCTTTGTAAACACCAACTAAACTTTCAACCTTCTGTGCACTGAGTATGCAATATATTCACTCCCAACACAGACTGGGAGAAAAACTTTTAACTTTTGTGTTAGCAAGTCTACCTCTGAAATACGCAAGGAACGGCATCCAAGAACCTTGGATATTACTCCTTTGATGTCATCCACACATGCCATACAGAGGTTTTTATTCAGAATACAAAATGAAATAGTGAAGAACAATACTGTTTTCGCATTAAAAATCCCACTAATAACTTTCATCTGTTAGAACTCTAAACTATTCATTGCTTTATTCTAGCCATTAGCTAAATGGTTACATGAGTGTTTGTAGAAGCTGAAAGGGATAAATGAAATCCAGATAGCTCTGGCAGCAACAGGGGGGAGCATTTTACAGGTCATCCTTTCCTTCCAATTTGAGGACACTGACATTGCTTAGGATGAATCATATATTCTCTTAACTGAAAACTCCCCTTTGTCAGGAATAATCACAGAAGTACATAGATGGAAGCTGCATGAACATTACAACATCAAAAATGCCTAAGATCTGCAATCTTAATGGGAGAGTAGTCTGGGATAGCTTCATCCTTTTGACAGCAATTACATGCAGAATACACACAAGTGAACCATTGCACAAATCAGGTTTTGCAAGTGCAAGAAGCATTTGAAGTACTTCAGACAAAGAAATCTTTGAAAACACAGTTTTACCTCCAGGCTTTAAGAGAGAACCCTACCTTGTTGTGCTCCTAAAGTCAGAGGTGTTATTTTCATCTACAGGAGCCAGAAATTTTAAGAAATTTGGCACAGAGGAGGAAGAATGAAGCTTTTTCCTTAAGGCAGTACGGTAGGAGATGCTGAGAGTGCAGTTGGGAAAAGTATAGTTTAGAACAAAGAAGTATAAATCCACAGAATAAAAATAATACACATTCCTAAGCTTCAAACAAAAGGCAGCTAAATCCTGAAGGTCTGAATATCAAGGAAATCAAAGTCAAAACTAAAACTGCTAACAAAGTCCTACTGTGAGATATGTATTTGTTTGGGCAAAGTAAAATGTTCCAATGTATATAAATGTACTTCCAGTAAAGTTATTATTCTTTGCTATATCCCAAGATTTTTAGTGCATATTTCAAATAAATTCCTTTAATCTAGTAAGAACCAATTCCAACTTTATCACATTTTCTTAAATAGCAGTTTCAATGACTGACTAAGTCTGGGGGAAAAGATCAGGAACAGCTGACACTGATAATCATTGTGCTGGCAAATGAAAAATAAGACTTTGGCAAAAACCATTTTGTAAAGCATTAACAGGGTTTTATTCAGACAAACTTGGAACTTTTAACTTAAAAGCTAAGCCTTCTGACTGATCACCCAGGATTGTGGCTCTATTTATGCAACAGACAGGAGCACTAATGAGATTTCATCAACATTCTTCTGGCCAACATAATTCTGCTTGTCTTTTAAAATAACAAGTCTGAAACATACTCAGAGGAAGGTTAATAGAAGGAAGTAAGAACAACTCAGATAATGAAAAGGTTTTGCACGGAATGAAAATATAGAAAACTACTTGGCTGACGATACTAGAATACCTTCTCTCAGATGAGTACACAAAACCTCATGAGTAGGAGAATTAACTCCTGAAAAAGTAAGTTTAAGAAACAATTGTTTCTGATAAACCATAATGATATATCTGGATGGCATTTAGCACAGTTTCCTGAAAATGCAAATGGAATGGGAGGGGGGGCAGAATACTCTGGGATGATCACTAGCATGGAGTGAAGCAGGTTCTTCAGTTGCTGGTATTGAGATAAAGAAGATAAGGCTGTAGCATGGTGTGCCCTGCAAACAGGGTTCACTTACAATCACATTGTAAATCAATTACAATTACATGGTAATTCCACTTACGGAATTGGGAAGCTTGACTGTATTGATTTAAACTCATTAACCCATTTGACATCCCTATCAATTTCCATTTTCAGTCTTGTTGCTTAGATGTTCAATATGGTATATCCTTAAGAGACAGGGAAAGGAAGGGAGAAGTTGCAACTGTGTGTACAGAATCATTACCAAATCTACTTGGAAAAATCTGCTTTGAGAATTTAACCTTCAGAATTCAAGTAAGTCTTATTAAATTGAAGAGTGAAGAGGATACTGCAGACTCACATTTCCTGCCCTGAGCTATATCATACTTCTGAGGTAAAGCTGAATTAAGAGATGCTAGATAGTACTCAGCAAATACAACTGAAGAAACTGGTGAAACAGCATCCTTAGTTGAGTATTTTCTTAGGTTTAGAAAAATCAGCACCTTGGGGAAACAGGAAATGTTCACATGAGAGAACAAAAATGAACAATAAACAGCAACAGCAATAAAAATGGCCAGTGACTGTTGACAGTGCTTCCGAGGACATTTGGTCTCATTAGCCTTTTGAGCTAAAATAAGCAGTTTTAGCACAAGGGGTTAAAAAAGGCTTTCACAGTTCATGATTTTTAGGGAGCTACTTAGTTTCAGGTTCTCAGGGAAACAAAGTGTTAATGTCCTTTTCTCAATGCTCTCTCCCTGTATTTTAATTCTAAGAAAGCAGGCATGGAAAAGTATAATCTGATACTGCTGCAAGCCACCAAGACAAATGATGGGTTGATGGGTTGGGGTCTTTGTTTATTTGTTCTTGGGCTTTTGTTTTATGAGGAGTGGGGATGGTGGTGGGGTTGTACGTGGTGGGTTTTTTTCCTATCGGATCTCCGTCCTCCTGCTACCTTCTTGCCCCATTTAGTTAACTGAGTCTTTAATGCCAGGCACAAAAGAATAGTAATATGCTTTTGTGTTACCATCAACAAAGGACAGAACCAAATGCTTCAGGAAGGACAGAGTGAGCTCACGTGTTCTTGGCAACTCATCCCTCACACAATTTAAGGAGTGCTGCTGTCTGCTGCATAACAACAAATTGCTTTGGAACAACTGGCTCTAAAGAAAGAGCCAGTGTCTGAAAGAATTTTATTGATTAAAACAATAAATTATGTAAGTACTAGCTCTACATTCAGTAGTGGAGCAATTAAAGAGCTCCCTCTCCCGTAAAAATCTACCACCTTTGGTCTATATTAAATTATTTTAATTATTTACACTATAGAGATTCATATTAATGACATAGGAGAACAAACCCTACCCCAAACTATTTGCAGGTGCCAGCTCACCTTTTTTGTGCAAAATGCCCACTTTGTTCTCCACTTGAATTATGCCTTAGATATTTAAAAAAGTTGGGTGAAGAAGCCGAGGGATTAAGACGAGCTAGAGTAGGAGAACGAGCGAGTTGACCAGAAGAACTTTTAGATTCGCCGACAGATTCGTTCAAACCATATAGTGGGGATTCCAACCAGAGCGATGGAGTCGAGGTAGCACAGAGAACAAAACAGTAAGAAAGGAAAGGAGGGAAAAAAAAATGAAATCCCTTCTCTTTTAAAGGGAGCTGGCATATGTAAACGAGACATTTCCTGTGTTTTTCACAGTTAATGCCGTAACTGTAAGAACGTGCACATTTTTTTAACCCAATCAGCAGAGTCCCAAATACACATTTACAGGCTTCAGCAAGATATTTCAGACTAAATTAAAACTTACCAAAAATGGCACTAACACCCCAATTTCTTTTTCCTTATATGTGTTTCCCCCTGATTTCTATGATAAAGTCAGGCATATGATCAAGAGTTCCAATGAATGACAAGTGAAATGCTACAGGATGAACTGAATTTAGTTCTACTTTGAAAACAATTTTTGAATTGAGGTAAACTACTCAAAAATACCCATAAAACAGGAATTGTCAAAAATCTATAATTCCCGTGATTTTGGGGAATTTAAGTATACTTGTCTCGTAAGTTTTCAATTTCCTCTGTTTCTGTACATTTGCTATGAAATGGAAGCAATAGGGATTTCTTTTGGGTTTGAGTTATGTCAGGGAACAGGCACATTCAGGCCTTACTAAAAATTACATAACTAAACCCAAACAGATACAACCAAGGAAATAAAAAATATACTTAATTTCTAGCTGCATACCTATAGTAAGATAACAACTGACTGAACAAGAAGCTACAAGCTCCAGGTCAGCTCTTGTGACGATAACAGACCATCAACAAGTCCTAAATTGCACTACAAAAACATTCTAACACTTTAGAATTAAAAAGGTTCTAAAAAGGGACAAAAAGGCAATCCAGGTTATGTTTCCTTTTGAATATTACAATTCTCTTTCTATTCACTGTCACCATCCATTTCAGGCATGTTCGTTTACTGCCCTGCCTCCTGCAGGAAAAAGTGACCTGGAACACATAGAGATTTCCTAATAATTTGTGAAAACGAGCAGTTTAGGCAGTAAAACAGAAGCCTATGGACAGAAGTGTTTCAACAGTAATTGGAAAAAGCCAGATAGAAGGATGGGAGAAAACTGCCATAAAGTTAAGAGGGGACTAGAGATGCAGAGGCCGGCCTTTGAAGCAGGACAGCTTGAAGAATATTCATATTAAGGCAAGTAGTAGTTTGTTTTTGTGAGTAAAATCTAGATAGGCTCATTGAAAAGCTAGACAGGAGCCCCACATCTACCAATAACTAGGCACTTTATGTCACTTTTGTGGGCTATTTCAAAGTTACATATGAATTCACCAACTAGTAAGGTTTTCAGATCACAGAAGCTATTGGATTTTTCTCTGTAAATAGAAAACAAGAAGTAGCATTTACTTATACTGCTCACAGATCAAAATAACAAAAATGATTGCTTGGACAAATACAACCGAATCAAGTAGTTTTGTGCCGTGTACTGTGGAACTACACATTTCACGTCTTCTCTCCCCTCTGAAGCACACAGAGCTAAAGGTGTTTTTAAAGAGAATACCTACAAACCTCCAAGGAGTGACACACTGCTGCGACACATCTCTTATCTGTTAAGAGGACATACCTGGTATGTAATTATCATCCCCAAATATGCCCTCAACAAACAAAATCATAGCCTGCTTTTAATAAGGCTTACTTTCTTTTGTGAGGAGTCTCTGTGCTCACTGAGTGATACCTCATAAGTTTCCTCTGAGAAACAGACGGTGATGTTTCGGCAGGTCCCAGAGATTCCTGGCTCTCTGTCGGTAAATGACTGAGTGTGTTTGCTCGCCTCCGAAAGCTCTGCTGAGGCAACGTAACAGACTGCTCAAGAGAGGAATCCTCTGAGTCACTGCAGAGATCACTCACTGATCCACTGGTCTTGACAGCGTTTTCTGCAGGAAGCGTAGGAAGTCTGTCTTTCTCCTTTTCACACAGTGGTGGTTCCTAGCAGTGCAAGAAATAAGGTTTTATCAATATGTGGGCTTAGAATCCATCTTTGAGATTGTAGTACCATGTCATTGTTCACATCCCACAGAGACCCGTTCAAACATGCACATTTTTATCAAGCTAGCTCAAAGAAAGATGTTTGATGCTCTATGTCTTTGTTACTCATCACTTAGGCCAACAAAGCAGAGCCTTTATTTTGCAGAGAAAATTGTGAGTAATTTTGAGAGTAATTGTATTTGATAGTATGTTGAAAACAACACAGAAGAAATAGGGTCAGAACAAAAGGGTGAGTTTGGCTAACAGTGAAAAGGGTGGCATTGCTGAATACTGTATCTTTAGCACCCCATCTAGCCACATCATATTACTCTTGTCTACCTTCAGATTCACACAAAGAACCTATAACTAGATGCCTGTTTCAATCCCAAGCCATGCATTTTTTTGTTCCTCACCTTGTGTGTTTCCTGAAGAATCAGTCATTCTTTCAAAAACATAAGCAGAAAGAGCAGACCCTTGTTTACATGAAGTCAGGAGTCTGCAGGTGAGCAGGCATTACAGCAGAATCAATAGCTGTATATCCAAGCCTGCAGAGTGTTATGCTGCCTCCAGGGAAGAAGACTGGCTTCCTCTATGCTGTCCATTTGTAGTGTTTTATACAGACTAAAAGCTTTCTAACCAGACAAACAGGAAAGTTACTGTACTTCTTGTTTTAGTTTTATGTTTCTTATGAATACAGCCATGGTATGAACTTTCAGGGCTAAAACCAGTCGGATTAGGATTGGCAGCAGGGTCATTATAGCATTTGTTTTGCGGCACACTGTTGTAAAATTCAGATGATGTTATATAATATTTTATTTCGCATATACTCGCATATTCATACAAAATGTATGTTATATACAGTACAAGGCATTTCTAATTCAATAGCACTTCTCCGGTTTACAACACAGGGAACAGAATGAAAAGCTTGAAAGTAACTTGAAACATTTCACATCTGACCATATTTCATACTTGATTAGTTGTTTCAGGGAATATTTTTTGAAGTGCCTAAATATGTACAATTATCCCAGGCTTTACTTACTTTATTTGTGCTGCTTAAGGTACTGGACACAGAGCTGTCCAAATCCACAGAACCAGAACTGTCCAGTGGACTTCTGGCTTTACTGCCCTGTAGAGATAAAGCACACCAGCAGTTAAGATGATGATATATGGGGCACACCAAAGAGATTTGGGTAGCACAGTTGGGATCTGTGATTTTCAGACAGCATCAAATTTAATTTCATGAAATGACTAAAAATACCCTTTTCCTCAAAGGGAAACAGGAGCTTCATTCACATAGTCTCTGACAACTTGAAGGATCCTGTAGAATTAAGGAATTCTCATGGGCAATGATGTGCTTTCCATGATAGGTACATAATTACATATTTCACATGTACTGTAACTACTGTTAAAGTACCTTCTGTATTAGGTACTTACAAAGATACAGAGAAATGAAAAGGATGTCTATTACAAAGGACTAACCCCGTATAAATTTAATACGCAGCAAACCATATTTTCTTGTATTATTATTTTAGTGCCTACAAATCAGAAAGCATAAATATTTCTGTATAATCTGTCAACAATATTTTTGTATCATTTGTTTGAGTAATGCTGCTGTGTAAACAAGAAAAATATCACAAAACCTAATGATGAATTCTTATGTGCTAACACAATTATGGAACTTGTATCTTCCTAACCTTAAATGGTATCATTTCTTAATGTTCTGAAGTTAAAGCTCATGTTCTCTTTGAAGTTTTATTCCAGGTAAAATATAAAATGTTGTCATTATTCACAACAGTGACTATCTCTCTTTGAAGTTCAGCCAAAACTTCTGGCTTCAGATCTGATCGAAATTAAGAATTTCCATCAAAACAGCAATGACAGTGAAAATGCAACCAATATACAGCTGGGCTTATGTGATGGCATCTTATACCAGTCAGGACAAACTGGAACAAATCAGTACAGTCCTACATTTAATGTAACAACACTGACATCGTGTTTCATATCCCGAGCACAGCCGCAGCAGGATTTTATAGGGGTGAATTCTAGAAATGCTGTCTGGGAAGTAACGAGGGGAGATATGAAACTAAAAATTATCTCTATATGTAAAATTGTAACAGGAAAACCATGTTTTTGCTATTATTTGTCTTAAGAAAATGGGTTAGATATGATGTCTGAAACAAGCTTTGAAAACCTAGTTTTGTCACTACAAGTTGCTTCTCCATGAACTGATAAATTGTCCTAGGCATTGCTTCAATGTAACTTTTTGCTGACTACAAATGACAATGTCCAATTTCTGTTCCTAAATATTTTTTCTTTGGCATTCTGTCACAACCCTTTTGTTTTAAGGGAGAAGGTCTGATTTTTTAATCCTTTGTCAAGCAGAAGTCTTTCCAAGCCTTCTACTACTTTCCTCAGACTTTTCTCATGAGGTGCAAAATGAAGTATATTTGAATGAGAAGACACTCCGTAGGTTTAAACTGTGATTAAACTTGACATCTGATTTAATTACGAACTGCTGCTGTTTACTTTAAACAGCTAATTTCAGCAATCTGTTCATGATAAACATTTTCACAGAATCACAGAATTAACTAGGTTGGAAAAGAACCACTATCCCATAGAAGCTCAAGTTTTTTCCACTAATCAGTATTTCCAGACACTGTCTACAGAGAATTTTACCAGATGTAATATTGCATAAATGCCTTCATGTTCTTAGTTCCCATTTTTTACATTCTTCACCTTCAAATAATCTACAGCATTTAAAAGTTCAAATATCTCACTATTCATCAGTTCTATGCCACTAATAAACACATCTCATTAGAAATGCTTAGTCAGTTCCTCCATACTTTCCTCCTACGTAAAGAGGAGTGAACAATTTTAATTACTGTTTTAGTTTTCTAAATCCAAAAGAGAAATCAAACAATTGTTGCTTTTCGTAAGTCCTCATGCTCAATTTCATATTAATTTTTTGAAATGCCTACACATACACACTTTTTTCATCTAGGAATCAGTTCACTTCATCCAGGACTTGGTATTCTCTCTACCAAAGCCCTGCTTTTTTTGTCATCTAAAATGTACACTCAAATGTTTTTGTCACTGTGACTTTAATAACCTTTGGGCTACAGCCTGGAATGATAACAATTAAGACTTTTCTATCACTCAAATAAACAAAGCAATGACATTATGTTCAAAGACAATAAACATGAAGATACTTACACGTGATAAAATACTCTCAAAAGATTCCGTAAGAGATCTTTTTGCTTTGTTCTTTAACATATCTAATCTGAATCTCGGAGCACTGCTGGACACTTCATTTACAGCATTCTCAGCCAGAGGTTGTGAAGCCTGCAAGTTTTTAAAAACAGAAATGCAAAATACTCAACAGCATGGAGAAATCTCAGTGAACAGTCTGAAGACTACTGTAACCTGAATCAGTACTTTTCCTGGTGTCCTCTGCTATTCATGCCTTTTTCTCTAGTGATACCAGTACTGAAGTTTAACAAACTATCCTAAAATAAGAACAGGAAATCTCTTAAAAGAAATGTGTTGAGTGAACTAGCATTCTTCAGAAGAATTGCCATTTTGATAGGGATTTATGGCTCTGTTGACAAATTTTCTTTAATGCCAATGTAGAATTGTACGAATTCTAAATGTTTAAGTGTAGCAGATTAGATTTCTGATGGATTTCCTTCTCTTCAACTAAGAAATTAATCAAAATCTCATCATTAACAGGAACTCCCAACTTTCTCCATTGTAGTAAAATGGGTCATTCTAAGGGCCAGGAAAATGTGTAACAATCTAACTCTTCTATATATTTCACCAGTAGAAACATTTCCACCGTAAAGCTAACAGTTAATTGAGAATTTTGCTTCTTAAATAAATATTTCAGTCCATTTTTAGTGCTGGTGAAGATTAATGTAGCAAACAGGAAAATTATATTATGATGCAAATATTACCATCCAAGCCCAACACCTGCAGTAGAAACCAGAGCCCAGTTTTCAGTGCTATTTTGGGGGTTTCATCTTGAAGCTGACAGGCACCGTAGCCCTCCCTACTTGTCCCTAAATTCAGAGATCTGAATGATTGATCTGTGCAATTATTAGCACATGGGCAGCTGAATGGCATATTATAACCACCACCAAATTGTCCTGTCTAGGTATAATTTTAAAGCATCCTATTTCCAGTATGCCAAAGTTACAGGCTCATGTATTTGCTTTTTGCTTTCTGTCATGGTTATGCCAGGACAAGGTTAATTTTTGCAGTAGCTGGGAGGGGGCATGGCCAGGACCTGAAGGGTATTTTATACCATCTGTCATTGCTGGAGGTAGGGGGAAAAGGTCCCTCTTCCAGGGAGAATGGGCCCCTTCCAGTCGGAAAAATGTTTCAGGAGGGAGCCTTCCAGTACTGTCTGTTATTGGGGGGGTGGATTCTGTGTGAATAATTTCTTTGCTTGTACCCTCTGTGACTAGTATTGTTGCTGTTACTGGTCATTTTCTTACCTCATTGCTATTTCCAGTAAATTGTTCTTATCTCAACATGTGATCTTTGCCTTTTGTGCCTCCAATTGCCCTCTCCATCCCACCGAAGCAGGTGTCTGGATTGGAGAGTCTTGGTGGGGACACTGCATGGGGAGTACTATTCCTAAACCCCGACACCCTCCCTCATTCTCCAAGTGTAAATCAGATACTGCTTGCTATTACATTCTTATGAAAAGACACTTATTTTGAAGTGTTTTTGTTAAACAAGATCCATGTACTAGTATCACATTTCATCTTTTTTTCTCCCCTGATTTAAATATATTTAAAAAAAAGGGTTTGAAAAGCATGGAAATGAATATGCGGAACAGAAGGGAACAGGGACATCAGGGTGCCACTGCTTAATGACTGCTGAGACAAATAACAGAGTATGTGTTCAAAGGTATCTGCTATTACACAGGTCTGGAGATAAATTATCAGAGTAAATATAAAATGTTATGCTGAGACAAATGATAGACTGAGGGGAAGTCAGCTCTCTTCTTAGAACACTGGCATCTTTGCAAGTGTCAGATTAACCAATTTGGTTTCAGGAACTGAGCAAACAGATTGCAGCAGGCCTTATAAATTTTCAAATCACTGAAGACATACTAAGATCTTATCTTGCTTTATATATCCCTATTTCCAAGCTATTTGTGACTGACAACTATTTGATTATCAGCTAGCATTACACCAAATAAAAATATTTCAGGTATAATTATAGACGACCTCAGGCAATGTTTCTTCTTCTTATGCCAGAACAGAAATGCTTTTTTCTTAAAAGCATATTTCTGGTGGGATGCCCAAGACAATAAATCAGAGAATGAAATATGCAATTTTCTTTCTGTTCACTCAGGGAAGTCAATAATTAGCTACTAAGCCATAAAAGGAGAAGAGATTAACAAAGAGAAAATACAGTAAATGAAGATTTGCTGCTACTTTCCTTATTTCTTCATGGGTCTAATTACCCTCCATATATTCATTTGCTAGTTTATATCACAAACAGCTGACAGCAGTCATCACAACGGAATTACCAACCAAGAGTAGAGGGACAGTAAAGACTTTTAAAAGGGTCTAAATAATTGAAACTGAAAGTTTCCAGAGAATGGATGGAATCCTTTTTTAAATACTAACCTCCTTGACTTGTCTCAAGGTAGCTACTCACAAACGAAGGCATCCAAAATCACTAATCCCTTTGGAAAAACCTTAACTGTGCTGTATAAATAGCCAGTTAAACAGCACTGATGGAATCTGATGGAGAATAAAAGGTAGCTCATCTCTTTGGACATGGATGAGAGTCTCTGCTGCTGTTTCTGTAGCAATCTTCCTCATCTTAAGGCCACTTCAAATGGTCGTTTGCATGTAAGAAGTAACTTTCAGTCTTGAGTAAACGGAACAGGCTTTATCAATGATCAAATCCAATGTGTTGTCATTACACTGACTCAACACTGACAGTGGGATGACGAATGCCACAGATCAGCTGAGAGCAATCACAAATTCATTATACATTCTCTCACATGTATTGAATTTTCATTGCAGTGAGAACAAATAAACAAATTAGTAGTCTGCCTTGTTTGCACCTCTGTCTCCTAGGCCTGAAATCAGACTGTACCAGGGACCTCAAAATCTGAGATATCTGTTTTGGTGCATGACAATAGTCTATGAATCATAAAAAACCACAGTATTTACTATTACTTACACACTGAAGTTTCAAATTGCCAGTGATGGAAATTTGCCTTTGGAAAGATAAAAAAATCAAAAGGAAAATTTTTTCCTGGCTTCTCCTTACATGAACTAAAACTGAATGATTACTTACCTGTTTTGCTTCTCCAACATGAACATGGTCCTTCTGTTTTTCTTCATACATGTTTCTCAAAACAGAGATAACCAGCTCATTCTCCTTTTGTTCATTTCTTGGTCTTAATTTCTGTCATTGAAAACACCACAAGCACAATAACTAGACATTTGTGTAACAGTTAGCAAATATTTACTCCTTTCATTTGTCACTGTAATAAATCATCAACGTAGGAACAAGTTTAGTTTGTTAATGCTACTACTCCAGTCCACCAGAGGACACCACTGTCCCAGGCAAAGCACCAATACAGACAGAGAAACACTCGACCTCACTTCATACATGACAGAATTTACAAGAAAGACGAAGGACAACAGTACAGCTGTCAAAGTGCCACAAGCAAATAAAAGCTTTAAAAATATTTTTGCCAATTTTCTTTTGATATAAAGAAAACTGAACCACTGTAGTTCTGAGTTTGTAGCACACACGGAGTACTGTCCTAGAGATAGGATTCACAACACTTCTAGAAATCCTTCATACTGGACATCTAGTTTTTAGGAAATGACATAGGTCTTTTATAAATTAGTGCAAAAGGTGAACATATGTGTCTGTGCTGCATTTTATTTAAATGTGAATTATTATGAGAGAAGATTTCAAAACAATTTATTGAAGAATTTAATCCCAGAAACCTAACTTTTGAAAAACATACACTGTTTTAAGCCTATTGATATAATGCAGAGGATACAGTATGAATTAGTTAATGTCAAGGTAGCACATTAGATTACTAAAAGTACCACAGGCAGATAGTTACCTAAAAATGCAAATCATGGTAACAATACATGGATCTGCAAGAATGCAACAGTCCAGGCTGTCCAACTGGGAAAGTTTGCTGAGAAAGATGGGCAGGAGATCTGTACTTTACCCTTGGTTTTAGCTAGTTAATCGTTTGCAGACCCTCACCAGAAGCAATTAACAGTTTCCTGTGACTACTAGAAGCTTTAGATTGTGTGCAGAACACTAAAAGGCACCAGTGCTGCTAGCTGCTGTATGCTAAGAAAGCACTTAGCTCATGGAATTGGTCCCACACAGTAACTTCCAAATTTGGTATTGTGTGATAAACTGCCACATGGAAACACACAAAGAGACTGAAATGACTCAAGAGAGGAAGGAAACATTACTTTTTAAAAAGTCTGAAATTTCTTAGTCTTCAACAATGTGTCAATCCCAGTGACATTTCCTACAATGCACATCATCTCTTTAAAATCCAGCTATGCTTTCCTCTGTTCTAAAATAGATTTAATCAAGAAGATAGAAAGTTTAACTTCTTTAGTTAGTTTGACAAGAATTAAAATCTAGGATAAATTTTAGGCAAGAAATTTTCTGATCTGGGAATGTTACAGTAATTTGTTTTAGTCAAAGTAACAGTCTGAATGCCCTCATAGCACAAGTTACTGCCTTCACCCACAAAAAATGTGTTCAGTTTTACTCAGTCAGAAGGCAACATCCTCATGGAAAGCAAGGAGTATCAGGGGAAGAAAAATGAATAAAAGTCATTTTCATCAAAAGATAAGTTTTTAACAGCTCTAGAAAAACAATGCTATTGAAATTAAAGCACAAGCTGGTTAACAGTCTATTAAACAAAAATAATGAATGATTCACAAAAAATGAAAATAACTTCTGTGCTTCGCAGAGATGTTAGCAAAAACCACCAATTGCTTTAAAATCTTGTAGGAAACAAAGCTTACCTGAACCTCTTCAAAAACAGAGGCCTGCTCCTGGTTATTTAGTGTGGTTAGATGCTTTTGTAGTTCTAGTTTAGTCTTAGAAGGGTGCAACCCTACCAAGAGGAACAAAAAAGAACAAATTACAGGGTCAATTTTTTCAGAATTAATCAATCACATATATATGCCCACAATTTAAGCCAAAGCTTGTCAATTATTTGAGCTGACCCATTCCATGATTTCATAACAGGGCATTAGAGAGTACTCTACATTAATTTAAAGCTACTACTAAACTCATGTCTTTAAAACATAGGGACATGAACTCTGCAATGAGGAGATTTACTGAGCACAGACCAGGATTATACTCTTAGCTGAAGATTCCATTATCACACAAGATAAAATAAACCCACAATCTACTGCATTTTAGCAGACTGCTTCATTGATGCTTTATGCAGTGCAGCTTGGATTTTGTTTACGGTATAAATATAATTCCCTTTCACTTTCTCCAGTTTCTATGCTGTGGTCCCTTCTGCAAATGAGTAAATTTATTGCATGTTAATGAAGTTCTTGCTTTGCCTCTTGGTGAAAACATTTTTAACAGTCTAAAGCAGACTACCCTTTCATTCAGGTTATTTTTTCTGTTCTCATCCTGGATTAAATTCCTTTCCTCTATTTTCTGCAGAAAACCAGCAAACCATCAACAGTATTGTGCACTTCAGTTTCTGATCATGAAATATCTCCCTCAAAAGCAGACGACACGATTAATCACATGGCATGATTGAAGGCATTAAGGATCATTTGCCTTTAAGAAACTTCCCAAAAATCACAGCTAGCTGAATACCAAAATAGAGTGAAAGTAGTTTTGAAAGTTCTCCAGTTTCATCAAATTAATACTAGACAGGTTTTATTCCAACAAGCCACTGTCATGTGATCTGACAAGCTGCTGTTGCCCTTTATTCACCCCAAACATCACTTAAATGAACAAAATCTAACTGCAAAATTTGCTGAATGTAAAGAGGTTTTTTATGTCTTGAACTTCTGTTCTGGGTGACAACTACAATTCTAATTTTTGCATTTTCATGAAGGAGCATAGATCAACACCACAAACTGGCATACTGTTTAGTTCCTGCTTAGTGATAGCATAATGCCAGTTTCTGAGTGGATTCAATAGGTCACAGCTATTGCAGCATCTATCCTTCAGAGGTTCCTCATCTACGATGTTCTGCACTCTATATGGCTAATAGAGCCAAACAAGCTGCAACCCACTAATGTTTATTCTTGCAAATAGTTTCCAAAAGTTCAACTAAAACACAACAAAGAAGCTTCACTCTCGTTAGGAAATTCTTATTACTTTACGGAAAACCTGACACTACAGTCCTCTAAATAAAAGTACTGGCTTTCAACTTTCCACCCCAAGTCCCAAGCTCTTTTTAAGCATTAATTTCCTTAGGACTTTACATACAAGACTGTCCTCCAATGAAACTGTTGGAAAAAATATTCAACCAGAAAGTTCTTTAAATCTCACCTTCTATCTTTTCACAGAGTTTATGCAAACTTTGCATAGGACACCCTTCACAGAGCTGGGGCTGTGCCTTGGAAGTTTGTTGCACAGCAGCCACAGTGAAAGCCTGTTTCAATGTCATCATGATTTCATCAACCTGAAAAGAATGGCATGCAAAAGAACAGAATTTCACTCTTCCACTGAGCTTCTGTTTTCCTTAACACAAACAAAACAGTCTTTTAGAATGATACTGCCCCTTGCCTGGCAATGTGCTTATGATTAAAAGGACAAGCTGGTCTCATGTCATTTCTGTGCACAAACACACAAGCAAGATAAAACTCATCATGAACTCATGTCTCTTCCAGGCCACCCAATTTTATTACTGTGGTCTAATAAAAGATCCTACCCTCTATCAAACCCTTTTTTGTCTATGATATAAAAGCTTACTGCAGTTGCGATGCACTGGTCTTACCTAGAGCACGGGACCGTAGTCCTGATTTTCAGAGCAGGTGCCCTATGAGAAAACACTCCCCCAAAAAGAGGCATAAGGTCTAACGTAGTTTGTGAAATGAAAGGAAGATGTATTTGATTTTAAAGAGGATTTTAACTTATAACCTCAAAACAAATGAAAAGGTCTTTTGCAGACTGCTATGTTAACTACATTTTTGAAATACTTGTATTTCCGAGTGGAATAGGATTTGAAGACATTCAGCAAAATACAGAGCATGGAGTAATAGAAGACTTTTAGTGCCTAATATTCTATTTGGCTATTCTTTTCTTTCACTTACCAGTGCTTCATCTGTACACTGAAACACATAGCAAACAAAGTGGAAGCCTCCATTTTCTGAAGACTCTCTGCAGATGAACCCAAAGTGATCCACATGTCTAATTCCCTAACAAAGAAAAAACAGCAATGAAGCAGTCATATCTACTTTCAGTGTTTTGTACCTGTATTTCTTTCAGGAAGAAAAGAACAAAACAGCATTACATATAGGTTTATCTCTGTTACAGCTACATTAAAGACATCTGGCCATTAAAATTCCGTCCTGTTATAGAACCTATTACCTCTGATCATGGAATATTATGAATCTTCTGAATTTCAATTAAGTCAGACATTGTTTGGTTTTTTGTTTTGTTTTTAATGGATGAAGTATAAAAGATCCATATAACAGACCCAGAGACTAATAAATTCTATTCAAAATGTATTTTACTCTGACATTTTCAGAATATGTGCCTGTATGTTTAGTGATGAAAGCTACTGTCAACAAAACCAAAGTAATTTATGCAAAACAAAACCCACAAAACAATCCAAAAAAAGTCAGAGGCAGAAGGACACAGAAGCAAACTCTGTGGCACAAGGAACATGGATTAATAGTGAATGAGGAGTCTCTGAAACATGCTTGGCCTTAGTGCATCACATATACCACCTCTACATGGCAGAAGACTGTACTGGTTTAAACGCATGCAACTTATATACTTGAAAATAACGTATTTTTAAAGTATTTTTCAGATTACTCTTACACACAATTCTTCTCCTTTCATTCTCACTTCTTGAAAAATATGGCTCAGAGATCCCAAGATTTGAGTAATGGTGAATCATGCTCACTGCAATCTCAAACAAGAGTGTATTCCTGACCAGTGTGCTCCTTCTAGCTAATATTATTCATCCACTGCATAGAGAAATGAGTCTTTATCTCAGAAATCACAATGCAAAGCACGAAAGAAGAATGATGGTTTTATAAAATTACTGATTAATTAGCAACTTTTCAATAGCAATCACTGAAACTGATGTTGAGAGCATGAGCATTCACAAGTAGAGAATATTTAAACAATAAAAGAAGAGAAAAAGAATACACTACAATCTTACCTGAGAACAAAAAGATATTTCTTTAAAGCTTTTCTCAATTGCGACTTTTTTTGTGTCAGGACTGATTAGGTAAACTTCAGACTGGCCAATCTAAAAAGAGCAAAATAAATTGCAAGGTCTAACAAGTAACATTACACTTCCTTTTGTCCCACTATAAAAATGTTTCCTGAATATAGACTTCAAATTTCTTTTCTACCTGTATATTTATACCAATTGGCATATTACTACCAGAAAGAATACTGAAGCAACACTGATTTGGCATTGAGAGCTCTGCACATTATGGCACTGAGGTTTAACGAGACAAGAGACTGAAAATAATGTTTAAATAGATGAGAGCAATGTTGTATCACAAATAACCTATTTTGAACTGAGAGAAATAAACTCACACTCCCTTTTCTTATTTTCTGCAGTCTTGGAATGTACCACACTCACAGAAGCTACTTAACGAGATTGTTCTAAAATTTAAATCCAAGTGTGTGCCTCTTCCCGTACTCCACCTAATCATTTTTTAGAGTTTTATTTATTTATTTAAGGCACATGTAACATTTAATTTAAAGCCTGTAACTCAAAAACGACACAAATGAATTTATTGGAGTATATTTTCTAATGTAATTTAATCTGTAGGCCATTTGTACAGTCAAAAGATGATGCTAAGTATTGATGGGCAAATGGCATTTTTAAGGTGAAACTCTTGTTTTCATTTTTTCAGCTTCTGGCAACATCTTTGTAAGATAGTAACAGAAAAATTTAAATTCCTCATATTTTCTAGCATATCAGAGACTGCTAAAAACAAGTATCATATCAGATTTTAGGAAGGCAGGTGGAATTTGTATCCACTCATGAGCATGACTGAGAGAAACCTGCTTCAATCACTACCAACTCCCAAAAGATGCATATAAAAACATGAGCAGCACCCATATAAGTGTACTTTCTTAAGAAAGGGGTAAGGGACAAATCTTGTGTGTGAACAGATCAAGTCAGATGTGCCACCTCTCTATGCCTAAAAATGGTCCTGTGCATTCACCTTCCACCTCTTCTTTCACTTCAACCAGTCACAATGGTTTTCCCCAGGTGCCTGCTGGTTTCCTTGTATTGTTCCTGGGGCTGTCTTTGCATGTGTTCATGGGGCTATACTCAGCTGCCTCCTGATTGCTGCTGCCTTCCCCTCCCTGCCGCAAGAGGCTCCTTTTTATAGCTCAGTCCCACATAATTCTTTCACACTTGGTCCCTGGGCAGTAGCAATCATTCAAAGTCAACTGAACAAGGGGAAAAAATCCAAACCAATGAACCTCTTCCCCCTCCACCCCAACATACAGCTAGAAGAAAAACCTAAAAATATCTCCTCCTCCCTGCCAGATCCTAAGAAACTGGCTAGGAAAGCAGTTTTTCAGGAAAATGCATGAAAATCAGGACTGTTTGAATCAGGTGAGGAGAGCTGGTAGATAACTAATCTGAATATTTTTCACACCTCATCAACCAATCTTTGCTTCAGTCCTAGGGGAAATCCAAGTAGCTAAGAACATACCAACCATTTTTTTTCCCCTCTGGATATTAAGTTACTTGTAAGCGTTTCATATGTAGCCAGACACAAACTGATGAGACAGAGCACGCTGCCTGCATTCCCTTACTCAGAACCTGCTGAACACCGGGGACAGGAAACCAACAAACTCAGCTCTGCCATGAGCTGCTGCTTGTGGACACCGAAGGCACAAACTAGAGTTACTTCACTTCCTTATATTCAGCTGAATTTAGGTTGGCTGAATAGGAAAAGAATACAGCTGTACATACTAAACTAAACAATATTTTTCCCAGGCAAAAAGCAACCCAAAACACAAAGCCAGATCAGCAAAGCCGCACAATTTGGAAATGTGCCTGCCAGGAGGTGACTGATGTTATATTCAGGCTGAAGCTGCAGGTGTCTTTGAGAACTGATACATCTATTTAATACAAATTAAAAATGCACTCACTGGAGTAAGAGGATCTGGACGTACCTAGCCCAACTATAATTTCTCCATTTCTAAAATATGTGCCATGAATTAATAATGGAGTCATGATTTATTTAAAATTAGGCATTATTATTACAAAGGGTACCTATATTTTCTATGTGAAATGCATGCTCAGGGGAAGAAGGTGGCTTTCTTTTTACTAGGGAAGAAACATCTCTACATCTTTTTCCACTCTCTGTCTGATGTCAGTCTGCCACAACCAAACAGAAGCTTTAATTCAGGTATAGCTAACTACAACATTTACTGCATGCAATTTTTTACAGACATAACACAGTGGCAATCCTTCTTAAGGATTCTCTTTCCCTGCTTCAAAAAGCCTGCTGTAATTGCACACACTGCACTCCATTACTGGCCTTAAGAATGCCCAACTCCAAGAGCAGCTGACATATCCAAGATGACCTTAGGAGAGTCAGCCTTTGCAGTATCAGCTCCAGGTTTGCATTATGCTCAGAAGATACAAGCTATGTAAAAGCTGTTACATAGCTTATCTATTGTGAGGATTGCAAGAGGAACAAATACCACATTCCTTACTTGCTTCTCAGTTCTTGGAAAGTAGTTTTGCTGCTCACCTATTAAGGCAAAGGCATTGCCAGCCACACCAAAGCAGGGCAGGAGTGGAGGCACGTGTGGAGTACCATAAGAAGCTATTACGCTACTACTCCATCATTACACAGACATGTTGGCAGCAGCAGCACCTTCATCAATTACACTGTTAATCATGGGGCAAAGTCTACTAGCTCTCTGTCATGGTTTGGTCCTTCTGCTCTAGTTACAGGTAATTCATTCACCTGGAAATTTTTGTCTGCTGTTACTAGTTAGTGTAAGTATACATACCATTCTGCAATTGCACAACTACCTACTGACTTGCAGTAACTTTCTAAAAGCTTTCTTTAGAAGCCCAGTGTTTCAGGTAGTACTGTTTTAAACTATTTAATATAAACTTATTTTGAATATGGAAACCAATTTGCACTAACAAGTAATGCTCTCCAGAGAAATAGGCGAGTTTCAGTTAAGCTTTGGTAATTGCAATTAAGTTATCAAAGAAGTAACTGCCATCTGTCAGAACATCTGCTTTGGTGTTTTCCACTCCAAACTCCAAGATGTGAAAACGCCACCAGAAGCTGCAAATCTTGCTTTACCGTAAACAACATAGTCCGGTTTTCTGCAATGTCAGTTGGCTGCACAACACTGTGTCCATAGATGAGTTGACTTTTTAGGTTCAGTGAAATTGCATCTTCTTCAAAAGACCTGACAAAGCTGTTACTCCTAAGGCTTCCCTCTTGGAAATCCTTCTTAAAAGCAAAGGAACGAAGTCCAGGCTGAGAAAAAGATTTCCTAATTGGCCTTTTTTCCTCCTCTTCACTGACTAAGGGCTGGAATACAGACCGAAATTTGCTGCTGAAAGAGAAGCCTCCAAAGTTATTGGAAGTTTCATGTTGCTGGGATGATGAGTTGAAATCTGAATTTTTTGTACAACTTGCACGATTAAATTTCTCAATGCATTCATCTATGAGTGCTGGAGGTGCATTTTTATGTGCTACTGTTACCCGTCCACAGAACAGCACCTCAAACTTTTTGGCAAAAAGGTCTTCAACATCTGAGAGATTACTCTGAAACTCTTCTTGACGGGCAATTTTTCCAGCTTGTCGAATAGAGCTTATAATCTCAGGCACCTATAGGTGGGGAAAAAAATACACATTAGCATCCGGTGCTTTATGACAAACAAATTGCAAAATTAAGAGGCTCCCTTGTTGTGATTTTCCTGGAATGGACACTTTGATTCAGTTTCAAAAATAAAAGACCAGTTGAAGTGATCTTGTATTTATTCAAGAGACACATTATAGCAGTTAAATACTAAGAGGAATTTCTGATTTATCTCCTTGCTAGGAGTTCACCATCACCAACACTTTGTCAAAAGAGCTTTGTCCCTTGATACGCTCATCATCTTCAGTAAAACATTTGCCCCTGAAGCAACCAGTATAACATGACAAATTCCATCTCAAAATGAAAGACAGAAGTACTTCAGAAAGCATATGAGAAGCCATGGACTAATTAACTGGTAAAGTTATTTTTTAATCTCTGTTATTTTTCACTTCCTTCTCTTACTCAAACACTCATGTCACGTAGGTTAACGAGTCTCTTTCAAATTTGCTTTCCCCTTCATAATAGCATATTACACTGTTATGGCAGTTTGGTGGGTTTTTAAAAAAAATGTAAATAGCTGTATTTTTTAATAACTATATTCATTATTTTAAATGTTCATTTTTATTCTAAACGAGTGTCCTAAGTGACACTCTTAAGTAATACTACCTCACATACAGTATGACTTGCAGGGCATCTCCATGAGACAGCAATCTGCTACAGGTCACAGATGTTGTAATTAGAACCCAAACTGCCATGTGACACAATTGTGGTGACAGTAAACGGTCTCAGTTGCTGATATGGTTAGAAGGTAGTGATATGCATATGCTGTCTGCTAAGCTGCTGCGAGGCCAAGGCCTAGTTACATCACACTGCTTTGCTTGAGCCAGGAGATTAAGGTTCTTCTGCAGTCTGTGCTGCTCCTGCTGTAACGAAATATGTGAGGCCACCATCTATATCTATGATTACAACTGCTAATTCTGCCAGCTGTTTTATTTACCCAGGTTACTTTGAGAAAAATCCATTCAAAGTTTGCTAATTCCCTGACAAAACAAATTTCCCCTGTCAAGCATCAACTGGAACTTTCTTTACTTACAAGTATTTGATTGCATATAGTACAGGATGAAGTCCAGGCGCAGCAGACTAAAACAGCAGCCCAGATGAACCATCTCCCTGATGAGAAAAGGCATCCCTAAACCTAGACAATATTTTGGAGACCTGGACTCTGGTTTTTCTCAGACATTTTTATGGTTATCTATTGCTTAATCATAATGCAGTAATGTCATAAACCAACTGACAAAACAACAAAGGACTTAGAGGGAAAAAAAATTGACCACTGAAAACTGAATTAATATTCTGGGTGCTCATAAAGACCTCAGTAGGATTCCTTTTATAGACAAGGAAACAAAGATAAAGATATGGATAGGTAGGTAGATAAGTAGATAGATAGATAGATAGATAGGCACACACATAACTAGTGGATTTAAAGCAGTAAGGTACATATTACAAAACAAACAAGGAGCTCGAGAAGCATTACTTCACCCTTCAGTGCAAGGCATGAGTCATCAGCTAATCATTCAGCAAAGACAATAGGGAAGAATGGTCAGGAATTCATAAGTCCATTCTCTGATATGTCACAAACCAGTTGGGAAGCCTTGGGCTCAGGCAGCTTTGTGCCTAACTTCTTAATCGTATACAAGAAGAACATTAAGGATCTAACAAATCTTTAGTACCTCAAACAATATGCATTTGCTCTACAGTGAGCTTAAGGTCTACCTCAGTTTTATTTACCCAATAATCCTTCAAAGGAACAATTGTTAGTGGCATAACATATCAGAATGACAGTAAAACATAAAACTTCATTCTACCCATGTTTGAAGCTGCAACTGCTTTAGCAATTTTTAATAAACATGTTTTACTCTTGTGAGAGTGTCTGCACTCACCAGCCACAGGCAATTTTACTACTGAGTTGCCCAGGATACATGCAGAGACCAGCAATCCCAACTCCGCTTTTGCTGAGGCTGCAGAGGCAACAGCAAAGGACTGAGACATTTTCTGAACTCTGCTTACTTTGGTAAAGCTAGGAACATCAGCTTTCACCCAGGCAAAGAGGGCCACTATCTCAACACAGTTAAGCTCCCCCAGCAACACACATGTCAATGCCTATAAGCACAGTTTCCAGTAGTGCAGGTGCTGCAAGGGTTGCATCTGAGCTAAAGCCCTGACAAGGCATTAGGGATCCAGCACATACATGCAGTTACTGAATTTAACTTCTTCAATGTTTTCTGTTATCAAACACCTTGGACATTGACAAAATAGCTATTCAACAGTGGCTATACTTTATATACAGGCAGTGGTTAGGGAAAGACACTACACCACACAGAAGGACTCTGCAGTAGTTAATAAACTTGTGTCTGAGGAGACCCAGCAGGCCTGTTGATGAAAAATCAAGAGGAGTATTTATTTATTTATTTTCACACATGCTAGGGTTTGAATCATGTCATTGATAAGTAACAGCTGGCTTCCGTGCTACACTTACTGAAAAACACTGACTCTTCTGTTCTCACTTACAGACCTAAAAAAATTTGCAGCCTGCTAATAAAATTTTATTACTTCTGATTAGGCAAATGATGCAGCACCAGAAGCAGCAAATCACCACCTCACGTTCCTGTGATGCTTACGTATGTTAAACATTTATCTATTTTCATTAGTAAAGACAAGATCCATGATGAATGAAAAAAAAACCCAAAATACTTATTTCCCTGGAACTGCTCTTTGCCTGATCAAGATGTGTGCTCTTTTTATCTACCTGTACCACTCCAGACTTTTTATGCAAGTATTGAAAATGAACAATCCACTTGCCCTCTGTATCCTCTGACACTGGCTCTCCAAGTAAACAGACCTGGATGCTGAGTATATAAAAATGAAGTAAACAGTAGTTATAAATAAATATATTATAATTATTTCAGGTTATTAGAATGAAGATGAAGCCAGAAGTTTATTAACCACAGCTGGAACATTTCCAGATTAAGCAGCATGCCACTGGGTGATCAGTAACCACATCTCTTGCAAACTTCCCAAAATTAATTAAGATGTAAACAGAATCAGGTTTTATAGCTCTTCAATTTGTATCAAAAAGCAGCAAGGATGAAGTTGCTCCTGAATTAAGTTAATGTTGCTTGGAGTCTTTTAAAGCTTGTGGGCTCTTTCTGAACATAAGAAAGAAATCTTTTTTTTATTACAAAGGTGGCCACAAGCTGGCATGGATTACCCAGAGAGGTTGCAGAGTCTCCATCCTTGTAGATATGAAACTCTGACTGGACATGGGCTGAGCAGCCTGCTCTAGGTGATCCTGCTTTGAGCAGCAGGCTGAACAAGACGACCTCCTGAGGTGCCACCCTATGTCACCTTCGTGATACAGGTACCAACTGCTTTTATACATACCTATTGGTAATTGTGCCTACTGATCTGAACTTGCTAAGACAGTGGGGGAAGACTGTTGCACACAGGTATGATTTCTTCCTGCCATGCAAATTCTCTTTTCTAGCATACTTCTATTCTTAAGTGTTTTCTGACTTGTTTCTTAATATAAACATGTAATTAGTGGATAAAGATTGTTTCTGTAATCAGAAAAACCACTACTGCTGACCTAAAAATATTTCCCTAAACCCACAAAACTAAGTATAGAACATCAGTGTAAGCAACAATGAAACTTTACCAAACACAGAGCATTACCTTCTTATTACTTGAAGCCAAACAAGCCTGCTGAACAGAAGACACAACTGAAATGTACTAGGGAAAAGGTTTGTGATTGGAGTGTCTGAATTAGATACAGAGAAAAGATCATGTATCTATAACCATTAAAAATAACACTGGACTTTTGGGTTTTTTTGAAGCATACCACATTATTTCTGCTATCATGAGAATGTTTACTTTGCAGGGACAAAGCAGGGAACTGAAATGCTGAGTATTCTTGTGGCCTGACTCATGGGTATTCAAGCAAAATACAAACCAACACCTAGGACTTCCTAGTGCATGTTACTCATTTACAAGACAAATAACTACAGCTTCTATGCCATGCACCAAATCATGACAAAAGGCAGTAATTTTTAAGCATGCATGGGTTTGCTGCATCTGAAGGGCAAAGAACAGCTCTTTCCCCTCACATAATTTGCAGCTGCATTTTTACCCCTTGAAACTAGCAGTCACCCTGTAAGTTTACATACAAGCATGTAAGAGGTCAAGGTCTTTATCCTGTCAATAGTATTAAGAAAGAGTTAGGAACTATTTTAATGAAAAGAGCCCAGTAACAGCTGAATGCAACAGCTGACTTTTGGTAAGTAAGACCAGACTAAAAAAATATTCCTCTTTTCTTTTATACATAGTAGATAAGAAAGCAAAATGTGCCACATAAAAAGGACTGCTAACACATCAGCTGGGAGGACTAGGTGAAAAAAGTGGAATAATTTATTATTCTAGATGTTATGTAGTGTTTATACCTGCAGTATAAATCTACCAGTTTACACCTACCCGTCTCTGCATTAAGGCTTCAGGTCAGTGAAAGGCTCAAGCACTGGCTTAACGATTTCAAGGACATAGGTAGTTTTGTTTAACCCAAGACAGACCTGTGCTAACAGGAATTGGTCTTATGCAACAGAGTCCAGAAATTTCTGGAGACTGAAAAACATTAGGGTCAGATTCTTAGGCTGAACCTCAGAAGGCCTCACACCACCCCAGCTAGAACAAAGCCTCAAAAATCTTTCACAAAGCTCTTGAAACAAGTAGATGTTTTGATTGAATTTTGCTAGCTTACTCAAGTGTGAGAGGACATTTGAATTATTTTAAAGTGCTTTTACTTGCTTTTTTTTTCTGATCAATAGAGCAAGCTCAATAAAATGTGTCAAGAAGTCTAATACTGTTTGCTGTTAGTATCTTTCCATCTTTATTTTAGTAGAGAGTACTGCTACAGAAAAGACAGGGTACCCAGCTTTTTAATCATGGGAGAAGCTATACAGTTGTATCAGGACACATAGCAATATTTTTGTCACCCAGAAGGTATTACAATCATGGAATATTTTGTAAGAGTAGTAGAATGAAGACATTAAAATAATTTTTTAAACATACACCACACTTATAAAGATAATACAGCACAGTATTTACTTGCATTTTTTAAAAAGACTGCATAAAAGTTTTTAGTTCAGTAGTTTGATATGTAATAAAAAGCAGTTGGTCTGTTTCCTGCATGCTGCTAGCAAAATAGCTGTGCAGAAATCAATGCAGATCAGCATTTCCTGTCCTTACCACTCCTTAACCCACAGTAGCGGTCAACTGACTTCTTGAACACTTTTTTCCACCCATAGGATTTAAAGTTTGGCATTTTTAAACCTAAAGCATTTTAATTAATATCTTTCACAGGTACTCTTTTTTCTTTTAAATTGCGGTACTGCACAATTTCTCCTTTCAAAATCACAGAATAATTTAATTTGGAAGTGACCTCTGACAGTGCAGTCTCCCACATAAAGCAAGGCAAAAACTTCAAACTTTGATGAGATGCTGGGGGTCACATCCAGCTAAGTTCCAAGTAGGAATACTAAGACAGAATTTCCTTACTTTCTGGCATTAGCAGAAATTCAAGGTAGACAAGAGTTATACACTTTTGCAGTTGATTTCTATTTCAGTGAAAGGCCTTTTGTATCAGGTCTTATATCAAGTGTCTTCACAGGGCTTTTTTTCTTCTGTTGTCTTGCTTAGAGACTAGTCTGCAGTCTCTTACACCTCCCTGACTTTTTCCAGTCATTAACTTCAATTCTTGTTTTAAAACCTTTTACCCATTGACCCTTAATAAACGGTTCTATGGAATACTTTAATTACCACCTTTCTTCATTTGCTATTTGTTGATTTTTATTCCTCCCACAAAGCCACTTTCAAAACCAGATTTAATTCAGAGAACAATAAAGTTACAGCTCTTTCAGTCCTGTCAGTTTTTCTGTGCATAGTGAATGCACCAGGGGTAGAACCAAAGGGACATTCTTACCAACAGCTCCCTAAGTACAGTCTGGCAGGTGCACAGAGAGACAATTCACTTTTACTCCATGACTTCACTCCTCAACGTGTATGATCCAAAATTTTCCTGCTGTATCCTCACTGCTCATGAAACACCTATAAACCGTGCAACTCTCAGCAGCTTCACCAGCCACACATGCTGGTCTAGCACTTCTCTCTATAGCACATAAGATGCACTGGGTGTCTCACTTAACCAGAGAACTCATGAATGTCTTTTGAAAAGGAGAACAAGTTGGAGCACAACCAGAGGGCTGGGAGAGGTAGCCAGGGTAGCAGCCAGCAGGACTAACCACACTGCAGGTGTGCTGCTTAGGAAGGGCTGTGAAACCTGCAAAAGCAAGACAGGGGTGCTGTTTCAGCCTTAATAAGGGAGAGTTCAACAGCTGAATATCACCATGGGCCCATGAAAGGAAGAACAATCATACACATGCCTACTTGTGGGCATGGTTTGCTCAGTAAGGTTCGAATTGGCATTACACAGAGAAAGCGGTAAGTGAGGGTGAGGAGACTAAGACTCAAATTTTGAAGGCATGCATGTAAGAAGCTAATGAATCTGCACTAAAATTCAAAGGCTATTGTGTGGGGGGCAGAAGAGAGTCATCAGTTTAAATCTAGTTCTGTTTGACCTGGATGAGTGGACGAATGCCACTAGCATCATCTGAGATGACTCTGACACAGCACCAAAAGTGGAGCTCCATGTAGCCAACACATACTCTTACAGTTTATACATTATCATAGAAAGCTGTAAAGGGGACTAGACTTCCCACACACATCAAGTGCTACCTCCAGAAGACTGTTGAAGTACTGCAGACTGATGTCATGAGTACTGTATGCCACTTTCACAGTATCACATTCCTTTTAATATTACAGACAAATCTCAGCTCAAGAACATTCCCCATGATTCCTCAGCCAGACAGAAAAGAGTACACTTGCAAAATCATGCGAGTTTGAGAGCACTTAATGTAATTTAAAGAGGCACAAAAAGGTTTTCTTTCCTTTCGGAAAAAAAAAACCCCAAACCAATATTTGCAGAATCTGTTCATAGAGTACTGTAATCAAGCTCAGAAATAGAATTTAATTGTACTCAGTGTTCTAGTGAATTTGGGCTGTTCTGTTTTGTGGTGGTGCTTCCTCCCCAAGAGAGATGCATCATGTTGCTGACACACTTTAAGGATTTTTCTTACACATGTGTTCAAGACATACCTTATTTGAAACCTGAAATACAACAAAAGCTGGCTACTCTCCATAAATAAACTGCCATGTCCTAGATTGCTTCTTACTTTTGGACCCTTCCCCATGAAAATGCATGACCCAAAAGCAAACTGCAGTTGGGAAAGTCTCCATGTGCTTTTAGACTATCTCCAAATACAACAGCACCTGACTGGCTCTGAAGGGAGCATTCCTACAAAATCTGCTTCTGGAAGAATAGAAGTATACTCTACCATATACCTGGTGGGCTTAGTACATGGTGTTCACTAATTCATATTTGCCCAGCCCTTTCTGTCCTTAAAATTAAAACCACTTCTTTTCATTCTGTACTGCTTTATCAGCTCTTCCATTCAGTACCATAAACTTGTAAGGAACAATGTCAAAAGATATTTCAAATAAGGCATTAACATCTTCACAGGGTTATCTTCTCCATACTTTGTTTCAAAGGTTTCTTTTCACACAACTTCACATAAGAAAACAGCATTTTAAGACATAAAAGTAGTTGCTGGTCATACCTACAGGGTTCCTGGCTCACATTTTACAAGGTGAGTACTGAACAACGAGGCAACACCTGTTGTAAGCAATAACTAGAAATATCTGTGCTCATTCATTATCAACAGAGATTAAATCCTTTTTTTTTGGGAGAGGTGCAAGACGGAATTGCAAGCAGCTTCCTTCACAGGGTTGAGACAGGCCTGGGACTTTACTGGAGGCTATGGGGTGGGAAACAGAAGGAAGCCTATTCTTAGATAGCTATAAATGGAAAAAGAGAGCAACGGCATTTTAAAGCTTTCAGGACAAGACTTCTTTTCTGTTTTGATTTTTTTTGAGGCGAGGGAGAGAATTTGTCTTTTATAACTGAAAGGCAATAACACGATTAAACAGGAAATGAGGTACTAATTTTTTTTTTGAAAAATTATTAATCAGATTAAATTTCATTTGTACAATAGGATACAGGCTCTTTCCCGGTCTCCTTTGCTCTTGGGCTTCTGGCAGTTATCAAAATGGTACAACTGGCAAAATAGGGGTTAACAAAACAGACAGAAGTGAATACAATTTCTTTGCAATTAAAAAAAAAGCCTGAAATTCTTCTGTCCTTTTTATCAATATCCAACTCCAAACAAGAAGGGAGGAAAACTCCATTGCTGATGTGTCTCCTTATTACAACTACAGTTATTTCTGATACAACCTTCTTGATAGCTGACCCAAATGCATGTCAAAATCCCCCTCCCTTCAAAATTTATTTTGAGAGTCTCATGGAGGAGGGCAGAGAGGGGAAGTCAGCCTATGGATGCTTTTGATTGAGTGATGTGCAAGTTTTATCTGCAGCAGAGTGAAACACCATCCCTCTTACTCTGACAACAGAGCTGACAGACTTCCTGAGGAAACAGACAGCCACACAGACCTTCCTCCTAGGGCTGGTGGGAGGCACAGGGACAGATGATATTTTTAATCAGAAGAATCTTACTGGAACATTAAACTTATAAAGGCCCCAAGGGAACCAGAGTGAAGAAGCTGATCAGCTTTTTCCACCATTCTGCCTGACTGGTAAAAAATCCTGGTGAACTAACTTGCTTGTGGATGAGCACACTTGCTGCTTTTCATATAGTAACAGATTTCATCTGCCTCAGGTCAACTCACAGGAGAACAGGATGGGAAAGTAATGACTAAACATCCCATGAAAACTACTCTGACTTTCACTTAAAAGAGCAGTTAGTTCACCAGTTTTCGTCTTTCTCTGCTGTAAAACAGAAGAAAAAATGCTGACTGAATTATAACAACCTACAATAAATAATTTTTATATGACTCCATGCTTCATAAACAAAACCACATCAGCTGCATGAACTTTGTCCATATATAAAAAATATGCTTTCGTCTAAAAAAAAAAATCAGCCTTCAATGACTGTACGTCAAGCAGAAATGTTGCTCTCACAGAATGACAAATTCTGTAGGTTATATTCCAACGGGACATACCCAAATCTGAAATTCCAGCACATATTACTGGTTCAGGTTCTGGGTACATAGCACCAGTTTTAAAGAGAGGCCCCTTGTACATGCATAATTGTCTAAAACTCCAAAGCACTTCTACAAATTTCCTTTTCCATTACTTGCATCTGAGGACATTGGAAGCTATAAAAAGTACCACAGAAACAAAACCAGCATGAAACATTTAGTGCCAACCATCCAAATTTCCATGACAACAGCTTCAGTGAGCTCACCTCATTGGTACTACAGCAGCAGACCAATAGTTCAGTAAATGTAGAGAGGCAACCGTTAAGATCGGGTAAAAGTAAGATATTTGGCTACAGAGCTCCTTGAAATAATCACATAAACCCCCCAAAATGTTTGATTGAAAAAGAAAGGAGCTGTTTAGTTAGCTCAGCTTTGCATTTTCAGAAGCAGGGAGTGCGCCTGTGCAACTATGCATAAGCAGCCTCTTTTCCCCAAACCTGCAATTTCACAGAATATCTGTACCTGAAAATCCTGTTTGGTAGCTGCATATCAAAGGTTTCCCCTGGAAAAAAAAAAACCATGCTTTGGTTTTAAAATGTGATCATCGACACTTGTGCTTACACACACAGTGTCCTGAGAATGGAAGACAACAAAGACTTTTATGCTCTCTTCACATTGCTTCAGTTAATAACAGACAGAAGCCACAGAAATTCCAGATAACCTCTTCAGCCCTGAAATTTTCACTCATTTAAACAGAACTAAACCTCATTTTGTGATAAATTTCACTGCATGTGACTTCCAGTCAGAAGTGTTTGGATAACGCACATGATGTGACTCTTGGGGTGTCTTGTGCAGGGCCGAGACTTGGACTTCATCCTTGTGGGTCCCTTCCAATACAGCTTATTCTGTGATTCTGTGAAAATGCTACTATTGAATTTCTATATTTATGCATTAATGCATCTCATGATTAAGTATTGTAACTTGGTTAAAAAGCAAGAATAACTGAAAACAATTCAGATACAATTCAGTACAGTTAACTCAGTGATAAAACCAATACACAGTAGCTAAAGTCATTCCCTTGCCTCACCTTCTGCTCTCTGAGTTCTGGCTGCTCTTCCCAGATCTATGGCCTCACCTCCCCATAGAAATTAGTAAGCATCTCTTGACATATTTTGTGTATCTTAACTGATACATAAAATACTACCAAAACAGAGGCTGAGAATTTTTTTCCTCTCAGTCATTGGCATCCATAAGTATTTCAGCTTGAACAGTTGATCTGTAAAGGCTTCCAATGGGAAAAAAAAAAAAAAAAGCCAAGATGTAATTCCTTTAATTGAATAATAATTGTATAATTCCATTGAGGATTTACTTGTTAAGTCATTAGTCAACCTCTGTACACCACACACAACCTCAGCTCCTTCAAATTCAAAATAAAATGGTTCAAAAGACTTCTTAAAGTACTTAAAGCCTTTATTAGATGGTACAGTAAAAAAGTTCCAACAACCCGTTAAAGCAGAGGTTTTCTCAGAAATGCTGCTGCTTCTACATTAAGGATGATGGGAAATTACAGACTGTAAAGAGGTTCTTTACCTGACTTTTCTCTAAGGATATTTATGGGATCCAGAGTGGAACTGCTGCTTTGGTGTTCTCAGAAACACCTCTAGTACACATAAAGACAGTTTCATTACAGTAGCCTTTCAAAAAAGTCTATGACATGAAACAGTATTTTAAATCATGAAATATAAGGCAAATAAAGTTAAACTGCAGTGCTGCAGATATATGTATATATGGCAAAAAATCCAAACAAACCCTTAGTTGTATTATGCATCTTTGATAGGACCTGGGGTTTTCCCTGATCCTGCAGAATTTACTAGCAGTTTTGCTAGTGGTTGGCTCAGAACGTGTTAACCACATGAAGACAGCAAGCACCAACTTCCAGAGTGCTTTTCAGCAAAGAAAAGCAAACAGCATTTGACTAGAGGCTAAAAGTTCTGTTTTGAATTGCAGAGGACAGAACTTGTACAAAAGAGCAAGCTCAGCTACCTTGTCGGGCTTGGCTTGTTAAATCTGAAGGTCAACATGAACCTGAAAGAAGATACTCATGAGAAATATTTCAGAAAGGCATAAATGATTCAAGAGAAAAACCTTGCTAAACTGCAATCTACATGGCCAGGAATTTCTCTGTGGAAAGCTCTACTCCTTACTAAGCACCCCTAATGTACCTGACAAATGCAGAGGACACTGCCCTACTACACCTGCGCAGCCACATAAAAGCCATGTGAGTGACTATATTCCAGCCCTCTCCCACCAAACGGGGAACATCTAAGCAGAGCAGGTGCAATTCGAGCCTGGCATGCAGAAAAAGAAATGGAAGGATGAAGAATAAAAGAAAACCTTTCCAAAGGGAACTTAACTGCTGAGTAACTGAGGGGTTTCGCCACCGGACTGACTTCATTTCAAATGCTGAGCACATATTCCTCAGTCATCACCCAGGCCCCTGCAGGGAAAGGCAGGGAGTGACTGGCATACAGAAAACAGTGCATTTTAACTGCTTGGTATTTTGTGATAATCTGCATTTATCTGAAAGCTGTCAATTGGTAGCAACATTTTACCCCAACATAAACTGACCTGGAGAATCACACTGAGAGGAAACATAGTGTTCTGTGACAAGGGCATTGTGCAAACTTGGGCACCAAAACACAGCTCTGGCAGAAATCTGCACTTTCTCTTTGCTACGTTGCTGGCATCCAGCCTGGGAGACAAGCGAGGGTCTGTCCTTTCAGCCCTACCCACAGCATCAATGGCTTCAAGGAGATTCTTCCACAAGGAAAACTATGGCTTTTGAGCCTTCCCTCCTCAGTGATTCCCAATTCTTGCCTGGCACTAGTTCTCTATTAACTACTTGATTCTTGATACAGTATGCAAGTATTCAAATTAATTTACCAAAAGGGTTATGAGGGGTAAATGCACTAGCACAAACAAGAGTTGCACTCCATAAAATACCACCACCACTTACTCACCTACCCAATCCTAAGTAAGATGGGCTTAAAAGTAAGACAGGTTTAACAAATGTGTAAGATTTTTTGCTTTAGACAGTGTTAAAATGCCTGGTTATGATGGCTCCTGAAGAGACCAAAACTTGATTTGTTTGACTAAAACGTAAGTCATTCACTGAGGGATTAAAGATGCCCAAAGGTGCTCAACTTTGCTGGAAGCTGTTGGGAATAAAAGAAAGAGGCATGTCAGTTAAACTGGAGCAAAACAACCTCATAAATGAGTGTGATATACCCTAGAACAGACCAGCAAAAAAGCCAAGATCATCCTTTCAGAACACTCTTAAAAAGGAAAAAAAAAGCAGGAGGGGATTTCTTGGCCATCCTGATTTTCAGTCTCTCATTCCTCTTCATTCCTTTGCAGAAGGCAAATTAATTTCATTTGTAGCTTCTGACCTAAACTAAGAAGTATATTATTATTCCCATGCATGCTCCTCCAGAGGTCTACTAGGCACTGTTTATAGAAAATAGTAGGAATGATGGCAAAACACCAGCAAGATCAATTCTAACACAGCATATAAAGCTAAATTAGGATTACAAGAAATATAAGTGAAATTTCCAATATTATTATGATTACTTCTTCAGTAATGTTTCATGGCACATGCCAAGTAGTCATGGCTCGTTGCACTGAATAGGATAGAAACTTTGATGGCTTGAGAGCTTCCCAAACTGAGGAAAGCTCATAGGCCATTCTGACTCAGAAATCCTTGAAGAAAACCCAAGCCAAACTAAAACTTACTTCTTGTTTTGTTATTGGGAATTTCAGAGCATCTACTGTAAATACACCCTAAAATCTGATTTTCACAGGAGAAGGAATCCAAACAATCAGCTGCTCAACTCAAGGTCCAAGATTAGCCAACCCAGCTCGGGACAGCTACACTGTAACCCCACCCTTTTTTGCCAGTGCTGGTGGCACGTAGTTGGAGGTTCCTCAGGCTTCAGCAACACACTCTTGCTCTCAGTTCCCCTTAGGAGGGAACTGGGAACAGGCCTTTCCCTAGCTGAGAATCTGAGGACACATTTGCTCAAAATTCTCTATTTATACAATTTCTTGCATTAAGAACTGTTTCTATTTCTTCAGCAATCAGTTCTCTAATTCTGGTTGCTGTCAAGCTGCTTCGGAATAGAAACTTGCATTATAAAATTAAGCAATTTGTAAGGAAGTAAGACTAATTTTTTTTTTTAACTAAAGCTGTATTAAATATAGGAACAGAAAGAAAATCACTTTTAACACTTATCACTGTATTAGTATCTCCTACTAATTAATTAATGATGTGCAAGTTTACCACTAAAAATCTGCATGTCTTTTTTTTTTTGAGACTGAAAGCTCTGACTTTTTTCAACCCCACAATGATTACTTTTTGTAGCAGTTACTTCAGTGACCTAAACTGAATATGAACAGTCTTTGTGTATCTACAAAAGCAACTGCATTTTCTACTCAGAACAGTGCAAACAGTTTACACTTTCAAGAGACTATGCTTTTAGGTGCTTAGTCAAAGGTTTCCCTTAAGTCAGTTATCTAACTTTGTACCAAACCATGCAGGAAAAACAGGTATAACTATTCTTTTTTATTTAAATAATTTTAGGAGACCAAAACAAGTCAGTACTTTAGAATTCATTATCCACAGAGACATCATTCAGGGGTTTAGCCAGCATCCATATGGCCAATGGGGGCAACATCAATCTACGTAAGACTCAAGTAGAGCTTTATCCTCCAGCCCAGAATGGGCCCTATGGCTGAGCCTGGCAGCACTGCAAAACTCAGCCCTGAAGAGCCTGTGTGTAGGTAAGAGACAAGCTGGATAAAGCTGCATGTAAAATGTGTAAAGAAGATATATTAAAAGGTAATGTTTATACAAACACCAGGAAAACCGATTTTATAGCACATGGGAGTAAATTCCTTCACATGTTGCTTCATCTGCAGGCCTGGCGACTTGCATGGTGAGTCTAAACACTTACGTTGCTCAAGTGGGGGGTCACTCATTTTTAAGTAATAGATGCAAGGGGACAGCTTTGCTTCGAGGAGAGCAGTTTCCTCCTCCCCGCCTTCCCTGCCCCCCCCCCATCCCACAGTCTTTCCCTGTTCTGGAATGGGCCACCATCTTATAAAAACTGGAAAGGCTTGCATTTGTGTTGAAATCCCACAGCAACAGCTCCTACATTTTTACTGATCAGATTTTGGCAGGCAGGAAAGCTTTCTCTATTCACAAGCCTCATTTGATATGTCTAAGTACACTGCTTTGCTTTCCCTCCCAAATTAGTGCTGACAATTAATGGGCATCAAAAGAATAAAACTAAGTAGTTGTGAGGAGCCAGCATTGAAATAATTAGTTTTGAAAGCCCAGAAAGCACTCCTAAAAGCAGTTAGAAGTGTGTTTGTGCAAGAGCTTGTTTCTCTAAAAACACAATGAGCTCCGTGTGCTACAAGTTCTGACCTCTTCCAAGACCAACTCCTCTCCGACCAGCTGCCTTGCCCAGCTGACAAGTGAACAACGAGGGAAGGAAATGGGGCATCCCTTGGGGGCATCCTTGAAGTACGTACTCAGCGGCACCGCTCATCTTTAAGAGCAGCCATCTGTATAGGAGACCGGCACATTTACAGGAGTCGGCACGGACATCAGCCGGTATCGTTCCCTCACATAACACGGCAAACCGGGCCTCATGTTATGCACGAGACAGAGCCTGAGACATGACAGCAGAGGCAACTACACGTGCTCCACCTAACAGGTCTTCACCCAGAGAAAAAAAGGCAAGTGGAAAGAGAGAAGGATACATTTCGATTTTTCAGGGTGTGTCTAAAATTCAGCAGTCTCCTTTCAAGACAGAATAGAGCAAATCCTTCTATCTGAGAATTTGAACAAAGGCAACAGTCACATATCAAGCAATTTCCTCTTACCATCTTCCCAGGGTTGGTATTCCACCTGTTAAATATTCAGGAACAGGGAAATAGAAGTAATTAAGCAACTGACCATTTACACCTGACAACAGAGAAGAGCGAACCAGGTTTTATGTGGTCTGCCTAGCAGCCTACGCTGTCTGTTAAATTTCAAGATAAAGTCTTTTTCCCCAGCTAATTCATTCAAGGAACCTACAATTCTTGCCTGTCATACAGCTGTTTCACACACTTGTCCTCTTCTACACGTTAAACTGTGCCTCGAGACAGAATATCATTTGCAGCTCATTTTAAATTCAGAATGACTGTTCCATTGGAATTTTTTTAAACAGCAGCTCAAAAATATATTCTAGAGATCTTTAACCATCTTTACTGCTTTGCATCCATATGTAATTTCAGTTACAGTGGAAAATCCTACTGAAGCCCTAGACACACAGACGAAGAAGCCACCATAACACATGCTTTACCACAGTGAAACATGTAAGTGTCCCACTAAAATCCAACTTATTGTTCTTCATAAATTAAGAGCATGACAAAAAACAGGGAAAAAACGAGTCCAAAACAAACAGTGGGAGCGCTGTTACACATTCCTCAGAGTACACAAGTAGCGTTAGACTCCAACAGGCACTAAGATCAGGCCTTCTGAGCAGTTTTAATTACAGCTCTCCCCTTTTGCAGATCCGCAGCAACGTTGAACAAGTCAGCCAGACCTCCAGCTTCGCTTTTAGCCCCTAAACCCAAGCCACGTCTGACAGCAGGTTACCTTTACTGGTCATTTGGAGTGCCCCTCCTTTTCCCTGGCTGAACAATACAGCAGGGCTCTGCTCCCTTCCCAGAGATGACTGACTTGCCTTGAAATTACACGCGAATATCTGCAAGCCCTACGGCTGGACTTTGCTGCCCGAGCGCGGAGGGCGGCGGGCGCCGCGCCGCCTACCTTGGCCACCCAGCTGAACAATGGTGACATCCTAGGGGCTCCGGCGCGGCGATCCCTGGCTCCGGTCGCTCCTCTCCGCCTCTCCCGCCCGGCGCTGCCGCCGCCTCATGCGCCGGGAGGGGACCGGCCCGCCCGGCCTCCCGAGCTGTGCCGGCCGGCGGCACCGCGAGCGCTCCGCACGGGGACACTGCCCGTGGCGGCGCCGGCTGCAGCCGCGGGCTGCGGGGCGGGGCGGGAAGGGAAGGGAAGGGCCGCGGCCGCGTCCCGCCCCCGCCGCGCTCCGCCTCCGGCGGGGCTCCCCGCGCCCGGGCTGCGGGCCCCGCTCCCGGCGGGCGGGAAGGCAGCGGGCTCGGGAAGGGAGGGGGCTCGCCCTCCGGCAGCGCGCCCGGCAACGCAGACAACCGCCGGCGGCCGCCAAGCGCTGCCCGGCCACGTAATTCAGCGCTGACGACGGGATTCGTAACTAAAACTTTCTGCGAACATCCCGGCATCGAAGTCATTCCTCACATTAAAGGATCGAGGGAAAATCATCTGTTTGAAACCACTGTGAAATGTTACATTTCCAGTCTGTCTTGCCATTCGTGTTAGCTAATGCCATTTGACATCACACGCTAGCAGCTCAACTTCCAGAAATCAGACTGTCGTAGAAGACCAGACAGTAGTGTACTTGTTTCCGGCAGGTCCTGGGATGTTACTTGCCACTCAACCAGGAATGCTGCTCACTCCTGTCGTTGCTCCGGCTGAGCCGGCTGTGAACATCCCCCTCCTCTTCTCAGTTGCCGTTGGGCTGCCCGAAACAACTAAGTTTCCTGAGTTTGGAGGAAGGTCACAGAACTAGGAAAAGAAAAAAGGCTTGGAGTTCACAGGAAATAATCCACTGGGTCCTAAACAAAAAGCCCTTTATTTTCTACCACCTCACAGAAACAACATGAAGAACTAGATTTGCACACTTGTAACAGGAAAACATAGGGGTCTGTTCTGCACTTCTCAATAAAATTCAACTGGTCAAAGTTAGATGATGAAGTGCCAAATTCAGCTCTTCGTTTTGCCCAAAGACACTCTGACCAAGACAGCCTACTCCACTGGGATAACGCCCTTCATATGCTTGCACTTGCACACTTACGGCCAATGGAATGATCTCTGGGTTAGAGCTGACACTGCTCCAGTTGTTTGAGTTATTAAATGAAAACAGGAGGGAAAGAGTGACATCCACACACATGGGCTGGGGAGAAGTAAAGCCAATCTCACAGGTCACCAAGGCAGAAAAGAGGTTGTTTTGGCCCTTGCCCTAGACTGCATGATACTGCAGCCCTGGGTTTGGTTCATGCAAAGCAAGCAAGGCAGCGAGCTGCCAGAGAGCTCTATCACCTCCTAATGCTGTGCTGGTGAGTGCCCTAGCACTGGTGTATGTCTGTAATGGGCCGCAGAGGGATGAGAGGGCAACACAAAAGCAGCTCTTCTCAGGCTGTACCTAAGCTGCAGTTTCTGAAATTAAAACCTTAACAAATACATTTCAGATCTTCATAAAAGGACAATAGAGTTCAATTTTCTAATAGTTCTATGGATAAAGACAAGTCACAAGGATGGCCAATGGCTCTCTCTGTCATTATGATAGTGGCCGTGGACATTTTGATTGTACAGATGTTCTTAGCCATAAGCCCAATAAGTGACTAAATTTGACTGACACCCATTCTGGTAGCAGTCTCTAAAGGCTTTACTGGTATGATAGAGAAATTTTCACTGCTGCTACTGTTTATGATGTACAGAGCACATACATGAAAAAATTACATCTGTTCTCAGGGCCTTAAAATCAGAACCTGACAAGTACTATCATCTGAAGTACAGAACCAGGTCTGCTTTTATTTCATAAAGCAACTGAGGGCAAGAGCAAGGCAGAATGCTCCTCATTATGTGCTGCTCATAGTTGTACAGTATAACCACTATATTTGATGGTAGCCTAAGAGTCTCAAGAGTCTCATTTCTCTAACGCTGAGTGTGAACAATATTACTTCTAAATAATTATTTCTTCCCCTTTCTCTGAGGAGCTGCCAGTTTGGGAGTTTTTCCAGCTCCCCCTTCCTGACTGGCATCTTTACACAATTTTAAACTAACAATACACACATCTCCCCCTGAGTCCACATTAAACACTGATGTCAGTCAGGATATCTGGCTTCTCGCCCTGTCTGCAACTGGCTCAAACAGCGATCTCCAGAGTGTAACTTCACACTACTTAACTTCCTACTGTTACATGTAGATGTTACAGTGACATTTGTATGATTTCAAATGCACTCTGAAAACTTCTACATGCTTCTATAGGATTGGGAAGAAGCGTGGTCTTGTGGTGAAGACTCTGAATTAGGAGAGTAACAATGAATGAATTCTAGCTTCTGCTGTTAACATGACTTTCAGGTATGCTACATAACTGCTCTCTCTGCTTTAGTTCATCTGTTAAACAAAGATGACAGATGCCAGCCTTGAAGGAAGGAGGAGTGGGCACACTTTGGCATTTGGGAAACAGCTGGAAGTGAGGCTTAAGTGTTCAGCTATAAAAACAGTTAGGAATGCATGAAATTCTTCAGTGTAAATGAAAAGGTCACTGTGTTGCTTACCTTCCAAAAAAGATGCATTTAGTAATGTAGTGGGAACAATAACTGCATTAATTTTTCAGGATGTTCAAATTTCTAAAAACAAAACCTCTGTATTTCAGTATTTTAAGTTTGGCTTGTGTAGATAACTGTATCTCCAAAAATACTACATACCCATTTTGGGAAAATGGAAAAATTCAGGGCCAGGGAGTAATATCTGTATTGCATAAACAGTAAGTAGCACTTGACACCATCTTATCCAAGTGTATGATCTCTTAAAATCAAAATAAACCTCTCAGTCCTATAAGCTGTTCCATGTTATCATGGAAAGTATTAGCAAAATATTTGTGGCTGTTTTTAATACAACAACAATTACAATACGTCAAAGCCACAACTTAAAGCTTACATCATCAGAAAGGTGATCTTTCTGTTTTACAGATTTATGTTTCCTACATAAATTTACACATACACAAATACCCTCATCATTTTTTCTCCAACAAAGTTTTCTCCATTAAAAGAAGCCATTTGGAGAATGAAAGAGAGATGAAAAGAGAAAGGAGACATAAGGAAATATTAGGAAGAAAGGAGGGTGCAGTTGACCTTTTAACTCAAAAGAGGAGTATTTCTGACTCATTGTCCTCTGATTTCAGCTTTCTCTAGGATTAATTAATGTAATAAATATTTTTGTGACTCTTCACAGTGTGTCATCACTGAATAATGTCTCACAAGAACTTGCATTAAGGGTATAGCCACAACTGTGGTACCTGAGAACTGGCCTCTCCTGTTGCTTTTGTGTTAACACTAGTGGTGGTTTTAAAGCAGACGCCATTCCCATCTAAAGCTTTTTCTTCTGAATTGTACTTAAACATGTTTTGGCAGTTATTCTTCTCATGAATTATCCTCTCTGTCCACATTCACTTACAAGTTTCACTTGTCTCCTTCCTCCCTGTACACAAGAAGGTCTTGATAAATTCAGGTGAAAAAAAATGCAAGAAAAAAATATGCCTGCCATTTAATTATCACTTTCCAATATTTGGTCTTTGTTTAAAAACACCCACAATTTTTATCCTTTATCACTTATTTCTCACCATTCTTCAGGATTTCCCCCAGTATTGTCTCATCCTTTCTCATTCCAGGTGTGATGGTTTCTACTTTATCAGAGAAAAAAGAGAGGAACAAAGTAACTACTGTGAGAGTATTGTTTGTGATGCAAATTCAAAATGTAATAATATTTTGGTTCTTAGATGCAGCTGTAATAAAACACACCAAAACAGAGATGTCTAAGTAAGCACCAGACTTTTATGGCACCTTCATATGATGCAAGATGCAAAAAATTATTCAACTGAATCCAGCAAAGGAAAAGAATAATGAATCCTCTGCATTTCCTCCTATCCAAAGACTCAACCAAGCCTAACTCAGTGGCTTCTGAATAGATACTGTGGTGAAGAAAAGAATAAGCTTTGTTACTTCTTTTGTCTAAATTATAAGCAAACATTTTTCTCAATACAAAATAAAATATTAATCATAAAACCAAATTACTTCACCAAACCAGATCTGTGCCAGCCCCCTGATGAAAGACAACAGCAAGACCTGACACCTAACCACAGACTGGCAGTGGCTGTTCCTTTAATTCGAAGTGCATAAGGAGCCATGCTAAAGATGAAATCCAGCTTTCACCAAAGCACCTGGGATGTCTTTCTTAGTGGTTTCTAGTCACTCGGTGGAAACAGAAATGACAATGATTTGTATAATCTTCTTAGTACTGTGAGTGAAATGTTCTGGCTATTTGCTAACCAGTAGCAAACACGAAAAATGCTGACATTGGGCCAGTGCCCAAAGATAACTTGCAATTCACTCCCTGTGTGGCAGACAGAAGAGTTCCTCACCAGAGTGTTGGGCACTGATTCAGCAGCAGAGTCCTTTCCAACCTCTCCTGTAGGTTTAGCTTACTTATAATTGTCTTTTCCACCACAAAATTTGTAATTGCTAAAATGCTTTGATGTAAGTGATATTAGGATTTCTCGTTCAGGAATGAAAAGTTGTGTTGGTGATGGGCTATCTGTCCTCTTCCCTACCACCACTATCCCTTTGCTATCCAACAGCGTCAGAGCATAAAAGGTTACCATGTGCTGAGGCTCATTTGGGATCCTGTACCTCAGCAGGAGGACTGAGGGAAAGCAAGATGTGAAGGGAAAGGTGATTCTACACCTGTAGGAGAGAAGAGTAAGAGCACATGGGCCACGTTGCTCACTCAGCAGACAGTGGAATTGAAGTCCTCCTTGGACAAGTAATATCCTAGAGGCAGGGTTAGATCAACTGGAGAGAGGTCATGAGAGTATTAGATGATAAAATACATTATAAGGTTGAAGTAGCTTTCCTGGTTGGCTACCATTATCTCCAGATTCTTCCCCATGGGTCTGTTTTGGACAAAAAAGTATTTAGGTGTTCTTCTTTTCATTTGAAAAGTTGTATCTAGAGAAAATGGTTCTGCTCTTCTTATGCCCTGTTAGAAGGCAGTTGTAGGTGATAGCAGATGCTGGGATGATCAGTCAGTTATCTTGAATGGAATGGATAATTTCTTACTTGCTCCAGAAAGTTCAGAGTGGAAGGGTTTTGGTGAAATCCTTAGTCAAACAAGGGACTGGAGAAAATACTACTCACAGCATGTGGAACTCATCATCCTGTAAAGATAACCAAGGCTATACAAAATCAGCGTAACAGTAACACAATCTAGCTTTAGGGTCCATTAGTGTCCACTCATAAACATTAGGGTCATCTGATGAAAAATGCTCGTCTGGACTGAAATCATAGTGCCACTTCAAACACTTCAAAAAACATTGATGAGCAAACTTCGGATTGGCAAGCTTTATGCTGGATTGAGTATTTTTTGTCTTCCCACAGACAGAAAATAAAGCTTAAAGCTGCCAAGAACTTTGCCATGGGGTCTGACTAATTCCACTCAAGCATAATCATATGTCTGCATTTGACCAAGATGAAATGCGCACTGCTGAGCGATCTAATTGTAATCAAATGATCAGATCTCTATAAATGAGTGAAAAAACACAGCCTGAATCTACAGATAAGTCCAAGTAAGACTTATGAAGATTTCTTGTGAAGAGATCACTTTGATCTGGATAGTTGGATGCAAAAAACCCACAAGGATGATGCGGCAAACGTGCAACAGGGAAAACTCAAAGCACGGCAGGGAATTGCCACAAAGAGACATCAGAGGTTCCATGCATTTATTCTGTCTAGTAATGAGGGTTTTGTAGAAGCTGTGAAACTAGCAGGAAAAGCAGAAAACAGGCAGAGCAAACTAGGAAACTGCAGAAGCAAATCACAGAGCTCAAAGTAAATGGGGATGCTCCCAGTGTGCAATGACAAATACACAGGTCAAGCCCTTGAGATCATCAGCTAAGTCTTGACTGTAGCTAAAACAGCTGGAAATCTCCTATTTTTCCTCCGTGTAGGGCAGTAACTTTTGGTCTTCTCAGTGTCACCAAACTGAGGGATAACTTAGCTGAGCTCTCCAGAATGCTGAGGTGGCTCTGGGGAGAGAGCAGCAAATGCCACAGGGATGACACACACCTGCATGCACACCCAGACACAACTGGATAAACTATAAAATACTAATTATGCAAGAGTGCTTATTTTAAAAATCATGCAGCACTGGGATGCAAAAGATGTGAAAATCAAATTGCCATTAATGTCCCCTGGCACTAGATACATGGCCCTGAAAGGACTTTGCACCCTTTTCCATCAGCTTCCTGCTGCTTCCTTGTGACAAGCACTCACAGGTCTCAGGAGAAAAAAAAAAAACCTCTTAAAGTTTTAAAAACATTTTCAAAATGCAATTAATTAAAAGTTATACTTAGAGTGTTTGTTGATCTTAAAGCTTATATGATTAACTCAAGTCAGATGGGAAAAAAACCCAATTCATTTGAAGGTAGGTCTCATTTCCTTTGCAAAGAAGCACTACCTCACAGTGGGAAAAAACCCCCAAACTACTAAGCACTTCTACTTCCAATAATAGATAAGTTATAGAGTAAAAAATGTCTAGAAAGTATTGAGGAAAACCATGAACAGAACATGACATGTCTCATTTGACTGGTTAAAACCCAAACATAATTTTAATTTTATCAATTCCCCATATGCTATGGGAGACATGTATATTATGAATGCCTATTTCCATTACATGGGACTTCATGTTAGTTTAGTTAGTCCACATTTACTGTAGCCTACTAGAACACTCTAGTGATGAGTAATATAAAATAAGCAATTGTATGCATTGTTTTACAGAGTTATAGCCTAGCTCTTTGTTCACATAATTAACTATAGATTCATAATTAACTATAGACAAAAAAATAGTCCCATTGCCCTAGGCATATTATTTTGTGAACTTCAGTTGCAACAGTAGGAGACGAGGGAAGTATATTGAGTTCCACAGTATGGAGAGCCATGAAAAATAGCCAGTCTTCTCAGTTCTCCACAATTAATAACTTAATGAAATCTATTTCTAACAGCATTGATTTCTCATCATTCAATTCAGCCACAATCCCCATAGACAGTGCACAGATTCTAATGGGCTTATACTGTAGTTCACATACTCTAAAACAACCCCCATTTCAGTGAACTGAAAAAACTCCAACAGTTAAAATAAAACTTTAAGTGTTAACTATTCTACCCCCAAACCAAAATATTCTTGGTTTTCCTGGGAACTGCTTAACAATAAGAGCTATCAGTTCAGGCTTATCTCTCAGTAGGTGTAGGGTCCAGAACTTACCTCCAGTCAATGGAACTATATTGCAGTTCACATA